>NC_141689.1:234178562-235621062 GCF_964263255.1 Lissotriton vulgaris
AGTCAGTCACCCCTGGATGGGTCTCTTATGTAGACATGCATGAGATGAATGCAAGGCGTCAGAGATAAGACATCTAGCGAAAGATTATACTATTTACAAGGATTCCACTGTTTTAGGTGTCGCCAGCACTTTGAGTGAGGTTTTCAGATCTAGAATTCTTTATTACCAGCTCTTGAAGGTGGGGGTAGTAGTGTGTGTTTGAGGGGGTGAAATGGATAGAAATAGGTCTACCTTTGAAAATGAGACCTTGAAGTCAATCAGGTACATTAGTAGAATCTACTGGTTCAAGCCTCTCTGTCTTGGCTCAAAATAACTCCCATTCGCCAACCAATCGTTCAGGTCTGATCAAGTTTGGCTTCTAGATTCAGATGTGTTGCCGCTGTTGACCACCGTTTCCTGAATACTCTTGGTGCAGCTTTTATTCTGAAAAATAAAACAATCGACTAGGAATCTCTGCCACTCTGAAGTGGTACTTGCGATGCTTCTTGTGCTTTGGGATGGAAAAATATTCATCCCTGATGTCGACTGATTCCATGAAGTAGTCAATCTCTGGTAGTAGAAGGGCATCAGCTAACTCGTCTCGTCTGCAGTACCAGTTTCGCTCGCAGGGTGTCATCTGTTCCTTAAAGACACAGTGGACACTTTGAAGCCCCCTTTTATGATATGCTACCTACTCAGTAGGCCACTTTATTAGACACGAGTAGAGGCATAGAATGTCGCTGTTTTGCTCTCTACTTTGTTTTGTGGTCTTTAAATAAAATATATATACCATTAGTCCCAGACACTTTGGGCCTGATTTATGAGGCTGTGCGTCACTTTTACGCCGCCGGTGCGTCACTTTTTGTGACGCACCAGTGGCGTAAAAAATGTGCCTTGTTACGCCAAATTTACAAAGTGACGCATCTAGGTAGATGCGTCACTTTGTAAACCCCTGCGCCACATTATACCTGCGCCAGGTATAATGTATGCAAGGGGGGCGTATTGACGCAAGGAAGGGTCGTAGAAGTGACGCAGTGAAATCTATCAGATTTCACTGCGTCACTTTTAGGACGCCGTTGCGTCAAAATCTTGTGCCTGCCTCACAGCAGGCGTAAAACTGACACAGGCCCTTTCACATGGGGCTTGCCCCATGTGAAAGGACGCATTGCTGGAGTTGCGTCACTTTTGTGACCCACTCCAGCAATGCGTCACTTTTGCGCTTACAGATACGTCAGAAATACTGACGTATCTGTAACTCCTTGCGACATGATGCGTCATACATTAAATATGACGCATCAGGAATGTCGCAAGGAGTGCGCACTGAGAAGTGACGCATCGCTGCTTTCACGCAGCGATGCGTCATTTCTCATAAATGAGGCCCTTTGTTCCCAGTGTTCTGGCAAGAACCTGTGGTGTACCGACAACCAGCACACATGATGTGTCACTTTACGTTTGGGGCTCAAACATTTGGGGATCTTGCCTCTACTTTTCCTAAAAACATCAGATGTGAGATATTGTGCACCCCAGGGACACTGCCATGATATCAGGGGATATGTTGTATTCTGCTTTGTGGTCTGCTGTATGACATATTTCTCTTGCCGTTGTGTTCTTTTTTTTATACATTTCAGTATCTTGTGACCCTTGAGTTCAAAGAGGTGTTCCTCATCAAAGGCCATATTTAGAATTATTTTGCTCTGCACTCTTAATTTGAAACTTAAAACATAAAAGCATAAATGGCATTGTAGTATAGACTATCTGCTGTCAGAGTCTGCTCCATCAAATAAGGATTAAAACTAAGTATCCACATAAGCTTAACCTCAAGGATTATTGTTGGTGCTCTTTTTTCATATTCATCTAGGAAATGCTATTACAGTACTTCTACGTCTTCCCAAATTGCATATGTCAGTACACAAGCTTGTTTCCGTCCGGGGAAGGCATGGCTTGGCAGTTCGGGCTGGACTGTTCCCATGAGGCACAGGGTCAGACTGATTTGCATATGGCCATGTCTGAACTGGGGAGGCAGAGTGGGTTAAAGAACGGTGATGGATTAAACCCAGATCTGTTGACTGGGTGTGAGTGTTTGATTGGTTCAGATGCTCCGTCCATCACCACCCCCTTTTGTACCGCTTTGTTCGCCATAAGTTGGCAGGGTATGCTCAGACGTGAGTCCCTTGCTCACTTTGCCACTGGATTCAAGCAAGCCTGGATGAATATGGCTGAAATGCCAGAAACTGGTCCTAGGAAGCTTGTTTCGGACTGGACTGTTCCCATGAGGCACAGGGTCAGACTGATTTGCATATGGCATGTCTGAACTGGGGTGGCAGAGTGGGCTAATGAACGGTGATGAATTAAACCCAGATCTGTTGACTGGGTGTGAGTGTTTGATTGGTTTAGATGCTCCGTCCATCACCACCCCCTTTTGTACCGGTCAGTGCATACCAATCAACACAGTCACATTTCCAATTGGTCCCTGCATGGCTCCAGCTACCTTCTGCATCTGTTGTGAACACAAAGTTAACAAACCATGTGTGCTGTAGCAATGAATAACATTGAAGATACAGCATGAGACTGACTATATTAAGTGTCCTGTGACACTGGTCTTTATGCCCTTGACATGGTTTTAAAAATTGATCTTCCTTGTCGCAGGACACTAGGGAGCATAGGCAAGTCCTTACTTACTCTTGCTCTGTAGCAGACGTAGCTCAAGAACAAGGGGCTTATTATCAAGGGGGTTTATCTCCGCTTTTTTGGCTTTAAAAGCCAAGAAAGCGGAGATAAAATTATCTCCCTATTACCTAGCTGTCGCTAACACCAGTTAGCGACAGCTAGTAGGAGATAGCGACCATCTTGGGCCCGCTTTGCATGTCAGTGATATTTATCACTAATGACATGCAAAGTGGGCGTGCCAAGATGTTAGCGACTGGAAACAGTCGCTAACATCGCTATCTCCTATTACCAACTTTTGGAGATATTCGCGCTAAGCGCGAATATCTCCAAAAGCTAACACCTGCCCTGAGCAGTTCTTAGCCATGTTATCCAATGGGAGGTGGATAACATGGCTAAGAGCATAAGCTCGCTAATGCATGAATATCGCTGACTTTTCAGTGATATTCATGCTTTATGGCCAATTTTTATCGCATTTGAGATAAACCTTGGTAATACCAAGGTTTATCTGCGATAAAAATCGCCGCAGTTCGGCGATAATTTTTTCACGCTAACCAAGCAATAGCGATAATTATCTGGGAGTGACAGAGAAGAGCCTCATGCAGGCACCACCCCGGATTGCCGAAGTGAGTTTCTGTATAGTTTTTCTTCCAACCCCTCAGATGCGGATCAACCTATGCAAATTGCAGGTGAGAGTGTGCCACACACAAACTTGAACCCTTTTTTTGGGATGTGCTTAGATCCACTCCACAGAATGGGAAGGACGTGAGTGAAACCAGAACGTGGCTTGGTACAAGGCCTCTTCTTTCTTGTGCTCTGCTGCGTATAACTCTGCTTCCTTCTCTTTGATCTCCTTAGGTGCACCAGGAAGCACTTCTAAAATGGCTTAGTTGTGGTTGGATCCCCGACGCCTTAGACCCTTTGTGAGTGACCATGACCAACATCTGCTCCCTGCAGTTACAGCAAAGCTTGAATCTCATCATTTAGGGGGTGGGAGGGAGGGATATACTTCTTCTCTGGCACATTGCCTTGATATTTGGAACAGCCAGAAGACTGACACGTTAGCAGCAGAGCTTCCGATCGGTGTCGAAGGTCATAGAAGGAAAGGAACTGACGTCAGCGCCCAGGGTGGGTGCCTATATGCTGTTCTGCTCTATTACTTCTAGAGTGGTGCAAATACATCACTGAACCAGGCAACACCACCTATTGGCAGGTGGGAACTATTGTTATAATTGAAGACTTCCGAATACAAAATTTTCCAGCTATCGCAACAAGAATTTTAGATTCTATTAAGGACACGGAGGCGAGGATTATGCTGTCTCAATTTCTTTACTGAACTCACAGCAGCCAATAAAAGTAAAACTAGACAATGAAAAAACATCATATCCCATGAGGCTTTTAACCACGCCTCCTTACTACATCCAATGGCAACATCTCAAAGTATACAAAATAGAAAGGCACCATCCTGGCTTCCTCTTTCTTTGCGTAAATCAGTCCAAAAGTACGAACCAAAAACAAAGTCCCAACTCTCAACGAAGAGGCAAACAGTTATTTTTCATTCTCAACGGAGAATATAATCCACGCGTCCTGAGGTCAACAGCTTCTCACACGGGGTGATCCATCTCCATCTGGAGTAGCCATTCAGTTCATGTTAGAATCATTTCCTAACAATAGAAACAAGGTTGAAAAAAAGGGCGACCCACAAACTTGATTCTCATAGGGTGGGCATTTAATACTGTCATGAACATAACCATCAAACAACTTATCAGTTGATATAACTGTCCCAACGGGTAGGATAATCCTCGCCTCCGTGTTCTTAATAGAATCTAAAATTCTTGTCGCAATAGCTGGAAAATTTTGTATTCTATAGCAGGACCGGAGGCTTCTGATTATGCTGGTTCAAAGCTCGGCAATAACAACAGAAGAAACATGAGATATAGGCTTGTAATAAAACACTTTAAACATTGAATCTGTAGACCCGTCAGCTGCTTTCAGGATATCTCCTAAACGAGATCCCAACATGTAAGCGTTAGAGGCCACAGCTCCTCTCGCTGAATGGGCACCATACACTGAAATATCAATACCTGCTTCCGACATTACCCACCTGACCCAACTAGCTAAGGTGGCAGCAGATACCGGTTTGAAAGGCTTTTGAATTGCTAATAACAACTGACCCAATCGATCAGACCTATGAGCAAGAGTGTGTTCCTCATAACATTTCAAACATTGCAAAACACAAAATTTATTATTATGAGGGAAAGAAGGATATTCCAACAAACGTAGCATTGTTTTCGTCCGTCTTGTGATTATAAAAGAAACACCTTGTGGAGAAAACATTCTGCCTGCTAGATCCAAAGCTCGTACATCAGACACTCTGCGAGAGGAGATTAAACATAGCAACATGGTGAGCTTGGCAGATAACTGTTTCAGGGAAAGATCTGTAATATTCGGCCAAGGTTCAAGTAAGGAGAGGACCTTAGAAACATCCTATAGGGTTGAATATCTGGGACGAGGGGGATTAGCCACCCTAACACCTTTAAGCAACTTGCATACCAGGGGATGCATCCCCACAGGTTTACCATCAATATAATCGTGGGCTTCTGAGATTGCGGACCTGAAGTTGTTAACCGACCTGTAGGCAAGGCCTGATTCCGCACGCTCAGAAAGGAAGTTCAAAATGTCAGTTACATCTGATCCCACGGGATCCACCTGCCGTTGAAGGCACCAACCCACCCATCTCTTCCAGGAAGCTAAATATCGCTTCCGGGTGGTGGAGCCCAAGCTTGTTGTATGAAGCCAGCAGCTGCCTGTGAAAGGCCTGTAATGCTCTCCTGAGAGCGTCCACACCATCAGAGGTAGTTGGTTCTGCAGGATCAGCGGGTGACAAGCCCCCACTGGGTCCTGGAGAAGCGTCGGGAATATCGGAAGTTGAAATTTGAAGATCCACAGACAACTCCAATAGTGTGGGATACCACGACTGAGTCTTCCACAAAGGTGTCACCAACACTATTGAGGCCGCCTATCGACAGACAAAGGCCGCCACTCTCAGTATCAAGGCAAACGGAGGAAACGCATAGTTCCTCTGCGGCCCCCAATGGTGAAGAAAAGCGTCCGTTCCCATCGCCATCTGGTCTGGTCTCCAACTGAACAAAGGGATCTGAGTATTGAGGCGAGAGGCAAATAGATCTATCTTGCAGGGCCCTCGCATACTCATGATCTCCGCAAACAGAGTGGATGAAGCCTACAATCGCTGAGGAAGCTGAAGTTCCAATCCGCTACGTGATTGAGCTTCCCCGGTAGGTATTCTGCTACGACAGTGATCTTGTGATCCAGGCAGAAGTGCCAGAATTCCTTCACAATGTTGACCAGCATACAGAACTTCGTTTCCCCTAGGCGATTGATATATCTTACTGCTGACACATTGTCCATCGGAGGAGGATGCAACAATTGCTCTTCAGAGGAGATATTAACCTGATTGCAAATGAGCCTGCTAAAAGTTCGAGGCAGTTGATGTGCAACTTTAACTCATCTGCGGACCAACGTCCGCCTGTGGCAAAGTCTCCACATCGAACGCCCCAGCCCCATCGGCTGGCGTCGGACTTCACAATCACGTCTGCGGCTGCACCAAAGATTGCTCGACCGTTCCAGGCTGTCATGTGTTGCAGCCACCAACAAAGCTCCTCTTGAGCGTCTAGGGACAAGGGAATGAGATGGTCATAATGGAATTTCTTCTGAATGAATAAATCTTGAGGCCCTGAAGGGCCCGGTAATGCAGGGGGCCTGGAAAAATGGCTTGGATGGAGGAAGCCAACAGGCCCACAATTCTCGCCAGAACTCTCAAAGAAATCATCTGTTTGCCAGAGTGGACTTGATTTCCCTTTTGATAGACCTGATCTTGCTCAAAGGTAGGAGAAGCTGGGCAGAGACTGAATTTATTGGAAAGCCCAGGAATTCTATCTGCTGACTCAGGACTATCATTGACTTCTTGAGGTTTATGACGAAGCCCAGATCCTGTAATAGGGACATCGTCCACTCCAAGTGAGTGAGGAGAAGAGTCTGATCTTGCGCCAGTAACATATCATCTAGATAAACAATAAGGTGCACTCCCATTTCCCGAAGGTGGGAAACTACAGATTTCAGGAGTTTGGTGAAAACCCACGGGGCTGATGACAGGCCGAAGGGGAGAGTGCAATAGCGGTACCATTGCCCTTTCCATTGAAACTGCAAGAATTTTTGATGTGAGGGGCAAACTGGTCCCGTGAAATAAGCATCCTTCAGGTCCATCAGACCATCCAGTCCCTCTCCAGCAGGAGATCTCTCCGAAGATGGATACCCTCCATCTTGAAATGCCTGTAGACTACATAAGGGTTGAAATCTCTTAGATTTAAGACTAGTCGCTGACCTCCTCCCTTCTTTTGAACCAAAAAGATGTTGCTGCAAAATCCTCCGGGGATGAAG
Source organism: Lissotriton vulgaris (assembly GCF_964263255.1). NCBI lineage: Eukaryota > Metazoa > Chordata > Amphibia > Caudata > Salamandridae > Lissotriton > Lissotriton vulgaris. Next base: position 234,185,664 of record NC_141689.1, read on the forward strand.
GGTCCTACGGCAGTAGCCCGTTTGGCCAAAAGCTCCTGAGTTCGGAGCCTATAAAAATCTGTTCTTGAAGGGAAAAAAGGAGAGGACGAGGAGGAGTCACCTGACAGGGGAAATCCAGAAGTTCTATCTGATAATCCTGAACAGTCTGAAGGATCCACACACCTGTGGTGAGACTTGTCCAATTGACAACAAAATGCAACAACCTGCTCCCTAGGGGGATCGACAGGCGCACAGGACTTACCAGAAGACTGGGAGTCAATGTTTTTGTATCCACGGTTAACACCTCTGTTGAAGCGACCCCTGTAGCCTCGAGACCTAGAGGGGTAGAAGCCGGCCTGCTCTGGCTCCTGGGTGTAACCTCTGCGTCTGGGTCCAAAACTTCTCTGAGGACTTGGGTTGGCGTAGCGTCCGGTCCAGCGTCCTCTGCCATGGTCGGCCCTACCAGAGACCTCAAGGGACACTCTCTTAAGGGAGGACTGTGACTTATCCAGGGAAGCAAAGGTGCTCACAAATTTGGCGATGTCCTTCACAAACTTTTTGCCAAAAAGTTGCCCTTCCGCCAGGGGCCCCGGTTCCGACGAGGCCAGCTCCACCAACTGAGGATCAATTCTAAGCAAGACAAACGTGCGCTGTTCGAAAGCCAAGGCACGGTTAGCATTACCCGGCATACATATGGCTCTTTGCGCCCATCCAGCCAGGACTTCGGGGTGAATCGCTGCCCCCGTCTCTTGTGCCTCGAGGGCTAACTCAAAAATGTTGGCTAATAGACCTGCAAGGTCTAGTACTTTATCCTGGCATGCCTGAAGGGCATGGTCAATCCCTTTCTTTGGCTCCTTCTTGTTCTTTTTCAAGAAGGTGGTCATGGAGGAATCTATGTCCGGGGTGAGCGCCACCTTATGAGCCAGATCAGGACGGGGGCATTCTGATTTTAGGCGAGCCCTCACATCCTTATCGAATCTTTTGCATAAGTGGACTTGCATATAGTCTGCCACTGCAGGGGGGAACCCAATCTGCTGACCAAGGGTGGATGATATTTGAAGAGTAAAACATAAAGGGGGAGGGCTGGACGGGGGATGCGGAGTGCTTACGCTTTTTTGCGCATTTGCAAGGTCTAGACTCCTGAGACAAGTCTGTGTCAGTGTTGGTCATGGTGTCAGGGATCTGGATGGGAGAAGAGCGTGGAGGGGGAGGGGCCGGGGCGCCTGCTCATTGGACTTGTAGAGCTTCGAATAGGTATAAAAATGTGGCCAGGGGAGACCAGGGTTCTCATGAACTGGAAGGGGTGCAGGAGTATTGGGAGAACCCAAAGGAGGGGGATTAGGGGGGACCAGCAGTTGCAACATCTGTGTAATAGGCAACAGTGCAGATGAAAGGGCCTTGTCCAGCTTAGCGTCCAACTTTTTGTCAATCACATCATCCATTGACTCATCATAATAATATTCTTCATCACCCTGGTCCTCACACGCAGCAACCTCCTCTTGGTAGAATTTGCATTCTGCCATTTCTCCAGTGAATATATATTAATATTCCAATCAGAAATTTCCCAGTGGGAAGCACAATTCTCAGCCCACACAAGAAGGTAGGCATCGGTCGGGAGCAATGCCGGGGCCAAGGAGCCAATATTAGAGTAGTAAAATTAGCAAATTATTAACTAAGTCACTCAATATGCAGTCCAATCTAGGACTAATGGAGGGAGTAAACCCTTATCTGCCAAGCAGAAAAAGGGTGCCAATAATTATTGTCCAGATCCACTGGATGCTCAAGAGTTAATGCCTAAGGAGATCTGAGCATAAACGCTGCCTTATTTGATTGTAAACCGGCCCTTAATGGCTCAATTCAATGGCTCAAATCATATGAAATAAACAATAATACACTCCCCAAACATCGTATAAGGTCAAAATATAGTAATATAAAGTGCTAAACACGCACACAGTTCTCAAGTAGACAAAATAGAGAGGCACTGATCTGGGCTGCGGAGCAGCAAAGAAAGAGGAAGTTAAGATGGTGCTTTTCTATTTTGTATACTTTGAGATGTTGCCTTTGGCTATAGTAAGGAGGCGTGGTTCAAAGCCTCGTGGGATATGATGTTTTGTGTAGTTTTACTTTTATTGGCTGCTGAGAGTTCAGTAAAGAAATTGAGACAGCATAATAAGAAGCCTCCGGTCCTGCTATAGAATCCAGGCTGGTGCCTGGGACTATTCTAAAGGTGAGGAATCTAGTTGGAAGTATCAATCAGACAAAGGCAAGGGAGCTAACCAGGAGTACCCTATTGTAATGTGCATTGTTAGCAGTGCTAGAAAAAAGATTTTGCCAAGGAGAGAAGAAATTAACAAATCCCAAAGAAACAAAAATGACCAGCGGGCATGGGCCTGTGTGAGTGTGAGGGAGAGAAAATGTAGTATACAAGACTAGAGGTTGCCCACATACATTTAATTAGATATGGGACAGATGGAGTATATAGTAAGGCCTAGATAAGGAATAACAGGAACACTCACAAGAAAGAACAGAAAGAACGACTCCATAAAACGATACACCGGGGTTAGAGGGGGTACACAAACACTAGGAAAGATTGTAAAATGTTAAACTAATTTAACATTGTGCTATTGAGTTTCAAAATGTTCATTTAACTAATTGAAAAAGAAATGAACCTTCTAAAAAGTGTATTTATCAGAAGTAACTTTATTGAGACTCCTCCAGATGCCCCCTTTACTTTTGGGCTTTAGTACCATCCACGCTTTCGGAAACATAAGCAAGATATGAAAAGAATGTTTTGCAGATGCTCTGACCTTGGTAAGACCAGTCGATGACCTTCATGCTATGTTTCCTTTCGATTAGGAGTGTAGACCACACCTGAAAGTTAAGGCTCTGGGGCATAATAGCAAGTAAGGGCGATAATTATCACCGGTGCAAAGTACCAGGAGTTTTGTTATCGCCTCCTTTCCCCTATAAATTTCGGCTTCTTACTGACGTATTATCAACACAATAGGTATGAAGGCGATACCTTGCCATCAGCAGCGATCGGCGCGTTAGTGGCATTTATACTGCAGGTAACGTGACAATATGCCTGCAAACACGTGTAGCCGGGAGCCAAAATCAACACGTACTGCAGTTCCAATGCAGGAATTACCTGTCCTAGTGCTCTACAACACCTGTTCTTGCAGAGTTAAGAGAGAAGTACTCAATATCAGACTAAGTGCAATTAGAGGATTAGCAGAGGATTAGCTCCTGCTGCCACACAGGGAGGAGTGAATTTTTATTTTGTGTTTTTGTTCCATGGCCATGTGAAAGGCTCTGATTTTGTGTTTGTCACTGTGTTGCCCCCAGTGAGTTTGAAAGTCTTACTTTGTGATAAGGGGCTAATAATGCAGCATACTCATTACCTCTTTGATGTCCGTGAGTCTTCTGATGGAAATCTGGCTTTAGTCAGGTTTTTAGGAGGTGTTAAATTCCTGCCTTGATGGGGGCTTAGCGCAAGTTTTTTTATCGCGGAACATCTTTGGTAATAGTGCGAAGTGAAGTTAGCGACTTTTTCCGTGTAATATTTGTTAGGAACGCCTACCTTGCATGTCATTAGCGATAAATATCGATGACATGCAAGGCGATTGAAAAATCGGTCGTTATTGCACAAAAACTAGCGCTAGCATCGGTTTACGCGAGCTTGACAATAGTGCGATTAAAAAAACTGTGAAGCTGCGTTAGCGGCACGAAAATGCCGCTAACGCGGCGATAACTTACTTTATAATATGCCCCTCTGTCTCTTCAGTGTTTTTAGAGACCGAGTAGGAGCCGGTGGATGATACTCTGAAATTTTCTGTCCTTCCTTTTAGATGTAATATGCCTTAAGGAAATCAAATGATTGGTTATTGCAGCCAATGATGCTTCAGTGCCACTCGTCCTCAGTTTTTAAGTGACAAAACTTTTGATGTCAAACAAGGCTGATGTGGGAGTTTTCAGCTACAAGAGAAAACTGATTCAGGTAGACACCAATCACTTTTTTGGGAGTCAAATTGGCCTGATAATTTGTTTCTTTCAGCGCCATGAATTTTGACAACAACATGCTTTGATCCTTTGGCTGATTAAATGCTACATGCCTAGCTGTTTATATATTAACAATTGAAAGTGTGTTTCATTACCGGCTTAAAGCCCACTAAAGCCTTTGCATGATTGCACACTTACATCTGTTTTTAATGCATTGTCATGCAATTTCAATGGTGTTCACTGCACATTTATATTAACTCTTTAAGTACACATAGCCTCACTCTGAAGCTGGCACAGCCCCTCAAGAATTGACACCGATATTGTATTTTACTTTGACTTTGTATTGACACTTCTTCTATTTTAATAAACTTTATCTTGAACTAAAAAGAATTGCAAAATTTGTGAAGTCAGCCTTTTTAGTGTAGATTATTGTATCTTTTCAAGGTTGGCTTGCATTCTTCCCACGAGAAGAGCCTCTCATCTACTCATTAGTGCCTATCTGGAGTTTCTTTACTCACATGTCCTGTTCACCGCTCTTTGCATTGTGAAAAAAATATTAGAAAATTGTACAGAATGTAGCATTACATGCTCTAACTGATGAGAAGGTTAAGCATTAGATGAAATGGCAAATTGCACTTAAAATGTTTGTGATGCTTGACTACTATTCTGCATAGAGAATGTGGTAGACTTCTTTGAGGGTTCCCAAGCGATTTCTATCAATCTTTGTTTTTTCTGCATTTTATGTTCTCAAGTCTTTCTGTGATTCATTGCAAGCACAGGACTTTTTTACGGAAGCCAAAGTGACTTTGAGCTTATCTTGGTGGGTCAGCCGTTGAGCCCTTTCAGATTCCCAGGTGAACTCAAGATCTGAGCTTAACCCATTGGTGCCAAATCCAAAGTCCTGTGAAGTCATGTTCCAAAATCTGGGCCTTCAAGGCTCAAACTAGACACTAAACCAATTTTTAAAGTTTGTGTTTATGGCCTGAAAGTACAGATATTCTATTAATTTCAGTACACTAAAAAGTGTTTAAGTTACTGATAAGAACACTGCTTCAAAAATCACATGGTGAATAACAGATTTTTAAGGTTTTGATCACTTTATGGTACAGTGTGATTGTTTGTTCTCACTCTCGTATAAAAAGCTGAAATAATGCAATCAAGAGAATCGCTTCTACTCAGTGCCGATCCCAAATATGTAACAACCTTAAATGTTTCTCACTCAAAATGTAAGCCTTTTCTACAAAATACACAATTAGCCTGAAACTAATATGTCTTGATCCATGTCGAAGAAAGAAAGAATACTTTGCATAGATTTGTCCGCTAAGCAAAACAAGCGATTTTGTTCTTAATTGGCCTTAAAAGGCAAATTATTGAATTTTATATTAGAAAACAAATATTATAACTGACCACTGATGGGCAATGGCTTTAGGGGGTAAGAGCAGATCCGTAGATCATCTGAAGAACTAGGTCTTGAGATCCTTTCTGAATTGGGCAGTGTCAGGCTTCGTCTGATGCAGAGGGGGAGTTTGTTCCAGGTCTTGGCTGCGATGCAGGAGAAGGATCTGCCGCCCGCTCTAGCGCTATGGATGTGGGGGACCGTGGCTAGGACGGCAGAGAGGAGGTTTCTCATAGGGGCGTGCAAGGAGATTCGTTTGTTGAGCTATTGGGGTCTGGTGTTATGGAGGGCTTTCTAGGCATGTGTGAAGGTTATTATTTTTTTGACAGGAGCCAGTGGAGGTCGTGGAGGTGTTGGGTAATGTGGTCATGTCGTGGGATGTCGAGGAATAGTCTGGCTATGACGTTCTGGACGGTCTGGAGTTTGTGGAGCAGTTTTTTGTTGATTCTGGCATTGAGATCGTTTCTATAGTCCAGTCTGCTGGTGATGAGTGTGTGGGTGACGGTCTTCCTAGAGTCGGGGGATCCATTTGAAGGTCTTGCGGAGTATGCGGAGGGTGTTGAAGCACATTGAGGACACGGTGTTGATCTGGCGGTTCATGGTGAGAGAAGGGTCGAGTATGATGCTGAGGTTACGAGTGTGGTCCGTAGGGATGGGTGGGTTTCCGTGGGCGGGAGGTAACCAGGTGTTTTCCCATTTGAAGGGGGTGGAGCCGAGGATGAGGACTTAGTAGTGAGGGGTAGTGAAGAAGCACAGTTGAGATGAGGGGGAGAAGACAGGGTTGAAAAAACAGGAAGCGGGTGGGGATTAGGAAAGCACCACATATATAATGCCTCACCAATGTGTTTTTAAGGAGAATAAACTAACTCATGTGCAGCCCCTCTGCTTTTGAAGCACGGGTGGCTGAGGCAACCTTAAAGTGTCGAGCGTTCCACTGTTCATTAAAGGAACTGGTTGCCATGCTAGTGCCTGCTGATGTAACCAGCCACGCACAGAGAGCAAGCGCATGTGCAGTGTGCTGAGTGTGCGGCCTCCGTGAATGATACTCTCAAGTTCTGCTAATACATTGAGCGATATGACGATCAAAATGAATGAAGGATTTTTACATCACATGCCAGTATTTTAAAACTATTATTATTATTGAAAGTAAAGCAGAAACACAGGCCAAACAAATTGAGGACATGTCTCAGCAAGAGAAGCAGCAAAATAATATCACATTCCAAACTGCACATCAAAACAACAGAAGAGAATCAACCCACAAGAAGCGTAGGCTGGACTGTGTAAAAGAATATCAATCCCTCCCTTACAAAGTATGTCAAATAGGAGAAAAACAATGCGTGTTACCCTCCCAGACCCTAATCAGCTTAACCGTATTCCCAATTCCAGGGGAGTACATATGGAGAGAACTGGGGCTCGAGAGCTAGTCCATAGTCCGATTGTCCTATGAGGAGTTGTATCATTAACAAAGCCATACATTCGTTAGGGACATGTTATGCTTAGCCTCAACATAAGTAAGACCTTCTCAACATCTAAGGGAAGCTCCTCAAACTGTAAGAATACTAGAGAACTATCGCCAATTTTATAGAAATAATGAAACAAAAAAAAAAGGAAGTGAAACAACCAGAAATAACTTCCTTCAAGGGGGGAGGGGGCAAAGGATGGACGTGCTTTATGTATCTAGGGCCCAGGTTGGGGACCAGAGTGAATTTGGGGGGTAAGAAGGCATGTCTGTAGTTTCAGGTGAGTCGTTCCGGGGATTCCGGCTTCCAACCCCTAGAGAAAGGCTCCAGGGAGTGTTCAAACAGCTGCAGAGCTCCTAGTCAGGGGGAACCAATCAGGAGTGCCTAGTCTTGGTGAAATAGCGTATAAGTGGCTGCCAGATCTGATCCAATCGTATGTCTGCGTGGTTAATGCGGGCTGTAAGCAATTCTAAGCCTAAGACATTCCACAACCGAAGAAACCAAGTGGCAATGGGGGACGGTGTGGTTTCTTCCAATATAAGGCAATAGGCTGTCTAGCCGCTCCCAACAAATGGAGAATTAGGTGCCAGTCTGCCTTTGTCATGGCAGTCAGCGTGCTGGGTTTAATGCCCAAAATCGTGACCAGTGGGAAGGAAGGAACAGGGAAACCCACCACCTCTTTAATGTGACGGAGGACTTCCTTCCAAAATAGTGTGAGACCTGGGCAGAACCACCAAATGTGCAGAAACCCCCCTCTATGCCAGTATTTTAAAAATAAAACTCTGTGCTTACAGAAAGTAAAAACCAACATTAAAACACTGGAGAAATAATGGAGAAGTGTGGCTCACTGGTTAGAAGCGGCAGACCCTGAAGCAGAGGTCGGCCCGGGACCAGGGTTCTATTACCTACGCGGCAGGGTCTTGGGTCAATGTCCGCCGACTCGATAATTTTCGCTTAGGTGCCTACGCTAACCAGGGGTCCCACTCTGCAACTCTAGGCAATAGCTGGCTTAATCTCCACAACGGCCCTATCAACGCCGGGGATGCCTGGCTTCACCTTGGGGGTGCTCTCTCACAGGGAAAGCCAGGACGAGTTCCCCAGCGGTATACAGCGCCAGGATGCCCCGAGTGACATACATACATACATAATGTAAAAACAATTGGCAAATGTGATGATAATAAGAAACGGTGCTCAGAGCGACATTTGTCACAGCAAATGTAACGATAAACAGGAACAGAGTGACTCAAACTCAAGTACTCGTAAAAAAAGTGGTAAATGTGACGGCAAACCAGAACAGAATGACATTTGTCCCAGCAAATGTGGCAATAAACAGGAGAATGGAGCGACTGAAAACAAGAAAAATCAGGTTACGGGCACAAAGCAACTAAAAAAATAGTGCACTGAAACAAACTGAAATAGTCAAAATTGAAAGCTTACTAGAAATAGCGCTGTGCTCCATGGGAGCAAGATACCAAAAGGAAGGGCAAAGAAGACATATTAACCAAGTGGAAGACAACCTTTTAAAAGGGCACACAAAATAACAAATACAGCATGTCTTGTGCTGCCTGAGCGAGACCTAACAAGTTAACTGTGTAAAAATGGGGTGGCCAACACAGGCCACCTGATCTAAAACTGCTCCATGCCCAGAGCTCACAGCAATATCCAGCATACCTCAATATTTTATCAATAGACTTGTTCTGCCAACAAATAAAATGCTGCTGAATCATCATATTAACCTCAGGCCTCAATCCCATCACAAACCTGGGCACAAAACCTCCCATACCCTTCCAACCGGGTGCTCCATTCCGCTGTGTTATTTTAACACTTGCAAAAGTCGCTCATAATAAGCATGCACTGTCTCTTTAGACTCCTGTGTTGTCAGATCAGTCTTTACCCAATCAATATCTTTCTCAGGCACCTTTCCTTTCCTGCCGATGGCGCATGAGATATCAGATTCAAGTGAGGCTCTTTTCCCGGACACTGAAAAGCCACTTTACATTCAGCTCATAAATCATTCAGCCCCACAATGTTGAAAAAGGTATGCAGATCAACCCATAACACCTATGAAATTCAGAAAAAGCTGTCTACCTGGGTGTACCACTGAACAGGGTTCCTCTTAGTTTTGGGAAATCCTTTGTAAATGAGGCAAGATAACTCCTACTCCAAGACACATGTAGATAATCTTCACCTGGCACTTCTCCCAATGGAAAACTTTGCATTCCCTCTCCATTTGGGGGACTAGGTGGTGGTTCTCCCTTTTTCCCTGTAGTTTGGTCTCTTTTGCTCTTTCATTTTGGTCCATCTACCTTCCCACTTGTCAAAATCACTCCACTTTCACATACAATGATAATTTCCTTGTAATGTCATCTCTGATACTCTCATATTCATTATGGCTTAATCATCAAAACACACATGATAACTCTCCTGTAAGGACATAGGGCGTGATTTGAGGTTGGCGGTGAGGGAGTGTGCCACCTTGCCTGCATCATGCTCCCACAGTACTAATGGCGGCCTCACCGCACTGAAAACTGTGGTGGTGAGGAAATTCCAGATATGCTTGGCGGTGCTGCAGCGGCACCACCAAGCATATTGGAACCTCTGACCACCGCGCCACCGCCAGGGATGCGGATCCCTGGTGGTTGCAGTAGTCCTATTGTGGTCTGACCACCACCGCACCTCCACCGTGAGATTGGCGGTCCAAAGGACGGCCAAACTCATAATTAGGCCCTTGGTCTTGTTAAGGTCTATGACATACACTCAGGCTAGCTATGAAAGCTTGTTATGGTCTTGACCTGCACGTTGTGTAATGTCTTTACAAATATCTACAAATGTATTCTCTGTATAGGTGTATATGTGGGAAAAATCAAGCTTGCCTGAAATCAATTAATCTAATTCCAACCTTAACCTGACCACATTTATAGGTCTCTTTTTCTCTGGGAGTTGGATTCCCCCCTCTCAAAATTTAACAACGTCCAAGGGACTCAATAAAGAATCAGACCAGATCATCTGTTTCCTGTGAACTGAGACCATTTTGCAATCCTGGACTATTCAAAGTTATTCCCCCTCTAGGGCTATTGCTTGAAATGCACTGTGGTGAGTTCAAAATGAACATAGGAGAATTTCAAGATATCAGGCAGGCTACTCTATAGGAGTGAGTCCTAATATTCACAGTGCCAAAGACGCAGGGGCTGTCTTATTTGGGACTAAAGGAGTTGTATGCGTTGACTCCAGTAGGTATTGTCAAGGAATGTGTTGTTCCTCTAGATGCCTCTGGGTTAAACATAGGAATTGCGGACCATTGGTGACAGGAACAGTTCTCACATTTGAAACTGGGGGATTTGGACACACAGGCAGCACACTCCCAAGCATTGAGTGCTTCCTATTGTGCGGGTCTCGGATGTGGATTCATCTCATACAATGCTCTTTTCAAATTATCAATAATTCTCAAATTAAATGTGTCATATCGAGGAAATCTCAATGCACCTTCATTCTCTGAGATCCTATGCCACTGATTAAACCAAATGCATGTGTGAAGCCCCACATTTAAAGCCATATATTGACCTGCAGTGCCTTCCGTGGGCACATGGGGGGGGGGCGATCCTTTTCCTATTTGGCCCCAGTACTTTGGAACTCTATGCCTTTCTCGTTGCGTATCGAACCTCAGTACCAGAAGTTCCGCAGGGACTTAAAGACCTGGCTTTTTAACCAATAGATTGTCTGCACCGGTTATATGCTTATCTCTGTTTTTAGCGTTTTATAGCGCCAGGAAACTTGCGGGTAGCTGTTGCGCTGAATAAATCAATTAACATAACATAACACTTTTTCATCTTCTCAAATGGAGACCATCACATCTCCTCTGATAATATCTCTAATAGCTCTGAAACATTTTGTTTTTATAACGATTTTATTATTTCAGAGAAGCGGCAATCCTTACCTATCCACAGTTAACTATTATCTGACACGGGAAACCAATTTCAACACAGCACTTTCTGCCATAGCTTATTACGGCTTGATTCTCAATGATGTAACAACCAATAGCATCATGCCACCTACAACAACTATTCAATCCTAGCATGGCGTACGATGACGCAATACTCGTTCTTTGCAGTGGTTCTTCCTCGTTTGCAAATTTTCATGAAAGTAACTTCTCACAACACTTAAGCAAGCACAATAAACAAACCTTTGTCTGCTCCAATAAGAAATGTAAAGTATTCAAACACACTGGAAATAGTCAGAATTAACACTTTCTAACCCACTCACACACATAGATTAAATTTTGGCCAGCAGGAAATCATCATGCATAATGCATTTTCTTCTTTGCCCAACAGGATCCACCAGCACCAATCACTATTAGTACTCTCACAACAAAGTTGTAGGGCGGTATCTCAATTGCGCAGTCAATGGTATCTCACAACCAACACCACAAAACTTAGCAAACAAATGACACCACAATAACTTCGTATCTATCCTGAGATATTGGACTGTGATGAGCCTGATAACTTAAACTGCTCAACATTTAAGTATATCTACCCATACACAACAACTTAAAACATCATCACTCTGTGACACACAATTTCAACACAACACCGCAAGCTTTCATGCACAATTGCAACCCGCGACCCTAATAATACTCATTCTCCTGAGCTACTGCAACTCCTTCTGAACCCCTGGAATACCGCTGATCCTCCAAACTGGGACATGGACTTTAAGGGCTTGGACTGGGCTTAGACAACCTAGCTCCTTACCCTTCCTTCCCCTTCACTTTCAAGGACTTACCATCCTCTGTTACCACCTGATGGAGCATGGATATCTGAACATCAATCTCATAGTGAAATCATCAAACAAATCCCCCCCATTGGTTGTATGGACCTTTGTTAGTCCACTTGAAGTGTTATGAGGGAGCTAGCATCAGTAATACATTTCTATCTCTGTGAAACCAATGCAACGCCAGAATGAAGTATCCCAACCATGAAGGTGTATTTTTAAAAAAATAATCCTACCAATATATATGCAATGTAGAAATAGATTTAGAAGATATTACAGTACAGTCTGAAAACCAAAATCGTCTAGTAAGTTGTGTCGTAATAAAATGAGACACAAAATAGTCACAGCCACTATGCAGAGGAAACAGACTGAAACAATGAGGTGAACCATAAAGAAACTTTCCTTTTCTAGCCTAAACATAAGCTAGGACGGAGCAGCTAAAAATGATTTCTAAATGGGAAGCATACCGCGGCCCGAGGACGGCGTTGCCCCAGCTACCAAGGCCTTCATGGTGGAGTTGTTTGCAGCCATTAAGGAGGACATCTCCGAGCTACGCTCCCAGTTGGCCTCTGACCTGCGGGAGGTACGAAGCAATGTGGATGCGATAGGGGAGAGAGTGGCTACGCTGGAGGAGCATGACCTGGAAACGGCAGGTCACATACATTGCCTCCAACAGGATGTGATTAGGCTGACTGAGCAGAATCTACACCTCCAGGCGCAAGCTGAGAATCTAGAAAACAGGTCACGCAGAAACAACATTCGGATTCAGGCGGTGCAGTGGAAAGGTGAGGGTCTGACCTAAGGGAGTATGTGGGAGCCCTCTTCAAACAGGTGCTGGATGAGGAAGACCTGCCGGACATTCAAATGGACAGAGTTCACCGGGTGGGCCTACCGAGGGGTCCTAAGGCCTCCCTCCGGGTATATTGGTGTGCGTCAACGACTTCTAGCTCAAGGAGCGGAGTCTGTGGAAGGCTCGAGATCTTGAAATGAAATGAAATGAAAAGGGGTTTTATTAAGCGCAGCAGCTGCCCTGAGGCGTCCAGGGGCTGGGAACTAGAGTAATGCCTTCCAACGAGTCGGTCCGAAGATTAGTCTGACTTAATTAAAAAGGAAGGTTTTGAGCTCAAACTCAACATGTTAGGATTGGATCTTAAGTGAAGGGGGAGTGTGTTCCACAACTTAGATGCATTATAGATGAAGGACCGGCCTCCTGCTCTAGGTCGTTGGATCCGGGGGACTTTCACAAAAAGGCATGAGATGAGCGAAGTTGTTTATTGGATTGGTAAGGAGAAATCAGAGAGTGATTAATTTCTGGGCCAGATTTCTAATATGCCTGGTGAGCAATGCACATAGATTTAAATTTGACTCCTTCCCTAACAGGGAGCCAGTGCAATGCTCTCAGCCCAGGCTTTATCGGGATTCTGCGTGGGATTCCAAGCAGTGTGCGTGCTGCACAATTCTGGATCCGCTGAAGTTTTTGCAAACTATACTCAGGCGCTCCAAGATATAGGGTATTACTGAAGTCGAGGCGGGATTGGATTAGGCCTTGTATGACTATCTGCTTGGCCTCAAAAGGAAGGAGCGGGAGAATTCTTTTCATCATCCTAATGAGGCCAAAGCAGGTCGCTGACAGTTTGGTAGCTTGTGTATTGAAGGTCAATCATTTGTCCAGCCACACCCCTTGACTTTTTATGTTGTCTTTGGGAGTGGGAGGAGCGCCCATGCTCATGGGCCATAACAGCTCAAGGGTGGGAGGTGCTGATGGGCCAAGGAGCATAAGCTCAGTTTTTTCTCCATTGAGCTTCAAGCAGGACATCGTCATCCATCTTCTGACCTGTTCTAAGCATGTTGTTAGGCTAGTCTGTGTTAGGTGGCTGTTCTTTTGCACAAAGGAGACCACTAGCTGAGTGTCGTCTGCGTAGGTGATGATCTTAATACCATGCGGACGGACGATCCCAGCCAGCGGTCCCATATATGCATTGAACAGCGTAGGGCTCAATGATTATCCCTGCGGCACCCCACAGCCCAGAGGCTTGCTTGCGGAGACAGATGCTCCTTCAAAGACTTGGAAGGTCCGGTCGCTTAGGAAGGATTTGAACCAGGCCAAGGCTTTTTCTGATATTCCTAGGTCAAAGAGACGGCGCAGAAGAATTTTGTGGTTTACCGTGTCAAAGGCGGCACTTAGATCAAGGAGGATCACTGCCACTGATCCTCCCGATCTAAGATCCGCCTAGCTTCCACTGTTACTGCCAACAGAGCAGTTTCCGTCCCATGTTTGGGGCAAAAACCCCTCTGGGAAACATCAAGCAAATGATTACACTCAAGAAACCTGGTTAAAACGGTGTTAATATGTTTTTCGAGGACCTTGCTTGCCCAGGGGAGCAGTGAGGTCGGGCGATAGTTGTTAAGATTGCCAGGATCAAGAGCAGGTTTCTTCAGTAGGGCTCGTACCATGGCATGTTTCCAGGTAGGTGGTACTGTCCCAGTCATTATGGAAGAGTTCAATAGTTCCATAAGTGTGGGAAGAATAGCTTTGTTGGCTAAGACCAGCGTGCTTGGGGGGGCAGGGTCACATGGGGAGCCAGATTTTATTTGATGTATTAGGGACTCGAGTGTTTCTGAATCTAGCAGAGGAATATGATCTAAAATGTTTTGACGGGAGTCCTCTATTTCTATGGCTGGGTAAGGTCCTTGGATGGGGGCTCTATATCTGGGTCCGGGAAGGAAAGATAGATTGTATTTACTTTATTTATCTTAACCCCCTCCAATTCCGGGAGCACCGGCCGCTGCTCTTCCAAGATCTGGCGGCATCCACGTTGACCAAGCGGAGGGAGTTCAAGCCGGTCACTACTTATCTGAAGGAGCAAGGCATCCCCTACTCGTGGGGGCACCCGTTCAGGCTCATCTTCAAGCTTAACGGAAAACTGATCCAGGTTCATTCCCTGACGGTGGTCCTCGACCTCTTGGGTCTGGAGCAGTCCATTCCCTCTCCAGGTGATGCGGGGTCTCCCACCTGACGATTCAGATGGTCAGCGGAATGGCAACGAGTCGGCAAGCCAGCACCTACAGCAAAACCTGACATGTCCACGAGCCGCCTCGAGAGGGGAGCAGCGGTTGCATCGGTGGCATTGGTGACAGAGGCGTCTGGGGCTCCTGAGATGAGAAATCTCTGTCTGGCACTTCTGGGGCTAGCTGATGGCGCCGGAGGAAATTGTCCACTGGAATTTACTATGACTCTTCTTCTATCCTCGACGAGAGTTGAGTCCTGCATCAGGAACTGGATACTTGGATGGTTGGTGCCATGTTCCCCAGCTCTTGGGGCCGGTTTGACGAACTGTCGTTTGATTCTCTTTGTTTTTCTTATTGCTTCAGTTGGTATGGATGGGGGGGGGTGTGAGTGGGAGGGGATGTGGGGGTCTGGAGCCTGGAGGTTGGGATCCTAGGGGGTCTCCGCGTCAACTGAGGAGTGGAAGAGGAAGGGGACCTGCGAGGGGTTAGAGCAGGGAGGCCTTTTAGGACCCACGGCGCTAGCAGGTGCACAGCGAGCTTACCCTACCTACCCGCATGCGGCATAGGGAATTGAAAATAGTGAGCCTGAATGTCCGTGGTCTCAACAGCCCGATAAAACTGGCCGTCATTTTATCCCTTCTAGAGAGCTCGGAGGGGTCTATTTGTCTGTTGCAGTAGACCCATCTCCTTTCCAAAGATAAGCATGACAGATAAGCGCTTCCTGCTGCAGCTTTGGTCTTCAGGGCCTACCAAGAAGAATGGGGTGGCGATTCTCTTTAGCGTGCGAGTGCATTTGGGGGACATACAATTTACTATAGGGACCATTTATACACCCAACGCTGGCCAGGAGCCTTTTTTACAGTCGGCGCTTGCGCTGGTCTTAGCTACTCCGGATGCCCAGATCATGGTGGGAGGTGATTTAAATATTGTAATGGAGGCAGAGCTTGATAGGACAGGACAACGGGTGTACCAAACAGGGGCCTTCTCCCAGGGAGGGAAACAGTGGCTGGTAGACGGACGATTGCATGATGTTTGGAGCTCTCACCATCCCCAGCAGCGCGATTACATCTACTACTCGGTGGCCCACAAGACCTATGCGCGCTTGGACCACTTTTTGGCCTCGACCTCCCTCTTGCCTCACTTAACAGAGTCAGATATTATGCCACATTCCCTATCGAACCACGCACTTATCTCTGTGATTTTCACTTCTAGTGGGGCCCGGCCACCGTCGGAGGGATGGTGCCTTAGATACTCCCTGCTTCACTCCGAGTCGGTGATCGCAAAGGTCAGAGAGATGATAGTCCACTATCTGTCCGAGAACGAGGTGGAGGGCACTCCCCTGGTAGCGGTTTGGGAGGTCCTAAAGTTTGTGGCGCGAGGCGAATTTATTGCCCTAGCTGCAACGTATTCCCGTCTGCGTAGGGAAAAAAGAACGGAGTTGGAAGGGGACATTAGTGGCCTCGAGACGATTTATAAGCGGACCGGGGCGCCGAGGATTTGGCGGGAGCTGGAGTCATTGAGCCGCATGTTGAAGCATTTGGACATGGACAGAGCAATGCATACCCTCCTGCGTCTGCACCACAAGTTCTATTTCTGTGGAGATAAGGCAGGCGCATGTTGGCCCACAGGCTGCGGGCGCGTTTTCACATGCACACTGTACAGGTAGTTCGAGACCGGGATGCAACGGAACGCACTACAGATTCCGCCATTGTAGACACCTTCCGGCGGTTCTATCAGGACCTGTATCGCAAAGAGGGCGCTCCTTCCAAAGGGATAGCAGAGTATCTGGAGTCCTTTGACATTACTCCCCTTCTGCAGGGCTCCTCGGAGACTCTCGACATGCCTATTCGCATCGAAGAAGTCATCTCTGCTATTTCACGGCTGAAAGTGGCCAAATCGCCGGGTCCGGATGGCTTTTCGGCTATTTTTTATAAAACTTTCTGCAGGGAGCTGGCTCCACTCCTGACTCGCCTTTTTAATTCCTTTTTGGACACTGGGGTTGTGGCACCGTCTATGTCGGAGGCGGCCATCATGGTTATTCTCAAGCCCGGTAAAGAGCCCATGGAGTGCGGATCCTATAGACCGATCTCGCTCCTCCACATCGATGTCAAGTTGTTTGCAGGGGTGCTCGCTGCTCGACTCAGTCCCTTGATGGACGGGCTCATTGAGCACGACCCAAGTTGGATTCATTCCTACATGGCAAGGAGGAGATAATACCAAGAGATTGCTCCACCTCATGGACTTGGTCCGCCGCTCGCGGTCACAGGCCTTCCTGCTCTCTATAGACGCGGAGAAGGCCTTCGACCGCGTAGATTGGGACTACTTGTTTGCCATCTTACGGAAGTTCAGCCTGGGGAACAATTACATCCAGTGGATTCGGTGCCTCTATGCGGCCCCAAAAGCGGTGGTGCGAGTCAATGGCTTTAAGTCAGCTCTCTTCCTAAACGCAAGTTGAACGCGGCAGGGTTTCCCCCTGTCCCCGTTACTTTTCGCGCTCTATATGGAGCCTTTTGCTCAGCAGGTCCGGTCCAACGTCAATATATCTGGGATCAAGTTTGGGGCGGACATGCATAAGATCTGCCTGTACGCGGACGATGTCATCCTCTCACTCACTCACCCACACTCTTCCCTACGGGGCCTATCCCGAGAACTGTCGGAGTTCCAGAAGGTGGCGGGTTTCAAGGTCAATTTCACTAAATTGCATATCCTCAACCTGTCTGTCCCAGTGGAGGAAGTCCTGGATTTGAAGCGGGACTTTGATTTCCAATGGGTGCACACGGATATCCAGTATCTGGGAATCCGCTTAGCTCCGGCAAATTCTAAAACTGTGTCCCTGAACTACAAGATTTTGGTTGAGCAGGTCGGTAAGGCCCTCTTTGACTGGACCCACCTTAAACTGTCCAGGTTTGGGAGATTGGCGGCCTTGAAGATGACTGTTCTTCCCCGCATACTATACCTGTTGCAAATGCTACCACTGACCCCGCCGCCAGGCACTCTCTGGAAGCAGCATGGATCCCTTAACAAATTCCTCTGGTACAATAAAAGGCTGCGACATGCGCTGTCCGTGGCGGTTGCTCCGAGGGCGGCTGGAGGATTAGGTTTCCCCCTGCTTTATGCCTATTTCCAGGCATCTGTCCTGAGATATATAGTGGGATGGAACAGACCCATGTTCAGTAAGCACTGGAATTTCATGGACCAGATGGTGGCGGGCTGCAACATTTGGCGGGAGCTATGGTTGCCTCGCAAGCACAGGAAGTGGGGCCTCTACTCGTCTCCAGTGACGGTGCCGAACCTCAAGGCATGGGATCAGTTGGTGTTCCGCAAGGGGTGGACTACGTTCCCCTCACTGATGACGCCCATAGTTGACAATACAGACTTTCCCCCGGGCCGTGCCTCCCCGGTCTTCCATCGCTGGCGAGTGGAAGGCTGTTAGAGAGTGGGTTCCCTCTTTGACCTAGATGGATTGATCCCGTTTCCCCTGCTGCGAACGGAGTTCTTCCCGCTGCCGGCGGCTGATGCCTTCTCCTACACGCAACTGGCACACTGGGCTACCCAACCCACTAACGTGGCTGCTATGTCGCAACCGCTGACCAAGTTCGAAAAATGGCTGGTCTGTAAGAAAGACGACCAGCAGCTCATCTCCGAGTTGTATGCTATGATTCTACGTCATCCCAAGAAGCAACGCACCCCCGCGCAGAACCAAAAGAGTGGGAACAGGTGTTTTACCGTACCCAGCACACGGCCTCCAACACCGCAGGGGCTGAATCAGCCTATAAGGTGGCGGCCTATTGGTACTACACCCCGGCGCGCATCCGAGCTTGGTACTCACTAAATCTGGTCTCTGCTGGAGGGGATATGGACTAACGGGGACCTTGGCACACTTGCTATGGCACTGCCCGAAACTAGGGAGGTATTGGCCCACGGTTCTGGACGAGATAGATGAGGTGTTTCCGATTACATTTCCTTGTTTGCTGGAGCATACTTTACTGGGGCTTCCTCATCCCAAGTGCTTCCATCTGCGCTCGCTGAAGGGTAAACAGATTGCGCTGGCTCTTTTGGCTGCAAGACAAGTATTACTGGCTAACTGGGGCTCACAGTCGGTACCTGACCCTCGAGACTAGTTCCAGAGGTTATGGCATATTCTGGCGATGGAGAGGCTCTCGATGGGAATAGACGGAAAAGGCACAAAGTATGCTAAATTGTGGGGCCCGTTTTTACATCTTCTGTCCAAAGACCTACGTGAAGTCACTTGCCCGAAATATCTGTAGATTCTACAACTCATCCCCTTAGAATCAGCTGGAGCTGACCCTGCGATTTGAACCTTCCCTTAGAGCTGCGGTAGTCTCAGTGATAACCCTGCAGTAAGCTGACGCAGAGATGGGTGGGTCGGGGAGGGGGCTGGACTTGGGTGTGTTTATGTGCGTGTGTGTGTGTGAAGAGGCAGGGTGGACAGGGGGCGGTTTGTTTGCTGTTGTTTCTTTTGTTCAGTTCTAGAAAAGGCGGTGGCCACTGCACAGGTGGGGCAACAATTTACGACTTATAACACTTCGCGGGCCGACGTCAGGGATGTAGGCCCAGACGCTGTGTTGATGCTTCATGATTACTCCCTGCCGGCAAGTTGATGTAGGTAGCTGGGCTGTGTACAGTATTTCTTCCCGCATAATAAACATGATTGATTCTAAATGGGAAGCATAGAAGGTGTCCGCATGGTTTGATCTTCAGTAGAATTTTAAAGGAAAAATTAAGGAGTGTTTAGCATAAAGCCTTAAACTCAAAGAAAAGACCAGCAGAGAGATCTACGCCATCTCAAAGTCAGGCTGAATCAGGCGAACTATGAAACAGCAATTACAAATACAACTGGCAGTTTCCAGAACATCCATCGCTCATTCCCAACACTGGGAGCCAATTGCAGGACCACATTTGAGGGGAGTCAACATACCTACTAAGTTTAATCAATTAGATACACATCTGTTGACCCTGAGTGTTGCATCCTCCTGGTGCACTGTGAACAGGAGGCCTTCTCTCCCCATCATCCTTCTATGTTAGTTGTCAACTTTTTCTCTCAGGCCTCACTATCAGCAGTCTACTATATAAAAATATGCCTTTCTCTAACTAGAAGCACAATATCGCACCTGTAATGGAGAGAAAATAGCATAATTCGTAAAATTAAAGCAAACTATTTCAGAAAGGGCCTAATGTCAAGCTAAGTTAACTTAGGAATCAAAATGCATGCATGTTACAGTATTATAAATCATTATAAAGCAAATAATAATTTTCAAATAGATAGATAAATTAGAGCAATCAACCCTTGATGGGTTTCACTCACTCAAAACAACATTTAAACAAACTACCAGAGTGATTGAAAACATGGATTTGGGCGCAAAGGGGAATGAACCACCACCTCAGAGTGACCCTAAACCATCCACTGGTCCACAAAAGCTGTCCCTAATAGCCCGCTAACTTCAGCTCTTAAATCTCCTCCCCGTTCCAACTCAGGGCCAAAACATAAGGGACCTTCAACACACTTAGAACCCGCCATAAATAAGCCTAAGCCCCCCTTACAAAAGCAGCCACAGTCAGCTAGTGGTAAAACGGAAGTTTCCCAAAAACCAGGGGCACGTAATATATCACACGGTTTAGCGACAGGGAAAGTCCCTAAGTCTGCATCCCATTCTACTGCCCCCTCCAACCCCCCAATGGTCCCCAACAATCCAGTGCGACGGATCCCCCCTGTAAATCTCCCACCAGACTGCCAACCTTTCGTTGCTGTCATGGTCAACGTGCCCCCTTTAAAGGATGGCCAGGTGGAAAATCACCAATCACTCAAAAATAAGTGTATCCACTGGCTGAAGGCAAATAAGCCAATTCCGCTGGGTGTGGACGGCATTATTCTAAGTGTCCGCAGAGTGGGTTGGGTAGGGCAGGGGAGAAAAACGCAGGAGGGGGATTGTATAATCATAAACTTCCAAGACCCAAGAGTAGTTCCATCGATTTGTACTCCTATCAAAAGTATGGGGGCCCCGGGGGTAAAGGTGGTAGATCTTTCTTATTTTTACCCCAGGCAAAATGCTAGCCCAACTGAAGGAAGTTTGGGTTCCCCTTTTACTGGTCAAAACTGGGCTGGGGTCTCGGGGGGCACTAGGGAGAACCATTTGTGGGCATTAGGCCCTCACTGACTGAAAACTGGGAGCAGTGTAGAGCCCGCAGGAGTATCAATTACCCAAGTAAACTTCACAAACGAAATAGGAGCCTCTGTAGCTTCCCCACAAGGTTCCTCATCCCCCCAGATGCCTGAGAAGAGGTCCTCAGATAGGGGCTTTGTAGCGCCCAACGACACTCCAACTGTGACGGACCTAGTCTTTAAGGTTTTCAGCTGGAATGTCGCTGGGATTGCAAGAAAACTGGCTCTACCGGATTTTAATGCTTGGGTTGATGAGCACTCCTTGTGCCTCTTCCAAGAGACATGGAGCTTGGTCCCGGCTCACAGGGTGGGATTTTCTTCCTATTTCACCCCAGCACAAGTCTCGGAAACAGGGAGAGGGCGACCTTCGGGTGGCCTCCTCATCTGGGTCGCGGCTTCTTTAGACTGCAGAGTAGTGGAGTTCCCCACAGGCTCCCCGGACATTCAAAACATCACCCTAATAGATCAAAGGGGAAGAACTGTCTTAAATGTTTATAATGTTTATGCCCGGGGTACCAAGGGTGGCAGGAAGTCTCCTGTAATATCTTTCCTCGAGACTTTGCTAAATAATACCCCTCACAAAACACGTACACTGGTTGCAGGAGATATGAACTGTACGTTCGAGCCTTTGGGCTCGGACGTCTCCCTCGACCAAGAGGAGGAGGATTCCAGGATGGGGATCCCGGCACTAGAAATCCCACCGATTAGAAGGTGGACAGAAGTCGCGCTCCAGTTATACTCACTGTGCCTCGAATTTAACTTAAGGGCAGCAAACGGGAGGACATCCTCGGATAGGGGGGGGGCCCACACTTATAATAGACCAGGACATACCTCTAGGCTAGATTAGTTCCTAATAGATGTATTCTTATGGCCTTATGTAAGGGACATGCAGGTGGTACCCTCGACTGAAAGTGACCACAATTCACTCTCCTTAAGTATGGTCCAGTGGTGGTGCACTTCAAAGAGGGATAATATCAACCTGGTAGCCGCATCCCCGGATGAGTCCGAAGTTTCCCCTTGTGGCAGACGAATAAAATGGGCGAAACTGGTCTTATCCGAGGCAAAGGTAGGGGAAATTCAATCCCTTTTAATCCAAGCAGTAACAACCCTCGGAATATCCCTAGAAAGGGCGGGTAGAGCTAGTGGGCTCTTTGTCTCCCTGGTAGAAGCCTTAACCAATGTGTTTACCATGTATCCAAACCAGTCGGGCAACAAACAATTAAAAAAACCAGTCGATGGTTGGTATACCCAAACCTGTAGGGTTCACAAGGCAAGGCTAGTAGAGGCGGTTAAACTTAAATCCCGAGGCGTGATTCAGGAAGCAAGGAAGGCCTATAATAAATCCCTTAAACTTGCCAGGATGGAATGGGAAGAAAAATTCTGGGATGACCTCCTCCATGCTAGTAAGATCAGGGATTCAAGGGCCTTTTGGAATCTCATTAGCACAAGGAATAAACCCGATGCATCGATGAGACCTTGTAACATTCCGCCCCAAAACTGGGTAAAACACTTTGGGAACCTATATCTCCCTCCAGATGGGGAACTGAGCTTGGGAATGGACCTTACACGAGAAATTGAACCTCTTGCCTATGATCTCTTCACTCCCCTAGAGATTGAGGGGGTTATAGGTTGGGTAGCACCGCGTAAGGCAGCGGGCCCCGATGGCCTACCGGGGGACCTTATGAGGGCATTCCCAGCGGAGTGGGCAAGGGTTATAGCAGCTCTCCTGAACGATATCATGGTGGGAGGGGCAGTGCCAGATTCCTGGAAAGGGGCAGTGGTGGTCCCGATATACAAAAAAGGGTGTAGGGAAACACCGGGGAACTACCGCCCTATAAGTCTGATAGACTCCACCCAAAAGATAGCTGGTAAAGCTATCCTTGGAAGGATTCTTCATTGGGTGGAGGAGAATAAAATCCTATCAGACTTTCAGGCAGGTTTTCGGGCAGGTATGGGGACAATAGAGCAGGTGTTTAGGCTGGCACTATTGGGGTGGAAGGTGGTGGAACTAGGCAAGGGTAGTCTTTATTTGGCCTTTATAGACCTGAAGACTGCCTTTGACCTGGTTCCCCGGGAAGAGCTTTGGAGGGTACTCTATGAGATGGGACTACCTCCCTACATCTTGTCCCTTCTCATTAGCCTTCACACCCATACCTATGCACAGGTCCGTTGGGGTAAGAACGGAGAGCTCACTGAGAAGATACCAGTGTCCAGGGGCGTAAGACAGGGCTGTGTCTTGGCTCCCACCCTCTTCTCATTATATGTGAATGGGGTGGTTAAACATCTTCAGCAAGAACCAGCCAACGCCCCCTGCCTCGGAGGAGTCCGTATCCCCACCCTACTCTTTGCGGACGACACGCTCCTGATTTCGAAGACCCCACAAGGCCTACAGAAATTGCTAACGCGATTTCAGGAGTTCTGTACAGCAAAAGGGTTAACAATAAATGTGGACAAAACAAAATACTTAGTCCTAAACCCTCCTAAGAAACTGGGCCGCCCACCTACACTCAACTCGATCCCCTTAGAAAAAAGTAGCCGAATTCGACTACCTCGGCATTCGAATTACGGATAGGATGTCCTGGGCAAATCATATTGATAAAATGGTCCTCAACCATAGGAGAGTTGGGGGAGCTCTCATGAGGGAGTTCAGGGCCTCACCAAGGAGATCTCTTACCCCAGTAATCGACATCTACAAGGCCAAAGTAGTGTCATCAGCCTTGTATGGGGCAGAACTGTGGGGCCACTGTCGAATGGACGCCCTAGTGACAGCGGAGAGTAAGCTACTGAAATCCATTATCTCCGTTCCACTAAGCACTCCATCTGTACCAGTGTGGTTGGACACGGGCTGTAAAAATATCAAAGACCAGGCCCAGCTCCGGCCGCTCCTACTATGGACACGAATTTGGAGGGGCGAAGAACTAAAGTCCTATGCTGATGCCCTGGGGGAAATAATGAGCCTGGGGGGTTGGGCTAAGATAAGATGGTTAAGTGAAACTAAAAACCTCCTGGAGAAGATCGGTCTAGGAGATTGCTGGCCATCACGTTCAGCCCCCCCAAAAGAAGTGGTTAAGGCGCATTACTGGAAATGGATTTCGGAGCGTCTAAATACAAACCCCAACCACTGCAAATCCACGGTTGCCTTTTTACAAATTAAAGACATTGTTGCCTTTGAACCCTACTTGGACATGATCACCCTCCCCTTTGACCGAGCACTTTATTTTAAATTCAGAGTTGGTTCCCTCCCACTAGGTGCTGTGGTATCGAAATGGACATCAGCGGCCCGCACTTCCCCTAATTGTGCATGCTGCCCGAGCAGGGTTGAGTCTATTGTGCATGTTCTATTCGAATGCCCGGATTATGCAAGACCTAGGAGCTCTTGGCTGAAACCTCTTTGTCGAAATATGGGCACACGTAACCACCTAGTAGCCTTGCGTATCCTAACCACGGACACTTCTCCCCCTATAGTGTGTGGAATAGCAAAATTTTTAAAGCAGTTTTGGCTTATTCGTTGTAAGAGATTGTCAGTAGCTGTTTAATTCATTTTTAGCTAATTTATTAACGGGCACTTCATGTCCTTTTATCTTTTCTAAATGAGTTTTATACTGGCTTCTTGTACGCAATGTTTTTCTATTTTGGAAACTGTAATGTTTGTATTTTAAATGTGCTTACAAGATATCTTGCATATCGAATAAAAGCTTATGACTGACTGAATTTTCAAATGGGAATATGAAATGAATATGTTTACATAAGTTTATTAATCAACCTAATACATGTGTGAACTTAGTGAACGAAATATTGCATACTATTAATTCATTTCAATGTACCTCAAATGTTAATAAAGTCTAAACACACTTTGTATATAAATATAGTACAATAGTGTATATTTGCACATAGGGACAATGCACTGGGTCTTCTTACATGATTCTTGACAAACTGAGTACTCACGGTTTGCAAGGATAACCTCAAGTTGGAAATATTTCATCTCCCTAGTGGAGTCCCACAGGGATTGGCGCTCTCACCTACACTTTTTAACATATGTGTGACCTCATTGGCCAAACTAGTTAGAGAAATTTGGTTTCTCGCTTGTGTCATACGCCGACGACACTCAAATTATAGTCTCCATATCTTCAATGGATGACGTGCCGTCGGCTAGGTTTCACAGTTGTCTTGATCACATCATACAATGGATGTACACCAACTATCTGAAACTAAATACTCAGAATACTGAAGTGATGTAGTTTGGTCACTGGCCCTCCAATTCGGAATTCCGCTTGGTGGCCAACGGGGGCATATGTGATATCTCTTATTGACTACTGCAACACCCTCTATTTAGGGTTTGATAAACAGCAGTTAACTAAGCTACAATCTCTTCAGAATCACCGCAGTCCGAACCTTACTCAACATTCTTAAATTCATTTGCATCTTAGGGGCCATTAGAAATCTCCATTGGCTCCCTATTAAGCAGTGCATTGAATTCAAGGTTCTATGCCTGGTCCATAAAACCTTGTACGGAGGCGATCCAATGGTGTGCCACAATCTATTCGAATGGTATTGTCCAGGGCGTCCATTAAGGTCTGCCAATCAGTCACTGGTTAAAGACCCAATATGGAGGAAGGCTAGATGGGTTGGCAGATGCCTCTCCTATCTAACTCCCAAACTCTGGAATAAGCTGCCTATTGACATTAGATCACAATCGATTCGGTTTAAATAAAGGGGCTCACAAAAAACCTGGCTCTTTCCAGGCAAGCAGTTGTTCCTACCTTTTTGGGGTCCACCTCTGACCTGTGTTTTCTTAAGCGCCAATGCGCCTTGGCAATCGAACGCTATATAAAACCCCAACTTACTTACTTAAATACATAGGTGACGTGTGTCGGTTGCTGAGCAAACAATTACACTGCTCCATGACTCTTCACTATGTCATCAGTTAGCTGTTATCAAAGCTCCGCCTGGCAGTTTTGGGCAGGGTGATGTAATCTAGGAGACAGAAGTAGTTGAAGATAGGAGATTTAATGAAGGATAACAGCTTGTACATCCACAATCTTCAGGAGACAGACTTACACTGCCTAACTCCCACATATAGAATGTAGAACCACAAAAGAGTCATAACAATTCTAAAAGAACAGGAGGAAGGAATACAACACACCTTCCCCCTTTTGAAAAACAAAAAAAAAAGAAAGAAAAAAAAACAAATTAATGAACAATATCACATAATTTGATAGGAGAATATTTAACACGAACGCTTCTCCTTAAAGCATCATTGCCAGATTGTTCAACGACACATCCAGAAACTTCATTATCAGCATTCACATTGGAATTATCATTCAGAGAGCCACAATCATTGATGGGTAAGTTAGCACCACTAGGTTGGGAATCAACATTCCCAGTTAGAGGCAAACTGACACACTGTGGCGAATTGACAATCTCAGCTTGTGGCTCACATCCAAAAGTGTCTAATAAGGCTGAAAAAGTTACATCATCTTCAGCATTTAGGTCTGATTGCAAAGTTGCGTTGGCATTAGAGCTTGATTGCGAAATTGCCTTAGGATCCAAGACTTTACACAAAGAAATCCTTCTAAAATTCCAGACCTTGCCACCTTCAACTCTTACAGCCTTAGAAAAAACCTCAGAAACTTTACATGGGTCAGACCATTTATTCCATTTATTGCCAAACGTTCTGCCAAATTTTACACGCACAAAATCACCCACTTTAATCTTTGGACTACGAAAGACCGAACCGGAACAATTCCTCTTCATCCTTTCCTGATAAGCTAACACCCTGTCTTTGACTTTGAAAGGATCAAAAGAACGCTCGCAAGTGACTTTACTTTTTAACCACCAAGGTAAAAGTTTAGAGCCTGGCCTCTTAACATCTCAAAAGGAGACAAACCAGTAACAGAATTGGGGGAAACACGATAAGACAATAAAGAGGCACATAGTACTTCTCTCCAATTTAAATTGCTTTTAACAGCAAGTTGGATTGACTCTTTTATCACCCTATTAAAACGTTCTGTTTGACCATTGGCCTGTGGGTTATAGTTTGACACCCTTTTGTGTGCAATACCACACATTTCAAGGAAAGAAGAAAATTCTTTGCTAGTAAACTGTGGACCATTATCTGAAACAATTTCAGCAGGAATGCCCTCTCTACAAAACACTTCATTCAAAAAATCCACAACTTGAGTAGAACCTATTTTAGCCACAACTTTTAACTCTGGCCATTTGGAAAGATAGTCAATCAAAACCAAAATAAACAGGTCTTTGTTAGGAGACAAATCAGGAGGACCAACAATATCCACTCCCAATTTTTTCCAAGGAGATGTAACAAATTCAATGGTTGAAACACCAACCGATAGAGGTTTCACAGACTTATCACTCAAAGAACAAGGTAAACAATAACTAACCCATTTGTCAATCATATTATCAATACCTCGCCACCAGTAGAATTCACGAATACGCCTTTTGGTACTGGACATGCCCATGTGACCCTCATGAGCCATTGAGATAAATATTTTTCTTAAATCACAAGGAGGAACTATTTTATCTCCTCTAGTTACAAAACCCTGGTCAAACATGATCTCATCCTTTATCTTATAAAAAGACAGAACATCGCCTGACAATTTCCGTTCCTCGGGCCAACCATGTTGTAAATACGTCACTACATTAGACAAATCAGAGTCTTTATACATGGCACTTCTCCAGTCAATTTCTGAAATAGTTCCAGACAACTTGTTGTTACCTTCACCATTGACATCCCCAATGAAAAATACATCAAAATCACTGTAAACACTGGAAACTTGCGAATCTAAAGGCAACCTAGACATGCAATTGGCATGTACATTCAAACGGCCAGGGACATATTCTACAACACACTGGAATTCCTGCAATTTCGCAGCCAAGCGTGCCAAACGCTCTGTCAAAGTCCTCCCACCACCGGCCGCTAGCATGTTGATTAATGGCTTGTGGTCGGTACATAAACGGAATTTAGTTCCCCAAAGAAACTGTCTGAAATGTTCGACAGCCCAAGTGCAAGCCAACAATTCTTTCTCAATAGTGGAGTAATTGTACTCAGCACCATGGAGAGTTCTCGAGGCATAAGAAACAACATACTCCTCACCTCTATTCTTTTGCATTAGTACAGAACCTAAACCTACATTGCTTGCATCCACACATACAATACATTATTTACCCAATTCAAAAGGTCTTAAAAATGGAGCATTAAGAATCTCCTTTTTCAGTAGATCAAAAGCAAATTGTTGTTCATCAGTCCATAAAAACGTTGCATCTTTCTTTAACAGTAATGTCAACGAATGTACTTTTGATGAGTAATCTTGTACAAATTTACTGTAAAATTCGGTAAGTCCTAAGAAAGACACAAGTTGTTCCTTACTAGAAGGTGCAGGAGCCTTAAGTATACTTTGGATATGATTGAGCTTAGGCTTAATACCTTGGGAAGAGATCTCGTGTCCAAGATATTCCACTTTACTCTGTCTAAACTTGCACTTTGAGAATTTTAAAGTTAGACCTTTGTTTTGAATCTGTTTTAGGACAGAGTCTAGATTTCTGTCATGATCTTCAAAATATTTCCCAAAAATTAAAATATCGTCCTGAAAAGCTATAGCTCCCTCGCAACCCTCAAGGACCTCTTTCATGAGTCTTTGAAAAACTGAAGCTGCACTGGCTAAACCAAAAGGCATGCGACAAAATTGAAACATACCTTCTGGTGTTATGAAAGTAGTCAAAAACTTAGACTCTTCGTGCAAAAGTACTTGATGGTAAGCACTTGCCAAATCTACGGTAGAGAATACACATGCACCTGAGAGAGTAGAAATCAACTCATGTATGTTGGGTAGAGGATGCCTATCAACCCAAATCTCTTGGTTTAAGCTTCGAAGGTCGACACATAGCCGAAGTTCGCCGTTGCTTTTAATGGATAAAACCACTGGCGAAACCCAAGGGGAAGATTCAACAGGTTCCACTATCTTCCTAGCCACAAGATCAGATAAAATTACTTTTAATTTATCACGATACGCTAGTGGCACATTTCTAACTCTGTGCCTCACAGGAATAGCTCCTTCCTTAAGAATAATGCGATGTTTGAAATTCTCGAATCTACCTAACTTGTCGGAGAAAATGGCAGGAAGCTTTTCCTTTATGGAGTTGGTAAATTTATCAGCCTCAGGAGTTATAACGTACACAGAATGTGATACATTGGGGTCAAGTTTAATACCTAATTCATGCTGATGAGGCCAACTGAGAATGGAAGCACCATTAGTAGCGACATAAACTTTGCCTTTAATACTCCTACCTTTAAATGTGATATCAGCCCACGTGAAACCAACCAAAGCAATTTTATGACCAGTGTAACCACCGGGCTGTACATCTTGTGGTGATAACTTCAAAGAACCCCACCATTTTTTTTAAATGTCCATGCCAATAATACTATACCATGCACACGAATCAATGAGCATGGAAATTTCATTGCCATCAATCAAAATTATGTCTTTATGAAAACCTTTGCATTTGGTATCACCAACACACAACAAACTATTAATTCCAAGACTATCAATGGGAATGGAATCAGATTCATCATCTGTCAATAAATTCACTTTTTGAGTAGACCTACACATTTTGCTAAAATGGCCTGAACGTTTACATTTAATGCATATTTTGTTTCAAGCAGGACAACCTCTGTAGCTCCCTACATGGTCGACACCTCCACACCTGTAACAAACAATTTGATTTCTCCTTTCAAAAGGTTTGATGTCCCTTCTAAAATTCTCTTTTGGTTTAAAAGGAATAAACTGTGATTTATTGGGAACAAACTGTGTTTTTTTTATTATAAGATTCTTTTACTACTGAAACTTCAGGAATCACTACTTTGGTTTTGCTTTCCTGACCTCTGATCTCGCTTACAAACAGTTCAGACTGTTCAATGCCTTTAGCAATGTTTAACACAGCCTTAAGGGTAGTTTCAGTTCCCATCCATAAACGTTCCTGTATTTTCTTACTCTTAGTTCTCATCATAATTTGATCCCTGAGAACTTGTTCAAAATTAATTGTTTCAAAGGCACAGGAACCAGCGAGAGTTCTCAACGCAGCTACATAGTTCTAAATTCATTCATCTTCTTTTTGTGCACGAGAATAAAACTTAAAACGTTCCATGACAGTATTTATCTTCCTTCCAAATCTAGCACCCAATTGTTTAACAACAATATCAAATACATTTAGATCACCCGCACCTTCAATAGGAGGTACATTTTCTAGTTCTTTAAGACCAGCACCACCTAAACAGTTTTTCAATAGCGCCAAGTTTCTTTTAGGAGAACAACCGTCCTCCTCTACAACATCAACATATGCCAGAAATGTAGGAAACCATAGATCCCATTCCATTTTGGGATCACCAGCTATAGGAAAAAAATGTGCAGGAGAAGCAATGTTATTAGACATGGTAGAAAATACGTTAAAATACTATATAGTATAATGTAAAATAAGAAACTTAAGATAAATACATTATACACATACAAACAATGAAAATAAACAAACTAAAACAAAAGAGTAGTCACCGACGTCTATCTTGTTTAAATCACGATCCACAGAAGGGCTTTTAAAAATGCTGGTGTATACCACAATCCACAAAAATGCTTTTAATTTGCTGGCGTAGAAATCGCGATGAAAAGTGTCAAAGAGGAAAGTTCATAGAGCTGCTGCCGTGCGGATCGGCGTTTGAGTTTTGAGTTTGAGTTTTAAAATACTTGTAAAGCGCTCGTACACCTGCGGTTTCTTGGCGCTGCTGCTAACCAGATCCAGGGCTAAAAAACGGGGGAGACTGCTGGGGATTTAATCAAAGGATTTTGTGAACAAATGGGCTTTGAGATGTTTGCGAAATTGCGGGTACAGGGTGATGGATTGCAGATCCAGGGGAAGGGAGTTCCAGAGGATCGGGGCAAGGGTAGCAAATTTCGAACCTCCCCACTTCTTTGTCCGGTAGCGTGGGATAGTGAGGAGGGACTGGTTGAAGCGTAGTCAAGGTGATTCAAAATGGCGGACAACGCGATGACGCGATGACGCTGCGTGATGCGTGGCCAAGGGGTCAAAGTTCGGTGAAAGCGTAGGAAACTCACCGATCGAAGAGAGAAAGAAGAATGGAGATCTTGAGCGTGCGAGCTCACGCGATGTACACGCGATGCCAGCAATTCCAATGTACACGTGATGCCAGGAATTAAAATATACACCACTCGGCAGAAACGGTACTGGAATAAGGTAAAGTCAGTTTCCAGACTAATTATAACGAATACAAAGCAGGGAATGTTTCCATCAGTATTTAGTAGAAAGACAATGCTGGTAAAAATGAAGAAAGTTTTATAGTGAATAACATTCAAAGGTAAAAAAAAAAAAGTGAGGAAGTCTCAATAAAAAAAAATGTTTCAGCACATTCATAAATACAAATCAGGCGCAGGTGCAATCAATATACACTTAAAAGAATATATACCTTGGGGTATGCGTGAACGCTGTTTTAAATCCTTTCTCCAAGTATTCACTTCTGTAAAAATAAAAAATAAATGAAAAAGGTGGTGTTCCAAAGTATCCCAAATCATCGCCAAAATTATGATGTAATCCAGGAGACAGAAGTAGTTGAAGATAGGAGATTTAATGAAGGATAACAGCTTGTAAATCCACAATCTTCAGGAGACAGACTTACACTGCCTAACTCCCACATATAGAATGTAGAACCACAAAAGAGTCATAACAATTCTAAAAGAACAAGAGGAAGGAATACAACACAGGGTAGTACTCACTATAATTGGTACAAGTGCCTAAAATGCTAAATCTCTTTCTAAAAGTCCAATTGTGCTGAGCAAGACCCTTTTTCTTGAGCTAAATACAATCCTTACTGTATTGATATTGAGCATAGATAGGAGCAGAATCACTTTGAAAAAGCTTTTTCTGTACACTGAAAAGTGTGGCCTGGAAGTGCCCTGTTTTTAAGATCTGGCTTGGAAAACTTACACAATGCAATGAGTTCGAGTTGGTTATGCTAACAAACAATGATAAAGGCTGTAGGCCCAATTGTTTATGAAAAAACGTTAAAATAAAGGCAATGTGCCTGATATATTGATTGTGAAATGAATATGGTGAAGTCAATAAGCATTTAAGAGTGGAATGTTGTCACTTTGAATTAAAGCCTACAGATGCCTTTTTTGCAAGGAACCCCACTTTTCTTTAGTAGGCAAGGAGGTTTGTGTTGGTTATCACCTCTGACAAACCACAAGGATAGAAGATTTGCACTGTGAGAATCTTTGATAAACCCTATTAGGAGTGATGGTATTTTGCTTTGAAAACTGTATTTTTGTACATATATTTGTAGTTTTATGACTGCATGCCTACTGATTGCTTTGTGGGAAAGCTTACTCTCAGTACAGTAGGCCTGAATTGGCTATGATGACATGCCAAGGTTAATAGCTAAAGGCTTGATTGGTGTGCAGGAAAATGTATGCCATAGGTCTAGCTGTTAATTATGACAAATTAGTACAAAGGCAGTAGACCTGGATCGCGTATTGTGAAAAGCAAATGGTAAAGCCAATAGGCTCCCTAACAATGGATTGTTATCACATTATGTTACAGGCTGTGAAAAGGTGCATGGTTAGATGTAATCTCACAGATTACTATAGTAGGTAAGACTTTTGGTGTTCGTTACCCACTTTGTCAAACACTCGGAGCAGAATCTCACTGTGATAAGTCTGGTTAGGGCCTACTGAGCAGGGTTGCATTGTATATTGTTTAGCCAACTATAATAGTGTATATATTTGTAGGTTTATAAATGTATGTCTGATGGTTGCCAGTTTATACGAACTTCCATAGTCAGTTGTAATAGTGTCAAGCCATTGTCAATAACCTAATCAGTTCACCTGGAAACTTTGTGTCAGATTCCTTAGCTGTGATCTCTTTATAATGAAAAGTTATGGCACAGCAAGTATGCTTTATTTATTTATTTATTGTAAAAATCATTATCTTAAAGGCAATAGGCTTTTATGGGTGGATTCTTATTACACCGTGCTAAAGACAGAAATGGTGTTACATGGATTTTCAGAATACTGTAACAGGCAAGGGTTTTGGTATTGGTGACTCACCTGAACAAACCATGCGGATAGACAATTTGCAACATGGTAATCATTATTAGGCTCTATTAGTAGGGATTTTATATGGTTTTGACAATTGTAAATATTTGTAATTCTATAATGGTATTCCTGATGGTTGCTTAGTGTGAAGGCTTATGAATCAACTGAGTAGGTCTGAGGTGGTTTTGGTGACAAGCCAATGATAAAGGGTATAGGTCTGATAGTTTACAGAGAAAGATTATGATAAAGGCAGTAGGCCTGCCATATTGAGTGTGAAAAGCATATGTTAAAGGCAATAGGCATTTATGGGTAGATTGACATTTCCCTGTATTAAAGCCTACATATAGGTATTTTGTTACATGAACTGTCAAAGATTACTTTTGTAGGGGAATTATGTTGTTATTGGTTACTGCCTCTGACAAACTCCATGGGGAGAAGATTTGCACTGCCATATTTCTAGTGAGAATCATCTTTTACCTGTCCTCCAGGATCTCATAATTAAACCATTCATGTACATGTACATATGTAAATATATATATACACACATACTACAGGTGACCAAGATCTCAGCCAAGATCGAAACGCGTAGTTTTCTGCTTGCCGAATAAACCCGCAAAACTTTATCCACCTGGTGCGGCTCGTTTTTCCTGCACGATCAGCAGGGATCTTCGCTGTATATTATATATATATATATATATATATATATATATATATATATATATATATATATATAAACTAGCTTACCGTTTGCGCGTTGCTGCGATCTCAGAAGAAAGGAAATTTAAGGAAACTTGTTATGATAACATTCAATTTCCATTGTGTCATTTTTATTGAAACTTATTCATTTTAATATGGAAAACATTTTAAAGTGTTGTTTTAATTCTGTTTATTTATTAGAGTGCTTGTGTATACACGGTATTCTTTGTTTTTTCCATCTGGTGCGTACACGAATAAATCAGAAGGTTTTCCGACGCGTGAGCTGGCCACATACAGTTGTCCATGTGAGAAGCACTGATTGTCCAAATCTAGTCCACACACTTGCAACAATTGTCCTTGTGCTTTGTTGATGGTCATTGCAAAAGCGTGGGAGTGTACTCAACAACTTTTAACATTTTTTTTTTTTTTGCCAGAAACCTTTGCAGGAGTGTACTCAACAACTTCCCAAAGTTTCATGCTGATCGGATGAATGGTGTAGTAATGCATAAAGGACAAACAGACAGACATACATTTGTTTTTGACTTCCTTTGAATAGTGTTGTTTTCCCCGGGCGGGGAACTAGTGCACCAGTGCTGGAGGCACTGCAACACGTGGATTGGTAAACAAAATGTGTACTGCGTCTCGGTATTCAGGGAATTGGTCTTTTTACTATACTGCTTACATTCTGTAAGGATATAAGCAATGGACATTGAAATGGGTGCATTCTGTGCCCTCTAGTCATGTCCCTAACTTTTCAGGCAAAAGCACTCTCTGATTTCTGAAAAGTGAGTGTAAAAGTGTTAAAGTAATCATGTTTTTCCTGCTTACATTTTACATGATTTACTTAATTTTGTTTTCCCTATGAGTATTTCCTTTTTCCAGGATGATGTCACTTTTTTTTGTAGGCTGAACATTGCTCTTGTCTAGTGCGTAATTAAAATTGAGCCTCATCCAGGTGTTTATAGGGGGCACAAATGGGTTATAGTTGAGGCAGTGCGAGTTTCTCTCAGTGGGCGGTATGGTGTTTAGTGGGGGAGAGGATGTGACACAATGGTCAGAGCTACGGAATTTAGAACTGGGGAACCTGGTTCTGAAGGATGATTATTGCGAGATGTCTCAAAGTTTCATGGCGATCGGATGAATGGTGTAGTAGTGCATAAAGGACAAACAGACATACTTTCGTTTATATATATATTCACTGAAAAAAACATAGGTTTCACACGAGTTATAGTTAGGAATTAGCATTTAAAAAAACTATT
Organism: Lissotriton vulgaris; assembly: GCF_964263255.1. Lineage (NCBI taxonomy): Eukaryota > Metazoa > Chordata > Amphibia > Caudata > Salamandridae > Lissotriton > Lissotriton vulgaris. The sequence continues at coordinate 234,220,523 of NC_141689.1, forward strand.
AAATTCACTGAAAAAACCATAGATTTGACACCAGTTATAGTTAGCTGGAAATATCACTGACATAAAACCATTGAAAGTCCCACGTTATAGTTAGTTGGACTCACTATAACTTGCGCGCCTGCAATGCACTGCTGATGACATCACATATTACATCACTCATGACATGGTCAGTGACATCACTCAATGCCGCGAACGAAAACATCATCGTGACTTATCGCGTAGCCGCGTCCGCGTGATACGCACGGCGTAAGCGCACCCGGAAGCACTCAAGCACATACGATCGCGCTACGTAAGTGCCCCGGGGCACGCCCCGGGGAGCGTAGCGTAAGCGCATCGGGTCATGTGACCTGAAAATTACACTTTTTATTGGTTCAGGACAGTTTTGGTTTCCAAATGATGAAAGCCCAGGTCATGTGACCTGAAAATAACACTTTTCATTGGTTCAGGACAGTTTTGTTTGCCAAATGATGAAAGCCCCCACCTTTTTTCCTCATTCTCACTTTTTACTTTGACTGAGGAAGACCTGTTTGCAGACCTATTTGTACCTATTTGTACTGAGAAATGGCTACAGTAGCAGCAGCAGCAGGAGCATCTCAACCACCACCACCACCACCACCACCACAAGGACCACCACAACACCACAATGGTGGAGAAGAAGAAGAAGAGGAGGAGGAGGAGGAGAGGCGGTACCTGCCTGAAGATACTACCACCTATAAGCCAAAGGAGCACATTGTCTGGGAGTTTTTTAAAATCCCAAGGGGCCTCAAGAAAGTTAATGCGCCAAAGGTTACTTGTCTGATCTGTGGCACTGTACTTTCCAGGGGGATCCCTGCCAAAAAGTATTCTTTTGGCAACAACACCATGATTCACCATATGCAACGCCGGCACCCGAACAACTATGCTGCGGCAGAGGTCAGAGAACTGACCAGAAACCCTCCCCAATCTTCTCCCAGCACCTCCCAAAGTAAACAACCCACTCCATCGGGTCCAGAGACAAGGGAGATGGTCCCAACATCCAAACCCAGTTTGGAGATTACAAAATAGTTTGCAATTTTTGTGGAAGGACAATTTGCTATGGTGAGCAAAGTATTAAACTCAAGTGCCAAAAGAAACCTTAATTTTTTCCTGATTTTTTTTGCTCCAGTTGAGACGTTTAAAATTCCCTGTTTTTTGTTTGTCCCCATAAAAATCCAAAAAATATATAAAATTGTTCATAAAAGCCAAAAAAAGTACAAAATGTTCAAAAATATATAAGACAACAAAAAGAATTAAAAAAACAGTTCTTTTTAGAACTACCTCCAATTTATAAAAAAATGCTACATTTTTTAAAAAATCTGTCATTCTTTTTTCACCATGGTACGCTCCCCGGTGCGCGTACCGGGCGCTTCCCCCTCGCAAATTTTTTTATGGCCCCCACATCAAACCTAGAGGGTCAGGGGGGTCTACCCTGCCCCCTTTTGGTCATTTCCCCCTTTGTTTTTGCCACCTCTTGTATCTCGATCCTACTGAGACACAAGATGGCGGCCACTCGGGACTGTTTGGAATATTGACAGACACCCGAGAGCCAATCAGCTTTCCGCTCGCGAACTCGCGTAGCGTGCTGGAGCGCGCCCCGGTGCGCATACCGGGGCGCGCTTATAGATATATATATTTTTTTAACCTAAATTACTCAAAATCCACTGGAGCACATATCTTGAGACATAGCAAAGGCACATCGGGCTACCAGTCCCTAAACTTTTGCCAAGTTTGGTGGAAATCCATTCTGCCGTTCGGGCTAAAAGTGAGTCCAACCCCCAATGGAAATTAACATGGGGAAAACAGTTTTTGGGACCTCCCTTTTATCTCGGCCCCCACTTGACGAATCCCCCCCAAACTTTCAGGGAAGGAGCGGAGCGCAGCGAGGCAAATTTAAGGAAAATTACAGGTAGATTCCTCAACCGGCGCCAAAGTTATTCCCAATAGAATGTTGCGGATTTCCTATGCAAAAGAATCCTAACTATAACTACCTACTGGCGACCGCCAGTAAGTAATATATATATATATATATATATATATATATATATATATCTATATATATATATATATATAGATATATATATATATATATATATATATATATATCTTCGCCACTCCACTCCCACGAGCAAGCTGCAAGCGCTCTCTCCCTTAGAAAAGAAACGTGGAGCACCGACCCAAAGTAGTTATAAAATTTGCTGGTTTATTTAGCTGCTGTTCCGTCGGCCATTACGCGTTTCGGTACTGACGTACCTTGATCACATGACACAGCGAAAGGTCACCTGGTTTCTTAAATACCAACATTTCACATTTTTTTCTTTTTTCTGTGATGCAATTTTAAAGTGACAGTGCTTATTTTAACTGTGCAAATGACACTACTATTGTGACATTTTTCTCTTAATCTCGGTCAAATACCAGATTTGAATTCATTTGTTTGTACATTTCTTACTTATAGGCAAACAAATACAATTCCGTGCAAATTTACATATACTAATGTGCAAATTACGCAATACAGTACATTTATATATATATATATATATATAAGCATAAGCATTGAAATGAAGTGACTTTCTGGCATTCACGAACGTTTGCAATTGATGATGGACCTTGAAGTCCGAAACTGCTTTCAACTTAACTGAAGGAGTGATATTCGAACATTATTTAAGTACATGCACAGACGCTAGAATCTGTTAAGAAATATCGTAAAACATACGAAGGTTTGTGACATTTGCAAACGTGTAAAACAAATTTATTTTGAAAACTTACCACGAAACGCATTTGCAAGTCCTTCTTCGCTCTCTGACAAATCTAAATGCATTTAAACCTTGTTCACCTGTTCCCCCAGGTCGCATATGATGAAGACCTGCTAAGGTGGAAACCGGTAATGCTTTACCTGCTGGATTAAATATTGTTCCTCTGGTGTCCGACTGGTGGGCTTGATTTCTGCGCTGGAAGTCGCGTAAAAATTGTTTGCTATATATATATATATATATATATATATATATATATATATATATTCACTGAAAAAACCATAGGTTTCACACCAGTTATAGTTAGGTGGAAATTTTACTCGCATAAAACCATTGAAATTCCCACGTTATAGTTAGTTGGACTCACTATAACTTGCGCGTGCAATGCACTGCTGATATTACATCACTCATGACATGGTCAGTGACATCACTCATGACATCACTGATTACATCTCAAATGACATCACTGATGACAACATCCTTGTGACAAAGTGGCAGACCTCCTAGCAGCATAAAATAACCTTTGACACACACATTCAAAAATAGAAACTAACATTTTCTTAAAAAAGGAGAAACCAATACCAATTACAACAACTTATTAGGTAATTCCAACATCTACATACACATCCACTCATTCACCAACAGTTCTATATAGTCACTCATGCATGTACTTACTCATCATATGTACTCATACACCTATACATCCTGTTACACACTAATACTCATCCATATAGTAACTCACACACAAATTCACACATGCAAATAAACTATCAAAAAACCATTTACTTGATTATACTGCTATATACACACCACTACACATACTTCTACAGAAACGGAAACATATTTCTCAGGAATGGCACCCAAGATCTGGAACTCACTCCCCCCTGAAACCAGGCTCATCTCCTCCTTCACTCTTTTCAAGAAAGAAGTAAAAGCTATCTTTATGGCCAAATACACTTGACCGATTAACGTTGTTTTGGAAAGACCTACTCTGACCTGTATTACTTTGTCCGAACTCTATGCATGTATGAACATGTATGATTATGTATTTCACCTGAATTATTGTTGATCCTGCTATCTACGCACACTTTTAAATCGCTGTTCGAACTTTATGACTATGTATCTCACCTGTATTATCAATGCTACTGACTATCTATGCACACATTTAACTGTTATATTTATATTATTGATGTGCTTTCTACCTATATGTAACCCCAATCTCTTGCTGGCATTCCCAGCCGTGTAAAGCGCTCTGATATCTGCAAAGATCCTGTTCGCGCTATATAAAACTTTCAAAATAAATAAATAAATAAATAAATATTTACTCTCTTAAAAATCAATTATAAAAACAAATACTCACTAACCCACCCATACACACAATCATCCACCCATACAGTCTTGCACACATGCTGTCTTCAAAATACATACAAATAGTGAGTCACTCATTCATGCATCTGTGCTCTGAGTAATATCCCCCACCGAACCATACAGACACTGATACTGATACTCAAAAAAAAACTAATAACCAATATACACACTCATGTAGCTACTCACCAACCCATGCAGCCACTTATACACAAAGTGAGACACAGATACAGATATTTAAATATTTGAACATTACTCGCTAATATATGCATTCACTAAGATAGATTTAATAAGTCAGTTAACTAATCAATTTTACATAAAAAAAACATCCATTTAGACATTTATTTACCCATTTATTCTTCCATCAACCTTTAGATATACATATATAAAAACTATTTATTTTTCAGAAAGATACACATTCACTGGATGATGTCATGAGTGATGTCATTTGAGATGTCATCAGTAATGTCATGAGTGATGTCATCAGTAATGTCATGAGTGATGTCACTGACCATGTCATGAGTGATGTAATATGTGATGTCATCAGCAGTGCCTTTGCACGCGCAAGTTATAGTGAGTCCAACTAACTATAACGTGGGAATTTCAATGGTTTTATGCAAGTAAAATTTCCACCTAACTATAACTGGTGTGAAACCTATGTTTTTTTCAGTGAATTTAATAGGTTTTTTAAATGCTAATTCCTAACTATAACTGGTGTGAAACCTATGTTTTTTCAGTGAACATATATATATATATATATATATATATATATATATATATATATATATATATATATATATATATATATATATATATATATATATATATATATATATATATATATAAAATTTCTATGGCAAAATGAAACCCCTCATTTTGTTCCTTTTCAAATTAAATGTATTAATTGTTACCACTTTATTCCAATCAAGATGACTTCAGGTGTGCCATACTTTTGTCATAAGTAAGACTGTTAGCGTTCTAGTTGTTCTTTAGAACACTCTGGGACATTCTGTCATTGGGCTATAGTTGGGCTACATCTGGCTGATATTTGGCCTACATTTGGGCTCTTTTGTCTCTGGTGGCCATCTTGGGAGACTACATATCAGAATTGTTTTAATGAAATATAAGAGGATTTGAGAAGTCACTCAAAATGTGCCCTAATTTTTCTTTCTTCAGCAGTAATCATAATTTCTATGGCAAAATGAACCCTGTAGGAAGGTGGATACCTGACTATGGTTACCCCCAACTTTTTGCCTGGTGTTTTGCTGGTTTTTCGACTTAGTTGACCTGGGACCCTGCTATTCAGGGCCCCAGGCCTACTGCTCTCTCTGTAAAATGGATTCCATGTACCTTAGGTGCATACCCAATTGGATGCTGAGTCACCTTATCAGTCCCTGTACGGTATACCTTAGGTATCCAGGGCATAGGTGTACCCAGGGCCTACCAGGGGCTGCAGCATGTATTATGCCACCCCTGGCTGGCCATCCAAATCTGACACAACTGGCTGCACGACAGCTGGGGCAAGGTGGTGTAATCACCCTTTGCTTTAGATATCGTATCCCTATATCTAACCCTAAAATGGACACATGTATTCCTATCAGTCACTCCTATGGCAGGCCTTAACAATCCTGAAGGCAGAGTGCTTGGAATTATGTGAGATGGTGCTCTGGCATGAGCTGAGCCCGTCTGCAGCTTGCGGAACCAAGTCCTAATAGCTGTTCCATGATAACGCGTACCATATACTCTTAAGTGCATTATAATCCTCGCGTTTATTTGCTATCTTTGGTATCGCTTTATCAAAACATGTCGAGTAAGGTGTCATACGAATCGGAATACTAACCCCTCGCCAATTCTGGCGAAGGGGTTAGCATTCCACCCTTCTAGAGGGACATGACATGTATGTAACTGTGAACCCCGGTTAAAGTTAACTCGAGCCTCAGCATCACAAAATGGTTGCTGCCACCACAGACACAAGTCTGACCTCCTGCTGCTGTGAGTCCTTCCAGCGAGGAGAGCTTGGACAAAGGGTTTCCTGTCAGGGGCGGTGCTAGCACCATCCCATACAGGGTTTTGTGTATCCCAGGTAGGCAGGGCTGAGAGGAAGGTGACTGCAAGTGGCACCCCGGTGCTCACTATGCATCTGCCGGTTTGAACCAGTTCCAGGGGCACACCAGCCCCTGAGCTGGGGAAAGTCCGGACAAGGGAGAGGGGTGTAACCACCCCCCTCCTGGTCCCACCCATGGGCAGGACCTAGTCGCGTGCCTGCCCCTTTTTTTAGAATAAAGGTAGGAGCAGGCCCCCTTCCCAAACTAGATAGTTCTGAATCTTGACTACTTTCCACGAAATAACTCTTGAACATTTCTGAAGACTCTCCCTTGTGGCTAAGGAGTAGCCACCCTGCACCAGCAGGCACCATCTAAGCGCTTGCGGTTTGCTGCACGTCCATCCTCCGGATCAAGACTGCCCAGCTCGACGAGACCCGGATTCCCTGGCATCTCTGACCTCTACCTGCATCATCAGCCCAGCTGAGATTCGTGGGTGTGACGAGACCTGAAGGGACGGGCCATCTTCAAAACTGCACAACGCTTATCTAGCACGACCGCCGAGGGATCCTCAAGTGAGTGCTTTGGGGTTTGAGAAGCCTTAACCCTGAGCAGCTCCAGCACCGAAGTCCAGCCCCCCCAGCATCCATGAGATCTGCGTGGGGCCCTTCTGCTCTTTTCTGCTCACCGCGTTGTCCGGTCACTTGCCTGCTGGCTAGTGGCCCTCCTGACGACGAACCACGACGATTACACCGCTGGTTTGGTTGCTCCAGACTGGCCCTTGCTCCCTTCCAAGAAAGGAGCACCCCGGACCCTCCTGGTCCACTCCAGACGCCATCTTGACTCCACCGCGTGGGCTTGCCTTTGCCAAGGTTTGTTGCCCCAATCCTGGGTCCAGCATCGCCGACAGCAGACACCTTCGTGGGACAGCTCGCACCTCCATCCTGGTCACCGACAACGCCTCCTGGTCCAAGAGACAGCAGAGTCCAGCGTCGCCCACTCACCTGGTCGAGGGGACTTCATCCGGTGCCATCCTGGTGCCCACCTAATCACTGGCTAGTGATTAAGAACTGAGTCCCCTCTGCTTTCAGGTCGTCTCCATCTTCGATCCAGGCTTGGATCACTCCGGACATCATCACTGGTCGCCTGCCAGCAACTTCTTCTTTCAGGCTCCATAGACTGTAACAAGGATTCCCGACGTCTTTTGAACCCTATGCAGCCGCAGCCCCTGGGCTAGGTAACTTGAGCATTTCGGTGCTCCAACGTAGGTTCACTATCTAAGTGTCCAGATCCTTTTTCGTTTTCAGCCCAGCTAGTCGGATTCGTCCGATAACACTAACTTTACGAATACTAGCATCCATAGACTTTGTCCCGCATCCCGCGTGAGAGTGCACACTCTGCACCCGATCTCCCTAGGCCTCCTGCTCCTAACCTTAGGGTTCAGTAGTGTAGTCCTAGCGATCCTGAAGCCTCTGGATCTTGTTACTTACCTGCTAGTATTTCGCATTCCACTTTTAGAGTATATGGTTTTTCGTGCCCCTCGGGCATTTGTGTAGATTGTGCGACTTAAAGTATTTTCTTAAGAGTTTTGTTGTGTGCTTAGCTCCCTGACTCATAAAGAGATCAGGGTAGACTTGTTATAAATAAATATCCTTTTATTTTCATAACAACTTGTGTGGTGTCCTTTCACTTGGTGTTCAAGGGGTATATGTGATGGTATAACAGCTGGCTTAACACGCCCTCTAGAGTTTAGCCTAAAGACTGCTCTTGTCCATGCTACTAGGATAGCTGGTCTATAAGGTTGACTTACAACCAATCATCAATAAGGGTTGTTTGGAATGATACACAGTGATCACTAGAATAGTGAGCACTACATATCAGGCCAACTTCTCACAAACCCCCTCATTTTGTCCCCTTGCAAATTAAATGTTTTAAGTGTAAACACTTTATTCCAATCAAGATGACTTCAGGTGTGCCATACTTTTGTCATAAGTAAGACTGTTAGCGCTCTAGTTGTTCTTTAGAACACTCTGGGACATTCTGTCATTGGGCTATAGTTGGGCTACATCTGGCTGATATTTGGGCTACATTTGGTTTTTTTTGTCTCTGGTGGCCATCTTTGGGCTACATTGGGCTACATTTGGGCTCTAACATATATATAGCCCAATATATATTTTTTCAAAGTTAATTTTTGTAAAAATCACTGGGGCACATATCTTGAGACATAGCAAAGGCACATCGGGCTACCAGTCCCTACAATTTTGCCAAGTTTGGTGCAAATCCATTCAGCCGTTCGGGCTAAAAGTGAGTTCGACCGCCCTATGGAAATTAACATGGGGAAAACACGTTTTGGGACCCCCCTTTTATCTCGGCCCCCGCTTGACGAATCCCCCCAAACTTTCAGGGAAGGACCGGAGCTCCGCGAGGCAAATTTGAGGAAATCTTCAGGCAGGTTCGTCAACCGACGCCAAAGTTATTCACAATAGAATTTTGAGATTTTGCATTGAAAAAAATCCTAACTATAACTACCTACTGGCGACTGCCAGTAGGTAATATATATATATATATATATATATATGTTTGCAAAGGCCCAAAGCTTTTGAGGAAGCACACGACAGCAAATTAAAACCAAGAGGTTTATTTAAACAGGAACCAGCATATGCATTCCAGTAGCGATTGGCAGATGAGAAAGAATTCGGAGCAGATAGACAAGCTGCATTACACTGCCTGATGGCTGAACGCTGTCGCGTGCCTTCTCAATGCCTCAGGGCACTTTGCTTTCAAAATACGTACACACGGCGGCACGGCCGTGGAGAAGAGCACCATCGCCAGTTTGGCAGAGGCTGTGGTAGGAACCTTCCAGTACCGTTGCAGCACATCGTTCATATGCAAAATAGCTTGTTTCAATGCTCCGATACCTACTAAGGTCTTCAAAGTACTTTTAATGGAAAATTCACATTGGAACTTACTAAAGTGAATATCATCGCTCATGACAGAAACTCGATGTCCCATAATGCTTCAAACGTGAATACGCCCACAGGGGACGAGTAAAGCACAAATAACGCCCAAAATTTCATGACGTGAGCCTTCATGTGATTTTCGAGTAGCCCAAGAAGAAGAGGTGCAAAACCTTGAAACGCGTTGGCAGATGAGAAAGAATTCGGAGCAGATAGACAAGCTGCATTACACTGCCTGATGGCTGAACGCTGACGCGTGCCTTCTCAATGCCTCAGGGCACTTTGCTTTCAATATATATATATATATATATATATATATATATATATATATATATATATATATGTATATATATATATTTATCAAAACAATACAACTTTCAGGCTTAGAGTGATGCATAGAAAGTGTCGCTGGTGTTGAGATTGCTCTATACAGGAGCTGCTTTCCTCCTAAACGTGAGAACTACCTAGAGGTAGCGGTCCTCTAATATCTAACAAAGGGCTATAATAATCCTCAGTACCAATATTCCTGAGGCGATAAATCACAGAGCCAACACACTATTTCAGTCCAACGTATGTTTAATTCACATTCGGCAACAAAGTAACTATATATATATATATATATATATATATATATATATATATATATATATATATATATATATATAGTCACTGAAAAAACTATAGGTTTCAGGGACATTATAGTTCGCTGGTCATTTCACTTGTACAAAGCCATAGAAATTCCACAGTTATAGTTAGTTCAGCTAACTATAACTTGTGCGCCCCCAATGCACTGCTGATCACGTCACATATTACATTACTCATGACATGGTCAGTGATATAACTCATGAAATCACTGATGACATCTCAAATGACATCACTGTTGACATCTCTGATGACATCATCCAATGAATGTGTGTTTTTCTGAAAAATAAATGTTTTATATATGTATATCTCAAGATCGATGGAAGAATAAATAGGTATATAAGTGTCTAAATGGATGATTTTTTTCTGTAAAATTGATTGTATGACTGATTAAGTGTATCTTAGTGAATACTTGGGTTAGTGAGTAATGTTTAAATATGTAAATATCTGGATTAGTCTCTCACTTTGTGTATGTGTCTGCATGGGTTGGTGAGTAGCTACATGAGTGTCTATATGGGTTATTAGTTGGTGTTTTGAGTATTGGTATGAGTGCCTGTATGGTTCGGTGGAGGGTATTACTTAGTGCATAGATGTGTGAATGAGTGACTCACTGTTTGTATGTGTGGAAGACAGCATCTGTGCAGGACTGTATGGGTGGATGAGTGTGTGTATGGGTGTGTTAGTGAGTGAATGACTATCTCAATAGTGTCTTTATGAGTAATTACATATTTTTTAAACTAGTATATATGAGTATTGGTGTATATAAGTGAGTATATGTGAGAGTGAGAGATTGGAAGAGTTCCTGTATAAATAAGTATGTGTTTCTATAAGTGATTGTTTAAGAGAGTAAGTATGTGTACGTTTCTGTAGAAGTAAGTGTAGTTGTGTGTATAACTGTATATGCAAGTAAATGGATGTCTGATTCTTTATTATCATGAGTGATTATGTGTGTGAGTAACTCAGAGAGCTGCGTTGCAGAGAGGTGATCAGAGGCCACGCCCCTTTTCACAACAATCTGCAATGCAGCTCCGTGGCGCTTACTGGAGGTACCTGGTGGGCTAGTTGGCCCCCACGGACCCTCAGAATTGAGGAGGAATTAATTCCCCAACTTGTTTGCACACATGTTAACTCAGGCCCTGCCCCCTTCCTTCACCACTGTGCAAATGCGCCCCATGGCGCGTTTTAAGTTGGGGATTACCTCCCCTTGAATACTGAATGTAGCCCACCAGCTACCTCCATTAAGTGCCACAGAGCTGCGTTGCAGAGAGGTGTAAAAAGGGGCGTGGCCTCAGAACACCTCTCTGCAACACAGCCCCCTGGTGCATATTGGAGATTCCTGGTGGGCTAGTTGGCCCCCAGGGACCCCCAGTATACAATTGGAATTCGTTCCCCATCTGCAAGCGCGCGTTTGCAGAGTGCTCAAAGGAGAGTGCATGGCCTTCGGCACAATGCCGGTCTTTTTTTTTTTTTCTTTTTTAAGAAGGGGTCTGTGTGGCCCACCTTGCGACTGCCCCCCAATTTTTTTTATTGCAAAATTTAGGGAAGGGGCCATATGGCCCACCCTTCCCAAGGCCAAAATCTGCCCGGGGACCCCATCCCCCGGGGCGGCCGTTTTTCTTTTTTTTTTTTTTGATTTAACATTTTGGGGAGGGGGGCCGTATGGCCCCCCTCCTGGGCCACTTGTAGCCCTGGGGACCATGGGGGGGTCCCCAATCCCCCCACGGGCCCGCCATCTCCCCGCGTCCTTCAGGAGCCGGCATTGCTTTTCCGTATGGGGAGTTGCTAAGATGCAGCTCCCAGTGTGGAAAGTCAATTTGGTTTAAATTTTGAAAGAGAGACAGGTTTTCCTGCTCTCTCTTTCAAAATCCCGCCCTGCCATAGCAAACTACAGTGTCACGGGGGTGGGCACCACCAGTAGGTTATATATATATATATACATATATATATACATACATATACATACATATATATATATATATATATATATATATATATATATATATATATATATACATACACATATATATACATGCATACACATATATATACATGCATACACATATATATATATACACACATACATATATATACATATATATACATATATATATACATACACATATATATATACATATATATACACATATATATATATATACATATATACATATATATATATATATATATATACATATCGACAGTAACTCCAAACGACCACCTCCAGTCCAGCAAGACCAGCGAAGCAGGAGATAGATCACAGCATTCGGGTAAGTGTTTTTATTTCACCAGCTTTTTCCCAATTTCCAACCAAAACATGACGCGTTTCGGGCTTTGCAGCCCTTGTTCACATGCAAGGCATTGGTGTACAATACAGTGCTTTTAAAGTGTTTAAAGTGCTCCGCCTACAACCCGTGATCCCATAGGAGTCACGTGACCCCAATAACAAGGGAAAACAAACTATCTCATTGCAGGCTCCAAGTACATAAGCAAAAGTTAATCATTATTTTTTTTATATATAAAAACCTTTTTGTACAAATGTCGGCATGAATGCGCTAATATAAATTTGTATTATAGACATATACTGTGTTATTGTCACATAGATTCCTAAAGAGGAACTACTAACTGGTTAAATCCAGGCACATCATATATACAGTAGATGTTAAGAGCAAATAACAGTTATCCAACGAAGATAGTAAAAGTTAATATCAAAATCAATCTTGAAATTGTAATATCGGAAAAATTAACATCTTTCCATGAATATAAGGCTTGACGGAGCTATTATAGCTAACAACCACAACAAAGCTAGGACAACCATGCCTAGTGTGCAAAGAGGCTAAAGATAAAGTGCAGACTGCAAATTCATAAAGACAATAAAATACAATACAAATTCATGAACTATCAAAGAATGCACTCAAAAACACAATTATTACCCGTCATAAAATCAGGGAATGTTCTTTGCATTAAAATGACATTTCTAAAAACATAAATTTCTTACTAATGTTGTCTAAAAAAACGTTGCAGACTATATATAAACATTAAATAGTGTTAAAATGTGATAAAATGTGATAAAAAATGTGTGAAGGGAAGAATTATAAACCAATGATCTTAAAAATGGTTAAGACACGGCACGAATGTAGACATATAAATAACACATAAATATGTAAAACAATTCATATTATTTTACATGATAAAGTGCTATTGATGTAGAATAGTAGTCAACCCACGATAGATAACAGGGAACCTGACTATCTATCAATATTCAAAATACAAGAGAGAGGATGTACACATATCTGCCGAGTATAATGTGTCATGCTGAGCAACAGGGAACCTGACTACTCTTTGCCATGAGGGCAGATAGAATGATATGAACCTACATGGACTTAATGAGATGAGACAGATACCCCAGGAAGGAACAGAGTGATACATATTTTGCAGGCCGAGTTCGTACTGATCTACAAAAAGTTATAAAAATCTTCAGTATTGTTGAGGCCATTAGGCCATTTACTGTCGAACTCCAATATATAACGTGTTTCAAGTTGTCGCAATAACAACTCTCTGTTACCTCCTCTCCGTAAGGGCAATACTGATCCTATCACATAGTATCTCAAACAGTTGAGATCTTTGTTGTGTTTAGCCGCAAAGTGGCGTGCTACAGGATAGGACGGATCAGTATGAAGTATAGCCCTTAAATGCTGTAAAATTCTGACGTGCACCTGGGATATCGTACTACCGATGTAATGTAGTCCACAGGTGCACGTCAGAACATAGACCGCGAAGTCCGTTTTACAGTCATAGTTGCCTTTAATTGGGATATCATTGAGACAAAAAGGTGTCCGGTAGTGTGTTTTGTTCTCCCCAAATTTACAGGCCCTGCAATGAGAGCACTTTCGGAATCCGGGTTTAGCTTTTAACCATATGTCTTTTTGTTTTAATTCCGGACTACTGACATCAAGAGAGCTGCCCATATTTCTAGCTCTACGATAAGTTACTACCGGTCTAGCTGGTAGAGTAGGGCTTAAAATATTATCAGTGAGAATAATGGGCCAATTTTTTTGAATAATTCTCTTGATGGCGTGCTCATCGCTGCTATATATATACATATATACATATACATATATACATATATATATACACATATACCATGATGTTGCTGGAAATGACAAAAATTTGTTTAAAAAACAATCATTTCCAGTTTAACAATGACATTTACCATCAACAACGGGGTGTCGCGATGGGGTCGTGCTTCTCCCCAAGCTATTCATGTTTACATGTTGGCTGGTGGTAGGAGCACGTGCTTCATAAAACTCATCGCCAGTGGTTACCACATCTAGCCTACTACTGGCGTTTCATTGATGACATCTGTGTCATTTGGAAGGGTTCGCAGGAATTAGCCCAGGCATTTGTCAATGAAATCAACAACAATGACCGGAATTTAAGATTCACTGCCTCAATTTCATCTAACTCGGCTTTTTTTTTAGATGTACATTTATATATTGAACAGGGCTCATTGCACACTAAGCTCCATAGGAAGACCACGGCCGGGAATTCTATCCTCCACGCCCTTAGTGCCCATCCATCACACACCATCAACAGTACACCCTTTGGCGAATTAATTTGCATTAAGTGAATTTGCAGTGATGCAACTGTTGCCAATCAGTGCCTTGCTGAGTCAGTTCAGAGATTTCTTCAACGCGGCTACAAGTTAGATCTCTTGAACCGCGCTCTCTCTAAGGCTGCTTTACGTCCAAGGGATGCTTTATTGACACCTAAGTTAAAGGACACAACTGATTCTAGCACCATTGGCCCTGTCCGTCTTATCACCACTTTCTGTTCACAGGAACAGAGAATTAGACAGCTGATTAATGCTGAGTGGCCAATTGTCCTCACGGATGTGATCTTAGGCCCAATTATGCCAAAGATACCGGCCATAACCTTCAGGAGGGCACCCTCCATGAAGGATGTACTAGACAGAACAATTAAATAAACAAAGAAAGGAGTACCATCATGGGAAAGTCAGAATGAGATTCCTAATGTGGTGGTAGGTTGACAAAAGGAAAGAATTTATCCTTTTGTTAAAAACCCCTCACTCACCAACCTAGTGGTGACATGCTTCTTCATCGGGGTCCACCCTAGTGGCCTAGCGTCACTAGGGTGTGCTACGACACCTGGGTTACAGTGGAGCAGGTTGTGAATGTAAGTGCAGAAAAAAATGTTACAAATTGTCCTGGTTTAACTTAAATAAATTTTATTAACAAGAAACTGGACAATGTCAAAAAAGGGTGAGGCGAGATACTGTGTGGGTATGTTAAGAACCAGAGTATCTCTTATATGTGTGATAGTCTACATGTTTCAACCGAGATTGGGATGTACCAGGTTTTCATCAGGACCGGATAGTCAGGGAATTGGTAGGTATGTGCCCCCTAAAAGACACACCCTGTCCTCGTTCTCTGTGACCAAAATAGCAAAAATCTGCTATCTGGCTAAATTGGATACCCCCTCCCGCCCTCCGATGAGATAGGACTCCAAAACAGTAGTCTTTTTTTCATTTTTTTGATTCACCAACTGCGGTTAGAGTCCTTCTTTACGCCAGATAGCAGATTTTTGCTATTTTGGTCACAGAGAACGAGGACAGGGTGTGTCTTTTAGGGGGCACATACTTACCAGTTCCCTGACTATCCCTTCCTGATGAAAACCTGGTACATCCCAATCTCGGTTGAAACATGTAGACCATCACACATATAAGAGATACTCTGGTTCTTAACATACCCACACAGTATCTCGCCTCACCCTTTTTTAACACTATCCAGTTTCTTGTTAATAAAATTTATTTAAGTTAAACCAGGACAATTTTTAACATTGTTTTCTGCACTTACATTCACAACCTGCTCCCATGTAACCCAGGTGTCGTAGCACACCCTAGTGACGCTAGGCCACTAGGGTGGACCCCGATGATGAAGCATGTCACCACTAGGTTGGTGAGTGAGGGGTTTTTAACAAAAGGATAAATTCTTTCCTTTTGTCAACCTACCACCACATTAGGAATCTCATTCTGACTTTCCCATGATGGTACTCCTTTCTTTGTTTATTTAGTTCTTCCACAGGGGAATGGGAGTACACTTCGTTCACCTTCAGTGAACACGATCCCTTGCTCTCTCCTTTGTTAGCATATGTTCTAGACAGAACAATGCCTGAATTAACACCCAAACGTACTTGGCTTTCAAAGACAGGCTTTTTCAAGTGCACGTCATGTCGTGCGTGCACTTTTGCTAAGAATAGCACGCATTTTAAATCAGCGTTTAGTGATAGACCTATCAATGAATATTTAACCTGCCGTAGTGAGTTTGTGGTCTATAGACTGATGTGCACATGTAATCTAGAGTACATCTGCAGCACGAAATTGCCAGCGAATCAACGCATTCTGCAACACATACGAGCCATAGTGAATTCGGATAACAACTATCCAGTGGCTCGCCATTTCAGAGCTGTACATGATAACAAACTCAAAGATCTACAATACACACTTTTGGGTTCGGTCCCTAACCCCGAATGGGGCGGAGACCGTGAAAATCTTCTGAGGCAAAAGGAAACATACTTTATTCTATTGCTAGACACGAGGGCACCCAATGAATACCATTGATGAACTACACAATTTTTTGTAAATTTAATAATCTTTTGTAAATGTGGCTTTTCTTATTCTCTCTGATTTATTTCCGGAGTGTATCTTTGATAATGTAGTGTGACAAATAGGCATAGCTGTTGTAAAGACTGTATCTAGTTAATGTAAATAGTTGGGGTTTCATTGCTGAGCCTCTACCAAAACCGTTGTTTGTTTTTTATTATGATATTTTTTGCACTTATTAGGCACTAGCACTTTAGTAGATATTGCATTTAGCCGCTTACATTTTGAGAATCAATTCATTTAACTGTATTGAAATGTTTGGAAGTAATGGTTTGATCTCTACATTGCACCAGCACTTTTATGATTCTATCTGGATTTTTTACAGCACAGTATATGTTATGTTAAAAAATGTTATGTTAAAAGGATTTTTACCGCGCACGGTCATCAGACGGTTTCATGGCGCTCACAGACAAAGCAGAGAGGATAGGCAGAGGTTTATTCATAGGCAAGCTGGAAGAGATGGGTTTTGAGAAGTTTGCGGAAGCATGTGTAGTCAGAACAGAGTCGTATAGTGGAGGGAAGGGAATTCCAGGTTGAGGGGGCAAGGAAGGAAAAACAGGAGCCACCATGTTTTTTCCGCTTGAACCTGGGGACGGTTAGAAGGGTGTGAGCAGAAGACCGAAGATTCCCCAGGGGGATGTGGCGCTTGAGGCTGAGGGAAGTGAAGGCTGGGGCGAGGGCAAGGAGTGACTTAAAAACAGTACAGCCCAGTTTGAAAATACATCGGGAGGCTACCGGGAGCCAGTGCAATCTCCTCTGCAGAGGTGAGACATGTTGGTGCTTAGGCTGTTGGAAGACCAGTCTGGCCGCCTGGTTTTGCACCAGCTGAAGCCGATGAAGATGATAGGCAGGGATCCCCACATACAGGGAGTTGGCGTAGTCGATACGGGAGGTGACAAGGGCCATGATGACAAGTATGAGAGCCTCTGTAGTGAGGAACCTTCGGATTTTACAGATTCTGCGCAGATGGTAAAAGCATGCAGAAGTGACGGCGTTAATTTGAGGTCTCATGGACAAGTCACTAGAGATGATAACGCCAAGGCTCCTCACAGTATCGACGGGACATGGTGGTGGGCCTAGAGATTGGGGCCAGAAACTGGAGCTCCAGGGGTTGGAAGACCCTCCTGTCAATACCAACTCCGTCTTGCTGGGATTGAGCTTCAGCTGGCTAAAATGCATCCACTCAGAGATGGCAAGCATAGTGGACTGGAAGTTGGTACAGGAAGAAGGAGAAGAGTCGATGGGGAAGATTAACTGTAAGTCATCCGCATAGTTAAAGATGGTGACTGGGGTGTGACGGAAGGAAGCTAAAAGGGGTTGCATATAGAGATTAAATAAAAGGGGCGAGAGAGCAGAACCCTGGGGGACACCACAGGAGAGTGAGGAGCAGGGGGCAGAGAAGGTTGATAGATGAACCGATTGGGAGCGCTGGTGCAGGAAGGAACTGATCCAAGTTAAGACCAAGCCCTGAATGCCTGCGTTTCTGACACGGTCGATCAAGATGACATGATCGACCGTGTCAAAAGCTGCCGACAGATCTAATAGCAGAAAAGTCGGAGTAGAGCGACTGCACACCTTCCCTTTACTCATTCATTTAGTTCGACAACTGATTTGTTTGAATGCGTGCGAAACAACTGCCGTGGAGCGCCTCTTCACGGCTCAATATGAAAATAAATCCAAGTGGGGCACGACTCTTGAGCACCCTGTTGACGCACTGCGGATAAGGAAGTGTTTCCTACATCATGTTAACCATACAGTGATTCAGTTTTAATCTCTCTTTATCAATATTTATCCAAAATCTTTAGTCATATTTTTGCTTTAGTATTGCACCACTGCGGGGACGGCATGTTTGCACTATGAATTTTTATTCAACATTTTCAAGTGTCTGACGTTGCCAATCCAGCTTTTATGAAGACATGTGAAGACAAACATGTTCTCAAAAGCAGTCTTTAAACGTAAGTATTTCCCAATGCATTTCGAATCATTTAGATTCTTCGTCAGGGGTTAACTACAGGTAAAAGATAAGAAAACAATTCAACAGGCTGTTCAGTCATAAGTTCAGTGCAACAAAACCCAACTCATTTCTCTAATTTTAACCTAACACGAACTCAGCCCCCAAAAAACAACCCTAAACCAAACACAACCTCACAGTTTTTATCCATCCCAATTTTCAAGATATACATCCACAATTAATAGCCTGTCAAGTGACACGACTCTCTCCCGTTAAAACGTTATCCCAAAGGCTACGAGCGACCCTCTCTCCCAAGTACCTTATCTGTGCCATGTTTGGCAACATAATTCATTTCCCCAAATTTCAAAGTCTAAAAATCTAAGAAAGCATCACGACGGAGACACAAGAAAAAACAACACTGAAAGCTTGAAGTTTTAAATGTAATGACTCATCTCACTGGTATCTAAATAAGGAAGCAACTGACTGCGCTGCTTGAACATTTTTCATTGAATCTCAAACAAGCTGTTCTAACACTGTTTCATCTGTTAGCTTTGTTTTAATATGGACTCACGCTCATGGTTTACATTTTGTCAAATTTATGGGATTGCATTTAATTTGAGTGTTGAGTTGTTCATAGTTCAGATATTATTAGTAGTGCTTAGTGGGAGATGTAGTTTTGGTTCGGGAACACGTTGCAAGAAGGGGGGTGGAGCGAATCACGACCTGATTGCGAACAGATGAGGAACACCTTATCTTTAAAAACACTACGGACGGGAGGGAGTTACAACGATCATTTCGGCGACAAACAAGGGAAATGAATTATGTTGCCAAACATGGCACAGATATGGTACTTGGGAGAGAGGGTCGCTCGTAGCCTTTGGGATAACGTTTTAACAGGAGAGAGTCGTGTCACTTGACAGGCTATTAATGGTGGATGTATATCTTGAAAATTGGGATGATAAAAACTGGGAGGTTGTGTTTGGTTTAGGGTTGTTTTTTGGGGCTGAGTTCGTGTTAGGTTAAAATTAGAGAAATGAGTTGGGTTTTGTTGCACTGAACTTATGACTGAACAGCCTGTTGAATTGTTTTCTTATCTTTTACCTGTAGTTAACCCCTGACGAAGAATCTAAATGATTTGAAATGCATTGGGAAATACTTACGTTTAAAGACTGCTTTTGAGAACATGTTTGTCTTCACATGTCTTCATAAAAGCCTGGATTGGCAACGTCAGACACTTGAAAATGTTGAATAAAAATTCATAGCGCAAACATGCCGTCTCCGCAGTGGTGCAATACTAAAGCAAAAATATGACTAAAGATTTTGGATAAATATTGATAAAGAGAGATTAAAACTGAATCACTGTATGGTTAAACTGATGACAGATCTAATAGAACAAGGGCCTGAGCCAGGTTCTTATTGGCACCTTGTCTCAGCGCATCCATCACGGCCACGATGACAGCTTCCGTTGAGTGGGCCGGTCTGAACCCGGCCTGCTGGTCATCAAGAAAGGAGGATTTTTCAATGTAAGCGCTGAGGCATCGGGTGACATAGGTCTCCAAAACTTTCCCCAAATAGTGGAGGAGGGAGATCCGCCGATAATTGCTCAGAACAGATGGATCAGCACCAGGTTTTTCGAGTATAGGCACAACAACTGCTTGTTTGAAAGCATCGGGGACAGAGCCTGTAACAAGTGAGTTAAGAAGAGCCAGCGGGGGACCTGGACAGGCCAAGAAGGCAGCTTTCAAAATTTGAGGGGGACAGCAGTCATTGGGGGAGCCTGAGCTGACCGCGTGTAATAGGGAGGTGAATTCAGTCTGGGAAATGGGGGGGGAATTCGTACAGACAGCAAGGGTTCATGGGAGGTAAGGAGCAGGCAATGGGTTGGGGTTGTGCAGTAACACGGTCAGGCAGGGAGAGTTCTTCTACGATTGAGAAGATATCCTTAGTTTTGGATGGTGAAGTATATTGTATATTGCACTTCCTCATGTTGTCGTTATGTTTTCTGGCTACTATGCTTTTCTTACACTTTTGCCTTTTGTCCCTATTTTTTGGGGAAATAGGGCTTTTAATGGACTTTAAATTCACTCACCTGCTTTTGGCACATCATGTGACCAAGCTCCGTCCGCAGAACAAAACGCGTCAGGGAGAGCACTTGCTCTATGATTTTTCAATAAATCTTCCACTGCTGACACAATGGCGTCTTATTGAAGAAATTAACTGCTAAAGGGGGAGAGAGGTCCGCACCTGCTTAGGTCCGTGTGAATGGCACACAGGATCGCTTTTGACATATATATATATATCCTCTCCAAAACCCATTTTCCATACAAGACGGGCTCAGACACTGCTAGGGCTTACCGCAAAGACATTCACCGTCACACCACAAGACTCAAGCGTTAGTTCCACTCTATTTATTGAATTGCACCTTACAGAGACATTTTGGCTTGTATGCCTTCCTCAATGTAGGTTGCAAAACAAGAGACTGGTGCAGCGATTTAAAACCAGCACTCTCTATTCATTGGAGGAGTGGAGTGGCCATAAAAAAGAGGACTGTCACATTACCCAGATAGTGTTCAGTGCCATGTAGCCACAAAAACGCATGTTCATTAAACCAATTGAGTTGTAATGGCCTGTGCCTTATGATTCAAGATGTACTATCTCAAGGTAATTATTTTCCCACAGTTCAACTTAACAAGGATTTCCACCATAAATCATGGCTTTTACTCAGCATAATAATGTCCTGACATTAGTCAGCAGATGCGCTAGACAGTCATGAATGCTTACCAAGTCATAAGTGGATGACGATGGCTTCAGAAAATTTCCAGTGTCCCTTTGTGCAGTACAATACTGCTTTCCTCTCTACCCGATACGTCGAGATAGCGAGGGGCGTGCTGACTAACGTTGAATCTTCGCGAATTTCTCAAAGAAGATGGCCCGTTCCGCTCCGCTTCTTCCCTGAAAGTCTCGGGTAGATTCGTCAAGCGGGGGCCGAGAAAAAAGGGGTGTCCCAAAACATGTATTCCCCATGTTATTTTCCATAGGACGATTAGACATGGCTACAGCCCGAACGGCTGAATGGAATTACAAGAAATTTGGCAAAATGGTAGAGTCTAATTCGCAGATCGCCCTTTTGTTTAAATGGTGTAAATCCCTCCCGTAGTTGTTGAGAAAATCGAATTTAAAAAAATGTATACATCTATAAGCGCGCACCGCGCAAGCACCTTCCCGTGCACGAGCTGCATGCTGATTGGCCTGCACTGTCAACACTCCAAAACAGAAATTGATGGCAGCCATCTTGTGCCTCGGTAGACTGAGAAACACAAACGTTTAGAACTCAAAAAGGGGGCAGGGTAGAAGCACCCTGATCCCCTAGGCCTGCTCAGGGGGGTCTCAAAGGGACCCCCAAGGCAAAAAAAAAAATGTTTTTTTTCCCAAAAATCGCGGGGTGCGCGCACCATGCGCGCACCCCGCAATTTTCCCCCAAAAACAAGGACCCCCTGAGCAGGCCTAGGGGGTCAGGGTACTTCTACCCTGCCCCCTTTTTGAGTTCTAAAACTTTCCGAGCAGGAGCTGCATGCTCATTGGCTTTCAACACTTCAAACCAGGAAGTGTTGGCAGCCATCTTGTGCTCGGTAGACCGAGTCACAAGAAATCAGAAAAACAAATGTGTAGAACACAAAAAGGGGGCAGGGTAGAAACACCCTGACCCCCTAGGCCTGCCCAGGTGGTCCCACAAGGACCCCCAAGGCCATTTATTTTTTAAAACTATGTTGTTTTTTTTTCAAATTACCTCTCGGGGGGACAAAATCGCGGGGGCATAGTGACAAAGAAGTGTGGGGAGGCCCCAAACCCCCCCTACACTGCCCCGGGGACGGCCGCCCCCCGGGGAAAAGCAAAGCAGCCCCCTCGCGCATAATGGAGGCTCATGGTGGGCTAGTTGGCCCCTAGGGACCCCCAGTATGCAAGGGAAATTAATCCCCAATTTAGAACACTCTACAGGGCGTGTTTGCACAGTTTAACCTGGGGAATTAATTCCTGTTCAATACAGAGGTCCCCTAGAGGGAACAAGTCCAACAGGTATCTCCAGTAAGCGCCATGGAGCTGCACTGCAGTGTTGTAAAAAGGGGGCGTGCCCTCTGAACACCTGCCTGCAAAAATGTAGTAAATCAGTATAAAAAATAAAAAAATTAATACATTTAAAAATTGTCATTTAAAAAACCTTCGAAATTCAATCAAAAAACCATAGGTTTCAGGCCTGATATAGTTAGGAATTGGCATTTAAAAAACATTGAAATTCACTGAAAAAACCATAGGTTTCAGGCCTTATATAGTTAGGAATTAGCATTAAAAAAAACTTGCAAATTCACTGAAAAACCATAGGTTTCAGGCCTTATATAGTTAGGAATTAGCATTAAAAAAACCTTGGAAATTCACTGAAAAACAATGGGTTTCAGGCCTTATATAGTTAGGAATTAGCATTTGAAAAACCTTTGAAATTCACTGAAAAAAAACATAGGTTTTAGGGGTGTTATAGTTAGCAGGACATTTCATTCATACAAAACCATTGAAATTGCTCATATGCAGTTAGTTGTACTAACTATATTTCGCGCACCCGCAATCCACTGCTGATGATGTCACATATTACATAATTCATGACATGGTCAGTGACATCACTGATGACATCTCAAATGACATCACTGATGACATCGTCCACGTGACAATCACATACACCTTTTCATACACTAGTAAAATCTTTCATCACTTTGTAAAATACAGAGTATCATATTTGAATCCATTGACACAGCAATACAAGTATCTAAAAACCCACTCAGTGGTTCCTAGATGTATACACACATCTATCACGTACCTGTAGATTCACTCATACATGCTGTCAATGAAAAATAGAACACTATCAAAAATACTTATACACCTATATCGACATTACACACCAGCACACAACCTATTCACATATGAAGTTATCCTACTCACTTATGAAAAAAATGGATCATACTTACATACTTACTTAGCTCCACACTTACACAAACACCACTTCATCTATTCATTTAGATAGTAAGTCATACTTAGTGTATTATAATTCATTATTACAAGTATACAGTTATCCATACAGTCACTCACACAATCATTGAGTCTTATGTATACGTATTTATATACAACAACTGACACATACACTGCCTTTTATTTTTGTAGTTTGTTGGACATGTACCATTGAGAAATATATTTGCTCATCACCACACCCATAAAGATATTCACTCACCCAAACAACTGTTAGAACATGTAGTTTTAACTTCATATATCTACTGAATCAACTATTCACACATCTTTGGGCATTCATACACCCCCCACCGAACCACACACACACATTCACTCTCCCATACAAATACTCAGTTAACTAATCAATAACTAATATAGACTTTCACATACCTAGTAACCAACTGGAGAACCAGTTTACACAACAACTGACAAAGTGATACAGATATTCACGCAGTTTAATCACTATCCACTATATTTAGTGAGACACTATAAATTGGTAAAGTAAACAGTCAATTACACTGCTACTAAATCCTCTATCCAAATATTTATTTTTATATATCCACTCATTCTTCAATGCAAATTGCTATATATATAATGCATATTTAAATAGCGAAGCAAACCACATTCACTGGATGAGGTCATCAGTGATGTCATTTGAGATGTCATCAGTGATGTCACTGACCATGTCTTGAATGATGTAATATGTGACATCATCAGTAGTGGATTGCGGGTACGCGAAATATAGTTAGTACAACTAACTATATATGAGCAATTTCAATGGTTTTGTATGAGTGAAATGTTCAGCTAACTATAACACCCCTAAAACTTATAGTTTAGGAGTGAATTTCAAAGGTTTTTTAAATGCTAATTCCCAACTATATAAGGCCTGAAACCTATAGTTTTTTCAGTGAATATATATATATCCAGGTTCCACTCTCCTCGATGCATTTTCCACAGCGCTCACAAAAATGAGAGAAACAGACTCTTGTTGAGTTTAGCAGCCGCTGGTATTTTATTTAATAAATATTAAGTGCATTGCAGTGTCCAAAAAACCAAACGCGTTTCGGCGTTCCCTGACGCCTTGTTCGCTGGTGTTCTGTGTGAGAATACCCTCCTACTTAAAAAAAAAACAAAAACATTGTGATTGGCCATGGTCTCACAAAGGATACAAACGACATACTTTCAAAACAAACGTTAATCCGACAGCGTGAAAGTGGTAAAAGACAGAATCCATCTAATCAAATGCTACCTGTTTACATTAAAAAACATATGACCATTGTAATTTTATAAATGGATCTGTCAATATGCTGAACGGAAAAACAAATTATATATTAATCCAGAGGAAAAAATGCAGTGTCTGATATTTTCCTACTTTAAATAATATAACACATTATCTGCAGTTTAACTTTCACATTTTTGCAGTAATAATTGTGTTTTGTCGTTCGAACTATTAATATATCCATGGAATTCACCTAAATATGTGCAAAGTGCAAACAATTAAAAACAATTCATAACTGTTAGACGGACCGGGAGGGTCGGCCGAGGACAAGAGGAGAGGTCTCCGGGGAGAGCCGTCTCCAGCGATCGTACAGACGAGTAACTTCCCCCCCACAGAAGGACACCACACAAAGACAAGGTTTACGTTCTTTATAAGCAATCTTTAGGTACGATAGGATGGTACAAGGAGGTCAGGACTCAGGGGTCCCCTCGATTCTAGTCTCTTGGATGGGAAAGGGGGTAGCGGGACAGTCTTGTTACCAATCTGGTAGATGCGGTGGTATGATGGATAGCTCACAATCCTCGAGCTTGGCGTTCTAGGTGGACGGGCCGAGGCAGCGCCGGCAGGTCCCGAGATGATCGTAGGTAGCGACGGTCCGCGGCGGCGCCAGCAGGTCCCGGTGAAGATGGTAGTTACAACGGTCCGCGGCAGCGCCAGCAGGTCCCGACGAGGATGAAGGATGCAGTAGGTTGCGGCAGCGCCAGCAAGTAGGACAATAGTTCACGAGGCAGGGCTACGGCAGCGCCAGTAGTCCGTCAAGGATGAGTTTGTCACGGTGTCTCTCGACTCCAGGATACAACTGCCTTCCTGCTCTGAAGCTGCCCCAGTTATAGGTCTGGCGCCCTTTGATGTCCGGACCCTCGCACTTGGAGGTCGGGAGGTCCGGGATGAGGGAGTCCAGACACCCAGCAGGGGGGTGGAGCCAGCGCCCGGGGGAGCTGGGGGCGATCGGCACCTGGTGGGGGAGAGCCATCGACACCTCTTACTCCCAGTGACCTGCCAAGTGGTCCGTTCACCTCCTGGGTGGATGTTGGTGCCGGGATGGCGGGGCCTGGCCAGGCCCAGGGTTAGGGTTGAGCTGAGGCCACGCGGCCTCGTGGTGCAGTGTCCAAGATGGCGGCCGGGCCGGGCGATGAAGCTGGTGGTGGCTCGGCCCCATGATACGGAGATGTCTGTGGTCAGGAGTCCCGTAGGGGACGGGGTGCGGGTCGCTTCCAAGGGTTACACCTGGAGGGCCGGGGCTCGGGCCCTATCATCACATCTTCCAGCCGGGAGTGTGGAAATAAAGTAATTAATGAGATTCGCAACATTTTTTTGTAAACCTGGAGGGGGAGTCAAGGGTAAAGGGGCAGACAACCAATAGTCTGATTTTGAATTATTAACTGTACAAATACAATTTAATTTTCCAATACATTCCACTAAAAGTACAGATGGTTCCTTTGTCGTTGGTCTTATAATGCCACTCTTATGATCATGTTACTGCCCAAATTCAATTTGACATTTCATTTAAACACCACCTGATTGCTATTGTTCTGTGCAATTATTGTATCTGAGATTGAGAGACATGACCCTTAGAATGGATCGTATCATGTCTTGTATTTTATCTACGGTTTTGATGGATAAATGAATATCATTCAATTACTACACAGTATCCAATAAAATTAGACACCGTCTAAAAAATTAATAAATAAATACATTTAAGACCTTTTTTGTGTAAATAAGGAGTATTCTATATATTACAAAATATACAAGCTTTTAATTCATACAAGCTTTTAATTCATGTCAACTTTCTCATGTATAATTGATCCTGTGTAGTTTTAAATTACCATATCTCAGAATTATCCTAAAAAGTGGTGAAGGTCTTCGCAAATATTAAGGCCCCGTGGACTCTTGGTTTCTAATTTCACTATGTAACTGGTTTCAAACCGACTGAGTTGTTTTTCCCTATCTCCACCCCTTTTATTAGTGGGAATGTGGTCTATCACAAAATAGCTAAGAACATTGAGGTTACCTCCATGTTCCGCTTTTACGTGCCTGGCCACAGGGTAAATAGGGTCCGAGTTTACTGTGGCCCTCAGATGTTGTAAAATCCTTGCCTGTACCCGGAGCTTAGTGCTCCCGACGTATCTTAAACCACAAACACAAGTTAAAATATACACGGCATACTCAGTTTTGCAAGTATAATACCCTTTGATCTTTATAAGTCGATCTGAGAATGCACTTGTGTATGTTGTGGTGTTGGAACCAAATTTACAGGCTCGGCAAGAGGAGCACTTGAAAAAGCCATTACGGGAAGAAAGCCAGTTATCTCTATTGAAAGTCTCAGGACTGGTTTCCACCAAGTCAGATTTCATAGAGTGAGCTTTGCGAAACATGAAGTTGGGCTTGGTAGTGTAAATGTCTTTCAGGAAACCATCAGTCATCACTATTGGCCATTCTTTGTTTACAATTTTTCTAATGACCTTGGATTGCCTACTGAAGGTTGAGATAAATCTGCATGTTTTATTGGACCTTTCTTTTACTTCACATGCGCTCAGTGTATGGGAGATTCCTTCACTGTTGCTATCTACCCTTGCTTGTAACAGGGTTTCTCTTTTGATTAAGGGAACTTTACGCAGGGTAGCTACTAGATTTTTCTCCTTATAGCCCCTCTCTAACAATTTAAGTTTGGTTAAGGTGAGAGCTTCCTCACATGCAAGTGTCGTGCTGCATGCTCTTTTCACTCTGAGGAATTCGCCAAAGGGTAAGCTGGCTATGGTGTGGCTAGGGTGAAAACTACTTGCATGAAGCAGGGTATTCCCTGCAGTAGGTTTCTGGAATAAACTTTTCTCTATTAGCCCTGCTTTAATGTTGACCTGAATATCCAGGAAACTAATGGTGGTTGCACTTATATGGTGTGTGAATTCCAAGTTACAAGAGTTGTTGTTAATAACATTTATGAATTCAATTGCCTCCATCTCCGTACCTTTCCAGATAATGAATATGTCGTCTATGAATCTCCATAGACGTACAATATGCCGGTCATATAGGGATTTATGTTCCCCCTGAGGACATTCTCCTTCCACCAGCCCACATGTAAACATGCGTAACTGGGGGAGAATCATGCCCCCATAGCCACTCCTTGTTTTTGCCTGTAAATTATGCCATCATATAAAAACCTGTTGTTATAAAGGCACCAATGTATCATATTTAGCAACATTTTGTTGTGACCATAATATTCAATGTTGCGTAGGTTCAAATAATGTTCTACTGCTAACAGGCCATCAGTATGTTTGCTACACGGGTAAAGTGATTTAATGTCCAAAGTTATTAGCAGGTATTCATTTTCCCACTTTACTTCATTCAGTTTGGCTAAAATGTCTCTAGAGTCTTGTATAAGTGAGGGCAATGTCCTGACAAATTCCTGTAAAATGAAATCCACGTACTTGGATGTATTTTCAAAAGTACTGTTCTGGGCAGAAATAATAGGACTCCCTTGTAGTGGATCGGTTCCCTTATGAACTTTAGGGATGAGATAGAATGTGGGCAACTTGGGGTTATTGTTCAATAGGAATTTATTTTCATCCTTGGTAATTAAACCTTCCAGTGTCCATTTATTCAGATCTTTTTTGTATTGCTTTGTGGACTGCTGCTCCATCATTGGAAACTTCGTAACATTCTATTTCGTTAAGATGCCTGTAACCTTCCTCTCTGTACATTTTTTTGTCCCACAGGACGATATTGCCCCTTTATCTGCCCGGTTTATCACTACAGAGTCATTGTTCTTTAGTTTGGCCATCAATTGAAAGTATTGTTTCTCTTTATTTCCAGTTTTAGATTTATTCGTGCACGTTTTTTTGTAGAGAGATTTTAATTCATACACTACCCTGTCATGAAAGACATCCACTGCGTCCCTTGGCATTATTGGGACGAACGTTGACGGGGCTTTGAAGGGACTATCTCCTCCCTTTCCTCCTAAGATATTTTTTTCTTGTAGGAGATCTTGCGTGTTAGGGGATATTTCATTTGTTTCCTCAGTTCTTAAATTGCGTAATGTCCTTAGCAAGGGAAATTCTCTTACTGCAAGGCCCACCGTTTCCTGAATCAGTTGTGGTGTCTTACGTTGTTCTGTTGTGTTAGGTTGTTTGATGGCAAAGTATTTGGTCAATTTTAATTTTCTGATGAATTTGTACACATCTACTCTCGTTTTTACAAAGTCGAAGTTACTTTCGGGACAGTAACTTAAGCCCATGGCTAATAATTGTTTCTCCGCCTCATTGAGCTAAATTTTAGTAAGATTAACGATTGTCTGGTCAATATTGATGTTCTTTTTTACTTGTTCCAATTGCGTCTTTTCTGCTGCCAGTTTCCGCGTCCTCTTGTTGCTTTGTCTGCGTTTGCGGCGGTTCCTGTTCCTTTCGGTGTTTGAACATTTTGTTTCTGTTGGTAACGCGGCCTGAGGGACTGGATTCTTTGTTCTCGAATATGTTCCAATTCCTCCGCGTACGATAAAGGGCCCAGTGATTCCGAAGTTTGTCCTGTACTGCCCCTATCTGAATCCTCATCGCTAGAAATTAAACTTCCATCGGAACTAGAGCTTTCTGGTAGCACTGTCGAAGTTGAAGCCTGGTTTGTACTCGCATTACTTCCTTTAGTTGCTGGAGTTATTTTGTTCAATTTTTGTCTTTTTACCTGATCATATTTTTTCGCAAATGTGAAAACTTGGCCTCTATCGTAATCGTTTTTGTCCCTACTGAATTTCCACACTTTTCTCTTCTTAATTGTATCTTCTAACTTTGTTTTTCTTCCGTGCATTTCTTTAATCAGTTTCTCTACGGTGTCTTTATTATTGGTGTCTGTGAGAGCATCAATTTCCTCTTTCAGCCTTTTAATTTCTTTGAGATCTGTTTCTCTATCTATCCGTGCATATTTAATTAATAGGCAGACTTAACACATTGAGGCTTCCAAATTCGAGTCTGCCCATTCTTTTAACAGCATAGGATTAGGTTTCTCAAAGCTCGGCGCAAGCATAATTCGAAGTCCTCGGTGTATACGTCCTGCCTCATGATACTTTTCTAGCGATTTCGCTTCCCAATATTTAGTGACTTCGCTTTTATGATGTTTCTCTAGTTGTTTTAGTAAAATTCCCACGTTAGGGTGCTGATCTGTTTTTTCCGGTAATGCTCCCTGATTGCTTTCGACAACCTGTAGATTTCCAAACAGGTCGTCTGCCTCCTTGTCCCTCTCTCCGTCTGAAAATTCCATTATGGCACTGCAATGTAATTAGCACTTGGTATATTGTCTCAAATCCCGCTACATTCAATACGCGGGAAACCGCGGGCTGCTAACACCTCCCCTCCTGCAAATACTGAAGTCTTTACACGGACTGGTGGGTTAACAACTCACTGTTTGGCGCCGTCAGCACTTCCTCCGTTCCTCCGCTGTATATATATGTATATATACATACACTGATATGTCCTTCCACTCAGTCTCTTCCTCAGCTCATGATACAGCAACACACTTACACAGAGAAATCCATGGGACTTGATGGTGCAAAATAATTGTATGATTGGGGGCGTGGCCTAGCGGGCGAAGATGGTGGACGCAGCTTGCTAGAGCTCCCACCGGCCCGACATTTACCCGAGACAATTATCCTGGCTCCCGGACCCACGAAACAGTACACTTGCCTAGACGTGTGGCAGAAGGTGTGGGGTACCCGTCGGTGCAAAGGACGGAGCTCCTGGGCCGCCTGGGGCTGAGAAAATGGCCACAGCTCTTCAAGGCCTGGTCCCGGCGTGTGCAGCCGGGGCCTCAATTTTGGTGGTGACCGGGACGGGCGTCCCTGGAGCAGACCCTCGGCGGTGGCCTCTGGTGCCGCCTGGCTCGGCTGGCTCGGCATCGGAGTAGGGATCGGAGACTCCATTACACCCCCCTGCCTCCTGAGCGGCTGGGTGATAGGTGGGGACATCGAGAGGCGGCGGAGGCCGGAGCGGAGGCCTAGAAACCGGGGCCTGGATTTTCGCGCTCCCCGGCCGCGAGTGGTGGGGTCCCGGGCCGAACAGTGATCTGGGCGGCCTCACTTGCGATCTCGGGGCGCGCTGACACCCTGGTTGTGCTCCCTGCCTGGTGGCCGGCTGCTGGCCCTGCCTTCGTGCCAGCTGGATCCCTGTAGGAGCTGTGGGACGGCGGCTGCTGTGCGGTGGTGCAGGCTGTGAGTACCTACGGCCCCAGAGGGGGTGAATATTAGACCCAGGTGCAGGTGTGGGGCAGGCACTGTGGCACGCTGGGGAACACCCCCCCCCCACACCCCCCCCCCGCTAAGGAGCCCAGATGCAGCTGACCACCTCCGGTCAGGGACCTGACCCGGAGACGAG
The DNA here is from genome assembly GCF_964263255.1 of Lissotriton vulgaris. Taxonomy (NCBI): domain Eukaryota; kingdom Metazoa; phylum Chordata; class Amphibia; order Caudata; family Salamandridae; genus Lissotriton; species Lissotriton vulgaris. Next base: position 234,251,605 of record NC_141689.1, read on the forward strand.
GGGGCCCGAATTGCATTGCCTTCCAACTGGTTGTGTTGAAGCCTGGGCTGACCCGGACACTCTGGATCACTGACTGGTGGGGTAAGGGACCCCTGGAACCTGGAGTGGACACCTGGGAGGGGTCTGGTTGGCGACCAAACAGTGCATGCGGTATAGCGGAGCTAAGTGGGGCTGCTGCCGCCCTCTTGATGTGCCCGTGGAGCTGAGCTTGGGTCTGGTGCGCTCCGGATATTAGTGGAGGACTCTATAGTGGACCTACTTACTCTGGGGCTGGGACATCATCCGGCCTGTCCTGCTGTTGACTGAAAAGGGCTGCTGGCTGTCGGTGGAGGACTGCCCCCCCAGGGTGACCCAGCCATGACCAGGGGCGGTGGAGGGAGCGGGTCCGCCAAGCAGGGGCCCATTGACAAATTTACCGAGCCTAGTGGAGGGCCTGGTGCTTCCGGAGGTAGCCAAAATGCAGGACCCGATAATGCGGCTTTGATGGCGGCGATTACCCAATCTAGGGACATGCTGGACGCTAAAATAGGGGCGGATGGGGCTGATGTCACCTTGCTGCGATAGGATCTTCGCAATGCTGTAGCCCGCATCACAGAGGCTGAGACTAGAATTACTGGAGTGGAGGGTGATGTGGGGACACTGAAACAGAAGGTGGCGGCGATGGAAAGGATCCAAAAGGGCCTGGCGCTCCGTGTGGAGGACACGGAAGGGCGGGCGCACAGAAACAACCTGCGTTTCGTTGGCTTTCCGGAGGATTGCGAGAAAGGACACATGGACCGCTTCTTGACACAATGGTTGGAGAGCTGGCTCCCCCCAGGATGCTCTGTCACGATGCTTTGTTATAGAGCATGCTCATAGAGCCCTGACGCAGAAACCGCCAACCGGAGAACGACCTCGTCCGGTCATAGCCAGACTGTTGAACTTCCATGACAGGGTCGTCATCTTGCGGGAAGCAAGAGCCAAGGGGTCACTCATGTTTGAAAGCCATAAAATCATGATCTTCCCTGACTATACCAAACTGGTGCAGCAGCAGCGCCACTCCTTCATGGCAGAGAAAGCTAAGCTGCGTGGCTTAAAGATACAGTACTCCTTGCTTTATCCTGCCCGTCTCTGGGTCATCTTCCAGTCGAAGACTCACTTCTTTGATACTCCGGAGGAGGTTTTTAGATGGACTGACGAGTCAGGGTCCGGCCGCACGCCCAGCCGGGTTGGGGCCCTGGCCTGTCACATGGATCCTCGCAGCAGAGGGGCGACCCTGCTACCAGGAGTAAGCAACACAGGAAATCCAGGTCACGGAAGCGATCCTTCTCTCGTAGCGGCCAGCCCGATGAGACAAAACTTGACACCGATCAGTCTGGGAAAGAAAACTGAAACCTTGAGAGTATGAGTGTCTACTGATTTCGAGGACTAACCGAGGGGATGGCTCGACGCTGATTTGTGCCTGCTTGAACAGCTTGTCGTTGGGTGCATGGTGGCGTTGCACATCACAGATAATGGCCAGGGCCTTCCCTGGCTTGTGACATTGACACTGAGTTGCCACGATGTCACGGGCTAATGCTGAAGGGAAGGGGTGGTGTGGGGTTCGGGGTGCTGATTTTATGGGGCTGCCTAATTCCCCCAAGGGTGGGGGTTGGCCCTGTGGGGAGAGTTCTTAGTTAGAGGGAATAGTTGGGATCCATTGGTATGGCTGGCCTTAGGCGCTCCGTTTTGGGCCTGAGGTTCCCCATGCCGCGACAGATGCTTCACGGTTACGTGAAGTGTAGGGGTTGGGGGGGATCCAGGGGTTGGTATGTTGGGGAGAGGGTGTTGGGGGGGGGGCTGGGGTGGTCAGAGGGGTTTGCACGTGATTCCTAATGCCTTACTGGTGTGCCTGGATCGGGTACTGGGGTCCTCGGGGTCATTTCCATCTTGACTATGGTTGATTTATCATCTTCGGGGATCCCTAGAGAGTCCATGAAAATAGTAAGCTGGAACGTCAGGGGGATGCTGGACAAAATTAAGAGGGGAGCGATCTTGCGATGGGGCAAACGGGAGGTTGCAGATGTTTTGTTGCTGCAAGAGACGCACATGATGGGGTCAAAGGTGCTCAGCCTGCAGAGATTTGGTTACCAACAGGTGTTTCATGCCGGGTTCTCCAGAGGCTCAAGGGGAGATGCTATTTTGGATCACCGCAGGCTGGCCTACATCCATGAGCGACAGTGGCTGGACCCACAGGGCCGTTACGTTTTTATTAAGGGTATGATTGGTGCCAAACCGGTGGTGTTTGGAAGTGTGTACGCTCCTCCCCCACTCAGTGGTCCCTGGCTGAGAGGTTATTTGAGGTGTGGGCAGACATCCCGGAATCCCTGGCTGTGTTGGGAGGTGACTGGAACGATGTCATGGACGTGTACATGGATCGTAAGAGGCCGTAGGGTACGATGCTGGTGGCTACTCCTACTAAATTGAGTGCGGCGGTTGAAGGGTTGGGCAGATGTTTGGAGACACATGCATGCTACGGTTAGAGAGTACATGTATGTATCTGCTGTGCATGGCTCCTTTTCTCATCTGGATTATGTTTTCATGCCGGGAGCATTCCTTGACAGGGTGAGGGAGGCCAGAATCTTGCCTAGGGGACTGTCCGACCACTCTCCTGTCGCAGTAAGGATAGAGTTACATAAGAAACGTCAACCATTCCGATGGAGGATGTCCTCGTGGCACCTTCAACAGGCAGACTATGTTCAACACATGCGCGGTGCAATTGCCCATTACTGGCAGGAAAATCTGGTCGAGGATGTCGACGCAGTGGCGGTCTGGGAGGCCATGAAGCCTACACTGAGGGGTGTAGACATAGCGTGGTGCGCGGCTGCCCATCGTCGGGAAGCTATTGTTGCAGCGGCGGCGCAGGTTGAACAATTAGAACAGCGATGTCAGAGAGGAGGGGACGGGGTGGCGGTACGGCTGCTCCTGCAGGCACAACAGTCCTACGCATCTATTTTGATGGACGAGGCTAGGCAAGCATGGCTGGCCACACGGAGCAGGGTATATCAGTGGGGAGATAAGTCCTGTACTATGCTCCATAGGTTATGTCAACACATCATGCAACCAGTACCATTACCAGGTCTCACGGACGGGGAGGGAGTTGCGTCACGGATCCGGCTGCTTTGGCGGCGAGTTTTGCCCATTATTATGCGGACCAATATGCCCGACGGGACTGCCTCCCGGATGATGCGATCGACAAATTTATTGCGGATCTGCCCTCCCCCCCCCGAGCTATTTCCGATGACACAAGGAAGTCTCTGGACCTCCCCCTCACAGCGGAGGAACTGGGTGAGGCATTGGGGCAACTCAACACGGGGAAGGCGCCCGGACCGAGTGGCTTTCCTTGTGAATTTTATAAAAAATGTCATCTCCAACTGGGGTCCCACTATAGGAAGGCGCTAGAGTCGGCACGGGAACGGGGTTGCTTGCCAGCAGACTGGCGACACGCCGAGGTAGTGGTTTTTCAGAAGCCAGGTAGACCCCCAGACCGACACGACTCGTATCGCCCCATATCTTTACTCAACTTTGAGGCCAAATTGCTGGCAAAGGCACTGGCGAATCGCCTCCTCCCATATGTGACCGACCTAGTGCATCCAGATCAGGCGGGCTTCATGCCGCATAGGGCGACGCGACATAACATTAGGCGAGCGCAGACGGCTATCGACGCCATAGGGGCCTCTGGGGAGCAGGCAGCCTTATTGCTGGCAGACATTGACAGGGCATTTGACTCGGTCAGTTGGACATACCTATTTGCCCTCCTACCACGCCTCAACCTGGGCCCGATGTTTATCTCATACTATAATACACAGATTTAACAGCGTCAGTGCGGGTTTCCGGGACGATCTCGGAGAAATTCTCGGTTGGCCGGGGGACCCGGCAGGGGTGCCCCTCATCCCCTTACCTTTTTGCGTTGGCCATGGAGCCCCTGGCTTCTTGGGTGCGTATTGACACGCAGCTTCGCGGCTTTGTGTGGGGTGGGGGACTCTCCGATAGAATCACGCTCTACGCGGATGATGCTCTCTTCTTTCTCACAGACCTTAACCGATCCGGCCCCCGTATGCTGGAGATTATGCGCATATTCGGCGAGGTGTCGGGGCTCTTCCTCAATCCACGCAAGTCCACCCTTTGGGTACTGGGCGGGGGAGCAGATGTATACCCTTAAGCGTCGGCCTTGCAAGTGGCAGTTAGAGGACTGAAATATTTGGGAGTCTTCCTATCCAAGTCTGCTGACATAGCGTGGGAACGCAACGTATTGCCGGTATGGGAGAAGGTTCAGACAGACATCAAGACGTGGTCCCGGATGCCTCTTACGATCTTTGGTAGGTCTGCGAACCTCAAAATGGTCGCTCTCCCACGCATGTTGTACCAACTGCAGAATCACCCACATAAGATTGACCTACAGTGGTTTCGTCGGGTCAACTCGGTGTTTGGCCGCTTTCTGTGGGCTGGGGGCACTGCCAGGGTGGCACTGTGGGCATGTTTCCTATCCACATACTGTGGGGGTCTGGCCACATCGGATCTCCTGTCTTACTATCAGGCCTCCCACCTCTTAGTTCTTAACGAATGGTGGTATGGAGATAGAGGAGACCCTGCATATGCCCTCGAGCGCTCGTTGATGGGAGACACCACACTACACACACTATTGTATTCGGCCAGGCTGCGGAGGGGGCTGCCTCGGGCCACACAGGTGGTCTTCATGGTCTGGCGCCAGGCGCTGCGTCGCATGGGATGGTGGGGTACATTAACAGCGGAGACCCCATTGTGGAAGAATGGACTATTCCCGCTTTGTCCTCACTGACAGGATTTGGGGGCTGGGATTCCATTGGGATCTCTTCCCTTGGACACGTTCTGACCGGGACCACACTCAAGTCCTTCCAAGACCTTAGCTCGGAATTTCATATGCCCAAGTCTCAATTCTTCCGATACTTACAATTTCGCCATGCGCTTGCACCTAGTTTGGTTGGCTTGGAACAACTACAGGAGTTTAGCCCAGTAGAAGCAAAGCTCTTCATGGGAGACCTGGGGGACAAGAAGGTGTCCCGAATTTACCAAACCCTAGTCACTCATTGCTCCGCTTCCTTACTCTCACTAAAAGACTCCTGGGAAACAGATGTTGGACCCTTGGATGAGGACGACTGGAGGGAGGCCCTGGAGTCCCCACGTGGGGCTGCAATTGCCTTACGTCTCCGACTGATCCAGTTTAAATATCTGCACAGGGCATACTATACCCGGGAGAGATTGTGGAGGGCGGGCCTGATTGCATCCCCAGAGTGCCTGCGTTGTGGGGCTGAGAGAGGAACGCTACTGCATACGGTGTGGTCTTGTGTGGGTCTGACCCGGTTCTGGAGTGGGGTTTGGAGCGGTCTGTCGGAGGTGCTGGGGTGGGACCTCCCCCGCTCTCCCCGGTTGGGACTTCTACACGTCTTGGAGAATGTGGGCAGGAACATCTACAAGCGTCACCTTCTGCTGCTGGGTCTGGTGGTAGCTAAGCGGGATCTGGCGAGGGCTTGGAAGGGTGACCGAGCTCCTCCACTGGGGGCCTGGAAGGCAGGCCTTGACTACTTCATGGGACTGGAGCAACCTGTGTTTGAGGCCAGAGGATGCCCACGGAAACACTTTAAAAACTGGAAACGGTGGGCGGATTACAGGGGCTTAACTCTGGAGCCTCCAGCAGCCCCGGACGATGGGTTGCCTACAGTAGAGGACCTCCGGGCCTAGGGTGGCACTCGACGATTATTGTAGAAAGATCCATTGCTAGAGCTATTGTGATCACGTGCATTGGGTTAGGGAGGGATAAGGGGTGGGTAGTTGGGACACTGGGTAGTTGGGGTGGCTGGGGGGGGAGGGGCTTTTTCTTCAATTGATTGGGTTGTAAGAATGTCGATATGTACCTTGTTGCTTGACAGTACCTTCCTGATTGTGGAAAACTGTAATTATCCCTTGCCTAATCAATCAATAAAATCTGTTGTGAAAAAATAAAATAATTGTATGATTTATTGCAAGCCTCCAACTTTCGACTAAACACCTTCAACTGGGCCTGTATTTCTATCATGGCATCAATTACTTATTCATCCAGTCCTTCCTTGTTTTCATTGGCCCACAAAACACTAGAGGGTTAAATCTCCAGCGTCATAACCCTTTTTAACCTACATTTTTTCCCATTATAGTTATTGTACATTCCGTGATATTTAGTGCAAGTCCAACTACACCCAATGAGTGGAACATGATCTGTAACATTTCCCATTGGAAAGTTTCCTCCTACAATGTCAATAAACTTATATATATATATATATGTATATATATATTAATAAAATCACACTTATTCCTCCAGTACCAGCGAACTTCAGGATGAGTACCTTTGTTCTTGAGAATGGCTCATGGCATTTAGTCACAACGTCAGAAAAATACAAGGGGCATTCGCAAGGTCCACAAATGTATCCAATTTTATTAGAATCCAACAAACAAACGCATTTTAGCTACAGGCCTTTCTCAATGTTTCCGTCTTTGTGAAGTGGCCATGATTTACTTTCTTCAACTTACTTTCATTGGAGAATTGCAAATGAACATAAGAGGAATATAACATTTCTGTGCCTTGTATGTCGTTTTTTGCTGCAATATTAAATGGAACACTTTCTCCAGCTTGCATTGTATTTATGAATGACGGCAAGCTTTAACATCTGAATCTCACTATATGGAGAGATACCTAAATGTCAAATAATCCAATGTTATTTGTTTATGAATCTTGCATGTTCATTACATCACATGAATAACAAATATGACAGATACCACATGATTATAATTCCACCTTCGATAGGCTAACCGCATACGTCATGATTAACATCAGTTATATGGGGAAAAAGTCCGAAATATCATAAACTGTACTAAAAATTGACTGACTAATCTCTGTATGTATCACATCCTCTACAGACAAATAGATTACGGCCTGGATGGGCTATCAATTATATTCCAATGTGAAATGCATTCCTCAAAGTTCCTGGCTGTTTAGTGGGTGTGTGTACGGTGCTAGGGTAATTCCTCACCAAGGTGGTGGTTGCCAGTTCCTCATCACTATTGAGACCTCTAGGTATCTTGGTTTGAAAATCAATAATGTATTTTGACTCAAATGTTCTTAATGTCATAATTTGGTTTCCCCTCCCGTTTTCTCGAAGGCACCCTTACTAGACAGAAATAGCAAATGAGGTCTATGTTGCTATTATAGTGTTCCTCATAGTACCTTGCTACAGGGTATGTGGCATCCTTATTGGTGACCGCACACATATGCTCTAGGATGCATCTTTTTTGTGGTGTATTGTGCTGCATTTATATTGTTTCTCACATTGACATCAGATAGTACATCATGTAGTCAGTTGTGCACCAGAAAATCATTAAGTGAGGTGCTTTTTCTGTATGTCTCAAGTGGGAGACTAGATATGGCTGGACTTAGGATGTTATCAGACATCAGAATGTACCAGTTTTTTCACAGGATTCTAGAGATATATGTGTTTTCAGATAGATCAGTATTTTTTTTTAAATTATCTGTTTTATTGGCATTTGTAAAAATAACATTAACCCATTCAATATAGTCTCACCTCCATATCATCTTTAAAGCATTCACTGACAGCCCTCTCCCTTTCACAGCATTAATATACCACTGAGTTAAGATTATTTCTCTACATCAGTGAGTCCATAATTAGTTTCTCCAGTGCAACCATCTCTTTGAGCTCTATGGTAGTGATACATTAAACTTTGCTATGGCAAAGTGCGCAACACGGAGTGGTTGGGTTTGTTATCAAAACCATCTATTACAGATACACAGATATTCAGATTGCATACTTAACTCCCATACAGTAACTAAAAAATATATATAAGAGTAAAGGAAAGGCAAAAAGGAAAGGAAAACGTACTCACTGCATGCACAAACCTGGGGCACAATTAACAACTGTACAACTATCAGGGGTCTTCTATCAATCCTGGTATCAAGGAGAATGTGCTTGGCGCTACTATGGGGTTGGGGGCCTCCAGTGGGAAGAGGGAAAAAGAGGGGAATGCCAAGCCAGCCCCAAACAAACAGGGGCAGTGACTAGCCACTGCATATACGAGGAGATATCCAAATAGCGGCCTGATATAGGGGGGCAAACCCAACCTGTTCCCCAGGGCCCAAAGTCATGCACAAGGTCTGCGATAGCTTTCAAGTGATTAGTGGTTATGCGCCTCTCCTGGCCCCTCAGAGTCAGCCGTGCTCATTTGGGACTCTTGATCCGGTGTGTTAGACGTGTCCCAACCTCTCAGTATATCAGCCCAGGGCTCCGCCAAAGCCTCGCGCCTCTTCGTAATCTTATCCTCTCTGATCATGGCCTTCTCTGCTCTGGCCCAACAGGAAACATCCTTTTCCCAATCTATAACTAAGGGATTCAGCTTTGCCTTCCTCCGAAGGGCTGTCTATCTCTTAGCCAAGAGGAAAGCCAGGTCTATAAACCTATGACCCATTCCTTTGGATTTGGGTCACGGGAATAAGCCAGAAGGCATACCTCTGGGGAGCGCACCAAATTAAGCCACAAGACCCTATTGACAGTGTCTACTATCCTAGTCCAGTACTCTGAAAGCCCAGGGCATGACCATACCATATGATCAAAATTGGCATCGACTAAAAAGCATCTGGAGCAGGCCTGATCATCCCTACTATACACTACATTCAGCCTGTGTGGGGTAAGGTATGTTCTATGGAGAATGTTAAATTGCAGGAGCTTAAAGGCTGCATTCCTAGACACCTTATTGGGCTTCCTAGGACCCTCTTCCACTCCTTCACAGTCAGTTGCCTATTCAGGGTGCCCTCCCATCTCTCTTGTACTCGAGGCAAAGGCCTGTGAGTCATTTCCATTATAGCTAGGTAGAGCCATTTTACTAGGTGTACCGCAGAGCCTAAAGTCACCATTGCCTGAAGGGCCGCATGTGTGGCCGGTTCTGTCGTGCCTCCACCCCACAGCTCTGCCAGCACCCCGTATCTTATAGTAATTCAAGAACTGTCCCTGCGGTAAGTCATGATATTCCAGGAAGTCCTCTAACGGGAGCAGCACCCCCTATCGATAGCAATCTCCAACTGTCAGCACCCCTGCCACCTCCCAGCCCTACAACTGCCGCTATGTGAGAGTTCAGATAGATCAGTAATTAATCTTAATTTGGGGAACTCATCTTCCTTCTGGTCATCATGTAGTAGCTCCTCTCTCTTGATGAAATAAACCTTTGATTTGGCCAATTCTAGAATGTTTCTGGATCTAAAGCTTTTAGCGGTCATTGACTGCTAGGTTAAACTCAGTCCCCCTTGTACAATTTTGTAACTATGTATTTGCCTGAAATGCTAACCTGTTCAATGTTGTTAACAAGACAAAAAATCAATAAGTCACATCAGCATTCTGTTGTGTTTATATATTTAAAAGCTCTGCTTTTTAGGAAGAACTCCACAGCCCTCATTCCTTCTGTATGATCAATACTCTTATACAGGCTTGTTATGCCCATTATCATCATAATTAATGTTGTATATATGTGTCTGAAATGCTTGGTGATATATATCTTGGCTCTCTCTATCACATAGTAATGGCATGTTGTAGTATATGCTTGTTACAGTATGTGAGATACACTTAGTGACACTCAGGTTCTCAGAAACCCTATGTATGGCTATCTCTTGCAGAATGAATAATAAGAATAATATGACCTTTCTAATGAGAAATGGTTAGTCATATATTGGACAAGAAATCAACAATATGAAATGTTCAATTTATCTGATGTGGCTTATTATGAGACGATGAAATGTTAGGACTTGTACATTATAAAATGAAATTTTAATTGTAGATAATATAAAGATGAAATGAATATGTATGATATTTCGATAAAGAAGATCTAAGTATCACCTAGTTAAATAGATGTGCCCACTATATATATTTATATTCTGTGATGGATTGTATGTTTATAAAAATATTCTTTGTGTCTTAATTATAGTCAAAGACGGGTCACCTGATTAAGGCTAACGAGTCGAAACGCGCATAGTGTGTATCTACCGCTTTGCCTACATCATGTTTATTCATCTTTTTTGTCTGATTTTATGTCTTGTCATATGTGTGTTTTTGCACCTAGAATGATGAACCAGTATTGATTTAGAAATGTATAAAAGGCTTCTTTAAAATTATTCATCAGCTATTTTCTAAAAAAATTCAATTTTTAAAAAAAGTATATACTCTTTATAAAATCAAACAAAAATAATAAATTTGGAATAAAAGTACAACTAAGTGGTCCATGATCATTTATATATAGTGGGTTCTTATATCACTATTCATTTATGTGTTATGTGTACTAGTTATAGACCTTTTTCAAACTAGACATTCTTTCCCTATGTATAACTAGAATTTTCATATATAGGGGTCCCCTACTTCCCAAGAAAACCACAAACTATACTTTATTGTACGTCTGTTACCACACCCTTGCTGCATATGAAGAGAAGTACCAAGATTTAGAGCCCGAGAGACTAGTGGCTCTCTATAGGAAGGTAGACATCGGAGATGAAGGAGACAACTATGTTGCAGAACTATTCTCATCCACACTAGAATGACCTCATAGAACAAGGACAGATAGATAGGGACAGGACAACTAAGATAGCAGGACCCCCGGTGGAAAAACCAGATAGCATGATGCCAATAAAAGAAGCTACCCCTTACTGGGTACCTCCTAGAGGACAAGGGACTCATGATGATATGAACCATCAAGATGCTAGAGGAAGGGTGGTCGACAATTGGGTGCACCAGCCTTGGGACAGACAGGACATTTTGATGTTCTGTAAATCTTTACCAGATTTACGAAAGAACCCCACCGCCTTTTACACAGAGCTAGGTACCGCTCTGGGATCGACAATGACACTTGCCGACAGACTTGTTCTTCGGGTTATGTTTGCCAGCAGATGTGTGGAAACAGATTAGGAAAGTAGACCATACCGAACTGCTAGGTCATACCTGTGAACAACTACACATACTAGATAAACAGCGGAACCATGGTCAGAAACCGGTTAAAGCAATATTGGACCTCCCTGACAAAATAGTGCAGAAAATGAAAACGCTGATCCCACAGAAAAAGATAGACTGGTCCATAGTAACCGCGTGCCGCCAGAAACCAAAAGAGTAGGTCTCAGAATATTTCTCCAGATTTGAAATGGCGTTCTCTGATTACAGTGGACAAGACATGTCCACCGCAACCAGACACCACTTATTTGTGCAGAACTACGTCAAAGGACTACTGCCAGATGTATCTCAGAAACTACAAGCCAGTGAAAGTAGTTGGGCAGCATCTAAACCGGCGGCCATCTCCAAATCGCCCAGTACTACGAGCATCAGAGAAACGAAAATGACAGGGCTACAGAAAGGAAAAAGAAGGACTTGAAGGAAAGGGTAATGATAGCACAACTCCAGGGGGCAAATACAGGAAGGGAGCAATATAGGGGAGAAAACCAGCATAGTACCCCTAGAGTACAGCCTCCTAGGAACAATCCATCGACATATGTAGGACGCCAAGACTTAGGTCAGGATCAATGTGTATTTTGCAAAGAATATGGACACTGTAAATCGCAATGCCCGGCTTTGTTAGGAGCTGGTAGGGGCAGAGGGGCGAGGGAAATAGCAAGTGGACAGAGAGGAAGAGGACGTGGGAGAGGGTATGCCAGTTAAGCAAGCGAGGAAAGGCCAGGAAGAGAACACATTTGACCATCCCAGACAGAATCAGTAACAGACAGATTACGACAACACGTACGACTGCATAGGACAGCCAAGGGCAAGGGAGGGATCCTGTCGAGCTTTATGTTGATCAGCAAGGCCCTTATGTTACCGCTGAGGTCCTGGGCACAAAGTCGCCATTTTTGGTAGACACTGAAGCAACATGTAGTGCACTATCCAAACGACTGATTCCAAGGGCACCCTTGTCAAGCTCACATGTGACCTCAATAGGATTTGACGGTACGCCCTCCACCAACCCTTTGTCAAGACCGATCCTTTTAATCTAGACAGCAATGGCGTAGAAACAACATTCCTTCTCATCTAACACCCCAGACGCCATTATGGGTCTCGACCTTAACACTTCCATGCGGCTATCAGATGCTCACCAGATGGAGTGCATGTCATCCTATATGACAACCCCCAACACCATAGAGAGATCCCTTTCCAGCACAGGTTTTCCATCTCCGAGACGGACGCATACCTACTAGACACTTTGCCATCACACTTATGGGCTAGGGCTGATTCAGACGTAGGACGAATGATGATTGAACCAGTACACATAATACGACAAGACGCAACCCTACCGAAAATACCACAGTACAAAATATCGCCAGAGGGTGAGAAAGCACTGACAGAGATCATACACTCTTTGGTAGAGGATGGGGTGGTAGAGGAAGTAGTGAGCAACATTTGTAACAGTCCCATACTACCGATTGTAAAGAGACAGGGAGAGGGAGACGGGAAAGCCTACCGCTTCATCATTGACCTGCGGGAGGTAAACAAAATTGTAGTACCACAATACCCAATAGTTTCCGACATCACGACAATTTTGACATTCATCCCCTCCACTGCCACCACCTTCACCGTGATCGACCTCAACAACTCCTTTTCCATACATAAACACTGGGACAGCCGCTACCTTTCAGGATTTACCCTAAATTCTTGCTCATATAGATTTTGTAGAGCACCCCAGGGGGTACACAGAGCCCGAGCATTTATAGCCAGGTGCTTAAAAGACAGTTGGACGCCATACAATTGCCAGACTGAGTAGTGGTAATACAATATGTAGAGGACATCCTTCACCAGCAGACACCATACCAATAGCCGTCAAAGCCACCATCAAACTACTCCATTTCCGTGCTGAGAATGGTCACAAAGTCTCCAGAAAGCAATTGCAGTTCTGTAAACCACAAGTAACCTATTTAGGTTACCTTTTGTCAAAGGAAGGAAGGAAACTCATACCTGACAGGATCCAGACAATCCTAGACAGCCCTGTCCCCAAAAATCAGAAGCAAGTCCCCTCTTTGACCGGCCTCACCTCGTTTTGCAGACAGTGGTTACCAAACTTTAGCCTCATTGTCAAACCCCTTCTCTCCCTCCTAGCTAAAGACATCCCCACACCTCTGCCCTGGACCCCTGAATGCCAATCAGCCTTTAACCCTTTCGATGCTGATGGCGAGCTCAGCTCGTCATGATGCACAGTTGAGCTGTGCTGATGACGAGCTGAGCTCGTCATGAATACAGCCTAAGTGCAATTTCCAGCACAGGGGGGGAAAACGCCTAGCAGCCAAGGTGTTAAAGAACTACGCAATGCCCTTTGCTCAGCACCAATCCTAGGAACCCCAGATTACTCCAAACCATTCTTCCTCTACACACGAAAGGGAGGGATGTGCATGGTCTGTCCTAACATAATTGGTCACAAACAATGCCCTTGTGCATATTTTTCTGCCACCCTCGATCCAGTAGCCAGAGCACTGCCAGCTTGCCGTGGCAGCTGCAGCAGTATCAATATGCCAGAGCAAAGTAATAGTGCTCTCCAATCCAGTCACTGTTTTAGTACCCCATGCAGTCGACACTACTGAACCAGACCAAAACCCAACATTTGACTAGCGCCCGACTGACAGGATACGAGTAGACCCTGCTAGCACCGCACATTACCCTAAAGCGATGCACTATCCTCAGTCTAGCCACACTGTTACGCCTACCCGAAAATGATCCTAACGTGGCTCCACTACACGACTGTGACACTAACCGATGAACAAAGAGTAGAGTAGACTTCAGAGACACCACCTTCCTAGAGCAAGATGGAGAACTATGTATGTATGTATAGGCATTTATGTAGCGCACTACTTACCCGGAGGGTCCCAAGGTGCTTCGACCGCTGCGAAACCCTTCCTGGCTTTCCTGAGAGATGGTCCCTTAACGGGTATCTCCAGAGTGAGACCAGGCATCCCCGGCGGTCTGGTGGGGCCGTTAGTGAAGATGAAGCAAGCTAATGCCCAGAGTTGCCGAGTGTGAACGCTGATCAGAGTGGGCACCGAGGCGAGAGAATTATCGAGTCCGCTGACCCTGGTCCAGAAACCTGCCGCGCCGGGAATAGAACCCTGGTCCCGGGCCGTCCTCTGCTCTCGGGTCTGCCGCCTCCAACCAGTGAGCCACACTACTTCACTATGGGTGGATGGTTCGTGCATCAAACTCCCCGACGGCACCACCTCAGCTGCATACGCTGTCACCACATCCCAAACCATTCTAGAAACAGCCCGTATTGCCCAACGTTCTGCCCAGGCAGCAGAACTCATTGCCCTCACACGAGCGTGCATCTTAGCGACTGACAAGGCAGTTAACATATACACTGACAGCCAGTATGCCTTCGGGGTGGTTCACCATTTTGGGATTCTATGGAAAGAAAGAGGGGTCCCATCTTAACAAGGTACACCGATCCTGCATGGGGATATAGTCTCCACCTTGACGGAAGAAGTCCATCTCCCCAAAAAGCTAGCAGTGATAAAATGCCAAGCACATAGGAAAGTGACAGATGTCATTGGACAGGGAAATGCACTAGCAGACGTTACTGCCCGAGCCACGGCAGAAGACAGAACTACAACACAAATGTATGTGACCAGGTCACAAGCTGAACAATGGACTGACGCTAGGACCACTGTAAGGGACATACAGACAACAGGCACACAAGACTAATTGACAGAGTGGGAAAGGGTGGGACTAAAAGACTAGGAAAATTGCTGGAGAACTAAAGACGGGAATAAATGGCTGTTACCCAATGCCTATCTAATCCCCATATTGACCATGGCACATTTACCAGCAAACATAGGCTCCACCCCCAGGATTTAACTAATCACCAGAGTATGGCATAATGTCAAGATAACAGAATCTGCAAAAAGCCTAGTACAACAATGTATAGTCTTGCCTACAACACAACCCAGGGAAGGTGACAGTAGTACCACGGGGAAGGTTTGGAGTCCCTGACAACCCCTTTGAAGTCCTTCAAATGGATTACATCCAACGAGAGATGCCATGGTCTAAAATATTCTGGTGGTTGTGTGCGCTTTTAGCAAATGGGTGGAGGCATATCCCACCCGCGACAATACCGCCTTACCAACTGCAAAAGTATTGCTGTAAGAATTCTTCCGCCGGTACGGCCTTTGTAGAATTTTATGGAGCGACAACGGCCCCCACTTCGTAGCAGAGGTGATACAGAACATACTGAAAAAGTTATAGGTAAAACAAAAGTTCCATGCCGTCTGCCTCCCCCAATCAGCGGGCCTGGTAGAAAGACACAATGCAACATTTAAGTTAAAACTGGCCAAAATAGTTGCCACGACTGGGTTGAAATGGCCTGACGCCCTCCCATTAGCCTTGCTATCAATGCGCTCCACCCAAACTAAAAACAGACTGACCCCGTATGAGGTGGTATTCGGTAGGCCTATGAGCATTTGGGCGGCACCAAAACCAACCTCCATTAACAATGTCCCGAACATAGTAATGTCAGATTATTTGTATAAATTGTCAAACAAGCTAAGGATTATCCACCAATAGGTGCAGCAAGCCTTACCAGACGCAACCAGGGGCCCGGGACACGAAATAAGGCCTGGTGACTACGTCCTAGTCAGAAATTTCCAGAGGACCAAGAGTCTGGAGCCCAGGTGGACGGGCCCCTGGCTAGTCTTGATCACCACCCGAACTGCCCTTCTAGTGGAAGGAAAACGAAATTGGCCGCACGCACACCATTGTAAAAGAGTCCCTCCAACGCTGGCAACCTGTGAAGTGGAGGTGCAAGAGGAAGTACTGGCAAAAGACCGACCTGCTTAGAGTTGCTACCCCCAACAAGAGACACTTGAACTGACAGTTTCCAGACCCCACGGTGCCATCCAAGAAAGGGTACAACCTAAGATCGACGAAAGGAGGGTGCTCCAACGACCAGGCCACTAACCGAGTCAAGGTCTCAGATCGGTAGCGCAATCAACCAACGCTACCAGGAAAAGCACTAGGCAAAATGTCTGTGGCCCTGTCCGTCGTTGAGCCCCTCGAAGATGGAAGAAACTGAGCACCTGAAGAGCAACCGAAAAAACACCAAGACTGCCAACCTGCCTAGCACAAAGACAATTGCACTTGTAGCAGCATTTCTCACCTATCTCCTGCCTTCTGGATCATTGAAGAGCATGCTCCTGCATACAAAACAATGTCAACCAACCACTAAGAAAGAACACTATCTGGTATCACTGTCGCCACATCTCCGAGAACGACGCAAAGAATTTTCAAATAATTCTTTTGCGCAGATGCTGCACCAGCACAATCTTGCCACAAATGCCGCCAACTTTTGGGTCTGTGGGCTGCTACCACATGCCACTGAACACTCCAGCCCTTTCATCCCTTCACCCTTTTCTGTTCACGGATCTTGCCCTGCCTGGGTGATGCTCCTACAAGAAAGTTACAGAGACAATGCCACTTCCAATGGGACAATCGCTCAGTTCTACAGAGAGTTCTGGTTAAACAAAACAGGAACAGCTGCTCCCTTTTGCCCTCACACCTTCAATACGACATCCTCAATAAATGTCCCCTCCAAAGAACGAGTGGAAATACAAGTGTTCAATAATCCTGTCAGACCCACATTTTCCTACCTGAAGAAAATAACTGCTGCAACACTGACTGTGGCGAACGTCTCTGGCCTTGTATGCATTGAAGGCCATGGGACTAAGAATGTGGGTCACAGCACTTGTAACATTGTAAGGACTTTGAAAACTGGCAACCCTCCAGCATTTGTAGCCTACACCTGGCTCCCAAGAAACTGGGGTGGCACGTGCTATATCGCCTTTGTTTTGCCACCAACCTACACAGCCCCTGCAGAGCAGCATCGAGAAAAGCGTACTAAAGACACTGATCAAGCAGACTGTTGCATCACAGTTACTCGACACAGCAAAAGGGCTCGTCCCGCTATGGGGTCCGATGGCAAACTGCCGAGCCATCAGACATCTGTCTCAAGCGGTAGAAACTGCCCTGAACGTCACAGCTGGCATCCTCACCAACAGCACTGCCGAGCTTCAAGCAGTCCGTCTGAAGGCCCTACAAAACCGCATGGTCCTGGACGTGGTACTAGCGGACCGTGGATGAGCATGTCCCATCAGGGCCAGTTGCTGCAACTACATCCCTGATAGTTCACCTTCTGTCTATGAAGCAATTGAACATCTCCACAGACTGTCTTAAGAAATTCAACAAGGGTCAGAGACTTGGACAATTGGAAGTTGGCTTTGGGGCATCTTGAAGGAGTGAGGTTGGAAAATATCAATGGTTCTCTTGGTCCCAGTATTGGCAATATGTGGTTATTTGGGTGTACACTGTATACCACCTTTGTGTTCTCTTTGTATAAGTGCCTTGGGCCCTAGGACTATGGACACTCCACTAACAAAAATTTGAGTAATATATGAGCAAGAAGAAAACAAGTTACTTACCTGTAACTTTGGTTCCCCAGTATTGATAACTTTCATAGATTCCCATGCTTTGCATCATTCCCCATCGTCGGAATGGGAGCCTCTGTAAATAGAAAATACCTCAGTAGTAAGCACAAAGTGAAAAAATAGGCCTAGGCCTCATCTCATTTTGTAGCTTATCCACCTCTTTTTGTAAAAGAGAACACATTCTTGTAGTAGCCAATCAGAGCAGCCTCACCCCATAGAACCTTCATGAGAGCCTCAGAGCCTCAGATTTTCGTAGCCGTTGTTAACAGCAACATCATAGGACAATAAGGCTGAGCTTTCCCAGGGGAGGAGGGTGGGCGCATGGAAATCTATGAAAGTTACCAATACTGGGGAACCAAAGTTACAGGTAAGTAACTTGTTTTCTTGCCCCAGTATTGGAACTTTCATAAATTCCCCTGCTGTGTATCAGAATAGCTAGCAGTAAAGAGAAAATCATATTTTGTAATATGTGTACCTGAAAATGTCATACATAATTCTGAAAAGAAAACCAGATACACATTTGCATCACAAAGCAAAATAATAATAAGAAATACAAAATATGCAAACAGGAAGGCGGGATAGTAAGGAAAGCTCACCGACTTATTGGAAAAGGTTACTCAAAACCGCCTGGCCCACTGCCGCATCCTCTTTCACAGAAGAATCCAAGCAGTAGTGGCGAGTGAAGGTGTGGACACTGCTCCATGTCGCCGCTCTACATATGTCCTTGATCGGGACACCTGAGAATAGAGCCACCGATGAAGCCATTGATCTCGTAGAATGAGCACGAACTGCTCGTTGAAGTGGTTTCCCCGCTGCTTGATGACAAAAGTGTATTGCACTGGATATCCAGCGAGAAATGCAGGGTTTAGAAACTGGACACCCTTTCCGAGGAGCACTGAATGAAACAAAAAGCTGGGAAGATTTTCTGAATAGTCTTGTTCGCTCCAAGTAGAACTTGAGACAACTGTGAATGTCCAAAGAGTGCAAAGCCCTTTCAGCTGGCGTGGAGGGCCGCAGGAAGAAGGATTAAGACCACCGGCTCATTCAGATGAAATTGAGGGTACCTTCGGAATAAATTTAGGATTTGTCCTTAGGATGGGAACATCATTTTTGAATTGTAGAAAAGGTTCCTCAATTGTGAAAGCCTGGAGCTCACTAACTCTTCTAGACTATGTCAGGACCAAGAGAAGAGCCAGTTTCCAAGGGAGAAACTTCAGGTCAGCCCTATGAATAGGTTCAAATGGGGCCCTCATTAGATGTGACAGAACCAAATTAAGATGCCAGGCTGGTGGTGGAGGCCGGACTGGTGGAATAACCCTGAATAAACCCTTCAGGAATTGTTTAGTGATCCTTGCAGACCAAAGGGAAGGTCCTGATGATCGTCTAAATCTAGAAATGGCCGCTAGATGTACCTTTACAGAAGAAGGAGCCAATCCAGATTTCGCAAGAGAAAGGATGTAAGGTAAGAGTTGGTGCGGTGCAGAAGTATATGGATGTAGACCTTCTCTCCGACACCAAAGGCAGAATCTCTTCCACTTAGCCCGATAGGTTTTGTTCGTACTAGGCGCTCGGGCTTGGGCCAAAATGTCTTCACATTTTCCTGAAAGATTTAAACCCTGGAACTCTGAACTCAGGAGCCACGCTGTCAATCGTAGTGACTTCAGGTCTGTATGCAGAACCTGTCCGTGAGCCATTGTCAACAGTGACGGAACAGGACGCAGGAGAATTGGTTGATCTTGGGAGAGGAGAAGAAGTTCTGTGTACCAAAACTGCCTGGGCCATGCTGGTGCGATCAGAATCATTCTGCACGGTTCCGCCTTTATCTTGCGGATCAGTCTCGGGATCAGCGGAATAGGAGGAAAAGCGTAAACAAATGCGCCGTACCAGGCAATCAAAAGCGCATACCCCAAGGATTCCCGATGGTGAACCCTGCTTGCGTAGGACTGGCATTTGGCGTTTTGGGGAGTTGCAAACAGATCGATGGTTGGGGTACCCCAACGTGCAAACAGTTCCTCTAGAATGGTCTGATCCAGTTCCAATTCGTGGCTGATAGTCTTTTGGCGACTCAAAGCGTCCGCTGTGGCATTGAGTGTTCCTGCCAGATGTTCCGCTGAAAGGGTGATGTGTTGGATCACCCAATTCCAAAGCCTCTGTGCTTGCTTCGAAAGGGTGCAAGATCTCGTTCCGCCTTGTTTGTTTATGTAGTGCAAGGCTGTGATGTCTGTACGAACCAGCACTGAACGGTTGCAGATCCTTGGAAGGAAAGCCTGTAAGGCTAGACGAATGGCCATAAGTTCCAGTAGATTGATGTGGAACTTTACTTGGACTGGGCTCCAATGACCACTGACCTTTAGTTCTTGGACCACCCCCCATCCCTCCATGGAAGCGTCTATTGTCAATACCATGGGAGATGGCGGCAGTTGGAATGGTAAACCTATTGAAAGATTGTCTTTTAGCAACCACCAGCTGCTTGCTTTCTGGATTTCCGGAGTGATGACAATCCTGTCGTCGAAGGAGCCTGTCACTTAAACCATTGTGTGTCCAACTGTTCCTGCAGTGGACGCATTCGCAGCCTGCAGTGCGGTACCAATGGTATGCAATATGATATCGATCCGAGAAGCAATTTGAATTTACGAACTGACAGAAACTTCTATGTCTGTAGAAGGCGAGCTGAAAGAATTAGCTTGGTTTGGCGCTCTTCCGAAGGAAAAGCCCGGCAGCACTCCGTGTCTAGGATCGCACCCAAAAACTTTGCTGTTCTGGAGGGGCGCAAAATAGATTTTTCTTTGTTGCGCCGAAGGCCCAGTTGCTCGAACAGCTGTCTGCAGCTCGTGACTGCCCTGGACGCCTCTTGGAACGAAGGAGCCTTTAGCAGCCAATCGTCCAGATATAGGAAGACTTCGAAAGACTGCTTTCTGAGAAAGGCTGCCACCGGAGCCAGTACCTTTGTAAAGATCCGCAGAGCGGACCGGAAAACAGAAGGCAGTACTTTGAATTGAAAATGGCTCTTGCCTACTGTAAATCGAAGATATTGCCTGTGAGTTGGATAAATGGGTACATGGAAGTAAGCGTCTTCCAAATCTAGGGTCGCCATGTAGTCTCCTGGATTGAGAAGTCTGAGGATGTCCTGAAGAGTGATCATCCTGAAGGACAACTTGATGAGATAAATGTTGAGCTGCCGTAGATCTAAGATCGGACGCCACTTGTCCTTAGTCTTCCGAACCAGGAAGAACCTGGAATGAACCCTTTGCCCTTTTGGGAGAGAGGTACAGGTTCTATTGCCCCCTTGGTGAAGAGTTGGTGGGCCTCGAGATGGAGTTTCAGATGTTTGGGTGTAAAGGCGTCTGGAGCTCTCGTTGGAAGAAGATCTTGGAACTCCGTGTGTCCTTTCTTGATGAGGTTTAGGACCCACTGGTCTGTTATGACCATCCAGTTGTTGAGGCAATGGGCAATCCTGCTCCCACTGGTAATGAGGGCACAGGAACAGTAGAAAGAGCCACCTGGCCGCTATTGTCGTTTGGTATTGTCCCTCCTCTGCTGCCCTGGTCGTCCTCTCGGCGGCTGGCGAGAGAAAGAACCCCTCTGAGAATACTGGGGTTTGTATGTTTGGCCAGGTTGTGAGCTGGAAGAGTAGCGGTGCTGATTGCCGCCTCTATAGGAGGAGAATCCTCTTCCTCCTTTGAAGGGCACTTTGCGGTATTGTAAAGTTCCTAAGGACTTGGCCGTATCCGTATCTTTCTTTATGCCCTGTAGGGCTTCATCCACGTGTTTGCCAAATAACAGCTCTCCATCGTATGGCAGATCTAGAATTTTATTTTGCACCTCCTGTCTGAACCACGTGGCTCTCAACCAGCCAAATAACAGCTCTCCATCGTATGGCAGATCTAGAATTTTATTTTGCACCTCCTGTCTGAACCACGTGGCTCTCAACCAACCCTGGCGTCTCAGAACTGCAGAGCCGGCTAGCGCTCGGAATGCCGTAGTTGCTATATCCATAGCACAGTCGATTACCTCAGAAGAGGCTCGCTCTCCTTCCAGTAAGATCTTTTTGACCTTGTCCTTAGATGCATCCTGAAGTTCTTCCACGAACGGGGAAAGGTCACACCACATCTGGCGATCGTATTAACCCAGAATCCCCAAAGCTTAGCTGCCCTAACGAGGAGGCTGGCCATTGCGGAGAATCTTTTTCCAACATTGTGCAAACGCCTGCCCTCTTTATCCGGTGGCGTCGTTAGTGGCGTGGATGGGTTTTTAGATTTACTCTGTGCGGCCTGGGAAATGTCAGAGTCCGGTTTTGGTTGACCTAGAAGACATGCCGGACTGCCATCTGGCGCCTTATATTTTTTCTCCAGTCTGGGGAGCACCGGGAGGACCGTGGCCGGATTCTGCATAACCTTTAGGCCTTCAGTCCAAACATGTTCAATGATGGGGATTAAACGTAGGGACTTCCAGAATGGTTCTTTGAAATCGTACAAAAAACAATTCGGACTGAACCGTGGTAACCGGAAGACCAAATCTCTTGGAAGCTCGTTCCATCAAGTTGTGAAAGCCTCCGACATCTGCTGGAGGAGAGATTGCGTTATCAAGCCCTGTGACGTCTAGATCTCGAGGGTCATCCAGATTCCAGTCTACATTCTGGTCTTGGTCAGGGTCCACTTGCTGATCCACATCCGATGAGGCATTATCTGTATCGTCCTGAATGGGCACCACCTCTTGAGGATGCTCTACGGGCTCTGTGTCACGCCCTCTTGAAGGCAAAGAGTGTCCTGCCACAGGCTGTGATAACTGAGGCGGAGGTGTAGGAGGGCGCACCTGTTGAACCTCTTGAGTAGGAAATCGCCTCCGATAGTCCTGCAACATTAGTTGCAAATCAGAGATGAGTGGATGGCATCGCCACCATCTCCTGTCGAGATTGTTGTGAAGGTTTCTGCAAAGGAACCTGCATGGTTGACATTTCCAGTTGTTTATATTGTTGTTGTTCCATTTCCCCTTCCTCAGAACTGATGTCCTGAATTTTTACTTTTAAATCAGAAGGGCTATAAGCCTGGCCAAAACGCTGTAAGCCTCTTCTTCAGAATCCTCATCCAGCAATAGGTTAGGAGGAAACTTCTGGACTTGCCGTGGAGATGTCATTTCCAGTGTTATTTGCCTCCTTCTGCGTGAAAAACAATTTTTTCAGTCGTTGACGGAGTCGTCAACGGTAGTGCCTTCAGACTGTTTCGTCGACGAAGAAACTGCGCTCGTCGTCTAGGATTGACTAGTCGACGAGGAGATTGTCATAGTCGACGAAGGTTGGATCGTCGACGAACTCGTCAGCAGCAAGGTCACCGGTGTCGTCGACGCAACTCTCGTCGACGTGGAGAAAGTCATTTTCGTCTACGACGAACAGGCATCAGGCGTCCTAAACATAGTCGACGGCGCAGGTGCCGTCGCCGCAGTCGTCGACGAGGCTAATTTCACAGACATTCTTTCTTATTAGGAATAGTCGGCGTACCTGTGGTTTTCACCATCGACGAACGCTGTTTCTTGTCTGAAACGACCTCCTGAGTCATAGTAGAAGGCTTTCACCCCTCTATCCTTGTCAGAGGGAGGTGAAGTCACAGGGACGATGTTATTCGCCTTTTTTGAAGGTTGCGACTCCAAGCTTTCCCTGCCTCTCTTTTTCACCGTGGTGAGTAGATTTTTGGGAAGCAGACCTATCAGAGGTCCCTGGCAAGGCCTCGACAAGGGGCTCGTCAGAAGTAGTAGGGGGGGACCTACCCCTCTTTTCCGACCTTCTTGATGACACCATCGAACAGGAGCCCTCACTGTCAGAAGACATAAGTTCTTTGCGGTCTTTCATCTTCTGTAGCCAAGTGAGGAGACGTCCCTCAAGGTCTTGGTGGAAAAGGTTCTGCAAATCTTGCAGTCCGTGGCCTTATGATCCGGATATAAGCAGTATATGCAGTCCTCATGTTTGTCCTCAACAAACAACCTCTTTTTCGAGCAAGTAGCACAGGCTCTGAAAAGTGCTTTCTTCTCCTTGTCAGACATGACGAAAAAATAGACACAAGTTGAAGAAAATATACTAAGAATTGAAGAAAAGTGAGCAGAGCTCAAAGGAGACTCCCTTGCACAACGTGCGGTAGAAAATCTGAGGCTCTCAGGAAGGTACTATGGGGTGAGGCTGCTCTGATTGGCTACTAAAAGAATTTGGTCTCTTTTACAAAAAGGTGGATAAGCTACAAAATGAGATGAGGCCTAGGCCTATTTTTTCACTTTGTGCTTACTACTAAGGTATTTTCTATTTACCGAGGCTCCCAATCTGACGACGGGGAATGATACAAAGCATGGGAATCTATGAAAGTTCCAATACTGGGGCAAATGCAGGACATTATGGAGATCGAAATAGGCTGACAAGCTGGCTAGTTATGTTCAAAGGGGCGACTTAAAAGCAAAACTACAATCGTGAACATTACCTGCGCAATCTTGTCTGATGGAAGTTCCTACGTGCACATTAACTGCAGTCATTCTGACCAACCTGATATGTGAGCTGGGGGCTATAAACTATTGCCACGAAAATCATCAACTTGCTGCCACAAACTTGTTTTTCATCTCATCTGTTTACAGACAGATCCATGGACACCCTTACTCAAACAGGTTCCAAATACCAAACAGACTCTTGCTAACATGGTTTATTGCACTGCACACAGCAAGACTTGTTTTTGCCAACAATGGGACCTGTTTTTATCAACAGAACAGACTCTTACATCTGGCCAGTCTCACGTTTTAGACCCTGAAGCAAGGTCAAGCTGCAAGATGAAATGGTCTGTTTTGACCTGGGTGGGAGGAGAATTAATGTTGGGCTTGTGTAACCATGTGGATGGAACAATGTTGGGCTTGTGTAACAAACCTGCCCGGGGTGGAGACTCCAAGCCTGTAACCAGGATAAATAAACAAATGCATTGTGTCAAACCTGTATAAAAGGAGAGCCAGAAGGAGTTGCCAGCAGAACACCTCCCTAAAGACATCCTGGTGTCTGCAGTAGACGTGCTCTCCTCTAAAAACCTTTGTCTTCAAGTTTCCAGCGCTTGCCTCATTTTTGATAACGAACCCAAGGGGAAATAGAGGTGGGACCCTGCCACCGGGTAGCATTGGGAGTCTTAGGAGTCTCACTGCTTTTCACAGAGGGGACTGCATTGCCTGAAGCTTAACTCAGAATAGACAGGTTATTATTTATGGTGATCTAAAACCTAGATGGGATAGCCTTTGGTGGCCAGCTGAGTTAGGCGAAGCACCCAAACCTGTGCAAAAGGCAAAAAATGTGGGTGTGTGGATTGATAAATTAGCATTATCAGACCAGACTAATGCTACTGTCTCCGCCTCCCATTTTATGATAAATGAAAAATTTGCCTTATATTCCTACACTGGAAAGTTGATAGTTACTGCACTGGTCCAGGCTAAACTGGAGTACTGTAATAGCCTATATCTGGGCTTACGCAAGCAGTCTCTACCCAGAATATGCAGAACTACTTTGGGTGGCAGGAGTCTCTTATTGTACCGCAATGCTGTGGAACACACTACCAGCCGAGCTGAGAGGAGCAACCTCCCTCATTTTTAGGAAAAAGCTAAAAATAAGGCTTTTACAGAACGGAGGAACTTGGGAGAAATTACTGCAGTTAGTAGCGCCAAGACACCCCCGTGTATTAGTGCACTTTAGTTACATTAACATATACTCTCCACACTTTACAGCCTGTGGAAAGTCTCCTCTCACAAAGTCACATGCTTGTCTGAATCTCCATTACTGAATTTCTGTAAATTGCTCAGACCTCATTGCAAAGATCAAAGCATTTCCTTTGATGAAAGTCCTGTCCCTCCAATATAATGCCTACTGCTCTATTATTCTCCCATCCACAGTACTCACTATTGATCATACATCTGGGGATTCATTTAATATACCAGGAAGAAACTAGAGCACATGCATGGAATGGTTTCCTTGGGAGCACTACACTAACCACCAACCTTGGGTCCTGAAAAAACATGCAGCCTGGTGTAAAGTCTAGGGACTAAATGCTGTACAAATGCAATACTATATCTAGAGCCCCCAGAAAGGCTGAAAGGTTACCTCCAAAAGTAGAACACGTGACCCAGATGAAACAAGGGTTTTTCCATGAAAACTGCATGTGGCTCAGCCAGATGCTGCACTCCCACTGGGCAACACTCGCAACTCTTGATTTCCACAGACTAAGAAACCAAACCAAGACAACCCCAAAACTTGCTTAGTAAACCTTACGCCCAGACCCATGTTAGACAAATCGAATTGGAAATTCATTGATCTAGCATAGTTATTGCCGAAGAGGGCATATGGCTTAAATGGAAATTCCCCCAGAAACACGATTAAGGGGAGTGGAAAGCAGAGTGGTGGTGAATCAGTGATAGAAATCTAGGGAAGGCAGAGGGAATGGTACAGCTAGCTTGCTCCCTCCCTCCCTCCCCCCGCAATCGGATGATAAAATGCTGTAATTTCTCTTGTCCTTATCCTAACTTTTTAGGTCGGGCGATAGCAGATTAATGTAAATTGATACTTGTATAGCGCACTACTCACCCGCAAGGGTCTCAAGGCGCTTGTACGAATACCGCTGTGGAACTCATCCTGGCTTTCCCTGTGAGGGGTCCACTCCTGGACACCCCCAAGGTGGAGGCCAGGCATCCTTAGCGTTGTGGGGGCCGTTGTGGAGATTAAGCAAGCTATTGCCCAGAGTTGCAGAGTGGGACTCCATGATTGGATTAGGCACCGAGGCGAGAATGATCAGGTCCGTGGAATTTTGAGCCCAAGACCCGCCGAGGTGGGGAATTGAACCCTGGTCCCGGGCTAGACCTCTGCATCAGGGTCTGCCGCTCTAATCATTGAGCCACACTTCTAATAGATCCAAAGATTTAAAATCTTGGAGGGTTGTTCCTAAACACTACAGTGAACGTAGATGAATCCACATGAAAGCCTCTAAAACACACCTGTTGCACTTGGTTCCAATTCTCTTTGGTTGTTTTTTTTTTAATTTGTTACTGATGTGACCTGTATTAATATTCCTAACTAACCGCTGCAAACAGTACTTTGTTAAATTCAAAATTAAAAAACACACGTAAAAATGGTCGTCATAACTGACTCAGATGGGCTATAGGAGGCATGCCAATAGAAAACCATTTAAACCAATGTAGCAATTCCATTATAAACACGTTTTATGGAACACATTTATTCTCAATTAGAGACATTTATGTACAACAAAAGCATAAATGCTTCAATAGTTTATGGAGAATGGGACCAGAGTACAATTCCAAAGTGTGTCAAGAGGACTGGCAATTCCAAAATTAAGTCTGTTGGATGGTTATGCTTCGAAGGTGGACAGGAAGTTCACCACAATCTGCTTCATCTTGGCATCAGTCTGCTCTGAAATCTTTCCTTCGGTCCTGAGTAATAAATAAAAAAATGATACATTTATGAAGCGCTTGAACAGGTATCTGTAGAAATAAACTGCATACTTGCAAGTTTCAACAATATACAGCTAAGTAGAACAGTAACAAGCGTTCCTCAAGGATCTGTTCCCAGCCATTGATCCTCTGCTCCACTGTGCCCCTTTAAGGAACTGATGAAACGAGGAGGCAGGTCCCTCTCTATGGAGTCAATGGTTAGTCGTGTCCCCAATGAATCTGCAACGCTTGGTGGCACAATCTGCCAGGTTTGGAGCCTATAAAGAGCTAGCCTTGACGTGGATCACATAAGTGCTATTATAAGTCTTTAATGCCTGCATCTCTTTGATGGACTATGCTTACTAATTTAAGTCCTACTTTTTGGCAGCCTCTAAACAAGAGTTCTCTTTCTACTAAGACACTAGCAAAGCTCCAAGGGTCACAGTTTGACTATCTGTATCAGGCACATTGCTTAAAGGCATAGCAGCATACCTCTATAAAAGAGCTGCATCTTAGCAGCTAAGAACTGCCACTCACAAGTCTTAATCCGTGAGTGAGGACCTCTTCAAAACTAAAGACTAACTATACAACACCGCCAAACAGCTTCAACTCACTACACAACAGTGTAGTCTTCAAATTGACAGGCCTTCCCACTGTTGGGTATGGACTCCCCCAGACGGCCACTTTGTGTCATTTCTTGGCTGCATTCACCCACCCCTTTACATCATAAAATGTAGCAAAGACAGCTATGGGCAATGTCTGACAAGCATGTCCAGCAAGCCACCCAGAATATATTTTTGCAGTGGAATCTGGTACAAGACAAAATAGTTTATTTCAGTGTCACAACTGAACTTGGTACTACTACCACCTCAGAACAAATGTCCCTCTGTGCAAATTCACCCACTTCTGATGCCCCATCACATCTTCCAGATGTCAGAGTTCAGTGCAAAACTTGCATAGAAAAGCTCTTAGCTGAATGACAATTTTGGGATTCTTAATTTTTTCAGTGACTATCGGACACAGACATGGCACAACTTCCCTTCTGGAAGATGTGGCTTGGGAAAGGCACCCATAAAAACACCCAATAATACAACTCTCATAGCTCCAAGTCAATACAACCTTCCTGGGCCCACTACACCATGAAGAAATGAACTGTGACAAATGCAAACCAAAAACAAAAAAAAGTAAAATATATATATATTTTTTTTTAACACACACACACACACACACATTACCTGATAGTGGCTAAAAGCTCCTGGTGCTGGCTACGGATGTGAGCAACGAAAGCACTCTCAAACTTTGTGATCTTTGAAGGCTCCAATTTGTCCAGGTATCCTCTAACACCAGCATAGATTACGGTTACCTGCTCTTCTATGGCCATAGGAACTATAAAAAAAGTTGCAAAAATGTTAAAAGTGCATCTATTTGTCGCTTTCCCAGCAGAAAGGAAAAACAGACAAAAACAGAATTAAAAATTTAAAAGAAATTAATAATTCCTCAAGAATTAATAGTTACTCAAAATAAAACATGAAAATATGTAGAAAACATGGAACCAATATACTGGGCTAATTTCTCAGACAGTTGAGCTTCTTTACACATATATGTATAGGCTGCCCATAGTCATATTAAATGGAAGTTTAGTGTCAATCCAGTTTCAAATTACTTTCACACCACCGCAAATCGCCCCCACCCCACATAAAATCTGAACCCATTCACATGGTTTACCAGCCATACAGGTTCTGCAGGATTATCCGGTGCTAAATGAGCAGGTACAACTTTCAGGGGGAAAAAGTGTATGCTTCGCCATGCCATAATATTGCGCTTTAGTGCAATGTGTTGGATGTATGCTATGGAACATGTAAGAACAGGGTCTGCACTCTGTGAATGAGATGTCACCAATACCATTAACCGTTCTGCTGTAGTGGAGTGCTGTCAACGATCATGTGTGGCTGTATCTGGCTTTCTGTGATGCCCTGGTCAATCATATGCTGTGTATGCTTAGCTTTGTGCATATTGTCAACCAATTGTGCAGGCCGATCTGGTGGACAATGGGCCTTTGGATTAGCATTTAAGACTCTGGTTTTCCTCCAAAGTTCACTATATCAATTTTGGAAGTAAATGAGACCTACGTTTACAACTAGGTGCCACTGCCAATCTAAGCAACCTATATTAAAACAGAACTACAATGGCTACTATCCGAAGGTATAGTTTTAAATGCAAAAAAAGGTAACATGCTACCAACAAAATACATTATAAAGCCTGTATTTAAATATGTGCATAGGGTGTATGTAACTAGATACATTGTGAAACCAATTAAGATACAACTTGTAGTAGAGGGGAGGTAGACATCTACACAGTGTGTCTAGGCATGCCCTCTAGTGGAAGAAGGTCCAACAGGAGATCGAGAGCTAAGCAAGTCCAAAAAAACAATTAAGACGCTTGATATGGAACAGTGCTCTTGGACCAGTGAGCATTGCTAATGCGAATAGGCTTCGCCTTTATATTTAGAGGGCCGGGCAGCTGACCGGGTCCCTGTTGGTTAAAAAAAAAATACATTTCAAAATACTGGAGGATAAAAAAAAAGCATCCTATGGGGGTATCTCAAAACTATAAGATCAATTCAATGTCTTTCATGTTTATAAATGGCATGGTTTCTTTTTTTGAAACAGTTTTCATTTAAGAAACGGACAGAATGTATAAACAACGCAAATGGAATGTTTGCCAAGGCCCAATTTACTTTCCAAAGGATTCAGCCATTTGGTTCTCAGCAGCAGCCCGGGGGGGGACTATTTACAACCCCCTTAGGAGTCATGCAAAGTACACCTTCTGTCTCAGACACCACAGAGTAGCACATGGCCCTTCAGCCAGCACCATAAAAGCCTTGGATGTCAAAGCTTGTGCTATCATGCACTATGTGGAATGGAGGAAAAGGAAAATGCTACTTCTCAGTATGAATCTGTTCTGGGCATGTAGAGCTGCAGAATCGTACACTTTGCAATAGATCGCCACCTGGCGTTGGACTCTGATGATTGCAGGTTGTCGTCTTCTTGGAAGAAGTCTTTGTAGTCACGAGATAGGTGACTCCTCCCTTGGACAATACTGCGCATGGTCATAGACTCCATCCTCAAGATTGTTTTTCGCCATGATGGGAAATGGAGTTAGTAGAAATAAAGAGAAAGGATGTCCATGCGTGTGCATCTAAGTAAGACGAGTACTGGAACGGATACAAGTCCCGGGGAGGTGGGAGGGCGTGTACGATTCTGCAGCTCTACATGGGACAGTTGCAGAGCGTGTGTCCCCCCTTGTTTTTGCATATAATACATGGCTGTCATATTGTTCGTCCGGATTAGGACAGCTTTGTTTCGTACTTGTACCTGAAACGTTTTGAGTGCTAGGAAAATTGCCAGCAGCTCTAAATGGTTGATATGGAACTGTCTTTGTTGATTGTTCCATTGGCCTTTTGTGGTATAATGCAAGAGATGGGCTCCCCATCCTGTGAGGGATGCATCTGTCGTGAGCACTATCTGTGGAACAGGATCTAGGAACGGCCGTCCCTTTGTCAAGTTTTGGTGTTCCACCATTGCAGAGAGCGATATGTACTGCTGTCTACCAACACCAGGTCTGTGAGCCGACCTGATCCCACTGTTGTGCTAGACATTCTTGTAATGGGCGCATTTGCAATCTTGCGTGAGGAACTAAGATGCAAGACGCCATCATGCCTATTAATCTCATGAACACTCTGGCTTGGAGAGAGTGCTGAAAAAGGGAGACCAAGGTCTGAATGCTCTGTATCCTCGCTTGACTGGGATACGCTAGAGCTGTAAATGTGTCTATGGTAGCTCCTAGATATTGATGAACGTGCGAAGGCTCTAGGAGCGACTTGGTGTAGTTTATTGTAAACCCTAAGTCGTGCAATGTTTGAATTGTTTGTTTTGTGTGTTGTACACACTGGTTGAACGATTTTGCTTTTATGAGCCAATTGTCGAGGTAAGGGAAGACATGTATCTTGTCTTCTGAGAAGTGCTGCTACTACTGCTAAGCACTTTGTAAACACTTGTGGTGCTGTTGTGACCCCGAAAGGAAGGATAATGCTGTCCTTGTATGACAAACCTTAGATACTTCCGGTGCGCAGGCTGTATAGGAACATGAAAATAGGCGTTCTTTAGGTTGTGTTGAAAGAAAGTCCCCCTGCTGTAGTAGTGGGAGTACTTGTTGTAAAGTGATGTGAAAATGATCGGATTGTATGTAATGGTTGAGGGGCCTGAGATCGAGAATTGGTCGTAATGTCCCCTCCTTCTTGGGAATTAGGAAGTACAGGGAGTAAACTCCTGTTTCCCCTTCCTCTAAAGGAACTACTTGAATAGCATCCTTTTGTAGAAGTGCTAGAACTTCCTGTTGAAGCAGAGTAATGTGTTCTGTGGACATAGGATGCTGCTTGGGTGGTATGTTTGGAAGGTTGCCGTGAGTTCTAGGCAGTAGCCATGTTGGATAATCTGTCTTACCCACTTGTCAGTTGTGATGGAATTCCAGACAGGCAGGAACTGTGATAATCTGCCCCCCACAGGAGAGGGATGCTGTAGAAGAGGCAGAGGGAAGTCCCTGTTTGGAGTGGAAGAGGAGCTGTTATTACCTCTACCTCTTCCCTTATTGTTGCCTCTGTATCCTCCTCTAAAGTAGCCTTTGTTAGAGGAGGTCTGTGTGTGAGTCTTAGATGTTGTATCTGCGCCAGTCTGCTTGGAGCCTCCTCGATAAGAGGAGCGGCGAAAAGAACTTCTAGTCTGTGTGGATTGTAATGTACCCAAAGACTTAACTGTGTCAGTGTCTTTCTTTATCTTTTCTAGCGTGTTGTCTACTTCCGGCCCAACAACTGGTTCGGATTGAAGGGCTGGTTCAAGATGGTAGTCTGTACTTCTGGTTTAAAACCTGAAATGTGTAACCATGCATGACGTCTGAGTAGAACACTAGTCCTCTGCCCCAGATATGATCTAGAGATCAGGCGAGTCTTCCTCAGCGACGAGTGGAGCCTCGTCCTCTGAGATCTCTTTGAGTGGATCCTCGACCCCGGAGACGTCCTCTCCGACAATCTCCCCCTCAAAGATGGCCGCTGGCGCTTATCTCATCTCGTGTCAACTGGCCCTCCGATCCCGAATGGTCTTCTTCGATCGAAGGAGGCACAGGCTGTGCAGGTCGACTCGTCGTGTTCCGGCGATAGACAGTGTGCAGACCTCGTGATGGTCGCTATGAGGGATTTTTTGCTCGACATACCGGGCATCTCTTGAATGGAGTTCTTTCCATGAGGCGTAGGCCGCAAGGCGCCGATGGGCCTAAGTCGACGCACCGGAATGTAGCTGGTGATGTCGAAAAGTCTATTCGATGTCGTAAATTGTTTATAAAGTTTCACGCTTTAAAGTTGCTGAAAAAGTCTTTTCTAGCCGGAGCGGAAAACTTTCATCCGAACCCAGTGGCGGAAAAAACCAATCTGAGGATGGAGTCTATGACCATGCGCAGTATTGTCCAAGGAAGGAGTCCCGTATCTCGTGACTACAAATACTTCTTCCAGGAGACAACAACCTGCAATCATCCAAGCCCAACACTAGGTGGCGATCTATTGCTAAGTGTACGATCTGCAGCTCATATGCCTCGAACACAACCATTTAAGCAGTGCTTAATTTGAGCCGGTAGTTTCCAATGCTCCGCATCAGTACTTAATAGTCAACACCAGCAGTTATGACAGTCTGCCACATAATGGCGCTGTTGGTCCAATTAGAGATGAGCACCACAGGTATTTATTCAACAAATATTAAAAAAGAGACAGATACCTGCTGCCTAAAGCATTCTTATAGGTTTGGGGCCTAGAATCGTCACAATTGTAGGGGTAGGGTAGTTAGAAGTTGTAGTGTGTGGTCTTTGGAAGCACCGGTAAGGGTACTAAAAGCTCAAATGACTAGGTCATTGAAGCTTTACAGCCCTGGCACTTACACTTTTACAAATTAAGGACTGCCCTGCAGTCTGTTCTTCAGCCGTAGAGTATCAGAGTCACTGTTTATGAAGACTAGCTAGGAGGGATGGTGGAGAGACCGCCATTGAAGGGGGAAAGCAGCACAGGAGGGAAAGAGCAAGAATAAATGCACTCTTTATGGAGGACTGAATGAAAAAGAAGGGGAGTTCCCAAAATGTGAGCAGTGGTAGAAGACAAATCAGCCAATAAAACAAAATTGTAAAGAGGCTATGCTCCGGCGAAGGAAGTGGAGGGCACAACCAGAGGAGGAAGGCATCCCACCCAACAAGAAGCAAGCAAATGAGCGAGACAAAGCAGACCAATGGGTGGGCTGCAAGTGCTCAACAGGTCTTTCACAACTAGGCAGCTTGTGCGGTCTTGGAAGCAATACCAGTGGTTTAAATCAACTAACCGAGAAACAAATAGTTGCTGTGTGTGTGTGTAACAAGGTGGCAGCCTGCTCAGTAAAAAGCCTATTACTGTTAACTGTAGAATGAAGGGCAGGAGGCCTAAACCATCCCACTCACAATTGCCATAGCATCTAAGTTTCATTCAACTTCAGTTCCTACATTGGGTTTACTACCAACCCCCTCGCCCTCCCTACACCCCTGCCCCCCCAAGTTCAACGTTGAACCATTAGACACAACGGAGTGATCATATAACGACATAGAAATCTTGGTTCTAGGCAGTGCGGCTGGAAGGAGGCACTGGATTGTAGTTTGGAGTGTGGAATAATAACTACTCTAGGCACAGGAGCCCCAGGTCTTTAAACGGAGGGTGAAACCTACCGTATTGGCCTTGCTTCAGCAGTTCTGTCAGACGCACACCACGGTTCAGCAGCTGTTGTGTAGCAGCATCAAGATCAGAGCCAAACTGAGCAAAAGCCGCTACCTCACGGTACTGGGCAAGCTCCAACTTCATAGACCCGGCTACCTACGAGGAGGGGAAAAGAGAAAAAAAAAAAAAAGGTTCAGGAGCGAAGAACTTTTGGTTGCAAGTGTTCACATTTAGTGTACAAGATCATACTGCGTGGTACTGGATACATACACACAACACTCCATAACCCGTCCAAATTCATAGTTTAGGATACAGAGCTTTGTACGATAGGCTCAATAATCCGCTGAGATCTAAAGCCATTTTAAAAGCATTACAACTTTGAAAAGTAAGTGGATTCTGTTGAACAGTAAATATACATTTAAAAACACCGGAAACCTAATTTCAATCTAAAAACTATTCATTTTGAATCTTACCTGTTTCATGGCTTTAGTCTGAGCAGCAGATCCGACACGGGATACAGAGAGCCCAACGTTGATGGCAGGGCGGATACCCTTGTAAAACAATTCAGTTTCCAAAAAGATCTAAGGAGAAAAGAATATGAAAGGGACATTCAATGAAACATGATTAATAAAAATAAAAAAAAATTAATAGTTCAGACGGTAGCTACCGATTCAAGAAAAGAAAACTTCCCAAAAGATGCCAGCACTCACCTGTCCGTCAGTGATGGAGATGACGTTTGTTGGAATGTAGGCAGACACATCCCCAGCCTGGGTCTCAATCACAGGCAGGGCAGTCAGAGAACCACCTCCAAACTGATCGTTCATCTTGGCCGCTCTTTCCAAGAGACGAGAGTGCAGGTAGAAGACATCGCCGGGATAGGCCTCACGGCCTGGTGGGCGACGCAGCAGCAGGGACATCTGACGGTAGGCGACAGCCTGTAACGAAAGACTACATATGAAGCCATCCATACCAGAACACCAAGACTAGCCAGATTCAAGGCTTCGGGGTTTAACCTGCAGTCACTGCCCAATGCATCTCCTACCATAACTTCACGTTCTAGACACAGATGTGCGACTAGTGGGATTTATGAAGGATGTAGGACATTGCCACGGCAGGTGTTACTACGCAGGTCTTTACTCCGTAGTATTTACCACGCATACCTTTAGCACGCTTTTAGATGCTTACATTATAAATACACGTGCCACGCACACTTTCACCACGCTTACCATTACTTCAGATTCTTAGTAATATTTTTAGGTGTTATTTGAACTTGTAATGTTGATTAGACCACAATTGTGAAAACCCGCTGTCTATAGAAGTAAATATCATGCTTTAAACGTTGTATTTTACTGAAGTTTCACTGACGGAGTAACACTGCCACCTACTGGACTTCGAAGTTTCAAAACCGCAAAATAATTAAATCATTTTTTTATATGTCTCACGCCTATCGTTGCAGTGTGCAGCACTGCGTGCACTGCTCATGCAGCGCGAGACATTTAGTAAGGGAAAAACTGGTTTTTCGCACCGACCTAGGAATTGCACACTCGTGCGTGTGCTTTTCCTTATATGTTAACCGATTGCCCGATTGGCCTTCGCATGCGTCTTTTTATAAAAGACTGCAGGCAATTAGCCAAAGGCGGGCGCATTGCTCCGCCCATGGCCTATTGGTGTCTATTACGCGCTTGAGGCGCGCAAGACACACCAATAGGCTAAGTGGCTTCAATTATCGTGCCCAGACACGGGCGCGATAATTGAAAGCACATGCCTCGCAGTGGAGCGTGCACCACTCGCGGGCTTCTTTGTTTTTCAATCGATTGCGAAAGTGAAAGATTGCTTTCTCTGCAGTTTGGTTCTTCCTTCTAGTTTGGTGTTGGTGCGGGCAGCTAGCATGAATTATTGGAGATAGTAGGTGAGTGCTTGTTAAAGTCTGTAGTAAGAACCCAACGTGGAGGGAGGGAGGGGCGACGCAGTTGAAAAACACCTCTGCATCTTCGAAATGACTGCCAAACAGTGCTCTACCCGCATTTACCGCTTCTGAAAAAATACACCACCCTCCAAGGGATGACTAACTATACCTGCAGCCGCCCTTAACTAGCCATCCGCGCTACTCACCAGCCTGCTGGCTCCATGCGAGCTGCAAATGTTGCAAAGCCCCTGGCTGCCTTTCCACCAGTAGGGGCCATGACCCTCAACACTAGCGGGCGTGGGTGGTGTGCGACAAACCCAGTTGGGGCAAAGATACATTTAAAAAATGTATTACCCGCCTTTTGCTCTGCGTTGCCTTCTTTTTATATTTATCACAATTACGCTGGCTGAGAGTGCACTGACATCTTTAACAGATAGATAACGTTTTTCCCTTCCGATTGGGGGGGGAAGTGGTGGTAGCTGTAAAATGATCACGTACCAGTTCTCGCGCTAGCACCTATCGTTCACTTCAGTCTGTTTACCAGGAAAGGTGCAATTATGGAGTGCCAGGCTGGAGAGAGGCCAGGGTGTGTGATAACATGCACTGTCCAAAGTCCTATTTCTGTGTTTTTCTGACACAGATTACTTCACATAATGTGGACTGACAACTCGGTTCCCTTAACTTACACCTGCTCACACCAAGCTACGCTGGACAAAAAAAGCCAGACTGTTGGTCTGCACTGTAGCTCGTTTATTACAAGCACAATTTCTTTTTTTTTCTGATGGACACTGTTTCTGTATCCCAAGGGCTGTGTACATCCAGATGTGCTGCAAAAGAAGTTTGCATCCAAAACAGAATCCCATCTGTGGTGCAAATTGTGCACTAAGGGTTTTTGGAATGGACTGTTTCTCGCAGCCTCGTAGACGGAAACATGTATGGGTGTGTTTGGTGTGTTCGTGCCAGGGGGGGGTGCGCGCATAAGTGTGTGCGCGCATCTGTGCGTTTGCCTGTGTATGTGAAAGCATCTGTGTCTGGGGATCTGTGCGTCCCTATGTGTGTGCCTGTATATGTGCGCATCTGTGTGAGTGCCTGGGCCTGTGTTCACATGCCTGTGCGTGTGTGTATATCTGTGTGCATGCTTGTGTATGTTTGCCTGTGTAGGTCAAAGCGTGTGTGTGTGCTTGTCCAGGGCATGCTTGTCCAGGGCAATGCAATCCAGCACTTCTGTCAAGATTAACAAAAATGAGTGTTACGTTTGTATCACATTTGCCATTGTCAGAATAAAAAGAATGCCAATGTGGCGAGGCCTCGCCATGGGGTTCCAATTCACTGTTTCCCTCCAGCCTGAAGTGTGTTTTAGGTCAGGCGGAGCTCAGTGTCTTGGTTCATGCGAGGGGCGAGCGGAGGTCCGGCATTTTGTTATTTCGAAGCATGTTCCCCTGGTTAGAAATGTGAGCACACATGCTTTAACTCTTGTTCCCACCCTCTTAGAGGGAAACGCACGCCCAGGCGTCCTTAGGACTCATGTAAGGAAGGGTGCAGTATTATTGGGTTGCATAGAAAGCGGAGAACGAATAGAAGAACTTTCATTTAGAAGTTTTAGATAATTCACAGAAATATTTGTCTAACCACAAAATCCCCCGAGCTGCAGGTTGTGATCTGTTTTCAATGACCTCTCTGTGGAGGCTTGGGGGCCAGAGAGGATATCGGGGTCTGTCTCAGTGTCTCTTGCCTCTTCCTTACTGGGTGTTGCACAGCTCTGTCTTTACAAACAGTGCATTTGAACTGTATAAAATATGGCTTGACTAGTCTTCACATATCCAGAGGCCAAAACGGGACCCTACAATTTGTCCAGCACTCTATGACGAACAATAGTTTGAAAAGAACCCCTCTTACAAGCTCACTTCCAGTCTCAATAAGTTAGAACTGCAGAGGATGGCAATTTACCTGACATTTATTTTTCTTAGCATCACGAAGGTAGCAGCAACCCTCAAGGTACCCATCAGAAGGTTACCCATAGTAGTGGACACCACCAGAAGCCAGCTGGGAAGAGGAAGAGCCACTTCCAGAAGTTTTGCTAATAATTTGTAGAGCGTGCAAATGTCAATTGGCGTTATGGCACTAGTGCCCAAATGAGGAGGAAAGCCTAATTAGCAGTAGGAGCGAAAAGCCAGGCTTTCAAATGCATCTTGAATTTTTAAGGTTTAGCTGGGTTCTAAGTTCAGGCCGTTTGCATGTGAAGTAGGAGAAGCTTCTACCTCCACAACAATCTTTTTTTATTCTGGGATTAAACTACCTTTCTCGCAGAACTAGAAAACAGGTTGCAAGTAGGTATGTGCCATGTAAATAAATGTAGAGAAGAGAGGGCCAGCCTTGTGAGGAGACTTATGGGCCCAGCACAGGGCTTTAAACTGGATCCACCCCCTTACTGGTAGCCAAAGCAGAACGATGATAGCTTGTGAAATGGATCTAAATTTTGAGAGTTTCATCAATACTAGGGATACCTCATTTTGGAGTCTGTAGTTTTTAGGTCTCGCCTACGCAGCGCGCACACGCTGCGTAGGAGGGACTTCTTGGAATTGCTCAGGACTTTCTGGGAAAGTTGTGCATGTACTGCACTGTTCCCAATGAGCCCCCGTGCATGTGTGGAGTGAGCAGCGGCGGCATCTGTTTGCAATTATCACACCTGCCGCTGCTCGCTCCCGTATGGTAAACACTATAGATTGACTCAACTTTTGCGGGTCAGGCCACACTGGTCTTTCAGCACTTGTCTCCATTGTAAAAGCATAGCTGTCGGTCCAGATTCCCAAAAGTATCTTTGAACAGTTTATGCTGGTCAGGGACGCTCGGTCTATGCCAAGTGATGGCCCACAAGTCTTAAATTTGAAATAACCAGAATTTCTAACAGCCTGGTGTATTACGGGAGCGTAGGTTGCAATGCCTTACATATATCTAGAGCCGCTCCCGTGGTGTGTCACACTCTCATACGGAGCTCAGGGGGGTGGGGTTTGTCCTGGATTCAGGGGCAGTAATGTGGGGGTGAGGGTATCTGCTTACACTTCTACCTCTACGCCGCAGGTCCTGCCTCTACAGCGAGGGCTCCTCGGTCTGACGTCAGCCGCCCTCCCACCGGTGCTCCTGAAAGTGGCGAACTCGAGAGAAGGCTTCACGGCTCCTCCGCAGGGCATGGAGCACGGGCACCTGCTTACCAGCACTGGCAGCAGCGCCTCCATCGCCCTCGGAGGCAGATAACGCACTGGCCCAGCCGCTGTCGCAGAATATGCCAAGCGGGATCGGTTTACTGGACTGGGAGAGTTAGGGAAACTTGGGGAAAGTTGCTGGCCGAGTCATGGACACCCCAGCGGGACTTTGGCTGCTGCTGGTCACGCTGCTTGGAGGGCCAGGCCAGCGCGGGCACAGCCCCCCCTCCGCCACAGGTGAGACCTTGTACGCCCCATACTATGCAGTCGGAGAGCCCCCAGCTAGGGCTAGGTGGAGCAACAGCAGAGCTCACCTACAGCGCTGGCGGGGCGGAGGACTTTCTTGGGGGTGTCGGGGGGGGGGGGGGAGGGGGGGTGCCCCAGGCAGTAGTTTGGGTGGGGGCTGAGCACGGTGTTTTCAGGTATGTGTCCAGTAAAGCCCATGGAGTGAGGCCGACGAGACGGATTTCAGGTGTGCAGGGTTCATGTTGATCGAAGTAGGCAGAGCCTGCAACTTCCGCCATGTTTCGTGCTTTTGTTTAGGGCAAAGGGCTCCTAGTCACCCCAGTAGGTATTTAATAGCTGTTGTGGAGAAGGTGCACCTTCCAGCTGAACTACTGGGGGTACGGGGGGGGTGAGACTTCGAGCTTGCTAGTTACATTCAAAGTTGAACCCGGCGCT
Source organism: Lissotriton vulgaris (assembly GCF_964263255.1). Classification (NCBI taxonomy): domain Eukaryota; kingdom Metazoa; phylum Chordata; class Amphibia; order Caudata; family Salamandridae; genus Lissotriton; species Lissotriton vulgaris. The sequence goes on from NC_141689.1 coordinate 234,291,129, forward strand.
GTGCCTTTTATTGAAAACCCACTACATGCTTGTTCTTAAACCGCAGCTCAGCTCCCAACCGCCACTACAAAGGGACTTAATTCAGTGAAAAGGAAACAAATAAAAACGCAAAGACAGTTGCTTGATTTAGAGGAGTTGCAGCTCAACGAAAATCGATCATGTTTGTATTTTAGCTAAATCCCCCTATGGAGATGCGTTTTAAAGGCCTCCAATTTACAATTAAATAATAAAAGCAGGGGTAATGGTAATGTCCATTACTAAGGGCAGGGTTCCTTTCGACCTTTATTATTGATGACTTTGTAATTAATGAGGGGTATATAGGTTTTTTCTGTGGGCGACTTATTCTTCTTTCAAGGTTTAATAAATTTGCTGTCTTAGTACCAAATGAGGTGACAGTAGCCAGACCTAATCATAAAATACCCTGCAATTGTCCAGGTCAACATTAAACAAGCACTGGCGTTGCCAATAGGTCTTTTTCAGTCTTAGTGTCCAGCAGGGATGCTTTTGCAACATGGTCAACAGGCGAACTCCACAAGGAGGAATTTTCAGTTGAAAAGGTTGCACAAGGTTAGGCATGGATCAGACTGCAAGGCAGGAAAACAGACTTCACTAGAATATTGCTTGGGTATATTTTCTGTTACCATTTATGTGGTGCAACCACACATTCAGAGATGAGCAAGACAGTTGTATTCTTCTACACTCCAATATTCTACCCTAAAAAACGTTTAAAGCCAAAGTTAACAAAATCATGAACCAACTAAAAAAATAAAATTTAAAAAATTACTTAAAAACTTGACTTTACTATACCTGTTTGGATAAATCATCATAGATGATCAATGCATGTTTGCCATTGTCCCTGAAGTATTCCCCCATAGAGCAGCCAGAGTAAGGAGCCAGGTACTGAAGAGGAGCAGCATCAGAAGCAGTGGCAGAAACCACAATGGTGTACTTCATGGCATCTGAAAAGGAAAGATGGATTGCTTTACATACAGCATAATTTGAGTTGTGAGCTACCAATTCTTTAGCATTTCCAATAAAAGCTACGTCTGCCTACCACTGGACATCTGAAGCTCTGCACTAAAGTACACCAATTGGCGAACTGTGAGAAATTTATTGGTGGAGGAGACTGCAAAAACCTTTCAACCCCATGTAGTTTAGGCAGATGTGGGGAGGCAATAAAGACTAGTGTAATGGCACTTGTACAGCAGCAAAGGGTAAAATACACGTTCCAACTTAGGTGGGAATCGAAACTAATATTTAAACAGACCAGCTGAGTTCAATGTAGGTCCAGAGTGGTCAAATCCATGGTGCACTTTCAGGATAACTTATGCAAATGTTGCCATTAAGGTTACTTTTTTGTAAATGAATAATTTGCGTATGTCTTGACAATTCGGCATGACTCTGGATGTCTTCTCATCACCTTCACCAGAGACTTGCTTTTGGCTAGACCCAAGACTGCTATACTGCTGTAGACCACCAATCTCGTAGGTCCCAAGGCGTGCATTTCCCAATTTTCATGGAAATGAACTGGCTCCTAGCGAGTGGCCGACATTACAACCCAAACATGATCCTTGGATCATTTGCACTGCTTGCCCAATAGGCGAGCTTCTCAGAGCCTACCTACATTTTTATTTACAATGAGTAATGGTTTGAAACTTGCTTCATAAAGGTTTTAATGTAATTAACAAATAGTCATACCTGCATCGGTGAGTCTCTTGACCAGTTGAGCTACTGTGGATCTTTTCTGACCAATGGCAACATAAATACAGTATAGTTTCTTTTTTTCATCTGTTCCATCGTTAAATCTCTTCTGGTTAATGATGGTATCAATGGCAATGGAGGTTTTACTGCAAGGAAAGCAAAACATTAAGTACTCTGAAATGGCTGAACACATAAGCAGTGTACACAATATATTAAAACATTCTTGGTGGGGTGGTTACATTTAAGGAATGGGATCGTTGTGCAGATAAAACAGGGATAAACATACAAATTGTCTTAATGCCGAAATGTGGACTTGCAAAGATAGTTTGTGCAGCTGTGGGAATTTTCCATTCATGCCCTAAAGGGCTGCCAGCCAGTGTGTCATAGACCCTAATGGAAAGGAAGGAAATGGGCCACAAAGCCACTGTTAATTGCTGTATTACACAGTCCAAACATTGGTTCAGTGGGCCCTCAAGCTCCCCATAGCCCAGTGCCATTGAACGAATGGAAGCTACGCAGCTGCTGCTAGCGTATTGAGACCCTAGGGATAAAGGCAGGATGAGAAAAGTGTAACGAATAAGCTTCAACAGCATCTACTCAGTACAGTGTGTATGCCAGCATGGAAAAGCCTGTGTAGCGAAATTCATGCCATTTGTTTTTGCTTAACAAAACATTGTGAAATGTGAAACTCATTTTACACTTATTTATTAATTGATTTCTTAATCTAGCACCCATTTCGCACTAAAAATAACTTGGAAACAATTGCTGCAAACAACCTTTAGCATTATGGGTGTTTGTGCTCTATAATTTTGCCACAAACAGTAGTGGAATTACACAAAGTGGTATCATTCCAGGAAATTTGCATAAAACTAAATACCTGAAATTACGCTGGTGTAATTTAAGTTTTCACCCAGGCCTACTTCTGACACCACCTCGCCAGCAGAGGATGAAAACTAAGTCTCCAACGAGGGTCCGGCAAGAAGTGTCTGGCCAACATAGCAAAGTACCATTGTGGGTCTACTAATGGAAGTAAGCAAGTTACCAAGTAGGACCTCAATTCAAAGTCTAGAGAACAATCTGCATTGTGGCTTCACAATGCCAATTAGATAGGTTAGGCTTTAGCTCTCACAACCCCAATTTGGCACACTGTCTTAATGCCCGACCCTCTAGGGAAGATAACTTTAAACTAGGACACACTAGTTGAAGCCCGAAAGTCTCTGGAAGTGTTAATGTGGGCAGGGGACGACCATGCTAAACTTTTATGGAGGCAAAGGCACCGGCACTAAACGAACAGTTCACCTTTCGGTGTAGTTTTGCAGCTTGAAGAATTTTCTGGATTCACATGCTGAGCATTATTCCACCATCTAGTGGTTGGGTCCGGAATGGTTTTATTGGGCTTTTTTTCCAGTTTGTTAGTGGCCGTTGACATCCCACCATTCGGTGTCCTCCGGTTACGTTTTAAGTGCTTCCTCTGGAAGCTCCGACCTTTGGTCACCATCTTTGGACTCTTTCTCCCCCTTTGTCTCACTTTTCTTGGTGGAGGAGTGTGGGTTCGCTAGTGAATCCCAAAAGTACTTCAAGCTGCAAATGTACACTGATAGGAAGAAACTAGACGTTTTGCAGCGTGAGATTCACATGCTGTGCATAGACTTTGTAGCGGTTTGCTAGTGTTGTTGTGGCTGGGTGGAAAATGAGCATTGGTTGTGAATTGATGCTGCAAGACTTTGTCCTACTTGTTCTTACTTATTCATTTGAATGTCCTTGCAGTAGTGTTTCGTGAATGTGTGCACTGAAGACCACGTTGCTGCCATGCAAATGTCCTGAATTGGACTATTAGCTAGAAGGGAGATTGTTGCTCCTTTGAGAGAGCCCGCGGGGCTCCTTGTTACGTTTGTCCTGCTTGTTTGTGGAACAATTTTATGGCTTGTGTAATACATCTTACAATTGTGTTCTTGGTTACTGCCCTTCCTGTATTCCTTTGTCTTTTCAATGTAATACAGGACTACTCTTCTAGTGTCAAGAGTGTGCAATGCTTCCTCTGCTTGAGTCTTTGGAAGAAACTTGGTATTTATATGGCTTGGTTTATGTATAATTTTGATACGACCTTTGGCATGAAATGTGGATCTGTTCTGATTAGGAATCTTTCATTATGTATTTGGAAGTAGGGTTCCTGTAATGTTAGTGCTTGCAACTCACCAACTCTACGTAGTGAATTGATCACCACTAAAAAGGCAGTTTTCAGTGTATTTGTGGCGTTGCCTTGTGTAGTGGTTCAAATGGTGCCTTCCTCAGCTGAGCGAGTACTCCATGGGGGTGCTGGCACTGTTCGGTGAGGCGATTTTTTGCCACTTTCAAACCTTTGTACCATGTGAGAAGTGAAGAAGCTCTTCCCTTGAGAGTCCTCTTGTATATGCTACAATTGCTGCTAAGTGAACTTTCAGTGACTCATAGGTTAGTTTACTCTGTAGTAGATGTGTTAAATACCTTTGAACTGTCTTTTCTTTTGTGATGTTTTGGGAAAAGGCCTTCTCTGAGGCATCATAGAGAGCTTATTTTCCATTTCGCTGTGTAGCATTTTCTAGTGGTCTGCTTTCTTGCTTCTCTTAGAACTGCCATAATCATTTCTGGTAGTTTTAGGTGGGCAATTTCTATGTCTTCAGGATCCATGCAGCGAGGTTCAGGGTTTCTGGATCGAGCACTCTTCCTTCTTGCAAGGTCAAGAAAAAACAAAGCCTTTTGGGAGCGTGAGGGGATTGGAATCCCATCAGGTTCCCTGAAGCCTTTGGTCACAGCCAGAGCTGTGAACAAAGAAACCTTGGAATGTTGGAGCTCCAGGCTTATACCAGCCATTATAAGCCCGGAGCACGCCATTGTTTTCAATGGAGCTCCCAACATTCCAATGTTCTAATATAGCCTTGTAGCCCGCCGTAGAGGGCTATACCAGCTATTAAAGGCCCTCTCCAGCGTTAAAGGCCCAGAGCCGAAGGCGAGGGCCTTTAACAAGGGAGAGGGACTTTAATAGCGGTATAGCCCATCTACGAAGGGCTATAAGGCTATTAGAACATTCTGTCACTAGAGGACAGAATGTTCTAACAAAAAAACAAAGCCTTTTGGGAGCGTGAGGGGATTGGAATCCCCTCAGGCTCCCTGAAGCCTTTGTTCACAGCCAGAGCTGTGAACAAAGAAACATTGGAATGTTGGAGCTCCAGGCTTATACCAGCCATTATAAGCCCAGAGCACGCCATTGTTTTCAATGGAGCTCCCAACATTCCAATGTTCTAATAATCATTGTCATTTGGCTGACCTTGCACTTGTGGATTACTTTGTGGAGTAGTGGTATTGGGGTGGGAGAACAGCATAAGCAAATTTCCCCGACCAGCTTATCCAAAGAGCATTTCCTAGGGACGGATTGCAAGGTTGCCTGGACGCAAATTCTTTCCATTTGGGGTGTTGCAAAGAGGTCTACTTCTTGAGTTCCCATTTGGGAACAATCTTGTTTGTGAACGCCAAAAATTAGTTGCAATCTTCATTTCAGTGATCCACTGGTAAGCAGAGGTTGCAGACTGGATGCTGGTCCTTCTGGGCATATTTATGACTACAATTTAGGCAAAGCTTGAATGGTGTGTTGTCCATTACCACGCACAGGGAGCCCCCTATATGCGCATTATTCGTTACATCGCCAACAAGGTTGTTGTTTCCACCGCCGCCGCCCCCTCGATTTAAAGACTGGTACCTTGAATGGTCATTTAAGTCTATTTGCAATTTTTCATCGATTCTTCACTCTAAATCCTGGAGCTCTTTCTGCAATCCAGACCCAACAGCAGAAAAAATAAAAAAATAAAAGTAAAGTTTAGTTTTGTCATTTGTTCCTTCTTGTAATCTAAATGACTGGCCATGTGAAGCCAATAAGTAGTCACTCATGGGCTTGGGAAATTACTAAATATACACATCGATCTTCTCTCAATAGCCAGAGACAATCCAAGCAGCCCCCTTATTCCACTGTTAGGGATTCAATTCCAAGATCTACGAAAACTAGCCAGTCATTTGAGAAATTATATATTACACACCCACACACGCGCACACACACACCTGGAGACAAGTAGTGGAATCAAAGTGTGTGTGCAAGATACTGCCTCCAGGTGTGCCTTAACAAATCCACTAATCCATGCACCCCAACTTCAGCAGGTTAACTGTTGATTGAAAACTTTCCAGCATAAGTTATATTTGGTTCCTCATGAACACTAGTGTGGGTGTCAAGGTGTTAGGGAAGTGAGCAGAAATTCATCCAAACATTCAAGTTTACATCACAGTGCAGACTGCAGGTAAGCTGTAAACAGTTGAAAACTGGCTGCAGAAGGATTGTGCAGACATATTAGAAAGTTCACAACATATGCAAGGAACTCCAAGGGAATATGTGCTGTATATTGATGTCACCTTTAACCCCTTCGCTGCTGGCCCGTTTCCGCCGCTGTGCGGTAAACAAAAGAACAGGGGCGGGCCATGACGAACCCCAGCCGTCATCAGCACACGAGCACCGTAGTGCATGACGGCTGGGGTTCGTCATCAGCATACAAGGGGTTAAACATATACAAAACTAATTTTTGGCCAGAGACGACATTGTAGGGTAGAATAGGGTGGGCAGGTTTGAAGGAGAGGCTCTGTTCACTAAGTGAATAACTTGAGGGATAAAGCTCAAAACAATGACTATTATTCCAGTGTGAATAATCAGGATTGGGACTGTCCTACTAACCACCTTCAAAGTCTCAAAAGTATTCAAGATAGATAAAAAAAAAAAAATTTAAAAAATTGGGGAGGTAAGGAAAGTTAGATACAACAATTTTGACAGCATCTAAAATCCGGTTTATTGGGATGTTGAAACAGACAAACAGATAACTCGGAACGCATTACCAAGATACTATATTAGGGCACTAATAGACCAAGCTTATGCAGCATGGCTAACCACGATTTTTAAAGAATGGGCTATGCCTTGGCTAGCGGGCTATTTTTTAATGAAAAAAAAAAAATGGGAGTCGGTTGGGGCGGGGACACGAAGCAACTCAAGAGGGAGGGCAGGACGACACGAGGTGTGAAAGGACACGGGAGAGAATGGGGAAGCACACTGACAACGGAGGGTGGGCGAAAAGGCCTGCTGGAGCAAACGGACAGTGTGGATAAGAGGGTCTGGAGAAGCACCGACAACGGTGTGTTGGGGAAAACATACAGAGGATGGGCAGGCTGGGGAAGCAAACAGACATGATGTTGGGAAAGCAAGAAATGCAATAGAGGGTGAGAAAGGAACAGAGGAGAAGCCCGTGAGAGAGACAATTGGAAAACACATGCACAGTTCTTAAACAAAAACTAAAGTAGAGCCTGAAAAATGAGTAGTGTAGGAACACAACTAATGTGCCCATGGTCCAGGAAAGTGAAAACTATGAAAGTGGATGCAAAAGAAAACAAACAAATTATGGACAATGAAACCAATCAATAGTATGCAATGGATGGGCTTAAAACCCGCTGCACATTAACAAAAAGGTCTTGCACCAGACCATCCAAGTGCTGTTTTAGGCAAGACCCTATTGAGCAGGGGTCTTCAAACTGTGGGGCGCGACCCCCAGGGGGGCCGTGGAGTGATGTGAAGGGGGTCGCTCATTCACAGTCACACTTCTGCCTGGGCTTCAGCTTCCCTCCTCCCCCATCCTTTGTCTCAGCCCGGGCTGCTGCAGTGCAGCTCGCGCTGCTGGGGGCTCGGCTGGGCAGTGTCTTGAGTCTTATCTCCACACGTTCTTTTCACAGGTCTTTAAAGACCATTTGCATATTTACATGCCTTTGTTGAAGGTTACCAAGGCTTTGTTTTTTATGGTTCCAGTACCCCCTGGGCCCCCACTCTGCCTATTCCTTACATTTGAATTTTTACACTTACTGCTGTAGTGTGAGAATGTTATTTAATGAAAAGAAATATAAAGTTGGGTTGCCAAAAGAAAAATGCCTGCCGTGTGCTGTTTAAAGAGCCTGCAGAGACCTGCTCTTGACACTAGAGTTATAAATAAGAAAGTATGTATTAGGGGGAGGAGCCAAGATGGCCGACAGGACGGACGTGTAGGCTCCCAGCTCCGCGAGCCTCTTATTCCTGCACCGGTATCCTGTCACTAATCCTGAGAAATTGCCGGGGCGCCACGATCGCATGAACGCGCTGATCACAACCGCGTTCCTCCGAGGGCTCTACCGGCTGTGTGGACGAAGATACGGTCGCGCGAGCCGTTCGCCATTGCACCCCCCTGGACCCTGCTCTGCTGGCCGCCACGGGATGACGATGCACCGGGAGGACTAACACTGGAGACGCCGCAGCTCGCACCAGAATTGCCGCCGGTGGAGTGGGACGGTGAGATCACCTTTTTAACCGGGGGTTCTCCGGACCTGGATGCGGTGGGCGCTGGCGGGATGGGACCCCTACTCCCTTTGTTTCTTGGAGTGGTGCGACTGGAGGGCTGACTCTGCTCCGGCTGGCGGTGCCGCCTGTGCCGGGAGCTGCCTTCAGACCAGCGGCGAGGGGTCGCTTACGGTTTGCCATTCTGCTCCATGAGCCGCTCCCCTGCCGGCGCCCCCCCCCGCCTGCTGCATCCCGACTTTTGATCGCCTCTCTCCCCCCTTTGTCACTGGATTGCTGCAGTAAAGATGGCGGTCTCTAGGGAAGGGGAGATGACTGCTTCTTTGTCCCCTGGACGTACTGTCCTGCCTGCACTAACCCACTCCTGTGAACCGGGGATATCGACCCAACTGCCGTATTGTGTGGCCCTGCAGCGGGCCCCGACTTGTGTGGATGTCCTGGCGGCTATCGCGGATCTTGGTTCCGCATGTCGGCAAATTACTAGTGAGTTGTGCCGCAAGTTCGATGAGGCGATTTCTGCACCGGGACGCCAGCAGCCTACAACTATCCTTGACCCGGATACTATGTCTCAGCTGGCGCCTGACATGAAGCGGACGACTTCTGGCAACAGTGTTGTTGAATTGCCTGCCGACGTGAAGGTGGATACATTGTCTTTCTCCACTCCGCACTCCGATGCTCAGCCTCCGCCATCATTGCTTCTACATTGTCTGCTGGCACCCCGGCTGCTGGACTTCCTTGCTGTTCTTGCTGCTGGAGCTTCATCCTCTCCCCAGTCGGTGGCACTTTCTCCTGTGAGTGCTGGGAAGCTACCCCTTTTTGCCAGCCATCCCCTTATAGACCGGGGCCATTCACCTCTTTCTTTCATGTTTTCTCTTCGTTGGGGACGGCCATCTTGTCCCTTTGTTCTGCCTTCGGCATGTTCCCCGCGGTGGCCATTTTCGGAAGGACTGCAACGCTCAGGCCAGGGGTGATGGATCTTTGTACTGACTTTGCTTGCCTGGCTGACGGATACCGGGACTCTCGACCTACTTTGGAACTTCCGACGGCGTTTTGTTTTGCCCAGCATGGGGTTGTAATTGGTGGGCTCAGCTGCTGATTTCTGCTTGAGAGATGGGGGTTCGGCGGGCGGGTGGTCCTGGGGTATGTGCAGAAGGAGGGGTCCCTACTATGGTTTTCTTTATTTGGCTGGTTGCATTTTGGACTGTGTCATCCCTCAATGTACTGGGCGGCTGCATGGTTGGTATAATTGCTTGTTTTGAGCTACATCTGATATGATCTCTTGTGCTGCTGGACGTCCATTTTGCCTCTTCTTCCCTCATCCTCATCGGCGGCGGCCATTTTGCTTGCAGGTTCTTTGTGGAGCTGGCCCCCCTCGGTTGCCGAGTTTGAAGGGACGCTCGCGCTCTGGCCAGGGATGATATGCTGAACTTTGTGACCGGGACTGACAGGTTGGCGGGGACTCGGAACGAAAACCAGTGAATATAGGCTGCAATGTGTGTTTTAATAAGCCTCGCCCCATCTCCAGTTATGCTGCGACTGTCATTGTTTACTAGAATTTCCGGGGCGGTGGCGGATTGTATGGCGGGACTGTTCGGAAATATTTGCAACTGGGCTTTACTCAATGTGTTAGATACAGTGGCGGGCGGTGACGGGTTGGGTCTGTTTCGGTTCCCCTTGCCCACTTCCTTAGAATCGCTCTTCCTCTCCTGCATGACGCTGGTTGTTTACTCCGCAAGGCACTAGGGCTGCAGATGATTGGGAGTCCGGGAGATCGGTTACTGGGTGGGAGTCCGGGAGATCGGTTACTGGGTGGGCTCCTCCCCGCCAACTTCCCCTATTTGGGAGCGGTAGATTAGCTTGTTCTTTTCTCCCTCCCTATAGTCAAAAGTGACATTTTCCCCTTTTTTGTTTTCATCTTTCTTCCTCCTTATGGGGCTTCTTGCTGTCTCCTCTTCTTTCTTCCGCCTTTTCTTCTTCCTAAATTTCGGGTTTATAGGGCGACAGGCACGCTGCTTGAGGGGGGTAGGCCATAGCCTCTGCATGTGTGTAGGGTGGGGGGTTATACTTTTCTTTTTTGTTAGTTTCTATGGGACCTGTTTTATTCTTTTATGATTTTACCTTTTTGCCCATGGTAGGGAGTGCTGGGTGATGGGTGGCAGTGGTAGTGTTAATGGGTTACAGCCGCTACTTTGTAGCATGGATATTGTGTAACCATCCTGCCTGGCGGGGACCTGTCTGTTGATACGCGAATTGCTTGCTACAGTTGCTAATGTCGTGTCCCACCTACATGGACCTTGCTCTTCTTTCTTATTTTGTTTGTACGGTTCAGTACGGCCTGTGAGATAGTTGCATAACAAAAAACTTTAAATTTAACCTTCATACATCCTGCGCCACGGTGCTGCGATATCCTCCAATTTTTCTGTCTTTAATGCATATGGTCCTGATGCAGTACTGGGTCGCCAAAATGTTTGCTTTCGTGCTTAACTGAGTGTTTGTGGCCGGCCGGATGGTTGTAGGCCCGTATTTGTTCATTTTCCTTGTGCACAATAAATGTTTTCAAAAAATTTTTTTTAAAAAAAAGAATGTATTAATTAGTTCTGTGACTTTTCTGTCGTTCTCTTTACTTTTCAGTCATGGATCATCGAGGCAGCCCTAGAACACAATTAAAAGTGCTATTTATATTTGCTGTTCTAAGTATTTACAGATAAGTGCTAAAAGTACAGCTTTAGGTGACTGCTTATTTTTGGGCCATCAAAATAATGATCTGGTAACCCTAATCCTAAAACTGGTAGTTTGTTGCAGGATCAGCACATTATTTATGTCCTCCACCCTCGATCCCTGATTAATGCCATTATAGCAACAGTTTAACTTATATCTGAAAACCTACGCTTCAAGTTTCTGAGAATGCACCCTGCATTCAGACAACTCACTCCTCATTCTCACCTTCACTTTCACGCTCACCCTGCACTCACAGCAATCACCATGCACTCACACTGATGACCATTCACTCACACCATTCACCCTGTACACAGTGATCCGAATGCACTCCCACTGATCACCATGCATTCACACCATTCACTTGCTCACACTGATCACCATGTACTCACAATTCACCCGCTCACCCTGCACTTACAGTTATCACAATGCACTCACACTGATCACCATGCACTCACAACATTCACCCGCTCACCCTGCACTCACAGTGATCACTCTGCACTAACAATGTGCTTGCATTGTTCACCCTGTACCTTACCCTGCAGTCACACAAGCACCCTACTCACCCTGCACTCATGTGACACTTCACTCACCTGTCCCCCCCCCCCCCACTGCTCAATCTGTAGCTCACAGAAGGCTATCTCTAACCATGCAGTAATTCGTCCCACTCTGCACTTACAGCCGAACCAAAATTCATATGGTCACCTCACTCACCCTGCAGTCACATGGGCACTCTTGTCACCCACACAGTGCAGAAGGTTAAAGTGCCTGGTACAAAGAACATGAACATGCACATCACAGAACTGAGTGAGTGTAAACTATGAGTAGCGCTATAAAAAAAATGAAATGTTTGTCAGAAAGGTGCTATAGAGAGATGAGGTGCATTGTTGGCGAGTGGTAGTGAGGGAATTCATGGAGGAGGTGGAAAGACTGTTGCACCGTGTGCGACCAGTGCTAGGGCCAGCCCTGGCTGGAGTGTTAGACCCCCCCCCCCCCCGAAGTTCGGGTCTAGTGGATCCCCTGCTTCTGCCTATTATTATTTACATTTGTAGTGTGCGACCGTTACCAAAAGGTGTCCTGGGGCTAATAACCATCTGCTGCCTGAAGGCAAACGAGAAACAAACAGAAGGGGGAAGGAGAACCAGCCAAATGGGGTGACCTACAGAGCATAGAGCCAGGTTTTTACATCTTCCTAAAGGATAATAGATTCTTGGTGGAGCGAAGCAAAGGAGGGTGTAAGTTCCATAACTGCACGGCCTGCACCAAAACGAGACCGACAATTCATTACTTCCTGAATTAGGGAACAATAAGCAGAGTGCCACCGGGCGAGAGCAGCATACGGGTCCGAGATGAAAGAACAGCAAGGGAGTGGGAGAATTCGATTGAAGAGGTCAGGGATGAGGTGAAATGTGAAGTTCTGAAGCGAAGTGCAGACGCGCAAGAAGTGAGAATGAGCAAAAGATGAGGGCTACTGAGATAAGATAGCCGAGAGATGATCTGTGACTTAAAAAGATAATTTGATGCTACCTAGGTGAGGGACAGCAGCGATGGGGGAAGAGAGTGAGTATTGGGGTGTGTGCTGAGCAGTGATTAATTTGTAATACAACATATGCCAGGGCCCTCACCAGTAGGCCATTGCAACTTTAACAACCCACCATTGCCTGGCTTGTGCGGCCAATGACAATACCTATGCAACAACCAACCATAACACACGTACAAGTGTGACTATTCAGACTATTTCAAGCCCCCAAAGCTATAAAGAATGGCATAGGTGTCCGGGGGTTATCATTTTTAGTGTATATTGAATTAATAAACAGCTGGTCTGCTCATCTCTAAATTACACAGACAGAGCCACCATCTGCAAGTCTGTAATAGTGCCAGTGTGCATAATTAGGTGCCAGTGCGGAGCACCGAAAATCACCAAATTGGGCACTGGTGCTGAGGTAACAGAGGAGAGGGACGTTAGTTCAAGAAGGTGTGGAAGACAAAGTGGAGATGTGAAAGATGAATGGGAGGGCTGGAGAGGTGCAAGATACAAATAGACAAAAATTTGAATGGAGAGACTTGAGGTGAATGAGAAGTGATGATGTGCACGGGAGGTGACTGGGCCAGAGAGGCCATGAGTTAAATGCGAAAGACTGTTAGAGATGAGGGCAGTGAAAAGACAGAATGGCAAGAGGTGATTAAAGGTGAAGTGAGAGGTTGATTCGGAAGTTCAGAAGTTGTAAAAAGGGGTGAAATAAAATGGCCTGCAATGTGAGAGAGGGATCAGGGGTTGGGAGAGGAGAGAAAAGAGAGGGATGGAAGGAACTGGTTGAGAGGAAAGGGGCATGGGTAAACTGCTTAACTCTGCACAAAACCACCAGGGTTTGAAGGGACCCTTGCCGCACACGGCCAGGTGAGCTTATAGTGTGGCAGCGCATATTCGTGCGGAGTGGGAGGCCCTTCACAAAGGTTGACTAGACATCTTTTTTGATGTTAATTGCTGTATTTTGGTTATAAACTGGTAATGATGGGGTGAAATCTTTCCTCAGTGTTACTGTGGTTAAAAAAATGTCAAAATAATAAAGCAATGCTATCCCAAAATACGTGGCATCACAGAACATTATTTACATTTTCTACTCACACAATTTAGTCAAGCCTGTCACATAATTTGGTCCTCACCTGCCTCATAATTCCAGTAGCCCTGCCTACAGGTTGTCAGGAGGGGGTCCTTGCGCCTTAAAATGTTAACAGGGGGGTCCCGGCATCCAAAAGTTTGAAGACCTCTGCTATAGAGGAACAGACTACCTTTGATGGTTTATTCACCAGAACAGTAATCTAGGCATTTTATATTTTTACCATAGTGTTTGTTTGAAAGCCATAAGAAAGCCAAGAACTGGCACCTCTACATAGCTTACAAAGTAACTAACAATGCATACTCCTGTAAAAAACATCTAGAGATTCGCCATGGCAGCTTAGCTTAATTTAAGCACATACCTCATAGGTTTGTTTTTTGCAAACCCTGGACTTCTAGGCTTAGTCCTCCGCTCTTTAAACTAGTTCATCCCATATATCCATACTCTCATGGGAGGTGCCCCTCAGGAACACCAGTATCAGGCGTTGCCTTTCTTGGCTAGTAACAGTCCGATAGCCACAAAGTTTCTAGCATCCCATGGCCCTCCCACCTCCCCCTCCCATTCGCCCATCAGTCCTAAAGAGTAAGATTCTGGGTCAGTTTTACTAGTACTCCCGGTCACCTCGGAGAGAGTAGTGTGCATTCGGACCAATACCTCTATATAATGGGGAAGGCTACACTGTGGTCCTTAACTTAGTCTTACATCTTATGTAGTTGGGATCTAGACCCCACTTCAATTTTCGGAGACTCAATAGGCTATATTAGACCCAGTGTATTTCAGTTTGATGAGGCAGAGTCCAGTGGAGCTCACCAGTGTTCTTGGTCCATTGGATGAGGCTGACCTGACCGAAACCAAGATGGTACCAACATCTTGCACCCACCTGTCCTGCTGTCACGGGAACAGGAGGGTTACTTACCAACAATCTGTATTGCCCCAATATGCCCTTATACTCAATAACAGAATGCGACCTGTGCTTCAAAGGGGTTGTGAGTTGGTAATTTAAGCAAAGAACATTTGCCTGCCGTAATCAGATTAAAGTAGAATTGGTTGCAGGTCTTTAAAAGATATGTGAAGGGGTGGCTACAACGCCCCTCCGAGACATCTATGTCTGGGTGCACCAATCCGGTCCCCACAACAGCAGCTCATCTGTGGTTATCTGCATGCCTAGAAAGTGTTCAGGGGCCCAACATAGGTGCAAGGAGCACTGAATCTCGCAATGATCTACAGATGCTGGCAAGTATGTTTTCGCTCATTTCCCAGGATACCAGACGCCTCTACATAAATTCTTAATATATTAGTTAGTCTGGGTAATGAACGCAATGGGCGCTAACATTTGCCAAAAGATCATATGCATATATTGAGACTATCTTCCCATGTGGAGGGCCATGAGAAACTGTTAAGTTGCGCATCTCCCCTGATCAAAGGGCTTGATTAGGAGAGAGAACAGGAGCGGGAAAAAGGGGCATCTTTACCTGGTAACCAGTCGAACTGGAAAGGGTGCGACATCACTGTTCGCTTTAACATGCCCAGGGCACCTTGCATAGTAGAGTAATGTTGTGGCAATTGACAAGGCTGCAATGTATTCCTCCAAAAGGCGAATCTTGAAGGGCAAGTGTAGTGAATCGAAGGCTCTCTCAAAATCAATGGTGAACTAGGCTCGTGTCTTCTGGCAGTTGGTGCACACAGATAAGATGGTGTTCAATCGCTTGAGGCAGTGCCTGGTGGTCAGTTATGTTGGAAACCTACCTATTCAACCAACTCGAGCAGTCAGCAGTATGTTGGCCAGAACATTTGCTAGTGTCTTTGCTTTTGTGTTTATTAGGGAAATGGGGTGGTAGAAACCACATTCATTTAGGGGCACCCCGGAGACCCTGTGAGAGCACCCTTGTCTTATGGGCCTCTTCATACATATTGAAAATGGTGAAGAGAGCGGAGTACCTTTGAAACAGCCATAAGGGGAATCAGTTGGGCTCCATGGTCTTTCCATGCAGTAAGCCCACATTGACCTGTAGATCTATCGCGCTGAGCGACTCGCCTAAATGATGACGGTCTAAATGAGGCAAAGTGCGAAGGGGTAGGTCTTACGAAATAAGTTACCTCACTCAGTGACCGGTGGGTCTCAAGCTGCGTAAAGGGATGCAAAGTACTATACAAAGTCACTGGCGAAATCTGCAGGGTCTGTGACACCCACTCCAAAGGTTTTTAGCCACAGATTGAACCAAAGAGCAACCTCTTTTTCAGCCAGCCAGTGTAGGGCCTTGCCGGCCGTATCGCCTCCCTCATATTCAAAACTGGGAGGAGAGAAGCAGAGGCCTTCAGTTTATGTCAGAGTGAAGCGTGTAAGATTAATTAAATGCTGCAGCTGATTCTATAGGGGTGACAGATGGGGGGTAGGGGTGCAATTTGTTATTGTGCAAGACTTTCAATTTTAAAGAAAAAGGAGTATGTACTTAAGGAGCGTTGCAGTTGCTGTACATGCTGTGTGTAATCTGGGTAGACACTGAAGCTGGCCCCCTAAATTCCGAGATCTTGATGGGATCGAGAACACCAGAACATTGCGTCTGTTTATATGGTTGAGCAAGAGAGGAATCACAGTTTGCGCAAACACCCGTCACTTCCTTTTAATAATGAAACGAGTGGGAGTTTGGCCGCCGAGACCCAGAATCACAGCCATGTGGCCAGGAAGGACTGATTCGATCCCTCAGCTTCTTCAGGAAACCCAACAAAGCCAAGCTTGTCCTTCAGTGATCATCGTTCCGCAACCCCAGCCTTTATCCCAAACCGGCTCACTGCCAGCTTCAGTCATGTTGTTTCCGTGTTTAGGGTCTGCATGGTGTCTTCTGCCATGGAGAACTGGGTCTCTGCAATTATTTTTCCAGAGGTTTTGGCGTTGTAGTCCAACCTCTTCCCACACTGGCAATACTAATTTCCACTCCTCTCGTAGGGCTGCAACGGCCTTGCAATATATGAGCAGTAGAGTACTGTAGAAGGGCATGATTCGACCTGCAAGACTGTCTTGCCCCTGGGAGCAGCGTATGGAGCCATTTATTCGGGTATTAGAGCAGACTTTAGGGTTCCAAAGTTGCAGAGGATTGTGCACCCTTGGATAATCACAGTAACTCACAATGACCCCAGAAAACTAGTTGGGGTGGTGGTGGGCAGCGGTGGGTGGGTGAAGACTTGGGAGTCAGATGAGTGAAAGCCCCAGGCTCTCAGGTTTTGATCATACAGTCAAAGTATCCAGTCAACGCTGGAACCCAATCACGTTCCAGGCTTCCAATCCAAGGCTGCAGGGGGTCAAGTTGTCCCCAGGCCCCTCTCCTAGGCCTGCCCAGTAACTCCAGGGGCTGCCGCTTTCCACAGCTTCTCAGGGTCCCATGAGGGTAAACCCCACCCTGGCAGTCAGGCCCTGGTAGCAGGGTCGGCAGTGCCAGCACGCGGCACCACTCCGAACAGTAGCAGGAAGCCTCATCTCACAAGCTCAGGACCAACTGCTACCCGCTCCCCCTCCACAACTCACTCTCGACCATGATGCAGGCGGCTCCACTAAATCCACGCTGCAGGTTCCCCACACCACGCTGCGGCCAAGCAGCAGTCACTGTAACTTCGCAATTTAAAACGCAAATGTCTTTTAAGTCACTGGAAGACACAGACACAGGGAACCCTTTTCTTAAACTACATCACACACTTCACTGTGAAGCTATACAACAGTCTTGCCCATTGAGAAAAATGCTCAACCATACTTCTAAACACTGGCAGTACAATTAGGTAATCTCCAAACCTCCGACATCATTTCTTAATTAACAAGATCTACAGATATTGAAAACGTATACAACACAAATGATCTATGTTTCTCTTTAACATAGTTATTGATTTAAACTTTTTTTAAATGAAATAATCATGACCACACAGGATACCTCTCAACCCTATAAAAATAATGAAGGCGGTTCAAAATAAACAATATCTCAATTTAGATACCACTTAACAAAAGAATGGGCTAGCCACAGGCAACTGTAGGACAAAGGTGGATTTGAAGTTGATCAAGTTCTACATAATTGATTAGAGAAAAAAATAAGTGCCATAGTTCAATAAGCCAAACAAATTAAAGCCTTTCTTTACCCTGTCTGCCTGTCGCCAATGATCAACTCACGCTGACCACGGCCAATGGGTACCAAACTGTCAACAGCTTTAATACCAGTCTGCATTGGCTCTCGGACAGAGATCCTGGGAATGATTCCAGGTGCCTTCAGACCAACTCTTCTGCGGATTTTGTTGCCAAGTGGCCCCTAAAAAAAAAAAAAAATTAAAAAGTAAATACATTATGAATAAAACCATTATTTTAGAGTTCTCTACATATTGTGAGGCACCCATACACTTACCTTTCCATCAATGACATTGCCCAGAGCGTCTACAACACGGCCAAGCAGTTCAAGACCAACAGGAACATCGACAATGGCTCCTGTTCTCTTCACAATGTCGCCTTCTTTGATCAGTTTATCGTTACCAAAAACGACCACACCTACGTTGTCAGGTTCCAAGTTCAGGGACATACCCTATGTATAACAGAGGGAACAAAAGATACATTTTATAATATGCACTTAAGAGGGCCACAAACAATTCCTCACAAAAGACAAAAACATTTCCCTGATTTTGACTCAAAGGAAATTGCTTTATCTAATAGTTATAGAACAGAACTAATTGGATTTTTCATCCTGAATACTGGAGATCAAAAACAGTTTCAGCTTCTAAAGAGAAGAAACCACAATCCAGCAGTCCATGTATTTCCTCAAATTTGACATTAGATAAGCGAATGAGGGTTCAATAATTAGGACTAAAGGATACATGGCTATTTTCTATGCCATGTTTGCATGCTTATGGAGCCAGGCTGCAGCCTCGTACCAATTTGCTGGAATTATTTGCAATGCTTGCCTTTATCTGGACCCCCTTAAAAGGAGACTTTACGTTTAACCACTACAATACTACATGTGTATCCTTGAATGCGAAAAGACCAACTATACACAGAAAATTAGCTTTGCCCAGTTACAATTGGTGCTTTTACTTACTAAAATCTTTCATCCGAACGTTATGATCGCAGAGTCAATGCTAGATTCGTACATGTTACCAGACTTTAGAGCCGCAGGAGTATGCAGAAGGAGCAGGACCATCAGTAACCAGCACCGACTTGGTCCAAGGACAACTATGTTTGCACGTGTGCCAACTCTTCAGCACCCCCTAACAATTACCAAGGATGCTAAAAAAAAAAAATGGGAGCCAAGAGCTTCTGCTACGGCCCTGCACTGATCATTAATGACTATGTGGTGGGATAATAGTGGCTGTGCAAGTCAAGCTTGCAATGACTATTCGTAACTCATCTTACATTTTTCTAAGCTATTGCAGCCAATAAGAGCAATACCCACTGTTAAGATATCTAACTTTAGTTACTAATTATATATAGATACATTTACCTTCAAGTCACGGGGGGGGGGAAGCTATAAAGTAAGTTATGGTTCAAGTTCAAACATGCAATGAGATATCCCCATTTATAGTGACCTCTAAAGACAATATAGGCTATTACTCATATCTTTCACCATGTTTTAGTGATAGCTTTCGTTTCTGGAACACTGAAAAATTTGAAGTTTTTGGCACGATTGACAGGAGCCTTGATTCACAATGTTAAGTTTGCATGATTTTAATTGCAGTTTTGTATTACATGTCATTTAGACAGACTACCAAACAAAAAAGTAAACTATCTCCCTCGTTTCCCTCCCCTATAGGTCATCTCCCTCCAAGCACTACTACAATTAAGGTCTTATTAATTCATTGGAGTCGGAGATCCAATTTAAATCACGTTAATGCCCATCCTATCTAAGAGTCAAAGGGTCCATAGTCTGTTCAGGTATAGTATTCCTATGTTGTCTTTATTCAAGTACATTAGAACTGGGTTCCACATTTCAGTGAATTTGGGCAAATACCCAACAAAGAAATTGCATATGACTTGAAGGACTATCAGCTGCGTATCCTCCGCAAGTTTCACAGTGGGAACTTACTCTTGTGAGTGTAAACCGAGGTGAAACGCCTTCACCAAACCCAGCAAGCTCATAACTACCGCCCTATCTTGCTGCTCCCCTCCCGGCCAAGATCATGGTAAAAGCCAGCAACCGCCAGCTGACTGGTCACCTGGAAGGAAACAACCTATTCAACCCCACCCAGTCAGGCTTTCGCTCCAACAACAGTAGAGAGACCGCATTGACAACCACAACAGACAGCCATCCTTGACCACTGCGAGTCAGCTGCCTTGCTCAAACTCAATGGCCTTCGACAACGTATTCCACCACCCCATCATCACTAGGATCTACCACAACGGCAGCTGAGGAAACAATCTTAGGTGGATCTCCTTCCTCACAGGAAGGAAAGAATCCACCTTCCTCCATTCACCTCAGATCCCAAGATAATCTGTGGAATTCCCTAGTGATAGTCCCTCAGCCCCACCCTCTTCAAAGTCTACTTGACCCCCTACTGGCTGACATCATCCGCACCCACGGAATTAACATACTCTCATACACAGACACCCAACTCACACTCTCCCTCATGGAGGACAACGCCATCACCAGAGCAACTTCCAGAATGCCATGACCATAGTCGCTGACTGGATGAGAGCCAACTGAGTGAAACTGAACTCAGCCAAGACCGGAGCTCATCTTTGAAAACACTCCCCCACGGGACAACGCGTGGTGGCCCCCAGCACTCAGACCATCACCTACTCCATGAATCACGCCTGCAACCTCTGCGTCATCCTGGACAGTTACCTCTCCATGAAGCACCTGCTCAATGCAGTCACCACTTCCTGCTCCCACACTCTCCGCATGCTTCGCAAGATCTTCAGGTGAATCCCCACCAGCACCAGGAAAACAAACTCAAACTCTTGTTAGCAGCGGTCTAGACTACAGAAACACACTTTACGTCAGATATGCCACCTGCCTCCTCAAACCATTACAGACCATACAAAACGCCGTAGCCAGACTACTTTGCAACCTCCCCAAACTGACTAGCATCACAACCCCCCAAATCCCCCCCAACTAACAGCCAATGGCTCCCAGTCCCAAAGAGATGCCAGTTGCCTACAAGGAACTCCACAACACATCATACTCTACCCCTCCATAACCAGGACGAGATAGATCAACGCCATCTCCTCCACGTGCTTCAACACCCTCCGCAAGACCTTTAAGTGGTTCCCCCCCAGAAACTAGAAAGACAGTTACCCACGTAGTCCTAACTAGCAGACTGGACTACGGAAACGCCCTCAATGCCAGAATCAACAAATGCCTGCGCCTGACATTCTAGACCATTCAGAACACCACTGCTAGACTCGTCCTCAGCATCCCACATGAAAACATCACCCAGCACCTAGGCTTTTCGGCAGATTGAGCTGCATGCCCCCTTCCCCCACCAGGAGCTGCATGCACCACCACCCCCCCCCTCCACCGCACCTTGAGACCCTCAAGGGCAAGTAGTACGGTTCACAAATCTGATTGACAAGCAACATGGATATCCTGCAGCAGAGAACAGATTGGGACTATTAGAACTATAAAACAGTGGGCATAATGGCCTGACAAGGCTAAAGACAACAAAGACACAGTAAGTGAGAAAAGAGCATGTATTAAAATTAAGACAAGTACTGAAAACGGAGGTATCAAAATAAGGAGGTGCGAGGACAATGAAAGTAAAACCAAGTATTAAAGTAAGGATGGGAACATCAGTGTTTCTACACAATACCTGCTACTATTACTTCATCCAATCCCAACGTATGTGATTACTTAAAATCATAAATAGCACAAATAACACTGAGGCTTCAATAAAAACAGTATTAAAACAAGACCCATAAAAATAACATTTTCTAGATCAAGAGTCCTGATATGTTGAAATTAATGGGCATTAGCTTATTGCTCTATGCAAAATTCAGCTGAGGTCTTGTAGAGTTAAAAGCATCCGAGTTGTTGCTGAGCCCTAACTTATGTCCCTAGGGCGGTGGTGCAAAGTGTGTAAATTAGAAAAGGTCACTGTTTGTTAGATAAATGAAAGCTCAATGCTTATTCTAAAAAAAGATTCATAAATATTTGAGGCATATTGGCACCTGCCAAAAAAAGTGCAATTTGCAAAGTGAAGTGCTAGGAGATGTGTAAATGGTTTGATACCAGTAGAATAGTACCGGTACCCTATTTCTCATTTGTCGGTGTGCAATACACTTCGGGTTAGCTAAGGACAATCTGGCTTTCCCGGTCTAGTGTTGCCCTAATCAGGAGTCGTGTCCTTTGTCTGCACTCTGCTGCTAGCCGTGTCCTTTGAACTACCAGTGGGTGACTTCAGTTGATTGGGCCTTAGTGTTCTCTGCCTCCTTGGTCTGGGATTCGATTCCTTGCTGGTTCTTGGTACTTTTCGGGGCCCATTTTCTTATTTAGTTAATTTCAGACAAATGGGATATACTTCCCAATTTTGGCCAGGTCCATGGGTACTATGCAAGTAAAAAAAAGCCATGAAAGTGCCCCCAAACAGGTTATTCTCACATTACTAAGGAAGCAAGGTCTTTGAAGCTCCCCTGCCAGATGGCTCTCTCTGGCTGGGGGAGGTGTGAAAAATGCCCAGGAACGGCTTTGTTTCTGGGCTCAGGTAACGAAGGCTCCCACCCCAGGGATCCAGAATTATGTCTTGTGGTGGCAGGCTGATGTGTACCAGTCAGGGAACCAACCAGAGGCTGGTAGTTTCAGGGGGCATCTCTAAGATGACCAGAGTGCATTTTTCATTAAATCCCACACTGGCATCAGTGTGGGTTTAATGTGCTGAGAAGTTTGATACCAAACTTCCCAGTTTTCAGTAAAGCCATTATGGTGCTGTGAAGTTCATATTCACAAACTCCCAGCACCATATACTCTTAATGGCATTACTGCACTAGTCTAAGAATTGGTCTAGACACTGTAGGGGTACATGGAGCATGCGCCTGTACCCTCAGCACTGGTAGTGCTCCCATCTAGAGGGGTGGCTGACCAATGCCAGGGCAGCAGGTTGCAGGCATGTGTGCCACTTCGACTTCACTTTGTTTTGCACCAAACATGCAGCCTGCAAAGGCAGTGTGTGTAAAGGTACATGGCCTCTAATGATGGCACAATACGTGCTGCAGCCCTTAGAGGCATCCCCTGGCCACAGTCCCCTTGGTACCCATGGAACCTTTTACAAGGGACTGACATGTTGCCAGAGGTGTGCCAATTGGGGGTTCAAAGTATAGTTTTGGAAAAGAACAGGCCCTGGGAACCTGACTGGCAGGGGCCCAAGGCACAGCAAGTTGGAGTGCATCAGTAGTCTGGCAAAAAGTGTGTGGGGGGGTACAGCAACAGAAACCCAGATTCCTACAGTTCATATGTGATTGCTTGTGTTTCGGCTTTTATATTGGCCAGAAGTGTAGAAGTGTTAGGGCTAGGGTTTCCATTGGCTGAAGGGGGTCACCTGATTACTAGGGCTATAAAAGGTCAGGGTTAGAGCATCTCAGCCCGGGCGTCGAGGTTAAGGGTGGAGAGGACAAGGGCAGCTGCCTGTTTGAGCCTGTTAAGGGCAGAGAGGACAAGGGTAGCTGGATGTTTGAGACTGACCAGGGCCAGAAATGCTGCCCATTGTCCCATTTAGCAATACCCAGACCACATCCACAAACTTAAGGTTCTTATGGATCTATACATTTATCACTTTCTTCTAATTTAGCATTTCCAAAGCACTACCCTATTTCTCAGCTTATACGTCTATCAATATATCCTCTACATCCACTGATTCATCCCAAACCCCATACCCCTATAATGATCCCCAAAATAACCCTTTGACTCTCTCCTACTCTATCCCTCCTTGTATCATCTGACACCTCTTTCTACTATACCTATCCCCCAAAACAAACCTTTCTAAACTCTTCCCTCTGACTCCTCCTTTCCAAAACTCCTTTTTACTCATCCAAAAGCTTCCTCATACCGCTAAGACCTAAAAAAAAAACAGACAAAAAATCCTTCACTCTTATTCCCCCACTAACCTTTTCAATCTAAATTAACAGACTAACATGTTCACTTCTCAAATTCCATATTCAACTATACTAATTCACCACTACTGCTTCAACACCCCATCAGGGGTAACAAGTGCTATATGAATGCAAACCTTTCTTCCCCTTTTATCCCTCCGCTATCCTTCTCACTCCAAATAACTGACTAATAACCATCACTGAGATTACTTTCATATTTCACCATACTAATTCACCACTAATCCGTTATGGGCTTCCGGAGTAGCGTGCTTTAACACCCCATCAGGGGTAACAAGCTCTATATAAATACAAACCTTTTTTCCTCCTCTATCCTTCTGCTATCATTCCAAATCCGAATAACTGACTAACCTATCCACCATTTAAAATGCACTTGCATGTTTCACTATACTAATTCAACACTAATCCTCTATGGGTCCCGGAGTAACGTGCTACTCGCCAAAAAAGCGCTTCGACGCCGCGTCAGGGGTATTAAGCGCTATATAAATACAATACAATACCTGTGTCGCATAGCCATGCGACCAGGCAGTTATAAGTTGTTACTGTTTCTGATTTCCAAGACTCCACCTGAGCCCAATTTTTTCTTGTGTATTGCCCGAATACTACCACTTTAATCTTACCTGCATTTGCTACTAACTCATTGGCCTTGTTAGATCGGTTCAAGGCATCCAGACTCCTTTGTACTCCTACTCTGGTACAATTGAAGGCTACCAGGTCATCCTTGAACTGGAGGGAGGGGAGGGGAGGGGGGGGGGGGGGTGGGGGCGCAGAGGGAAGAGTCTGTGGACCCATATTTTTGGAGTAACTAATGTGGCTCCTTGCAGCGCCTTGCCTAGATCTGCTGTGTGAAGATTTAGAAGCATTGGGGCTAGGACACAGACCTGTTTCAGGCCCCGATCCGTGTACATCCTTTTTGGAGAGTGTGTCCCAGTCAGTTTTATCTTCACCCAGGTGCTGCTATCAAGATTATAGCATTTAAGAGGTTATTTGGGATATTTCAGTTCCTTAGTTCTCTCCAAAACTTGTTTCGAGACGCCATTAAATGCCGCAGAATAGTCCACAAAGCAGGCGAGCAGTGACAAGTTGTTATTGATGTTTCCATGCCCAGCCAGGTATGATCGTGCTTCTATATTGTCAACTGTTGAACGACCCTTTTTAAACCCGGTTTGGTAGAATGATAAGATGCGGTTTACCTTGATCCAGTCATTTAGCTCATTGAGAAGTGAGCTGGTGTATGGTTTTCCTTCTATGTCCAACAAGGCCATTAGCCTGTAATTTTTAGTGTCAGTTGCGTCACCTTTCTTATATATCAGTTGCAGCATAGAGCCTCTCCAGGAGTCCAGTAAATCTGCCTTAAGCCCTACATTCCATATAAAGAATAGATAATGTATTTGACAAGTACGCCCAACAAAGGCAACTGGACAAGAACCATATGAGCACACAAGACATTTCTCAACTCACCAGCCAACAGACTCCACATCTATTCATTTTGTATTTTCATCATTTAAGAGGGTGCTAGTCCCCCCCAGGATAAAAAGTACGCTTAGGAAAAAAGCTTTCACGAAATTTGGTTCACTTACTTTCAGACCAGAAGAGAACTCCACCATCTCCTCTGCCTGCACATTACGCAGACCATAAACACGAGCAATACCATCACCAATTGAAAGCACGCGTCCTGTTTCCTCTAGATTAGCAGATGTGTCAGCACCTAGGATACGCTCTTCTAGAATAGAGGACACCTCGGCTGTACCTGGAAATCAAAAATGTTAACCACTTTAAGAATTAGA
This sequence comes from Lissotriton vulgaris, assembly GCF_964263255.1. Classification (NCBI taxonomy): domain Eukaryota; kingdom Metazoa; phylum Chordata; class Amphibia; order Caudata; family Salamandridae; genus Lissotriton; species Lissotriton vulgaris. The sequence continues at coordinate 234,316,398 of NC_141689.1, forward strand.
TATGGACCATGGCTAATTCAATAAGCAATTTGTTAATTTAATACAGAACTCTAGAACTTCCAGCTCATTAATTAGGTAGTATAACGTACTTCTTTCTGGGTCACAAAACTTTGCTATACTTCGGCAATTTGACCTCAACAGGCACTTCTGTCTCTTGGTGTCAAATGTTAGCAACCGATGAGTTTATCCACATAACATTGCACATTAAACCAACTACTTAAGTTTATGATCTCAAAGCCCATGTGGCTTTCTGCAGAAGATTTTACATCGATCACCTAAATGTAGTCGGTTATCTTAGACAATGCTAGGTATTTGTCTAGACATAGCATTGCTCTCCACAAGAGATTCCCAGCCCAATTTTTTTAAAGCTAATCTAATGCAACATTTAAAAGCCCTCCAACAGCTCACTAGACAAACACACCAAACCTCAAATTGATAGGCTCCTTATCTATTGCAACAGAGTCAAATCTCCTTCCTGTTCGCTAAAAACTAACTCATCTAAATTTGGGCTTTCCCCAGGGTCTAGCTCAGAGTCCTTGTCACTCAACTTCTATGTCACCCCGCTAAACCTGCCTGGTATGTTAGTTTGCCTTTCACATAATGTTGCATGCCGATAATACCAAGATCGACATCCATCTCAAAACAATCTAGTCTCGATTCAATCCTGTATTTGTTCTTTTATGTGTGATTTGACCCTTGTATGAATGAGCCTTACATCAAATCAAGCAGGAATAAAACCAAGGTAGTTCGTTCTTTTTGGTAACTAGTCAGTTAACTTAAAAGCTCGACAAAGTTGGTAAAGCATCAACGCAACTGGCTGAACCTAGCAAGCCAACCTCAATGAAAGTTATTATAGATCCTTTCTTCTCAATTAGCAATCACACAGGCAAAATAGAAAAACACCTTTAATATGCAGATGAACGCCGCCAAACCATGTCTAAGTGCTTCAAAGCAGGAATAGACAAATGCATTGGTGGTGCTCTCCTACTTGGGGCAAGAAGTTGGTGTTGAACCTGGTTCTCTCCAGCGTCACACCTTTTTGCCTTCACCACTCAAGTTTCAGAATTTGTTCGTTTTAGGACTGTGCAATTCACCCCTGCTAACAGGTGGCTAAGTGCTTATGCTTCCCTTCAAACATTGTAAGAGTGGCCTACACCCGACTGGCACAATTTATTTACTTTTAAGTCCCTAGTATATGGTACTACATATACACAGGGCCTGTAAATTAAATGCTACTAGAGGGCTTGCGGCACTCATTGTGCAACCCACTAAGGTAACACCTTAAAAACATGCTTCAGGCCTGGCACTGCAGCGCAGTTTTAAACTGTCATTTCGACCTGGCAAAATAAATATTTTGCGGGCCTAAACCGTCCTTTTTAATACTCATAAGTTACCACAAAGTTCGACCCCAACAGCTTCTAGGGCAGGGTGCACGATTTTTAAAAAGTAGGATATGTGTCCTTAAGTTTTACATGTCCCTGCAGTGAAAACCTCTTGTAGTCTTTCACTTTGGTAAAGCGCATCTCTCCCATTGACTATCATGGAGTTACCTTAATCTACGACTCCACTGCAAACTCCTTCCTTCTAAGTCGGAAGATAAGTTGATACAGAGCCTGATTCACCACTTACATTTAACCCATGCTTCCATCGCCATCAGCCTTAGCTTTTTACTTTGCCCCGGTCTCGCATAGACATACCAGTGTTTGGTGCTTAGATCTTTTAGGCACTAGATGTAACTAAAAACTATTTTTAATGTAAACTGATTCTACGGATTGGATTTAATTTGTTTTGGTGCAGTTTAATTTATTAAGATGCACCAAATTTTTCTACATTGTGAGGGATTTTTCGTGTTGTGCTTTCACAACATTACCAGTTGTGTGCTGCATAAATACTTAACACATTGCTTACAAGTTAAGCTTGACTGCTTTTGTTCCAAGCTACCGGAGGATTAAGCACAGGCTAATTTTGAGATTCACCGAGATGGATTGTGTTTATTTGAATGGGGCTTCCAGCCCTTTCCGCTAATGACCCAATTCTCTCCAGTAAAAAAACCGCTCTGGTTTATTATTCATGATGGATTACATTTCTTGAAGAGTACCTATGGATCTCTGTAGAGTCAGTCTGTGGCATGCAGGATACTTCAGGAAGGGATGCCAGCAAAAAGAATGCAGAAGCCACCCCGGTGAAGATGACCATTCCTGTGACTTAATAAAATTAAAAAAAGGGAGCGTGGACAACCACACTAGCTCTGTGTGCACAAAGGAGCCACTTTCGAATGCGTTAGATTTAGAAATCCCCAATCAGTTTGCCATTTGTTCACTATACAGTAATGTTACTTCCTTAACTTCCCAAAAGACATCACCCTCCGAAAGCAAAGCATGTCACAAAAATCACATCCGAGGATATTGATTTTTGGACGAAGTAGTAAAGATCTGAAACTGCTTTGCACTATTCATATCACCAATTTTGCAGGAGAACTTTGGTGCAGTTGCACGATTGGTACACTAACTGTTTAACATTTAATGGGCAGCTCAAAATATATTCTTATGGGGTGAACTTGGTCTACAAAAAAAAAACACCACGCAACGAAACTCATGCGTGAACTGTATGTTACGTTTATTTCAATGGGTTTGCAAAAAATCATGTACAACCTATTTGAGGGAAAAAATGCTGCAGTGTCCCAAATAGGCCAAGAGGCCAAACACTCATTACTTCTACGGTCGAGCTGCCTGAACTTATTTCAGACAGATTTATGGCTTCACAAAGGATCCTGGAAACATCAATCATCATCATCATCCCCAGATATTAAAAAAAAAGTCCCAGACCAAGTCTGCAGACAGGGTAGCAGCCTTAGACTTGCAATGAATTGACAAGACTTCAATGTTATTGTTTGCTGTTGCTGGGTATCAAGGAGAGAGAAAGGAACAAGAAGGCTAGTTCTCTTCCCCTAAAAAGTAAATGTATAAATCAAAATGAACTAGCCTGAACAGGCATAACAATTGTGTGTTTTTCAAGAAGAAACTTTATGAAAGCCCTCACCCACCAACCTAGTTGGTGGCATGCTTCATTATTGGGTCCCACTCAGTGACACCGAGCGTGCCCCGGGTGTGCTTCAACACCTGTTTACAGCGGAGCTGGTACTGTGGTGAGGAAGTGTGCAGCGATAGCGTGCAAATTAAAAACTGTCCTAGGGTCCCAGTCCCAGTGTGGATACTTTATTAGTGGGCCCTAGGCAGTATTAAAAGTCAGGCGGTGGATGTGCTACGTTGTTATCTATGGTTTCCCACATCCTGTGTGGTTAACATGTTTCAGCAAGGCCTTGGATATGAACTGGCTTTCTTCAGGACCTGTATGTGTTACTAGTGATCGAAAAGTGATTAAGAAAAAGGGGTCGCAATAGAGTTTAAGTGACCCTATAAGTGTTGCACGCGCTAAGATGCAGTATGGGTAAGAGGGGAGTTCTATGCTTTATACCTGTAAAGAAAAAAAACAATAAGAACAAACACATTATGACAAGTAGCTTCCATGTATGCACATATATCCTATGTACTTCTGTGCAGTTGTGTCCGTGCTGTAACCGTAAAACTATTCAGTGACGCAGTAGGGATTATGACGGGGTAAAAGGTTGGTGATATGCGATATATGTGGATAAATTCAATAGCGGAATCACGCCATGCTGCAATTCTTATGCCTGTTCAGGCTGGTTCCTTTTGATTATATATTGTTAGCCGTTGTGCATCACCGACTTTCAGAAACTTTTCCTAAAGAATGAAATCCAAAAACTGCACACAAACGCATGGACCTAGGTAGCATGAAGTGTTAAAGGAAAATTGTCAGGCAAGAGAAACTGATGTCATGCATATTATTGTTTTATAGTCTACGTGGAAGTTGGTCAATTACATTACCAAGGTCACAAAGTTAACAATCTGGTTGCGTTGTGCAGAATGAACATTTTCAGGCGAATAATTCTGCGGACTACATTTCACTTTTTAAATAGGCTTCCACTCACCAGTCTTCTGAAGCCATGTACCGGACGCGTGGAGGTTCCTTGTAGCAACAAAGGCAGCGCCAAGGGCATTTCTGGACACCTGTCACAATAGACATTTCTATTTTAAAAATTGGAATCAGCACAAAAAGCCCTTCACACGTATTCAAAACTTGTTTTTGAAGTCTCTACAGGTGATGATACAACCGTATATGCTACAATTTTATGGGCACTGAACAGTGACATTGACATATAGAGTAATGGGTTCACCTTGACAGCTGGCCTTAAAAAACCTAGCAGCCTAACAAAACGTTGGACCAAACTGGCATGTAACGCAAAAAATTACTCGTGCAACAAAACTGTCCTTTAAAATGCTGTCATTCAATTATTTATTACAAATGAAAAAAGTCCGAATCGTGTTGCAAATTTAGTGAAACTCCAAGGGAGTTTCAAACTAAGATCAAGATTCGACAACAATTTTCTAATTGATTGAACCAGAAGCAACGTCAAGGAAGACATACAGCCACTGACAGTATTATTGCATGTAATAATTAGCAACAGTCCACGATCTGCGAGTCACACAAAGGAGAATAGTGCTTTCTTACACCGTACATTTGAAGTTATAATCTCTTATTACAAATTCCAGAAGAGGAGGTGTTCAACAGTTTAATTAGGAATAAAGACCACACAAAAGTATATGATCTACTATTGAAACGACCTGCGCAAAAATTGCATTCAATATCGAAATGGAAGCAGGTGAAAAGGTCCCAACCTGTGGGGACCAGAATTTGGGTCACGGTCTAAAGTAATAAATTAACGTGTAATTAATTTAATCTTTCAGAAAAACTCCTAAAGATTCCTCATTCATACCTCTAACAAAGCGACACACCATACACTCACATCTATTTATCTATCTACCAAGTACACACAAGGGAAGGACTGTTTCCAGATTAAATGCATTCACTTTGGAGGGCTGGCAAAGCATATAAAGCTCACGAGCAAACCCTTATGCAAAAGGGTAGGTTATCACTCTTCAGATCACTCAGACAGCTAGTGAACAATTGGCGAATCTCAAGGTTTGAATAAAACTGCATGGAGTAGAACAATGAATAGGCGAAAGGCTTACAGTACAAGCCTGTCTGGGCGCAAACAGAATACAGCAGGGCACTCAGACAGGGCGAGAGCTCCAAGGTAAATAAGGTCTACGAGGGAACAAGTGCCTCATCCATTCCAGGTTTTAGCTTTGCATGCTCGACTAGCAATCCTGTTAAAGCCATAAGAAAATCGAGACGAGTCCCAGAAAGCACAGCAAGGAACTGCGAAATGTGACAGTTAAGGGTCATGACCTCGGGCCTGCTGTAGCAGGTAACCATAACTAATACAAATCGCACACATAAATAATTACACCGTTTGTGCATTCTCTTGGTAAAGGTGCAGCATTTCAGCATAAGGAAAATACCCAATTGTACGGTTGCAAGTTGTGCAGGCGATTGTACAAGTTCCGAACGTTTGCAGCTCAGAGACATCAGGGACAGAGTCTAGCATGGGGACAAAACAGTCAACAGTGGATGCCACCAATGCATGGCGCAGGCTGAATCAGTGCTGTTACTTGAACAGTCTCTCCTGACACTGCAGGGCTGTTCAGGCCCATGCCGGCCAAGATGGCGATGCCTATCCTCACTGACACCTGAAGGAGAAATGAAAGGCAGTTTTCCAACCCTCTGTCAGCGCGCGGGAGGAAGCAACCTACCGTGCCCGCCTGCCGGGGTAGGGCTCGGGCCAGCGCAGCGGCCACACGGACTGACAGCATATCTGTATCCTAGGTGGGGAGGAGTGCTCCAACTTCTGCTGCCGATACGGCTGACTCCAGGGGCAGAGTGAGAAAATGGCCGCCGCGCCGCGAGCTCCTCTAGGGGAAGGTCATAGGGAGGAGGCGGTGGACGGGGTTGGGCCTATCACGGAAGCACTCACAGCCTGGACCTTTTCAAACACTAAACTGCATGCTGCATTTAAAACTTGCGGGTTCTAGATTGGCAGCCATAGTGGGTGTGGGCAACCCCGGCATCGTTCTTTGGGAAATGCTCGCATAGCCTTCGTCTCCTATTTTTGCAAAGGATACGAATGGGTTTTCTCAGGGCTGTGTTAGGATCATCCACTATTCTATAACAGGACTGCATGTTTCAGGTTTTGCAATCTCTTCTCTGCTTTTTATGAGCAGGCATGTTACAGTTAACATGAGCATAAAAAATACTGTAGAAAAATATTTTGGGAAGAAACACTGTGAACTCAAAAGGTAACACATTTTTTATTTTTATTTTATTTTATTTAATGCGATTTTATATAGCGCGAACATTACCCGAAGGTGTCAGAGCGCTTTACATAAGAACCAGTTGCGATACATAAAGATTCAGGATTACGTGCGTTGCATAAAAGATACAAACAGAACAAGCATTGGAAATGCAATAGGGCTCGCATTAGGAAAGTTTGAGCTATTGGTGTTATAAATGATTTTTTTTTATTTATGTGTTATTTTTTCAAATAGTTAAATTAATAGCTTTGTCATTTACAATGCCAATAGTTATAACTTTCGCAAATGTGACACCTATAGCATTTGTAATGCAACATGTTTTGTATTTACGTGACTTAGTGTATGATATTACAAATAACAATGCTTTTAATTTTTTTAATAATTAATACTTAAATAATTTATTAAATTTGTAATGGGAATAGCTTACATTTTTGTAAATAACTTTTGTGAAGATTATGATCAGTGTTTTTTATTGTGACGAAAATCCAAGAACAGAAGTGAAATTTTAACATCTTTTTGTGATTTGTAATAAAGCGTGAAAGCTTGAAAACAGCTTGAAACATTGAAAGAACATATTTGAACCAGTGATGCTGTGGTTGACTTAGAGTTATTGGCATTGTAATTACAATCTTGCCTAATATTTTTTTTGTAGTGTATTGAATGTATTTGACAGATAAAGAGCTGCATGTATTTGTGGAGTAAGCGTATGGACTTAAAACTGTAATGTTCCAGTTAGTGATAGTGGCAAGAGGAGTAGGTAGCAGAAGTGTGCAGAGTTTGAGTATTGCAAGGAAACAACGCCGTGATGATAAAAGCATTTGTTTTAATTCAAACAAGGAAACCCGCAAGGTGGGAAGCATCTTGGGTATCAGTTAGTTATAGAGAACAAAAGGTCCTTCAACAAAACAATAGAATAATGTAGTAAATAATAATAAGACTCCACATCCAGGAAGGTGGCAGGTAAGCGGTTTATTGCAGCAGATAGAAAAGTAACAGGACCGTTTCCCATCTGGCCAGGAAGTAACTGACACAGAATGGAATCATTGATGGTGACACAGAGAGAGAACTATGTTAACAGTCTAGAAGGTTGGAGCCAGGACAGGCAGGGAAAGGACAGATAGGAATAAGCCATGTACAACACATCTCCCCCCTTTGGATACCAAAAGAAAACAAGAAAAGAAAAGAGCAAAAGAACAGTAAAAACTCTTAATGAACATAGTCATTCAAATAAGCAGGAGGATGCCGAGAACGTGGACACCTTGAGCAGACGTTGGAAGAAGGAATAGCAGAGGTAGTAGCAGAGGCAGAACTCCCAAGCACATCATCACACACAGATGAAGAAGCATCGCCACCACCCACCTCCCCCCGTACAGCAGGTAAACCACGCAAATCAGAATCTCTTTGAGCAGACAACATGTAGCCACTGCAACCCGTCTCAGAAGAATTAAGGTTACAATCTGAAACATTTGAGGCCTTTTTCTGATATAAAGCAACCCTTCTGTAGTTCCATTTGGCACCAGCGGTTTATTGCAGCAGATAGAAAAGTAACAGGACCGTTTCCCATCTGGCCAGGAAGTAACTGACACAGAATGGAATCATTGATGGTGACACAGAGAGAACTATGTTAACAGTCTAGAAGGTTGGAGCCAGGACAGGCAGGGAAAGGACAGATAGGAATAAGCCATGTACAACAAATAACAATAAATATAGACTAGAATGAGTGCTATATTAACCCCTTCAGTGCTGCGAACGTCCAACGGTCGTCGCGTGCACTACCTCCCCAGTGCTGCGCACGACCATTGGACGTCCATTCAGCACTAGTTTCAATGGACAGCGCAGCACTGGGGAGGGATATTTGCGCCGCATCAGAGGGGTTAAGGTTGTCCAGCCGGACAACTGATTTAATGAATCAAAACAATTTCTAAAAGTTACAATCACAGTAATAGAGTGGGACACTTCTTCCTACTCAAACACAAAACAATTACAATTGGACATACTGATTTCAGGCAAAACAAAAGTAGCTTATGGCCAATACAGATGATAAGGCAAAGCTTTCAAAATAAGCAGAAATCTCACTTGTTTTAACACATTGGTTTAACGTGCACACTGTTTAAACAAGTTGACGACGTTTCGATTGTTACTTAAAGCTAGGATCGGGGGCGTGGCCAAGATGGCGGGGTGAGCGGACGCTTCCTCCCATAGCTCCTCCGGCCCGACTCAGCTCGAACCCTTTTCTTGCGCTTCTCTCCCCCCGCTGATGCTCAGCGCGTGAGAGGAGTGTGGCGGAGTACCTGGCGCGTACATTGATGTCCCTTTGGCCCTAATTGCCTCGGAGGAAGCACTTCAAAAGTTCGATCAAAGATCGAGGAACGGCGGAGAGCCTGGGAGGCGGAGCGAACTGCAGTGCTGTCCAGGCGCCTCGGCTGGGCCTGGTGCTGAAAGCTGACGATCCGGAGGGAATCGGACCCGCCGCGTGACGGAGGATAACGGAGCCCTACGGGCAGGGTCTTGGCGGCACGGAGGACTTTGGACTTGTGCTCTGGCCCCCCGACTAGTGACGGCGACACACTGCGCTGTGCGGGCCCCGGCCCCGTGAACGAAGTCCGGTGGCCTCAACACTGGGATCGGACCACTCGGGCCCTTCTGCGAAACTGTGTGACATTGGCTGGGGAACTCCTCAGGTTGCTATATTCTTGAGGGGCCCCGGCGGTGTTGCCGGGCCAGGCCGCTCTGCCCTGCCCCGCCCTCCCGCCATCTTGTCCCCGAAGGATCGATGTTGGTGGCCTCCATCGGTGCCCTTGGCTGACGGGTGCCTGCAACCGCCTCCACTGCCGAACTAACTTCCTGTGGGACGTGCTGAAGGGAGACCCCCTGCTTTGGCTCCCGATCGCCGCCTCGGCTGGGCGCCCGCGACTGGCAGTGCCCGGACTGGTCCGCCATTTTGTCGCTTGTGACGCAGCACCTCCGCTCGCAGAGCGGTCCCCACATCTGGCGCTCGTCGACGACTGGGCATCCCTGAGGCGGCCGGACCTGAGCCCACTCGTCCACTGCAGCGATTGCGATGACTGGGAGAGGCGGCTCGAGGAAGGGGGACCGTACCCTGCCGGATATGCTTGGCAGGGACCAGCAGCTGCGGGACAGAACACAGCCGTCGCCGGGGTCCTCCCGGGCCTCGGCAGATGCGACTGGAGGTGAACCACCCGTCACGAGGTCCTTTATGGAGGAACTGTTTGGCTCCCTCAGGGAAGACTTTCAGACGCTGAAGCGGGAAGTGGCCAGTGAGGTCCGTGAAGTACGCAGGGAGGTGGAGGGCCTCGGCGAGCGAGTTGAGACAGTGGAGACGGCGGCCCAGCGCCAGGATGAAGAGATAGTCCATCTTCAACAGGACGTTCTCCGCCTCCGGGAGCAGTGTGTTGAGCTCCAGGCCCACTCTGAGGACCTTGAGAACAGGTCCCGACGGAACAACATCCGGGTGCGTGGTGTTCCATCCGCGGACGAAGGGGCCGACTTGGTGGCCTATCTGCAGGACCTGTTCCGAGAGATCTTGGGTGAAGATGCAGGCTTCCCTGTTCGCATTGACAGGGCACACAGGGTTGGTCGACAACGCCAGTCATCGGCGCCCCCACCGGACATTTTGGCATTCCTCCCCGACTTCCCGCTGAAAGAACGCATCATGGCTGAGGCCCGCAAGAAGCAGCCCCTGACTTTCCGGGAGCGGCCTATAGCGCTCTATCAAGACCTGTCCGCCATCACGCTGCAGAAGCGCAGGTCCTTCAGGATTGCCACTGACTTTCTGCGCGAACACGAGACGCCTTACTCCTGGGGACACCCCTTCCGTCTGATCTTTAGGTGGAACGGGGTGTTGCATCAGCTGCGCTCCTTGCAGGACGTCTGTGGGGTCCTGGGGCTCACGGCTGCGGAGGAGGAAGGAGCTACACCGTCGTGGAGGCGCTCAGAGAGACGGAGCCGACGGAGGTCAACGAGGAGACAGTCGCCGGCCAGCGCAGGGCGTCCTGATTCCCCTACTATCAGGGCGGACATGGCCGACGCTTTGAGGGCGCCAGCCAGGGACTTGGCCGACTCCAACGGCGTGGCCATGACGGCCTAAACTCACTCCCGGGGGAGATGTTCTTAGCTTCTACGATGCTGGGGTTGGGGCTGGGGGGTCGGGGGGGAGCGGATGGAGGTGAGTGGCTGAACGTCCACTTTGCTTTTTCCTACGGACTTGCCCGTTTTGGGGCTTGACTGAGACAATGGGGTGTTTAAGTTTGCATTTGGCTAGTTGCCATGGGTGTGTTTTGGGAGGGTGTAAGGGTTGTTTTGTTGTTGGGGAAGTCCCGTCCGATGCTGTCCATGTCCACGCTTGGCCTGTTCTGGCCATTCCCGCGCGCCTGCCCCATGCGCCCCACCCGCTGATCCCTTGCTTGCTGCATAGCGTTTCTGATCTCCGGGAGGAATGTCGTCCTTAAAGGTAGTGACCCTTAATGTTAAGGGTCTGAATAACCCTGTGAAGCGGAGGGCGATCCTATCATTGCTGGAGGGGACGCAGGCGGACATATGCCTCCTGCAGGAGACCCATTTACTGTCCCGGGATTGCCATAGGCTGCGCTCTGCTAAGTTCCCCACCCAGTTCTTCTCCTCGGCGGCGAACAAGACCGCGGGGGTAGCCATTCTTCTAGCGAGCTCCTTTAGGGGGGAGGTTTTGTATAAGTATGCTGAACAGAAGGGGAGGCTCCTTGCATATCGCATGCGCCTAGGGGGAATAGCGTTTACGGTTGGTTCAGTTTATAGCCCGAATGATCACCAGGAACGTTTCTTGGACTCCGTGTTGGTGACGTCACTGCCTCTCCCGACCGCCATGTCATCCTGGGGGGAGACCTTAATATTGTCTTCGACTCTGCTATGGACAGGTCGGCGCAACGCTCACCGCAGACGGGGGAACTTTCCCGCGCGGTGAAAGACCGGATTGCGGAGATGGACTTGCACGACCTCTGGCGCTCTATGCACCCCACTGATAGGGACTACTCCTACTTTTCCCATGCGCACCGCACCTACTCGCGGCTGGATTATCTCCTGGTGAGTGGGCCGATGCACACTGCCGCCACAGCGGCGGACATTGGGGTCCTGTCTCTGTCTGACCATGCACCAGTTGCCGGCGTTTTCAGGTGGCCGGTGGCCTCTCCCTCTCGGGGGACATGGCGTCTTCGCGATACCCTTTTACACAAAAAGTCTGTTGTGAAGCGCATAGGGGAGGTAATACAAGACTATCTGACTCACAATGGCAACTCCGACACGTCCCAAGCGACGCAGTGGGCGGCTTTGAAGGCGGTCCTTCGAGGGGAATTTATTTCCATCTCCTCAGCCGAAAATAAGGAACGGCAACGGAAGAGGGACGAACTGACCGCTCAGGTCCGGGAGCTTGAGCAGGTCCATCGCCGCACAGGGGCTCCGAGAGTTTGGAGGCAATTGAAGGCTGCGAGGAAACTCCTGTCGGGACTGGATCTTGATAGGGCGGAGTATGCCGCTTTGCGCCTGAAGCATGCCTTCTACTCAGGAGGGGACAAGTGTGGTAAGCTCCTGGCCCACCGGCTCCGGGTCGCGCAGCAGCGTAGTGTCGTGAAGGAACTGGTGGGCACGGACGGGGTGGTCGTTTCTGGCGATGCAGAGGTGGCGGAATCCTTCCGCAGCTTCTACGAGGCGCTGTATGCTGAGGAGCCCTCCCCGCCGCGAGACGCCAAAGACTATTTGGAGTCAATGGCCCTCCCGGTGCTGGACCCCGCTCAGGCGGACCATCTGGAGAGAGACATCCATGTCGAGGAGGTAATTTCCGCGATAACACGACTGAAGCATGGTAAGGCCCCGGGTCCAGATAGCTACACGTCTCTGTTTTATAAGACCTTTTGCACCGCTGTGGCCCCTATCCTGGCTCGACTGTTTAATTCATTCTCCGAGCCTGGAGCCATCCCGCCGGACCTCTTGAACGCAACGGTTTCGGTCATCCCGAAACCTGGGAAAGACCGGGCCTTATGTGGTTTGTACAGACCCATCTCGCTTTTAAATGTCGATCTCAAGTTATATACGGGGATTCTAGCGTCCAGGCTTGGTCTACACCTACCAGGACTGGTGGAGGCGGACCAGGCTGGCTTTGTACCCGGCAGACAGACGGTTGACAACACCAAGCGGGTGACGCATGTACTAGAGAAGGCCTCGCGGATCCCAGGGGAGCGGATGCTGCTGTCGGTTGATGCGGAGAAGGCCTTCGACAGAGTTCATTGGCCGTATCTCGAGCTGGTTTTCAGGAAACTGGGTATCGGTGAGAAGTTCCGCACCATGGTCTTCAACTGTTATAAACGTCCTTCGGCGTCGGTGCGGGTCAATGGGTGTAGCTCCGGTGGTTTTGCCATCGAACGCGGTACGAGACAAGGCTGCCCCCTCTCGCCGCTTCTGTTTGCCCTCTACATGGAGCCGTTTGCTCAGAGGATTCGCAACAACCCGGACGCTATTGGGGTCAAGATGGGTCAATATGTCCACACGGTCAGCCTCTACGCGGATGATGTCCTGCTGACCCTGGACGACCCCAGGAGGTCGCTAGCTGCTTGTGTCCAGGAACTAGATGCCTTTGCGCGGGTGGCCGGCTTCAAAATGAATATGAGCAAGTCGGTGGCGTTGGATGTGTCCCTGGCGGCTGATACCAGGAGGGACCTTCAGCGCCTTTTCCCCATGCAGTGGTCCTCGTCTACGGTGCCATACCTGGGGATCCTGCTGGCGCCCACATTGCCTGAGATGGTTACGGCCAATTACACTTCCCTCGGCAGGAAGATCAAGGAGGAACTTGGCCGCTGGAGCAAGGGCCTCTGTCCTGGCTGGGTCGAATCGCGGCGGTTAAGATGACGGTGCTGCCCCAGATTCTGTATCTTTTTCGTGCTCTGCCTCTCCAACCCCCGGTGGGCTGGATACGACAAACGCAGGCTGACATCTCCCGCTTTGTTTGGCAAGGCCGCAAGCCGCGGATGAAGAGGGTCCTCTCCACGCTTGCCCCGGAGGCGGGGGGTCTTGGTATCCCGGACCTCCGTAAATACTTTCAGGCGGCGCAACTGCGATACTTAGTGGAGTGGAGCAGGTGGTAGTCCGACAAACACTGGCTTTTTCAAGACCAGGCGGTGGCGGGCCGCACCCTGCAGGAGGTTCCGTTCCTGCGCCGCGCGCATCGCCCTGCTAACCTCTACGCCTCTTTTATTACGCGGGTCCCCCTGAGGGTGTGGGATGCAGTCTGCGAGGTTCGAGACCTGACCACCTTCCCTTCGCCGTTCACACCCATAGTGGGTAACCCGGACTTCACCCCAGGGATGGAGCCGGGAGCTTTCTCCCATTGGGTGAGCGCGGGCTGCAGGCGCTTTTCCAGATCTACGGGCCGGAAGGCGTGATTCCTTTTCAGCAACTTCAGCAGGACTTCGGCCTGACGGAGCTGGACAGAATGCGCTATATGCAGGTCCGGCACTGGGCTCTCCAACTCCAGGTGCGTGACACCGCTGCTCGCCAAATCACACCGTATGAGAGGTGGTTGGTGACTCGGACCTCGGATGCTAAGCTGATTACCGATTTGTATAAATTCCTACAGCCCCCGGCATTCCACTATTATAACCCGGGGAGGGAGCGCTGGCACAGGGAATTGGGTAGGACACTCAGCCACAAGGAATGGGACAAAATTGGATATCGAGCGCGCCACTCTGCGTATCACACGGGACTTACGGAGACCTTTACTAAGGTGTCCACTTACTGGTACTACACCCCGGAGAGGCTGTATGAAATGCATAGACACACTGACAAGGGGTGCTGGCGGGGCTGCGGACAGGAAGGTATCCTCTCACACATTCTTTGGGCTTGCCCCGTGCTGACCGCTTATTGGAAGGAGGTTTTGGACGAGGTGGATAAGCACGTTGAGATTGAGCTGCCGCGCTTCCCGGCGTATGTCTTGTTGGGCCTTCCCAATGATCTAATGTACCCGTTGAAGTCCCGCAGGGGTAGGCAGATTGCAATTGCGCTGGGCTCAGCGGTCCAGAACATTCTTGTCCACTGGCGCACCACCACTGTCCCCTCCATCACGGGTTGGCTGCATAGGCTCTGGCAGGTGTTGGGAATGGAGAAGATGTCGCTTACGGTTATGTTATGTTATGTTATGTTAGTGCTATTTGTATTGCGCACGGCTGCTCCAGCGAAGGAGCGTCCCGGCGCACCGACAAGGTGGCGAACACAACACAACTGGGGAACAGAAATAATTATTAAGAAAAAGGGGGAGTGAAGGATTTAACAAAGCTCAGAAAATAAATGAGTTTTAGCGGCCTTGCGGAAGGAGAGCAGGTCACCAATGGTCCGGAGTTTCAAAGGGAGAGCGTTCCAGAGTGCGGCTGCCCGCACCTTAAAAGAGCGACCCCCCACCCGACTGAGTTTGAACCGAGGGGCTACCGCTAATTCTTGGTCTAGCGAGCGCAGAGTGCGGTCCGGGATATAAGGGCGCAAGAGTTGGTGCAGTAAGGGAGGTGATAGGCCCTTCAGAATTTTGAAGGAAAGGCACAAAACTTTAAAGTGGATCCGCTGCCTAACGGGTAACCAATGCAAGGCTTGCAAAGATGGACCGGCCGAGCAAAACCTAGGAAGACCTACGATCGCTCTGGCCGCAGCGTTCTGCACTCTTTGAAGTCGGGTTAACTCAGCCTGGTTTAATCCTATAAAAAGGGAGCTGGCATAGTCCAACCGCGCCAAAACCGTTGCTTGCACCACCAATTGACGAGTTGCGGCATCAAAGTATTTAAGGGCAGGGCGCAGATTGCGCAGGATGCCGAAGCAGCAAGCCGCCGTCCTTTTGGTGTGGCCAACGAAGTTGAGGGAAGGGTCCAGCCAAACACCAAGGTTTTTGATCTCCGCAACCGGAGTGGGGGTCGGCCCCAGCTCAGAGGGCCACCAAGTATCTCCCCATAGGTCCGTCCACTTCCCAAAGATCATCACCTCTGTTTTTTTGGCGTTTAGTTGGAGACAGTTGGACGTCATCCAACCAGCCACCGACCTTCTCTGAATCTTGGGGCATCCACCCCAGAGTCCCCGCTGATCGTGACCGCTAGCTGGGTGTCATCTGCGTACGACACCATGGTCATACCACAGAGCTTCACAACCTCAGCCAGCGGCCTCACGTAGATGTTAAACAACGTGGGGCTCAGTGAGGAACCCTGCGGGACCCCAAGAGACAGAGGATGACATTTGGACTGGTAGGGCGGGGACGCCACACAGAAGGAACGATCCCTGAGAAACGAACGGAACCACTGGTGTGCAGTGCCGATCACCCCTATCTCCTCAAGACGTTGCAGGAGAATGTCATGGGAGACCGTGTCAAAGGCGGCGCTTAGGTCTAACAAAACAAGCGCCGCCGTTTGACCTGCATCCAGAATTACCCGAAGGTGCTCGACCATAGATAACAGTGCTGTCTCCGTACTGTGGCCAGCCCGAAAACCATTCTGGGTGTCGTCCAGAATGTTGGCACGCGACAGATGACCAGTGAGGGTGGTGTTGACATGCGCCTCCGCGAGTTTGGCTGGCCACGGGAGAAGCGAAATCGGGCGGTAGTTCTCCGATTTTGTAGGGTCGAGAGATGGTTTTTTTAAAATGGGCATTACTACCGCATGCTTCCATTTCAAAGGCACCTGGCTTGATGATAGCGACGTGTTGATTAAGTCGCAAACCGGGCGAGCAAAAACCTGGTCTCTGAACATAGGTGGCTTGAGCGGGTCGTCCGGCGACCCCGACTTAACTCGGAGAGCCAAGGCCGTGTAAGACTCCAAAGAGAGAGAGGGGAGAGAGTCTAGCACCACCTGATCCAACCGGATGGGAGGCCCCATACTGGTTTGTGCAGTGGAGGAGGGGAAGGCCCTATATATGGTCTGGACCTTCTCCAGGAAGAAAGTGTAGCGATTGTGGTGCCCGGGGGTAGAGGAAGGATTCTACTATCACGATCTAGGAGATGGTATGCCTGCGGGGACATGAGGAGAAGGAATCGAGCGAACTACAATGACCAGCATTCCAAGGGGCAAGCAGGAAGTGCCATGAGACCAAAAGGCATATTAGCACCTCCCACCCAGACGGACGGTGCTTGTCAATGTGATTCCCAAGTCGACCGGAGTGGCGGATGGTGTTCCCCGCCGGATCCCAGCGAGAAGCAAGAAGTTTCCTGTTGAAGAACCCGTGATTCCCCCAGCGCCTTGCTGACTGACTGAGCTCTGTGGCTAAGTACTCTTGTAACGAAAGTGGGCTCACTTTCGTTTTTCTGCCTTCGTGTTCTTAGTTTGTAGTTAGTTAGTTTAGGGCGGAACTGGGACATTCGTTTGTTTGCGATCTGTCAGGCAACGTATTGCAGAAGACGCGCTGCGCTGATAACCTGTGCTGGAGCTCCCCAGGAGAAGGATTCTGGGAGCTGTAGTCCAAAGCTTTATGTTTGGTTCATGGACTATATTGCCATTGAGAGACAGAGACCTTTTTTACTGTGAAGTTGTTTAGCAGTCTCTTGGCTTCACTTTGTGGCAAAGCTCTGAAGGCGGTTTGTGCTTTTCAACAAATCGCGACCATTTCCTTTCTTTGTGATTACTGCCTGTTGCAGTCCTGAACAATTGGCTGAACTACTATTAATCAAGCAGGATTGCTTGGAGGTTTTTTCTTACACAGCCTGGGTGGTGCATGATTCTGGTAAGTGAGGTGCCTAGGTCTTGTTTCAGATACACCCCGAAACACCTGAACTATAGTATTAACGGTGTTCATTACTCTCCCCACTTAGATGGGCCCTTCCATGCTGTCTTCCGCATCTTGGTGACCAGACTCCCGGGGGATCCCAAAGAATCATCGCTACCCATTTATTATTTTATCCACTTCCCCTTTCCCGGCTAGGTACGAGGGCACACAGTGTGTATTGCTTCCACTGTGGGTTTCGTGGTTGGCTGGGAGAAGAGAGCTTAGCATCAGAAGTCGTTTCTGCCGGACATCCTGCATCAGGTTAGTGGCGTGTGTGAGCCTGCGCTGCTGCCTGTCCCTGACAGATTGACAAGCCCAAGTTTACACACCGGCCCGAACGATGAATGTTGAGGCTGTCTTGACTTCCCTGGTGGAAGGCATGGCCGCTTTGCAGCAGGAAGTAGCCACTTCTAGAGTCGAAAATCAGACCCTGTACAAAGAAGTTGGTACTTTAAGAAGGGAAGTCGCAGGACTAGTCCAAAAAGGAGCGGGAGGTAGTCCCTATATTAAACCAGCTACATTACCTCCCCCTGGTGCAAAAAAATCTGTGGAAGCAGAAGGGGGTGGGTTCTCCGTTCCCCCTCAATTAGCCACCTCTAGTGCATCATCGGCTGATGCTGCTCATACTGTACATGTGGTACAGACCGTAGGCGTTCCGTTAGCTGCCCCTGAACGCTTTTATGGAGACCCCCGCAAATTTGAAACATTCTTGAATCAGTGCAGGTTACATTTTTTATGTAAACCCGGGGTTTTCCAAGATGATTCGGCAAAGACAGCATTCATGATGTCTTATATGGGGGGTAATGCTGCCAGTTGGAATATCCCATTGCTGGAGAAGAATGACCCAGTGTTGCACGATTTTTCTGCTTTTTGCGTGGAGTTGCGCAAGCTTTTTGATCGTAAATCCCACATGCTGACCCTGGATAGAGAACTACTCACCATACGTCAAGGTTCTCAGGACTTACTGTCTTATATCACCTCATTCAACCGGTTGGTGGTAGAGACTGATTGGCCCGCTGCAAAACGCATCTCATTGTTTTATCAAGGCCTTCGCGGAGAACTAAAGGACGTTCTGGCACAAGTGGTACAGTTGCCCGATACCTGTGAAGAGTTCATCGATTTAACAGTACAATTGGATCACCGGCTCCTAGAGAGAAGAGGGGATAGATCAAGAGGCGACTCTCGCCCTTTTTACCCTCGCTTTAGGGGTCCTACCGAAGACCGTGTTAAACCCTCCGAAGGTCCAGAACCCATGCAGATCGGTGGTATCCGTGGTCCACTGACACTGGAGGAGAAGGAGAAAAGACGTCGGTTGAAGCTATGTCTTTATTGTGGAAAAGGGGGCCACTTCATAAAGGACTGTAGAGCCAGGAATACGGTCTCAGCCAGAAACCCCGTTTCAAAGGTGCAAGCCCTAGTAGAATCCGAGCAACCGACGGAAAACTGAAGAACCCAAACCAGGAAGAGGTCTCTGACTTGGGTTGTTTGCCGCAAATGATCTCCCCCTGTCTTGCGAACACCTTGCATCCTGCAGTGGCGCATATGAACCTCCAAATCATCCTCTGGGTCACCCCCCAGAAATCCTTAAACATTGACGCCTTAGTGGATTCCGGGGCCACCGGAAACTACATCGATCAGGAATACGCCCTGAAAATAGGGATTGCTTGCGAGAAAAAAGAAAAACCAGAGTTGGTGAAAGCTGTGGATGGTACAGTCTTATCATCGGGTCCAGTGGCCTATCATACCTGTTC
Source organism: Lissotriton vulgaris (assembly GCF_964263255.1). NCBI lineage: Eukaryota > Metazoa > Chordata > Amphibia > Caudata > Salamandridae > Lissotriton > Lissotriton vulgaris. The sequence goes on from NC_141689.1 coordinate 234,335,212, forward strand.
TATGCTCATGCAAACTGGAAAAGATCATCAGGAGTATATCCAGTTTGATCTCATTGATGCCCCCCAATTCCGGCTCATCTTGGGGATGCCATGGTTAACTCTCCACGATCCCAAGATTTGTTGGGCAGCACGCACTATTACCTTGTCGTCTGCTTACTGTCAAGAGCATTGTACTCCGGTTTCTACTGTTCCCTGCATTCCAGAACTCTCGTCTTCTCTCTGTCTGGCGGCTTCATGCTCCCCAGACAAATACTGTTGTGCCACCATACTTCCCTCGGAGTATCAGGCGTTCTCCCCTGTGTTTGATAAACAACAAGCTACTCAATTGCCTCCACACAGGGCATACGACTGTAGAATCGATCTCATACCAGGAGCCGATATTCCCTGTAGCAGGGTCTATGCCATGACCGAGAAAGAGACAGAATATCTGAAAACGTACATAGAAGAGAACCTCGCATCGGGTTTCATCAGGCATTCTACATCTCCTGCCTCATCCCCTATGTTTTTCATTCCGAAGAAGGACTGCGCAGAACTCAGACCCTGTATTGACTATAGAGCCATTAACCGAGTGACCATAAAAAACCGGTATCCTCTCCCCTTAATACCTGTGCTCATGGACCAGCTCAAAGGAGCCAAATACTTCACTAAACTCGATCTTCGTGGAGCATATCATTTGGTGCGTGTAAAAAGAGGGGATGAGTGGAAGACGGCGTTTCGAACGAAGCTAGGCCTGTTCGAATACAGGGTAATGCCCTTCGGGTTATGCAACGCCCCCGCAGCGTTTCAGTTTTTTATGGATGAGGTTCTGCGGGGATGCCTGGAAACCTACTGCATTGTGTACATCGACGACATCCTGGTGTATTCCTCCACTCTTTCGGAACATGTCGGACATGTGAAGTCCGTATTGGACCGTTTACAAAGGAACTCTCTATATGCGAAGTTGGAGAAATGTTTATTCCACGTCCAAGAAGTGTCTTTCCTTGGGTATGTCATTAATGAGAAGGGTTTTCAAATGGACTCGAACAAAGTGGAAGCGATACTCACATGGACTACACCGAAGTCTGTGAAAGCTGTGCAAAGCTTTCTCGGTTTTGCAAACTACTATCGTAGGTTTATCAAGGATTTTTCCAAAATCATTCATCCGATTTCTAGTTTGTTGCGGAAAAATATGCCTTTTGTGTGGAGTCAGGAGGCTGAGATCTCATTTCAATACCTGAAGAAGCAGTTTACTCAAGCTCCCATTCTTCGTCACCCTGACCCGCAATTGCCATTCATCCTGGAGACCGACGCGTCCCAATATGCTGTGGGAGGAGTGCTTTCCCAAAGACACCCTAGTACAGGCCAAGTACATCCTGTTGCCTTCTTCTCCAAGAAGCTCACGCCCTGTGAGGTGAATTATGCCATAACGGATAAAGAACTCTTGGCCATCAAGAGGGCATGTGAGGAATGGCGTCACTATCTACTTGGAGCGATCCATACTGTGGAGATCTACACGGATCACCGGAATTTGTTATTCCTGAAGACAGCGAAGGCCCTCACTCCCAGACAATTACGGTGGTCTCTTTTCTTTTCCGACTACGATTTCGTAATCAAATTCAAACCTGGAACCCAAAACGGAAAGGCAGACGCTCTCTCACGTTTGGACGATGGCGAACAGAGGAAGACTGAAGAGGTAGAAACACCTTTAATCCTTCAGGAGACAACAACCATTGTAGGGGCGGTAGCTCTCCTGTCCTCAGACGACTTTCTTGAAGACGTTAAAATAGCCCTTGCAGATATGAACATACCTGAGTGGATACAAGAAGATCCGGAACATCGTACTATGAAGGATGATCTCGCCTATCAGGATACTGCGTTATTCATTCCCACTGAAGCCCTAAGGAAACAAGTATTGAATTGGTCTCATGATTCTGTCCTAGGAGGACATATGGGAATGTACAAAACAATTGCCACCGTGGAACGTTCCTTCTGGTGGCCCCAGTTGAGAGAAGAAGTCCGGTCTTATGTGAGGAATTGTGCCATCTGTACGCAAGGAAAATCTGTGCATGCTCGCCCGGTGGGTCTACTGAGACCTTTGCCCATACCTCCACAACCTTGGCATACTCTCTCCATGGATTTTATCGTTGAGATGCCCCCATGTAATGGAAAGACAGTGATATTGGTTGTCGTTGATCACTTAACGAAAATGGGCCATTTCATACCCCTGAAGGAGGTACCCACGTCAGCGGAATTGGCAGAAGTGTTCCTTCAACATATTGTCAGGGCTCATGGTCTTCCCTGTGTATTGATCACCGACAGGGGTTCCCAGTTCACTTCCCGGTTCTGGAAGGCATTATGTACCACCCTGAACATCGATGCCCGTCTGTCATCCAGCTACCACCCTCAGACGGATGGCAAGACGGAACGCCTGAACCAAACCCTGGAGCAATATCTTCGTTGTTTCTCGTTGAGGAATGATATGGAATGGACTGTGCTACTCTGGATGGCCGAATTCGCATATAATAATGCTGTGCACTCCACACTGGGTTGTTCACCTTTTTTTTGTCTCCATGGGTATCATCCACATATACTTCCCTTCGAGTGGCCTGTCCATTCCCCTGTTCCTAGCATCCACGAACACCACGCCCATCTCAGAGCGGTGTTGTTGGACGCACGAAACAGCCTGGCTGATGCTCAGTCCGCGCAGAAACGCTTCGCTGACAGGAAAAGGAGAGTAGAACCATCATATGGAGTGGGAGACAAGGTCTGGCTCTCCACCAAGAATCTCCACATTAAAGGGCATACCAAACTGACACCTAAATATGTGGGGCCCTACAGCATAGTGGAAGTGATTAACCCGGTTGCAGTGAGACTCCTACTCCCGGTGGGTTGGAAGATACATCCAGTGTTTCATGTCTCCCTCCTGGTACCTTGCCCTCCCACTATGAGAGTACCAGTAGCCCCACTCCCGATTGATGTGGATGGTCAGGAGGAATTTGAGGTACAGTCCATTCCAGATTCCCGTATGGTGAGGGGTAGAATCCAGTACTTGGTGGAATGGAAAGGTTATGGCCCTGAGGATCGGTCCTGGGAACCCCTGGGGAACCTGCACTGTCCAGAGCTAGTTGACCGTTTCCATGCCCTGCATCCGGGTAAGCCGGGTCGACCGCCGAGTCGGCAGTCCTCGAGAGGGGGTTCTGTAGCGATTGTGGTGCCCGGGGGTAGAGGAAGGATTCTACTATCACGATCTAGGAGATGGTATGCCTGCGGGGACATGAGGAGAAGGAATCGAGCGAACTACAATGACCAGCATTCCAAGGGGCAAGCAGGAAGTGCCATGAGACCAAAAGGCATATTAGCACCTCCCACCCAGACGGACGGTGCTTGTCAATGTGATTCCCAAGTCGACCGGAGTGGCGGATGGTGTTCCCCGCCGGATCCCAGCGAGAAGCAAGAAGTTTCCTGTTGAAGAACCCGTGATTCCCCCAGCGCCTTGCTGACTGACTGAGCTCTGTGGCTAAGTACTCTTGTAACGAAAGTGGGCTCACTTTCGTTTTTCTGCCTTCGTGTTCTTAGTTTGTAGTTAGTTAGTTTAGGGCGGAACTGGGACATTCGTTTGTTTGCGATCTGTCAGGCAACGTATTGCAGAAGACGCGCTGCGCTGATAACCTGTGCTGGAGCTCCCCAGGAGAAGGATTCTGGGAGCTGTAGTCCAAAGCTTTATGTTTGGTTCATGGACTATATTGCCATTGAGAGACAGAGACCTTTTTTACTGTGAAGTTGTTTAGCAGTCTCTTGGCTTCACTTTGTGGCAAAGCTCTGAAGGCGGTTTGTGCTTTTCAACAAATCGCGACCATTTCCTTTCTTTGTGATTACTGCCTGTTGCAGTCCTGAACAATTGGCTGAACTACTATTAATCAAGCAGGATTGCTTGGAGGTTTTTTCTTACACGGCCTGGGTGGTGCATGATTCTGGTAAGTGAGGTGCCTAGGTCTTGTTTCAGATACACCCCGAAACACCTGAACTATAGTATTAACGGTGTTCATTACTCTCCCCACTTAGATGGGCCCTTCCATGCTGTCTTCCGCATCTTGGTGACCAGACTCCCGGGGGATCCCAAAGAATCATCGCTACCCATTTATTATTTTATCCACTTCCCCTTTCCCGGCTAGGTACGAGGGCACACAGTGTGTATTGCTTCCACTGTGGGTTTCGTGGTTGGCTGGGAGAAGAGAGCTTAGCATCAGAAGTCGTTTCTGCCGGACATCCTGCATCAGGTTAGTGGCGTGTGTGAGCCTGCGCTGCTGCCTGTCCCTGACAGAAAGCCGCCAGCGCTTCACAATGAGTATTGGAGCTGATGGAGTTACCGGCCGGCTTCCTTGCCACAAGGTCTTTAAGGGCCTTAAAGATGGTTTTAACAGGATTCCCACTATTGCGAAACTCCAGAGCGTAGTATTCAGCCCGGGTTCTACAGACCGCGCGGTGATAAGACTTGACCGCAGCCATATACAGGGTTTTTTTTGCTGCTGTCATACCTCTTTCTCCAGTCTCTCTCTGCACGTCTGCATACACTTTTCAGAGCCCTCAGATTGCCATCATACCAGGGACTGGGGGCGCGGGAGCCACACTTACTGGAAACCATCGGGATAAGGGAGTCGAGGGCCCTGGTTACCCATCCGCAGAAATGGTCATAACCAGACTCCACGTTCTCCACTGCACCCAGTGGGTCGTCAGTGAGAAAGCGGTGGAGATCTTCCGCCTTTAATTTGCTCCAGCGCCGTCTGGGCATGGCTCGCAGTGGCACCTTAAGTGGGGCTTCGTCAAGAGGACAGTGAATGGTCACGAGTGAGTGGTCTGACCAGGTCAGGGGGAGGGGGGGGGGCCACTGTAACCCCTTCTAAGTTAGAAAAAAAGGGGTCCAGAGTGTGGCCACCACTATGAGTGGGGTCCGAGACCAGCTGGAACAATTGAAGGCCCTCAAGGTCCGCCACCATCCCTCCCACAGAAGAAAGACACAAAGTGTCAAAATGGAGATTCAAGCCACCAATGATAGAAAAATTGGCAGACCCTACTGCTAGTGAACTAACCGCCTCAGGGAGAGCCTCTCGAAATGCCACTGAGCTACCAGGTGGACGGTAAATCAGCAATCCTGACAAGGTAAAATGCGGAGTAACCGCAACCTTGAACAGGGCGCTTTCGCAGCCCGTGATGTTCTGCACACTCCAGGCGCAAGAATAGCACGATTTACCAGCAAGAGCGACGCCACCCCCTCTCGAAAAGCGGTTGAGCGTGTAGATGGAATACTCAACGGGGAACGCCAGATTCAATACCGTAGAATCGGTGTCTTGCAGCCATGTCTCTGTCAGACAAAAGATGTCAGGGGGGTCATTGTCCACAAGATCAGCAATATCCTGATAATGCTTGACCGCCGATCTGACGTTTAAATTCCAGATGGTGAGATGTCGCGAAGAGACCTTACTGCTTATGGCAGGCTGCACTATAAAAGACCCCAAACAGGAAGGGGCTTCGAGTAGCCAGCCGCCACAAGCACAGCGATGGGGGCCACACAAAGGGTCAACGCGGACTTCGGCGCAGGGAGGCAGACAGGTGTTAAATGCCAGGAGACTATCCCTGGTATACATAAGCATGGTTAGAGATGCACCTGATGTAAATATCGCCGCGAAGCCAGCGCAACCGAGCGCGGACGGGCGCAGACGGGCACGACTCCGGCCACGCGAGGACACGCCCGCTGCGCGATCCCGCTGCGCTAGGGGAGGAGCCTTAAATAGGTGTTCCCAGGCGTCACATGTGCATTCAAGCGCTGTCAGCTGGAAAAGCCTCACTCCACTCACCCCACTCCAAGATGTCCGCCAAAAACGAACCAGGCACCCACCCCAGGACCAGACCCGCCAAAACGGCAGTGAAGGGGCACAATTTATGGTGCAGGTAAGGGGCAATTTAAAAAAGGGTCAAAATGACCAAAACAAACAAAAAGAATATATAACGTTTTTAAAACAGCAGTTTTACTGCAAAAACGCGCAAGCGCTCTCGCAGCAGCAGCTACCTTGTCAGGGGCTGAAAGCAGGAGGGACTCGCCCTAAATAGGTGTTCCCAGGCGTCACATGTGCATTCAAGCGCTGTCAGCTGGAAAAGCCTCACTCCACTCACCCCACTCCAAGATGTCCGCCAAAAACGAATCAGGCACCCACCCCAGGACCAGACCCGCCAAAACGGCGGTGAAGGGGCACAATTTATGGTGCAGGTAAGGGGCAATTTAAAAAAGGGTCAAAATGACCAAACAAACAAAAAGAATATATAACGTTTTTAAAACAGCAGTTTTACTGCAAAAACGCGCAAGCGCTCTCGCAGCAGCAGCTACCTTGTCAGGGGCTGAAAGCAGGAGGGACTCGCCTTAAATAGGTGTTCCCAGGCGTCACATGTGCATTCAAGCGCTGTCAGCTGGAAAAGCCTCACTCCACTCACCCCACTCCAAGATGTCCGCCAAAAACGAACCAGGCACCCACCCCAGGACCAGACCCGCCAAAACGGCGGTGAAGGGGCACAATTTATGGTGCAGATAAGGGGCAATTTAAAAAAAAGGGTCAAAATGACCAAAACAAACAAAAAGAATATATAACGTTTTTAAAACAGCAGTTTTACTGCAAAAACGCGCAAGCGCTCTCGCAGCAGCAGCTACCTTGTCAGGGTGGCTGGGGAGGTAGATCAATTTGAGGAGCTGTGGCAACCCTTCCTAGCGCTGCTGTCCACGGAATTCCGGGAGCTCACCTGCCCGAGGTACCTTAGACTCCTTAGGCTGACGCCACCGACGACCCCGGTGGATTAGACTGAATGGGGGGCAGGATCTTGGGGGATGGGGTGCGGGCTGATTGGGGTGGGTAATTCTAGTACGGGGCCATTGGACGGGGGAGTTGGGGTGTTGTTTTCTTCCTTTTTCCTTTATTGGGGGTTGGGGGATCGGAGGGACTGGGTATTTGATATTTATTTGATATTTATTGGAATTTGTATAGCGCGACTATCGCTCCGGAAGGAGCATCTTGGCGCTGAGCAAACAGAGAACCAGCAATAGAAAGCGAGAATCAGATGGCTGCGAGGACCGATGAGTCAGACTGAGGGAAAATCCAGGTCTTCAGAAGCCTCCTAAAAATGCTTTCTGAGGGGGCATGCCTAAGGTTGGGGGGGAGACAATTCCATGCCTTGGAAGCCAGAAATGAGAAGGTCTTTCCACCTTTTGTTTTTAGTTTTATTCGAGGTACAGTAACTAAATTGGCTCCTGACGACCTCAGGCAACGAGATGGAATGTAACGCAGGAAGCGCTTAGCCAGGTAAGAAGGGCCAGTGTTCCTGATGGATTTGAAGACCGTGACGAGAAGCTTGAAGAGAATTCTTTTGTGGAGGGGCAGCCAATGAAGAGTGTTAAGGGCTGCAGAGGCCGAGGACCTACGGGGGAGTTTAAGAACGAGCCTGGCCGCTGCGTGTTGGACGCTTTGCAGTTTCTTGAGGGAGGATTTCTTTATGCCTGCCAGGAGGCCATTACAATAATCCAGCCGGGAAAGGATGAGAGCCACCGCGACTGATTTCCTGGCTGAGATGGGAAGGAAGTCAAAGAATTTCCTTAGCTGTCTAATCAGACTAAAACAGCACCCTGCGGTAATGCGCACGTGCTCGTCAAAGCTGAGGGACGAGTCAAATTGAACCCCAAGATTGCGGGCCGAGGAGACCGCACTCGGAGGGGCTTCAGAGTTTTGGGGCCACCAGTCTTTAGGGGAGAAGAGGATGCCTTTGCCTAAGGGTATTATTTCGGTTTTGGCGCTGTTGCATTTAAGGTGGTTCAGGTTAAGCCAGGAAAAGACTTGAGAAAGGCAATTTTGAAATCTCAGGGCAGCGTCAGGGTGTATTTTATCTATGGTGAAGACAAGCTGAGTGTCGTCAGCATAGGAAGTCACGAGTATCCCGTGAGATTCGATCAGCGTGAGGAGGGGGGCCATATATATATTAAAAAGAGAGGACTCAGTATGGACCCCTGGGGCACACCTGATATGGTGGGTGTTTCGCCAGAAAGAAAGGGGCCAAAGGAAACCGTTTGTGATCGATCGGATAGGAATGATGTTATCCAGGCCAAAGCAGTACCCGACACACCAATCTCACGCATTCTGTTGATGAGAATGGCATGTGAGATGGTGTCGAAGGCTGCGGTTAAGTCGAGCAGGATGAGAACAGCCTGTCTTCCCTCATCCTGCAAGAACTTAATGGTATCCGATAGTTCGATCAGTGCGGTTTCTGTGGAATGGCCCGGGCGGAAGCCAGATTGCTGTGGGTGCAGGATGTGATTATTTTCCACAAAAGTTTTTAGTTCCTCGTGAACTAGCTGCTCGGTGATTTTACCTAGTGCTGGGAGTAGGGAGATTGGGCGCATGTTGGATAGATCAGTTGGGGATTTATTTTGTTTTTTCATGAGGGGCTTAACTATGGCCTTCTTCCATTCAGCGGGGACAATGCCTGAGTTGAGGGATTCGTTAACAATGGCATTGATTGACGGGTTGACGACCTCAATAAGGTGGTGTAGAATAATCGGGGGGCAGGAATCAGTGGGGGCTCCCGATCTACAGGTCATAATAGCCTTTTGTGTTTGTGACAGGGAAACTGTTATAAAGTTACTCAGAGAAGGTATAGTATTGTCGGTATCTTGTATATGAATTGGTGGGGGGGGGAAATCCTTATGAATGTTGTTGATTTTTTCGATGAAGAAATCTGCTATTTGGTCGCAGAGGGTTTGTGAAGGGGGGATTTCAAGTGCCAGTGCCTTTGGGTGGGTGAAGGACTTTACTATTTTAAAAATAGTATGTTGTTTCTGTTTGGCGTCCTCTATAGCTGAGGTGAAGAATACCTTTTTGGCTATTTTTATGTTGGAGAGGTATTGTTTCCTCTGCAAGATGTATATGGATCTAGAAGAGGGGTCGTAAGTTTTCCTCCACTCTCTTTCAAGGACCCTGCACTTTAGGTGACAATCGGTGAGGGCCTGGGTGTACCAGGGGGCATTGGGCTTCCTTTTGCATTGAACTGATTTTTGATTGGTGGAGTTGGAGTTGGTAGAGACCACTCTGTCAATCCACAAATGAAAATTTTTAGAGTCTTGTGATGCCTCTCCGACGATAGGAGGAGGGGGGACAGGGAGCTGGGGGTTCAGCTTGATGCGCTCGGCCACTTTCTTCCAGTTGGTAGGGAATGGGGTGGGAGGGCATTTGGTGTGCGGTAACAATAGGGGTTTGGCCTTGATGGAAAAAGGAATAAAACAGTGATCTGTCCATATTTGCGGTAGCGGGGGAGAGACATCTAGAGAAGCCAAGTTTGTGCAGATGCCGTCCAACGTGTGCCCGGCCCGGTGGGTAGGGTGGGAGACACGTTGTGAGTGTAGGAAATTAGAGGTGTGGGAGTCTGTGCAGGATTCCAAATGGAGATTAAGATCACCGAGGAAGGTGAAAGTGGGATAGTGGGTCATGAGTGATCCCAGAGTCTCGTCCAGGGAGTCCAAGAATTGTGTGGCGTTCCCAGGAGGGCGGTAGACGAGTCCTCCTGAAAGGGAGGAGGAGGAGTTAATTTGGATCACGAAGCCAATGCTCTCACAGTCCTTGAGAGAGGCCAGATCGAATGTGTGGCACCTGAAAGATTTCTTAACGATGATAGCCAACCCACCTCCCCGACCGCCGGGTCTATCACGCCTGAAGATGGTGAAATCAGGGGGGAGGGCGGTTGCCAGGTCAGGGTTAGAAGCATCGTTTAGCCAGGATTCAGTGATGAAAAAGGCGTCAAGATCGTGAGACAAAATTAGGTCATGGATGTCTTGTCCATGACATGCTAGAGATCTGGCATTAATAAGTCCACAATTAAAGGTGCCCTGCTTATGAGGGGGTGGGGGAGGGAGAGAAGGAATTGAGCAAGTGTGTCCCGGGGATGACCATCTGCAGGAACGGCAGGAAAATGTGCCCCAGAGGCGATCGGTGGGACAGGTGAACTTTACAATTGTGGCTTGCTGTTGGCGGGCGCATTGAATGCCTGAGAGCTGGAAGGTTTAGGGCAGCATGGCCCGCGCCCGGCGCGATCCTGGCGCGGACGGGCGCAGACGGGCTTGGCTTAGGCGCGGCTTCGGCGCGCAACCGGCGCGCCCGCTGCGCCAGCCCGCTGCGCCGTCTGGATGGATAGCACATTTTATGGGAAGGAGGGAGGGTGGGAGGACGGCGCGACTAGAGCGCTGACCTCACCTTCCTCACTCAAGATGGCGCCCACCGCCGAGTAATGTTGATAAAAAGCGGCTGGGCTGAAAGGAGAGGAAGAGAAAGTGTAAAGGGTGTCAGAGTGCCTGAATTCTCAATTCCCCTTAATCTAACAGCCCCCAGAGGTAAAATACGGCGGTTTTAAAATGAGTATAAAAACGCTCCAAATATAGTGCAGGAAAAGCTAAAATCAAGTTGCCTCAAATCGCAATTGTCCAAGCTCTTCAGCAGCTCGCAGCCCCAGTTCCCCTCACCAGGGAGAGCTTCTGTAAGGCAGGGAGCGCTGGGAAGGGCTCACCTAAATACAATGGGAGGGCGGGAGGACGGCGCGACTAGAGCGCTGACCTCACCTTCCTCACTCAAGATGGCGCCCACCGCCGAGTAATGTTGATAAAAAGCGGCTGGGCTGAAAGGAGAGGAAGAGAAAGTGTAAAGGGTGTCAGAGTGCCTGAATTCTCAATTCCCCTTAATCTAACAGCCCCCAAAGGTAAAATACGGCGGTTTTAAAATGAGTATAAAAGCGCTCCAAATATAGTGCAGGAAAAGCTAAAATCAAGTTGCCTCAAATCGCAATTGTCCAAGCTCTTCAGCAGCTCGCAGCCCCAGTTCACCTCACCAGGGAGAGCATCTGTAAGGCAGGGAGCGCTGGGAAGGGCTCACCTAAATACAATGGGAGGGCGGAGGACGGCGCGACTAGAGCGCTGACCTCACCTTCCTCACTCAAGATGGCGCCCACCGCCGAGTAATGTTGATAAAAAGCGGCTGGGTTGAAAGGAGAGGAAGAGAATAGTAGTGCTTTGATGAGTCGCTGATGGCTATCCGTGCTCAGCTTTGGGTGGGGTGTTGATGTGCACACGAGTGTTACACAGATTGCTTATTTGCCTTACATTTGCTGTGTTTTTCTTCTGACCAACGGACTGCTTTTCGCCAACGCTCCTGAGTTGCACTTCTTCCTTTATTGTGCTGTATGTAACCTTATCCTCCCATTCCCCTCCCCCGTGTTTTTGTCTTAATAAAAAATGCTTTAAACCTAAAGCTAGGATCATCATCAGGACGGGTATTATACAAGCCTGAAATAATACACTGCCTGTGGGAAAGGGAAGAATTGGGAAGGAAGGCAGGGAACGAAAAAGACTATTAAGGCATACATAGTAAAAAGATAAAAGATGATCACGCTTATTGGATGTAGAAGCCGGCGGTTTAGCTTGTTGGCGTAACTGGCACCGAATGTCAGGGTTGGAGACATCTTATGTTACTATATCTGGGTTATTTGTAAACACTATTGTGTTCGAATTACCCAGGTATGCGCGCTGCTCCCCATACGAATTTTTTTTTCGTCTGTAGCAACATTTGGCCGGCACTTTATTTTCATGCTGTAGCGGGATGGAGGCATACATGCACTAGACATATGAAATGTACAAGACACACATTTTCCTATATTGAATGAATTAATGGATAAACCGCATGTTGTACTTTATTTATTAAGGGCAAAACTGAGCATTAATAAAAACAACTAAGAACAATATGCCACATGTAACCTGTGGCTTTTTCCCCCTGCTTTTTAGTATGCTAGCTATTCTATTTATATATGTTATAACGCTAATATCAGTTGGGCTTTAAGAATACTGCATATAGATAGCTGATTAAAAAACATCAGCTAGAACTAAACGTTTGGAAAGGGGCGACCATTCGGTCCCCCCGAACGTATGGCCGAGTACCACGAGCCCCCCGGGAAGCCATTTTTGGGCGGGAGGCGAGCCTCGGCTGGTATGCCCGAAGCGGCGTAGCCGGGGCGCGCTGTTCCCCGCCCTCGAGTGGGCTGGCCTAGACACTGACGCGGCTGGCCACGCCCTAAGGGCAGGCAGGGGCGGGTTTACGCCCGCCCTGAAGACGGATAAAAGGAGCAACAAGCCAAGAACGCATCCTCTTGTTCCTGTGCTCTGAAGCTGCACCCCCTCGCTGCACGTGAGCTCGAGACGGAACGAAGAGCCAATTTTGAGTGTGGTAATCTTTCTTGTTTGTCTTACAGATACTCTGTTGGGGAATGCCTAAGAAAGTTGGAAAGCGAATGACTACCGACCAGATGCTGCGGGTTCTTGTGAAAGAGGTGACCGACCTAAAGAAGCGAATGGCGGAGAAAGATGGGGAAGAGGGACCGAAACGTCCGTTGGCTGGAGCAGCTCCGGGAGGAAAAGGCAAGAGGCTCAGAAGGGGAGCAGCTGGAGGGGACATCCCGGTTCCCTGTACCCCACTCGAAGAGCCAACTCCGGTGCCGGCGGAGGGGAATCCGATTCCCGTTGTGGTCACCCCCGTGTCCGGGGAAGATATGCCGCCCGAGCTGGCAGCACAATTAGCAGCGTGGTTGGGTAAAAATAACGAGGGCGCCACGGCTGACGACGCACGGTCTTTGATGAGGCAACTGCGTGAAACAAGGGAGGCGGCGAAGGCAGCATCGCCAGTCATCACGCCGGCCGCGGCAGGAGGAAAGCCACCTGGGATAGGCTCAGCCGCAGACACAGCTTCCGGTTCAGGTAAGCGGCCATTGCCGATTGCGAGGGATGAGTCTGCCCCGTCAAGAAGGGAAAAGTTGGGTCAACATGTCCCTCTAGCTATTAAGGAGAAGATATGGGCAGATGAGTATGTAAACATCTTCTCGTTGCTTACCGATCATTATGAGATGGAATATGTTAAGAGCCAAAAGGAGCTCATGCACCCGAGTGTCTGGCGCGCAAAGATGGCCGCCTTCAAGGTAAATGAGAACATTGCCAATTGGGGCAAGGCATGGGGGATTTTTACATCCATCCTGGGCGAACGTAGGCCCGAATTACTGTCTGAATTGCCGATTTATCAGTCGCGGATCATGGGGTATTCCGTGTCACATGGGGGCAATCAGTGGTTCTGTTACGATAATATTTTCAGAAAATCGAAAGAACATGATAAAAACTTAACTTGGGATTGTTACGATTCTGTGTCATGGTCAAAAATGGCGGATACTGGTATGTTGAATTTGCCATTAGTAGGGAGTAGTGTGGGGGAGTCCTCCCGCCAATATTCTGGGACCTCCTTTCGATCAGGCGCGAGTAACGAATACCAGTCCAGGCCGAACGGCACCACAGGTAAAAAGGGGAGTTGTTGGAACTTTAACAGGGGTAAATGTACGAGGCCCCAGGGGTCATGCAAATTTAGGCACGAATGTAGCGGGTGTGGGCAAGCGTCCCATCCTGAGTCCATGTGCAGAGCCAAAACGGGTGATAACGGGGGTAGAGGAGGCGCCAAACAGGTCTGAAATAGTCCGAGGGGCGCCTTTACCTACTCCGATTGATACCATGGCAATGATTCCTTGGCTCAGCGAATACCCGGACCACGCTTCCGCTGGGGTGTTGCGGAACGGGTTTTCATATGGTTTCCGCATCCCAGTGGGGGAGTTTCAGGGTTTAGCGAAATGTAAAAACCAAATATCAGTCTTGCAGCACACGACCGTGGTACAGGAGAAGATTGGGAAAGAGGTGGCTCGAGGTCGAGTCGCCGGCCCGTTTAATGTGCCACCGGTTACTAACTTTGTTTGTTCCCCCTTAGGGGTGGTCCCCAAGAAGGACCCGGGTGAGTTTCGGCTGATACATAATTTATCAGCCCCACGTGGTCTTTCCGTAAACGATGCGATAGACCCGGCAGTATGTTCAGTACGGTATGCATCTTTCGATGAGGCCGTAGCCATTTTGAATCGCCTAGGGCCGGGTGCGCTGATGGCGAAATCTGATATCGAGTCAGCGTTCCGGTTGCTCCCGGTACATCCAGACGATCAGCGTCTTCTTGGTTTCATGTTTCAGGGACACTATTACATGGATAGATGTATGCCAATGGGTTGCTCTATATCCTGTTCCTATTTCGAGCAGTTCAGTTGTTTCCTGCAATGGGTCTTCACAAGGAAGACGGGGTTTCATCAGGTTATGCATTATCTCGATGACTTTTTGTTTCTAGGGGCAGCCGGCGATCCGGAATGTGGTCAGGCTTTGAATGAATTTTGTGTCTTAATGAACCATTTTGGTGTGCCATTGGCACCCGGTAAGACGGTGGGTCCTTCGACTTGCCTCGAGTTTCTGGGGATCGAGCTCGACTCGGAGGAGGGTTGTTTTCGTTTACCAAGAGGAAAAGTGCTCAGGTTCAGGGCATCCCTGGAGACGTGTATTAGTCAGTCTAAGGTTAAGTTGCAGCAATTACAACAATTGGTGGGACAGCTGAATTTTGCCCTGAGAGTAATACCGATGGCCCGTCCCTTTTCCCGCTCGATCGCTCAGGCCATGGTCGGCCTGAAGGAGGGTCACCATCGCACGAGGCTCTCGGCCGAGGTTCGCCAGGACATGCGCATTTGGTTGGCATTTCTGGCAGATTTCAATGGTCGAGTTGTCTGGAACAAACCGGCGGTGTCCTCCGAGGAGCTGGGGCTGTGGACAGATTCGGCAGGGAGCATTGGTTTTGGTGCCATCTTTGGCACACAATGGTCGGCTCAAAAATGGCGGTCATGGTGGCATGAGGATGGGTTGACGAGTAACATTGCTTTTCTTGAACTGTTCCCCATTCTGGTGGCCCTGAAAACTTGGCCTGAGGGGTTTAGAGATCACTCTGTGGTATTCTGGTCTGATAACATGACCGTGGTTGAGTGTATCAATAGCCAGGCGGCACGATGCAAATGGATCCTGAGACTGCTGAAAGAAATTGTCTTGTTGTGTATGCAATTGAATGTCCTATTTAAGGCAAGACATGTGCCGGGGGTGATGAACCAAGCGGCTGATGCGCTTTCTCGTTTCCGTATGCAGGCCTTCTGGGGTTTTCTGCCCACAGCGGACCCGGTGGCGGCACCCTTTCCCGAAGCTCTCTGGTCTCTCGGTGCCCCGAACTACGAAACCTCGTGGGAGAGAGTTTAGCACCCAGGACAAGGAAGGCATATGAAGGGGCGTTCCTTTCCTATTTGGCCTTTTTGGGGACTGCTGGAGGGGAGCTTTGGGGCCAGGAGGAGTGGGTAGTTAATTTCCTGCTGTCTTTACATCAGGCAGGCAAATCAGTGGCTACTGCCCAGAGGCATCGGGCAGCCATTTCCTTTGTGGCTAGGGCTTATGGGATCCAGGACCCGACAGCGTCTTTCGTTGTACAAAAAGCGCTACGTGGGTGGCAACGCCTTGAGGGTCGCAGAATAGATGTAAGGCGCCCGATAGGTCTGGATAGGCTGGCCCTGTTATTATCTGTACTCCCTTCAACGTGTTCATCCCAGTATGAAACAGTGTTATTCCGAGCCGCTTTTGCGCTGGCATTCCATGGGGCTATGCGGGTAAGCGAACTAGTGGCGAGGAACAAGCGGGATGTGACGGGGGGACTGTGCCGAGAGCACGTTCAGGTCAGAGGGGAGACAATGTCCATCTCGTTTGTCAGGTCCAAGACCGACCAGGGTGCGATGGGGGACTGCATAATCATACAAAGGATTCCCGGGTCCTCCATGTGCCCGGTAAGTTGCGTAGAGGAATATTTAGCGCAAAGGGTGGCATCATGGGGGGGGGACATTGTTGCGACACGCTGACACCACCCCACTGACGAGGTTTCAGTTTCAGCGGGTGCTTGCGATGTCAATCTCCGCTGCGGGCTTGAACCCCGGCGAGTTTGGGACCCATTCCTTTCGGATAGGGGCTGCTACAGAGGCTACAGCCAGGGGTCTGAATGTCGAACAAGTTAAACGTGTGGGGCGTTGGTCCTCGAACTGTTATAAAAGGTATGTGCGGTTGCACATGTTGTGAAGCTGTAATGATGTACTCACGCTTCTTGTTTTCTTTGGTTTTCAGTTGCGCAAGCCTACGAGGCGGGGCGGACTGTGCAGTCGACCCAACACCGGGTCAGCGGTCAGACAGCACCGGCTGTGAAAAAGGAGGTGTGGGTCGTGGGCCACTCATACGTGAGGCGGGCCGCGGACGTATTCAAAGCAGGTGACATGATTCACGTGGCTGGGGAATACGGGTACAGTGTGTCCTTCTACGGAAAGGGCGGGCTCTGTATTGACCAGTTTCAATCATTTTTTGAGGGTTTGTTAGGGCGGACGAGGTCACCGCCGGCTATAGTCATAGTACATCTTGAAGGCAACGAATTGGTGTCCACTGGTAGACGACTACTTCTTGAGGCAATGCTTTCCACTGTAAGTTGGTTAGCGAGAAGAGTTCCAGGGTGCACAATCGCATGGTCCCATATGATACCGCGAAAAGTGTGGCGGGGGGATCTTTCAGTTTCTGCTCTGAATCATTCAGTAAGGAAGATTAATAATAAAGTGAGTCGATTGTTCCGTTCAAGTACACTGCATTCTATTTCGCATGGTTGTATTAAAGGGGACAGTATGTATTTGGGTGATGGTGTTCATTTTTCCCGGGTGGGGAACGAGTTACTCATAGGAGACCTGATAGCTTGGCTGGGGACTTTAAGACATGACCTTTAGGTAGGAGTGTGTGGGGGGTCCGGATAGCCGGTCAACTATCCGGCCTGTGGCGGTAAGGTCATGATCGGTGAGCACTAATTGGTAGATCCCTATGAGTGGGCGTCACCCATTACGGATGGGAGCGCTCGAGGGAGGTGGCCATTGGCCCCTCAACGGGTAGGCGGTCCCTTCTAAGGATGGGACGCCGAAAGGAAAGGAAAGGCGGTCAAGGCCCCTTCCTGGGTAGGAGGGGCTACAGCCCCCTCCTGGGGAATTTCCCGGGGCCAGGATATCTGCGACGGCAGATGTGGTAAGTTGTGTGGGGTTTGGGAGGGGGTCTACGCTACCTTCTAGATACCTCACACGAGTCCTCGAACGACCTTTAAGTGGCGTCGAGTTTATTGGGGCCCCCGTCAAGTCAAGGGAAATTGGTAGTTGCACTTGAGGTACACCTCTGTGCGGTCGCCCCTCACAAGTGAGGGGGATATTTCGGGTTTAGGGATCTTGACACCGGTTACGACCTTGCCGTTGGCCCTTAAACGTTAGGATGTACAATTTCAAAATTTCAAGTTAATGTTTTGTAGGATGTTAGTTCGGCTAGGAGAACCTTTGTATTAGAGAATATGTTAAGGTTAGCCAAACATCGCAATGTGGTAATGAAATTGTACATAATATGAAACTGTTATTTTAATGTTTTATTTTTGTTTCATATTTTAATAAATACGGCCGGGAGGGTCACTCCCTCCCGTCTTCCAAAAGTTCAGAACGGTTTCCGGTTTCCCATCCTTGGGGAGTGTGTTGAGAGGGGGTGGCGGGTATCACGGCCATATGGAAAGGGGCGACCATTCGGTCCCCCCGAACGTATGGCCGAGTACCACGAGCCCCCCGGGAAGCCATTTTTGGGCGGGAGGCGAGCCTCGGCTGGTATGCCCGAAGCGGCGTAGCCGGGGCGCGCTGTTCCCCGCCCTCGAGTGGGCTGGCCTAGACACTGACGCGGCTGGCCACGCCATAAGGGCAGGCAGGGGCGGGTTTACGCCCGCCCTGAAGACGGATAAAAGGAGCAACAAGCCAAGAACGCATCCTCTTGTTCCTGTGCTCTGAAGCTGCACCCCCTCGCTGCACGTGAGCTCGAGACGGAACGAAGAGCCAATTTTGAACCCACCCACCAGCCCCTGAGGACAGCCAGTTGTTTTGAATAAAGTTTTGTTATGGTAATTCTATTTCTTGCAGGTTGTGGTGAGTGTCGTGTTATTCTTAGTATGCAATAAAGAATGGTCAGCTACAATATGTTTTTTCAAATAAAGTAATTCTGCACTAAGTATTGATCAGTAATCATACGTGAAATGGTTTATGGTTGTTGTAATTGAGTAATTTAGTTAAATTGTCGTATTTATTTTTGGTCGGGCGGTAAGGTCATGATCGGTGAGCACTAATTGGTAGATCCCTATGAGTGGGCGTCACCCATTACGGATGGGAGCGCTCGAGGGAGGTGGCCATTGGCCCCTCAACGGGTAGGCGGTCCCTTCTAAGGATGGGACGCCGAAAGGAAAGGAAAGGCGGTCAAGGCCCCTTCCTGGGTAGGAGGGGCTACAGCCCCCTCCTGGGGAATTTCCCGGGGCCAGGATATCTGCGACGGCAGATGTGGTAAGTTGTGTGGGGTTTGGGAGGGGGTCTACGCTACCTTCTAGATACCTCACACGAGTCCTCGAACGACCTTTAAGTGGCGTCGAGTTTATTGGGGCCCCCGTCAAGTCAAGGGAAATTGGTAGTTGCACTTGAGGTACACCTCTGTGCGGTCGCCCCTCACAAGTGAGGGGGATATTTCGGGTTTAGGGATCTTGACACCGGTTACGACCTTGCCGTTGGCCCTTAAACGTTAGGATGTACAATTTCAAAATTTCAAGTTAATGTTTTGTAGGATGTTAGTTCGGCTAGGAGAACCTTTGTATTAGAGAATATGTTAAGGTTAGCCAAACATCGCAATGTGGTAATGAAATTGTACATAATATGAAACTGTTATTTTAATGTTTTATTTTTGTTTCATATTTTAATAAATACGGCCGGGAGGGTCACTCCCTCCCGTCTTCCAAAAGTTCAGAACGGTTTCCGGTTTCCCATCCTTGGGGAGTGTGTTGAGAGGGGGTGGCGGGTATCACGGCCATAGAGTTCATGTGAAAGAATGCGTGGCCCTGATAAGACGAACGCTTCATAAAGTTCTAAGAAGCCACACAAAAAAATGGAGCGCCACTTTTTGGCAAAGTGAAAGTCCAAGATCAAAAAGGCAGTTATAGAAGAATATACTTATGAGATGCACTGAAATGGAATGCATGGAAATAGATGCAGGTGCATACAAGACTGCTACTGTAAAATAGTCCAGGGATTAACCTCTTCGCCGCTAATGACAAGGGTAACTCGTCATGGACTTTCCATTGATTTCAATGGAAATTAAAGCAGAGGATAAATTGTACCTTAGCAGCCAAGTGGTTAACCGATAGATGTGGCCTTTAGCTGTTTCCCCCTGGTTGATATAAGATGTATGTACATATGTAGCATTAATTACTCACACACATCTCGCGATATTACTGCTTGTAAACCATTGCAGAAGTAACTGGTAACTATTGAACAGAATTCGCTTTTGTTTGTTTCCCTGTACAGTATGTGTAGTCTGACTGCACGTTTAGAAAGCGCTGTATATAGGTAGGATAAGGAATAACAGCATCCTGAGCTGTATCAAGAGTTGATTTGAAACTATGCCGATTGCCGTTAAAGCGGAAATGCTAAAATATTTTGGAAGCTATACACCCAAATAATGCGCCACAATTAGGTTAAGTGAAGGTCTGAAAAGGTCTAAAAAGCATGTATAAATAATAATCTGCTGCAATGCGCTAAAGTGGGAGCGCCATAAACATGGGAGAAGGCGCGTACTAGACAGTGAACAAAAAAAGCCACCAAGAACTAACAGTCAAAGACGCTGCCAGGTGGGCAGGGGAGGAATTTTAACTTCTCCCCTCCCCCCACCTCTGCCGGAAGTGATGAGAGGGACCCCAAAGTTGGTCTCTGGACAGTAGGCTTCCCAGTGTGCCATCCTGTGGCACTAAAGGGGCCGCCCTCTTATGAGGGTCCCCTGCGAGGACGTCATCGGTCAGCCCACAATGGGCTAATGTTGCAACAACGAAAGCCCTATGAAAATGTAAGAAGCTACACACTCAAAATAAAACGCTGTGATTAGGGCAAGTAAAAGCGCCAAGAAGATCTGAAAAGGCACTTAAAAAAAAATGAACCGCCGCAATGTGCTGAAAGGGAGCGAGATGAAGATGGGAGCAGGCACAATGCAGACAGCGAACGCAAAACAACCGGGAAATAACGTACAGATGCAGCTAAGGCTCCTTCCAGTCTGGCCTTCCCCTGTTTGCAATTTAACTAAAGGTTTCACAGACATGAAAGAAGTCACGGCATGTGGCTTACAAACCACAACACTGCTTTTAGCATAATTCACGACGAACAATAGATGTGCTACAGATAAGATTAAGAAACGTACCTCCCAAACAGTAAACTAAGTGCTGGATGGCATGTGTCTGCCTCGTGTGAAGTATCTAGGTAGACAAACCTTTACTAGCCGGTGATTTTGATATTACAAAGCATACTGAGGATGCCTGAAGGGTGGATTACAGCTTTTGCATACATCAAAATGTGCGTACTGCTACGTAAACGCATCCTATGTGACTGTAACTGTATTTGTAAGTACTATTGCGTTAGCATTAATAACAAGTCCTCGTGGCGAAAGATGGGAGTCAACAATTGAGAAAACAAGTTTTAAAAGAAGACGAAACTGAAAGCCAGCCGGCCGTGAATAATTAGGGGGTGAGAAATGCACTGGGAGGGCTGCCTTTGATGTGGTAATGCGAGGCAGGCAGGCAGGCGGCTGGTGGCATTGTGCACGCGCTTTTTAGGGCTTGCGCTTGCGCAATGACCTAAAAAGCACATGCACTGCAAGAAATCGCCAGTGGGATCGCCAGTGGTGGTTAAACACTGGATAAGCCATAAAAGAGCTTCGCCAGCTATGCGCAGAAGCGCATCAGCAGGCGAGCCCTAAAAAATTGCAAATGTACAAGTTATAGAGTCACACAAGGAGAAGCATTCAAGGAAGGGATACGAATGGATATACTCTAAGAGTCACATAGGAATGGTAGATAGTGCTACAGCGGGACTCCAGAAATATATTTAAATCAACATGGCCATTTCTCCAAAACCTCAGAAACACACATCTATTCAACAGTGGGGCCCATTACACTGCATACTTACTCTGTTCATTTAATTCAGCTTCAAATATTTGGCCAACAACCCAAGAGTCCTACTATAACATTGGCGGAGTGTTTAAACCTATTTAAGTATTTATTATTTACACTTGCAGTTTAAAACATATTACCATGGTTTCATTTAAATACCTATTTATTCAGACACACCACCATAATAGCAATGGATCTGCTAGAATGAAAAACAGGCGTAGGAAGAAACAAAAACCAGCTTATAAGTCTATGGCAGGACAGGAGGCTCAGATTATGCTTTCTCGATTTCTTTACTACAAACAGCAGCCAATAGGAACACAGTAAAGAAATGAAAAACTACAAATCCCATGAGCACTTAGGCAACCATAGAGAGTACATCCCTATATAAACAACCATAGAGGGCAAGACTTCCTCTTTCTTTGCTGCTTCGCAGCCAGTTAAGTAATTTTTGCTTATTTCATGCTTAAATGTTGTGATACTTGTATTGCTTGCCTTGTGCTCGTTCATTGCGCTAGACTGCTTGCAGCGCTTCTGGTTTCGCCGTTTTCGGCGTCTTGTCTGCAGCTGCTGCGCTCATTGTTGTGTTTTCCTCCGGCTTCTTGTTTGCCGTGTGAGTTGTGAGAGCGCGGGTCGCCTCTCTTTGTGCTCGGGCGCTTTGTGCCCACGTATACTGTGGCGTGGGACTGGGGACTCGAGCTGTCGCGCGCTGCAGTCGCCCGTCGCTCTATTTCCGGATCTTTCAGGCGGGCGTCTGCGCATGCGCGACAGCCCTTTGTTTACTTTCCGTGTCTCTCATGGATTTCTGACACGCTTGAGGCGGCGTTTTCTTCACAGCCTGTGCCCACTGCCTGCCAGAGAGTTCCCACTTGACGCCCCTTCCTCTCTCAGGGTTGGGGTTGTAAAATTGTTAGAGGCATTGCCTAGAGTGGCTTTGGTGCAAGCCTGTCCCTCCAAATTTTACCTGTTCCTCTGGGGAGCGTGTGGCTCTCCATGTTTGGCTTGCTGAGGGGTTGTCACTCCCCCTGACTGGGTCACTTCTGTGTCCTGCTAATTCTTCCTGTGTGGGCTTTTGTCTTTCTCTCATTTCAGCCTTATTGTATCTAACATGGCTGGTTATGAGGAGGATGACGAATACTATTACGGCGAGGAGCCTGAGGAATCCTTTGAATACGATTTGGTCGACGCTCTTGACCACGGGGTGCAACACTCGGTCAATACCAAGCTGGTCCGTGCCATTGGACCATTGAAGCGTCATCTGACTGACTATGCGCAACAACAAGGTTGGATTCCTTCTTCTTCATCTGCCAAGCACTCCTCTAAATCCCCACGGAATCCTCACAAGTCGGATTTTTTAAAGTTGGCTAAATCCTTGTCTGGCTCCAGTGGTTCCAAGAAGGCTAAACCCTCTACCCCGGATACTGAGCATACCTCTTCTTCGTCCTCCTCTTCTGGTCCCTCTGGTCCTCCAGCTAAGAAGTTTAGAAAGGAGCATTTTGTTGACGCATCTTTGCATCCCCCGGTGCTTATCTTTTGAGCCCGCGGACATAGTCCATCCGAATTCGAAGTCCTGCTCCCTGCTCCTGAGGTCGCAGAGTACGTCCAGGCCCACATTCGAGAACCCTTTGATCAGGAGGTACATTCTCGTCTTCGTTCCGAGTGTCTTCGCCCGGATTTGGCAGACAAACTCTCGGAGACTCCTGAGGTAGATCCCACTATCCTTACCTACCTTAAGAAGTTCAAGAAAGACCCCAAGAAGGGCATTGATAGATCTTGGCATCTGTGCCAGGATAAATTGTTAGATCTCCCTGGCCCACTTACTAAAATTCTAGACTTAGGTTACCAAGCTCAGGGGTCTGCTTCTGGCATCGACCCAGACGAGCTGATTGGTTGGGCCTAGCGGGCTATTTGCCAGTTGGGAAATGCGAATTGTGCTCTTTCCACTGAGCGTCGCCGTTCCATTTTACTAAAAATGGACCCACGATTGACGGAACTGGCTTCTTCGGAGTCGGGCCCCTTGCTCAGGGCCTTCTGTTTGGTCAGCCATTCCTCAAGGAGTTGACGAAGTTTGTCTCTACTTTCAGTGGCCTGGATAAGGTGCAATCCTCTCTCCGCAGGGCGTTTCGCCTGGTTTTTGGCAGGGCCAGACGCTCCAAGGGACGTTCGTTCGGCCGTGGTTCTGGCCAGCAACATGGCAATCAGTCCCAGCAGGGAGGAGGTCAACAGTCTTCCTATTCTGGATCCAAATCCAATTTCTACCCCTCCCGCAAAGGTCGTGGGCAGGCCTCTAAAGGCGGTTATGGCGGACAACAGGGAGGACGTCGGGATTTTGCAAACACAGGTGAGCCTAATTCCTTACGATACAGTTGTCCTGGGGGGCAGAGTGCAATTTTTCCTTCACAATTGGCGTACAATCTCCAGTGATGCTTGGGTGTTACAGCTAGTTTAAGGTTACCACATAGAGTTTTACCATCCTCCCCACCAAACTCTCGTCCCTTCTCCCCTTGTTTTTTCCCAACTAGATCAGGCCGTCATCTCCACAGAAATCGAGCCCCTTCTGGTGAAGGGGGCCATTGTGGGGACTTCCCTGCATCCTCAGGGGTTCGTCAGCAATGTGTTCCTGGTGGAGAAGAAAGGGGGAGGCTCTCGTCTGGTGCTCAACCTCAAAGAATTCAACAACGGAGTGGTCTATCGCCACTTCAAGATGGAGGGCATCCATCTTCTCAGGGATCTCCTTCGCAAAGGCGACTGGATGGTTCGCCTAGACTTGAAGGACGCTTACTTGTCCGTCCCGATCTTCCCTCCTCATCGCTGTTTCCTCCAATTCCAATGGTTAGGGACGTGGTTCGAGTACACAGTTCTCCCTTTCGGTCTCTCGTCCGCGGTGCTTCACGAAGCTTCTGAGACCTGTCATGGAATCGCTGAGGGCGCGCGGGGTGCGTCTGATCGTGTATCTATACGACATTTTGTTGATGGCTCAGTGTCCCGTCCAACTACAGACCCATTTGGCGTGGACGATCGAGCTCTTGTAGTCACTAGAATTTCTAGTGAATCCTCAAAAATCTATTTTACATCCCTCTCAGTCGATCGAGTTCCTGGGTTTCCTAGTCGACTCGGTCTCTTGTCAACTGCTCTTGCCCTCCCAGAAAATCAGGTCTATCAAGAGGGAGTTGACATTACTGTTGTCCAAACAGAGTGTGTCCTTACGATCGATCACTCGGATTGTCGGACTGTTGGCTTCGTCCATTCAGGCGATCTTTCCGGGTCCCTTGCACTATCGGGCCCTGCAACGACTCAAGATCAGACACTTGCAGAAGGGTCTTCGCTATTCCGATCTTGTTTCTCTGTCCCCAGACGCGAAGTCGGAGATGGTGTGGTGGCTCGACCACATGGAGGCTTAGAACGGGAAAGCCCTGTTCGGCTCTACCCCGGATGTGGTGCTGGAATTGGATGCGAGTCTTTGGGGCTGAGGAGCCCGTGCGCGTCTGTGACGACGGGCGGGCGTTGGTCGCAGGACAAACTGAGTCTTCACATCAATTGTCTGGAGCTCCTGGCGGGATTGTTTGCGATCCGCAGTCTTGCTCCTCAGGCCACCAGCTGTTGCATACTCCTCCACATGGACAACATCTCTGCGGTGAGGTATGTGAACAAACTGGGAGGGACGAGGTCGAAGCTCTTGGCCGAAATTGCGAAGGACTTCTGGCACTTCTGCCTTCAGAGGAAGATCACTCTTATTGCAGAGTATCTCCCGGGTCGCCAGAATCAGGTGGCCGATTGGAACTCTCGCCATCTACTGGACTTCAGCGATTGGCGGCTTCATCCCAGAGTGTTTCGGAACCTGTCTCACCTCTGGGGTCGGCCTTGGATCGATCTGTTCGCCTCTCGCCTCATCGCCCAATTGCCCAGGTTTTACAGCAGGCGTCCGGATCTGGAGGCTCTGGCCACGGATGCCTTTCTTCAGACTTGGCCCCCTCATCTCTGCTATGCATTTCCCCCGTTCGCGATGGTTCCACGAGTCTTGGCTCGAACAAAGCACTTCCAGTCGGAAGTCATTCTGATAGCTCCTCTATGGAGGGCTCAGGCATGGTTTCCGGATCTTCTGGAGATGAGTTGCTCGACGCCGTTCCTTCTTCCATGGAAGTGGAACTTATTGTTGGATCCTCTGCTCAACCCGCATCCTCTTATTCTGTCCGGTCAGCTCCGGCTGGTCGCGTGGTGAATTTCGGGGAACGCTGGAAAGTCCCTGGCTTATCTGGAGATGCTACACGATTTATCGGTGAGGCTTGGGCCCCCAACACGCACACGCGTTATGCATCAGCTTGGCGTCGATGGTGTGGTTGGTGTTCTGAACGGAACTTGGATCCCGCTTCAGCGGATGTTACTTTAGTGGTTAATTTTCTAGCTTCCATAGCTTCTTCGGGTTCTGCTTATAGGACTGTCAATTCCTTCCGCTCCGCAGTTTCTGCGGGTCACGATTTTGTTGACGGGAAGCCTGTTGGGGAGCGTCCCTTGATTTCTAAATTGCTTCGTGGCATTAGGCTGGTTAAACCGCCTTGTCCAAAGTATGTTGCTCTTTTGGAGGTCTCCATTGTCTTACGTTTTCTGGAAGCTTGGCCAAGTTGACAATGTTACTTTGTTTGGTGTCTTGTAAACGCATTTCAGATGTGCGGGCGTTAGATCTCGCGGGGCGTTCGTTTTCTCCGGACGGGGTCACTTTTTCCATTTCCCGGCGCACCAAATGTAATATGTCTTCGGTGACATATCCGGCTTTTCCTCAGAATCCACAGTTATGTGTGGTCCAATGCATAAAAGATTATGAGGTAAGTACTGCTCCTTTTCGACAAGATTTGTCTGGTCAGTTGCTGATTGCTTTGCAAAAGCCTTTTAAGCCTGTGGCGCCGGCCACCCTGGCCCGTTGGGTGCGTTGGCTTATGTCTGAGGCTGGCATTGATATCTCCATTTTCGGGGCCCATTCCACTTGGGGTGCCATGGCCTCTAAGGCTTTTACTGTTGGTATGAGTTTGGCGGACATTATGAAGGCCGCTGATTGGTCTTCCGATACTATGTTTAAAACGTTTTATTTCAAGCCCATTGTGGATATTGCTTCTGTTGTGGTGGCTCAGCTTTGAACAAGCATAATCTGAGCCTCCTGTCCTGCCATAGAATTAAAAATTTGCAAACATTTGTGACAAGAATTTTCAATTCTATTAAGGACACGGAGGCGAGGATTATCCCACCCAATTGTATTTTTTTGATGCATTTCTCATGTATATTCTCATTGGTATGGCACTCTTGTAACATGTTTCTTGCACTATTTTCCCTACCCTTTGTACTTTTACCTTCCATGATACTGGGATGGTATATTACGACTCTGATTTTCTTTCAGGTTCTGACCAGAAGTGAGATTCTTCAGTACTCTCCTGCCTTGGTGCCAGTTTTTCCGATTCTGGATTTGTGGCGTTTTGCCTACTCCACTCTCCTGCTCCTTGGTTCCTGGGGATGTTTCCTGTTGATCGTCCTCCTGCTGCCTTTGGATGTTTCCTCCAGGCTGTTCTTCGGTTTCACGTGAATTGACACTTAACTGACTTGTTTTATTGGACAAAGAAAGAGGAAGTCTTGCCCTCTATGGTTGTTTATATAGGGATGTACTCTCTATGGTTGCCTAAGTGCTCATGGGATTTGTAGTTTTTCATTTCTTTACTGTGTTCCTATTGGCTGTTGTTTGTAGTAAAGAAATCGAGAAAGCATAATCCTCGCCTCTGTGTCCTTAATAGAATTGAAAATTCTTGTCACGAATGTTTGCAAATTTTTAATTCTTCATTTCTCTAATTTTTATTCAAAGCAAACTTTTGGTATGTCCGACATTAAACATTTATTAATTCTTTATTCAGTTAAAACTTAATTTTATTTCAGAAAATGATCATTTATTTAAAAGCTCAGACATAGACATTTTATTTAGAAAGTTCAGAAAAGTTTTAGTAAAGAACAGATAGTTCCAATTCAATCTCTCCTAACACCCCTAACACCCTCATCTTATCCCAACAGTCCTGCAAAGAAATATAATTAATCAAAGTCTCTTACATCCAGGAATCGATCATCAGTCCGGCAGCATCTCCAAAGGAAATCCAAAAACGCGCTGCCTCTAAGCAAAATCAGGGGTTTTTATACACTAATTGCCTAACTCTATCTATCTAAAAAGTAACTTATCATCATAAATTCACATTCTGATTGGACAAGTTTGGTAGTTGAGCACTTCCTCATCATTACGACATGTTTTTCTTGACGACTCAGCAGAAAAATAAAGGGTCTTTGTTTAAGTCAGTTCGTGGCCTAGGCGCTTCCTTGCATTTGAAACATGCATCAACTTTCCCAGGCTCTGGGCATTACATCGTCCATGCTTGGCACCCATCCTAGTTTCCGGGAAAGGTCAACATTGAACTTCCTATCCGAGCACAGTCAGCTCTACTCTGGCAGTCCTTTGAATGCCCATGCGCAGACCCATATTCACTCGCAGTGATTCATGGTGGCCATTTTCTATGTAGGCCTCACAGGCCACACTTTGGAACTATCACAGACACAAACACAGATTCATGTTAATTATAGTAATGAAACCCTTCTGTTTACCTCCCACCATTCGAATACTTCCCTATTAGTTGTTACCTAGCAGATAAGCCACATAAATGCATTTTATACTTACATCTCCGATGACTTTTAGCACATAAACGTGTACAATAAGCACATTTAAATTGCGTGTCGTTTATAATTAAGCTGTGCATTAGTCCACATCACAGTGACAACATATATTAATAATTATTTCACTCCATGCAAGCAAGGTTGATTTTCCCCATATATTTTCATGTATGTAAATTACTCTAAAGTTGGTTATTTAAGCACATCACATCATTAGTAAATATTAACGTTTGGACATTAGCGTTGAGAACGCTAAGATCATGTTCTTCCCGGACTACACGGTTCAGGTCCAACGCCACTCTTTCCTGGCAGTGAAACAACGCCTCTGCTGCCTAGCACTGAAATACTCCCTTCACTTTCCTGCGCGCCTGCGTGTGGTGGCCCAGGACAAGACTCATTTCTTCAATACCCCTGAAGCGGTTGAGGCCTGGCTGGACTCGGGCGTGGACACAAGTCCTGGTGAGCTGTCCTCGAGGACGCGACGTGACCGGGGGCCTCGGCGACGCCACCAGCGTCGGCCCTCGCCGATAACACTGACAAACACAGGGACGGAGGTAGGCCCCACTCCTGAACTCACGCAAAACGAGCAGCAGGAGGCCCTTTGGATGGTGGCGGTGATCAGCGGCTCGTTGGAAGCGGAGCAAGACCTGGAGGCCAGCCCTAGTGCTATTACGAGTGACGACGAGCGCATTTATGGAATACCAGACTCACAGATCTCGGCGGATCTACCGGATGTTACCCTGCAAACTGCTAACTTTGTCCACTGAACACTTGACTCCTTTTCACCTCGTCTTGGGAACTCAAGTATTTATTTTTTGTTATATCACCTCTGAGGCACTGCTGACGCTATTCCACCTGTGGAGGGGAGACTGGACCTGGAGATAGTGATCCTGCAAATCCGGCTCCCCCTGTCCAGATGTGACTTGAATGCACACGCTGCCGGTGAGTCATAGGGCGACATTTTAGGGGTGGACGGACCCCTGTAGGTGAGTGCAACACTGGGATCCAGCCTGGAACGTTATAGGGTGGTTGAACAATGGACCCAGGAGCTCCGGGACCCCCATGCACTGAGAGTCTTCGCTGGAACTGCGCTAACTGTAGGGACCTGCCTGTGGGGGGAAACACCCTCAACCTGACCACGAGATGCCTGTGTAAAGTCGGAGCCTAGCGCTCAGCACACCCCCATTAAACTCTAGGACTCTTTCGCTCATAGGACCGTTTGGACGACAACATGTTTCGCTGTCGACCTTTTGGCATTGTGTTTTTGTTTCCCTTGTTTACAGGGTTGGTTGACTCTATCTTTCTCCCTTGCATTTTATATGTGACATGTAATGTGTGGGTGCTTGACATGTTGGGTGGGTCTGCCGGGTGCTGGGGGGGATGGATCAAGGGGTGATGAGAAAACGAATTTGCAATGGCTACGATCAAACTTTGCACCTGGAATGTCCGGGGGATGCATACGCCCTCGCGTCGATACCAGATTTACTCGTATCTCAAATGTCACCATGTCCAAATTGCGCTATTGCAAGAGACTCATTTGACCGGTCCGGAGGTGTTTACGTTACGCCGTAGGTGGCGGGGACAATTACATGCAACGGGTTATTCGGCATTCGCACGGGGGCGTTAATCTGGATACAACCTGGGGTCCCCTTTGCACTTTCCGACTGCAACGTAGACATGGAGGGTAGGTATGTGGTACTCCATGGCAGATTGGATGGACAATTCATAGTACTTGCCTCCATATATGCTCCTAATACCGACCAAGGTCATTCTTTTGCACAACTATCGACGGTGCTAGCTCCATGGCATGGGATGCCGCTTCTGCTTGGGGGTGACTATAATGCTGTCTTGGACGTAGCTTTGGACCGCTCCTTCCCTCCCCTAGCCAACACACCTGTAGTAGGGGCAATGAGGGCACTCACAGACTGGACGGTGCAGTGGAACCTACATGGCGCTTGGCGCAGCCGTCATCCCCAAGAAAGGGTATATTCATATTATTCAGGCGCCCACACACTGCACGTCCGGTTGGATAGATACATGCTGACAAGTGACCTGCTACCTCACATCACAGACTCCAGTTAACTCGGCCGTACTCACTCTGACCACAATCCTCACACCCTTGACTTTACTTGGGTGCGCCCCCATCCAGCGATACCAACCTGGCGACTCCAGCCGGACGTCCTGTTGGATGCCCCGTATAGGGAGGAACTATTGCACCACTTATTGCAGTACTTCGAAGACAACAATGGTACGGCGTCCAATTCGAATGGGATGCGTTTAAAGTAGTCATCCGGGGCCATTGTCTGGGCATGCAGGCGGGAATGCGAAAGCAGATAGAGACGGAACTGACACATACCGAATCTGAACTACTGGAGAGGGAACGGGAGGCGATGGGGGGACGATGGGGCCTTACTGGCGGCCAGGGAACGGCATTCACAACTGTTGGACAAGTTGAAGAATCTGAATTATGCTGCTCACTAGGCACGAACACATCGCCTAGGTGACAAGCCTGGTAGACTGCTATCATGGCTGATTAGACGCGACACTCAGACCACGCCGGTGATGGCTATACGCACTACCCTAAACACCATTGCTTACACTCAGAGGGCTATCCACAAGGCCTTCACGTCACACTATGAGGGCCTTTACCGCTCTCGTTTTCGCCACTCAACTGACGACATCTCGGCATATCTGTTGGCCTGGCCATCGCCAGCAGCCACCAATGAGCAACGTGGAGAATTGGAAGCACCGCTCATGTCGGAAGAACTGCGGACGATTATTTTTTCCTTCTCCAATGGCAAGTCCCCGGGACCAGATGGATTGCCCGTGGAGTTCTACAAAGCTTACTCCGTTATTCTTATCCCCGAACTGCTGCGCATATATAGGGCGGCAATTGCAGATTCTGCCCTTCCACCTTCCCTGAACGAGGCGAACCTGGTGTCCTCCCTAAAGCCGGGCAGAGACAAGCTCAGTCTGGGCTCATATAGACCACTGGCTCTCCTCAACAACGACTACAAAATTCTGGCGTCCACGCTGGCCCAACGACTGGCCCCCCTGGTGCCAGGCTTGGTGCACACTGACCAAAACGTTTTTGTACCAACTCGCAGTACGTCGTATAACATCAGACGCCTATTTAGAACCCAAAGCTTAGCTACGACCCGATGGCCATCCTCGGGATGCCTGGTCCTTGACCTCGAAAAGGCGGTCAACTCTGTTGAGTGGCCCTACCTGCGGTTGGTGCTGGAGAAGTTTGGCTTGGGTGATACTTTTCTCCAGATGTTGAAACTCCTGTACCAGGAACCTACAGTGCGAGTCCGCACGGGGAAACTACTCTTGGACCCAATCCGAGTGTGTAGAGGCACTAGACAGGGGTGTCCTCTTTCTCCCTTAATATTTGCACTCATGATGGAACCCCTGGCGGCGCGGCTCCGTGCTTCCGGAGCGGACTGCGGCATCCCTCTTGCCGACGGGATACATGCAGTATCGCTATACGCAGATGACCTGCTTCTCTACATTAGGGACCTGACCTGTTTCCCATGTGTACTTTCCGATATATTTCGTGAATTTGGGGAAATGTCGGGGCTTAAGGTTAACTGGGCAAAGTCCGGTGTATATTCCTTTGCTGCCGACACGCCAGAATGTGACATAGTGGTGTTGGGCGAAAGACTTATCTGATACCAGACCACTTTCCGCTACTTGGGAGTACATGTGTACCGTAACCCCACTGACATGCTGGATGGCAATCTGGTGCGGGCAGTTTCATCATTCACGGCTCAGGTGACTTTTTGGAACTCCCTCCCACTCAATATCCCAAGTCGCATCACGTTGATGAAAATGATAGTGCTGCCTAAACTATTGTACTTCTATGCCAACATTCCTGTTTATGTCCCGACAAGAATACTCCGGGAGTTGGAAACCCTAAACAGACGTTTGATATGGAACATGGGGCGACCCCGGGTAGCCCTAAAGACATTGTATGCCTAGGTTGAGAATGGTGGATTGGCGGTTCCCAACCAGGAACTCTATTACCTGACGGCCCAGCTACAATGGGTGGCCTACTGGCTGAGCGGGAAGAATCTGGGAGATACTGCAACGGAGGAGGTAGTTCTGACAATGACACAAGTCCATGCGCTGTTCCACCCTTTAGCCACAGCCAGATGCCCAGAGCAAATGCACCTAGCGATAGCGAGGAAGTGCTACATGAGGAGCTTGAAACTCACAAACTCTATTAAACCATATGCTCCAAATCTACCATTGCTGGGGCTGCCCTGGGAAGGTGGCGCTCTCACAGAGGCTGTATTAAGTTGGACGCGAGCTGACCTTGAGACTGGGGGACTTGTTCTCGGAAGGTACACTACTACCATTTGAGACTCTGGCGGCCGTTTCGGGCTACCAGTCGGACAATTCCTCACGCATGTGGCGATCATAGGCTCATTCTCGCAGGTCTGGGGCGATTTCACAGAAGAGCCACCCACCCACCTGTTGATGCAGTATCTGCATGTGATGGGGAACGGTTCCCACATTGTTCATTGGTTGGTTTTCCCCACAGCTCTTGCGCGACAAATGGACTGAGGATAGGGGACGGGACTGGACTTATGGGGAGTGGGAGGGAGTGTTGGCGGGAGTGCTGAACATCCCGCACAATTCCCGCTTTAAACTTATCCAATACTTCATCATACACCATGCGTATCTATCCCCGGATAAAATAAATCGCTATTTTAACCTTGACACGACGACGTGCCCCAGGTGTAGGTTAGTGGATGCAAACTTTTTACACTTGCTCTGGGCATGTCCACTTCTGCACGTCTATTGGTCAGCAATATCGACCACTCTGGCGGCGTCCACCGGGGAAGCTTACCAAACACATGGGAGGCTTGTCTACTGGGCCTGTAGAAGCGGACAAAACAATTGAAAGCCCAGGCTAGGTTCTGCGACCTTGGATTAATAACGGCTAAGAGGCTTGTCACAAAACGCTGGAAAAATGGCGAGCCTCCCCAGGCCATACACCTGGGCGCAAGCAGAAAGCGTAGCCCTACACAGGGAGGAAACAGCGGGGATCCGCATATACCCGATAGCTCAGACCTGGGTCGACACCCTAGTTGCTTTTCACCGAGTGTGCCTACAAGGTGGGATCACATAGAGGCTCCTCACTCTGAGCGCAGGCTGACCCCCCCTTCTCTCTTCCTTCCTCCTTCCTCCCCTCCCTCCCTCCCTCTGGTCTACCTGTCGGCCCCCCTCACCCGCCCCCCCTCCGGACAGGGACTCTCCTTGGACGGTTCCCCCCATCAGTGCCGCCCTTGCGGCCCTAGCACACTGCGTTAGACGACACCCAATACAGGAACGACTGCACATACACTTACCCCTGCCCGCATCCCCGTCTCATTTGTTTAAATGCAAGCTTTTCTTTTATTTCTTTTATATCCCCCCCTTCCTCTCCCCTTTTTTTCCCCCTTCTGTTGGCTTACAGACCCTACTTTCACAAGTTCTTAAATTACTGTTTATTGTTCTGAGCAAAAGATATTGGATATTGATTGTTTGCAGGTCTTCTTTCTAGCACTCTGTGGGGTGGCTATAGGGCGACATTGGCCACTCAGTCGTAGTTATCACCCTTGGGATGAGTGCGATACTCCGGGACATGACGTAAGAGACACGCCCCGCGACTGGGAGACGATGACTAACGCTACACTTGTTTCTTCCATGCGGTAGCACCCTGCCTGACCGGCTTTCCCTCATTATAGCACTCCTTGAGACTTGGACACTACCTATCGCCAGAGACACACTACACCTGTCATGCTTAATGCTTTTTCGTCAGTCCTCTGATGCGACCAATCTCTTATCATCGGCCACCTTTTTGTTATAGGTATCCCATCTTATGAGTGTTTGTTTACTACCGGATGGAACTGGGCAGAGCTATAATACCAGCAAACTGTTGTCATGGAGAAGTATCTTTGTACAGCTGTGTTTATCATCCTTGTCATTCTATGCTTTAACCTGATTGCTATTTTTCATCTGCGTACACATATGTAGAAAACGGATGTATGATGACATATCTAATCAAATACTACTGCTGTACTATTCTGCTTTCCTGTATTCTAATGAAATAAATGCAATAAAATATATTCAAACAAAAAAAATTAGTAAATATTAACGTTATGGAACACTGACTTTGAGAGGGGTACAGAAAATTTTGCGTTTACCACCTCGCTCCATCAATTCCCTTATCTGGTGATCCTATCACAAAATATCTCAACATTTTGTAAATTTAGCAGAACATGTTTTGATTTCCTTATGTAAGTACAATCTATACTCTCTTAGTTTTCTCTTTTGATTCTTTAAAAATCTTTTCTCTAATTTCTTCCATCTCTATTTCATTCTTTTGTCTTACCCTTGCTTTTCACTCTTGAATCACCTTTTTCATGGTTTTTCTGAACTCTATTTGCATATACAACATAATCTTATCATGAAAATCATTATTACTAAAATTGTTACTGGGATTAGTATCTTACCTATAATTGAACTACCTATCTATTGAAACCAATGCTTAATTGCTGTAAAACGTCTACCTAATTTTTCAAGGACACCTTCAACCTCCAGTGATTCAATCTCTTTGTGTAGATCTGTTATATTTATAATATACTTTTCAATATTCTGACTCTTATCTGGAATATAACTACAACAATGTTGCACTTTCAATATCCCACAGACTCCTCCCTCTTTTGCTAAAATTATGTCACGGGCAAGTCGATTTTGCTTAACCATAGCTCTCATAGCAATCATTTCAGTGTCAACCATCAGGAAACCTGCTGTATCTGTCGACAATTTATCAACAATTGTAGAAAGTTTTCGAATTCTGTTTGCATTAAAAGTAATTCCCACTGCTGGTATCAGTGCTCCAAAAACATCACCTATAATTTCTAATACGCTTTCTCTTCTTTTACGACTTAAGACCTTACCTAACTCATGCCTTCCGTTAGTACCTCTATCTACATGAAAAATTTTAGGAAAGACCAAACCCACATAACAAGTTCCATACCAATGATCCGGCAACTTATAATAAGCTTTGTTCCCACAAATAAAATAGACACCTGGAAAAAGAGGATCATTTCCTCCTTTGAATCCCCAACCCCCTAAAATTCTATATGTATCTTTGAATTGACTTGCACCCACAAAATAATTGTCATACATAGTGTTATTTCTTCTAATACAGAATTTTCCTAACATTGGAGTATCTATATTTATAGCTACATTCACATTTTTATCATTCAAATTTTCATCATTAAAGGTCCAATATTTAGATTTCGAATGTTTTATCTTCTCATTTAGTTTATAAGCAATCCTTCTTCAACCATATTTAAAAATGTTTTCTCTTCAATTCTCAATTTACATGTCAAATTGTTATTAAATGCATACTTGTGTGTCAACTCATCTATTTCTAAGAGATACTCTCCCATTTCTTTTGCAGGTTTCTTTTTTTTTAATGCACTATCTATTTTCAGTTTCGCAAAAATTTCATCTACATTGGAGTAGTGATACTCCAATTTTCCAGTCTGATAGAATAAACTTGCTATCACACTACAAGTTACACCATATATAAGAGGAAGGTGATGATAGGTCACCCCTTCTGATACTGACGCTGGTAATTTTACACAAACATAACAATCATCAACATTCATGGTTTTAATATATTCGAGTAATAACTTTGAAAAAGTATTCTGCGTGTAATCGCTGATCGATTGATCCTGATGCACTTCTGGCCTATACACATGTTTCTCATACACCTTTTCTTTCTCATCTAGCTTGTCTAAACTTACATTTGGTTTTAATTTTGTTAGATTATCCTGAAAAGGAATATCAATAGCTAAAATTATCCACAATATTATCAATAATCCCATACAAATCGTACAGCACTGTGATCGTGGGCTGTGTGCGGAACGGAATAACAGGCGTGGAGGCCGGATATAGTGGGCTATTTCTGAGCCGGTTTTTATTCTTAGTGTACAGAGGTTTCAGTCCGTGAGAAAAGAAAAAGGACAGGGGTGGCTTCGGGTTGATGTTTGGTCGTCAGTCGTCCCAGTAGTTCTTCGGAAGGGGTGGTTCTTGGGTAGGCGTTGGTTGGGGTCGTCAAGCAGGTCCAGTTGGCCATTCGCCGGGATGGTGGTTCCTCGGAGGTATGGGAAGGAGAGAAAGAGAAAGGGCCGTTAGTTTGACTGTTGTAGGTTGTCTTCATACCGAATACCGTCACCAGGTGTGGGAGAGAAGAACGAACCGTGAGGAGGGTGAGGAACGGGACAAGATGGAGAGGAAAAAGAGTATCAGGGAGAAAGAGGGGTTGGTGCTGTCGTGAACAAGTGCGGGGATTCTGTACAGTGACGTCCGTGACGGAACGTGAACTATACAATATATACAGTGGTAAGTGCAAACGTGCGCTACGGCTATTTACACTCTTCAATATACAAAGGGTTCGTTACTCAAGTGCCCCACCGCAACTCTCCCGTGAGTTGCGGCCGCTCTCCAGCGTCCTCCACCGGACTCCACCAGTCCTCGGTCCAGACTTCCTCGTCTTCTTCTTCTTCACCGATGCTCTTCTTAGGTTCACCGTCAGCTGTCTCCTGCCACAAGTCCAACTCCTTGAACGAACTGCCGTCTTCGCTTCCGGCTTTTCCGTGTTCCTGCTCTGAGTAGGGGGATGGACTTCCGGGGTTACTCAGGAGTCCTTCCGGTTTTCCGCTTGTTGTGATTGGGTCCTGCAAAGAAGGAGAGAAGGGTGGAGTCCGAGATGCTTGAGAGGCCGGAGGATCGGTCAGAGATGTCCGGGATCTTGAGCAACATGGCGACCTAGGCGAGGTAAGGGGCGTGTCCCGTTCCCATCCCCTTCCCCTAGCTGTCCTTCTTGATCTGGGTGGAGGGGGAGGATAACGGGAGAGGTAGTCGGCATTTCCCTGATCAACACCTTTTCTATGCAAAGTCTTGAACCTATAAGGTTGTAGGGATAAAAAGCAACGAAGGACGCGATCATTGTGTCCTTTGTTGCGGGCCATCCATTCCAGCGGGGCGTGGTCGGTGTACAAAACAAATTCTCGCCCCTCCAGATAGTATCGGAGACTTTCAACCGCCCATTTGATGGCCAGGGCCTCTTTTTCAACTACGGCGTAGTTCATTTCCCTAGGGAATAGCTTCCTGCTTAAGAAAAGAATGGGCCGTTCTTCACCATTGTGGTCCTTCTGTGACAGAAAGGCTCCCAAACCCTGTTCCGACGCATCAGTCTGAAGCATGAAGGGTAGGGAATAGTCTGGGCTGATGAGCACAGGACCAGACATTAGAGACTGCTTCAGTTGGTGAAATGCTTGTAGCATACGGGGGTCAGGGTGTTTCAGAGAGTCCTCAGTCTTCATAGACTTTTTCAAAAGATCAGTCAGGGGTGCTGCAGTCTGCGAAAAGTTAGGTATGAATCTCCTATAATACCCCAGGAGTCCTAGAAATGCTCGGAGTTCTTTTCTTGTTCATGGAAAGGGGATTGCCTGTATGGCAGTGATTTTCTTGTTCTGGGGTCGGATAAAACCCTCGCCTAAAAGGTAACCCAGGTACTTGACTGTTTGGCCAGCAAGGGTGGTTTTTGCAGGGTTAATGGTAAACCCATAAGAACCCAGGGAGGAGACCACCTCTTGTAGATGATGTAGGTGTTGATCCCAATCGTCGCTGTAAATGATTATGTCATCTAAATAAGCGCCTGCAAATTGGGAATGAGGCCGTAACACATGATTCATGGCCCTCTGGAAAGTAGCGAGAGCACCGTGAAGGCCGAGAGGCATCATGGTGAACTGATACAGACCATAGGGAGTGGAAAATGCGGTTTTCTTTTTGTCCTCGTCTCTTAATGGGATCTGCCAATAACCTTTACAGAGGTCAAGTGTAC
This sequence comes from Lissotriton vulgaris, assembly GCF_964263255.1. Classification (NCBI taxonomy): domain Eukaryota; kingdom Metazoa; phylum Chordata; class Amphibia; order Caudata; family Salamandridae; genus Lissotriton; species Lissotriton vulgaris. Next base: position 234,372,814 of record NC_141689.1, read on the forward strand.
TGATATATTTGGCCCTCCCTATGCGTTCGATCATCTCGTCCACACGAGGTAAGGGGTATGTATCGAAGGACGAGATCTTATTCACCTCACGAAAATCGATACAAAACCTGATCGACCCGTCAGGTTTTGGGACCAACACTATGGGTGAATTCCAACTACTAATAGACGGTTCTAAGACGCCCAGACGCATCATTCGGTCAATCTCTTCCTTAATGACAGCTCTACGGGCCTCAGGAACCCGATAGGGTCGTTGTCGTACAGTTTTCCCAGGTTCTGTTATGATGGCATGGTCGATCACAGAGGTACGACCGGGGTATGATGAGAAAATCTGTTGCAGCGGGCTCAGGGATTTACGGAGCTCCTGTCTCTGTTTTTCTGTCAAATCCTGATCCATACAGACTTCATATGACAGAGTCTTCTCGGGATCTGTGCTGGACAGTACGGGACGAGGACCTACCCATTGTTTAAGTTGATTTACATGGTAAATCTGGGAGGTATGCCGGTTAGGGTCTGTTTCTACCTCATAGGTAACCGGCGTTACTTGTCGTAGGATAGAGAAAGGACCCTGCATTGCCCTAGCAACTTGTGGTCTGAGGATGGCATCAAGAGAAGAACCAGGTCTCCTGGGAAAAAAGACTGTGGTTTTGTACCCTTATCATACTGTTGTTTCTGGTTTGCTTGTGCGGTTACTAAATTCTGCCGCACGATATCCCGTATCTGGTTTAAATGGGTCTTGAGGTTCTCCACATACTCGGGGAGGGGTTTGGTTCTATCTGGTTCAGCCTCCCACGCTTCTTTGGCCATATCTAACAGGGTTCATGGGGGTCGCCCGTACAGGAGTTGATAAGGTGAATATCCGTTGCTGCTTTGCACCTTACGCCGGATCGCAAACAGAGCTAGGGGTAACATTTCTTCCCACCTCCTACTCTCAAGGGCTCGCAATTTTTTCAAGGTGGTTTTTAATGTGGCGTTGTAACGCTCAACAAGCCCATCCGTTTGGGGGTGGTAAGCGGAAGTCCTTATCTGTTTAACGCCTAGTTGAGAACACACCTGCCTCATGAGGGCGGACACAAAGGGGGTTCCCTGGTCTGTTAGGATTTCTCTACGGAAACCTACCCTAGCGAAGATCGATATCAGGGCTTTTGCTATGTTCTGAGCTATGGGTTGTCTTAAAGGGACGGCCTCAGGAAAACGAGTGGCGTAGTCGACCAAGACCAAAGCATACCGACACCCGTTTCTAGAGGGCAAGAGGGGGCCTATGATGTCCATCCCTACCCTGCTGAAGGGTATATCAATAATGGGTAGGGGTTGCAGAGGTACTCTGGGAGGTCTGTATCTGCTATTCTTTTGGCATATCGGGCATGCACGACAGTATTGTTTTATTTGCTGATAGACACCTGGCCAATAAAACTTTTCCAGAATTGCCTGCCCTGTCTTCTCGTCGCTAAAGTGACCCCCCAGCAAATGACTGTGGGCCAGAAACAACACCTTATCGCGGAAGGGCCCTGGTATTATCAACTGTGGTGTTTGTTGTGCCCCCCTTTTCTGTACAAAAGGCCGGTCTTTTTAAAGAAGTAGGGACCTACTTGTAGAGGGACTTCATTGTCGATGCCCGCCCCCACGCATCTTGAAGGACGGGATCTTCCTGTTGTGCAGCACGAAACTCCCTGTCGGTTTCCCAGGGATGCTCTTCTACTCGGACAGGACAAACTGATGCTTAGCTTCTTTTTTCTTTCTTCTTTTGATTTTTGGTTTTATGTGGTCTGATTGATGTCTCTGGACATGGTTGGCCCTGGGGAAATGAGCTTCCGACCACCATTTTTCTAGGGACTCGGTGGTATCATGGAGAAGACGGGGGAGTCCTGAGTAGTCACTGCCCAGTCTTGGGTATGAGACCAACGGTTAGTGTACTTCCTTGATCCGCAGGGTGTTGAACCTTAACCCGGGTGGTAGGATACAGTTTCGTGTCCCCATGTATGCACTGAATGGCAACTGTACCGGTCACTGGTCCCATGGGTTTTGGGAACTCCTGGGGTCGGAGTACGCTTTGTCTGCAGCCCGTGTCAGCAAGGGCTGGGACTGGGTGTCCATCGATCTTCACCGGGCAGTGAAATCTGGGAGGGCTAGAGTCCGCAGTGAGACACAAAAAGTTCTGAGCGAGACCCACCTCCATTGATTCTTCTTTCTGGGGGCAAACTCGGGCGATGTGTCCATATCCTCCACAGTGGTAACACTGAGGACCGGGCGGAGGTGCTCGGGGAATAATGGGATAAGGGAGTACCGGTACTGGATCCGGTTTCTTGGGTAGGGGAGGTCTCGGGACTCGGTTTGGGTTATGGGGCTGGGGACGGTGTGATTGTTCATCCTTTGTTTTTTTAGGTTTTGACTGGCGATGCGTACGAAGTACGCATGCGCCAAAAAACCTTATGAGTTGTGTGTGGCGTCGGGTCTCCGCCCCCTCTTCCCATTGGCTAGCTCCATAAATGGAGGCTAGCCATTGGGAGAGGTAACTGTCTGTCAATGCCGGACCAGATTCGGGGGCGTTCCCGAGATTTTTTGGCTTTTGGCTACATCACGCTACGTCAGCCAAAAGCCCTCGGGAACGCCCCCGAATCTGGTCCGGCATTGCCGGTGTTCCTGCCTATTGGTGGAATTTTGATCCTGGCGTGACGTGTCGGGTCTCCTTCTCCGTGGTGACGTGTCGGGTATGCTTCTCCGTGGGTCTCCTTCTCCGTGGCTAAGGACTAAGGATGGGTTCGTTTCGAGGGGGCTGATAACCGGGGCGGGGGCACACTGAAGTAAGCCGTAGTGTGTGAAGTGTTGGAGTGCTAGGGACGCATGTGTTTCACGTCTCGCCGAGCAGCTCTGGCGGCTGTTGTACGGGCGGCAGGGTACAGTGGGGAGCGGGGAGTGCGCCTGCTGGGTGAGTGGCACGGTGATGCGTCTTACTGCGGCTGGTTTTGTTCCAGGAGTGCAGTGTGCCTGGAAAGCTCTTCGCCTTCTTTCTAAAGCCTCTCTGCATTCAGTGCAAAGCGCTATTGTCTCGGGCTGGGAACCTCACAGGCAGCTTCTCAAGTGGGCAGATAAAACTGAAGGCACCCAGCGGAAAGGAGGGAGGGGGCTATTGGCATCGGATGGGGCACGGGATGATGCGTTCACTGGAGCAGAACCAGCTTTTCACAACCCAGGAGACAACGACCTACCTTTGGGGCTTGGAAGAGAATGTCTTTTTAAACGAGAAATGTCCAGGCTTGCGGGGTTGTGCTTTGCCACTGCAGCGACTGGACAGTTTAGGAAACAGAGAAAACAAGCAACAGAGATGGGAAAGTGCCAGTTGCAGCTGCAGGCTGATCTGAAAGAACAGGTGGGTCAACTCCGCGAGACACCACCCAAGTAAGCCACAGTGTGTACGTGGAAAGGTTCAAGATGTCATAGCCCTCACGATAGCGCCGCTGTCCATGTGTATTACGACCCCCTTGGTGTCCGTGGGGTGGCTTCCTTGAAGTGCCCCGTTACTGCCCCCACCCAGTCACACCGGGCAGAGTGTGAGGCTGTGAACTGCCCTGTTAGCACTTAAGGAGGGGTTCTCGTGGGACCTGCGCTGGGATTTGTGGTCGCCAGTTAAATATTGACTTAGCGCTGGCAGTGTTTCTGCCAGGCAGCCCAAGAGGTTAGCCATTAATCTGCCCCACAACCCCCGCATGAACTCAGCGCCGGCCGGGGGCTCCCTTCGAAGAGCATGGAAGTGTGAGGGGCCACAGTGTTTACTCTCCATCCTCCAGAAGGTGCTGCGAGAGGAGGTCTGTTGGGGTGGAGCGGTGCAGAGGGTACACCGATGAGGAGGGCGCTGTGGTTGCTGCAGACTGGAGGCACGCGCTGTCCGACCGCACAAGGATAACACTTACAGGCAGTGGTGGGTTCGAGAGGCGGGGGCGGACGCTGAGATGGGGAGCCAGGGAAGCAGCTTCTGAAATCAGGCGGAGCTAGGGCAGAGCTAATGCCGGGGACGAGGAGGGAGGACTCTGGACACAGGAGCTAGGACCGGAGAGTCCGGGTCGGGCGGTGGGAGAGCAAAAGTTGGGATGGAATTGGGCAACCGTGGTCAGGAGCGGAGACTGCATGAGGTCGGGCCTAACCAAAACGGGCAGAGCTAGAGGGTACAAACGGAGAAGGACAGGACCTTGACGAAAAGGAGACAAGCGGCCAGGCAGTGGGATGGAGGAACTGGGATGGCTAGAGACAAGGAGCTAAAGGGCAGAAGCCGCGGGACACCGCTTGGGGTAGGGGTTTGTAGGCTAGAACCTGGGTGGACACCCTTGAGCCAGCAGGACTTAATGGGCAGAAGCTAGAGGTGACGTTCAGAGGGGCTGGGGAGGTTGAGGGCAGATGTTGGGGATGCAGAAGTGTGGATGGTAGCAGCTGGGAGGGCAGATGCTCGGGGTGGCATCTGGGTGGACATGGCCTAGGATGACAGCACTGAGGGCGGAGGACCTGGGAAGTGAGGGTCGGGGGTCAGATCCCCGGGGAGCACAGCTTGAGAGGCAAGGCTTGTGACTGGAAGCAGGGAGAGCGTTGGGAGGAAAGCCTGGTAAGAGAGGGCCTTGAAAAACTAAAGTTTGTTGTGCTTGAGAGCGTCTGCGAAAACAATGCACTCTCTGCAGCACGTTAAAAGAGCACCCTTTCTATGTAACATAAATGAGGCTGCTGTTGGCGGATAATGTGACACATCGTTACATACGTGTTTTATTGTCATGGATGAAAACGCAAGTATTGCCAGTGCGTCAACTATACAGAAAAGAAAGGGCTGTCATTTCAGTAATGGTAAAGACCATAACCAACGGAGGCCTCCCGTACCGAGTTTAAGCTTTCCCACAAGGCAACCTTCAGGCGTATGGCCATAAATGACTTACTATAGAAAATGACAGTTGTCAAGGGAAAATACTATCTCTCCTAAAACAGCTGAACAAGGATTATTGTGGTGGATACCTTCCAACTACTTGGTGTTATTGTCTCTCATACCTGCAATATACAAGGAAAGAACAAGCCTGCTATGGTGTATGGCAGATACAAGGGTAACAGAACACTTCATACCAACCTGTTAGGTAAAGCGTGCTGTGCACAATAGCTTTAAAAACACCTCAAAGTGAGTAAAATCCAGTGTAGGTTAAAAGGGATGCCTAATGAAGTGTTTAAGTAAGCACATCTGTTAGGTATAGTGATCATCCCTGTAATTACACACAGAATTGCAAACAACACACTTGATAATGCAACAATCATGTATGGTAGACACTACATGCATTTCGAAAGCAAACGTTTTGCTCCATAGTTCCTCTGGTTGCACGGTGAGTCTGTAGTCACATTCCATGTCTATATAAACAGGGGTAGTTGACATGATTAAGTAAGGAAAAGAAAAAGGACAGGGGTGGCTTCGGGTTGATGTTTGGTCGTCAGTCGTCCCAGTAGTTCCTCGGAAGGGGTGGTTCTTGGGTAGGCGTTGGTTGGGGTCGTCAAGCAGGTCCAGTTGGCCGTTCGCCGGGATGGTGGTTCCTCGGAAGTATGGGAAGGAGAGAAAGAGAAAGGGGCGTTAGTTTGAGGGGTTGGTGCTGTCGTGAACAAGTGTGGGGATTCTGTACAGTGACGTCCGTGACGGAACGTGAACTATACAATATATACAGTGGTAAGTGCAAACGTAAGTGCAAACGTGCGGTCGTGACTGTTTTAAGCTACGGCTATTTACACTCTTCAATATACAAAGGGTTTGTTACTCACGTGCCCCGCCGCAACTCTCCTGTGAGTTGCGGCCGCTCTCCAGCGTCCTCCACCGGACTCCACCAGTCCTCGGTCCAGACTTCCTCGTCTTCCTCGTCTTTACCGATGCTCTTCTTAGGTTCACCGTCAGCCGTCTCCTGCCACGAGTCCAACTCCTTGAACGAACTGCCGTCTTCGCTTATGGCTTTTCCGTGCTCCGGCTCCGAGTAGGGGGATGGACATCCGGGGTTACTCTGGAGTCCTTCCGGTTTTCCGCTTGTTGTGATTGCGTCCTGCAAAGAAGGAGAGCAGGGTGGAGTCCGAGATGCTTGAGAGGCCGGAGGATCGGTCGGAGATGTCCGGGATCTTGAGTGACATGGGGACCTAGGCGAGGTAGGGGGCGTGTCCCGTTCACAAGCACCTACACCATTATCTAAAAATAGAACATTTTGTCTTGTGATTATTGTTTGTCATTTTTTCCCTAACACAGTTTCTTCAACCTTGTGTAACCTATAGACTTCACAATTCTTGTTTACTAACAAGTTTTCTTCGACCTTGTGTCAAATCTACTCTAATCTATGTCATAAATTATTTTCTCTAACAGGATTTTCTTCGACCTTATGTCAACTCTGACCTCTTCTGTATTTACAATATCCGTCTCACAGGACTACAGGTTTTTACTTAATATCATATACTTTGAATACCAACCAGTTTTCTCTTAGGCTAACTTCTTTTACTCACTTTTCCCAATTGCTTTTGGGCAGTACAAGTTTTCTTGACTACTACTGACTGCAGCAATAGGTGGTAGGACTATATAAGTCCACTCGGGTGATTTGTACTTCTGATTTGGTCGTCTTACTCTTTTTGGTCTTTGCACGACTTCTATTTTCTTTCCCAATATTTCTTTTTGACTAGTAATCTCATTTACTTGATCTTCTGGCTCTTTTGTCTTATTTACTAACTTGATTTTCAATCCACCAGTTCCTTTAGGCCAATTATCTCCCTTACAGACTCTCTTTGTCTTTGGCTCTGTCGTATTTTGTTCCACTCTCCAAGCTCTCTTTCTTGGACTTTTTCTTATTGATATTTCATCTGAACTGTCATCAGTTGCCCTTTCAATGTCTTCAACTGTATCATTAATTATGATTTTTACAAGGTCTTATCTTCATCAGATTCAGCTTTCTTCTCTGTCACTCTGTTAGGAACACCTTCATAACTGGTACTTGTAATCTCATCTTTTTCATGAGTTTCTTCCTCTTCCCTAGTTTCAGGATTTCTGTTCCTGCCTTCAGAGTTTTCAGAAATTTCTTCAGCTTTCTCTTCTTCAATGACCTTATCTTCACTTACTTCTGCGTCTCTTCAGGTGTCTAGCTTTACCGATTCTCGACCTTCAGATTGATCTTCAGAATCTGGTATTTCCACAATCTCTCTTTCATCTTCACCTTCAGACGCAGAGCTGGTTTCTGATACTTCCAGATGTCGACGTTCCTGTCGATCTTCAGAATCTGCAGTCTTTTCTGGTTCAGCTTCAGAATCAGAGTCAGTTGTACTGTCTCCATCAGATGGGTGTTCAGGTGCAGGCACACTGATAGTGTAGCTAGCATGCACCCACCTCTTCAATCCAGCACATTTAACTGCAGTAGTGCTTACCAAGATGACTTGAAGTGGTCTCTGCCAACGAGGTACTAGACAGTTTCTTCTTCGATGTACCTTTACTCGAACACAGTCTCCAGGGACTAAGTCATGAGCTGGATTTTTCTCTTTGGGATTTGATACAGTTCCCACCTGGTGGAGCACAGAAGTTACTACTTCAGATAGATTTTTGCAGTATTCCAATATGATGTCATCATTTATTGTTAATAACTTATTAACTGGTACATATACTTGCCTCATTACTCGTCCCATCAAAATTTTATGTGGACTTAATCCAGTTTTCCTGTCAGGAATGCTTCTCAATGTCATTAATACAAGTGGTAGGGCATCCGGCCACTTGAGTCCTGTTGCTAAACACATTTTTGCAATCCTGTTTTAAATTGTTCCATTCACCTGCTCAACTACCCCTGAAGCCTCAGGTCTGTAAGCACAATGTAACCTCTGGCGAATGTCTAGAGCTTCACAGATCATTTGTAAAAGTTTATTTTGAAAATGCGGTCCGCGGTCCGATTCAATGGACACCGGAAACCCGAATCGCGGTATGATCTCACGCAAAAACATTTTTGGAACAGTCAAACCATCATTTCTCCTCCTGGGGAAAGCCTCCACCCATCGAGAGAACAAACAGATTACCACAAGAATGTATCTAAGACTGTTACATGGAGGTAATTCTACAAAATCCATCTGAACCCTTGTAAATGGACCTCCCTCCCGTCCTATGGTTCCCAAGCTTACAACAGTCCTTCTGTTTGGGTTGAATTGCTAACACACCAAGCATCTTTGGCATAAACTCTCTGCAATCATTCTAAATTTTGGATTATACCAAGTCTGTCTAAAAAGACAAACCATGGCATCTCTTCCAATATGGGCTTGACCATGATACATTTGGGCCATATCTGAAACCATGATATCAGGCATTACTGGTCTTTCATCTTTGTAAACCCAGATTTCATCTTCTTCCCTCTGTCTACATCCTGCTTTTAACCAGATATTCTTTTCCTCTACATCTGCCTCTTCCTGCATCTGTTTCACTTCCTGCCATGTTTCAACTACAGTGGTTAGCATTAAAGGACTCAGAACATGTTCTGTTTGTTTGTCTCTGTTAATTGAAATTTGATATTTTGCACAGTGTTTGGCAATTGCATCTGCATAATTGTTTCCACGAGTGATGTAATCTTCATTTCTTTTATGGGCTGAACACTTTACCACAGCAATCTTATCTGGAAGATTAATTGCATCAGATAGCATTTTAACAAACTCTGCATTTTTGATTGGTGTTCCCGCATAAGTCAGATAACCTCTTTGGGACCAAAGCTGTCCAAAGTCATGAAAAACTCCATAGCCATACTGACTATCAGTCACTATGGTTACTTTCACTTCTTTCCCTAATTTGCATGCTCGTATCAAAGCAATTAACTCCGCTACTTGAGCAGAATTAATTCCTTTCAAACAAGATGCTTCCAACACTTCTGCTACTGTACACATGGCGTAAGCAGCACTCAAAATGCCATTCTCTGTTCTCAAACATGATCCATCCACAAACATAACCAAATCTGACTGTGATAATGGTTCATCCCTGATGTCAGGTCTTGGTTTTGTGCAGTACTCCAAAACATCTAGACATTTATGATCAAGCTCACCTTTCACTTCCGCTTCAATGGTGTCAGGTAAAAGTGTGGAAGGATTAATATTCACACATCTAGCAATTGTCACATTTTCAGCTCCCAAAATTACTTTCTCAAAATGGGTCAATCTGCTGTTAGTCATGTATTGTGTTTTTGCTCTTGTGAGGAGAATCTCCACTGATTGAGGTACATACACCCTCACAGGAAATCCCATCACAATTCCTTCACTCAGTTCCAAATTTACACTGGTTGCTGCTACTGCTTTCAGACATCCTGGCATAGCCTTTCCAACAGGGTCCAAAACACCTGAGAAATACGCAATTGGTTTTCTCAATTTTCCATGTCTCTGAACTAGCACTGACAATGCACATCCTTCTCGTTCACTGCAATACAGCGCAAACTCTTTTTTTATAATCAGGCATTCCCAATGCTGGTGCTTCACACAGTTTTGTTTTCAGCTGCTCAAATGCTTCCATCTCAGTTTTGGTCAAAACTATTGGAACTTTTATATCTGCCTTTGTCAGTCTCTGTAACAGTTTTGCAATCAATGAAAATCCACAAATCCACTTTCTACAGTAACCTACCATTCCCAGGAACATTCTCACTTGTCTTTGGGTTTTAGGTGGTTGCATTCCATGTATCATTTTAATTCTCTCTATTGTGACTTGTCTGATTCCTTTTGCAATCTTGTGGCCCAAATATTGCACTTCTTTCTGACAAAACTGCAATTTAGATGGAGACACTTTATGTCCTTCTTCTGCCAAATGATTCAACAATGCTTCAGTGTCAGTTACACATGCATCTTTTGTTTTGGATGCAATCAAAAGATCATCTATGAATTGTACTAATACAGACTCTCCAGGCATGTTCAAACTTTCTAGTGATTTCTTAAGCAACTGATTGAAAATCGATGGACTCTCAGTATACCCTTGTGGAATTCTACACCATGCTAAAATACGATTTTGGAATCGGAATGCAAAAATTGGCTGACTTTCTGAATGCAATGGAACAGTAAAGAACGCATTGCACAGGTCAATTACTGTGTACCATTCTGCATCATGAGTAATTTGGTTTAAAATCACTGCTGGATTCGGAATGATCGGACAACATGGGACAACAATTTTATTAACCTTTCTAAGGTCCTGCCCAATTCTAAATGTTCCATTTGGCTTTTTCAATCCCATAATCGGTGAATTACAAGGACTACTTTCTATTTCTCTCAGAATTCCTTGCTCAATAATTTTGTCAATTACTGTAGTAATCATTCCGGAGGGCATCTTACCTGCGGGCGGACGCTGGTTCCTGTAGCTCCTGGGCTCCTGACGCTGTAGTCTCGCCGCCGACGCCTTCCACCTCGCGGCTTGAGACTACAGCTCCCAGGGTGCTTTGCGGCCACTTCCGGCTTCCGGCCACAGCGCGCCCGGAGGCGCTATTTGAACTGGACACTCCCTCGGTGGAGCGGGGGCCGAGAATCATTCCGGAGGGCATCTTACCTGCGGGCGGACGCTGGTTCCTGTAGCTCCTGGGCTCCTGACGCTGTAGTCTCGCCGCCGACGCCTTCCACCTCGCGGCTTGAGACTACAGCTCCCAGGGTGCTTTGCGGCCACTTCCGGCTTCCGGCCACAGCGCGCCCGGAGGCGCTATTTGAACTGGACACTCCCTCGGTGGAGCGGGGGCCGAGAATCATTCCGGAGGGCATCTTACCTGCGGGCGGACGCTGGTTCCTGTAGCTCCTGGGCTCCTGACGCTGTAGTCTCGCCGCCGACGCCTTCCACCTCGCGGCTTGAGACTACAGCTCCCAGGGTGCTTTGCGGCCACTTCCGGCTTCCGGCCACAGCGCGCCCGGAGGCGCTATTTGAACTGGACACTTCCTCCGCGTCGCGGGACGCGCGCGGGAACGCGCCGGGCTAAGCCCGGGCAAAGGGCGGGCCCTCTGTGGCCCTCAGAGGCCTGAGGAGTCTGGTCTGGGCCAGAAACGCTGCTCGGACCTGGTAGGCCCCATTTGTGTGTCGATTCATGGTAGTAACTGTGACAACTTTATTATTGTGCCTATTGTGCCTATAATTTGTATGGTTCTGCATCTGTATTGTTTTATCTTTTTATAGTGCGTGTATCTTTTCTATAAGCTCAATGTCAAAGGCTAAATCAGGCAACATGCCACTGGGACAGAGTGCCATTGAAAACTATATGGTGAAAAAGGTCGCCCAGATAAACAGCGATCGTCGCGCCTCATTAGGGAAAGGAGATACCACAGTATGTATACAGGATGATCCCCTGGTTGTTGCACAAGACACAGAGGCTATTAATAGGGCTACTTTGTCTAATTCGGAAATGCCCTCTCTGAGGGCACCTGACCCGCTACCAGCCAGCCCATCAACCTGTATGCTGACACTAACACCAACACCCAACTCTATAAATGTTGTGGCGATGGTACATTCAGGAGAGAGGGAGCATCGCGATATAAATAGTGAAGCGAGTGAGGGGGTATCCCCTAAGAAGCGGCCATTTAGGCAGTGTAGAAAGACGGCACTACGTAAAGGGGCCAACCAACTAGCAATTTAGCGGAAGCAAACCCTACCCACACTATTGATAACATCTGGGCAGCAGCTAACAATCCCTTTGTGTTTACGGGAGCTGATTTAGGCCCCCCCAAGCAGAATGCCAGTGTTAATATTAATATTGAGCAGTTTACTGCCTTAATCACAAATATGGAGACCAGCCTGGGGAGGAAGATAGAGGAGGCTCTCAAACCACTAGTGGAAAAAATTGATTCCCTTGTAAAGGAAGTAGACAGGCTTGGGGGGCTTGTCTCCGCACAGCAAAAGGCTGCTGGAGACACTAGTACTATACTAAAAGGAACAAGGTCCACCCAAGCTGAACAAGGGGAAAATGTGCCTGCAGCAGTCTATCCGGCAGGAGCACAGACTACCCTAGGGAATAGACCACACCGGCCACCACCTGTCAGTCCCCCCCAACCTAAAGCAGGAAACCCGCAGCCACATGTAGGCTCACTTCCAACTACAGGTAACAAGATAGACCCTAGACCTGACAGAAGAAATCGCTATCTAAATCTTCCTCCGGATTGTGCGCCTTTTGTGGTGGTCCTAACAAATGTCCCTGCAGTTGGCACCCATCCTGCATCTCCATATGGTGAGACACATGACTCACTAAAAAACAAGACAGTCTCATGGCTAAATAAGAACTGCGGTTTCCCTGTCGGTTATTCAGATCAGATAACGCTAGTTAGAAGGGTAAACTGGGTGGGGCCCTCTAAGAAAGTGGGTAATGGGGATTGCATTGTGGCTAATTTTAGACACCCCCAACATGTGGCAACTGTACTCCTGAGAGCTGCATCCTTGGTATACAATGAGGGTAGTATCTGTGTTCGTCCACTAGGCTATTTTTATGCTCACCTTTGCCCGGCTCCCCCACAATTGACCAGGCCAACACCTCGGTTTGAGACCCTGACCCCGAATACTGGGAATAATGGGATGCAATTTACATATAATGTAGTTAATTCTGGCGGGCCAGGCTTCCCAACTAACCGAGGGAACAGATTTGATCTCGGTGGGCAATGCCAGGGGGCTTATAACGTCAACACACATAACAGATACGAACTCCTGTCCGGTCTTGATATGTGTGACTGACATCAAGTACCTGTGGGTAAGGATGGATTAAATGTAGCTGATCCAACATGCAATATTGACTCTACCAACCCACAGGAGCCCAATAAACGTGTGAACATTGTATCTTGGAACGTTGCGGGTCTAGCAACAAAAATGGCAGATGAAAAATGGGTCTCCTTTATTAAACAATTTAAGGTTATCTGCCTTCAAGAGACATGGGATGTGGAGTGTGAAACGTTTTTAGAAGGTTACAAAGCGTTCTCTGTGCCAGCCACTCCATCCAATAGAGGAAGACCAAAGGGAGGATTGGTGATCTTTGTCTCTGTTTTGATAACCGCGAGTATCCTCACTATTAATGTACAACGCTCATGTGCCCAGGGTATTGTTTTGTCTGCCAAAAGTAATAGGGTTGGACTGGTCAATTTTTACAATGCTACTAATACCACCCCAGTATTTAATGATTTAACTGTCCTAGATGAATATATTAATGTCTCCATGAAGAAACACAGCCTTAATCTAATGGTCATGGGAGATTTCAATGTGCACCTCTGTGGTGATCCCCTTAGGAAGTGTATAAGGGATTTATACTGCGATAGAGCAGATGGGCTACACTTTGCACATACAGCAGAGGGTGAATTATGCAATTCCTTGATGTACGACGTAGTTTTAACAATGGGCATGGAAATTAGAGATCCCGGTAAAAGCTTTGACACTCCGACTTTTAAGGGGCATGGTAGAGGCACCTTTATAGACCACATGCTATTTTCGGAGGCTCTGTTGCCTTTCTTAGAATCCTTTGATATTACCAAAAGTGAGTTCAGTGATCACAACCCCCTTGTGGTCTGTCTCAGGGGTTTTGGCCTCTCAGATGTTTTGCCCTCACGCCTTGAAGGCAATTTGACAACCACTGATGGGAGGCGGCGTTTAAAGTGGTCAACCATTACCCCAGACCTTCTGTATAAAACAATAGAGGAATCCTGTACAGATGAAATTGTTAATTGTACAGGGACAGATCCAGTGGGGGTGCTTAATGCCTTTCAAGCTTTGGCGGGGAAAGTGTCAGGGTTACTCACAAAACCATCTAAGGGAAATTTAGAGAAGTGCGGGCCAAGGTGGTTTAACAAAGAGTGTTCAAAAGCTGCACGTAATTTGAAGGCAGCATTGGCAGTTGTACCGCGGAACCAGGAGGAAATCCGACTCTGCCGCAAAGTATATAAATCCTCCCTTAAAACTCATAAGGAGACTTTGCGTGTGGAGGCCTGGAATGACCTCTTGGATCCCGAGACCTTAAATAGTAGCACGAAATTCTGGCAGTTAGTAAAAAAACCATTTCTGTCAGAACAACCGGGGGATGGGCTGGAATGTTGTATAATGAAAGAGGATTGGTTTCGTCACTTTGAATCATTGTACTTTACAGCCGATCCTGGCAATGGTGTGAGTTCTCCTAGTGAATCTAATGGAGTACTCAGGTTTGAGTGTGGCGAAGTGTTTGAAGCCATAGAAGGTCTAACATCTAATAAAGCCCCCGGCCCAGATGGCATCCCCCCTGATTTATTTAAGTCCAGACCACACTTCTGGGCTCCTATCTTGCAGGCGGTTTTCAATGCTGCTGCAGTGATAGGATGTCCAGTGACCTGGGGGGTGTCAACCATTGTCCCGGTTTTCAAAAAGGGTGATAGGGGTAGCCCAATGTGCTACCGTCCAATCTCCCTAATTGATTCGAAGGTTAAAGTCATCGGGAGAGTTCTGTTGAGAAGAATCACCAGCTGGGCAACCGCAAATAATGTCATGTCCATCTCTCAATATGGATTTTGTGAGGGCAGATCCACGATAACTCAGTGTCTTAATTTATTCCTCATACTCAGCAAGTACACGGTGGCCCAGAAGGGTACGATCCACCTCGCCTTCATGGACCTGTCGTCAGCCTTCGACTGTGTTAACAGGGGGAGGCTGTGGCAGTACATGAGGGCGAGGGGAGTCGACACTGGGATTGTTGACTTCCTGGTGGATATGCATCATCAAACTAGTGCCAATGTAAGATATTCATCTAATGGGGACACCACTGACAAGTTTTTGATAAATAAAGGAGTACGTCAGGGATGTATCCTTGCCCCTTTTCTTTTTAATTTTTATATTAACGATTTGGATGCAGCTCTACAATCCATACAGGCTGACTGCCCTAGAGTAGGCAGAAGGGGCATACCGGTGCTGTTATACGCGGATGACGCGGTTTTAATCTCGCGCACGGAGAAGGGGCTTCAGGCACTTTTAACTGCTTTTAATGTTTTTATGTCTGATAGGGACCTAATGGTCAATAATTCCAAGTCCTATATAATGCAGGTTGGCCAACGCCCAAGAAAGAACTTTGTATTCAAGCTTGATGATAGTCCCATTCCGGTCACAGAGACTTTTTCCTATCTGGGTGTGCTTTTTGACTCGAAGTTAAGTTGGGCCCCTCATCTGGTGAAGAAGAAGAAGGATATGCTGAGGGTTAATGGAACTATCCTAAATCTCGCGAAAAAAATAGGAAAGAAACCGATAACTGCAATGATCAAGTTATATAAAGCCAAGTCTGTAGCCACGGCGGTATACGGCAGTGAGCTGTGGGGTTATGTGTCCAATACCCAATTACAGGTTATCGAAAACACCTTCTTTAAACGGTTACTATGTGTCCCTGCGAGTACCCCGAACCTTGTTGTGCATGAGGAGCTAGGGACTCCGTTTTTATGCGATAACCTAGCACTGAAGCCACTGATCTGCTGGGTTTCACTGTGGCTTAACAAGGAGATACCACTCACTCACCAGATTGTACGGGATGTAACATCTCAGGATAACTGTATGCGCATCCCCTGGCTAAAATATTTGAAATCTTGTTTTGAAATGCTGGGGTGCCCCAAACTGTTCTCCCATACGAGTGGCATTGTGAAAGGGGACATAACAGCGGTCAAAAGAGCCTATCTCAAGTTTAAATTGGCGGACAGAGAAAGTGTGGAAATGCTGAAACCAAGTGTCAGAAAGTTTATCATGCTAAAGTCGTGTGGGGGAATGGAGCCCTACCTGGCCTGTGCCTTTAGCTCACATGAAAAGTTTCTGCTGACTAGGTTCAGATTTAACACTTTTCAGCAGCTATTAATAAGACCCAAATCAGACATTTTTAGCAAACATGTAGCTCCCTGTGGCTGCGACGGGAAGTCTCCTCAGGATATGCTACATTTTATATTTTTATGCAGGTTTTATGATTATCCCAGACGCTACTTTCTTGTTGACTTGCTGAGAACATTGGATTTTAAACAAATTAGACCTGCCCTTATTTATTTGCAGCTTTTGCACCAGGATTGTGTACTCCATATTCTGTCGTTTTTAAAGCTTGCACTGAGAATAAGAACCTGCTTAGACCTATGATCTTTGTTAAGCAATATTGCACTTTATCAGGACCAGAAGGGCACTTTTTCTTAACTAACAATCATGATGATTTTTAATGATATCTGTGAATAACGTTTTAACAATGTATTGATGTGAAATCTGATAATGTAATCATTGTATGTACTTTTTATGGTTTGAAATATTAACCGAAATAAAGTCTCATTTGATTTGATTTGATTCCTTCAATTGTCTCTGCTGTCCTCTTATACTGTGGTATATTTGGATAACTCACACCCTCTTTTACCGTAACTTTTACAGGATCAACGCCTTTCATTAATCCTATATCCTTTCCAGTAAAATCCCAAACTTCTTCTTTCAGCACTTCTTTCAATTCAACAGGTATCTTTTCTCGATCAAAAACAGGAAATAACTTGCTCTGCTCTGCCTCAATCATGAGCATCGTCATTTTGTATAAACTGTATTCATCAGGGGTTTGCAATTCTTTGCCATCTGGTGAACAATATATGGCACAATTCATTTTACACACTATATCCCTTCCTAACAAATTAACAGGACTACTGTCACACACCACAAATCGATGCATATCTTTGTAACCTCCAATTTCTACTTCAACTGGTTCTGTCAAAGGAGTTTGTATCTGTCTATTTGCTACACCTACAACTTGGATGCTCTCACCCGAGAGAGGAAGATTTTGAATTTCCACTGATCTTACAGTAGAACGGGTAGCACCAGTGTCCACTAGGAAAGTTATTTCTACATCATTCACCTTTCTGTTCACAAATGGACCAGACTGATCTACCTCTAGAGTGGCTCCAAGCACACACTCTTCTCCCTCTCTCAGGCACCGTCATAAGCTTTCATCCGACTCACTGCCACCTTCTTCCTGCAACCAATACTGAGGACACGCATTCACTCTTTGCGGTCTTTTTACCTGCTCACCTCCGCTGAATCCTGTCTCTGCACTGTATCTCTGCTGGTTTACACTGTTTGGCAGTGGCGGTTGTGGCACCTGACTTTGCTGATTTGATATCTGCTGTTTCTGTTGTTGTGTATTTACCTCACACTGCACCTGCGAATTCAATGAATTATGCTCTGTATTAACTCTTGGCGAACACTTACACTCTTTCTTCCAATGCCCTAACTTCCCGCAAGTAAAACAAGGGAGCTTTTTTTTTTAATTCATCTATGCTTCCCACTAATTTTGGCTTTCCTTTAAAATTTCCTTGATTCCCTGCATTTTTATTTTCCGTTTGCACCACTTGTTGTTCTGCAACCTTCACTTGTGCCCACATAGCTTTCTCTTTAAGCTTTTTCTGTTTTGCATCAATTTCTTCACTACAATATTTTGCTTTTGTAAATGTAAATGTACAGGAATTTATATAGCGCAAATCACCAACCGGTCTCTAAGCGCTTGCTTAGGGAACCCGTCCTGGTATTCCCCTGTGAGATAGCCCCGGCAGGGTATCCGCAAGGTGAAAGCCGTTGTGGAGATTAAGCAAGCTATTGCCCAGAGTCGCAGAGTGTGAACCCGTGAATCGAGTAGGCACCGGAGCGAGAATTGTCGAGTCCATGGACATTTTAGGACTCAAGACCCCGCCGAGCCGGGAATTGAACCCTGGTCCCAGCCTGACCTCTGCTTCCAGGTCTGCCTCCTCTAACCAGTGAGCCACACTTCTCCACAATATTTCTCAAAATATCATTAACAGTAGCTGACTGCCAACCTATTATACTATGTCGAATCATATCTCCAATTTCTGGTCTTAATCCATACCCAAATCTGTATATGAAGTGGCTCATGTCCTTCTCATTTAATTCTTCATAACCACTGTACTGTTTGAAAACTAACAACAATCTTTCGTAAAATGAATGTAGAGATTCTTTCGGCTCTTGTGTGGTTCTGTCTATTTTTACCCAATCAGTTTCTTTTGGAGGTATCTTATTTTTCAACCATACTATTACTTGCTCATATTTTCGCATCACATCTGGTGATGGAGCTCCTGTAACTTTGTCCCTCGCAAATTCTTCTCTTGGCCAATCTACAGCAATTTTACATTCTGTCCATAAATCTTCTGGCACCACTATGTCAAATAATCCATCCAGATCAAACCATAAAACTTTTGACACTTTTACAAATCTGTCTACTTGTCGATACCATTCTATTGGTTTCTCTCTCAATCTCGGAAAATCATTAGTAAATGATAATATATCCTGTCTAGTCCAAGGAACATGTACATATCCTCCTCCAGGTATTTCTCTCATGGGACACTCAGTTATTACTGCTTCTTTTTCTCTGGCTGGAAAAGCTAAAGTGGATTTATCATTATTTTCTTCTCTTTTCTTTGCTCATTTGAGTCTCCACTTACTCACATCTCCCCATTTTCGCAGCAACACAATTAACTCTTTTATCTGACCTATTCTTCCAGCTGTATTCATATTCTCAATGTCTTTCTCTGCAAAGTCCAATCTGTATGATTTTTGCAAAGATTTAAATTTTGAAAATTCCACTCCTAATTCACTAGCTAAATCTTCTAGTTGGTCATGCACTGTTTTTGCTCTCCATGTGATACTTTTACACATAAACATAAGTTCATCATCCTGGTATGTTTTTAATCTATCCGTTCCAATTGTTCCAATTATTAATTCTTCCATATCTACTTTTAGTTTTGCTACATCTAATACTTTTGGTTAATTTTCTTTTAATCCTAAAGTCTTAATCCAGTCACTCAATTCCTTCTCTGACGGTCCTAAAGGAGTTTTTATTAAATCTAATTTATCTAGACTTTTCTCTGGAGTTACAGAGTCAGATTCTGCACCAATCAGGTAACTGTATAACGGGTACACAGACAAAATATCGATTTTTAAATATCGATATACAATTATATCGAAGTTTAAATATCGATGGGACAAAATATCGAAGGTAAGTAATATCGACAGTCTTAATATCGATATTAATATATCAGTAATATCGAAGTTTTAAATATCGATGTCAATAATATCGAAATAATAACTTCGATGTTACTAATATCAATTTTTTAATAAATTTAGTGTATATTATATTGTATTTATTATGTTTTATTATTTATTTTTAATGTAATTTAATTAAATATTGTCTTTTACTACTGTAGCGGGTTGTGGGTTTATAGGGGAATAGGGTGGGAAGTAATTTAATTATGTTAAATTAATTATTAGTTAGTAGGAATTATTAAATAATTAATTGAGAATTAATTTTTAATTAATTGTAATTAATTGATTATTGATAAATATGTTCTGTAGCGGGTTATGGGTTTATAGGGGAATAGGGTGGGAAGTAATTTAATAATAATTAATTAATTAATATATGTTTGTACATATTTTAATTAATAATTAATTGGTAATTAATGTATATTAATTAGTTAATTAATTAATATAATTTTGTACATATTTTAAATTATTAATTAGTTGGTAATTAATTAATATTAATTAGTTAATTACATTAATTACAGCTAATGTGCTAATATATTTACTTTATTGTTATTGTTAATTAATAATTAATTGGGAATTAAATAATATTAATTAATTTTGGGTAAAGGAGTATTTTTAGGGTTCAGGGTCAGTTTTCAGTTTTTGGGTAAAGGGGTATTTTTAGGGTTCAGGGTCAGTTTTCAGTTCTTGGGTAAAGGGGTATTTTTAGGGTTCAGGGTCAGTTTTCAGTTTTTGGGTAAAGGGGTATTTTTAGGGTTCAGGGTCAGTTTTCAGTTTTTGGGTAAAGGGGTATTTTTAGGGTTCAGGGTCAGTTTTCAGTTTTTGGGTAAAGGGGTATTTTTAGGGTTCAGGGTCAGTTTTCAGTTTTTGGGTAAAGGGGTATTTTTAGGGTTCAGGGTCAGTTTTCAGTTTTTGGGTAAAGGGGTATTTTTAGGGTTCAGGGTCAGTTTTCAGTTTTTGGGTAAAGGGGTATTTTTAGGGTTCAGGGTCAGTTTTCAGTTTTTGGGTAAAGGGGTATTTTTAGGGTTTAGGGTCAGTTTTCAGTTCTTGGGTAAAGGGGTATTTTTAGGGTTCAGGGTCAGTTTTCAGTTTTTGGGTAAAGGGGTATTTTTAGGGTTCAGGGTCAGTTTTGGGTTTTTAGGGTACAGGGATATTTTTAGGGTTCAGGGTCAGTTTTGGGATTTTGGGGTACAGGCGTACAGGGTAAAAATAAAAAATATTTACATTAAATCAATTAAATGAAATTAAAAAAAAGAAAATTACATTAAATTATTAAGTCTTTTATTTATTTTAAATGTATATGCATTAGTTTTAATTTTGTTTTAATATTTTTATTTAATATTTGTAAAATTATATGTATTTTAAAATTATTTTTACATTATTATTAATACATTTTAAAAAACGATATTTTTAATTTCGATATTTTTGTACTACGATATTATTTTTTCGATATTTTTGTACTTACCTTTATGAAGATATGACTCCGATATTTTTGATGTCGATATTTTTGTGACGATATTTTTGTATTTCGATATTCTGTCTGTCGATATTATGTCAGACATTCGTATAACGAACTTTGGTTAAGAGTCAATTCAGGTGGATTTACATTAACAGTCCTATTTATTTCTGACAAATCAGGATAAATATTGCCTCTCACTTTCTGCAAACCTTGTTGTAACGGGATTGTCATACTTGGTTCTTTTATTCTTTGATTTTCAAACACTGGTATTACCGGCCCTATCGTCACAGGGACAGTTACTGCTTCCATGTTTTTGGTAAGGTTCTGAATCAGTTCATGTGCAGAACGTTCATAATCAGAAATACTTGGTTGTACCTCACTTCAGATTTCACTACTTTGTACATTTTTGTGCGAATCATTCATTTGCACAGGAATACCTGCAATTCTTGCTTCCACAACAGGAGTGTTTGGAACATATCTAACTTCTACCCTGTCTGGCACATCTTTAAAATTTGAATATTGTCTCGGAGTTTCATTATTTCTCTCAATTACAGATGGAGCACTTGGAGTAGTCCATAAAGAACTTGGCTTATATTGAGGCGGTCTCCTATTTAA
The DNA here is from genome assembly GCF_964263255.1 of Lissotriton vulgaris. Classification (NCBI taxonomy): domain Eukaryota; kingdom Metazoa; phylum Chordata; class Amphibia; order Caudata; family Salamandridae; genus Lissotriton; species Lissotriton vulgaris. Next base: position 234,393,885 of record NC_141689.1, read on the forward strand.
AATTTCTTCTAACACAGGATCTTCTGATTCATTATTCGTAATCACCATAATTTTGATTTGTAGATTCTATATTCTTCTTCTTTTCTGTACATTTCCGACCCTTATATTCATCCACTAATCTGACGGGATACATTCCATCACACATATTACTATTTCTCCATCAATGCATTCTACTCTCATGTGTCTCACCCCAAAAATCTTGACCTCTACCTCTTGGTCTGAGATGTTTACATAATCTTTCACTCTCCTGATCGTGCATCTCATCCTCCCATTCAACTAAGGTTTCAAACTGTGTTGGTCTAGGTCTCGGCTCAAGCTTCATCATCTTGTCTCTCAAATTTCTCAAAACTGCCAAATCAAACGATCCTTCCTCAGGAAAAGCCAAAACGCCATAATCCTGAGTATATCTTGCCCAGTTCTCTCACCAAATACATGTATGATAATCATATTTTGATGACATATAAGAAGCGAGCGCTTTTGGTGGAGGAAGTAATTTTCCCTCTCTAGTCACAATTTCTTTGCCTTTTGTAAATGCATTCTTGAATTTCTTAAACCACAAAGGTTTCTTCTACTCTTCTTCGTAATAGTAAGACATTTTTCCGTAATCCTCTGTCTTTCAAAAGATCACGCACTTCCCTATTTTCTTTGTCCGTACACCAACCTATAGCAGCGCGGTTCACATTAACGCACCAATTAGAACACAATACGTTTTTCTAAGTGCTTAACCAATCGCCTTGCTGCTTTTTCGTGATGAACCAATCAGCTCCTACTCTGTCTTGGTCACGAGGACCAATCCCAGCGCGGCACTTTTGACACCACCAGCGCTTCGGCCTCTGCAGCGCCGATTAACCCTTTCCTTACAAGGACTTTTCAAGAATCCGTATTTACAAGATATTTTACAAAATCAGTTAGTAACTTACACAAAACTATACCATTTGCCTGTTTCGTTAATAAAGTGATAGAATTTTCAATCGCACAAGTATTCTGTAACCGAAGTAGAGGACGCTTATCTCCCTAGAATTTTTAGACTCGCCGATAAAGCAACACTACTGGCCTTACCCTTCTATCAGGCAATAACATACTCGTTTCTCTAGGAAAGCACATACAGAGATCTTTTTCACCTCCTTAAAGACAATCCCAGAGTTTCACTTGAACGCATATTGCAATTTCATTTACACACGTTTATACAGTAATCCCTTTCTCAAATATACATGAACTCTGTATTACCAGTAGGCAGCACTCCCGTCTAATGCAGCACAGAATTCCTCTATCGTTAGTAAAGTAGACGCCACTCCTTTACCCTTCTATCAAGCTCGGGTTAAGTCCTACTATTTTCTTTAGCGATAAGTTTTAGTCAGGATACGCAATGATCCCTATGCTTGAAAGCTGAGATTTCATAGACTGCCTTCGCTATACATTTATCCTTTCACACCTAATGTCCCTAAACAGTGATATACGACGATACCAACGCATATATGACAATACTACTTCTTTGAAACAGACCAATGCACTGTGCGACTTTTCTTGCCACACTTCCTCTGCCTGCAGACAGAGGCACTAGCTTCACGCAACACTTGGAAGCTTTTTATGAACTACATATAACGTAATACGAACTCAACAGATGTTAGTCCTAATTCTGTACATCAAATTCTATACATAATACTAGCTAATTTCCTTAGCAACCACTACTCTGCTACCAAGTTATAGCTGCTAAAGCGGGACTCCAGAAATATATTTAAATCAACATGGCCATTTTTCCAAAACCTCAGAAACACACATCTATTCAACAGTGGGGCCCATTACACTGCATACTTACTCTGTTCATTTAATTCAGCTTCAAAGATTTGGCCAACAACCCAAGAGTCCTACTATAACATTGGCGGAGTGTTTAAAGCTATTTAAGTATTTATTATTTACACTTGCAGTTTAAAACATATTACCATGGTTTCATTTAAATACCTATTTATTCAGACACACCACCATAATGGCAATAGATCTGCTAGAATGAAAATTAGGCGTAGGAAGAAACAAAGACCAGCTTTAAATTCTTCATTTCTCTAATTTTTATTCAAAGCAAACTTTTAGTATGTCCGACATTAAACTTTTATGAATTCTTTATTCAGTTAAAACTTAATTTTATCTCAGAAAATGATCATTTATTTAAAAGCTCAGAAATAGACATTTTATTTAGAAAGTTCAGCAAAGTTTTAGTAAAGAACAGATAGTTCTAATTCAATCTCTCCTAACATCCCTAACTAACACCCTCATCTTTTCCTAACAGTCCTGCAAAGAAATATAATTAATCAAAGTCTCTTACATCCAGGAATCGATCATCAGTCCGGCAGCATCTCCAGAGGAAATCGAAAAACGCGCTGCCTCTAAGCAAAATCAGGGGGTTTTATACACTAATTTCCTAACTCTATCTATCTAAAAAGTAACTTATCATCATAAATTCACATTCTGATTGGACAAGTTTGGGTAGATGAGCACTTCCTCATCATTACGACATGTTTTTCATGACGACTCAGCAGAAAAATAAAGGGTCTTTGTTTAAGTCAGTTCGTGGCCTAGGCGCTTCCTTGCATTTGAAACATGCATCAACTTTCCCAGGCTCTGGGCATTACATCGTCCATGCTTGGCACCCATCCTAGGTTCCGGGACAGGTCAACCTTGAACTTCCTATCCGAGCACAGTCAGCTCACTCGCTCTGGCAGTCCTTTGAATGCCCATGCGCAGACCCATATTCACTCGCAGTGATTCATGGCGACCATTTTCTATGTAGGCCTCACAGGCCACACTTTGGAACTATCATAGAACCAAACACAAATTCATGTTAATTATAGTAATGAAACCCTTCTGTTTACCTCCCACCATCCTAATACTTCCCTATTAGTTGTTAACTAGCAGATAAGCCACATAAATGCGTTTTATACTTACATCTCCGACGACTTTTAGCACATAAACGTGTACAATAAACACATTTAAATTGCGTGTCATTTATAATTAAGCTGTGCATTAGTCCACATCACAGTGCAACATATATTAATTAATTATTTCACTCCATGCAAGCAAGGTTAATTTTACCTATATATTTTCATGTATGTAAATTACTCTAAAGTTGGTTATTTAAGCACATCACATCATTAGTAAATATTAACGTTATAGAACATTGACTTTGGGATGTTATGACTTGGAAATCATGAGGTTTCTAAAAGATGAAAATGGCCAAATCATCCCTACATTTAAGAATTGGTGCTCCAGCTCAGTTATGTTACATCTTGTTGTGCCTCCCCTAGGACTGAAATATCTACCCTAAGTGACCATAATTGTATAATTCTGAAAACTACTCTATGGGGTGACCGTTTTGTCAATGTGGGTACCATAGTCTCCAATTTGGAATCCCATAGACCCAACGGAGTTCGTTTAAGATGGGTAGGCGAAAAAGCTACCAATTTAATTGGCTCTATTGTCAGGAATTGCATGGGTGAAATTTCTCTCATACTTGACAAATGTACTGACCATAAACAGGTTTTATCTGCTTTTAATGACATTAATAAATCTATTGATGTCAGGTTCACCACATCTATATGGGGCCAGCGTAAAAATAAACCGGCCTGGTTTGACCACTCATGTACCAGGCTATTAACTGAATTAAAACACGCTCTTGCCAAAAAGCCTAGGGACTCCGACTCTGTAATAAAATTAAGACCAGAATATAAGTTTGCCTTAAAGCAAAGGAAGAGTGAGCTACAGCAGATGGCGTGGGATTCTCTTAACCAGGCTGCCGAGTACTCCAATAGTACCCTTTTTTGGGTTACTGTGAACTCTCCCTTCCTTAAGGGTGAAAATCTGCCAGAGTTAACATCTAATGTCCCACGTGATGATTGGATAGCCCATTTTTCAGAGATTTTTGATTCTAATTGTCGCTTGGATACTGACCTGAGAAGGTGGGAAATCCTACCCCTGGATATCACAGTTAGCGAGGTAGAACTTGGCATACGGGCAAGTAAGGGGGGGAAAGCACAAGGACCCGACGGAGTGCCCATCGATGTCTATAAATCAGTGCCGGAGTTGTGGAGTCCTCTTCTGGCTATTGTTTTTAATGCAAAAAATTGAGAGAAATTGTATTCAGGGGCCACTGCTACTGTTCGCTATGGAAAAGGGGGGGAATGTAGTAGATCGTTTGGGATAGGGCGTGGAGTACGCATGGGGTGCGTCCTGGCGCCCTTTTTATTCCTGATCTATATAAATGGCCTGGAGCCTCGTCTCCTACAAGAGTGCAGGGACATGCCCATGGTTGGTAAAAGATCTATATCTGCACTCTTGTATGCAGACAACGCTGTTTTAATGGCTCGTACCCCCATGGCCTGCAAAACCTGATAACATCCTTCAATAAATTCATGCTCAGTTTGGATTTAAAAATCAACTGTAGCAAAACCTTTTTCATGAACTGTGGAACACGAACAAAGAAGCAACTGAAAACGATGTTCATAAATAACGCTTCCCTAGAAAATACGTCCACCTTTCCTTATCTAGGCATCCTGTTTCATGAGACCGGTTCCTGGACAAGTGCGGTAAAGGCAAGAACTCTTTTGTTCTCGAAGACAAAGATGGCCTTAAAGAGTTTCATACAAAAACTGGGAAAGAAACCGATAAGGGAAATTTTAACTATTTATAATGCTACGTGTTTATCGGTGGCTTTGTATGGATCGGGTCTCTGGGGGTATGCCAACATAAAATCAATTCAACTAGTTGAAAACAAGTTAATGCGGTATATTCTGTCCATACCTGAAAGTATTGCGACACTTATCTGTCATGAGGAGCTGGGGCAACCGTATATCTCAGATATTTATTTATTTATTTATTATTTTTTAAACTTATAGAGCGCAACAAATACCACGAATGGTGTCTCGGCACTAGGCAGACAGAGAGGCACCTCCTGTGCTTTATTGGATGAATAGCCAAGTCTTCACTTGCTTTCTAAAAATCATCAGTGATGAACTGCTTTTTATGTGGTGGGGCAAGGTATTCCAGAGCTTCGAGGCGGCTACCAGGAAGCGTCTGTCTCCCCATGTAACCGTTCTCACCCGTTGAATGCATAGAGATGCGGATGAGGCAGATCTTAAAGCTCTCTTAGGGACATACACCAACAGTGATTCCCTAAAGAAGTCAGGTCCTTGGCTGTTCAATGCTTTATAGATAATACATAAAGCCTTAAATTTGGTTCTATTTTTTACTGGGAGCCAGTGAAGTTGGTAAACGATAGGAGAGATGGATGCGAACTTGGGAGTTTTGGTCAAAATTCGTGCAGCAGCGTTCTGCACCATTTGTAATTTTTTAAAAACCTGCTCCTGGGCATTCAGCAGAAGCCCATTACAATAATCCACCTTGGATAACACCAAGGAGGACATAAGGGTTTTCCCTGCAGACAGGGGAAGGAAAGGTAACAACTTTTTCACTTTTCGTAGCGTGAAAAATGGAAGAGGAGACTACCGCATTAGCGTGACTGGTGAAACTTAGTTTGTTGTCAAACAACACTCCCAGGTTTCTAACCTTTGAAACTGGGGTGGGTGGATTACCCATTTCTGGTGGCCACCAGACCAGGGACCAATATGGTTTTAGGTCTCCAAACACCATTACCTCGGTCTTATCGGTGTTTAGTTTTAGACAATTACTGTCCATCCAGTGACTAATGGCTCTCATACCTGACTGAAAGTTGGCTGCCACCTCACTCCCATTTTTATGCACTGCTAGCACCAACTGAGTATCGTCGGCATACAAAGTCACTCCTATTCCATGGGTTTTAATGACCCTCGCCAAGTCCGACACATAGATGTTAAAGTGTGTCGGACTTAGCGAGGATCCCTGGGGGACTCCGCAGGGCAGTACAAACGTTGGTGAATAGAAGCTCCCCATCTTTACCGACTGTTCTCTGTTAGACAGGAAAGAAGCCAGGAGCTCCGCAGCTTTGCCCTGTATGCCCATAGCAGTGACACGGTCGATCAGGATGTTATGATCGACCGTGTCAAATGCCGCTGAGAGATCCAGCAAGATCAGGACTGCCGTGCCACCCTGGTCCATGATTTGTCTGATTTCCTCAGAAGCCTTTATGAGCGCCGTCTCCGTTCCATGGCCTCTCCTAAACCCGAACTGAGTGTTATCTAGCAGGTTATTATGGTCAATGTAGTTGGCCAGCTGTTTATTTATAACTTTTTCAAGTATTTTAGAAGGAAATGGGAGCGCTGCTATAGGGCGATAACTTTTTAGTTCCAAGGTGTTAAGGGTGGGTTTCTTTAGAAGTGGCTTTATTATAGCTGTTTTCCATCTTTGAGGATAGTTTCCTGATTCGCAGATGGTACTGCAGATGTTTTCCAAGATTGGAGCTACCACATCAGTTGTTGATTTTATGATGGTCGGTGGGCAGGGATCCAGGGGGAACCCGACATTGTTGTTTTAATGAGATCTTTTATTTCTGACAGTGACGGAGGGAGGAATTCGTTCAGAGAGGAGGATGTGAGCTGTGCGTTCTTAAGGCTTTCTGATGATTCCCCTGTCATGTTGTTGTTAAATTTATCAAAGATTTCTGTGACCTTGGTCCTGAAAAAATCAGCCATTTGGTTGCAGAAATCTTGGGTGGTATCTGTAGTTTTAGCTGTTGGTATATTTGTTAATGTTGCCACTACCTGGTATAATTGCTTACTGGAGTTCTGGGCCTTTTCTATCTGTTCACAAAAGTATTTACTCTTTTCCAGTCTTAACAGCTTCCTGTAGCCTGATAGTGCTTGTTTGTACCTTTCTTTATCGTTGTTATCATAATTAACTCGCCAGCATCTTTCTAGATTGCGGCATTTCTGTCTCTCCAATCTTAAAGGTTCAGAGAACCAAGGGGCTGATGGTGTTGCGCGATTTGGACGTACTTTCTTTAAAGGTGCTACCTGATTAAGAGTGTCTGTGAGCCATTGGTTGTAGTTATTTGCTGCTAGTTGAGAATCTGACGCTTTAGATGGTTTATTATTTTCTAGTTTCTCAGATAGTGTTTTTATATCTATATTTTTCCAGTCCCTGCACGTCCTAAGTTGCCTTTTAGCCGAGTGTTGATTTTTGTGTTTTTTAACACAGACATAAAAGACCACCACTGCGTGATCTGACCATACAATTGGAACAACAGTAGGGGGAGTAATGGCCGGGTTATTCGTGAATATATAATATAATTAGAACCCAGCCCATTCTCCTATGGCATAGGGTATGGACTGTAAATGAGTGTGTAGTAAATTGTGCCATACTCCAGGATGTGTTAAAACTTGAAAATGTTAATGGTCTTAAGTGGTTAAATTATGTTAAAACCTTTTTGACAGAAATTGACTGTTTACAATACTATGAGGTCCACATATCCAGAAAATTGTTGAAAAAACTATGTATGGAACACCTCAGGGAAAAGAGATTGTTAGAGGAAACAAAGAAAAAGACGGTTTGCTCACATCAGTTGATATTAACCTGAGATAAATTACAGCCATACCTAAGCCTTCCTATGTCCAATTATGATAGATTTCTTCTTACACGTTTTAGACTTAATATAGTTTTTAGGTTACTGGCCTTCCCAGAAATGAACTCTTGGTCGAATGAACTGTGTATGTGCCCATGTGATGAATTGTCTTTGCAATCCGATATTCATGTATTATTTTTTTGTAAATTTGACACTTTGCCTCATAGGAAATTTATTGTCCCCATCCTCAAAGAGATGAATTTAAATAGACGTCGCCCAGCTTTTCTCGAATTACAAAGAATGAACACTGTTTTTATTGTTGCATCACTACCAGAATTTTTTTAATATGTTTTTAAACTGTGAAAATCAATCTGTATGGATGAATTTTAATTGTTCTTTTAGGGAAAAAACTGTGTCTCCTTCTCCTCAGATAAAAACTGTTTTATTATTCACTGTAAATGGAATCTTAACTTGTTGCTTTTATGGTTATTGTCTTTTTAACCGAATAAAGTACTTTTTGAACTTTGACTCCTCAGTCAAGATTATGAGTCGAGTTATGCTAGCAAGGTTAGAGGAATGGGCCGAGGAAGAGGATATCTTCGCTGACAGTCAGTTTGGATTCACAAAGGGCCGGGGTACACTCGAGCAGTGTTTAAACCTTGATCTATTGATCGGGATTTACACCGAAGCCAAACCAGGGTCAATTCACCTTTGCTTCGCAGACCTCAGTTGTGCTTTTGACATGGTTGAACATTCTATTTTATGGCCAACATTGTTACAGTTAGGAGCACCAAAGGGCATAATCTCTTTCCTGGCCAGGCTGTATAGGAAATTAACAACTTGTGTGCGTTTTGGCATCAATGGTGAATGCACCCCAAAATTTGGAGTTAAAAGAGGGATTAGACACGGCTGTGGTTTGGTCCCCCTCCTTTTTATCTTATTTATTATTGGAATCAACGAGATTTTAAAAAGTGTCAAAGCAGATGCCCCCATGATTAATGGTACTCCAGTGCCGGTGTTACCTTTATCAATGATAGAAAACTAATAATTAATAAGGGGAAAACGTTTACCATGACCTGTGGGGCTAAAAGCAAAGCATCTAATTGTTTTTTTATCGATAAAGACAAGGTGCGTCAGGTGGATACATTCTGTTATCTCGGTATAACCTTCTCCAACGATAGATCGTGGTCCAACGAATTTAAAGTAAAAAATGATGTGGGCAATGCACTGCGTCTTGAAAAAAAAGTTTAGGTTCAATGTTTTAGATAAATTGTTATTTTTAGAGGTGCTCCAACTGGTGGCGTAACCGTCCGTTTGCGCCAAAAAATGTAGACCTTAATGATGTGTGTACACGGCCTGTGTGCACATCCCAGTATTTGGGCACTCCCTCTGGTTCATCAAATATGAATAGACTCCATTGAGTTTCAAAATTTCTTTAATTTAAATATGCTGTCTTTAGCCTTTCATGAGTAGATTAATTTCATCAACTTCAACTGGCTTTATCATGGATCATAGTCGCTCCAATGCATTTCGGGCCAGATGCCCTTTCTCAAGGAGCTCTGAAAACAAGAACGATCTGCGTTTGCATCAAAATGCATAATAATATAACAATTATGTACAATGTGTGGGTCAGAAACACCCATTTCCCAGTGGTAGTGATGAGAACATATGAAAAACAGACGGTGCATATGTGAAATGTAAGGTTGATACAAGGTAAAAGACCGGGTGACTTGATAGTGCAGGTGTATTACAAGGGCGCACCCCGGGTGAATAGGAGCGGGTCGTTTAACAGATCAGAGAGCAGGAGGTAAGATGAACGCTAAAAGAAAAAGTAAAACGCTCACGTGTTTGCTCAACGATCATTAGGGCTGAAAGGAACAAGGTAGAAAAAAAGGTCAACGTTTAAAATAACAGTAAATGCGGCATGTATTTACACTAGATAGGTCGGGTGGCAGGGACTGGGCTTAACGCTTACCGAGAAAGGATTCAAGAGTGGGACTGACGAGGTCTCCGTGTCTGCTAACTGCTGGGTGCAGCTACCGAACCGGTGTGTTTGTTAGTTGCGGGGAAGCGATGAGTAAACATAAACTAAGGACTCGAGTTTAGCGTGTAAGAGTGACGATCGAAGAAGGACAAGCCTTAGGTGAGATGGATAAGCCATCTTAAAACAGGCATAGTGGGGACGAGGTGAAAGGGATAATAAACAAGAAGATGACAAAAGAGTGAAACAAGTGGAGATGCAATAAATGATATACAGAAACATGATGTAAAAAACATGGAAATAAGTGAGAATGATTGATAGTATCATAGATGTGATGAAGTAATGCAAATTAATAAACATGGAGTATAAATGACATTGTAATTGATCATTGAGGAATTGTCCACCATCCTGATTGAGCTGACTAACGAAATTAAAGAAGTTGAAAAAGAACTTGAAGTATTCAAATCATCTGAAGACTTGTCTCAAATGCTAGAGGAGGTTAAAATACAATTAGAGAAGCACACTAAGGATATTAATGATAGGAAAATCAGGAAATTTAGACGCGATACACTGGACTATCAATTGGATGAGGTTTATACCTGGGCTGATATCTATGCCCAACGCCGACGAAACAAACCATCTGGTCAATATACAGATACCTCCTCCTCTGGGAGTGACGCATCCAACAGGCCACCAAGAAAGACGACTTCTGAAGCAAATAGGAATCAAGAACAGGTGAGAACACAAGTGGATGAGAGTGCAACCACATCTGGTCCTTTTTTAGAGAAAGGCCCCCAAGAAACCGACGACTCAGGCGGAGCAAGAGAAAAGGAATCAGAAGCTCCAAACACAAGAGGCTCCATGATGTTTTTTACATCATGTTTCTGTATATCATTTATTGCATCTCCACTTGTTTCACTCTTTTGTCATCTTCTTGTTTATTATCCCTTTCACCTCGTCCCCACTATGCCTGTTTTAAGATGGCTTATCCATCTCACCTAAGGCTTGTCCTTCTTCGATCTTCACTCTTACACGCTAAACTCGAGTCCTTAGTTTATGTTTACTCATCACTTCCCCGCGACTAACAAACACACCGGTTCGGTAGCTGCACCCAGCAGTTAGCAGACACGGAGACCTCGTCAGTCCCACTCTTGAATCCTTTCTCGGTAAGCGTTAAGCCCAGTCCCTGCCACCCGACCTATCTAGTGTAAATACATGCAGCATTTACTGTTATTTTAAACGTTGACCTTTTTTTCTACCTTGTTCCTTTCAGCCCTAATGATCGTTGAGCAAACACGTGAGCGTTTTACTTTTTCTTTTAGCGTTCATCTTACCCCCCGTTCTCTGATCTGTTAAACGACCCGCTCCTATTCCCCCGGGGTGCGCCCTTGTAATACACCTGCACTATCAAGTCACCCGGTCTTTTACCTTGTATCAACCTTACATTTCACATATGCACCGTCTGTTTTTCATATGTTCTCATCACTACCACTGGGAAATGGGTGTTTCTGACCCACACATTGTACATAATTGTTATATTATTATGCATTTTGATGCAAACGCAGATCGTTCTTGTTTTCAGAGCTCCTTGAGAAAGGGCATCTGGCCCGAAATGCATTGGAGCGACTATGATCCATGATAAAGCCAGTTGAAGTTGATGAAATTAATCTACTCATGAAAGGCTAAAGACAGCATCTTTAAATTAAAGAAATTTTGAAACTCAATGGAGTCTATTCATATTTGATGAACCAGAGGGAGTGCCCAAATACTGGGATGTGCACACAGGCCGTGTACACACATCATTAAGGCCAACGAATTTAAAAACATTCGCATTAAAATGGCAAAAAATGCACATGGTGTTTTTTTGATTTGCTCATAAGGTTGGGGACCGACGTATAAATGACATGCTTAAGATCTATCAAGCCAGGTGTGTCACTATCGCTTTATATGGAGCCGGAGTATGGGGGCATAGACGTGACCATAAATTGTAGCAGGAGGAAAATTCCTTTTTAAAAAAGCTCCTGTTGTTGCCAACTTCTGCATCTACCGAGTTAATCCATAGGGAAACAGACACCAACTTCCTGATCGATCAATTATCCCTGAGGCCACTTATGATCTGGCGGTCAATCTGGCTTCAGGAGGAAAAGATTTTTACTAGATCGATCATCGAGGGCTGTCTCCTGTTGGACAAATACTCTAATATACCCTGGCTAAAATATGTGATTAGTTGCATCTCTGAGATTTTTAATTTAAATGTCCTGGCTGACCCCAGCGCAGCGGCTCTAATTCCAAAGTCTGAGCTGAAATCTAAATTTCTGGCATTCTCAGTAAGAAAGAGAGCTGTGGCTAAGGGATCGTTATCAACTGTTAAATGTTACAATAGCTATACCATTGTCGAAGGCTTTCCCCTCGATTTAATATGGGTGACAAGGCCATCACACATGTTTGTGCTAATCAGGCTGAGGTTTGGTGTAGCACACCATCTAGTAGCACTGCCTAACATTAAAAAGCATCCGCAAGGGCCATGTATGTGTGATGGTAAATCTAGACAAAGTACTGTGCTCTTTCTTTTGATCTGTAAACTGTATATGAATTTTCGTACAACCTATTTAAAACCGCTATTTCTTAAATATGGCGTACGTACAGTTATGCAGGCTATGAGTCTTATTTTTAATCTGCAACACGTCGATGTCTGTTTTTTAACTGCCACGTTTTTAATTCAATCTGTAAAAGCTAGGAAAAGTATGTGTTTTTAAATTATTGTGTCTGTTATATTCTGGTAGCTTTCTTTTATTCTGTAAATAACTGTAATTATTATGCAATGTATGTTCTTTTATGGTCATTTTTTATGCACCGAATAAAGGAATAAAGCTTCATGACTTGACTTGAGAGGGGTACACAAAATTTTGCGTTTACCACCTTGCTCCATCAATAGTACAAAGGTCTACTGCATATACTAGTGATTAGAGTTATCTATATATATATATAGGGAATGAGATACGAATGGATATACTCTAAGAGTCACATAGGAATGGTAGAGAGTACAAAGGTCTACTGCATATACTAGTGATTAGAGTTATCTCTATATACATAGATATACAAATAGTAGATTTTCTCAGGTCAAGACCCAAAAAACCAGGAGAACAGAGTTCCATTAAGTGAGGTCGGAGGGGGGACGCAGTCACAACACCAAGGGAGGGTGGTAGTTGACTCAATTTCAAAGTGAGTCAACATTTAGTAAGATGTTAGGTTTTTATAAATACCATATCTATTAAAAAAGTGTACAACCAATGGAAGAAGATTGGTTTTGTCGTAATAGAACATTTTATTACAATCATGAAAAAAACTTTTCAATATTATTATGGAAACGGAGGTGAGAACTATCTATTCCCCTATTAGCTTTTATGCAGCCATATCACTGGTAAGGTTTTTTCACATTGTGTTTTCGCATTATATCAACATTAACATGTCAACATGCCAGTAAATTCTATTAAATCAATCAATCAATCAAGAAACTTTATTCGATTTTATATTAAAAATCATAAAAGTACAACAACCAACCCGGTTAATATATAAAAAAAGATGATGCCACAAACAATATAATAAAATCTGCTTCAAAAATACAATGTTATGTTATGTTAGGGTTTTTTTGTAAAGCGCACGTACGCCCGTGGGCTTCATGGCGCTGTTGAAGTAGGAACCTAACACAACAACTTACTGAAAATAAGCCTGTCTGAACAGCCAAGTTTTATAAGAACGTCTAAAAGATAGAAAGTCTGGGCTGAACCTAAGGGAAAGTGGTAGGGAGTTCCATAGGACAGCGGCTAAGTAATGGAAACAGCTGCCGCCCTGACGCTTTCTCTTGTAAGAGGGAGCAACCAGCAAGTCTTTATTGATGGATCTAAGATTGCGAATGGGCTTATATTTGGAGACCAACTGATTGATGAACTGAGGCCCTGTGTTTTGTAGACTCTTGTATATGATACAACCGGACTTAAACATGATTCTTTGAGATACAGGCAGCCAGTGTAATTGTTCTAGACCAGGCCTGATGGAACACCGCCTAGGTTGTTTAAGAACAAGTCTGGCTGCCTGGTTCTGCACTAGTTGGAGTCTTTTTAAAAGGCCAGTTGGAAGGCCGCCCAGGTACAGACTGTTAGAAAAGTCCAGCCTGGAAAGTACCAGTGCGATGGTAACCTGGATAAGGGCTGAGTATGTCAGAAATTGTGCAATCTTTTTTATTTTTCTAATCTGATAAAAACTAGCAGAAACAACTGCTCCAACTTGAGCTTTTAATGAAAGATCCGATGCAAGTGTAACACCCAAACTCTTCACTGAAGAAGCAGGGACTGGGGCAGGACCAAGGCTCAAAGGCCAATAATGAGGGCCCCAGCTGATACTGCTGTCCCCGGGAAGAATTAACTCGGTTTTACCCGGGTTGAGCTTAAGGTGGTTTAAGCTCATCCAGCGTTGTATCATAAGCATAGTTTGGTGGAAGTGGGCGACTGAGTCAGGAGTATTCAGAGGGAAAATTAGCTGTAAATCGTCAGCATAATTAAAGATTGTGACATTGAATTGTTTTAGAAGGTGAAGAAGGGGGCGCAGATACAAATTGAAAAGCAAAGGGGAAAGTGAGGATCCCTGTGGGACCCCACAAGTGGAGATGGTTCTTGAAGCAGTGAAAGGCCCTAAGCGAACCGCTTGAGTGCGGTTCGAGATAAAGGAAGTGATCCACTCAAGGGCGGCGCCCCTGAGGCCGGCCTGCTCGACACGGCTAATTAGAATAGAAAAATCAACCGTGTCGAACGCGGCCGACAAATCAAGGAGAACCAGTGCCTGGTGGATGCCTTTATCCGCATTTGATCTTAATGTGTTTTGAACGGCCAAAATGACGGATTCCGTCGAGTGACAGGGACGGAAACCGTTAGTTTCAAGATAGTCACTATCCTCTATAAATTTGGAAAAAGATGTGGAGATGTGCGCTTCCAATATCTTCGACAAATATGGAAGTAGAGAGATTGGTCTATAGTTGACCAAGGCTTGAGGATCAGCCCCAGGTTTTTTCAATAGAGGAATAAGGAGGGCCTGTTTGAATCGGGGGGGGACCATGCCACTCACCAGTGAGGAATTCAGTACAGATAGAATAGTTTGAGGCAGGGTTTGTCCTATTTCTCTATATATATGTGGAGGACAAACATCCTCAGGGGAGCCTGATTTAACTCGGGTAAGCAGTTGGGACAGCAATTTGTTGTCAATTGGTGGGAAGACTTCAAGTGTGAAGGAGGGACCGGGGAGTTGATAATGCCTTGTTTTATATCCAGAATTTTATTGATAAAGAATGTGTTTAAAGAGTCGCACATATCTTGAGTGGGGACAACAGGAGGAACAGTTCTATCGCTGTCACACAACTCGTTCACCATCTTAAAGATATCTTTGCTTTTGTTTTGCACTAAGGTGCATACAAGTAATCAGGTCAAGAGATAAAAACGTGATGATGAAACATAAAATGCATTAAAATGACCCTCCCAAAAAAGACCAGAGCATTCACAAAAGACAGTCCCTCAAGCTGTCAGCATCCTAATGATCAGAATGCAGCATTCCCACTAACAAACGCGTCACATAAAAACAAATATTGGTCATTGATAAAAGACGCAAATATAAAAATGCAGGTCTAGCTTCTCTACACTGCATAGGAAGTAAAAGAGGCCTAGTAAATCTATTCCGAAGAGAATTGAATAAAAAAAATAGCAAACATTTGTGACAAGAATTTTCAATTCCATTAAGGACAAGGAGGCGAGGATTATGCTTCTCATTTCTTTACTGATATTTTCTCAGCAGCCAATAAAAATAAAGTAACCAAAATACTACAATACCCATGAATACATTAAGTGTCACATGATCAACCATAGAGAGTGTCCCCTATATAATCTCTAGTCAGGATGACAGAGTCCTCTTTCTTCGACAAATCATTAAACAGTTAAGTCCATAAACAACAACTTGATCCTGAAGAACCATCCTTAATGTAGAAGACCTCCTCTTGAAGATACAGCTTGCAGCCCAACAGGACTCCCTTTTCCATACCTGGTTCCTGAACCAACGAGTCGCATTATCCTCCATGGGAACACGAAGACCTTCAATCAATGTAGACCATCATGCTCTACTTGTTATCAGCACCTGAAATGTAAAGGATAAGACCGTAACACCATTCGCCCTCTGATATCTCACCATACATCAGAAAGGGAAGGGTAAACATAAGAACATGTATGCTGCATGAAGATACTTAAGCAACCATACAATGCAAAATACATTTCATTTGGGTGGGATAATCCTCGCCTCTGGGTCCTTAATAGAATTGAAAATTCTTGTCACAAATGTTTGCAAGTTTTTAATTCTATTTCAGGACCGGAGGCTCCGATTATGCTTGTTGAAAGCTTAGCCACCACTACTGATGCCACATCCCTAATAGGCTTATAGTAAAAGGATTTAAACATGGTCTCAGTTGACCAATCAGCTGCAATAATAATGTCTGCAAGGCTGACTCCTACAGAGAAAGCCTTAGACGCTATAGCCCCTCGAGCTAAATGGGCTCCAAATTTTGATACATCAATACCCACTTCGCTCATGAGCCAATGCACCCATCTAGACAAAGTGTCTGGGGTCACTGGGCGAAAGGGTTTTTGCAGCGCAATTAACAATTGAACCTTCATGTCTACAGGCAACTCAGCAGTACTCACTTCATAATCTTTTAAACACTATACCACACAAAGCTTTGGATTGTTAGGGAAAGCTGGTTAAGATACTGAAGAGGGAAATCCTACGTCCTGCTAGATCTAAAGCACGGACACCTGAGACCCTCTGAGACCCTCTTGCATGATACTAGGCAGAGAATCATGGTGAATTTAGCAGATAGCTGTTTTCTTGACAGATACTTATTGGAAGACCAGGCTTCCAAGAACATCAGGACGGAAGACACACCCATTAACTCTGAGTACTTGAGACAATGAGTTTGACCATCTGGATACCCCTGAGCAGTTTACATACCAGAGGATGCTCTCCACTGACAAGTGACCTGCTGAAATGGCCAACCGGAATGCTTTAATGGGATTTGCTTCCTGTTGAGAGCACCAACTACACCATCAGTTCCAAGCTGATGATTATCGTTTGTGGGTGTTAGCTGACCATGCTTTGCTAATAAATCTGTCAGTGTCTCTTGAAAGGCCTGGGATCTTCCAACTGTCCCTGAAACCCGCCAGGCTACCAGAGGAAGTTACCTTGATTCTATCAGAGGATGAGGGGCTTTTAGAGGGTCCAGCAACAGGTTCCACCGCTGTGGAAGAAGGGTTGGTACCGCACAAAGCATCTCCAGAAGTACTGTGAACCATGCCTGCGCTCTCCAGAGTGGAATGATCAGGATCAACACCGATTGATGATGTCTGGTTTCTGTGAGAACTCTGGTAATCATCATGAATGGAGGGAAGGCATAGCACAGAGATGTTGGCCAGTCCTGTATAAACGCATCCGGACGCCACCTGTAAAAGGATGGGAGTTGCCAGTTGAGGTGTGATGTAAACAGGTTCATCTGGCAGGGGCCCCAAAGACGGTTCAGCGACTGGAAAACCCTGAAATGGAGTCTCCAGTCACTGAAATCCCGCAGGTGTCGGGAGTGCCAATCGGCTACCTCGTTGTTGCAGCCGGTAAGGTACTCCGCTACCACTGTAATTCTGTTTTGAAGGCAAAAGTGCCAGAAATCTTTGGCAGTCTCCACCAGAATCCGGGACTTTGTTCCCCCTAGCATGTTTACATAGCGTGCTGCAGGCACGTTATCCATGCGAAGCAGGATACAACAGTCCGTCTTTCGAGGTGAAGGGCAGCAGATCGCAAAGGCATCTGGCAGAAGCTCCAAGCAATTGATATGCAATGAAAGTTCCTCCTGCGACCACCGGCCGCCCGTGGAAATCTGGCCGCAGCGGGCTCCCAAACCCCACCAGCTGGCATCAGATTCTAGCACTACATCCGGGGTAGATCCAAAGAGGGCTCAGCCATTCCAGGCCTCCGTGTGGTCCAACCACCACAACATCTCCAACCTCGCCTCCTCGGAGAGAGGAATCTGTTCTGAGTACCCAAGGCCTTTCTGGAGATGCTGAATCTTGAGCCGTTGGAGTGCCCAGTAGTGAAGGGGTCCCAGGAAGATCCCTCTGAATTGAGGAGGCTAGCAGCTCTACGATCTGGGCTACAGATCTCAATGACACACTCTGCCTGTGCAAATTCAACCTCAACCCTCTCTTGATAGACCTGACTTTCTGAGCTGGCAGGTGGAGCTGACAACTCCATGAGTCGATCAGAAAACCCCAAAACTCGATTGATGGAGTTGGAATTAAAATAGATTTTTGTGGATTTACAATAAATCTGAGACTCTGTAAAAGGTTGATCGCCTATTCTAGATGGGCCATCACTAGTTGAGGGCAACGAGTCATGATGATGATGTCGTCCAAGTATATGATCAGATGAACTCCTCGCGCTCTCAATGATTACACTACTGGATGAAGGAGTTTCGTGAAGCACCAATGGGGTTGACTAGAGGCCGAAGGGCATTGCTGGACTGGGAACCAAAACTGGCCCTGGCAAAGAGCTCGGCCCGGCTCCCTGGGAGCCCTGATTTCCTCTGTATCTGCCCTTCCGGATCTTTTTTTGGGTTCGATGGGTCGGGTAGAAGGTGGAGTTATTGTTGTAATTGGAGTCCTGGTAGCCTCCTTGTTGCTCTTGGTACTGACCATGCGGGGCGTCTTGGTTGTAACCACGGCTGAACGACTGCCCTCGGTATTGTCCGGCCCTGCCGAAAAACGGGCAGAAAGCTCATTTGAGGGATCCCTTAGCCTTATCCAAACCACAAAATGTGGTGACAAACTTCGTCAGTTCCTTGAGAAAGGGTTGGCCGAAGAGCAGGCCCTGGGCTAGGGGACCCGATTCAATGGAGGAGAGTTCTGCCAATTTTGAATTAAGTTTTAGTAGTATTGAGCGACGTCTCTCACTGGACATTGCGCAGTTCGCATTGCCCAGTTGGCAGACTGTCATCTGCAACCAACCAAACAATTCCTCCGGATCAATAGTCATTGCGGACTCCTTGGCTACAAAGCCTAACTCCAGTATCTTCGTGAGGGGTCATGTCCAAAAGCTTGTCCTGGCATGATGTCCATGCCCGGTCTATGCCCTTTTTAGGGTCCTTGGAATACTTCTTAAGGTATGTGAGCATGGAAGGATACACCTCCGGCGCCTCCACCACTTTACCTGCCAGGTCAGGCTTTGGGCACTCTGACCTTAGTCGTGCCCTCACATCTTTGTCAAATGCCTGCCTAAGGTGAGATCGAACATACTCTGCCAGTTCTTGAGGCGGAAGCCAGGCGGTGGAATTGGGATGAACTATCTCCGCCGGCTCGAAAGTCAGAAGTTTAGGTTGGGAAGGTGAGTCTACATAACGCTCTTTCCTTGATTTTTTGGAGGGTCTAAGGGCTTCCTCCTGGTCAGACGCCTGGTCCGAGGAGGTATCATCGCCGTCCCCCTAAGGCAGGGGTCTTCAAACTGTGGGACGCGACCCCCAGGGGAGCCGTGGAACGATGCAAAGGGGGTCACGCATTCCCAGTCACACTTCTGCTCAGGCCCAAGGGCTTCAGCCCCCCTTTTCCCCCATCTCGTGTCTCAGCCCGGGCTGCTGCAGTGCAACCAGAGCTGCTGGGGCCTCAGCTGGGCAGTGTCTGGAGTCTTATCTCTGGCACGTCCGTCAGAGTTTTTCACTGGTCTTTAAAGACCATTTACATATTTGCATGCCTTTGTTAACTGGTTACAGAGGCATAGTGTTTTTTCCTGATTCCAGTACCCCCTGGGTCCCACTCTGCCTATTCCTTACATTTGTATTTTACATTTACTGCTGTAGTGTGAGGATGCATTTCATGAAAAGGAATATAAAGTAGGGTTGCCAAAAGTAAAATGCCTGCGTGTGTTGTTTAAAGTGCCTGCAGAGACCTCCTCTTGACACTAAATACATTTATAAATAAAAAAGTATGTATTTTCCATCCTTTTTGTAAAGCGCTCTGATATCCTTTGGGATCTTGTTCGCGCTATATAAAACTTTATAAATAAATATTGACTTTTCTGCCTTTGTTCTCTTTAATTATCAGTCATGGATTATTGAGGCAGTCCTAGAGCACAATTAAAAGTGCTTTCTATTTATATTTGCTGTTCGAAGTATTCATATGTAAGTGCTTAAAATACAGCTTTAGGGGACTGCTTATTTTTGTACCAACTGTACCAACCGGGCCATCAAAATAATCTGCTGGAAACCCTAACCATAGGACTGGAAGTTTGTTGCAGGATCAGCACATTATTTTTTTCCTCCACCCTCGATCCCCGATTAATGCCATAATAGCAATAGTTTAACTTAGATCTTGAAACCTACGCCGCTGTCAATAACATGCTACTTCAAGTGTCTGGGAATTTACCCTGCATTCAGACAACTCACTCCTCATTCACGCCCTTCACTTTCATGCTCACCCTGCACTCATAGCAATCACAATGCACTCGCACTGATTACCATGCACTCACACCATTCACCTGCTCACCCTGCTCTCAGTGATTACTCTGCACTCACAATGCACTTGCGCTGTTCACCCTACACCTCACCCTGCAGTCACACAAGCACACTACTCATCCTGCACTCATGTGACACTTCACTCACCTGTCCCCCTCACTGCTGAATATGCAACTCACTCAAACAAGCCCAGCCGTAATCATACATTTATTCGTCCCATTCTGAACTTGCATCCACACCCAAATTCGTACGGCCACCTCACTCACCCTGCAGTCACTCCTCTCACCCTACGAACGCGCAGCGGTCACGCGCAACGGGCGCGCCGATTGTGCGCCGAAGGCGCGCCAAAGGTAAGCCCGTCTGCGCCCGCCCGCGACCGGACCGCGCCCAGCGCCAGGACCCCTGGCCCCCGAAGACCCCGATCGACCCGCCTGACGTACTCCGCCGCCACCCTCATCGCACTCAACACCGGCCGACTCCCAGAATGCCACCAAGCCACACCACGACGCACCCACGGACCCTTCAGCTGCCACGCCTGCAAGTTCACCTGCATCCGGACCTGCCTCGCACCAGCACCCGCCAAATCGAACACCAGCAGCACCCACCTCAAGTGCATCCTGCTCAACACCCGCTCCGTCCACAGACACGCCATCGAACTCTGGAACCTCCTAGACGCCACAGCCCCCGACGTTGCCTTCCTCACGGAGACCTGGATGAACGCCTCTTCAGCTCCCGACATCGCCATCGCTATCCCAAGGGCTACAAGATCGTCCGGAGGGACCGCAACGCCAACCAGATGGGAGGAGGCATCGCCATCATCCACAGGAACACCATCCGTCTCACGACCAGCACCGACAACACCCTGACCAGCGCCGAACACCTGCATTTCCAGATCCACACCAACCCGAACACCACCCTCAGAGGCACCCTGATCTACCGACCCCCTGGACCACGCACACAATTCAGCGAGGACATCGCCGACTTCGTCAGCCCGCATGCCCTCCCCTCCGCTGACTACATCCTCCTGGGAGACCTCAACTTCCATCTGGAGAACAACAACGACCGCAACACCAGCACCCTGCTCGACAACCTCGCCAATCTTGGACTCAAGCAGCTGGTGTCCACCCCCACCCACCTCGCCGGACACACACTCGACGCAGTCTTCTCTTCCAGCACAGACATCGACTTCAGCCACGCCACAGAGCTTCAATGGACGGACCACAGCTGCGTCCACTTCACCTTCAAGAGAACGACGACCCACCACCACCAGCAACAGGCCGCCCGCAGAAGCTGGAACAAGATCACAGCAGACCAGCTCGCCACCTCCCTGAGCCAGAACCCTCCTGCCAGCTCAGTGAACCCCAGCCAGGCCGCCGACAACCTCACGAAGTGGATCAGCATCTGCGCGGACGAGCTCGCCCCGCTGAGGACCCCGCCCAGGAGACCCGGCAGCAAGAGAGCCCCGTGGTTCACCGACGAACTCAAGAGCTCCAAGAAGAACTGCCGAGCCCTCGAGAAAGCCTGGAGAAGGGAACCTACACCGGACAACAGGACCTCCTTCAAGCTCGCCACCCGGAAGCACCACCAGCTGATCCGCGCCGCCAAGAAAACAGCATTCAAGGACCGGTTGGACAACAACGCACACAACTGCAAGGAACTCTTCAACATCGTTAAAGAGCTTTCCAACCCCAGCGCAGGAAACAACGACATCACCCCATCGCAAGACCTCTGCAACTCCCTCGCTTCATACTTCCACAACAAGATCGCGGACATACACAACAGTTTCAACAACCAACCAACGCACACCATGACCAAACAACCACCCTCCACGCCTGGACCCCGATCAGCACCGATGACACCATCCGCACGATGAACTCCATCCACTCCGGATCACCGACCGACCCCTGCCCTCACCACGTCTTCAACAAGGCCGACGCTGTCATCGCACCTCACCTGCGAGACATCATCAACACATCCTTCGACACCGCCACCTTCCCTGAGAGCTGGAAACACCCCGAACTCAGCGCTCTACTCAAGAAACCAACAGCGGACCCCACCGAACTCAAGAACTACCGCCCCATCTCGCTCCTCCCGTTTCCAGCCAAAGTAAACGAGAAGACCGTCAACAAGCAGATGGCCGCCTTCCTCGAGACGAACGGATCCCTCGACCCCTCACAGTCCGGCTTCCGAGCCAATCACAGCACCGAGACCGCCCTCATCGCCGCCACCGATGACATCCGAGCCCTGATGGACAATGGAGAAACAGCGGCCCTCATCCTCCTAGACCTCTCCGCGGCATTCGACACGGTCTGCCACCGCACCCTAGTACAGCGCCTCAGCAACATCGGAATCCAGGACAAGGCGCTGGAATGGATCATCTCCTTCCTCGATGGAAGAACACAGAGAGTCCGCCTACCACCGTACAAATCAGAGGCCTCCGAAGTCATCTGTGGCGTCCCTCAAGGATCATCTCTGAGCCCCACCCTCTTCAACGTCTACATGAGCCCCCTCGCGGCCATCGTACGCAAACACAACCTCAGCATAATCTCCTACGCCGACGACACCCAGCTGATCCTCTCCCTGACCAACGACCCCGCCTCCGCCAGAGCCAACCTGCACGAAGGGATGAAAGAGGTAGCCGAGTGGATGACGACCAGCCGCCTGAAACTGAACTCGGACAAGACGGAGGTCCTCATCCTGGGCTCCTCACCCTCCGCCTGGGACGACTCCTGGTGGCCTCCTGCCCTGGGCACCGCACCCAAACCGACAGACCATGCACGCAACCTGGGCTTCATCCTGGACTCCTCCCTCTCCATGACCAGGCAAGTCAACAACGTCTCCTCGGCGTGCTTCAACATCCTACGCATGCTACGGAAGATCTTCTGGTGGATCCCCACCGAGACCAGGAAGACCGTCACCCAGGCCCTCGTCACCAGCCGACTGGACTACGGCAACGCCCTCTACGCCGGTACCACCGCCAAGCTCCAGAAGAGACTCCAGCGGATCCAGAACGCCTCAGCCAGACTCATCCTCGACATCCCACGAACCAGCCACATCACCAGACATCTGAGAGACCTTCACTGGCTCCCCGTCAACAAAAGAATCACCTTCCGCCTCCTCACCCACGCACACAAAGCCCTACACGACCAAGGCCCGAGCTACCTCAACAGCCGGATCAACTTCTACGCTCCCAAACGCCACCTCCGATCAGCCAACCACGCCCTCGCCGCCGTCCCCCGCATCCGAAGAGCGACTACAGGAGGAAGGTCCTTCTCCTACCTGGCCGCCAAGACCTGGAACTCCCTCCCGACCGACCTGCGCCTGACCCAAGACCACCTCTCCTTCAGGAAGAAGCTGAAGACCTGGCTGTTCGAGCAGTAGCGGCACCCCCCCCCCCAGCGCCTTGAGACCCTACGGGTATGTAGTGCGCTCTATAAGTGTCACTGATTGATTGATTGATTGACTCTCACACTGTTGCATCGCTCACCGTGCACTCACATGGGCACTCTTGTCACCCTCACAGTACAGAGGGTTAATGTGCCTGCACCAAAGAATATGTACCATGCAGATCACAGAAATGAGTGTGAGTAAACTATGAGTAGCGCTATAAAAAAATGAACTGTTTGTCAAAATGGTGCTATAGAGAGATGAGGTGCATTGTTGCTGAGTGGTAGTGAGGCAATTCATGGAGAAGAAGGAAACGGGGAGGGGCACCAAAAAAGGCTGTTGCACCGTGTGCAATCAATGTTAGGGCCAGCCATGGCTGGGAGTGTTAGCCCCCCCGAAGTTCTAGTCTAGTGGCTCCCCATCTTCTGACGATTATTGGTGTGGGAGAGGATCAGTTGAGTGTCGGCGACGTAGGAGATTATGTTGAGGTTGTGCTGTCAGGTGACGTGTGCGAGCGGGGCCATGTAAATGTTGAACAGTGTCGAACTGAGGGAGGATCCTTGGGGTACACCGCAGATGATCTCGGAGGCTTCGGAACGGAACAGGGGGAGGTGGACGCTTTGGGTTCTGCAGGAGAGGAAGGAGGCGGTTAATTTCAGAGCCTTATCTTGGTTCCCGGCGGCATGGAGGCGTGTGCGTAGTGTGCGGTGGCAGATGGTGTCGAAGGCGGCGGAGAGGTCTAGGAGTATGAGTGCTGCAATCTCCCCGTTGTCTAGCAGGGTCCTGATCTCGTCGGTGGCGACGATGAGGGCGGTCTCGGTGCTGTGGTTGCTGTGGAACCCTGACTGGGAAGGGTCCAGGATTCTGTTCTCTAAGAGGTATCGGGTTAGCTGTCAGTTAACGATTTTCTCAATGACCTTGGACGGGAAGGGGAGCAGAGAGATTGGTCGGATGTTCTTGAGGTCTCTTGGGTCTGCTTTGGTTTTTTTGAGTAGGGGGTTGATCTTGGCGTGTTTCCAGCACTCTGGGAAGGTTGCGGTCTCAAGGGAGAGATTGATGACGTTGCGTAGGTGGGGTGCGATGGAGCTGCTTGATTTAATGAAGACGTGGTGCGGAAATGGGTCTGACGGAGAGCTGGAGTGGATTGTGCTCATGTTCTTGATGGTGTCATACGCTCACGCTGGTCCAGGCTAGCAAGGGGAGGTGGTCGAGGGTCTGTTGTGTTGCTGTCTGTTGGGGCTGTCTGGGTGTTGATGCTGTCATGGATGTCTGCTATCTTGTGGTGGAAGAAGGTGGTGAGGGAGTCACACAGGGCTTGCGACGGCGGGATGTCGTTGATGTTAGAGCTGGGGTTGGAGAGTGTCGTGTTCTCAGAAGTTGCCTCAAGTTCAAGTTCAAAATTTGTATTGCGCACTACTCACCCAGAGGGTCTCAAGGCGCTTGAGGGAGGGGGGGTACTTTACTTATCGAATATCCAAGTTTTTAGTTGCTTTCTGAAGGAGAGGTGGTTCTGAGTAAGGCGGAGGTGGGTGGGGAGAGAATTCCAGGTTTTGGCCGCTAAGTAGGAGAAGGATCTTCCCCCCATGGTGGATCTATGGATACGCGGAATTGCGGCGAGGGCTTGATTGGACGATCGTAGTTGGCGGGTGGGGGTGTAAAAGGACAGGCGCGTGTTGAGGCATTCGGGTCCTAGGTCGTAGAGGGCTTTGTGTGCGTGGGTGAGGAGACGGAACGTTAATCTCTTGTTGACGGGGAGCCAGTGGAGGTCTTTCAGGTGACTGGAAATGTGAGCTTGGCGGGGGGTGTCTAGTATGAGTCTGGCTGAGGCTTTTTAAATGCGTTGGAGTTTTTTCTGTAGTTTGGCTGTGGTTCCGGCGTAAAGGGTGTTTCCGTAATCCAGTCGGCTTGTGACCAGTGCGTGGTTGACCGTCTTTCTTGTTTCGATGGGGATCCAGCGGAAGATTTTTTTGAGCATGCGTAGGATGTTGAAGCATGATGATGAGACAGCGTTGACTTGTCTGGTCATCGAGAGGGAGGAGTCTAGGATGACGCCCAGGTTACGTGCGTGGTCCGTAGGTATGGGTGCAGTTCCTAGGGCCAGTGGCCACCATGAATCATCCCAAGCAGAGGGGGATGAACCTAAGATGAGGACTTCCGTTTTGTCCGAGTTCAGTTTTAATTGGCTGTTCTTCATCCACTCGGCTACTTCTTTCATTCCTTCGTGTAAGTTGGTTTTGGTGGTGTTTGGGTCTTTGGTGAGGGAGAGGATCAACTGGGTGTCGTCTGCGTAGATGATGTTGAGGTTGTGTTGGCGCGCGATGGATGCGAGGGGACTCATGTATACGTTGAAGTGGGTGGGACTGAGAGATGATCCTTGTGGTACGCCGCAGATGACTTCGGTCGCCTCTGATCTAAAAGGGGGGAGGCGGAGTCTCTGGGTTCTTCCGGCGAGGACCGAGATGATCCAGTCCAATGCTTTTCCTTGTATTCCGACGTTGCTGAGGCGTTGTATGAGAATGCTATGACAGACTGTGTCGAAGGCTGCGGAGAGGTCAAGTAGTATGAGGGCAACTGTTTCTCCGTTGTCCAGTAGTGTTCGAATGTCGTCAGTTGCTGCGATGAGGGCGGTTTCGGTGCTGTGTTTGGCTCGGAAGCCGGACTGTGAAGGGTCGAGGGATTTGTTGGATTCGAGGAAGGCGGCGAGCTGACTGTTGACGGCTTTCTCAATGACTTTGGCAGGGAATGGGAGGAGCGAGATGGGGCGGTAGTTCTTAAGCTCAGTGGGGTCCGCTGTGGGTTTCTTCAGAAGGGCGCTGAGTTCGGCATGTTTCCCGCTTTCCGGGAAGGTAGCGGAGTTGAGGGAGCAGTTGATGACGTCTCGGAGATGGGGTGCGATAATGGAGTCTGCTTTGTTGAAAATGTGGTGGGGACATGGGTCGGTTGGCGATCCTGAGTGGATGGAGTTCATCAGGCGGATGGTGTCTTCAGTGGTGATTGGGTTCCAGGCGCAAAGGTTGTTAGAGGGGGGTTTAGGTTCGGAGGTGGGTGGAATGGACTGGTCTCCGGACTGGTTTTCAAAGCTGTTATGTATGTCGGCGATTTTGTTGTGGAAGAATGAGGCTAGGGAGTCGCAGAGGTCTTGGGAAGGAGTGATGTCGTTGGTGCCGGCGGTGGGGTTGGTAAATTCTTTGACGATGTTGAATAGTTCCTTGCTGTTGTGGGCGTTGTTGTCAAGTCAATCCTTGAATGCTGATTTCTTGGTGGATCGGATCAGTTGGTGGTGTATGCGGGTGGCGTTCTTGAAGGTGGCCAGGTTGTCAGTGGTTGGGTTTTTTCTCCAGGCTTTCTCAAGGGTACGGCAGAACTTCTTGGATTTCTTAAGGTCATCGTTGAACCAGGGGGCTTTTTTGCTACCTTGCTTGATTTGATGGTTTTTCAAGGGTGCTAATTCATCGGTGCTGCTGGTGATCCATTGTGTGAGGTTGGTGGCTGCTTGGTTTGGGTCCGATGATTTGGCAGGAAGGTTTTGGTGAAGCGATGTGAAGAGCTGGTCGGTGGTAATTTTGTTCCAGTTTCTTCGGGGAATTGGTTGTGGGGGGATGTGGGATGAGGTCTTTTTGTAGTTGAAGTGAACGCAGCTGTGGTCCGTCCAATGGAGAGCTGTGGTGTGGTTGAAGGAGATGTGCCCGGCATATTGGGTGGGGGTGTTAACGAGTTGTTTGAGTCCGAGGTTGGCCAGGTTGTCCAGAAGGGTGGTGGTGTTTGTCGTTTTTCTTTTCCAGGTAGAAGTTGAGGTCTCCCAGTAGAATGTAGTCCTCGGAGGGGAGGGCGTGTGGGCTGATGAAGTCAGTGATATCTTCGCTGAAGTGTGTGTGGGGTCCTGGTGGCCTGTAGATGAGGGTGCCTCTGAGTGTGGTCTTGGGGTCGGTGTGGATCTGGAAGTGAAGGTGTTCGGCGGTGGCGAGGTTATCGTCTGAACTGGTCATGATGCGGATGGTGTTCTTATGGACGATGGCGATGCCCCCTCCTATTTGGTTGGTACGGTCCTTTCGGATGATCTTGTAGCCGTCCGGGATGGCTATGGCGATGTCGGGAGCTGCTGAGGCGTTCATCCAGGTTTCTGTAAGGAAGGCGACGTCTGGCGATGTAGTGTCGAGTAGGTTCCAAAGGTCAATGGCGTGTCTGTGGACCGAGCGAGTGTTGAGTAGGATGCATTTCAGGTGGTTAGTGTCGGAGCTCTGTTTGGAGTTTGTGGATTTGGTGTGGGTTCTGATGCAGTCGAACTTGCAGGAGTGGCAGGTGAAGGGTCCATGGGTGTGTCCTGGGACGGCTTGGTAGCAGTTAGGTGGTCGGCCGGGGTTAAGGGCTGAGAGGGTTGTGGCGTCGTACGTTATGCGGGCGGAGTGGAATTTGCGGGGGCCAGGGAGTATGGCGCTGGGCGCGGTCCAGGCGCGGACGGGCGTAGACGGGCTTACCTTTGGCGCACCTTCGGCGCGCATAGTGCGCGTCCGCTGCGCGTGAACGCTGCGCGCAAAAGCATCTGTCATAAGTGGATAGTGGAGGGGGCCGGAGCGAGGGAGGAGCAGCTGGGAGGCGGGGTGGAGAGCCGGGCTGGGAGGCACAACAAACAAACAACAAAATGGCAGCAAGCCACAAGTGAAACTGGACGAGATTGGGGCACAACCTGGAAATCGCGAATTAAGTGGGCAGTCGCACTGGCACAATCTGGCACACAAAATTATAATAGGCAAAGCGAGCAGCGCACAGATGATTGACAAATGAGCAGCAGTCTAGCATTTAAGTGCTACGGAAACGATACAATACAATACGATACAATCAGGCACAATTATTTGCAGCAAGCAGTGCGCACTAGGACTCAAATGCAATGATCAGTCTGGCAGTCTGGCAATAAGTGCTACGATACCAGGGCAGGGAGCAGCGTGAGGAGCGACCGCCTTCAGAGAAGTCAGGACGGAGTTGAAGCCAGACCCACAACTTCTCCTTCCAGGTTCACCATATGCCAGGAATCAGTAACACACCTGAAAGCACATGATGATGCCCAAAAGGGGAAACAGGGGAACAAAACAAGGAAAGGAGGGGAATAAATAAAGTATTCTTTTTCTCCGAAGATTTGTGTGGAATGGTCCAGGAACCGGAATGTCTTGGTCAGGGATCACTGCAGTCAAAATACAAGAACACAATTATATGGTATTCTCTATTCTTGAAGAATAAGACAAGTCATGATAAACCTCAGACTAAATACCTGTCTTTTATATAGTGTTTAGATAATTCTTTCTTCTTGTATAAATACAATGTATCTGGAACCTCGTATGTATTCTTTGGTCCTATATGTAAAGAACCGGAATTAGTTGTAGTGTGGATAAGGAACAGACCTAATCGTGAATCACTACTGTCAACTACCTGAAAGTTTTCACAGGAACAAATACCATTGCATACTCTGGTACCAACTCTGAGTCAATGTATCCCAGCTCTGAAATGTAAAGGATGGAGATTACCTCTAATGTGAAGAGAGGGAGCGTAATTATAACCAATTCCCAATAAAAGGCTACTTGTGGCTTTCAGCAGGGACAAATACCTTGGCAGAAGCCCAATTCCAATAAATGCCATTAAATCATAAGCGGAGCAACAAGCGACGTTGCTAAGAGGAAGAGTTACAACACGACTCTTCAATTAGAACGCGAAAAGACAATGACCATTCCTATAATAGAACTAAATACCACATCGTGCAACGTGCACTTCTGTACAAGTTTCCGTCCTGAACCATTAAGTTCGTACACACATAAGAGAAAATGAAAGGGAAGTTACAACGCGGGCAATAAGGGACAAACATATACCATGTTCGTAATCAAAACTGAAGGAACGTAAACCAGAGACTGGGTCTTCACACAGACATAAAGAGACGGCCACAGTACCTAAAGAAAGCAGCGAGAACGTACCGCCGCCCGCCGTAATCCCGACGAACCCGCTTGAACACCACCACCGTGTCCCGACCGAAATCAGCTATGCCCCGGAAGCGGAAGAACGCGAAGCGTTCAAGGAGCCGCGGGGAGGGTGAAGGACTGGGTTCTTTGGACCCAGCGGTGCCAGGGCACAACACCTGAAACCTTCGTGGGTAACCTGCTCCGGCGTACAAGTCACAGAGACACGGGACACTTCCTTCGGCGTCAAAGAGTCAAGGTTTATTTACTGCAGGGAACACAGAAGTCACAGGAAGTACATCGAGTGTAGTTCGGGGAGACTGCTTCAAATTGTATTTGTGGATCGCTCCTTTTATACAGTTTTTACCCATAGGATAACATGATACACAATAGTTTACAACCTGGTTCCCACAAGTCGCTCTCAGAGGGGTCGCTTAGATCACTTTGAAACACACAAGATCCGGAACATAAGTGCGGAAACATTTGGCGATTCCCAACTGTAAAAACCCATCTTCCCACCATTAGCAAATTCCAATCAGCAGTAAAGTAGATCGAAATAGGAACGAAGACAGGTGCAGAGGAAGACGGAGACAGTAGGGAGATCGGAAAGGGTGTAAAAGGGGAGTGTCGAGAAGCACGAGATACAGGCATCAAAGGGACGTGCCTAATGAGATGCACGACTGAGACAATAAGCCCGTGCGGCAAGATGAGCCTCGAGCGGCGCCATCTGCCTTACAGTAGCATCCCCCTCGTCATAAAGACACTTACAAAGAACATGCGTCTTCCGCCATATCTTGGGAGTCCCAGGGTCGCGAAGCGGACAGCGTCCGTTCGCTGGCTACTTGAGGGCAAGAGACAAAATGGATGCCGTATCTAAGATGGAACCCGTGGGTACAGATGACAAACCCACATAACAAACGAACGGTTTAAGTTAGCACAGCGAAACTGCGCACACTTACAAAACTCGTCATTTGCGGTTCATAGATACTAGACTCGACCATATTCGTGCGAGTCGAAAACACCACTTACAATCGTCACGGAACCTCAGACGCTCCTTTTGCCCTCATGTAGGCAAGCACTAGTCGGAATCATATTTGATATTCATCAGACCATCAAGATGTCGTTGTAGCATAGCTCTGTCCAACCGAGTCCCCTTGGTAACAGATGGTTGTCTCATACACGTTGTAGCACAGAGGCCACATAAGGCAGGACCACACTGCACACAAAGGCAACACGTGAACAGGAACACTACCACAACCCCGATGATCGTCAGAATCTTCCAACCCCAAGTCGACATCAGGCCCCAAAACCAACCGAGTAGCGTCCAATCCCCTACATCCACGTGTATGGATTCGGAGATCTTGTGCAACTTCGAGATGGCTTGATAGACAGTAGGAGCATTATCTGGAATGAAAATGCAACAGCTCGAATGGATCACTTTACATACCCCACCGCAATCTGCTAAGACGACATCTAAAACCATACGGTTTTGTAATGTCATAAGTCTCTCCGCCTGAAGTTCTGTGGTGATATTACCAAGGGCACTGGCAGTAATGTTAGCTGTCGATTCTACCACTCGAGTCAAATGTCTCAGGTTCCTACTATTAACCATAGGTCCCCAAAACGGGAGGAAACCCTTGAAAAAGTCTCCTGCCTCTTGACCGGCAGTATCCTCTTCGCTAATTACGCCTCGTACAACTCTAGTCTTATGATAATCGGCATCTACAGTAAACGTCGGAGGCAACAGATTTGCAACAAAACATGAGCCCATAAAGTCTGAGGGCAACCATGTATATGCACGATCATGACAGATGAAGTACGTACCCTTGGCAGCCAGAAGCACAGGGATCGGGGACATTGACAGAACGTAACTTTCAGTGCAAGCACTTACTCCAAGTGAGGCTTGCGAACCACGACCCACGATACAAAAATTACCAGTGTGGGGTACGACCCATATCGGAGGCGAGCTTTTAAGCTGCTTTTCATTAGTGAACGTACTATATTCCCCTCTATCCGGTGCCCTATAGGCTTGTACCTCTGCCTTAGGGATGAGAAAAGCATCATAGATCTCATCTTCCAAATCCTGTATTATCATCGATACCACCCACTGCCACGAGGTAGGACCCGGTTTGGGGGAACGTTCTGGAGAGGGGTGGAAACCTAGTGCGCTTCGAAGCATTGTTTGGAATGCTCGAGCTGACCCTTGGGAACTATACGGTAACACCAGATATGGAATTCCCTTACCCGTAGTATGTGGCATCAACCCACACACCCAACAATTAGTAGTGTTAACCACTAACTGATGCTGATGGAGGAGCTGGATAAAGGAATTGTTGCGGAATTCTACACGTCTAGCCTGTTCGTGTTCTGGTAACATATGAAAGGAATGAGGAGAAGCAGTAGAAGTAATGTTAGGGTAAGGAGTAGGAGTAGGGGTAGGAAGTAAGAAGTAAGACATAGTGTAATACACCCCACCCGCCAAAAATGCAGAAGCAGTTAAAAACAAAACAAACAACTGGGATACAAAACATTTCGTACGACTAAGTTTCTGCAGCTTGACTCTATATGCCTGAGCTCCTTCCAAATCATTCAGCTTCGAAAATGCCATTTCCCTACGACCGTCCGCAACGTTTCTTGACGCACTTCGTTCTGTGCAGCAATAGTCAATCCCCAGGAGTTCCTAGGAACCGACGGTCTTTAACCTAGTGTCAAGACCTACTGTCCAGAAGGAAGTACGCGTGCGGCCCTACGGCCCTCAATACACAATATGTATATATTAGCACAATATTTCTCAGCTGTGGAAGAAAAAGATACAAGGAAGAAGCTTGATATATATATATATACAAAACAATTTTCAATGATACGAATGTTCAAAGTTGATCATGGGAAACGAAGATATTGCAGTTATCAATTTCAGCAAAGCAAGCAAATTTTTATTTGTCCTTAGTGTGAGATCGCAAAGAATATCGATGTTTCCCGGGACGTGTCTGCACGTCGAACAAAGGATCTGTCGAAGAGACAGCGTCCTGCTGATCAGTTCGTTGGTCTGGTCTTGAGTCTCTTGCTGACAAATGTTCAACAGTGGCTTTCTGCTGCGCTGAGGGTTCTCCAACAAGCTGTGCGTCGCTAAAAGGTACAAACGCCGGCAATGTTTCTGTTTCTGTTGACGCAATGCCTTTCCTTACCCACGGGTCTGCCGACAAAGGAATAGGGACTCGCTTACAATGGGTAGCATGTACCCAATTTTTCCGCCCCTCAAGACGAACGGCAGTCCTCGTGGCCAGGAGCACCTGGTAAGGTCCGGTGAAGCGAGGGTCCAGATTGTTTTTTCGTGAAAAATTTCGGGTAACCACCCAATCTCCGGGCTGGAGCTGGTGGCCTGGACCCTCCGTCTGCGTCGGCAAGGCGTCGTAAACCTGTTGATGAATTAACCTCAGTTTAGCAGTCAAGTCATGTAAGTAATCAATCAACATCGGAAACTCAAGATCAGAGAATATTCCTGGCCTAGGAACCCCCCACACATTCGCAGGACGGCCGAACACTATTTCATAGGGACTGAGCCCTATTCGGGAGTGTACAGTCGCCCTAGTTGACAGTAATGCTAGAGGCAAAGCATCAGGCCACGGAAGTCCAGTCGTAGCTTGAATCTTCGCTAATTTTAGTTTAAGGGTGCCATTGTACCCTTCAACCAATCCAGCTGACTGGGGATGATTGGCGCTATGGAATTTCTGATTTATTCCAAGGCCCTTACACACACTCTTCATCACACTTCCAACAAACTCACTTCCGTTATCTGACCACACGACTCTAGGCATTCCATACCGAGGAAAGTATTCCTTCAGTAGGATTTTCGCAGTAGACAAAGCAGTATTGTCTTTGAGGGGATAGGCCTCGATCCATCGGGAGAATGCGCAAACCACAACCAAAACGTATTTCAGGTTATTGCATCGCTCCATATGGATGAAGTCCAATTGGATCACCTCAAAGGGATACAAAGGAGGAGCAAAACTGCCAGGGGGAGTTGGGGTTCCTTTGCCAGGATTGTACATTATACACACCATACAATTCTTCACCAAACGTTCAGCACACTTAGTAATTCCATCATTCTTCCACACATCAGCCAACAACTTGCAAATACCTTTCGCGCTAATATGTGCTAACCCATGTGCCATTTGCACAACGGCCAGTACATACGCATCAGGCAACATCCATCTTTTCTGATCTGACAAATCAATCCAGCAACCATTCACATCCAACCTTCCCGTACTTTCTTTCCACTTCATCTTTTCAGTGTCGGTGGCCTCATTCTGAATTGCTTTCACACTCTCTATAGTATTCTCACACATACTTGATTCTGTAGGCCACCTAACCGAATTCGTCACATACATTCGAGTGCTAAGGTTCCGGGCAGTCTCCTTAGCAATCTCATCTGCAAACGCATTACCACGACCAACATCATCCGTCACTTTACGATGCGCACTACATTTAACAATTGCAACTTGAGCAGGCAAAGTCAATGCATCCAAAAGATCGTTCACAAGCTGGCCATGCTGTATTTTCGTGCCATGTGACGTCAAGAAACCACGTTCTCGCCACAATCGTCCGAAACTATGCGCTACACCGAAAGCATACTGACTATCGGTGTACACATTCACACGTTTACCTTTTGCTAATACACATGCTCTAGTAAGAGCGATCAGCTCTGCAGCTTGGGCAGAATTCTGACTCAATCTCGCAGTCTCAACAACAGTATTCAATGTCACCACAGCATAAGCAGTAGTCACATCACCATTCGGCAATTTAAAACATGACCCATCCACATACAGGATGCCATCCGGGTCTTCCAATGGGGTGTTTTTAAGGTCCACACGACCTTTTGTTTCCTCCTCTGTCCGCAAGTAACAGTCATGTTCTGTTACTGCATCTGACTCTGCACTAATTGGTAACAAAGTTGCCGGATTTAGGACATTACAACGTTTTATCTGAATGTGGCTTGCCAAGAGCGTCAATTCGTACCCAGATAACCTCGCACTCGTCAAGTGCTGAGTTTTCGTACGGTTCAAAAGAGTATCGACTGCATGCGGAACCATCACCGTAAGCATATTATCCATGACCAATCCTGCTGATTGTCGGATGGAGACCGCAGCTGCCGCAGTTGCTCTCAAACAACTCGGCAATGCTCTAGCTACTGGGTCTAAGGTCGAGGAAAAATATGCACATGGACGTTGCTTACCACCAAAAGGTTGCGTTAAGACGCTTAAAGCACAACCTTCCCTCTCGTGAACATATAACGTGAACGGCTTACTGTAATCAGGGGTACCTAACACAGGAGCCGAACACAATGAATCACGTAATTCAGAAAAACTTTTCTGACATTCTTCCGTCCATGGTAAAGGAGTCGAAACATCCTTGCACGTAAGAGCCACCAATGGTTTCGCCAGCAATGAAAAATTAGGAATCCACTGCCTGCAGTACGATGTGATACCTAGAAAGGCACGCACATCTCTTTGGGTTTGTGGCACAGCCATGCGCGCAATCGCTGCAATTCTCTCTGGGGTCAATCTCCTTCCCTCCTTTGACAATAAGTGACCTAGGTAGGTTACTTCTTGACAACAATATTGGAGTTTAGAAGGTGACACCTTGTGATTTAACTCACAGAGATGTTGCAGCAACGACACTGTAGCAATTTTGCAAATGTCCTGAGTATCAGCAGCCACCAATAAGTCGTCGACGTATTGGATTAAAGCCGCACCAACCGGCAACCTAAACGCATCTAGTTGACCCTTCAAAGCTTGACTGTAAATCGATGGACTTTCACAGTAGCCCTGAGGAGCGCGTTTGAACCGGAAGCTACGTCCACCAAGAGAGAAACCGAAAAGGTCCCTGCTCTCTTCGGCAATCGGGATGCTGAAAAACGCATTTTTCAAATCAATCACCGAAAACCATGAAGCTGTAGCTGGAATCAGAGTCAGTAGCGCCGTAATGTCAGGCACAACAGGGAATTGAGGAACCACAATTTTATTCACCTCCCGTAAATCGATAACAAAACGATAAACAGGCGGTTTGGTAGGATCAGTACGTTTAAGAATGGGCAGTACAGGACTATTGCACACGTTTCCCCGAGTTTCTTCAATGACATCTTTCTCGATCAAATCATAGATGATCGCTAACAAAGCTCGTTCACCATCAAGGGAGATACGATATTGGGGAATACGTGGCAATCGCACATTCGATTTCAACTGAACAACATAAGGGGAGATATCAAGTAGGCCCACGTCATTTGGACCCGTCGCCCACAAAGATGCAGGAAGAGAACTCAATTCCGGTGGAAGCTTATCGAGGGACAAGTACATGGGAGAGACTACCCTCTCTCCTAACGTAAGCTTTACACCCGCAGGAGAACAATACAAAGTCGCATACAAGCGTTTAAGCAAATCCAGACCCAAAAGATTTTCGCCACAACCAGTAGACAAAATCAATGGAGCTTCGAGCTCACGTGGCCCAATTTTAAGGGGCAAAGGGCGCGAAACTGGATTGCTAACGGGGGCGCCAGAGAATCCAACGGAAACATTTGTTAAGCCAGACAAAGGTGCGCCAGGGAGTTTCGAATGCATGATAGAACTTTTCGCTGCACCAGTGTCCAACAGAAAAGGCTCAACGACGCCCGATGTAGCAACTGCGACGTAAGGCCCTCTCTGATCAACCGGAACTGATACCACTCCCTCTCCTTGTCTTTGGCTGTCCTAGTAATTACTATCGTCAGGTCCCTGATCGACGTAATAATCGTCTACATTGTACTGCGCAGATCGTCCTTGCGATGATCCACGTTGATCGAAACAGTTATTAGAATTTGATGAATGGTCAGAGCGATCATTCTGAGCACCACGACCTCTACCACGTGATGCGTGCTGTGCACCACCACGACCTCCTCTAGACGAATTACCACCACTGCGGTCATTTAAAGCAGGACAATTGAATTTAATGTGTCCCTCCTGTCTACAATAAGCACATTGATTGTACCCTAATGAAGATCTCTGAAAAGATGAATCATTACGCGGCTGCGATTGATTCGATTGCGACTGCGATCTATTCTGCTGAGGCGCATTCTGATTAGAACGCGGCGGATATGCTTGTTGTAACAACACTTTAGTTTTCAGCTCTTTCGTCTTTTTATCGGCACGGTCATTTTCCTCTTTTTCTCTATTTTCGTAATATTGTGCCGTAGCCAATATCTGAGCTGAGGTAGAAACGGCCCATGAACTTTCTGAATTTTTCAATTTATGGCTCAAGTCGGGCAATAAGTTCGATACGAATTTATCCACAAACAACCTCTGTCCACCCTCAGTACCCATATCCTGCCCACTATGATCGACGAATGTTTCCTCGAACCTCGTAAAGAAGTCTGAAACACTCTCATCTTTCTTCTGCTTACAGGCTGACAACTTGTCCCAATTTACCCTCATAGCTGGCATAAGCGTTTTCATTAATGTAATGATTCGCTGGGGAAGAAGTTCAATCAACTGATCGGGTTTAGTAGCAGCCACTTGTCCAGCGTCTGCCGCTGTAATGGCAGCCCAATCACCACCTAATTCATTCGCGTGATCTTGGTGACGAATCTTGGCCCATACCGGTTGCGGTACGACATTGCCAAACAACATGTCGATATCGGCCAGATTCATTATCGTAGCGTCTACGAGCTGCGATAATTCTTTGTAATACCCCGCAGGATTTTTGCGAGGATCAGGCAAAGTTTGTTTCACCTGAAGCACTTCCGATCGTTTCCAAGGGAGGTGTATCCACACTCTCTGGAAATGTGCTGGTATTGGAGCATTAGCATTAGTATTATCAGCGGGTACCCAAACTGGCGGAACTTCACGCATAGGATATTGGCCAGACCCATCTCGTTGTTCAATGTCCTCAACGAACAATGCATGAGGAATAGGAGCGGGACGAAGAGATAGCAACCGCTCAATAGCACGTCGGACATTAGTGTCGACTATCAGTCCAGTTGCGAACTGAAGCCGGAGTTCAGACAGGGCGGTCAGCACCTCGTCAGGCGCATTGGCCGCTATCTGATCATGTAAGAACTTGCACATTTCATCAAACACATATCTCTGAGTAGGTATGTTGAATTGATCAAACGTTTCGAGGACAACACGAGGTGGATTTCTAACAGGGTTTATCATCCAACCCATCGCCATATTGTATAGCGCAACACGTTCTCTATTACCAGGAAGCTGGCTACGTCTCTGTGGACCATCAGAACCTGCAGACCCAAAAACAGGTCCGAGCGACTGAAAGAAGTTTGTCGCAAGGGGAGAATCACGATTACGAGTAGAGGGAGAAGAGTAAGACACAGGACTAACAAGAGAAGGAGTAGAGACGTTAGCAGCAACAGGGGTTAACAACACAGGAGCAGTAGCGTGAGCAGTAGCGGGAACAGGAGTATGTGGAAGCGGAGGAGCAGTAGGAATAGAAATAGGCAAAGGAGCAGGAACAGTCGGAAGAGCAGGTGCAGGTTGAGGAACTGGTGGAGGAATTACAGGTGGAAGAACAGGTACGGCAGGGACCACAGGAGCTGCGGTACCCTGTACGTACGGAGGTGGCGACTTCATAAGATAGGACATTAAAGAATCCTCAACTGCCTCTTCCTTCTTATCCGACTCCGTAGGCAAAACAGGATAGCATTTGTCTATGGACATACGCTGTAATCTCTCAAACACTTCCTTATCCTTATCCTCCTTATCACGCTGAAACTGCTCAGCTTTCTTCACTATAGTAGCAACAGTATCTCGCTGACTACGTTTATTTTGTCTGATCTCTTTCTGTCGGGCTTCTTTGCGCCAGAACCGAAAGGCATCAAACATGGCCGGCCTTGATTTACGTTCGAACAACTTTATTTCCAAATTATCTAAGATCGACGCTTCGAAGCTACCGTGAGGTGGCCAACGAAGATCGCCGTCTTTCTTTGTATATTTGATCCAATAATCGTTAAAAGCAATCGGGCCTAGCCCATGTTTGCTATATAAGTCATATGTAGGAGTTCCAACCGGAGGTATCGGACACGAGTCCTCCAGCAGGGAATCCGCACCACAAGGTCTAAAGCAACTGAACAAAGTACTGCGACCAGGCATCTTGCACACTAGCCGAGTTTCACAAACTTCAAGGGTTACGGGATTTCGGGATTTACCAAGTCCCAGCAAAGAACTAAACCCTCGGTCTTTGGCGGCTGCAGTCGTCAAACAAATACAACAACAACAAAGTACGCTAGCAAAGTGTCACCGACAAAAACACTCACACAGCGTGTACAACAAAGACACCCGCTAAAGTGTCTACAACAAAAACACTCGCTAAAGTGTTTACAACAAAGACACTCGCTAAAGTGTCTACAACCAAGAACTCTGGGAGCGACCCACAAATACTTAACTCAAAGATCAATGGCGTCCTCAGGAAGGCCCGTCAATCGTCTCGCTATACCAAGGTCTACGCCAGGCGCCAAAACAGGTCTACAGTCAGGGCAGCAGTCCGTCGCAGCCGTTAGGAGGCGGGAATCTTCGCGGGAAAAGTCTTCGGGCCACTTATTTCGACAACAGGATCGATGAAGCGGGGTGCACCTTCCCTCGGAGATTTCACACGAAGTTCCTCACGATCGTCGGGCTTGGACCGGTACCACTGATGCAGCCCCACGTTGGGCGCCAACTGAAGGACTGGGTTCTTTGGACCCAGCGGTGCCAGGGCACAACACCTGAAACCTTCGTGGGTAACCTGCTCCGGCGTACAAGTCACAGAGACACGGGACACTTCCTTCGGCGTCAAAGAGTCAAGGTTTATTTACTGCAGGGAACACAGAAGTCACAGGAAGTACATCGAGTGTAGTTCGGGGAGACTGCTTCAAATTGTATTTGTGGATCGCTCCTTTTATACAGTTTTTACCCATAGGATAACATGATACACAATAGTTTACAACCTGGTTCCCACAAGTCGCTCTCAGAGGGGTCGCTTAGATCACTTTGAAACACACAAGATCCGGAACATAAGTGCGGAAACATTTGGCGATTCCCAACTGTAAAAACCCATCTTCCCACCATTAGCAAATTCCAATCAGCAGTAAAGTAGATCGAAATAGGAACGAAGACAGGTGCAGAGGAAGACGGAGACAGTAGGGAGATCGGAAAGGGTGTAAAAGGGGAGTGTCGAGAAGCACGAGATACAGGCATCAAAGGGACGTGCCTAATGAGATGCACGACTGAGACAATAAGCCCGTGCGGCAAGATGAGCCTCGAGCGGCGCCATCTGCCTTACAGTAGCATCCCCCTCGTCATAAAGACACTTACAAAGAACATGCGTCTTCCGCCATATCTTGGGAGTCCCAGGGTCGCGAAGCGGACAGCGTCCGTTCGCTGGCTACTTGAGGGCAAGAGACAAAATGGATGCCGTATCTAAGATGGAACCCGTGGGTACAGATGACAAACCCACATAACAAACGAACGGTTTAAGTTAGCACAGCGAAACTGCGCACACTTACAAAACTCGTCATTTGCGGTTCATAGATACTAGACTCGACCATATTCGTGCGAGTCGAAAACACCACTTACAATCGTCACGGAACCTCAAGGGTCTAAATGTGGCCAAGTATCTCTATGCGCATGCGTCAGCCTTAGCGCATGCGCTTATCGCATCAGCGGTCATGTTGCCAACCGCCTGGGGAATCGTATCTTGCCAACCAACTCTGCAGGCACGACAGAGAGTTCCTTCACGATGTTGAAAAGCTCCTTGCTGTCGTGTGCGTTGTTGTCGAGGCGGTCTTTGAAGGAGGTCTTCTTGGCAGCCCTGATGAGGTGGTGGTGGTTGCGGACGGCATCCTTGTGTGCTGCGTGGCTGTCCGGAGTTTACTGTGCCATTTCTTCTCTAGTTTCTGGCATGCTTGCTTGGAATCTAGGAGTTCTGAGGTGAACCAGCTGGCCCTCTTGCTGGTGTCTCTGTGGGGGGGTTTCAATGCGGGTTGAGGGTGTTGGGGCAGTCCTCGATCCAGCATCTGAGATTGTGGGCAGTGACGTCGGTGTTGGAAGTTCGGTGGGGGGGCTGAGAGTGAGGTTTGCATGTAGTTGGTCTTCTGTGATTTTGCTCCAGTGGCGGCGGGGGATCTGTTGGATGCGGTGGTCGGTCCAGAGGAGTTCGGTGGTGTGGCTGACGGAGACGTGCGGGCTTGAGGAGAAGACGGGGTCAAGCGCGTGGACGGCGGAGTGGGTGGGAGTTGTGACGAGTTGCCTCAGTCCGAGGTTGTCGAGGTTTTCGATCAGGGTGGTGGAGTTGCTGTCGTTGTTGTTCTCAAGGTGAAAGTTCAGGTCTCCGAGGAGGATGTAGTCGGTGGAGGTCAGGGCGTGCGTGCTGATGAAGTCGGTGTTGGAGTCGCTGAACTGGGGGAGAGGTCCAGGGGGTCGGTAGACGAGGGTGCCTCTGAGTGTGGAGTTGAGGGTCAATGTGGATCTGGAAATGCATGTGTTCAGCGGTCCTTCACTCTTATTGACAGTCAGAGTAACAGTGTGCGTAACCATATAAAATATAAAAGATACCCCATGCCCAGCTACTCACGAGCAATCAATGAGGAAGTACCTTGTGCAACACTTAAGAGACCTCTCAAAAAGGTATATTCCACCACCTGGAGTGGAGCAATTTTGGCATATCCCCAGATTTCACAGCCAAAACTGGCAGTTGGGATACCCTCAGCATTGTATATATTGAGAAGAATCTATATCAGCTTTTGCCCTACCCGCCATGAAAAATCCTGAAGGCTAAAAATATCTCTCTTAAAATTGACTGTGTTCCTTTTCATCAAGAAATGTCAATTAAGGCCTAAATCTAATAGAATGCTCAGGTATGAAAAACATATCCACTTTACTCAAGCTGTGGCTGCTGGCTGAAAACCCATACAGTCTAATTGTCTTGGAGCCAACAACCATAATATGTGACGTTTTAAAGATGGTTGCCAGGTCCATGATGTCCATAAAATAAATAAAATGATCTAAAAGGTGCAGGAGATGCTTTGCAGTGCATGCAATTAAAACATCATCATCTGCGTATTAAAGAGCAGGAAGCAATCTGCCTCCCACCTTGGGTACATAGCAACCAGGCTTACCTAAAACCTGTTCCAAACAATTCATATACAGAATAAATAAAAAAAGAGATAGGATGCAGCCTTGGCGCACCTCTCTATTTAATTTAAAGTGCTACATGCATTTTCAATAGGGGCCATACCTTACGGATGCTGGTAGGCTGGAGTGGAGAACCCTCAGAAGCACAAGAAGAGCCAGGTCGACCCTCATGGAGCCCAGTTTGTCCCAGAGCTTAGATCCATTCACCCTGTCAAAGGCCAAGCTGAGATCATGAAGTTCATACATCATACCTCCCTTGGCCCTTGTGTATTTATTAACTATAGTAAAGTCAGGTTTTGCTCCATGGCCTGAACCCATACTGGATGCCCGATATAATGTTGTGCATATTGGCCCAATCACTGAGTCTCTCAAGTATGAATCTCCCTAGAATTTTAACCTCTGCATACACTGGGGGATTGGCCTGTAACAGGATGGATCCACTCTATCCCCCTTCTTCAACACAGGCACAATAACTGAGTGGTGCCAGCCTACCGGCAGAGAGCCACACATAGCAGCATTAAGGTGTTGGGTGTGAATATGATGTTAGGGCATACTATTCTTATACATGATGTACATGAAATCCTTAGCCGCATTTTGGAAGCACACCTTCTCCCTCTCATGGCTAAATGAATACATGAGTGCCAAGTTGGATTTATCTTGGGGCGGAACGCATCATTTAACATCCGCAGACTCATTGGGGTCCTTGAGGCGGAGATCCCAGATAAGCACAGGGCAGTGATTGTAGCGATTGTCGTCGAAAAAGTTTTTGATAGCCCCAGACGTGACTTCCTATACCGGACGATGCTGAATATGGGCATTAGTTTAGGGTTTGTACAGTGGACCATGTTGTTGTACTCTGCACCCACCACCACCCGAGTCTGAACCGATGAATGTATCTCTGACTGTTATGCTGTAGGACGGGACACTAGACAGAGATGCCCATTTTTCCCCGTTGTTATTTGCCATCACTGAAGAACCGTTTTCTGGTATGGTACGATCTGGTACCTCATTCAGGCGACTGGACATTGGGTGTAAGATGCATCCTACCGCTCTCTAAAGAGACTACATACTCCTGTTCTTGCAAAACATGGATGAAGACTTTCCAGGAGCGATAGCACTCCTGGAACAATTTGGAGGTGTCTACGGCCTCTGCATTAACTGGCAAAAAAATCCCCTCTTCCGCCATGAAGCAACGTCTCCCCACCTCTGGAACTCCACAGCCTTGCCTGGGAAGGGTCCTACCTGAAATATTTGGGGATTAAGATTTACCATGACCCCCTTGATCTCCTGGAGGGCAACATTGGTGCAGCCCTCAGAGGCTGAGCGCCAGTGTGTTTGTCTGTTGCTGGAAGAATAGCAGTGGTAAAGATGGTGGGACTCCCCAGACTGTTGTATTTTTTTCTCTACTCTGCCCATTGCCATCTCCCGTCAGATTTCCAGAGACCTGAATTTGTTACTGACCAAATTTATAAGGGATCAGGCAGACGCAGAGCAGCGCTGACCAAATGACAATGCCCAATAGCAGATGGAGGTCTGGCGGTGCCAGACTTTGAGGTGTATTATTTTGCAACACAGCTCCAGTGGTTCAACCAGTAGATCGCTTCCCAATTGAGCCCGGAAGTGTAATTGATGGAGCAACTCCAAGCTCCTCTATTTTATTCCAGATCCTTGTGAAACCTGGGTGACCACTTCATGAGAATACTACATCCTTGCAAGTCGTTCGCCTTTGTTGGCGTCGCTCTCACCAGTGTACTAGTGTCAGTAAACCCTACTCACCAGATCTGCCACTATGAGGATTAGAACAGTTCGCACCAGGAGCAACATTGAGACGACTGGCAAATTGGTCCCAATATGGAGTCACAAGGGGGGATCTTCACCAAGAGGGGGAACTTATGACGTCTGAAAACTTCTCAACTACATTTGAGATACAGGGTGGCCAATTTATTTTACATTGTGCAGTGGAAGTGACTCTGCACACCCACTGGTACACAGGCCTAGCTGAAACATCCCCCCACAAGAGTTGCAAAGTTCTATACACTTAAATAGGCTGTTTCAGGGCAGTAACTTACTTGAATCAAGCTCTACGGTTTGATATTGTTGCACCCTTGAGGTTACAGGAAGAATGGGAGGAGTGTATTGCACTACTAATCACCGTAGCAGAATGGACCCCAATACTTACCAATGTATTAATGATGTTAAGGAATTCTCATTTTAAGGTAATTATTTTTTATTTCTTGCATAGGGCATACCTCACCCCCAGTAAGATTATTTGCCTCTTTTGAGCACCACTGAGGCCTGTCCCAGATGCAGAGAGCAGGGAGCCGAAAAGCTTCACGTGGTGTGATCTTGCCCTGAATTGACTGGATTTTGGGAAGAGGTGGTCGCAGGCACCAATGAGGTTACCCAAAGGTCCATTCCACACACTCCATTGGCATGTCTGTTCAGGGGTTTCCAGCGTCTAAGCAATTGTAAGATCACTATTAGGTTTGTGAATCTAGCTCTGGTCCTGGCATAGCAGGAGATCACCATGCACTGGAAGGACCCAAAAGTCCCAAGCTTGGTTAAGTGGAGGGCAGAACTCATTTATTGGGCGGGCTATGAAAGTGCAGTGCTATTCTAAGAGGCGAGAAGAGGGTCGATAGATAAGGCTGGAGCATGGGATCACCTAGAAGACTGCCTGAAAGAACCTGACTTAAAGA
Organism: Lissotriton vulgaris; assembly: GCF_964263255.1. Lineage (NCBI taxonomy): Eukaryota > Metazoa > Chordata > Amphibia > Caudata > Salamandridae > Lissotriton > Lissotriton vulgaris. The sequence goes on from NC_141689.1 coordinate 234,438,108, forward strand.
GCCCCAAACATTCCACTCTACCCTAGACGAACCAGCAGCGGAACAAGACAAATCCTTCTCACCTTTCATACATAGTAGAAGGCGTAGGGCACTGCATGAATAGGGATTTCACACTATTCCAGGGTACAAGAGAGATGTTCGGCGGGGAGTCACGTATATGAGTGGGGATATGCATTGGTAGGTACAGGGGTGGGGACCAACCCCGACTTGGTATGGGCAAATTTGATAAACCCCGATGTTAGATTTGGGGGTCTCTAGTTGGCAGAGGTAGGTACCTTTGACCAAATAAGGACCCTTGTGTCTAATCAGGTAAGGGGCTACACTCCTAAATAACCCCTGCTCACCCCCTTGGTAGCTTGGCACGAGCAGACTGGCTTATCTCAGAGGCAGTGGGTAAAGCATTTGTGAACATATATAGTAACCCAGTGACAACACTACAGATGGACACCACACAAGTTGTAGTATAAAAATAAGTATTTTTATATAGACTTAACACAAGACCACAAATGACAAAAATCCACAATACTGTACTTTAAAAATGGTAGAAATAGCTTAGTTCTCTTTAGATGTAAAATGCGACACTTTAAGTTCAATGTACCTTTGGCTGCATAACGCTATTCAGCGAAAGTGTTGCAGGGAAGGTGATGAGTCGTTTCCTTGCACGCAAGAACGGCGATGAGTCGGTTCCCTACTGCCGCATAGGGGACGGGGATGCGTCGGTTCTTCTCTGCATGGGGAGGTGATGCGCTGGTTTCCTACTGCCCTTCTGTGGCGATACGGCCCAAAATGGCGTCTTCTTCTTGATGCGACAACGATGCGTGCACACCCAACAGCCGTGCGACGACTCAACGAATCTTCTGAGCCGTGACAGGCCCTGCAACACGCTTCTCCGGTGATACAACGGCGTCTGCTGCGACGGTGACACTCTACTCCAGTGATGCGAGAAGCTTCGGTGATGCGATGCGACAGCGGCTGCGGCGACACACTTCTCTGGTGATGCGAAGGCGTCGACGGCGACACTCTTCTCCGGCGATGCAAGGAGCTTATGCGATGGCGTCACGCTTCTTCTTCGTGAGTCGCGCTTCCAGCTCCTTGCGACACGCAGTTCCTCAGAAGGCCCAGCACAACAGCAGGCACTTCAAAAGAACTCTGGGGAGCTGGTTGGTGAAGTCTGTTATCCTTGGGACTTCAGCAGGAGGCAAGCACCATCTCAAGCACTTGGAGATCCTTTACAAGTTGATTTAGAAAGTAGCACAAAGTCCTTTCTCCTTTCTTTGGCAGTCAGGCAACCACTGCCGGCAATCCCCCAAAAAGCACTCAGCTCAGGGATAGTCTCCTCCTCAATTTCTCTGGTTCCTATCCTCAGCATAGGTTCTTTTTGTTTCCCAAAAGTGATCTAAAGTTCTTGGGTGTGGGTCCCAATATTTATACTAGCAAATCCTTTGTCCTCTGAAGTCAGAGGGTCCTGTACCCAGTCCAACCCAGTTATGTGCAGTCCTGGAGCACTTTGTTGACTAGACTCCTTCTTTCCTTTGACAATGTGCGCCAGGGACATCAGACGCACCACAGGAGGAGGAGCCAGCATTGTGGAAGGCAGGCACAGCCCTATTCAGGTCCCAGGTGCAACTCCTCCCACTCATTTACATGCAGATAGCTCTATTCAGCCTTGTGCTGACTCGCACTGTCTCCTGGAACCACCCCCAGCCCCTGTCACTCAAACTCCAGACAAGGAATACACAACCTAGCAGAGGCAGGTTCGGACAGTTATAACTACTTTCTAAAAGTTGTCATTTCAAACACAGAATGTTAAAAACACCTTCACTGAAAGATGTATTTTATCATCCCGAGTTCAGGAATACTAACCTCGAATTTCTACCTAGTTCCCTGAGTCAGTTAGGATTATAAGATGTTATAATCAAACTGCCCATTCTGTCCTATGGGGAATAGGTAGCCTTGCCATAGTGAAAAACGAAAATGGCTGTAATTCACTATCAGGACATGCCACGCACATCAGGGCATGTCCTACCTTTTACCTACAATGCACCTTGCCCTTGGGCCTACCATAGGGATGTCTGATATGAAGAAAGGGGAATGTTTAGGGACTGGCAAGTGGGTGCACATGGCAGTACCAGACTGATACACTTTACAGGCTGCTTCTGTGGGTGGCACAACTAGTGCTGCAAGCCCACCAGCAGGATTTGATTTAAAAGCCCTGGGCACACTCAGTGCACTGTACTAGGGTCTTACAAGTAAACCAAACCAGCCAATCATGGGGTCACTAATCCATATATCAATTTACAATAGAGTGCATATGCACTTTAGCACTGATCAGCAGTGGTAAAGTGCCCAGAGTCATATAACAGCCTACAACAGGTCAGAAAAAGAAATATGGGAGGAAGGCATAACATTCAGGGATGACCCTGCAAAAAGGGCCAAGTCCAACACCTGACAAACAAGGATAAGCTGTTATAATGTAGTCATCCAATGCAGCCTTATCTAGGTTGATTTGGACCTCCCTTCAACACATATACAGCAAATCTGAATTAAACGCCTCTGGAACAACCTTGGCCCCTTTTAGTTTGTGCCCCTGATCTTTTACGGAGACAGGCTCCCGGTAAAGGGGCCCATGTCCCACAGAGTTCACTTCTCAACAAAAATTAGCCATGATGGGTTTATGTTCACTTAAAATGTTCCAGTCCTCTCTAAAGCTAAGCAAAGAGGGAAATAACCAGCTGGTACAAGGATGTACTCAATGATGGATCTGGCCCCCGCGCCCTTAAATGTGGGCACAGCTGTGTCGACATTAGACTCTTTTCTATTAACAAGATTAAAATCAAAGGCTAAATTGTTCAAGATGGTGGAGGCGTAGCAGCCTTTTAGTGGAGCTTTGCTGTGTGTAGTCCATGAAGCACCATATGGGATAGCACCAGGGCTGCACCCCATTTGAAATGTGGCCCTGCCTGCACCCACACATTGGATGCTCCTTGGATGCTTGAGAACTGCCGCGGAGAACGGAGAATCCGGAGAGATTGGTTCCACAGAACTAGAGGTTGAGGACCGCTGTGTGGAGGGGGTGGTAAGCGACCTGGACTATGCCTTTAGCTGAGCGGTGCATGCTGGGCTGGTGCAGGGCCCCTGTGCGATATCAGCGGTGCAGAGAAGTGCGTGATTGCATCGTGGCCGCCATGGGAGTTGTGGCTGCCGGAAGGAGCCCAGAGTCTGCCCGACCAACTTGGCCCAGCCATAAAGGGACTTTGGTACTGGCTGGCAGACCCTTGCTGTACTTGGGGTAACTTTTAGTCCCAGATCTGGGACTACTTGGCTAGAGTGGTGAGACTGGGCTCCTGGGGTGTTGCAGATCGGCCCTGGTCTCTGCATGATTAGATGCGGCATTAAGAGTCATCACTATTTTTTCAAAATGGTTCCCAATCATTCAAAAAAAGATGCCTCAATTAAGGACTTGCTTAAAAAAATCTCCACCAAAAAAGCAGATAATTGCCCTGACACTCCACCAGCGACTACCCCGCCCCCCCCCCACCCAAGGGAGGTGCTGAAGCAGATACCCGCCTATCAGAGGCTCAGTGACCTGCATGTTTTTGGAGCAACTCTTTGGTACTATACAAGACGATATTGCAGCATTAAGGCGAGATGTCACTGCAGACATTGGGTAGATTCTCTAGAACTCTCTGGTGACAGACATGATGAAGAACTCCACAACCATACTCCCGAACTTTTGTAGTTGCTAGATAAAAATTAAGAACTGTATTACTGACTAGAAGATTTGGAAAATAGGCCTTGTAGAGCTAATATTCGTATTAGGGGTGTGCCTCTTCAAGCAGATGCTAGGAAGCTAGAGGACTATGTGATAAGACAATCATGTAGTGCCAGAGTGAGGGAATAAAGACATTCCGCTTGACTGCACCCACTGATTGGGTTGCCTGGCGAGGACCCTAGGGATGTCACAGGACATTCTCACTTGCCTCCGCTTGTATAAGCAGAGGACTTGATCATGTCAGCGGTAAGAGACATGTCTGTCATAACCACTGATTGCCTTTCAAGGGCATTCACTACAGATGGGGCCATATCTTCCGTATAATATTAATTTGAAACCAAGAAACGCACACAGTCCGCATGCTCGTAGAAGCACACACTGGCTGGGCTGTGAGCTTCCTTCAGGAGATGAGACTGAACGGTTGCGGCCCGGTTCCCACGCATCCCAACACCAAATCGAGACGCCGACATGGTACTGTGAATTAATCTTAAGCAAAACCATCTGCATTCGCGAGTCACAGAGAACCTTCTGCATCAGGTTCAACGCCAAGAAGATACATCGGATACTGAGAAGGATTGATGACAGGTGCAGAAGAAGTTTGCTCTCAGCCGAGGGTCGGTTCCAATCACAGCGGTGTCCCTGGGGCTCGGCTTAGCTAAAAAGATCTGGAGTTCAGGAAGAGTGGGATCTCGCATGGTGATGCTTCCACCTTGGCAGAAGGACCCATACTGACTGGTGACATTGTTTCCTGGGAGAGGGATTGTTCTTTTATTGTTTTTTCCCTAATATTTTGCACCTTCTTTCTATTGGTGTCTATGTATTCCTCTGGGTCGTTGACATGAATGCTCCTTGGTTCCCCTGGGACTTTGGACATTTTCTACATTCTGTTACATTTAAGGGCTCTAGTGCCTTGAGCTCCCCATTCCACTTCATATTATGATTGTACGGTATGCCTTTTTAGTTCAATGCTTTATTTTCAGGAAATTGACTATAAAGCACATTTCTATATTTGTGGATGAGGCCTTATGCCAGTCAATGTCATGTCATTTCTTTACACCGGCTCTAGATGGTGTCAGGAGTATTTCGATATGGTCTTGCACCATCCTCACTCTGAAATCTGTTCAAGTTTTTTCTGTGAACAACTCTCTTTCCTTCAACCCGACAACCCTTTATTTTAAATTACAGCACTACACCTGTCTTTCTTTGTTCAATGAGGTTTAGAATTGTGAACCCTTTCTCTTTCTGTTCATTTACATCAACGTGCCACTTCCTATTAATTCATGATTAAAATATTAAGCTTCAATGTACGGGGTCTAAATGCAAAGCGGTTGCCCCTACTTTCTTTTCTCAGAAAGTCAAAATGTAACATATGCTTATTAGAGGAAACACACCTTCTTCGCTCTGACTGGAAACGCCTCCATTCCCGTTGGTTTGACGGCAAGTTTTTCCACTCAGGGCCCTGGAAGAAGACAGGAGTGGCCATATTAATTGGTTCACACTTTCAAGGGAAGATGGTTAAAACCCATGCAGAGTTGCCTGGCAGGTTGCTCTCACTTCAGCTGGAGGTAAGGGAATAAGGTTTCACAATAACCTCGGTTTATGCACCAAATTATCATCAGGACTTTTTTCTTGAAAACACATTATGGAGGGTGGTGTCATCACCGGACGAGGACACACTGATAGGGGTGACTTTAATGTGGTGAGTAATGCACAGTTAAATAGGTCCACACAGTGGGTGGACACTCAGGATCTCTTTCTGAGGAAATTCAGGTGTGGTTAGTTGATATGGGGTTGGTGGATATGTGGCGACAACCCAAACACCAGACTTATGTGTGAATAGATTGCTTCCTGACCGCCTCTCTTCTCACTTTGGCTACTTTATTGGACCACTCATCTATCACTCTCACACTGCGGTTGCCCAGAGGGACACGCCGACAACAGACTTGGCGCTTGAACCACAAATTACTCACATACAACACTAATATTTCCAAAATCGCGGAGGCCATCCGGGCCTTTTTGGACATCAACAACACAAATTACATGCCAATTTCGCTGGTCTGGGACACTTTAAAGGCAATTGTGTGAGGTCATTTTATTGCCATGAAGCCCAAGTTTAACAAGGGCAGGCGAGACAAATGCAAATAACTGGAAAGGGAAGTTAAGTGTTTGTAAGGAATATTCTTATGCACTGTCTCTCTTAGAACGAGACAAAAACTTACAGCGTTCTGTAAACAATTAAGAGCATTAGATATGGACACAGGAAATATGCACTTTTGCACACTAGATAGATTCTACACCAGGGGCAATAATGCCAGTCGACTACTTGCACAGCGGCTCAGGGCCCAAACCTAAACAGCGAGTTCCTACGATTGTGGGTTAGCTGGGAACTCGTGTGTTCTGTGATGATCACATAGTGGAAGAATATGAGCAATTTTACTCTACTTTATATACTGCAGAGGCACTAAATGAAGACACACTTTCAGATTTGTGTTACCTACCCTTGTGATACAACTCTCTGAAAGTGAAGAGTCCAAATTGTGAAAAGATATACACACAGATCCTTCGCTGACATCTGCTTTCCGAATTGGGCTCCATGGACACTGAATCGCCAGTCTTTTTTCCCGGACGTCCTCCCCACAACGCCGGCCTCTGGGCTATTGTGCCTTACGGATACTAGACGTACTCCACACGTCGCCTGCTATGATTTGATCCCTACCTGCCTTCCATTTGGATTCCAGTTGCCCTCATTCGCTCTCCAGCACCGCATGACCGAACCCCACCGGTTCAACCTTGGGCACCCCGACTGGCCGTGCTTCCCAGGCCAAAGGTACTTCTGTGTGTCTAGGTGAGGTAATGCAGCAGTTTTTGTTGCAACCTCTGGGGGCCATGGCTCGTAGGTGGTGTAGCAATGGATGGCAGTAGAGCCAGGGACAGACGAACTTGCCTTTGTGCCAGTGGTCCTGGGAGGGGCTAACAGACAGGCAGGAATCTAGCGGGAATCGGTAGCGTGAAAAATGGCAGGGGCAGGCGGGCCGACCCAAAACCTACAATGAGCAATAAGAAAACAAACAAAATGGCACAGAATAAAGTCAAAATACAATAGGAATCAGGCAAACACAATATACAAGGGCAGACACCAAATGTCAATAACTGCAATCAGTGGAGATTGAACCTAGGAGAGACTCAAGGAGTCATCGCCTAGTTCACGGCGCAATCGCAGCTCAGGCCAGGCCGGGGGTGGGGGAAGCACACAAGACTAGTGTCAAGGGATAACTCCTTGGAAGCCGCACAGAGGCCCGCATAAGTAGTCCTGGGATATATGAGCTAGCAGGGAGGGTGGGAAACCAGTGGGAATCTGGAGCAGGAAAAATGGCACGAGCTGGCGGAGAGCCAACACAAAACCAACAAGGAAACACAAGCACAAAATTAACAACATTGCTCAGAATAAAGTAAAAATAGAACAGGAAGCAGGCAAACACAAAATACAAGGGCAGATACCAAATGTTAACAATAACAATCTGCGTGATCAAACCTTGGAGGGCCTTGGGGGCTAGGGCCAAGAAGCCGTCACTTAGCTGCCAGTGCGCCCAGGAGAGCTAGTTCAAGTTTTGGTGGATAATGTTTATTGATTGCTCAAGTTGGACTTTGCTATGAAGTTGATGAATGTAGTTTCAGTAGATACTACGTCGTTAATGACCTGGTCTTTAAAAACAATCACGACAAACATGATTTTTTATTTGAATATTTTCTGTACACTGTGTACAAATAGATACTTTTTTGGGGCGATTTTGTGAGTATGCATTACTAATATTTATCCCGTATTTTATTTTATCGCTGATTCTTGTGTTGTCTTCATTGTTCTATATTCTGTATGTAAATATATCAGGTTTTCACAGTTTCTCACCTTGCCCTTTTCTCAATCCATTAAGGATGTGGTAGTATTTAGGCAATTAGTTTTGTTCTCTACATTCAGCGGATCTACGTTTTTTGCAGTTTTTTTTGTTGTTGTAAAAATATACTTTATTTAAAATTATTTGTCAGGTTTACATTTTAAGCAGTCCCTTATATTTGGGTGCTGCACACAGTTACCTTACACCTACCCGGCTTCCCTGTTTAATTCTAGTAAGTAATGTCTGCTTCGGCGCTGCATATTTTTGCTCCCTCGATCTGGCCCCACCCCTTCTTCTGAAGTAAACCAATAGGAACCCAAGAAGAACTGAACCGCGCCCACTCACGCAATGACTCAATTTACGTCAATGACAACGTTCGCAAATGTACAGAGTGAGAGAGGCTGCTCGAGATGCGCCGTTCCGGCTAGAGGCTGCTGGTGGTCACGTGACGCCAGTGGCTAATTTCCTCTCAGTGTAAACTGTTGAAACGCGGGAAGTCTGAAGTGATCTGCAGGGTGGTACAGCGATGGCAGCTGTGGAGGACAAGACCGCCAAGGTGGGGTGAGCTATCTCTGATCCTCGTCTCTCGTGGCTACAAAGGGCTCGCTTCGTAACCCCCAGGTTTGCCCTTAATCAGCACCGCAGTTTATCCCTTAGACTCCCTTTATGTTCCCTGTTGTGCAGTGCTTTAAATGGGGAAAAAAAGTGCAGGTACTCATCAGATCGAGCTGGGGGCGTGGCAAGGCGGCGGGGCTAAAGTCGGGACTAAGCGTGGGTCTAATGAAAAACATTTGAAGGGTCACAACACTTTTTTTCTTTTGTGTGAAGTACTCCATTAGAGAGTGTGTTTTCAAGCCACTTTCCTTGTGTATGTCTTTTCTCTGCACTCAGTGTTGTTCTGTGTTGACTGACAGCTTCTCCCAGCCCCTCACTTTTGCTGTGCTCACCCATCTGCTTTTTCACATCTCCTCACCTGTGCACTCCAGGTTGCTTCCCCCCAACCCGTGTTTCTTTTGCTCCCACACAGTTAAAAAACACCGGCAAACTCAACAGGTCACAAAAGTGAGGCCTACTGACTTTGCCAATGCTTGTATTCATTGTTGCTTTTGCTGAGGGCATTAGGTCCCACTGCCCGAGATATATGTAAAATCAACAGGCTCCACAGGACAGGTCCAGGGCTTGGCCAAGAGTCGCATCTCCAACAGCCTTGATGCATGCGTCACACAGAGGAAAAAAAAACGTCTGGCAGCCCAACACCACACTTGCTAGACAGCAAAACCCGGGGGAGGATTTACATGTTTACAACCCTACCTGGTGTTTGTTTAGGATATAGAAGTACACAAATAGAGGATGAAATGCTGCCCTCTCCAGAGGGTACAGTGTGCTTCTCTTTACAAGCCTGTGCTCAACAGCGGATGTAATGTGGTAGAGGGGAGAGCCCCTCGAGAGCAGCTACATGCTCTGCCCAAAGGTGTGGTAGGATTTCCACCAGATGCCGGGGGCTTCCTTTGAGTCTTGTGAGATACCACTGGGCAAGTCCTATAGGGTGCATTTCAAAGGTACGCTGCGCATTTTCCCCAAAAAATCAGCGGTCTAGCCTTTAAGGAGCTGACGCATATAATACCGGCATGCACAAATGAGTGCAGACTATTTTTTCCTCCCCCTCCTTGCACCCCACCTTTTTCTCTCGCCCATTGGCTATGCACAGTTTCATTTCATTCTTTAAGCAAAAGTCAGAGTGGAGCTGCGGGGGCTCTCTTAAGAAGTTGTGAAACACATCAAAACCTCATTAAGAAGCAAAAAGGTCTTTCAAAGACCTGTGAAGTACTCGGGGAGGATGTGTGTCTGCCCGGCAACCTGTCTCATCCGGGCTGCCACACACGACTATGTGTGACTGAGTACCGGTACTCTATTTGGTGACGGAGAAGTGCCGGTACTCTTGGGGGGGTGGGGGGGGGGGGGAAGAAGTGCCGGTACTCAGTACCGGTGAGTACTGGCCCATTTAAAGCACTGCTGTTGTGGAAACAAAGGTCCCAATTCACAAAGGTAAACATAGACTTGTATCTAAGTTTATTACCTTGTGGTATTCACAAAGGTAAGTTACTACTAGTAACTTTACTAGTAGTAAACTTCCTAGTACTAAAGCTATTAGCAGGGTTGGATTGGGATTAGAAATCGTCCCGGGCACGCTAAAAAAAAAAGTGGTCCACATTTGCATATTGTCTTTGCAAAACACTGTTTCGGTAAAGTTTTCTTTAAAAAAAAAAAGGTGGGTGGTAAAAAAATGCACGGATTAGCTTACACTGGTAAAACACACCTGAATACAAGTGAGGCCACTTTTGCTCCGGCCACCCACCCCCGCTCAATATGCATATTTTAATAGACCGGCTACAGAGAAAGGGAATAACACCTCTGCTCTTTGATAAAAGGGAGGTAATTGAGGCCCATCTGCCTCAAGCAAGGCCACTCAAGCACCCACTGGGCCGCTGGCGGCATCCAAAAATGCAGAAACCGCCAAATCTCCCCCCAGACTGCTCAAAAAAGCAGCCCACAGCTGGAACTGCACACTGGCCCCTCGGGCATTGCCCGAGTGCCGGCGTTACCAATCCGACGCTGGCTATTAGTAGTAAAGTTATTACTAGTAAAATTATTAGCAATTGTTCGAGATAATTGATCTTTACGCACCGAGCATTGTCAAAGACGCTCGTTTATCGTTAACTTGGGCCATGTTTTACAAGATGTTCTGCGGAATGTTAACGCTTGTTCCAATTTATTTTTATTCAACTTTCAGAGGCACCCCCTCTGATCGCTTTATGTAATGCCTTCAGATTACAACTACCTGGAAGGTTCACCCCCTTCCTTTTTCAGCCACCATTGTGGCTCGTAACACGATTTTGGTTAATGTTGCACTCGTGAAAACCTTCAATGTAACAACCACCCTCGTTGGGTATTTTAAATCATTGTTTAGCAACTGAACAGAACTGGTTTGTTTATTTGCAGCGGTGCCTACCTGTTCTCCCAGGATACATATTGCATCCGTATGTAATAAACATTTTCAGCGTTGTGCAGTTACATACAATAGTTTGATTTATTCCTTTTTCTTTGGCATCCTTTGCACTCACACCAAAACACTAGCGTGTCACAGTGTATTCGTTTGTGTGTCACAGCATTCTGAGCAGGTTCGCACGGGGAGCCCCGTTCACTGTTGTGCACCGTCGGGCCCCTCACAAGGTCTGTGAGCTTCAGATGTGCAACACTAAAGAGTGCGCTAATTCCCCCATTCTTTTGTGCTATGAATTGCCATGTGCCTGTCATTCCAGGGTATTTTTAGCAGACACGCCTTCCTTGAGGTGCCTGCGCCCCTGCCTGCTCGCACTGCTTTGTGGTGGGCTTTCCCACGTGCACCTAAACACCCAATGCTAGTGAAAGGGAAACAGGCCGCCTCTTACAGCTGCTCGGGGTTGTCATCATGGGACCCTGTTTATGTATCGCTGTAATTTGGAAACTACGAGAAATTGATTGATGGAATCCATGGGATGTGTTTTGAAATATGATATTGTTCAGCAAGCTTGCCATGTTGTTCTTTTTACAACGCTGAGAGGCTAAATTCTCACATAAGGTGCTATATCAGCATGCAGTACATACCAGTCCCGCTGGCCGGATGTCTGACGGTTTGCTGTTACATTGTGTGGTGTCAGCTTGGTGGGATTGTGATGTGGTAGTCGATGGTGGGGGTGCTCAGTGAAGAGAGGGGTCCGGAGTGTGTAACATCACACCACTACAGAGCTCACGGGCTGTAACTGCTGATTGTTTGTGCTTTAAAATCACGGTTCTTGTGCCCAGGCCCTTAAATAACCCATGAGGTTGGTGCTTTGATCCCACATTAAGCACTAGAAAGTGGCAATGACGGAGGAACTATAGTTTACACCCAGCAACAAGTGCAGGGGTTTTACGTAACAATGTTGCGACACCTGTTTCTACAGCAGGCATAGGGAAAGGAAAGGGCAGTGGATATATTAGAGTAGATGTGCTGGTTCCTTCACGAAAAGACAGCTATGTCATTGTTTTGGGAGAGTGGCCTAGCACCGTATGCTGCAATGTTAGCAAAAACGTGACCCTCCCTGTGCCAGCTTGCAATAAAAAACATGTTGCGGTAAATATCATGAAATCAGGGTAGGGGCGCTCAAGGGGCTCCCCCCTCAGCCTCTCAGATCGCTGGGGCTGCGGGAGTGCACAAATTATTAGCATGAACTTCTAGCTGTTGCCTAACACGCTGCGCGAGATCTAAAAAAAAAAGCTTGTGTAGCACTGCCTACTGTGGATTTATGGTTTCGTGGTGTGTTAATAGCAGGTATCACCAGGTCTGTGTGAATCCTGTACAGTGCAGGGGAGAGGTTGGGCTTCCCTTCTCTGTGACACTTTTAAGGTCCATAATAAATGGACGAGGCACAGCAAGACTCCAAAATGCATGCAGTATCGCAAAGGAGAACTTGCAAACTGTTTCTCTCAGCACAGATACTGCATATCATATGGACACTGCCAGTGGGGTTGGTAAAGTCGCACATTTTGACTATAGATCACGCAAAATTACTAATGCATGCAGTATCGCAAAGGAGAACGTGCCGAACTGCCGCTCTCTGCACAGATATTGCATATCATATGGACACTGCTAATGAGGTGGGTAAAATGTCACATTTTGTCTAGAGATCATGCCAAATTACTGAATGTCTGCCTCTGACCTTTCAAAGTTTATGTTAAAGACCAGTAGTGAACACAACAAAAATAACAAGCCGGGTGAAAGTGGCGCAGAACAAAACACAGCTTCTTTCATTTCCTTGCTTCCCCGTTAAATGGATCCCCAAAAAAAAAAAAAGCCAGCGAGTGGTGCTCGCCATGCCACAGCGAGCCGTGCTTTCAATTATCGCACCCTTGTCTGGGCACGATAATTGAAACCACCTGATGGCTTATTGGTGTCCATTACACGCACTAATCCCGTAATAGACCCCAATAGGCCATGGGCGGAGCAATGCGCCCGCCTGTGGCCTATTGCGTGCAGTCTTTCATTAAAAGACTCACACAAAGGCCAATAGCTGCCCACAAAAGGAAAAGCACGAGCGTGTGCGATTCCTAGGGCAGCTTCCAAACCCTGTTTTTTACCTACTAAAGGGCTCGCGCTGCGTGCACTGCTGTGCAGTGCAATGCAGGGTGCAAGCCCTAAAAACGTTTTACTTAAACATGTGCAACTTTAAATGCCATTTCTCAGAGGCATAATTCATTAAATCCTGTTTTATGCATGACATTTAAAAAAAGATAATATTGGAAAATCAATGTAAAACTATCATGGGTACCGTGGAAGTGAATCCTGGCCTGATTCATGACTAGGCAGGTCAAGGCAATTACCTTCATCTGCTGAAGATGCTGCGAAAAATCTTCAAGTGGCTACCAAAAAACACAAGGAAAACTGTTACACAAGCCCTCATAACAAGAAGACTGGACTACCGCAACACACACTACACTGGTATCAACAAAAAAAGGAAAAAAAAAATGGAAAAAAAGAAAGAGAAAAAAAAAAGGAATCAACAAACCCAGCCTCCTTAGACACACCACTCTACATCTGAAGGAACTCCACTAGCTCCCAATACACTAACGCACTCACTTCATATTCCTCACACACATAAACAAGGCTCTATGCTCAACTCAACACATGCATCTACCTCCACCAACCCTCCAAGCATCTCCGATCAGCCAAGCTCTCCCTTGTGCATATCCCCCACATACACAGGAACAGAGCGGGAGCTCACACCTTCTCACACATAGTCCCCAAAGCTTGGAACAATCTTCCTTACCACATCCGGTCCTCTGCTTGAATACTTCTTGAATACTGTAAGAAGCTGAAGACCTGTTTTTTGATTAACTCCAGGCAAGCAATGCCCCCGCCTTACCCTGCAAGCATTTGGATACCCTCAGGGGTGAGTAACACGCTATAAAAAAAAAACTACATACCGTAGCATACTCCAAGAAAGTACACCCACTGTTTTAAGTCCTTGCATTGGTGCAGGTTTGTAACATTCACAGAAGTTTAAAGAGATAGATCTTTAAACTGAACTCCTAGGAAACTTTTGTGAATTGAATTTTCACATGAGCAGATAAACACACCTATAGTTTCCCATCCGAAAATCTGCTGATTAATTGCAAATGTACTTTTCCTACCCCACCATCTTCCCACCCTGTTTAGAGTAAATGTCCAACCTTTTTCAGTATAGGAAGAGATTGAAGAGGAGTTGGTGAGATGGCAAGTACGCTTAAACATGCTAATTTGTGGGCGGGCACAGACTCGTAGGACATTCCAAGCTTGAAACTCCTGCTAATCAACTACTTCCAGCTTGTCTATATAGATTTGCAGAAAAGTGGCAAATTAGAACCGAAACCTTGATGTAATAGGATCACTCACATATAGAAATATGATATTATGAAAATGCTTCACTAATTTCTCACGTCATTGGTTGGCTCAAAAAGGGACTTTTATTTATTGATCAATACATTTCTGGTGCCTCCCATCCCCTGGACGAGAAAATATTTTATTAAATTCCACACCCCTGCTACTTTTATTTTTTAATCATCCTTTGTGTTTAAACAATGTATTCGTGTTGCAGTAATTCAGTCAATAGTAACTTTTAGTTGTACCATTTAAGAATCATATTTTGTCTGTGGTGTGCATTAAAGGTAAAACAATCTCTGCCGGCCTGTTAGTAAACACCCATACTGTTCTATTCATTGATTGGGAAGTTGTTTTTAAATGTAAATTGTTTTTGGAAACATATGACCGCCATCTTCAGGTGGAATGTTTTCTTTTATTGTTTTCAGTATGCATGCAAAATAAAAAATTGCACCAGCATGTCAAGGTCAGTCCTATTGTCTTTGTCAAATGGTTATTTTACAGTGAGCTAAAAAACTTGGCAACTCTGTCGTTCCCAGTCTTAAGGTGGGGAGTTACCCCTTTATATCTACAATACCACCAGCACTTTAAATCTGTCACATCAAATGCACTTTTAGCTTGATATGGATGGCACTGGCTACGCCTAAGCTTGAGCACTTTGCTGAAAAATCGCAAAAGGCCATTTCTAGCTCAACATTGCTGCCTATATATTCTGTTAAAAAAAGTTGATGGTTACGGTGGCAGTTAATTATGATGGTGTTATTTTACGTTGAGTCTGATACCACAGTTTTGCTGTTTTCATAATGCTGTAAATAATTGACCATAATCCAAATGAATGGTACTTTTGGTCATCTGCCTCAGAAGGATGAACAGCGTTGGCCATACCGTGATCCGTACCTATGATCTGGACTAATAGCCCTTCTTGCTCCAATTCCTGCGTGTAGAATTATTTGGACTGCAACCTGGACAATAGGACAACTGTCCAAGGCTACCAACCCTGTAGCACTTACTTAGCTTCCTATGTTCCAGAGTCAATCATGAAGTTGCTTCAAGATGCAGTTGTGTTCATGCCTCAATGTATGAATATATAATAGAATTATATGCTATCCTCTTCAAGAGAGAATTCTCCTGTAAATGGGAAGACTTAGACTTTCCAAACTGTGAAGCAGGCTTGTTTAAATTAACTCTCTCTCCTAAGTTTACCCTAACTGGCACCCTGATTTACCGCCCGCCTGGCTCAGCTAGTTGCTGGGCTGCTTCATTTCCTGAACTTATCGCCCCTTTTTTAGCACAATCTACCAACTTCACTATTGTTGGGGATCTAAATATCCATTTTAATTCTGTCTCCTGTGCCATTGCTAAACGCCTTATACAGGATCTTGAAGCTTTAGACTTACATCTCCTTAATTCCGACCCTACTCATAAGGCCGGTAATCTTCTAGATCCCATCATCTCCAACTTGACTGGCATCTCTTATCAATCCTCTACCCGGTTCTTTGGTCAGATCATTTTATTGTTAATTTCTCGATTAAAACGTGCGAAGCTGTTTCCTTCAGGCCAGACCCTCCTCACAAAGCTAGCAGGAACTGGAAACGTCTAGATCTAAATAAATTAAATTCTCTCCTTGCCAACTCTAAACCTTCGGTCTCCAACATAACCATCAAAGAGCTACCTGCTGTTAGATTATGGCTAACTACTGCTTTGGACTCCTGCCTCCCTACCCCAAAAAACAAATCTCAAGTTCATCACCCCCCGGCACCCTGGTTTAATGATTCCCTCCGCCTTGAAAAATCCAACTGCAAAAAATTGGAACGGATTTGGCGTTCAAACTATAACCCTGAGCATAAAGCAAAATACAGGTCCGCTCTTAAAACCTACCATGCGGCATGTGACACCGCTAGAGCTAATTTTGCCAACAGCACCATACTTACAGCTCAAAATAGACCCAAGGCCCTTTTTAAAATAGTCAAGGAGCTCTCAGGTGCTTCTTCGGTCCCTAAGGATCCCTGTCTAGACACGGCCCAGTGTAACTCCCTAGCCAACTTCTTTCTTGAAAAAATTGACAAAATCTATGCCACCTTTAATTCTACTCCAGCCGCCTCAACTCATGTTGCTCAAGATCCTTGCAACTCTTCCCCGGTTACTACTCCCTGCTCCTTGCCTACCACCACTCCACTTCACGCTTGGGATCCTATCTCCCTCGCGCTTCTAAAAAAGTATCTCCAGGACATTAAATCTGGCTCCCCCCTCGACCCTCTACCCCCTCAAGTTCTGAGTTCCCTTGACCCAGCCCTACTCCACATTATTTTGGATGTCCTGAACGCTTCCCTAACAGAAGCGATTGTCCCAAATGAATGGAAGCACGCAATGGTGGTACCACTATTAAAAAAGGCCAACGCAGACCCCAATAACCCTTCCAATTTCCGCCCTATTTCTTTGCTCTCTTGCTTTTCCAAGATTCTGGAGAAACATGTTAATTCTTTGCTTAACTCCTTTGTTGAATCCACCAATTTTCTTCATGGTTCTCAGTCCGGGTTCAGGGCTGGCTTCTCCACGGAAACAACTCTCCTTGGCGTGTCAGAAACCATCAGACGCCAAGTGGATAATGGTGAGACGGTGGCACTCATCCTGCTTGACTTGAGTGCCGCTTTTGACACCGTCTCCCATTCCATCTTATTGTCCACCCTGGAGGCAATCGGTGTCGGTGGTACCGCCCTGGCCTGGATTGCTAATTTTCTTTCTGATCGCACCTTTCAAGTCTTTTCTTCCACATCTGTTTCATCTATTCTCCCTTCCTCTCACGGTGTTCCCCAAGGGTCTATCCTTAGCCCCCTTTTCTTTAACCTGTATGTGAGGCCTCTTGCTTTCCTGGCGGAACAGGCGGGCCTCATAATTTATTCCTACGCTGATGACACTCAAGTCATCTACTCTCTTTCCACCAATAAAAACCTCCCCTCTTCCTCTCTCCAAGTTGGACTGAAACATATTTCGGAATGGATGCTGAAGCACAAACTAAAACTAAACGGGGACAAAACAGAGCTGCTCCTGTTTGGCCCAGACACCTCTCTCTGGGGCCCACACCATTGGCCTCCAGATTCCATCTGGGTCTGCCCGCAATCTTGGTGTGATCTTCGACAACCAACTTACTTTCAAACAACACGCTGTGAAAGTCTCAGCCACCTGTACCACCATCATCAGGTGGCTGAGAAAGATCACCTGGATGCTGCCTGCGGACACCTTGAGGACTGTAGTCCAGGCTCTTGTCATCTCACGCCTGGACTATGGAAACATCTTGTTCCTAGGTGCCGCTAAAGAGGTAATCAAGAAGTACCAGGTGGTACAGAATATGGCTGTCCGCCTGATCTGTCACCTTCCTGCCAGATCCTCGGTCGCTCACCATATGCGGAATCTGCACTGGCTGCGGATTGAAAGCAGAGTCAACTTTAAAGCACTCTGCTACATGCACAAAATCATGACTGGTAGAGCCCCTCGATATCTCTCTGCTCTGGTGCAGCAATATATCTCCCCCCCGCACACTCAGGTCCTCGACGCAGAATAAATTTAAGATTCCGCGCACCAACAGAGCCAAGATGGGAGGACGTTCGTTTTCCCTGCTGGCCCCATCCTTATGGAATTCTCTTCCTCAATCCCTGCGCACTGAATTGTGCTTTCTGAAATTCCGTAAGGGAATAAAAACTTGGCTCTTTAACAACTAATATTATGATCTTATACTCCTCCCTCCCTCTCACCGTTCAGTTTGCCCTAGCGCCGGGAAACCTCCGGGTAGCTGCGCGCTCAATAAATGTATTTATAAATAAATAAATAAATAAATTAAAACAGTCCACTTCATGCCATGCAGTGGAGTGAGGCAAGGATGGTAACTAGTATGTTCCTAGTATCTTTTTTTCTTTATATAAGATTTTATTTGAGAAAAGCAGAGTCAATAAATCAGTTCCTTCTCCTTCTCCTTCTCCTCCCTTGATACTGCTATACTGTAGAAAGTATAGACACAGGTAAGGAAAAATCGATAATAGACACAAGAGTGGACCCACTACGCCGACCCGAAAGAGGAAGAAACAAAGAAAAGATACGAAAGAGAAAAAAGGCCATAGAAACAATAAAGACAAAACAAAAAAATCCCAACACCCACCCTGCACCCCTGCAGATGACTACGGCCTACCCCCCTAGCAGCGTGCCTGTCGCCCCAAATAACTGAAACCCGAAATATAGGAAGAACGAAGAGCTATAAAAGAAGAACTCAACCCCTACACTAAAAGTAGAAATGGAGGAGGGCATTGTCGTACACATTCCCGGTCTCCCCCCACCGCCTTAACAAAGAATCCCCCACAAAGCTGACGCAATCGAGCAGAACACATTAGAAGATTACACCGGATGAAACTATAAACCCCGCCCGGTCCCCGTTAACCTAATAAAGCAAATCCCGTTACCGATGAAACCACAATAATAAACCCAAAACAACAGTCTCAGCCTTGACCCCATCGATCAAACTTGCTGACTTCCTCTGGTAAGTAGAGCCCCATCCACAAATTGTCAAAATATACATGGAAGTTGCCGAAATATAGTCTGCTAGATGGAGAAAGGACGGCAAACCCCAAAGTACATGGCCGGTTCCAACTATGCCCCTCCCCGACTCCAAGGCCAGACACTGTCTCCTCCGCCATCTTGATGAACCAGCTGGGAAGGGGATGCAACACAATCCAACGCAGTTCACAGTCTCGACCAAAAGTTTCCAGAGTGGGAACAGTAGTTAAATGGTCCACTGGTAGCGAGGCCAAGGATTCCGACCATATAGTCGATACACAGATCGCAGCATGTTCAATCCGTTCCACTTCTGTAGGGGCAGGCACGGCTCCATGCACCGAGGCACCGGGTCTGAATGCACCGCTGGGGTGTCTATCGGGAGTAGAGCTGGCTGCAGAGTCCCTAGTGACGAATCAGGGTCTGGTCCCGATCGCTTAATTCCATCTGCTGCCGACATCAGTTTACAGACCTGGGCCTCCATAGTCACCTGTAGTGCCTCGAGGGCTACCAGCACTAACCGCAATGACGGGCCGCACTCAGCCCGCTCCGCCGGGTCTCGCATGGCATCAGGCATAGTGATCCCCCCTGAGAGCCGCTCTCCCCGGGGGAAGATTAGGCGGAGCAGGGATGAACCGTGAGGGACAAATCGTCAAGATGCGTTCGTGCGCGCCAAGGTCCCAACCCAAAGGCGCCGGCGATGCGAACGCTAGGCCTCCTGTTCAGGGACCCCCGCCACACCGCCTCGGGCGTCACTCGTCTCCTCACCTTTGATACAAGACCAGGCAACAGATCGGCAGCAAAGCAGTCCAAAAGATGTCGAAAGTTCCATGGACCGGACCCTGCCGCCCTCACCAGTCCTTTGTTGTTCAACTAGGGTCCGGCTGGACCAGCACTCGAGACCCCGGCTTCCAGACTGGGTTAGGCCTCGAGTCAAACCTCGACATTACTCCACTCCACAATGTCAGAAAAGTCTTGGGATTGCTCCATTGGACTGCAGATTAGTTCATAGACACGGATATGGCGCGGAATATCAGGATATATGACAGGATCTTCCAGCGAAAGACGGAGGTCGGCGGAGCCGGGAGACTAAGCGGCCATCTTGTTTGCTGTCGTAGCTCCTCCTCGAATGTCCCCATTTGCTATCCCATTTTGTGGGGCAACCCCTAATTTTGTACACCATTTTTTCTGCAAGCATACTACGGTCCATTTCAGCAACCCAACCCACCACTAGCGGCCTTTCAGGGGAGCCCCACTTCATCGCAATTGAGCGTTTAGCTAATAGGAAGGCCAGTGCTGTCCACTACAGTTCCAGTTCGTTCAGGTCTGTGGCCCCCCATATATTCAGGACACTTTCTTTTGACGACAGCTGAATCGACTTGCCTAAGGAAGCCCTTATTTTACATATGACTCCCTCCCAAAATTGTTGTACCCTCGGGCAGTCCCATAGGACGTGATAGAAGGTGCCCGGCTGGCCACACCATCTAAGACATAAAGTGTCAGGGCGCCTGCCGATTTTAGCTAGTGTGAGAGCAGATATATAGGCACGATGTAGAACTTTCAGTTGGATTAGTCGGAATCTAAGGTTAATGGCCGACTCTCTAGGGGACATTAAGGCTGCCCGCCATATTCCTCCTCATCTAGAAGCCCCAGGTCTTCTTCCCATTTATCTTGCAGAGGTCGGAAAGTGTCGGGGAGGTTGTTACAGAGCTTGCAATAGGTGAGGGAGATAGCCTTTTCGGGGAGAGGTTCCAACAGTAGTCTGTCCTCTAGGGGGGAAGTCTCAGGTATGGAAGCAAGGTCTGGGATGGCCGCGAGAAGGGCATGTTTGATTTGAAGATATATCTAAAGTATTCCGTTGGTTCCAGGGAGTGTTTTGTTTGTAGGTCTGCAAATGTCCGTAACCTGCCCCTGTGTACTAAGTCGCCCACTGTTGAAAGCCCAATCGTGTCCCATTTATCGAAGCCCTGAAGAAAACAGAGGGAGCCCAGTTGCTGCGTCGACCACAAGGGAGTCGCTTTAGTTAATTTGTGGGACCAGCCCAGACACTTATTGGCCCTATGCCATATTGCCCTAGTATCCTTGAAAGAAAGGAAATGCACACTACTATGGATTTTAGAGAATCGCTGCTTAAATTGATGGTGGGATTAAGCTGCGGATCGAGGGACCTACCTCCCTGTGAGTTTGGAGCAGCGTGAGGATCCAAAATGGTCACACGTAGTGTGGTGATGTCAAATGTGACAGCATCAGGAATGTCACGGTCAAGCTGCTGAGGCTGGCTGAGACGCAAGGGTCAATGTGACATCCGCTGAAGGCTTGGAATCCAAGTTAATAGATGTGCAGACGGAGTCCACAGCACTGCTTAGAGGGACCATGTGGCATATATGAAAGGGTGCTAAGCAGGTAGCACATGCCCGTACCTGTCTGGATGGTGCTTCCAGCAGTGTTCAAATTAAAACGGCAGAGATGCGCACATCCCTTACAGTGTACTCTAGTCAGATGGTGTGAACATGGATTCAAAGTCACCAAAAAAGGGAGACGTTGGTGGTTGCTGCATGTCATTCCCAGTGTTAATTGCCCCACAGAAACAGCCGCAGAAGTCAGAGTAGTTTGTGTACTCTGTTCAGTAAGAAATTAGGAGGCAACGGATCACATACCATCAGAAGGTTAGCTCTCCCACTAATTGCCATCATAGGAAGCATTGGGATAGAGCAACAGTGTAGCATACCTCCAAAGGAGTCCATGACAGGCAAGATGACATGGGGCATAAGGTCAGATGGAAGGCCGTTGTAATAGGTAACCACAACATTGTCCTGTTGAGTTTGCTTCTTAAATCTCTTTATACACTTCTGTCCAATTGCCTCAGCCTTTTATTGTTTGTCACAAGAGAACCATGGATTATTGCTTTTGATATTGATCCCCCCCCCTTGTTCATCGTGCGTTCTTATTGTGACCTTTTCTTCCTGCTAAAAAAGGTTTTATTGACTTCTTCTACAGATTATCACATGGCTTCAAAAGAAACTTGGCGACAAACCCATCACCCCCTACGAGGTGAACACGCGGACCACAGAAATCTTGTCCCATTTGGCAGAATGTAATGAAATTAGAGATCATGACGTTGCTTTAGTAATCGATGACTTAAGGTTGAAGACGAAGGAAACTGCTGCTGCAGGTAAAAACAGAATACCATGTAATGTCATAACAACTGAATTGCTTGCTTCACAACATGGGTATCCTGGTTTTCTCATTATAGGCATGAAATAGAGCATTCCTAAACAAATCTTTACGAATCTACATTACCTTTCATTGAACTATTTCAAGCAGGCAATTTTTTCAAAGGATGGTACTTGTTTTAATATGGATTTCCTTTCATTTGAAGTTACACTAGTGTGACTTCAAGCACAAAACAGCAGCATGACCTCTCTGGGTGACCAGTCCACCCAGGCATAGACCGTTTTAGTTGTCTTGTGGATGCCATCAGGGATTTATGTTTTTTTTTTTTTTTTTTAAGTATTTTTATTGCGAAACCATAGAAGGCACAGGTTCTCATAGCCACTCAGGCCAATCAAGGACAAGATTATCTACATGCAATGTTCAGGGTAAAACACAGCCATATGGGCCCACATCCCAGAGGCTGGGCGGCGTAGATTCAGAGCATGTCTCAAGTAAACATAGCCGTACATTAACAATATATATACATCATTGTATCCGCTGATTTTTATATATATATATATATATATTCTCCCATGTCCTTCATGTAATCCCACTCCTATCCCTCTGGACAGCTACACTTTTCAATAAAACACCGTTTTAACATAGAACAAGGAACAAACCCCCTGTGCGTGGCATCAGTGATAAAGTACGTGAAGAAGTCAGGCTATCCATGCGAGGCCCGAGAAGGTGCAGACATTACACCTAGAAGAAGACCTTCGGGAATCAAAGAAAATCACAACTATATATAACAGGGAACATTAGCGTGCGTCTAGCAGAGCACTTCCCCGGACCAGGGCCCTCCAACCCATCTCCCTCCCCGTCACTCTCGGAACTAGACCCCCCAGGGGTGAACAACTCGGTACTGGTGGCATCTGAATCATCATCCGTCAGTCCCTCTATACACATCAACCTCCAGGCAAGCAGGTCATCTTGAAGTTCCCATCACGGCGAGTGCGCTGCATATGCGTCTCCTCAGCCAGGGACCATTCTCTAGCATCTCTCAGCCAGAGGGATATCTCTGGAGCCCTCTGCCCCATCCAAGTTATAGCTACGCGCCACCTTGCCAACACCAGTAATAATTGTAAAAACTTGTAGGACAGATTCCTCTTTTTAGGCTTGGGTACCAGGGCCAAGAGACAATGAAGCGGATCCAGAGTAATCCTGAGTTTTGCAGTACAACCAATATGGTCCACGACCTGTGGGCACTCCCAGGCTAGATGGAAGAATCACGCTCTCTCCGCCCCACACCTAGGGCAGTTGTGTCACCTATCTGCAGAAATGCAATTGAGAGACCGGGGTCATATAGGTGCTGTGGACAAAGTTAAAGTGTGTCAACTTGAACCGTGCATTACACAAGACTTTTCGGGTCAGGAGCTCAATTCGTTTGCTTTGTCCCGGCTCCAGAGCCATCCCCAAGTCTGCCTCCCATGCCGCCCAGGACACCGCGGTCGGTGGGGTCGAATCCCGTCTTATGGCTGAGTACAGTAGGGAGACCAGCCTTCTACCTCTACCGCACGATAAGAGTATGTCGAGGGTGTGAGTCAGCGGATGGTGCCTCCGGGAACTGAGGCCACGTCGTTCTAGCTATTTCCTGTAGCCCTCTGTAGTGCAGGTACTGCCCCCTGCTCAATCCAAAAGACTCTGTGGCGCGTTCAAAGGACACAAAGGAGTCATCTGGATAGAGGTCCGCCAAAGTCTCACATCCGCCATTCCCGGTAGTACACATTCTCCTCCATCCGGAGCACCGGGGCTAAGATCCACACCGGCAGCTCCCTATGGAAGGGGGCCCGTTTCAATACCTTCTCAACGAATCGCTGCCAAATTTCCGCTGTGTGTCGTACCACATAGGGCAAGGCCTCATCCGCTCCCCTTCCCTGCATCAGAGCCTCTCTCAGAGCCTTCTCGTTTGCTCTACCCGTCAGCAGTTGCAGCTCCCAGTTATCCTCATCCGTGAACCACCTTGCGGCCGGGAGGAGCTGTGCCGCGTAATAATATAGGTCCAACCTCGGGGCCTCCAGGCCTCCCTCCTCCCAACACCGGACCACCGTGCGCAGAGTAACTCTGCTACGCCCGCCTGCCCAAAGCAGAGACGTGAGGAGCGAATCGAGCGTGCGAAATACTCGAGAAGGAAGCGGACACAGGGTATTTTGCAAAATGTACAATATCCTGGGGAGCATCACCATCTTGGCAATCGCCAATAGTCCCATAAGGGAGAGAGGAAGCATGTCCCACAAAGACACAGACTTGTGAAGAGTCCGGAGCACTCGGTCGGCGTTGTAAGCCAGCAGGTGCTCGTCGGTCGAAGCCACCTGAATGCCGAGATAGCGGAACGCCTCACGCTCCCATCTTAGCCCCAGACACGGGGAATCCGCGCTCGGGTCAGGAGCATAGCCCGCCAACGGGAAAATCAAAGTTTACCAAGGTTGTTGCGCAATCCAGAGGCCGCGCCAAAGCGGCCCAGAATCCGCATCAATGCGGGAAGCGATTCGCTAGGGGACGTCAAATAGAATAAGGCATCGTCGGCATAGAGGGAGATCACGTTTACGGTATCGCCCACCTTAATGCCCAACTTAATGCCCCACTGCTCCAACTCGGCGCGAACAGAAACCGCCAAGGGTTCTATTGCTAGAGCAAACAGGAGTGGGGAGAGGGGGCACCCCTGACGAGTGACCCTCCCCAGGGACCATTCCTCCGAGCGGGCCGACCCAAGCCGAACTCTAGCACGGGGTGCCCCATAGAGCACTCGGGCCCAATTGCAGAACACCAGCCCAAACCCAGTCTTCTGGAGCATCTCCAGTAGATACCCCCAGTTAACCGTGTCAAAGGCCTTAGCCAGGTCGATTGACACCAGTACATGAGAACCCTCTCTCCCACGCACCTCATGGAGGATATGATTTAGGCGCCGCAAGTTCATCGCCGTATTACGGCCAGGGATAAACCCACACTGATCCGGGTGGATCAAGTGGGTCATGTGTGGGGCTAGGCGAGTGGCCAATAGTTTAGTGAGGATCTTTGCGTCCGTATTGATCAGGGTGATGGGCCAGAATGCTGCGGGGTCGCAACCGTCCCCGCCCGGTTTCAAGATCATGCAGACCTCTCCCTGGTTCATAGTAGGCGGAAGAACGCCAGACTCCAGGGCTTCATTATAAACCTGCAACAAGAAGGGGGCCAGGACTTCCCCGAACGAGTGGTAAAATTCAGGCGGGAAACCGTCCCCACCTGGGGTCTTAGCCCGTGGCAGGGCGGCCAACGCAGCACTGATCTCCCGTAGCGTCAACCCCGCATCTAGTTCCTCTGCCGCTTCCTCCGAGAGGGTCTGGAGATCCAAGTCCCGAAGATAGGGCCGATAGGAAGCCTCCGTGACCAAGGGGTCAGCTGCATATATACGGTCTGCAGGTGGGATCGGAGGACTTCAAGAATAGCAGATTCCGAGTGCACCATATTACCACTTGGGGCTCGTAGGGCAACTATCCTCTCAGGTGCAAATTCACGTCGAAAGATCCAGGCCAGTAATCGGCCAGATTTATCACCTTCGCGATGAAGACGCTGTCTGTACTGGCCCAAAGTATATTTATCAAGGCGGGTGAGGAAGTCATGCACAGACACCTGAGCCGCCTTCTCTGCCTCTTGATCCGAAGTATCGAGATCTGGTCGAGTCTGAGTGCGCTGAAGCAGGACATCTGCATCCCGTAAGTCAGACAGCAGCTGTTTCCGGACCCCCTAGGTGAGGCCCATACAGGCTCCGCGTACCACCGCCTTCAGGGCCTCCCATCTGGTGGAGTAGGGTAAATCACCACTCCCCCAGTTCAAATCTATGTAATCTAATAGGGCAGTCGCCACATGGTCTCTTCGCACTTGGTCTTGGAGGACGTCCATCGGCATCCGCCAGGTGCGGGGACGGGCAGCCTGATCAGCCCACTGTGCCATGCATGTCACCAGGGCATGATCCGACAAATATCGGGCCTGATGTGTAACCGTCAAAGTAAGAGACGGAGCGAGATTGGCCGCAAGTACGCGGTCCAATCTACTATGAGTTCCATGCGTCGGGGTATAACGGGTATATAGCTTCTGAGTAGGGTGGCAGGT
The DNA here is from genome assembly GCF_964263255.1 of Lissotriton vulgaris. Taxonomy (NCBI): domain Eukaryota; kingdom Metazoa; phylum Chordata; class Amphibia; order Caudata; family Salamandridae; genus Lissotriton; species Lissotriton vulgaris. Next base: position 234,464,044 of record NC_141689.1, read on the forward strand.
TCGCCACACATCCAGAGCCCCCAAATTATACATTACTTCTTGGAGGCGCGCCGTCATATGCGGCTTCGTGCCAGATCGAGGGGGATGTCGGTCCAAATCAGGGTCCAATACGCAATTAAATTCTCCAAACTAGAGGAAAGGAGCATCTAGGTCCGAAACAACAAGATCCTGAAGGCGAGAGAAAAAGTTCGGGTCATCGCTATTCGGTGCATAGGAGTTCAAGAGTAAGAATTCCCTGTCATCTAGCCTGATCCGCACCAGCAGATACCTGCCTTCAACGTCTGCTTCAACATATTGAACAGCACAGGGAATCCCAGGCGCCACCCAGATAAGGACCCCGCTGGCATACGTGGAGAAGGATGAGTGGAACATCTGGCCTCTCCATTTCTTGGAAAGCCGCTGAGCTCCCTACTCATCTAAATGGGTCTCCTGCAGGCACGCGACAGAGACCCCATGCCGCTTAAGGAAGGAAAGAACCCTGTGTCTCTTGGTGCAAGTACCCTAACTGGGCACGTCCCAAGTTAAGAATTTAAAACCCATGGTCGTTGATTGCCCCCAACCGGACCATAGTATACATACATTGCGACCTGCCACCTCCGGGCCCAAGGACCAGCTAGACCGGAAGGTTGGCCAAAATATCAGAAGAGGCAGATTTCAGGGCTTTGAAGGCTATACAGAGAGCCTTGAACTCAATCCGCCTTACCACAGGCAGCCAGTGGAGACGGTGAATGGCGTTTGTCACAGAGCAAGCTCTGCGCAAACAGAGGAGCGATCTTGCGGCCGTGTTCTGTACCCTCAGTAGCTTATGTACTTCTGTCTTGTTAGCTCCCAGATCTAGTGAACTGGCGTAATCAAGTCTAGACATAATCAAGGCCTGAATGATGATCTGCCTCGTAGAGGCATCAAAGAAGCCCAGGATGGGTTTGAGCCCTCACAACAGCCCAAAACAGGTTCCAACCACCTTTTTAGTGTGAGTCTGGAAGTTGAGGGATGAATCCATCCAAACCCCTAAGTTCTTCACTGCCTGCTTGGGGGAGGGGGAAATGCCTAGGCTCTTGGGCCACTAGAGCTCACTCCATTGACCATGGTCTTTCCTCACCAACAACCCCTCTGACTTTTTGGCATGAAGTTGGAACCCCTCTGACTTGTTGGCATGAAGTTGGAGACAGTTGGCGGTCATCACACGGCGACTATATGGATGTGAGCTGCACATATTTATTTATTTGGTTTCTTACCTTGGTATAAAGCACACCCAATCGAAATATATCCGTATGCTCAACAAAGAACAATTTAGACATGATGCCCCCAGAATTTCAGTAAGAGTCGGGTGGGACATGTAAGGTTGAGCTGGACGACGACTATTCACCTCAATTCATGTTAAGAGCTATCCTGACCCTATAACAATATCATCAACAAGATACACAGGCTAATGCAGTGCATGTCAGCCATTGGAGGGAGGAAATAAACGATTTACAAATGTTGTTGCCTAAATTGCCCCTCATCCTAACCAAGAAAAGATCTAAGTATCTTGTTGGCAAAGGTATAACCCCTCTGGAAAACAAGCTTTAAATAAAGATTAATATATTTTGTTGGACCTCTCTTTGGCCTTTGACTTAGTGGATAGAGATTAATTATGGGGTGAGCAGGGGTTTATTTCCCCATGCCCCTCCAGTTGATCGTGCCTAGCGCCTTGAGACGCCAGCAATTTGTTTTGCTGCTTTAAATGTTGTTTTAAGAAAAAAGTATGGACCATGAATTCTCACCTTTGACTGGGTTTTAAGATGTTTTATTCAATACTTAGCTCTTATTTTTATGTTTTATTGTATGCTGATATCTCTAATTGTTTTTATTATAAGTTTTTATGGTCTCACACGACCGAATAAAGTGATTCTGTTGTCTGCAGTGTTCATACAGCCTGGTGTGTGTCTTTTTACAGCGGATGTTGCTGTTATGTTCCATGATGCGTAGTTTCACAGTGCGCATCGTCATACCAATGTAGGTCAACTTGCATGGGCACGTTAACATGTAGATGCATTTTGCGCTGTTGCAGTTTGTATGCTTGTTATGGTGCCAGGTAAAGTCATTAGAAAGTTCTATGGTTTTACCCTGGATAGTCTGAGGGCATACCACACAGGATCCACATCGATAATGTCCCGTGACGGGAGGCAAATCCCAGAGTGTATTCAGGGGGCGAGTGCTCGATTTCTTAGGGCGAGTATGGATCAGGGTGTCCTTGAGGTTGGATGTCCTCTTAAATGCAAAGCGGGGCCGAGGTATATCTAGGCCCGCCGTATTCAGGATTCCCCAATGCGAATTCAGTTTTCTTTATGAACGTAGAGTTCCTTGTGTAGGACGTCACGCATGTGATCGTGTCATCTTTCTCCTTAGTGTGGACTTCCAGGAGCGAGTCTCTGTTATTATTGAGAGCCCTTTTTGATGATTTCTTGAGAAGTCGCGTCGGGTACCCCCTTTCCTGAAGCTTGTGTTGTAGGGTATTGGCTTCTTGTTTGTAATCTGTTACTGAGGTGCAGTTCCTGCGAAGCCGTAGAAATTGCCCGAAAGGCAAGTTATCCCTTAAGGCTCTAGTGTGGTGGCTGTTATACAGAAGCAGGCTGTTCCTGTCCGTCTCTTTCTTGAAAAGGGTCGTTGTGATTGCTGTGGGATCCAACTTGATTGTCAGATCTAGAAAGGGTACAGAGTCCTCAGACATCGTGCCTGTGAATTTCAAAAAGGGATCTTGCAGGTTAATCCACGTGCAGAAGGCCTCACAGCTGGTCCGATCACCTTTCCAGAATACTAAAATGTCGTCGATATAACGACGCCAAAGGGTGAGATTACCTCGGAACGGATTCTGTTCAGATGGGTAGATGTAGTTCTTTTCAAAAGTCGCCATATAAATACATGCCAGGCTTGGCGCGAACGTAGAACCCATCGAGGTGCCGCGGATCTGGTGGTAGAGTTGTGACTCATACCTGAAAAAGTTTTCAGTGAGGGCTATGTGGGCTAGTTCCATGATGAAGGTTATAGGGGTGGGGGAGGACCATTCTTCCTGCCGCAGTGTGGAATCCACAGCCTCCAAGGTCGCCTGTTGCGGGATGTTGGTGTATAACGCCTCTACGTCTAAAGTTAAGAGGAGATCAACATCTTCTCTACCGTCCACTTCATTGATCAGACGGACGACGTCTCTGGTATCCTGGAGGTATGAAGGAATTTGCTTCACCAAGGGCTGAAGAAACGCATCGCAGAATTGGGATAATGGCTCCAAGAGTGACCCAATTCCGGAGACAATAGGTCTTCCGGGGACTGGGGTAGTCACCTTGTGAATCTTGGGGAGGGTATAAAAGTAAGGCGTGACAGGTTCCGTGGTGGTCAGGAAGTCAGCCTCTTTCTTGGAAATCCATTTGTTCGTCTCTCCCTCAATTATGAGGCTCATGATGGTCGTCGTCAGCCGTTTAGTGGGGTCCTCAGTGAGGGGTCTGTAGTGAGTATTATTGGACAGTTGTCGTCTACATTCGCGATCGTAGTCCTCATAGTCTTGGATGACCGTTGCTCCCCCCTTATCTGCCTGTTTGATGACAATAGATTCATCCTTGCCCAGATTGATGGATGCTTGTCTTTCTGCAGACGTCAAGTTGTGGAACTGTTTGACGTATGGTTTGTTCTTCAGGCTCGTCAGGCCTGCCCGTTCGAAAGTCAGGACTTCCGGGGGAACCATCCCATCAGTGGGAGTGAAAGTGGACGGTTTCCTCAATCCAGTGTCTTGGCTGGTAGGCTCAGGTTTGTTATCAAAGAAAGCACGAAGGCGTACTTTCCTAAATAATTGTTTTATCTCAATCATCTCCTGGAAGCTGTCTGGGGTGGGTGTCGGGACAAACCCGAGACCTTTTTCCAGGACGCTCTTCTCCGTCGTTGAGAGGACTTTCTTGGAGAGATTGACAATCAGACTCTTCTCCCCCTGGAGGTTGTGCTCCTGGTTTCCATCGTTGTTGGTGGTGTCGGCTGGTCTTGCCACTGTACTCCTTTCTGCCCGCCTCGCTTTCGCCCTCTTCCTCTGCCCCAACCTCTGCCTTGAAAAGATGGCGGATTCAAAGGGTAGAACTGTGGGGGACCTTGTGGGAAGAATGGGTATTGCCAGGGTGGTGTCATGTGGGGCGGGCCATGGAATGCTGGACCTTGTTGGTAACCGTGCTGCCAGTTGGTGCGTTGTGGGGCCCGGGTGTTTCTTGCAGGATAGCCACCACTGGAATCGCTGCTCGTGGAGCCACGTCTGTTGTTGTTATCTGAATTATCATCAGAAGAATAATTGGTCCTTTTTCCTTTAAAACCATCCTTAAGATAGGGATAGATTTTCTCTTGCTCGAATTTGGTGATGTCTTTTTGAAGTTTAGCTGTTTTTTGTTTTAAGAGAAATTCGTGATGGTCTGCCATTTCTTGATTAATCTCGGCTAGCTTGGTGGTGAAGGCTGCTTTGTTATTTTTGTTAATGGCGCTCTTCATTGTAGCTTCTAGGGCTGAGATTTTTTCTAATAGGGCATCCGAAAGGCGCTTCGCTGTTTGTGAAATCAGGAAAAGTAGGTCTTTAGTACATTTCCAGGATATCTGGCACCAGTCGACTTTAAATTGCTTGTCCTCCAGAAATAGTCTAGGGATAATATTGACGATTAGGCCCTGTGGGGCTATGTTGCTCCTCAGGTATTCGGTCATCATAATACCGTGGATCGTGATTCTTATGAGTTCTTTTTTCATCTCCGTTAATGTCGCCCATTCGTCATTGGACGTGCCAGATGTAGAGGCAGTAGGGTTAGTCAGCAATGGTGGCGCTGTTCTTAACTGACTAACCCTACTGCCTCTACATCTGGCACGTCCAATGACGAATGGGCGACATTAACGGAGATGAAAAAATAACTCATAACTTTCTAATGACTTTACCTGGCACCTTAACAAGCATACGAACTGCAACAGCGCAAAATGCATCTACATGTTAACGTGCCCATGCAAGTTGACCTACATTGGTATGACGATGCGCACTGTGAAACTACGCATCATGGAACATAACAGCAACATCCGCTGTAAAAAGACACACACCAGGCTGTATGAACACTGCAGACAACAGAATCGCTTGGCGGAGAATATACAATGGACTGTCCTTGAATGCCACCCTTCCATTAACCAACAAGCACTATACAGAATGGAACAGCGGTGGGTGCATCGTCTCCAGAAAGACGCACATGGTCTCAATGATTCTGTACCTTGGAATATGCTAGCCAGATAAACCATGCTTAGATTGTCCCCACTCCATTCTAAGCACCATCCATCCACATCCATCAAGGTACCCGTTACATTCGCCTACAATTGGGGCTACTCCGTTCCAAGATGGCGCTCCACTTTGAACGTCTACCGGCTACTGACTGCCCTCTCTTTCCACACCACGCTTGGCCGCGTCACCCAGCAACGCTCCCCAAACACGCCCACGGCATTCTGCTTCTTAAGCAGCTCAGCTACACACCGATTCACCGGCTGTCCTGCGATCTCGCCGCTGTGGTAGGGGTAGGTGCTGACAAGCCTAGTGCCTCGAGCGAATAAGGTAAGATGTGGTCTACGGACACGATGGGGTTTTTGTGGCATCAATTGTCGTTCCTTTAGGTGTAATCACCTCAGGGCCCACTTGAAACCGTTGTGTTCCATTAACCACGATCAAAAACGGAATATTTTCTTTTCCCTCCCCCCCCCCCCCCCCCCCCCCCCCCCCCCTCCTACTCAGGTAACTACCTTACAGCTCAGGCCCCACAAGGACAGTCTGTGGGGACCGTCTACCAGGGATTAAGGGTAAGGACTTCTTGAGAGTGTTCCACCCTGGTGATCCCATTATTCCCTCACCCATTGAAGTGCTCATGGTTCTGTTTCCAAATTTTAGCTTAACTATTACACTACCTCTTGGCGGTAAAACACAGAAGAGTGACTAAGCATGGAGTGTAAAGCATGATGTATATCGAATTAATGTATTCGTATCATTGATGACATATGTCACACACAGTGCAAACCCCCTTCCCCTTTTATTATATTCTCTCTCTCTCTTGCACCTTCACTGTGTTTAGGTATAGGCTATTGAACCATACCTACTTTCGCATGATGTTTCCACGTGTACATTTTCCACTTGATGGGCCCAGTAATGATTGTGTCCTTCTTTCCTTCTCTCCCCATACCTAGGGCGGGAACTCACGTAGGAATCCTTCCTGCCATATCATGCAGGTTGTATACGTAATTTCTTTCTAACGGTCTGAAATTCCCTGCAAGTTGATGAGCTTACTTAGGTCCTGAAGAATTGCCCGAGTGGCATGAAACATGTTGACCGCACCATAGGCGAGGGTTGAACGAGGCCAAATTACCTTACTCTTTGTGCTTCGGTACCCCTCCCTTCACCAATTTTAACGAGACAGGGAGCCATATCATTAAAGTTTTCTTAATGGACTCTACTGACCTCTTTTAACTCTTCACTCACACTCACTACTGCACTCTTTAGGCCCCTCACACACACGCATCTATTGGCCTAGGAATAAAAGAACTCCGCTAAAGAGTAGCACCCAGTGCTACCCGGCAGGCATTGCACCGCCAGCCTGTCGCTGGAGCAGGAGGCCAATGATGACACGATACAATCATTGGGTAGGATGGCAACAGTCGTCCAGCCTTTTAATTGTGTGAGGCATCCTTAATTCCGTCAAGGGATTACCTTATTCCCTGCTGCACGACCAACATTTTTCAGAGAGAGTCACTCCCTCATTTTACTCCACACCGTATGGGGAACTCTGTACACGCTTTTTTGATGTCTTCCCACATTAGGCTCTGAGGCTGGGAGTATTGCTTGGTCCCTTTCATGCTCCCAGTGCCCTTGTCTGCTGAAGCAGGTAAACCACCAGTACAATCCGTACTGACCAGAGGGGGAAAAGAATGAAGCTGATTCCTGTGGCAACATAAGAGTTGTGTCCGGCAGGGACAGTGAGCCCTGTGAGGACTGCCTTGTGTCAACTGCTAAGAGTGCGGCTGGTGTCCATTTATGGTTCGGCTCCCGATCTTAACAAAAAAGGAAAAATGGAACAGCATAGCGGTTGTATGTAAAAAGGGATTGGGAGGGGAGGGGAGGGGAGGGGAGAGAACTCTGTCCTGTGTCCACATGAAAAGCGTTGCGCAGTACCAGGAACGAGTTAAAGGATGGCCCAACAAGCGACCTACTGCGGCCTGTGAATTTGTATTTTTAGTTATGTGGTTTTCCAGGAAGACATGGGCACCACCATCAAAATCAATTCAGTGTTTGGAGACCACCAGTAGAGGCACCGACAAAGACCTCTCCATTATTCCTGTTTGTGTCATCCTAAGTCTCATAGGTAGAGGAATTCATGACCCCGGGAGACCTTTTCTCAGTTTTAAGCACTCCTGGCCTGGGACTTCTAGTTGTATGACTGGGGTGCCGGTGTCTTGTTTCTCGGTCCAGAGGGTGCTTTGCAGCTATTACAGTATCCTGTACAGTGCATGATATTGAATAGTTGAAACTTTGACTATTATCAATTTCTTTTAAACCTGTTTTTATTAGATTTGTGTTTTGTTATATAACAATAATAACAGTAAGATATCCAATGCTCCCAAGTGACGACATTCATTTAAACCATTGTGATTTATTGTGACATAAAGATTAATACTCCCTCTGAGTCCTTCCATCCACACCACCCTGCTACACAAACCATGCAAGGCACATTTTCGAAATGCCAGTTGTTGTCCCACCTCAGCCCCTTAAGCAAGTTTTGACAATCCAGCCCACTGTGCGACCATGTAGTAGATGACCAGTACCGGGTGAAGGGGGGGGGGCAGCTCCCCCCCGCCATGTTGCAGCAACCATTTACGTGCCAAGGGTCACTCTCCCTAGAGAATCCCGCTTCCGGGTCCTCGCCCAACACAAGCCTATCTAAAAGCTCCCTTCAGGTTTGTAGGTCTTTTTGTACTTTTTTCTGCCTTCTGAATAATTTGATGTGCTTTTCCTCTGCAAAGATCCACTCTGCTCCATCCTTATGCCACAGGGAGAGCTTGAGAAATCTGGCATTCATCTACCCCATCGCGACACGCCTGCGTACCAACACCAGTGTCAATCTCAGAAACCTGTACAAGCTGAAAGGGCATCTTCCTCCCTTTTCTCTTGGGGATCAGTCCAAATATGCCCTGCATGGGACCTAATTCTAGTGATATCCCCTGCTGCCTCCAGTGTGGTAAACAGTTCCCCAATATGGTCGGAGTGCGGAGGGTGCTCATGCTAAATGAAGAAATGAGGCCCTGTCTGTGTGGTATCTGGGGCAGGATACATTCCTCCCAGGATATATATTGTCTAGGACCTCTGTGTTCGGTGGAGGAAATTGAATTCTATCAACTTGAATCTTGCATTGACTGATCGCTCGCGTACCTGTGCACAGGCAGTATTCCACACTGTGTTGTTAAACTGGTTCCCAGTGTCTGCCTCCCATGCATATTTGCCTTTAGTTGTCCCTCTTATCCGATGAATGAGCCACCGTGATCCCTAAGTAGCGGAAGTTGTCTTTCCCATTGTACCAGGTTCAACAGCTCGATTGGGGAAGAGTAGGCTCTTTCAGATTTTACTTTCAGTCCCAAGACCTATCCAAAACTTTCCATATGATCCACCAGTAAAGAAACCAACACTCATGGGAGTCGCAAATAGAATAGCTCATTGTCTGCATAGAGGGAAACCAGATGAGACATCCCGTACAGTGATACCTCATTCCTTCATTTCAGACCGAAGCCAATTGCTATATAGTGAGAGCAAACAATAAAGGGGAGAGGGTGGCAGCCCTGACATGTTTCTCACTGAACTATTCGACCCAATTTTACCTGTCCACATTCTGCTGGTGGACTCTGCATACAGTACACTCACCCATTTAAGGAAGACCAAAACCTAAACAACAAAGGATTTCCCACATACATACCCAATTTACAGTGTCAAAGGCCTTTTCCAGGTCTACGTCCACCAAGGCCATTTCCTCATTTGTCTTTCACCGAAGGACGTATATGCGTCAACCACCATATGTTCACCGCTGTGTTACGCCCAGGAACAAAGCTACATTGGTCTTCGTGAACCAGGCCTCCAATAACCTGACGGAGTCTAATACCCGGTGGAAGAGGGGTGGCGATGTGGCGCCGCTGCAAGGGCGACTGACTCCGGAATCTGGGGATCATGGTTAGATTCCCCGGCACCGGCGGCAGATTAGCCCAGCACCATGTGACTCTGGGCAATAGCTTGATTAATCTTCCCGACGGCCCCCAGCGCCTAGAGACCCTAACGGGTGATTGTGCGCTTTACAAATGTGGATTATTATTATTATTATACAAAGAATTTTCGTATCTGAATTAATCATGGTTATTGGCCGGTAAGAGGAGGGGGCCGTAGAGTGTCCCTCACGTGTCTTAGCATAATACATATGACTCCCTCTTGTACAGATGGGGGAAGGATCCCATCATGGAGTGCCTCCAGAAAACTTTCCAATCATTTTTTGTTGTTGAGAGTAAAAGTTTGATACAACTCCGTAAAAAAACAGTCGCTCCCGGGCATTTTTAGGGCTCCCGCCCTGCGTTGCACTGCGCAGCGCGAGCCCTTTAGTAGGTGAAAAACGGGGTTTGAAAGCTGCCCTAGGAATCTCACACGCTTGTGCCTGTGCTTTTCCTTTTGTAGGCAGCTATTGGCCTTTGTGTGCGTCTTTTTATAAAAGACTGCACGCAATTGGCCAAAGGCGGGCGCATTGCTCCGCCCACAGCCTATTGGTATCTAGTACGCGCTTGGTGCGCGTAATAGACACCAATAGGCCGTCATGTGGTTTCAATTATCGTGCCCAGACACGGGGCGCGATAATTGAAACCGAAAGCAGGGCTCGCTGTGGCACGCGCACCACTCGCGGGCTTCTGCTTTCTTTTGGCACATCATCAACGTTCTCCTCCAACATGGCGCCAAGCCCAATGCTACCACCGCAGTAGGTTTCTTTCCCATCTTGAAGCTTATCCCCTGCCTCTTTGTTGTACAGACTCTGAAGTTTGCTGCTATTTCCTATCTTCCTCTTCCCACTCCACCCCAAGAGAATGCAGCCCTCCCCTGCTGCAGCGTTTCACTCTGGAAGCCACGTGTGCTGGTGCTCAGATCTGTGAATGATGAATGAAACCATACGCTTTTAAAGTAGTATGGCTCCTAGCATGTGGGCTCTCCTGTTTATGTTGGGCTAATTTCATGTTGCGCTGACTGAATTGGTTCTAGGAGCTATAGCAGATGAAAGAAAACATATAACATGCCGTAGCAATGTCGAAGGACCAGGAAATTGTACTGAAATAGATACATTTTACTGGCTCATGTTCATTTCCCTTCAATGCAGAAGTTTGAGTGAGTTTTCTTGCTGGAAAGAAACCATATTTAAAGAGGAAAGGCTAGCATCGATCACCCCTCCAGACACTTCTCTGCAATCACTCACTCTGCACGCCAGAGATTAGTTAGCGCGCTTAAAAGTCATATTGCGTGGGCGGTCTCCATCCGAAATCAGTCTGTTCAAATATGTGACCATTTGGGAAGACTCCATCAAGCGGGTGCAAAAATATTCCAGTAAGTGTGCGAGTGCCTCACCTTTTGTGAACCCATGCTGTGCCTCTGCAGAGATGTGTGCTTCCTCTGTCCCCTTCCCCATGTCATGCGAATTCCTGCACTCTGATTTTACACAAAGCAGTGGGTGCGTCTGTGAGGTGTCATGAAAGGCTCTTTGTCCGTCTGTCTGTGCGCACGTGACCAGCTGAAGCTACAAGCTTGCTGAAGACGGAGGGGGAGCGTCGTACATAACCTATTGTGCTCATCTACACTAAAGTAATGGTGCCAGTACAACGCCAAACTGAACTGCCGAAAATGTGTTGGCATTTGTTGGAAAGTGAGTTGTGTAACTGTTTTCCTTTTGGAAACCATGTGTTCTGTGGCACTGTGTTGGATTAAGTGAGATTGATTATCTGCAAGAGCAGGATGACGCAATATCGCATGCCAGTTCCTATGAGTTAACATTCTACGCCAGCTTAAGTTCACTTTTCGACAAAATGTTGCTGAATAGTTTTTGGCTAATAGCGGTGTTTTATTTTATGAAAAGCGTTCCTGTTCGCAGTTTCTATCTGTGGAAGCGTGACCATGTCAGGCAGAATTTTTAATTATTCCTGTAATTTTTTGGTGATCGATATATTAATGTGTTTGCATTTTTTATGGGTTGTGAGTACACACCAGAGTTATTGGAAAGTCTGTGTTTTTCTATGCGTTTCTCCCTCAGTTGCTCTCTTCCACAGTTTGCAGGTTAGGCGACATTCTGCTTCAGCAGTTCCGCTGTGCTTGTCTGAATTTGCATTGCATTTGCATGTTGCTCTGGATCTCTTCCTGTGGGGAGTTTAACTCTTCCTGTGCTCAGTTGCTTGCAGTGAGTATTTTTTTATCGGAGGAACAAGCTCTTACTATTCCCATTCCTGGTCGTCAGATCTGATGGACATCTGTGCTACACACTGGTGTCTGGCCACTGGTGCATAGCATGGGCAGCGGGGCCCAGAGACCTGAAAGGCCTACTTGACTCTGATTATTGCTGTATTTTACTAGATAAGTAGAAGTAAGGACCCATGACACACTTGCTCTACCACGTGGTGGCTGTTTAGAGCCGATGGTGCATCACAGCTGACTGTTAATTTCTGCTTCTTCATAATCTGACAGGGCAATACTATATTTTTTATCAGATTACTTGTCTCTTCAGCTGTAGATGAAGGTCTGTATATTTCTGCTGCTCTGTGCTTGTCTACTGTTATTAATTCATACAAATAAATAATGACGCCCTGTTGCAGAAGGTCCCCAGACGTTTCCTGGGACCCTTGGCAGTTCATCTTCAGTTTCTATGCCTTAAATGTTTCATTAAGTACAGAATTGTGTGTTTCCACATGAAGCAGTAGGAACGTTTGGCTGAATGGCTGGTCTTCCCAAAGAGGCCATTGGCACTCGTTCAAAGATTGAAGAAAACGTTAGCTCCCAATGCTGAGAGGATCAAAACATGCATCCCACATGCCCCAACGAACCCTCCAGAAGAGAGGAAGACCTATTGTGCTACTGTGGTTTGAAAGAAAAGAGAGTGGAATGTGAATGTCCACTAGATTCCTAGCAACATGTATATTTTTATTTAAAAAAAGAATTTGTAGGGGGCTGGCCTGTCCGCTGGGCTTCAGCCAATTTGTCACCGGTGAGGCTAAAACAGGCCAATTTCTAACCATTCCTCTTTTGGACATTAATCTCTGGTGTCTCATGGATTTTCTGACCCTAGGGGAAGATTGGTAAGTCACCCACAATCTAACCACCCAAGGATGACTAAACTTTAATAATGCGAGACCTAGTGCATTGCAAATGCTGGTTGCTTTTGATAACGACTGCTGTGCCTCACAAAAGTCCTCCAGAGTTAAGTTCTTTCAAGCTCCTCTGCATGGGGGACACTGCCCTTCGAAGTAACCGGTTTGACATACCATATCAAATGGTCGGTTGATAATTGGTTCCCCTGCTATATATCTGCTGCAAACATTCTGATAATGTTCTATTAATAGCTCTCTGCGTCGTTGCTTATGTATTGCTCGCATTGGAAGATTCTGATGTTTGTTGGCCAATAACCAGGCCAACAGTTTGCTAGGTTTATCCCTCTCTATGAGGAGGCACTGTCGAAAGTCCCTTAGTGTTTATCTAGTCTAACCCAAGCCCCCTTCCTGTAACCCCCCCGCCCCCCACTCCAGGTCTTTTTCTAAAGACGGGAGCACTGCATTATAAGTAGAACTAGTGGGTGAACTGTGCTGCATTTTTGCTGGTCTGGCCTCTTGAACCTTTAAATATTTATGGAGTTGCCCCCGGGCCCCATAAAACAGGCCAATATATAACCCCCATCCCCAGTCCCCCGATCCACCACCTTCATCGCCTCACATTCTTTGCCCCGGAATGCACTGGTACCCTAGTTGACATCAAAATAATGCACCAGGGCTGTCCCTATAAAATTGATTGTAGTGGGATCCATAAGCGATCCCAGGTGTAGTCTCCTTGTTTAAGTTGTTCTGGAGGTCTCTCCACGTGTATTGGGTTTACTGCACAGCCGGAGCATCACTGGCTGTGACCAATATTTTGTCTAATCTGAGTCCCTTGCTCACTTTTCCACTGGATTCAAGCAAGCCTGGCTGAAGACGGCTGGAATGCCAGAAACCGGTCCTAGGAAGCTTGTTTCCAGTCCAGGGAAGGCATGGCTTAGCAGTTCGGCCTGGAGGCACAGGGTCAGACTGATTTGCATATGGCCATGTCTGAACTGGGCTGGTAGATTGGGCTAAAGAACGGTAATGGATTAAACCCAGATTTGTTGACTGGGTGTGAGTGTTTGATTGGTTCAGATGCTCCGTCCATCACCACCCCCTTTTGTACTACCTTTTAAATAAGTGAAGCAGCTAGATACGTTTGGCTGAATTGAGATTCTTGTTGGGCATTAAGTAAAACTGCACCTGGATAGACTGCCATGGCCATGATCATTACTGTATCATCAATTGTTGCTATAGATTTCGTTTTCAGGAACCCAAGTGTGGACCCTAAACAATGCAAGTGCTTTGCTGGGCAAACTAATATGCAGCTTTCTTCAAGCAAGATATTCTAGTTTGTGCACTGCACACTTTTTAGGTCGAGGGACCTATAAGCTGCGCAAAACGCAGCTTCCGGTCCGGAGATTTAATGTTACTTAGTAGGGCTTTAGAACCCGCCTCCCTGCCCTGTATCTCCTCCATTGGCTGGCTTCCTAAACGGAGGCTAGCCATTGGAGGAGAGAGCCGTCACTCCGATTTAGCCCCGTCTCTTTCGGATTCGGGGGCGTACATTTTGCTGTTCTTTAGCTCGTGACGTCGTCCGTCACTCAGGACAGCAAAACACGCCCCTAAATGCGAAAATTACCATGCTTTCTCCGAGGCATTTCTGCTTTGCCTTGGAGAAAGACGGTGGTGGTTTCCAGAGGTGCTCTGCCCGTCCCCCCTCCCTCCGCCCGCAGCTCTCCTTTGCGGAGGGAGGGGGGGTGGGAGCGGGACAGTTTTCCTTCGTCCCGCTCCCACCCCCTCCCTCCACCCGCAGCTCTCCTACGTCCCGCTCCCCCCCTCCCTCCGCCCGCAGCTCTCATTCGTCCCGCTCCCCCCCCTCCCTCCCTCTGCCCGCAGCTCTCCGGTAGGCTGCTCTCGCTTCTCGTTTCGATACGACACCCGTATCATGGTGTCAAGGATCGGGCAGGAGTTCGCCAGAGGCGTACGCCACTGCACTTGCCTCGGTACACCCTACGAGACGTGCCGCCTTGCAATCACCTGCCCAGTACACCTCGCACTCCGGGTCTCCAAAGTGCCTCGAGGACGCCGAGTACGCTGGAGGCGTACTGAGAGGCTGCATCGCCTCCGTGATTCCGTGAACTCCGCATCCAGAGAGAGGAGTCCGGCCTCAAGAACCACAAGGTCCCACAGCCAGTGAAGGGAGCCGCCGCAGAGGAGCCTCCGCTACAGCAGCCCGGTGAGTGTGGGCGTCTGGGGGGCTCAGCAGTAGTGCACGAGCGGCCCCGGATGGTAGAGGGCAGCTCCATCGTCCAGTGGCAGCACCCAGGGGGCATTACGGTTGTAGAGCCCTGAGAAGGTACCAAGGGCATCTACGTACTTCAAGTCCCCCGAGCGGGACTCCCACGGAGGTGGGCTGCTTTATTTTATCGAGGCTCAGGGCATTTGCAATTTCGAGCCACGGAGGTTCCTCCTGAGCAGTGTTTATTTAGAGCCCCGAAAGACTCACGCCGCACCTTTGCTAGATTCAGAGCCACGGAGGCTCGGAGGGGCAACTGGACGGGGACGACCGGGATGTGCGTTATTTGGTATGGAGTATGCTTTCAATACAGGTCATCTTGGTAGGGGAATGCTGGGGCATGTATTTTTTTGATGATTATGCCCCTTTTTTTTAACAAAAATTGCATGTTCAATACATGTCCTTTTGGAAGGGGAATGCTGGGACATGTAGTTTTCTGGGGTAAACTCCGTCTTTATGCGCTGGTGATTTAGTGTAAAAAGAAGGACCGGGATTGGCAGTGTTATCTATATTCGTTTGGCATTCTTGAACTGACCTTTAACTTCGTGACTATTCTGTTTAGCTTTAAATCTTGATGTGTGATTCTCTTGCAATGCTATTTTAGATATCACAGTAATCCTTATGTATTGTTCGGTCTAGATTGCAGCTTGTGCGCCAACGTGATGCAATACACACGTTCCTCTTGACCTTTCACTACAGAGGCTGTGGTTCTGTGTCAAGATATTAAAGGTAATTACCAGCAACCTGACAACGTCACTAGACCCTGTCCCCAGCGCCTCCATCTCACCCTTAGAAACGTTTGGGAAGGGGCACTTTTATGACAATTCCCTGAATGACCTAGACTAATCTTTACACTGATTACTATCTGTTATTCTTTCTGTCTATTCCCATGTAGCTTCCACTATCCGTGTTTTATCTGAGCTATTGTACTAATTGAATGAAAACTCTACAACCTTGAACTTTATCAAGTACATTGACTTGAACGAATAACTTTACAACCTTGAACCCTATCAAGTACATCGACTCTGGTAGGAGGTTTTGGGATTACGACTCTGACAACTGCCTGTAAGTTGTAATCGAACTATCATATGGATTACTGTTTGTGACCCCTTTTCTCTGTTTCCCTGCATCCTGTCATTATTCGTATTACAACAGAGTTATTTTACTGCCTGAATGAGAACTTTTCAACGTGTGACCCTATTGAACATTTTTACTCGGGTAGGAAATTTTTTCTGGTCTCGGGAACTTAGGATTTCTGTAACTGCTCTCTTATTGCTTTTCGCATACAAGGGTGTGTAAAGACTGGTTTCCTCAATTGCGGGGTTCTGTATTTTTTATGCTATTTAGCTAAACGGCCTCCTAACTTTGCTATTACAATATTCTATTGTGTTTTATGACTACAGACTCCACTGGGGAACTGGGTGAAGCCTGCTCTTCCCAGAATTTTTGTTGTTGCGCATATCCAACGATTAATTTGAGCCGGGGATGCAGGTGGGCGATGTGAGAGACACAAATCGTTGTTTAGGGCCTCTTCGCCAGTTACGCCCTCTGTTGTTGATATGATAATATAATGAAATATTTCTAATTATGATATGTTTTTCTCTTTGTTTATTTGGTGTTTTTGGAGTATAGAACTAGAAACTCTCTATCAGGTGGTCGTTGATATCATCTGTGTGTGCGTGGCTCTGTCTGTGAGTGTGTCTCTGTGTCCGCAAATACTCTCTACTACTCTCTAATGCTCACCTATTGCCATTAAAAATGACAATACCGTTTATTTATGTTTTTTAAAATAAAAAAAAGCCATGAGCAATGCCAATCGCTCTACCTTTAATAATTCCGAGACCATTGCATTGTAAATGCTTGTTTGATACTGACCTCGCCTGCCATTAACAAGATGTTTTACAGTTTTCTGTAGCACAGTATTGACATGCCGAAGCGAAGGCCGTCTCTGGGCAGAAAAAGCCAGGTCTGGTTTGGTGGCTAGTAAATCGATCAGAGTTTCGAAAGTTTCTTCAGTCTAATTATTTTTTATTTACTATTTACGTTACCATTTTCTACTTCTGTAGAGTGCATGCACTCTACAGAGAAACCAGCACATACTCGGTAACCTTTGTAGAACAATTGAGAGTACATCAGAAGCTATAGAAGGTGAAAGGAAGCTTGGAGCTTTGAAGAATGTGGTCAGCAGCCTGCGGTTGGGAGAGGTGGTATCGGCTCAGAGGATATGAAGATCTAGATTACACACACATTGAGAATATTTTAGTTACCTTTTGAAACACATGAGGGTGGGGTGGCCTCTCAGCAGAGTGGGAGTGAGCTTACAGTACTTCGGTGCTGCTCTTGTGAGGGACTGTTTAATGGCTTGGATGGCCCTTAATTTGGGAGTCTTGAGAAGCTCCAGGTTTTCTCTGGCTTTCTTGACCACCTGAGATAACTAGTAGCGTGGCTGTATACTTCTGTTTGTTCTGTTAAATGGCTTTGTGTGCAAGGCAGCCAAGTGTAAATGCTGTTGCCAGGGTAGTCCTTGTAGGATTGTGGAGCAGTGGTTGTCTTATTTGATTTTTCTAATTTATTTTGGCTGAGTGGATTGAAAGCTGTTTTTGATTGGTGCAGAAGGAGATATTGACATACCGAACAGAATAGCGTATCCCGATTCCTGGTGGGAGATGATCATGCTGTGAGCTGCTATTTTAACTGGTTTAGAATTAGTAGATTGTTCTCAATTATCCTTAATGAGTTTGAGTAGAAGTTGGTTAATAAGTCCATTTTGTTTTGTTGCAAGTAATTGCAAGGAAAAGAAGCCTTTTATTTTTAATTACTTGAGAAGAACATGGTGAGTTTTGCTTTTGGATTTTGTAGAGATGAGCAAGTATTCATGTTTTTGCGGGCTACCCTGCAGGAAATTCGAAGACATCTAGTGTTGAAGTTTCTTGAGACAAGTCTAAAGGATGAGGATGTCTTGCGTGGACGAAATTTTCCACTGAGATCCTTATCGTCAGAGTAAGCATGAACATTGACTATTGAGTTGGAAAATGTGTGCTTATGTGTTCGCAGTACTAGGTCTTTCTTGCCATTACAGAAGATCTTAGTGCCATCTTGGATCATCAATGTGGCATGGCTCCCTGATATTATTAAACTTATCTGCAGCATTCAACATGGTCTCCCACATTACACTTGTGAAATTTCTTCTCAATATTTTCAATATTGGGATCTGCAAATCTGCCCTCAACTTGTTCCGTTCTTTCTTACCCACTAGTTCTTAATCTGTTTCATTATCTCCTTTCATCGCTTCTCCCACTTCTTTTCCCTGAGCATTTCTAAGGGCACTTCTTTAAGGTCTGCCTTGTTTAATATCTATATGTTCCCCCTTGGCCTCTTTGGTGTGCTCTTATAGCTTCAACAACCTTCGTCTGCTCAAGATTAGTTATGTGCTTTCATGTCATTAATAGCTAAATTGATGAATACCAAGCATTTTAAACAAAATTGCAACAAGACCGATCCCCTTGTTTGGCAAAGAACCATCCTTTTTCGTAAAAACTTTGGTGGCCATAAGAGCTAGGCTTGTCCTCCAAACCTTCCTGCACTGTCAAGAACATTGGTATAAGATTTGAGCAAAATAATTTTTTTCCACTCAAGTATCCACAGTTCCAGTAACATGCTTTGCCTTACTTATAACTCTTAGGAAAGCCCTTCCTCTTCTGGTTCCTACTCGAAAGACAGTTGTCCATGTCCTGGCAACATCCTGACTAGACTCTGACTCACTACTCCTGAGCTTACTAGGTTACCTACTACATCTTCAAATACTAAAAAATATTCTACTAAATGCCTCTTCTTAGACCTACCTTGTTGTTAATCTGCATCTTTCCATTAGAAAGACTGCTCTTGCTTCTGGCAGGCAAGCGTTTCATCTTCATAGGGATCTATATGGCATTTGTCTGTCTCCAACAAAGTTCCTTCCTACACTTAAAAGCTCATTGTCCTTACCATCCATCTCACTCTTTGAGATCCTAGAGTTACTACTCAATCTGCACTTATCATATCAAATATACCCAGATTGGAACAGTCTCCTTTTTTTCTAGTCTCCAAACATTGAAATGCTCTTCTGCTTGACTAAGAACTCATAAATTTAGAGCCCAAATTCAGGGAGAAACTGAAAACTTTGTCTTCAGTTGGAAGTGGTTCCTTTTCATTTGTACTTGATCTGTATCCAGGTCCCCCATCCCTCACACACTTGTTGCACCAGGATGACCCTCTGGGTAATTGTTAAGCTTTACAAATCCTGTCCTATATAGCTAATACTTCGGGAACTCAAAGTTTTAGCTGGGCTTGACATCCTCCCAAACTGGTTACAGTGGGAGTTGAAAGAGTAAAATAATATTAAAACTGGTTTCCTGAGTCCTATTCTGTTTTGCAACTTCAGATGATTAGCAGTGGCAAACACTGCTGACCGATCCTGAAATTTGTATAAGCAAGATTATTTTCTTTGGGATGCAGTTTATATGCACTAGGATTTTGGTGTTGCAGTTTCAATAACGTGATTTGATACCTGACATGGTTATATTGTGCAGATTTGTAGAGCGTTCTATCACCCGGAGGGTGTCCTGGCTCGCTGAGCAGGTTTGAGCCTAGGCACACCTAAGGCCCAGCGGGACTACTTTGAAAAGCCAGGTATTCAGCTTCTTGAGGAATTCAAGAAATGAGGATGCTTTTATGTGTAGCAGCATGTTGTTTAATGCTTTAGAATCAATGTAGGAGGAGGCTCAACCGCCAGATCAGATCTTCTGTATGAGTGGGATTTGTGCAAATAGGAGTCCGGATGAGCAGAGGTGTCTAGAAGGTTTGTGAACACAGAGGCGACTGTTGGGGTATGCCGGACCAGTGTTATGTAGTGCCTTGAAAATGTGGGTGCAGTGCCGTGTGAGAGGTTGAGTGATTCTGGCCGCTGAGTTGTGAATCGTCTGTAGCCTTCTGGTGAGTTTTTGTTGATCCTGGTATAAAGGGTGCTCCCATAGTCAAGCTTGCTTGTGACCAGGGCTTGTGTGATGGTTTTCCAAGTGCTGATTGGGAACCATTTGAAGATCTTCTACAGCATCTTTAGCGTATGGAATCATGAGCAAGGATGGCATTGGCTTGGCTGGTCCTGTTGAGTTTGCTGATGCTGATGATGATGATGATGATGATGATGATTTCAGGATATTTGACGTAGGTGGTGAGGGTAAGGGTCAGTACATGATCTGTTGGCCTCCAGGTGGATTCCCACAGTTATGTGCTCTTCCTTAAGACCATGATTTCGGTCTTGTCGGTGTTCAGCTTTAGACAGTTGGTATTCATCCAGTGTGCGATTTCAGTCATGCAGGCATTGAACATGATCTGGGTACTGGGCTACTAGTCTGTGAGGGAAAGAATGAGTTTCATCATTTGCGTAGGAGACGATGGTATCGTGTGAGCGAATGATGCTGGCTAGAG
The DNA here is from genome assembly GCF_964263255.1 of Lissotriton vulgaris. Classification (NCBI taxonomy): domain Eukaryota; kingdom Metazoa; phylum Chordata; class Amphibia; order Caudata; family Salamandridae; genus Lissotriton; species Lissotriton vulgaris. The sequence goes on from NC_141689.1 coordinate 234,484,172, forward strand.
GGATCATGTATGCGTTGCATAGGGTCAGGCTCGGGGAGGATCCTTGCAGAACTCCGCTGACGAGGTTGCGGGCGTCCAAGTTGTACGGTGCCAGACTGACTGACTGGGTCCTACCAGTTAGGAAGTAGCAGATGAATCGAAGTGCATGTCCTTGGATTCCAATATCGTGTAGGTATTGGATGAAGCTGGGGTGTGAGACTGTGTCAAATGCTGCGTAGCGGTCCAAGAGAATGAGGACTGCTGTGTCCGTGTCATGGTTAGCTTGCAGCGGTACGTCATTTATGTAGGAGGTTTGTTGGAGAGAGGTTAATCTCTGACCCTCCTTGTTTGAGGAAAACAACTGACAAGAGTCTGTCATTATATCAAATATTTAAGATCTTGGCTGTTTTCAGGTGATTTGGGAAGATTCCCTGTTGTAGTGAGGTGTGGATCAGCAGGCTTCGTGATCGTTCTAGAAGATTAAAATTAATTTTAATAATTGATGAAAGTGCATCATGGTTGCAGTTGGTCTAAGTTGTAAGACTTCTGAAGAGATTAAGTGTAGGTTTCACATTTATTTCTTCGATTTTTTGGAGGAAGACATTTTGTGTGGCTATTGCATTGATAATACATTGTCTCTGATTTGGGTAATTTTCCAATGAAGAATTTATTGTAGTTGTGCTTTGTTGGGTGATGTGATATTTTCATGGATACTGGCTACTTGGCAGCCATGATGTTCTGCTTCTGTATGCAATCTGCTTAAATCAGGATTTTTAATATTGCTAGCTTATATTCTATCATTGATGCCTTTATATGGCATCTACTCCAGGGAAATTTGAGGCTAACCATTTTTCCTCTAGGATTTTGATTGATCTTCTAGGTTCATGGGGTAGTGGAACCAAGCTGGCTTAATTTGTTGCAGAGAAGTTTTAGTTTGAGAGTATAATATTTGAACATTAACTTGCCTAGATTGTCAGTTGGAACCAGTTTATAGTTTTCTTGGGTGAGCTTTCCATTTGTTGTTTTCATGATAGTTTTTCACGGGACGCTGCAAGTATTTTCAGTGTATTCATGGTGCAAGAGTGATTGGCTAGATCACAATCCACTCCCATACTTATTCATAGCAAACAATCGGTCTCGATCAGATCAGGAGCAAGCATTTGAGAAGCAGATGATGATATAAATAGATTGAGTATTCAGAGGCTATGAAGCTATGAAACTGGAGCTTGGAAATTTCATTTGTCCAGTCTGTGCTGAGATCTCTCTGGTATATTTGCTGAAGATAGCATTCGATTGAGAGTAGTGTATTGTGTTCAGCGGAATTGATTTCAGATTTAGGCATGCACTCTGGTGTTGGTAAAATAGTGACCTTGAGGCAATCGGATGTGGGATAATGTGTGATTGACTTTACAGCGTAAGGAGTTTCTAATGATGATCATCATGCCGCCTTCTTTTAGCTGTCCTTCTGTACTGTGAATGGATTAAACTTGAGGTACAATGAAGGCCCTTGGGTGTAAATGTTAAACCACGGGCCAGTGATGCATGTTCTATTAATAGTGAGTGTGCTGATGAGAGAGAGGGGGTATATGCATAGAGTGAATTTTCTGACTAACATTCTGCAACATACGGATTAGACATGCCTCTACAGAGTTTTGGAGTATAGGTGCAACATTTGATGTGTCTAAAGTTGTTTTGGGTTTAATCGTTTGGAGAGATTTGTTTGGAAAATAATTGTGCTATGCAGTTCTGATTCTTCTAGAGAGATTGTGATAGGGAAAAATTGACCATTCTGAGCACAAGCCTCTGCATATACAAAGACACAGCTTTTTCTGTCGCCGCAGTCAAAGAATGGAATACTTTTCTTCTTCGCTCTGATCACAATCTCACCTTCTTAAGCAACACATTGAAGACATACCTGTTCTAAATTGTTTTGTTCATTGGTTATAGTAGTCCATGCACTATCTAGCACCAGAGATGCCTTGGCAAACGACCGCTTAGAAGTTTTCTCCATAGATAATCTGTGCTTGCTCTGAACGTGGTGAAGAAAGTGTGCCGTGGAGGATGCATATCGCTGAAAATTAGGTGAGTTTCTGGTGAAGAATTTTGATGGGGTCATCTTGGTATCGAACTTCTGAAAACACTTTAATTACCTGTAGGCTCAGAGATTAGGAAAACTTTTAAAACATGTTTTCACGCATTTCAGAACCATCACGATTTGTGTTCATGGCCTAAGTGGTGCTACGGAGAGTGCACAGATGGGCCCATGATCATGGACCCAGAATGCTCCATTGTAAATTCATTAGGCTTCATGAGCTTTTCTGTGAATAATATTCAGGCTTTTTTTTTTAAGACTTTCATTGGCACGAACTTCAGAGACACAGCTCTTGGCCTACAACCTCAGAGGCCGGCCGTGTTATGCATATTTGAACTGAACATCAGACATGTGTAGACACAGCACTTCAGCCGACAACCCGGGGGTCCGGCGGCGAATCCCTCGGGGGGGCAAATAAATCAACCAGCTAGCCCTTCCGACAAAGCACGTTACAGTTATCTCGCATGGTTTTAGTCTTTTCACCAACAGCTCAACCCCTCTCTCCCCTCCTCAACACTGAAGCTCAGATTGAAGTTAGGTGTGTTCGTGTCTTAACTTTAACAAACAAAAACAACAATCCAAGTGAGGACTCTTTCCTCCCCCTTCACCCCCCCCCCCACACCCTTCCCCGCCCTCATTGCTTCATAGTTTATGGTAAGGGTGTAAGTGTTATAAAGAGGCCGTGTCCAGTTTCACATCCACGCTTTCTTTAAATGCACGCAAGAGCAATGCCAGCGACACATCAGAGCCGCCCAGGCCAGAGTGTCTGCCGCGGGCTCGATTCCTCAGCCATCCGTGAGGTAAGCAGTGTGTCCGCGTTACCACCCCGCCCTTTGTCCTTAGCTAGTCTCTCACTCCCCCTCTGACTAGCTCCATGAATCAATCACTGAGTCAAGTACCGAGTCCGTGCCTTTGTCGGTCTGCTGGCCCGGGGTCCCAGTCTCCGGACTTGAGGTCCCCTCCCACTCCGTGCCACTGAGGTATGTTTGGTACAAAGCCCAAAAGTTTTTAGGCCGGCTCTTGGGGGGCAGTAATTCACTATAGTGCTCCGCTTGGGTGCTGCAGTACAACATGTCTTGCGCCCATCTAGTTTTGGTAGGGAGCGGGCCTCTCATCCAACAATGTGCCACTACTCTCTTGGCGATTAACACCCCCATATCCGTAAGTCGGCGAATCGCTACTGGGAGCTGCTTGGAGTTGCCCATTAGCGCCAAGCCAGGTTCCGGAGTCATGTCTACCTCCAGGATCTTACTCATTTCCGAGAAGATGTCGCACCAGAACGCCTGGATGCCCGGGCAGCTCCACGCCAAATGCATGAAGTCAGCATTAGCAGTGTGGCATCGTTCACAGTCTGCCGTTTGCCGTAGACCGTATCTATGGAGTTTCTCCGGAGTGTAGTAGACCATATGCAGGAATTTAAAGTGGATCAACCTGTGCCGCCCATTGAGTGAGATCCGCTTCGTGCTTTCACAACCGTATCGCCACACTGCGTCGTCTATTGTGATCTCCAGGTCTCTTTGCCATGCCAGTCTCGCTTTCATGAGCTGGTGCTCTCCTTGCGACCTAGCTATCCTATAAAGATTTGTGAGGAGTTTGCGGGACTCCTTGGCCTTGATAATGTATGTCAGTTCTAGGACTTCTGGTGGTTCTGCCATGTCCGCGCCAAGCAACTCCAATAGAGCACTTTGTACCCTGTGGAATTTAAATCGTTGCAGCATAGGTATATCTCTGCGGACCAGCATTTCTGCTTCTCCATACGTCCTCCATGTCTAGAACGAGAAGTCTAGCAGCCAGCATCTGTGCCGAAGCCGATGGCCTGCGACGTGGGCCAGTCGACCTGTCAATGCCTGGGTTAAGCGTCAGATTAAAGTCCCTCCCTAGAGTATTTGGGGCGTGTCATATGCACCAATCATTGCAGCTACCGATTCATAGAATTCCGGGGCATCATAATTGGGACCATAAGCGTTCACCAACTGTAAGTCCAGCCCCATACCCCTACAGGTCGCTATGACTTATCTACCCTCAGGATCGGTTCTTAGTGTGTGCAGTATGTTTTTCGACCGCGGGTTAACCCATGTGATGACCCCTCTGGCATGGGTCGTGAACCCTGCCGCTGCTATGTTCCCCTCCAGACCTCTGCTGCGTTACATCCTGCTAGAGAGTGGCAAATGGGTTTCCTGCAGCAGCGCCATGTCTATATTTTGTCTTTTTAAATAACTCAGCACATTCCTCAGCTTCCTGAAATCGTTCAGCCCCCTAACGTTCCAAGTGAGGGCACGTATGGTGGCCGTCTGTGCGTGCTCCTGCGCTTCAGGTGGGTTAGTCATCCTGAGATGGTGTGCAAAGTGCGAAAAGCGCGAGGTCTCCAGCCATGTACCCTACTTAGTGTGCTCAATCTGTGTCGTGACAACAGCCTCCCCCCCCCCCTTACTGATCCCTCCTGTGCATTGCAATGAAACAGTACCCACCCCCTCCCACAGCAGACCTCCCCCAACCTGGCCTGGCCGACCCCATTGCCCGCCCCCCTCCCCTCCCAGACCCAACCGTGAATAGAACAACCACGTAGTGCGTTGCGCGCTGGGGCCAAGGTCACCTTGCATCCACAGTATGCTATCCATGCACAACATACTCCTAGAGCCGCCCCCCGCTACCGCCGCACCCAGTGGATCAGCATCAACGGAGCGTAAAAGTAATACGTAACACATCAACTTTACATACAATCCCCCCTCCCGCCTCCCCTCAGCCCAGAGTTCCAGAACTGATTCATCATTAAGCGCAGCATAACTACCAAGCGCGGAGCTTCCCAAGTATCTCATAGTTCTCAGCAGTGACTATCCCCCCCCACTCATACCGCTTAGACAAACATCCAATGCAAGAGCAACGTGCGATATGCGGTGCCTCAATCAAGTCCTACCACCCTGTATGGTGTACAGCTACTCCTGCTCATCAAGCAGACTGCTTTCCTCCTCCTCCTCCTTGTGTGATCGATCCGTATTATTGGATCGTTCCCTGGCCCAGCTTTTCATCGCACGTTGAAGTGCGGCAGTGTCTGTGAATATGTGTGAGTGACCCTGCCGATTGACCCCGAGTTTCGCCGGGTACAGCATCGCGTAGTCCAAGCCAAGGTCTTTCAGCTTCTTCTTGTACGGGATGAAGGGCTTGCGTGCCTCCTGCACTCTGGCGGTAAAGTCCGGGTACAAGGAGATGGCTGAACCTTCATATTACAGAGTAGGTTTAGATCTAGCCAGCCGTAGTGCCGTGTCTCTGTCCCGATAGTTGAGCAACTTCGCTATGATAGGTCAGGGGGGGCACCCGGACGCGGCCTCGGTCCCAAATACAGTGCGCTCTTTCCACCACAAACATCTGTGCAAAAAGCACCCTCACCCAGAAGAGTCGTGAGGAGTTTCTTCACAAACGCTTCCATAGGCCCCGTTGAGGTGGTCTCCGGCAGACCCGTGATTCTGAGGTTACATCGCCGGGAACGGGCCTCCAAATTCTCCGTCTTATCTTGGAGTTATCTTGGAGTTTCCAGCTTTTTGTGTCCCGTATCAAGTTCCGTCTGGGCCTCCTCCACCTCCGTGAGCCTACGCTCTGACATGTCCAGTCTCTCCGCATGTTTATCTATTCGTTCCGCCATGCGGTCCATTCTGTAGTTCAGAGCGTCAATCTTAGAGCCCAGTGCCGAGATACTCGTCTGTATCCCCTTCTCCATGGTCAGCAGGAGAGATTTAATGTCTGGTCCTGCCGACATCTCGTCTTCCAACGGCGTGGGCGCCTGTTCGACAGCCTGGCTCCCTGCTGTTGTGAGCGCCTCTGTGAGAAAGGAAGCTTGCTCTGGGTCTTGTCCCCTTTCACCATCTTCTCAGGTCTCCTCGCCCGGAGTGCACGGAATAGCCAGGGGGTCGTGTTTGCCAGCCAGCTAGCTAGATAAATCCGCAGGCGCAGTCCAGTCAGGCCTCGTCGTCTCGTATCGTAGCGCACAGCTCCCGGGTCAGATCCCAGGTTAGCACGGGCCATCCCCTCCCAGTACAGGGTCAGCAATTCACCTCCTCCGCTCCCGAAGACCAATCCCAGTTTAGCCTGCTGGTACACTGCTACATCCTCCCAGTGCGGGTCTCGTGTACTTGTGGTAATGAGGGGGACCCTCCGCACAGTCGCGCAGCGTGTCTAGGAACACCCGGCCTCAGAAGCAGCGCCCCATCCAGAGGGCCACAAGGATGACTCCCAGCAGTTTGTCCCCCACCGTGAGGTCACACAGCAGGTGTTGTGTTGTGTCCCAGCTCCCCACACCGTGGCTATTTGGGATCCGTTGTAGCGCACCACTCCAGAGGTACCACTAGGGCCTTAGCAAACCGCCCATGTGCGCAGCAATCACCACGTCTCTCTATGATCCCCTCACCGGCCCGCGCCAACCTCCATTCTTGAGTCTACCTTCAAGGGGGGGGTCACCACAATGCTCTGAGGCGTCCGCCACCACGCCTCCTTGCCGCAGACTGTTAATGTGGGGGATCTGGGTCTCAGGCCCGGTTCTAGCGGGTGGGCCGGGTGGGCCGGGCCCACCCAAACTTTGGCCTGGCCCACCCAAACATAACCCTTGGCCCTGGCAGTGACGTCAGCAAGGCCAGCAGAATATGGCCACTGCAAGTTAAAACGTTCTTCGAACGTTATCTTTCTTTAGGAGTTGCGTGATTGGGCTTGGGCTCGCACCCCCAATCACGCATCTCCTATTAGGCAGGTGGGCTGTGTCCCCGCCGACTCGTGCAGGTACATTAGGGGCACTGCGAAGGGGACAAAGCCTTTCGTTGGAACTGGATTTGTGGATAATTAATTATGTTCTGTTGGTAAAGAGGAGTTTGTTTTGCCGTTTCGTTTTCCTGACCTTCCTGACCCCTTGAGCTGTTTGTTTAACCGATCCAGCTGTGTCAGAGTTCGTAAGGAGCAGGTAAGAGAATGTGTGGCTATTGTGTTTTTTAAATCTGTGAGAAAGACATACTTAGAACACCGTGTTTATTTCATTTTCATTTACATTGTGTGTTTAAATCGTTGGTATCATTCATGAGTGGTTCTGCAAGGATGCATGACAACTAAATGTCCAAATAACCTTGGGGATTGTTGATCTTGCTGGAGAGCGTTCTTTTTTTGGTTTGTAGTATTTAAATGCAATAGAACTGTAGTTAACGTGGATAGCTCAGTGGGTTACTGCCTTTGTCACAGAGATCCTTTGATACATAGGACATTGTGATCAAAGTCGTGTGTACAAACCAGAATGGTATAATTAGATTTTTTTTTGTATTGCTAGTTAGTTCGAATTTTCCCAGTATTCCATTATTCTAATGTTGCAATACAGAGTTTGGGCAGATATAATTTCTAATCAGTACAGCCAACCACTGGGGTATGCTTTAAATCCTGAGTTTGCGGTTCTCCAGACCCAACCCTCTTAATACATATTGCCCAGCAGCATGGATGAGATGTGATTCCTACACCTGGTAATCTTCATTAGCTTATGTGACATTCCCTATAGGCTGATTTGGATACTTTTATGAATCATTGTGTCTGCATAATGTGTGTGTGATGTACAGTACTGTGATACCCTACACTACGAGTAGCGCTATACAAGAAATAAAATGCATATGAGAGAGGGGCTATGGAGTGATGATGGGCTCTGTTGGAGGGTGGCAATTAGGGAATCCGAGGGGGCATCATGAGGGGTGGAGATACGGAGAGATGGAAGGCACTGGTGGAGGTTGTTTGTGAGGGAGTCTGAAGAGGAGGTCACGGGGGAGGGGCTTTGGAGTGATGAGAGGCACTGGTGGAGGGTGGTAGGAAGGGATTCTGAGGAGGTCATAAGGGGGAGTTGCTTTGGAGTGATGAGGGGCACTGGTGGAGGGGTAGGAAGGGAGTCTGAGGAGGAGATCATGAGGGGGTGTTGCTTGGAGTGATGATGGGCACTGGTGGAGGGTGGTAGGGAGGGAGTCTGAGGAGGAGGTCATGAGGCAGAGGGGCTTTGGAGTGATGAGGGGCACTGTTGAAGGGTGGTAGGGAGGGAGTCTTAGGAGGAGGTAATGGAGAGGGGCTATGGAGCGCTGAGGGGCACTGGTGGAGGGTAGTAGGGAGGGAGTCTGAGGAGGAGGTCATGAGGGGAAGAGGCTACGGAGAGATGAAGGCCAGTGTTGGAGGATGGCAATGAGGGAATCCGAGGAGGGGGAGGTCATGGGGAGGAGCTACGGAGAGATGAGGGTCACTGGTGGAGGGTGGTAGTGGGGGAGTCTGGGAGAAGGGTGGCAATGAGGGAATCCGATGAGGTCATGGGGGAGGTGCTTTGGAGCGATGAGGGACACTGGTGGAGGATGGCAGTGAGGGACTCAGGAGGAGGTCAATGGGGGAGGGGTTATGGAGTGATGAGGGGCACTGGTGGAGGGTATTTGTGTGGGAGTCTGAGGAGGTGGTCATGGGAAGGGGCTTTGGAGTGATGAGGGACACTGGTGGGGGGCAGGTAGGGAGGGAGTCTGATGAGGAGGTCATGACTGAAAGGGGCTAAGGAGAGATGAAGTGCACTGTTGGAGGGTGGTAGTAAAGTTGTCTATCGGGTAAGAGGTCAGTGGTGGGACACCAATAAATACTTTTGCACCGGCGCTATAATAGACCCTGTAATGTTTTTGCTTATTTAATTAGCAGTTGGGTCATTAGGGCCACTGTGTAACATATTTTAAAGTGTGTGCTAATTATATTTACTCTTATATTCAGGGTTTTCAGTTTGAAGGTGATTTTACAAATCTTTTTAGTGGGATTATGGAGAATGAAACCAGGTGGTGCCTGATATGGGGCTGGGGACCAAGGTTAGCTGTGAGTTAAGGTGCACGGTAGAGAGATTGTAGAAAATTGATGATCCGGCCTGGAAGGGAGTGTACTGCAGAGTCTGGGGTCAGATGGAGGTAATAATGAAGAGAGATTCTCTCTGAAGGCTGGCAACGAGGCAGGCTGAGTAGTGTTACTTGCCTGATACTCCCACCTCAGAAACCTCCTCTGCCCATCAAAAGGACCTTACATGGGGATCAAAACACTTTTTGAGAGTGTTAACGATTAGAAAGAGATTTGGAAAATAATGGAGGGCCCTGAATCTCCTGTTATCCCCTTCTATCACACGCAAGAGTACAGTTTTTTCTATTTGTAGGCTACCTCCAGAAGCGACACATTGAGCCCACAGTGGCCCACCCAAATGCGCCCTTGGCCCACCCAAACAAAAATTCCTGGAGCCGGGCCTGCTGGGTCTGCCGATCCGGGTACCCCGCTTGTCTCGTCCGCCACCGAGGGGGGCCTCAATACATGCCACGTCGATAGTTTGAGGAGCGCTTCAGGGGGAGCAGCAGGGCAGGCGCGCACCCCAACCAGGCTCCGATTTCGTGGCTGCAAGTGTCCGCCACTGTCTGCCCACTGTGGCACTGTGTTGGTCCCCCAGGGGTCCGCTCGTCACCGGGCCGGGACTTCCTGATGTCTTCCGGCGCACGTCGCGTGATGTTACCCGGACCGTAGAGCTGCTGTGGGTTGGGGATTCAGGCCCTCCTTCACACCGTTCCGCGCGGCTCTCGAGTCTCCGCAATTAAAGCTGCGCCTCCGCTGAAAAAGGCACCGCCGGCTCTCCGACAGCAAGCGGACTTCGAGGTGGGGGTGTGGGGATCAAAATAAACGCTCAGTGTCAGGATAATTAAGGATCTTGTCGTTGGGCACAGTGGAGCAGTGGGATCAAGCTGCCATTACGGACTCCGGCAAGCTCCGCCCCCCATATTCAGGCATTTTTATGCGTCTTTAAACTAGTTTTCCCTTGGAGAATGTTGCTTTTGTATCTATTTTGTTTGCAGACTGTGCAGTCTTGCCTACCTGAATGGAGATATTTACGCATGGGTTGCTTGAAGGAATTGCATGTTTTTACAAAGATTGGGACCAAGTAATAAACAAGAGAAAAGCAAAAACAATGATTCTAGTACATAGATACATTCAAAGATGGTCAATGAGCGTCCTCTCACACAGGTGGTGGTGTTTGATTAAGCTGGGCATGAGTCTTGAAAGTTCTTTGTCACACCAAAGATAAACGTGACTGGTCTCAAAGAGACTAAATAGAGGGTCACTCACAGGGAATTATTCATTATCTGGGAACCCGTTTGATCCATGTTGTCTCTGACAGTATGAATAGGACAGAAAAATTAAAAGGCGTGGCCATACAAACACCCTTGGGTATCATGCTTCATCATTGGCCAGGCCGCATTCCTCAGAGATAATTCTAGTGTTCAGTCAAAGAATTTGTCAAAGGTATTCCCCTCAGTGTTACCCATGCAACTAAATAAATAAATGAGGGTCCGCCTCCATGAATTGACCCTATCTTAGGGCTTTTGGGGACCGGTCATGTTTCTGTCTTCCCTATCTAAACTCCAAGAACACCGAAGACCAACGTTGATAGCCCTTTTCTCCTGTCGTTCCCCCTGGTCACCCTTCCTCACTTGAAAAAGAGGTCCATGTATTTTGTACTTGCTTTGTCATAACTACAGGTATTTGAGAAGTCTGCACTGCCACTAAAGCAAGTTATTAACGTAATGTTAATGGGAGGATTTTGTAATATTGCTAAGACTCAGACTGTTTTTGATAGGGAAACTGCAGCTGTACTCCAAGAGTACTCCGAGAATACTCTTCAGCTCACATGGCTGGAATTGGATACAAAAGCCATCTCAGACTTGATTGTTCCTAAACCTGCCTTGTTCTGGATAATGTCAATAAAGGAACAAAACCTCTGTAAACAAACTGGCATTGATTTAACTCCTGAAGATATGTGTTAGTTAAAATACCCCAGTGAGTGGGCATTATGGAAAAGCGAACATAAAGGGGTTGCATTAAATAAAGGGTGCACTGCCCTTGTTTGCGCCATGGCTCACCTTTAGCTAGGAGTGCAATGCACAAACCGGGACAGTGCACCCTATTACAGATAATGCACTGCTCCAGTGGCAGACACATACTCGCACGCATCCTGCGGGCAGAGCATTAGTGAAAGGATTTAGAAGCTGTTTGAGACACAAGCTCTGTCTTTCACAGAGCAAACAGCAACCATGCCTATACTTTAAAAGAAAAAAGGTATCGCCTGCAGGGAGGTGGTTCAATAGAACCTTTCATCCCCTCCAGAGGGCTGCCTCTACCTTTTGTGGTGGAGTCCGCATGCCTCCGGATTGCCTCTTTGCGTCTCTGCCTGTGTTCATAACAAAGCACAGGTAAAGAGGAAAAGTATTTCCCTCATTTGTATGGGGCCACATTCCCATGAAGGGAATACCCCATTAAGATAGCGCCAGTGCACGGAGGCAATCTGTATTACACTAGGGCCTGCATAAGCCTCTGCTATCCCTTTTGCTGTGCCAAAGTGCACTGGGGGTGCAGAAAGAGGGCGCATACATCTGTTGCATGCCCAGAGCACTTAGTGTAATACAGCCCTACATGCGAAGTCTACCTGACCTGAGTTTTATAAATAAGATCAGTAAAACAAAAAAATGAGATCTAAGGTTAAGATAGGTATTGTAAAAGTGGTGTTCGCTAACAGGCCGCATGGGTATATAGAGGTTAAATGTGACTTTGGCATGGATCCCCCTGAATGTAAGGGGCTGCTTGCAAAGTGGATGCTTCTTTGTTCGGGAAATTTGTTATATGGAAAGTAGAAGATGCCATTCATTATGTAGCATGGCAATGCCCACCTTAGTGCTATACACGGTCATCCAAATATAAGGCTGGAAACCAGGTTATAATCAGATAATATATTTTGCATTTGGCTCTATTTTTAATGGGAAGAATGTTTTAGAAAATTGTAAGTTCCTTTTTAGGTCTCGCATGCGCTGTATTGGAGGGCCTTCAGCCGTTGCTCTGCTCATTTTCAAGCACACACTCGTGTTTGTGGCGGCATCCACCTTGCGGGAGCGAGCAGGGGCGCGCCACAAGCACGAGTGCAGTGCTTGAAAATGAGCAGACTGCGCGCGCACACACCACTCGCGGGCTCACCTCCTGCTTCCCCCTCTCTCACAACAATTAACTTTCAGGTCCGCGCTTATGTTTCAGCGCTTTTAGTTGTGTCCCAGTTCTCGAGTGCATAACTCTGAATGTGAGCTTTGTTCCAAGCCGCTTTCTAGCATCTTGAACAGTGGTGTTACTGTACTGTATTTATTCTTATTTCAAGTTGTGTCTAGGTGGCCCATTTTTACCCTGTAATACTTACATATCGGAATCCGATGTGGTCAGCGAGAGGCAGTCGCTTCTGTGGGAATGTTTACGAGCAAGGAGCCTTTGTTGTGAATTGTGAAATACACTACTTGGGACAAGATTGTGGAATACTTGAAAACGTTTAGTTGTCCAATGGAAACCAGCTACAGAAATACACTTTATCTTCTACAGTCTAAATAAATTATACGATCCAACATAGTCGCATTATTTGTCTACTGCAGCCTTCCTCACCTTTTTCACCGCCCGTACTGCAGCAGCGAGAGCCATGCAAACTCTTGCAGCAACTTATGACCTCATGCACTGTTCTCTTGCCATGAGCTCCAAGCCCGCTTCATTTCCTCTAAGCTCTAGTGTCCTTTCCTTCGAGTCTCAAAATATAGGCTTTGTCCCCTTCTCCTTTACTCCCCCAGCGTCTCCGTGCCCCCTTCTCGATTGTCATTCAATAGGTGCCAAGCTTTGCCCCAACTGTTCCTGCCCACATCTGCTTCCATGATGCACATTTTCCTTCACTGCCTCACCACAGACTCCATGGCCCTAGCCGCTTTCTTCTCCTCTCATACCACGGATTCCTTGCCTCCTCCTCTACCCTCACCAAAGGTTCTTCTTCCAAGCTTCTCTCTCAACTCTACTACAAATCCTTTCCTTCTGCTCTTGTGTCGACTTCTCCAACCCTCCCCTCCTCCATTTCACATAGGCTATCCACCTCTTCTTGGTCAATAGATCGACTGGCAGCAGCTCCCCTCTTTGCATCCTGGTCTCCACCAGCTTAGCAAAGTTGCCCAGCCTGTGCATCTTACTGTTTCTAGAGATGTGATGTAAGATGCTGTGTTGTACTGGTCCAGCCACCAGTCTTACTAGTCGGATATATGCAGTCATTGCAAGATAAATGAGTTTTGTGCCAGAATATCACCATTTTAATATGAACCTTCAAAAGAGCTTTGACCAAAATATTGACTGCCACAATATTTTGAGAAAAAGTATGTAAAGATATGTATGTACTAACCTTAACTAAACATATGTGTATGTGTTTACTTTCCTATGTATATTTACACATTCATGTTTTGTAGGCACAGGGACATTTAGTGATAGTTTGCGCAGGCGTGGAGTGCGCTTAAGGTAAGGGAGTTCTATCTATCTATACAGTTCTATCGGAAGGGTGCAGCAGTGAGTGCAAGCCCTTCCTGGAGATTTGCATAATAAAGCCGTAAACTAGTCGTAGCATTCCTGCTTCTGATTTTCAAATCTTCTGGAATAACGTGGTGTAGCTTGAGAGAGGGCAAGACACCATGATCCTTAGCTGCACAGGACTGGCTCCCCCAAAACCTCTTTCGTGGCTTGGCAGCAGCCGAGCTGGTGTTGCAGCACTGCTATTTCCACTCCCCCAATGAAGAAGGAAAAAAAAAACATTTGCAATGTAATAGGACTTGCATTTTTGCAGGTTCAAGCTATTGGCATTGTAAATGACAATGCCTTTTATTTATGTTTTAAAAAACAAAAAATAAATAAAAGGCATTTTCATTTGGAATGCCAATAGCTCAAACTTGCGTAAATGCGAGACCTATTGCATTGCAAATGCTTGTTTCTTTTAGGAACATTGCCTGAAACTTACCCTCCATGCATCTTCATAGTTTGGTGAAAAAGACACATATTTCAGAAGATAGTCTTTTTAGTAGAGGTAAGTTGTAAACAACATGAGTTGTTCTGTTTTAACTGTTATGTCCAGTTCTTTAAAGTTTAGCCATTCAATTGTTATATTTCTTATTTTTTTGCCGGACTAGTACTATTATGTCAAATGTTGTTTTTTGTCAATGTTGAATAATAGCGCGTCTTCATTACTTTTTGCCTTTTGCAAATGTATTGATCACTTAAGGCTGTAGGTATGAAATTCAATACAATTTTTTTATATTCATTTGTTTCTTTAGCCAACTTTCTTAAAGATTTTCTCTTGGAGAGCATTGGGCCTTCTTTCACAAATCTAAGTCGTTCGGGCAACAGTTACATGAACGAACTAATAGAGAGTGCCCTGTTACTTGAAGTGAAGGACACCTCATTGACCAGGTAATCCACGTTTGTGTTTTTTGAATTTCAAAATAATTGAAAGTAGAATAAAAAGAGAGGAGAGAGTCTGCAGAGGTAGTTTACAAAACTGCGTAGCATAACAAAAGGAGTTGTGAGCAAATTATTTTTTTATTCATAAAAGTATCAGTATAGTTTTTAATTAAAGATATTTATATTATGCATACAGACAGGGACTTTAATTCAGCCTATTCACCCATTATTCTGCTGTACTGTCATTCACATTTTGCTGCAACCACCACAGTATAAAACATGGGGCACATGGTGGCCCAATCCAGTCATTAGTTTGGCTGACTGAGTCATAGCATTCTGCTCTGGCACTATGTGCATATGCCCTGGCACAATGTGCATATGCCCTGGCACATGCACAATGTGCATATGCCCTGGCACAATGTGCATATCCACACAAGAAGCCGTCCCTTCCGTTCCTGGGACCACATATGCTTTTAATAAGAGAGCGTCACACTCTCGCTCTCTCTTGCTATCTCTCACACTCCCTCCCTCCCAGCTTACAGTGTGTTGGCCTTTAAAGGCAGAATGGAAAATTGGCTGGACAAAGCCCAAATCGATTGCTACAGAGAAATATTTTTATTACCCAACTGCCAGTGTTGTCAGATTTTTTTAAGCTTTCTATAGACCAAAGGCAGCTAAAAAGTAGCCTAAACTAGCCCTATATTGCTACTTTAGGAAAGGAGGGGCAGGGACAGCGTCAAGCAGGCGGTGAATGTATTGGAATTGATGTTGCACAGTTTGCCAAGTAAATATTTGTCTAATAAAGTACTTTAACATACTACTTTGCTGGAGCGTTGTATATATGTTTATAATCTGGCAACTAGCACAAACCAAAATTTTACCACACAACCGGAAAAATATAGCCCAATTTTGCATGATCTAGCCCAGTGTGGCAACACTACCAGCTGCACAATGCTGTGGTGTTGCAGTCTAGTGCTCCACACCCACGTGACCGGCGCCTTGCCTCAAGGGACATCGAAAGACGGCGCAATGTGGGTGTAGAGAATAATGAATGGACGTTTGCCCTCCCTCTGCCAATAAAAGCTACACATAAGTTACCTTTAGCCCGAGTCGTTTTTCCCCCAGGGGCTCACCATTACCTCACCACAAATGCAAGCCCAAGCTTGATTAGAATTTAAATTGACGCAACAACATTTTGCACTCAAAACATTTTCTGTGGCCCATAGTAAATTGGGAGCAATCCCAGTATAGGACTAGCGCCCTGAATGCCCTTGAAGCTCACAATATTTGGTCTGCCAATTTTCCTCTGAAACAGACTTCGAGATGGCTGTTAAACAGGCAAAAATTAAGTCGGCTGTTTGAGATATAAAAGTTCTGAAGGAGAAAGTTCATAGTAGCTTACCGTCAACCTTTATGAGCCTGGGGTGCTAACCATTTACGAGTGTAAAACCCCTTTCTGAGGGCCCAAAAAATGTGTTGATGACATTAAGGTTTGGGCTGATTCCACTAAAGGACTATTGGCATGACAGGAGGGAAGAGAAAAAAGGACACATAGTGCAGACTATGCACCATGGGTGTAGAGTCTCTCATCCATATAATCTGTATTTGCAAAATGCTATTAACGCATAGAAATATTGATGGCGCCCAATCTTCAAGTCAGGGATATCTGCTCTTGCAATGCAATGTTGCTTAAAGGGGGGGATCTACCAAGTTGTTCTCGCGTGTCCTGAAATTCTTAAAAGTAGCCTTTTCAGTTCTTCAGGAAGGTTTTCGGGCTCCCCACCCCAATTCCTAGTTTAGCTCTGACTGTTGGCGACTCATGGGCATCCTAGGGCCCCCAGCTTCTTTTATCAAGTTAGCTGCACAGCATGTTGTTTAGTTAGTAAGATGGGACAATGTGGGCACTATAGCACATCACGTTTTAGCCTGAAGTGCATTATTCTTTCATATGTGCTGTGCAGCTCTGTTCCCCAGCTGCACACAGACAAGAAAGCAAGAGTATCTTCGTCCCCGTACCAAGTAAGCTGCTTGGTATTTGAATTGGCCAGCAAGAGGTCTACCGGCGGCCACTAAAGTACTTTATAAATTTGCCTGAAGCTCTTTAATGCAGCACTTTAAGCAGCACTTTAATCGGAGGCATTTTAATACGCATGTTAAGCAGACGTTTAGCTGCCTATGCTCGTAGCTGCGTGCCCTCCTGCACTAGTCATTGCTAGCTAAGCCACCTTCCATCTGGGGGTCGGGGGAGGGGAGAGGCCTTCCGTCTATCCTATACGGTTTCCATGTTTTGCACCCTAGAAGCACTTTAAACTCTCACCCCAAGTAGGGCATTGGCTCACTGAATCTGTAGCTGCACCTTTCTTTGTACAGGTTACAGCCAGCTATGTTTTTCACCTCCAACAGGGGACTCATCGTAATTGTCTGTATGTTTGCACCTTTATTAGTGGATCAACTCTAGCGTTTACCCATGGTATTGCTTGAAAGTGTGTTTAATTCAGTTTTGGTATTCATTTTGCTTTATTTTAACAAACTCATTTAGTGGCTGCACTTGTATTATTGTTTAGGTAAATCTCTTAGAATAGTTAAGATTGCTTTTAGTATTTACCAATGCTTTTTTTCAATTAAATGTTTACTCTAGGTCCGCATTGATGTAAAGTTTATTAGGCTTACCTTACCACATCAGTTACGCCGTCTTTTGATCCTGTATACCGATGGTTAATATTATGATTTAATAGCCCTTATATTTATCAGGTTGTTTATTACAGCAATTTAGTGATATGATATTGCAAAGTTTTAAAGTGTGTGCACTTCTATCAGTGAGTTGTAATAATTGTACAATTGATTAAATAAATCTTAATCTCAAAACCTACTACACTGATGTACACGATACTGGCAGAGTGCAATCATTGATTACAGTTGTAAGTTCATGGTAAGTTTGGTTGAGTGATGATGTGACATTGCAAAGTTTTAAAGTTTGTGCACTTTTATTAGCATTTTAACTGTGATTTCCATTGATTGTAACAATTATTAATAATAGTACAATTACTTAAATAAAACTAAATCTCAAAAATTACTGAACGAATGTATACCCTACCAACAAAGCGCAATCCTTGATTAAAGATCTAATTTTATGGTAAGTTTAGTGTAATTCCGAGGGGCTTGGCCAAGCAGCATGGCAGACAGGACGTGAGCTCCTCTGGCTCCCGACAGTTTGGCCCAGAAATCCTGTTTATTTACCCTTTGCAGGCTCCTTTCCAGTCAATTTGAGCACTACACAACCCCCTGATACCTAGGGGCACGTATTGAAGGGACTTAGGGCGCGAAGCTGCGAGTGGAGCTGAGCTGCTTGCCTGCATTGAGAGGGAGCGGGTCCTCAATCACGAGAGGCCGGGGTCTGGGCCTGCTCACGGGAGGTGACGGAGGTCAGTGATCGGAGGCCCTACGCCCATCTGGGGCCTCGGATACAGGAAAACGCTGCATCGAGAGCCGTGCCCGCTGTCAGCCGGGGCCCGGCTCGAGGAAAAACTGTGGGTGTGCCTGCTGGCGTATCGGGGGCCCGCACTGACTGCTGCCTCGCCGGAGCTGAGGCGGCTGACGGAGCGACGGAGCTTCTGGACCCGCGTTCTTACCTGCGGGAGTCGGGAGCCCTCATCAGGTACGAGGGACCTAGAGTACTGGAGCGCTGCTGAGCGGAGCTGCCGGGTCCGGCCCGGGACGAGTGGAGGCGGGGCCGGCGTCAGGAGAGGCCCGGGGCTGCGGCCTTTGCCATCGGACTGGCGGAGGCCCGGAACCGAACAAATGAGGCCTTCAGGGTCAGGACCAGGAGGTGACTGAGCCTGGCTGAGGGCCTGCTGCCATCTGAGGGCCCTCGCGTTTGTGCCATCGGCCGAGGGGGTGCTCTTGCGGATGCTCGCGCCAGCTAGCGCTGAGCCGGGGGGGTGGGGTGGGGGAAGGGGGGTGGGCGGGGGCATCAGCCCGAACACCTTGGCCGCCCCAGTACAACCATCTGTGGGGGCGCTAGAGCCAGCGTGGAGCATAGATTCACGACGGAGCCCAAGGGGCATGAGGGAGTGACGGCCACTACGAAGGACGGAGACCCGGAGGCCGGGGAGCCGGGGCAGGT
Organism: Lissotriton vulgaris; assembly: GCF_964263255.1. NCBI lineage: Eukaryota > Metazoa > Chordata > Amphibia > Caudata > Salamandridae > Lissotriton > Lissotriton vulgaris. The sequence goes on from NC_141689.1 coordinate 234,502,660, forward strand.
TAGGTGTGTCTTCCTTGGGCTGTACTAACTGCAAGCACGAAGGGAATAAGAGCGTCAGTCGCAGTATAGACGCGGATAGTGCAGGGCTGGCTTTGAATTTCCCACTGCCTATGCACAGCATTGGGGGCGCTTTGGGGGACCTTGGCAGAAGGGGCTCATCTGCGGCTTGAAGGGCCTGACAAGAATAGGACGCCCAGCGAGACCTAAAATTCTGAAGGTTGGTGGGAATCCTGCAGTCTACCTGGGGCTTGGAGGTGCATCTGCTCACTGGCACTGGTGTGATAATAGGCCGGAGACGCAGGGGGGACATCTATCTGGGTCCTCAGCTACAGCAGTGGTGGTCTGCGGGTGTGACAGGGGGAGGCGCCCCTAGGAACCAGAGCAGCTTCAGACGACATCGGACTCCTGAGAGTGTCGCAGTGCCCTGTTGTGGATCGGAGTCCCAGAGTGCCTCACTGAGACTGGTGCTCGGAGGTGGGCCTGGAGAAGACCGGGCAAGAAACATCTGAGACCACACTGGCCCCCGAGAGAAAGCGCGGGGGCACCTGCAATGCGTAAAGATAAGATGTCCTGCTCCTCTCAGCCGAATACAATAACGCAATATACGACCCAGCGGCTACCCTCGCAGCGGATAACGCGCCAGTCGGACCAAGATGAGGGGGCAGAAGCTAATAGGGAGCCCTCCCGGGCGGAGCTGCTGAAGGCGATCCAATGCTCACATTCAGCACTGGAACGACAAATAGAAACCGTGTCTATTGATGTGAATTTGCTACTGACTGACCTATGTTAGGTGGCAGATAAAGTCTCCAATGCAGAGGGGAATATAGCACAGTTGCAGGGAGAAGTGGCGTCACTCAAAAAGACAGTCTCACAACTCACGGCCACGAGGGGGGGCCCTAGAGCGGAGAGCAGAGGACGCAGAAGGTAGGGCGCGCCGTAGTAACATCAGGGTCCTTGGCAGGAGATTGGCGAGACACTAAACGAAGTAAGACAGAGGGTTACAATACGATAAGGCTATCAGTATATTGCACTGGTTCCCTCACACGCCCAAAAATAAGATCACAAGCAAATTTATTGATATTGGCCTCCTCTTGGCCAAAAGGGAAATAACGAGGATTTGGGAATCAAGAACGGGCCCCACACACAGGCGGTGGGTCAATGAGTTCCTGAAATGGGCAGCTAGTGATAGTGCACTCAGATATCGACTGGCTCGCCGTAAATCAGACAACAAAGCACTGGATGCAGCAGCTGCGTGGGAAGCGCTAGTACAGGCCTTGCGAGACAGAACGTCGCTAGAAGAGGAGGGTACTCCTAACTTAGACGCTGATGCTCCCAAAAACACACCGGGCACATCTCTTATCTAGATACTCATTCACTCCTGACTGTACTCATAGATACAGACTAACCGAGAGCTCAGGCGTAGGTGGAGGGACTTGTGGTGGGGTGGGAGGGGAGCTGGGTCGTTACGAAGATGCGGGGGGGTTCAGGGGGGAGAAAAATAAAAGCGGACTAGTGAATTCCTTGTGAGACGGCTGCAACTGTTAATGCGTTAATGGGATTGGTGTTTTATTGTTTGGCGCCGCCCGACCTCCGGGTTGTGGGCTTAAAGGCTGTGTACGAAGGTAAACGAATGATGATGGGCACTGACGCCAGGGGAGCAGTGCCTATATAAATGTACTCTGTATATCATAAGTCTGCAATAAAAAAACTGTGTTAAAAAAAAAAATAAAAAAAAATCAGGGTCCTTGGCGTTCCGGAACGGGCTGAGGCGGGTCACGCAGAGCACTTCCTGGAGAACTGGATTCGTACAGAACTATGCCAGAGAGGTCTATCGGAGGTCTTTGTGATTGAGCGGGCTCATAGGGCGCTGGTTCCGCCCCCGAAGCCGGGCGCCCCTCCGCACGCCCTCATTGCCAAAATCCTTAATTTCCGCAATAGAGACTGTATCCTTAGGGCTGCGAGGGAGTCTGCGAAACTCACCTTCGAGAATAGCGGGGTCTCAATTTACCCGGACTACACCCAGCAGGTCCAGGAGCAGCGGAAGTCCTTTTCTTTTTTTCTTGAGTGGGTTTGCCTTGTTGGGCGAATGGGGTGGCTGTGCACGTCCTGGCACCAGCCGGGAAAGGGCATATTGGCAGGTTTTGTTGTTGCTAGTATATTGCTTGTGGGTGGGGGGTGGGGGATAGTTGTAAGGGGATGTTGAAAGGGAATGTTTCAGGCATCGATTGTATTACATTTCGGGCACTGGAGGGGACCTGCTCTGTACACAGAATGATATGGCGGACTACCTCACAGTGGAAATGTGGGATATAAGTTTGAGTTGGAATGTGAGGTGGCTGGGCATGTGTACTAAGAGGTATATAGTCCTCTCCTTTCTTCTGAGACATGGAGTCTCCATTGCATGTCTCCAGGAGACCCACCTTGTGGATGAGGGGGCACAGAAGTTGGGGAAAAAATGGCGGGTCAGCTATTCCATGCATCCTTCTCTACATATGCCAGAGGGGTTCTGATCTGGGTGGCGCCTGGGGTACCGTTCGCTATCCAGTATGTGGAGGCGGACATTCATGGTAGATACCTACGTCTCGGGGCTAAACTGGATGGCAAGAACATTGTTATTTTGAATTCTTATGCACCCAACACTGATGACCCTACCTTCTTTCAGGAATTGCAGGACGTCCTGATCCATGACCTGGGGACTCCGGTCCTTTAGTTTGGGGACTTTAATTGCGTCCTTGATCCAGACCTGGACAGGTCTCCAGCCCGTGAAGGCACAAAACCCCGTATGACAGCATTGCTCAGGGAGGTAATGGATAACATAGGGGCGATGGACATTTGGTGTCTAAAAAACCCAGCACAGAAAGTATATACCTGCTACTCCCCCACTCACAACACTTATAGCCGCCTAGATAGGGTCTTGGTGGCGAATGCAGAGCTTAACATATCAGTGAATGTTACACATCAGGCTTGTTTTTTATCAGATCATTCTGTAGTGGCTTGCATGGTTCAGTGGGGCGCCCCGGTGGTCCGCCCTCGGACTTGAAGGCTTCCGGTGGATATCCTCTAACTCGTGGAAAAGGCCCTTGGGGACTACGAGGACCTCAATTGGGGGGAGAGAGACATGTCCTTGGCCAACAAGTGGGATGCCCTGAAGGCGGTGGTGAGGGGCGCTTGTATGGGACTCGCCTATGGAGTCAGGAAACGGCTCCTTCAGGACCTTAAGACGGCGGAGGATAATCTCCTACATGTCCAACATTTAGCGGACCCTAGTGCTCTCCAGAGGGCAGAGGAACAGAATGCCCGAGCCTGGCTACATGACATACTAGATAGACTCGACAAGTATACCTTGGGCCAATACAGGCAGCGCTTCCACAAGGAGGGAGGTAATTCAGGAAGACTCCTGGCCTGGATCCTTCGGAGGGAACAGACCCCTGAGCGTATCGTAGCCCTGCGGGACCTGAACGGGGACATGGTCTACTCGGAGCGGGCCGTCCTTGGGGTTCTCCAATCCCACCTACGGCGAGTATATACTGCTGACTCAGAGATTTCAGAGGCCTCATATCTCCCTTACTTACAGGGATTGCCTCTACCGACCTTGTCGGATTCTGACCGAGAAGAATTGGATACGGGCCTGACTTTGGCCGAGATTCGTATGGCTCTTGCCCGCTTGCCGCGAGCCAAGTCGCTGGGGAGCGAAGGGTTCCCACCGGAATTTTATCACGAATTCCGGGACACACTGGCCCCGCTACTACTGCAAGTATTTCTTGAGGCGTTTGAGAGCGGACGTCTCCCACAGAGCATGGCTCGGGGGGGGGGGGAGGGGGGGGAAATTTGTATGATCCCCAAACCTGGGGGAGACCAACATGACACTTCATCGTATCGTCCGATTACCATGATAAACACGGACGTCAAAATTTTGACTAAACTATTGGCCACCCGGCTAGCGCGCCATATGGGGTATCTGGTACACCAAGACCAGTGCGGATTCATTCCCGGACGTAAAACGGCCATAAACCTGAGACGCTTGAATCACATCCAACACGAGGTACGGGTAGGGAAAAACAGACGGTCTTGGTCTCCATAGATCTTGCCAAGGCGTTTGACACTGTTGACTGGGGTTACTTGCAGGAGGTCATCCAAGCAATGGGCTTAGGGCCCGGCTTCTGCCGTTGGATTTGTATCTTATACAGTTCCCCTTGCGCCAGGGTGCGTTTGGGAGCCGCAAGATCAGAGGAGTGGCAGTTAGGACGGGGCACGAGACAAGGGTGCCCCCTCTCGCCACTGCTCTTCGCCCTAGCGATCCAGCCGTTTGCAGTCAGTATTCAAACTGAGTTGAGCCCCTGGGGCATCCAGGTGGGAGACATGTGCAATGTCCTGTCTCTTTATGTGGACAATGCCTTGTTTTACTTGAAAACCCCGAGGGAGGCGCTCCCATTGTTGCTCTACCACCTGGACCGCTTTGGCGAGGTTTTGGGCTTGCTGCTTAACCGCAGTAAGTCCCTGATTTTCCCACTATCAGGTTTTGATTCGGTGCCCCTAGAGGACTTGCCGGAGCTCGGGCTACGCTGGGAACGGGACAGTTTTCGTTATTTGGGCTTCCATGTGGCCTCTACAGAGGCGCAATCACTGGCCCGTAACATAGACCGGGTGATTACATCCCTCCAGCAATCCGTGTCTTTTTGGAACACCCTTCCTCTATCCCTAATGGGGCGTTTGGTCGTCGCCAAGATGGTGATGTTGCCGAGGACACTCTGTTCTTCAGAACATGTTGTGCTCTCTTCCGCCTAGAATTTTTCGGACCCTTAACACACTCACATCCCTGCTCTGGAGGGGACGGCGCAGCAGAAAGAAACAAGAGAACTGCAAATAGAGGAAGAAAGGTGCAGAAAGAAGAGAGGTGCAGAGAGGTAGGTGGGGGTGCAGAAAGAAGCACGAGCTGCAAAAAGAGGCAAGATCGGTGCAGGGAAGGGGCAAGAGCGGTGCAGGGAAGGGGCAAGAGCGGTGCAGGGAAGGGGCAAGAGCGGTGCAGGGAAGGGGCAAGAGCGGTGCAGGGAAGGGGCAAGAGCGGTGCAGGGAAGGGGCAAGAGCGGTGCAGGGAAGGGGCAAGAGCGGTGCAGGGAAGGGGCAAGAGCGGTGCAGGAAAGGGGTCAAGAGCGGTGCAGGAAAGGGGTCAAGAGCTGTGCAGGAAAGGGGCAAGAGCAGTGCAGAAAGGGGCAAGAGCAGTGCAGAAAGGGGCAAGAGCAGTGCAGAAAGGGGCAAGAGGAGTGCAGAAAGGGGCAAGAGGAGTGCAGAAAGGGGCGCGAGAAGTGCAGAAAGGGGCGCGAGAAGTGCAGAAAGGGGCGCGAGAAGTGCAGAAAGGGGCGCGAGAAGTGCAGAAAGGGGCGCGAGAAGTGCAGAAAGGGGCGCGAGAAGTGCAGAAAGAGGCGCGAGAAGTGCAGAAAGAGGCGCGAGAAGTGCAGAAAGAGGCGCGAGAAGTGCAGAAAGAGGCGCGAGAAGTGCAGGGAGAAGCAAGAGGTGCAGGGAGAAGCAAAAGATACAGAAAGAGGCAAGAGAACTGCAGAAAGAGAAGAGAAATGTAGAAAGAGGCAAGAGGTGCAGAAAGAGGCAAGAGATGTGCAGAAGAAAGAAGCAAGAGATGTGCAGAAGAAAGAAGCAAGAGAGGTGCAGAAGAAAGAAGCAAGAGAGGTGCAGAAAGAAGGAAGGTTCAGAAAGGAAGAAAGGTGTAGAAAGAAGCAAGAAAAATGCAGAAAGAGGCTAGAGAGGCGTTGAAAGAAGCAAGAGAGATTTGCGCACCATTAGTACTAATTAAACACCCACATTTAACAATAAGTAACAGGTGATCATTCCAGCTTTGCAAAGGGCTTTCCACCATGCTGTAACACGTGTTACTGCATTTTTGTTAATATTGGATCGTATGAGCTACAAACAAGATTGTTTTTGTTAAAATCTACTCCACATTATGCTGCAGATGATGGATTATGTGGCAAATGCGGAAAATGTATAATAATGCAAAAATCGGAGCGGCCGGACACTCGCAGAATTCTAGTGGCCCTGCTCTTACCTCTGACTAGGTCCAAAGTGCTCCTCTGTGGTTGCTTCTTTTTGTGTCTCATTGAATTTATAGGTTAGCTTCTAAGGAAACGATGAAGAGTAAACCTGAGTTTACCACTCCACAGCACAGTCTACCATACCACATGATTACTCTCTATAACGCATAATCCCACTCCACATAATTCCTAAACGGTAAAGACCACATACTTTCTATCCACATAATTTCACTGTACAACATACCACATAATTCCACTAAACACAACGTAGATCTACGCCACTCCCAAAAACATTAGTAAAAAACTTTTCCATTTACAACCCCAATAGCTTTAACTGGCGCTCAGGAATTCCGCTGCGTAGGACATACAGGAGGTACCAAAGTCCCTCAGAAGTCAAGTGGACTTCATTCGCCAACCAGTAGTATGCCAGGAGGTGCGTTTGCAGAGTGGTGGAGAAAGGGGACGTGTACTCCAAAGTTATTAAGCAATCCCACTGTGTGGGACATACTGGAGGTAACAGGAGAGGTAGTTGGCCCCCAAGTAGGTCCTTGGGGACCATCTACCCCTCCTATTACCTCCAGTAAGTCCCACACAGCAGGATTGTTAAGTTCTGCTAGCAGGCCACGCCCCTTTGCCCACCACTCTGCAAAAGTGCTTCCTAGAGCGCTCATGGTTGGGGAATGAAGTCAAGTAGCCTACCTGTTACCTCCAATAAGCTCCACACAGTGGTACTGCTAAGAGGTGGTTGCATGCCACAACCTCTTTCTCCACCACTCTGCAAACACACCTCCTGGCGCGCACTTGGTTGGGAGATGAAGTCCCCTTACCTTTTGAAGGATCCTGGGGGCCAACTAGCCCCCTTTTAAAAAAAATTAAAAAAAATCTTTACTGTGCACGTAAAGATAGTTACACGTATGGGCCTACAACCACAGGGGCTGGCCGCTAGACAAGGCAATAGTAATCAACATTCACCACAATTCCGTCGCCGGCATCCTAGAGGTACGGCATCAGTGCAGGATATTGTTCGTAGCAACTCAGGATGGAGCCAGGATACAGTAGTATTTTGTGTTTTATAGAGGAACAAAGAAAGGAAACCAAACAAGGCTCAAGGCAAAAGACATTGAACCTGAAGTTGCGCTTGTACAGAGGGGAGCCTCAATTGCGAGATGAACAAAATGTTGCAAACGGTGGAGTTGGTCAGGGGGGGGGACAGTGAGGAGATCTAAAAAGCAATAATAAATAAGAATTGGACAAGGAATGCCGGATCAGGGAGGTGTCTGGAGTGTCCTCGAACGTACATATCTTCCCTCGATAGGTGTTCCACTGACTCCAGATTGCAGTCCACGCCCTAGGCTTGCCCCTAGCCAAATACACAGTCTTCTCCCTAAACATACACCAATCCATATATTCCTTCCATACTGACACGGTGGGCGGCCGTCATGAACCCCACAACTGCACAATATCTCTCTTTGCAATCATGTTTCCAAGGGCCGCCCACCGAGTCTGGGCAACGTTGTAATCATTTGGTTCCCACACATTCAACAAACATCTCCGGTCCTCAGGCAGCAAAGCAATCCCGGTGACACACTCAATCACAGCATGCACTCGATTCCAAAAGTCGGCCACCTCCCGGCATTCCCAAATGATATGGAGGAAAGTAGCACTCAATCCGCAGCAACGCTTGCATAATCCATCCGTAGAAAAACCCATGGAGACCAACCGAGGACCATTGACATACACACAATGGAGGATCTTAAGCTGGACGAGGCGGAGACGAGCGGGAATGGCCACCTCCTTAGGGGAAGACATTGCAGACTGCCAGTCTTCATCATCCAGTTCCAGCCAGTCTCCGGTCCAGGCCTCCCTGAGGCGTACAAGGAGATCCGCCAGATTGTTAATCAATTTTTTATATATTAGTGAGATCGGACTATCAGGCAGATGACCGTCGACTATACGATCCTCCAACAGGGAGGACTCAGGGATGTTAGGATCGGAGGCGAAGACCGCGGTCAAGGCATGACGAACCTGCGTAAACCTAAAAAACTCCTTGTCACTCAGTTCATATTCAGTCTTCAACGTCTCAAAAGTCTTGACAGCACCCTTAGCCCAAAGGTCACCCACTCTACTAATTCCGATCATGTCCCATTTCTCAAAACCTTTCGTTGTCCAGAGGCATCCCAATCTCTCCGACGCATACAATGGAGTCGCACGTGTCAATCGATCCTTCCAACTCAAGGCAGCAGTTGCGTCAAACCAGACTCGCACAGCAATCTTAGTAGGTCCTGTTAAATTTCTCCCTGCTCCCTTACAATAGAGCGCCCTGTTGTAATTCCCACCTGGCAACTGGTGCTTATCCATTTCAAATGCCGGATTTGGGCTGGGTGCATACGTCGCGTGATTAATCGCGCTCGAATGGGAGGCCCAGTAATACCGCCTGATATCCGGGAGCGCCATGCCCCCGTCATACCAGGGGAGGGTTAGCTTAGCGAGAGCAATTCTTGCGCGCCCATCCCAGATAAGCCGCGTCTGTAAGCTTTCCACGTCCCGGAAGTAACTCGCCGGGATGGTGTCGAGCGAGTTCTGAAGTGCATACAAAATCCGTGGCAGGGACATCATTTTAAAGAGCGCGGCACGACCGAGCGGCGATAGTGGCAGTTTACGCCAACGAACCACGTCGAGCTTCAGCGGGGAGCAGATTACGCTCATAACGAGCAACAGGGTCCAACGATATAAAGATCCCCAGATATTTGAATCCCGTGTGTGAAACCTGAATGGGAAATCTACGCGGCAGGGGGGGAAGGCCACCCGAAATCACATAAACACAGGATTTGGTCCAGTTAATCACTAGACCTGAATTCTTGCCGAAGGAGGTAAGAACATCGAACAAGAAGTTAAGCGATTTTCGGGGGGAAGTGAGGTATAAAAGGATGTCATCCGCATAAAGCGAGATCCGGTCCTCAAAATCGGGAGTCCACTGAATACCTTTTATCGAAGGTTCCCAGCGGAGCCAAGCTGCGAGGGGCTCCAAGGCTAGCGCAAAAAGCAAGGGAGACAGCGGCCACTCCTGTCTCGTAGCTCTCCCAAGAGTGAAGGAAGTAGACACCCGGCCGTTAACGACCACCTGAGCCAGAGGTTCCTTGTATAGCAATTGCACCCACCCAATGAACTCCGCACCAAAACCAAATTTCGCGAGGGCGGCCCAGAGATAAGGCCATTCAACAGTATCAAAGGCCATCGTGGCGTCCAAGGAAGCCAAGATGGCCGACTCCCGAAGTGACCCTGCCCTCGCGAGAACACCATGCAAGCGCCGCAAGTTAAGTGCGGTGTTACGGTGCGGGATAAAACCAGATTGGTCCGGGTGGATCAGGTCAGCAATCGCCGTGATCAACCGGTTATCCAAAACTTTAGCTAGAATTTTTGGTTCAGCATTCAACCAAGAGATGGGCCTGTACGAGGAGCAACGATCCCGAGGCTTACCCTCCATGGGAATTGCAACAATTGTAGCCAAGCGCTGATCACAAGGGAGGGTGCCAAGGTCTCGCCATTCCATGAACATGTCTCGGAGATATGGTGCAACTGTATCAGGGCGCAATTTATATAATTCGATGGGCAAACCATTCAGGCCCATGGCCTTGCCAGAGCAAACAGAGCGAATAGCGACCGCAATCTCATCCGCAGACAAAGGAGCCTCCATCAGGTCACAGTCCTCCTCCGATAAGCACGGCAACGTGATATTACGTAGCAACAGATGGGAGTCTTCCTCATCCCTATCAGACACCGGGGAATACACAATACGAAAATAGTCCGCAAAACACTCAACAATCTCGTTCGGTTCAGTCACACATTCGTCATTCAAATTCCGAATCACGGGAACCACACGATTCTCCCTTTCTTTCTTATCCAGCCACGCAATCAACTTACCAGCCTTGTCTCCGACATCCTACAACCTGCCCTGTTGCTCCCTGAGCATTGATTTGGCAGCATCCGTGACAAGGGACTTAAACTCCACGCCCTTGGTCTAAAGCAGCTGGATTATATCATGGGTAAGACCTGATTCAAAGTCATTCTCCAGTTCGACTATTTCGGCCTCAGGACGCACGACCTCTTGATTCTTTGTTTTCTTAGCTTCAGAGATCAAGGATAAGGCCTGCCCACGAATGACAGTCTTGAAGGCTTCCCATAGGGACACAGAGGAGGACACAGACCCCTCGTTTTCACGGAAGTATTGATCTAGGGACTTTACCAAACTGGCGCAGGTTTTGGGATTACGCATGTACCAAGGGTTTATCGGAGCGACTCGCCCCGCACTACTCAGTCCAGCACCCATACAAAGCCACACTGGGGAATGTTCTGAAATGCCCCGGGCAAGGTGTCAAATCTCTCTAATGGAAGGGGACTGGGCAGCAGGCACGAGGATGTAATCGAGTCAGAGAGACTCACATGAGCCCCAGAGTGAAAAGTGTATTGACTCTGCGTTGGATGCATCAACCTCCAGCCGTCCACCAGACCAAAAGTGTCCAAAAACCCACTAAGCCCTGACTGGGATTTGAGAAGATCCCTGGGGGGATGACGATCTATGGTACCAGAGACGACAGAGTTAAAATCCCCACCCATAACCAAAATACCCTCCGGAAGTCCCAGCACCACTCGCCCAATATCAGAAAAAGTGGAGGTCTGGCGGCCCGGGGGAACATATATTGTGAGCAACGAAATAGTCCTACCCTCCCATCTGCCAGTGAGGGCGGCGTAGCGCCCCTGTCGTCAAGGATTACATCGTCTATCTCCAGGGGGAGAGAGGTCCGAATGAGAATGCCCACCGCCCTAGAGCCAGTGGTGAAACCAGAGTGTGCGACAAGGCGATAGCCCCACCTATTCATGGCATGACACGTGTTGCCTATTAGATGCGTCTCCTGTAAAAGGGGGACAGGCGACGCAAAAATTGTAGCACCACACCCCGTTTTATCCTGTCACCCAACCTGTTAACATTCCAAGATATTAACCTCAACCCACTACCCCCATCCTAACAAATGACGCAGAACTCACCCCACAAAGAGCACAACATTCGAGTCACAGAGAATAACATTACGTTGCCTTGAAAAGGAAAAACAAACTTACAAACAACCCTCCCCATCCCCCAACCAAATCCTGTTACAACACCCCCTCCCTGCACCCCTGCATTAGACTAGAAAGCCACCCCAACCTGCAGTTTGCCTGTCGCCCTACCATTACCCAATCTACAAAAAGACCCCGGAGGAGGAAAGAGACCCACCACCCCCGCCACCCTTGGGCATACAACAATGAACTACAAAAATAAGGAAGTTATAGAACCCAGCTGCGCAAAGTCAAATGTTCGGAGATCAGGGGCCGAGTCATCGTTTCTGCTCCGGCTCACCACCCTCGGCGCCACCAGGGTGCTCAGTTCTGTCGTTCCGGGCAGGCAGAGAATCCAGACAGTCACCCACGTTCTCTGGTCGGTCAAAGAAAAATGTCCGGTCATTGTACTCCACTCGATGCCTGGTGGGAAACAGCATCTCATATTTAAATCCCAAGTCTCGGAGTCTGCGCTTAACACCCTGAAAACCCATCCTTTGTCTCTGGACAAGTTGAGTGAAGTCCGGGTAGAAGTTGACTGTAGAGTTTTCGAATTTTACCGGGCCGCTCACCCTCGAGGCCTGCAGGATAACATCCCGGTCTCTGAAGTGAAAAAGCTTGGCGATGATCGGCCTTGGAGGGGCACCCGGTTTCGGCCTTCCACCCGGAGCGCGATGGGCACGCTCCACTGCAAAGAACTTGCTCAGTCCCGTAGGGGCAAGATGGTTCAGAACGAGGTCTTCCACAAGAAGGTCCATAGAATGGTTCTCAGGGTTTTCCGGGACACCTATGACGCGGATGTTGTTGCGTCTTGCCCTATTTTCAAAATCCTCCAGTCGATGAGACATAAGATCATTGGTAGACTTCAGGTTGCCAATCTCAGTTTGAAGTTCGGACACATCGGCCGTGAGGCTAGAAGTCTTCAAATCCAACGATTTCACCTTCTCGTTGGTTTTGGACAAATTGGCTCTGATCAAGGTGACGTCGATAACAACCGTGTCGATTTTGTGAGCTAGAACCTCATACTGCTGGCCGATGGTCTCCTTCATGCCAGCGATGGCGCTCATGATGTCGTGAAGAGATGGATCAGTATGCACTGTGGGATCGTCCTTGGCTTCCTCCGGGGTGTGACTGGTGCCACCAGGGGATCCTTTATGTTGTGCATATGGATCTATGACATTGGTTTGGACCGACCCCCCCCCCCCCCGCGAATGGGCGCCTTAGTTTTCCGTTTCTCAACGTCGCCCCTCGCCCCCATACTGGGAGTTAAGCCCCGGAGGGGCCCGCGAGACCTGGTGAAAATGGCCACCTGCGGGCAAGTCACCAAAAGTCTTCAACGGCAGGCTCGTGCGGCCGAGGCGAAGATGTAGTTCAACACAGCGGCGTAGAGGAGAGTAGGCACACTCTGATACATCTCCAACAGAACGGAACTGTCGCGCCGTCAGACAATGCCAGGACTCAAAAGTGAAACCGAAAGTCGATGCAGGGCTACTGGGGGAAGACCCCTCAGCCGTTGTTGTTCAACTCCGTCCCGGTGTGCCAACTTGCCAAGTCCCTGGCTTACAGAGAGGCGGGCCTCGAAAGTTCGGATAAGCGTAACTTCGGTTCCCAAAGTCCAAATCAGAATTTTAAAAGAGCAAAGTGATCAGCAGAGGTTCATCTTCAAAAGCCCATCGGAAAATTCAGGATAAAATCAGGATAAATTGCAAAGAGTGTCGAGGGTCCCGGGAGCTCTGTGCTCACGCGGCCATCTCGGACGCTCGCGTAGCTCCTCCTCCCAACTAGCCCTCTTGTTACCTCCAGTAAGCCCCACACAGCTGGATTACCGGAAGATAGGGGCCACTCCCCCTTTTTACACCACTCTGCAAACGCACTTCCTGGCGCACTGCTGCTTGGGAGATGAAGTCCACTTTAGTCCAGAGGCCCTCAGGACACAAGGGACCTCATCGCCTCACCACCAGTTCGCTAAGAGGAGCATTTGCAGAGTGGCGTAAAACAGGGTCGTAGCCATCTACCACCTCTCAGCAATCCCACTCTGTGGGGCTTACTGGAGGTAACATGTGGGCTAGTTGGCCCTTAAGTACCCTCAGTAGCAACGGGGACTTCATCCCCCAAACGAGCGCTCCAGGAGGTGCGTTTGCAGAGTAGATGTAAAAGGGCGGACCTGGCTTCCGGCGAGTTGCCGGTTCCTCTATTTATTTTTTCTATTTAGAAAAGTGGGCTGTTCAGCCCCCATGCCTTAGTGCTTTTGGGCCCGGGACCCCATTCCCCGGGCCAAACCTATTAAAAAGAAAAATTAAATAGAAAGGGCGGGGGCCGCGAGGCCCCCTTCCCGAGGCAGTTCTATGCCCTGGGGACCCCTTGTTGTGTTGTGTTATTGGATTTGTATATTGCACGGTTCCCCCAGCGACGGGGTGTTCCAGCGCTGGATCTACAGATTACCAGACCGAAATGGGAGGCATCTTTCCACCTTTCTGGAGAGATCAAATTTGTTGGATATGTCGCAACATGGCTTTCGTAATGCTCATAGTACGGAGTCTGCCCTAACCGTTGTGATTAATAACATCCGCTCCAAGGTCGACAGGGGCCACACCACTCTCTTGGTCCTACTTGATCTTACGGCAGCCTTCGACACCCTGTCCCCTTCAGTCCTGGTTTCTAGGCTTGAGGGGATTGGGGTTGGAGACTCCGCCCTCCGCTTATTGGCTTCCTTTGTCCATCATAGAGAAGAGAGAGTCAAGATGGGTAACTTTCTGTCTCCCTCTCAGTCAGTGCAATGTGGGGTCCCGCAGGGTTCTTCGTTAAGTCCCCTACTATTTAACATCTACATGACCCCACTTGCCAAAGTGGTGAAATCCTTTGGATTTGAGGTGCTGACGTATGCTGACGACACTTAGATCATGGTCTCTATCACACAGTCGGTCAGTGACTCAGCCCTCAAATTCAGATCATGCATGGAGGCAGTGTCTCAATGGATGATTCGGAACTTTCTAAAATTGAATGGGGAAAAGACGGAGGTCCTGATTTTTGGGGGGAATCAGGAGATCTGGTTTGACGACTGGTGGCAGTCTTCCCTTGGGGACTGCGCCCAACCAGTCCACTCCGCCAGGAACCTTGGAGTCTTGATAGATTCTGCCCTCTCCTTTGACCTTCAGGTCAATAGGACGGTATCCACCTGTTGTGGCATCATCAGGACTCTAAGAAAGATTACTTCCTATCTGTCCCCGGCCGCCTGGAAACAAGCTACAGTTGCCTTGGTTTCTTCAAGGCTTGATTACTGTAATTCCCTATACAGTGGCATAAACAAGAGCTCGGTCCATCGCCTTCAGATGGTACAAAATGCTGCAGCCAGGATAGTTTTGAACCTTCCGAGGCTTGCCTCAGTAACTCAGGCTAGGAAGAGTCTCCATTGGCTTCATGTCCATTCCAGGATCTCCTTCAAACTCCTCTGTTTCGCCCATAGGGCGGTCTATGGACCTGGCTAGGAAGGCATCAGATCTCTTGTCTGTGCCTATACTCCCAGTAGAACACTTTGGTCTGCCTCTAAAAATCTTCTTTCTGTCCCCAGATTTTCTAGAGCTAAATGGGGAGGTGGAGCTTTCTCCATCTTGGTTCCCAAATTATGGAATTCCCTCCCTCCTGAATTGATTAGTCAACCTTCACTGGTGATCTATCGCAGACATCTTAAAACTTGGCTTTTCACCAAGGCTTATTAGTAATCCCTGGATTCGATACTTTGAGACTATCTGTTTTGTCCGTTGTCTGCACCTTGGGCTAAGTTGTGCGATATAAATCCCCGTTCATTCATTCATTCAAGAATAGAGGATTAATCAGGGAAGAGCCTGGTCTTTACACCATGATCCTGTATGCTCCTGATGTTGCATGGAAGAGCATTCTAAAGCGAAGAAGCTAACGCCCGGAACGACTGACCTCCTGCCCGTGCTTCTCTAAAACTGGGAATACATAACCGATATTGATTAGAGGAGCGGAGGGTGCGTTTAGGTATATAGGGCTGGAGAAGATTGGCTAAAACTGGAGGTGCTTGGGCTTGAACAATTCTATGAGAGGAATACAGGGACTTGAAGGGACTTCTCCTTTCTACTGGGAGTTGATGCTATTTACTTATAAATTTTGAAATAGGGCAGGATTTCGGTAGGGCGAAGAGGGTCTGTGGTGCGCTAATGCAGTCTCGAGAGGATAGTAGACTGGATGATGGTCGGATGTAGTTGACCATCGAAAAACCCGAGCAGTGGCTTCAGTCTGCCTAAGAGTCTGAAACAGCTGCCTGCCACTGATTTTGTCTGTGCCTGAAAAGTAAGTGCACAGTTAAACCAGACGCCCAGGTTTTTTACTGTTTCCTTGCTGGTTGGGAGTGCTCCCAGTGCGGCAGGCCACCATTGATCACCCCAGAGATGCATGTCCCTTCCCAGGAGAAAAATCTCGGATTTGCTTACATTCAACACAAGAGTTGGCTGCCATTCATGCCTCGATGGCCATCATGTCATTGTGGAACTTGGCGATGTGTTGGTTAGAGGTGTTGGATAAAGAGATCACCAGCTGAGTATCATCAGCTTATGACATCATGGAGAGGCCCCTGCTTTTAGCCACTGAATGTAGATACTGAATAATTTTGGGCTCGAAGCCGAGCCCTGTGGAACTCCATGATGTGCGAACTGCACCTGGGAGCCGTACGGAGGAGAGATTACTTGGAAAATACATGAATCAATTAAGGGTGGCGTCTCCTAAGCCAATCACTTGTAAACGTTGCACCAAGATTTTATGCGATACAGTGTCGAATGCGGCACTAAGGTCAAGAATAATCAAGGTAGAGGTATGGCCCTCATCCAGTGCGCTCCGCAGATGTTTGGTTACTGCCAGTAGAGCTTATTCAGTCCTGTGGCCACGTCTGAAACCATTCTGTGCAGGGTCCAGTATATTATTGGACTCTATAAATTTGGTCAGAATGGAATTGATGTAAGGCTCGGTGACTTTAGCCACAAAAGAAAGTAGTGAAATTGGGCGAAAGCTTTCTGGTTTGGAGACATCCAAGGTGGGCTTTTTTAATAGATGGATGTTTTTGGCATGCTTCCATGAGGCTGGTACAACTGTGGAAGCTAGGGATAAGTTTATCACTTCTCTGTCTGGGTAAAAGTTGGGGTAGAAATTGTAGGAGCTGATCGTGTTTGAACGGATCTGCTGGTGATCCCGATTTAATTTTATAGCAGAGAGTTCTTAAGGCTTCACAAGATAGTGCATGGAAAGGAGTTGTTTAAGAGTATTAGAGCAACTAGCATGAATTAACCTTCAATGCTATTAGTGGGTAGGAAGGATTTATAAATGTCCTCAACTTTTTTAACAAAAAAAGTAGCTTAGACCTCACGTTGAGAGTTAGAAATAATGGTGTGTGCTTTAGCTGAAGGGGGATTTCTATAATTGTCCAGTAAGGAGAAGATGGCCGGATTATTACTGGTTTTGATTTTTTTTGCAAAGTAATCGGCGCATGATTTTCGTATAGATTTATGATAGTCCTTAATGGCTGAACGATATTGTGTCTTGAGATTTGGATCGTATTTGCATTACCAGGCATGTTCTAGAACTTTGCAAGGTTTTCTCATCTGGGTTAGGCCAAGGACTGGTGTGAGTTCTGCGGCAAGGCTTGGGTTTAGCAGGGATATGTTCATCAAGGGAGTTTGTAAGCCATTCATGGAAGCAGCTATTAGCTGCTTCAACAGCTCCAGTCAGTTGGGGCATTTGGTAGCGTACAGTGTCCGAGAGGAAGTTGCCATCTAACTTATGCCAAGGGTGTTTTAAAATGAGCTTCGGGTGAGTGCTCGAGGGTGGATTATCATTGAGGTATGGCATGGAAATAAGATAGTGATCTGTCCATGCCATAAGGAGAGGGGCAAGGACCTTGACAATAGGTATGTCCGAGAACACATGAACTAAAAGGTGGCCTGCAAAGTGTGTTGAGCTGGGGACATATTGTAGTAGTTGAAAGGCTGCAAGGTCTGCCAGAAAATTGGTAATTTCACCATTTTGGTAGTACTCCAGGTGGAGGTCAAGATGCCCCACGATATTGAAATTAGCGGATTTAGTGAGTCAGTGATTCTCTAAACTTTTTTGAAGGACCGAAGGGGGCGATAGATGAGCAACCCTGTCAGAGTGAAATTGTGGTTTTGAGACATTTTAAAGAGTACTCCTTCACAATCTACGATCATCTCATTAGTGAGACTATAGGCATATTTGGTTTTACAGATGAAAGATATATCTCCTCCCTTGCCGTCCTCTCTATTCAGTACCTTTATGGAATAATATCCTAGAGGTAGCGCCATCTGTGGTTCAGCCACCATGTAGGAGGTAAGCCAAGTCTCTGTCAGAAATAGGACATTGGGTCCTTCCTCCTTGATCAGGTCATACGCATCAGCGTGGTGCTTTACTAGAAAGCTTCAGTTCAGACTGAGGAGTTTCAAAGTATGGGAGGGGGCATTGCAACATGGCCCTTAATTCTGATTTTGTAGTTGTAATTGCAGTGTTCACAACAGAACATGCAATAAACTTGGTCCCAGACCTGGTTAACGCCGAAGTTCATAGTGGTTCTCAGTAAGTGAAGTTCCTTAGGGGGTATATCTATCTGTGGGTGTCTGAATGAATAGAGTGCTTGGCACCTGGCAACGTCCAGTCGCAAACGGGCTTGCCTTTGGTGCCAGCGGCATGTACGTGCTACGACTGGCCTGAAATGGCTCCTCCTAGCCTCACATCTGCTTGGGCAATGAAAGCGGGACCGAGGCCCGTCCACTTTTGTTTTTATTTCATTTATTTTTTAACGGGAGGGGGGCTGAGCCATTCCATAAAAAACGAAATGAATAAACATAGGGAGTGTGGCCGAGTGGCCTCACCTCCCGGTTAATTTTCGGCGGGGGAGTGGGTGGGGGGGGAGGGAGAGTCCCAAGGCCCCCGCGGTCCCTGTTACTCCCCGCTTCCTGCAGGAGCCAGCATTGCTTTAGGGCAGAGGAGCTGCAAACATGCAGCTCACTTTGCTCCTCGACTCCACATCACCAGACGTCTCATTCCTCACGGAAACATGGATGAACGCCTCCTCAGTGCCGGACATCGCCATCCCGGACGGATACAAGATCACCCGGAGGGACCGCGTCAACCAGACCGGAGGAGGCATCGCCATAGTCCACCAGAGCACCATCCGCATCACGACCAACTCCGACACCTTCACAACCGCCGAACACCTGCACTTCCAGAGACACACCGACCCCAAGACCACCCTCAGAGGCACCCTCATCTACAGACCCCCGGGACCACGCACACAATTCAGCGAAGACATCGCTGACTTCATCAGCCCGCACGCCTTCCCCTCGGCTGACTACATCCTCCTTGGGGACCTCAACTTCCACCTAGAGAACAACAACGACCGCAACACCACCACCCTGTTGGACAACCTTGCCAACCTCGGACTCAAGCAACTGGTGACCACCCCCACCCACTACGCCGGCCACACGCTTGACCCAGTCTTCTCCTCCAGCAAGGACATCTCCTTCAGCCACACCACCGGACTCCACTGGACAGACCACAACTGCGTCCACTTCAGCTTCAGTAGGACCACCACTCACCACCACCCGCAACAGTTTCCCCGTAGAAGCTGGAACAAGATCACCACCGACCAACTCACCACATCCCTAAGCCAGAACCCTGCCGCCAGCTCAACGAATCCCAACCAACCCCCCCCCCCGTCAGACCCAGCAACAAGAAATCATCCTGGTTCACCGACTAACTCAAGAGCTCCAAGAAGAACTGCCGGGCCCTCGAGAAAGCATGGTGCAGAGACCCGACTACAGACAACATGACCACCCTCAAGCACGCCACCCGGAAACACCACCAGCTGATCCACACCACCAAGAAAAACGCATTCAAGGAATGACTGGACAACAACGCCCAAAACAGCAAGGAACTCTTCAACATCGTCAAAGAGCTCTCAAACCCCAGCGCCAGAAACAACAACATCACTCCCTCGCAAGACCTCTGCAACTCGCTCGCCTCGTTCTTCCACAGCAAGATCGCAGACATACACAACAGTTTCAGCACACAGACGAGGCACCCTACGACCGTACCAATGCCCCGCACCACCACCCTCCGCGCCTCGACCCCGGTCAACACCGAAGACACCATCCGCACGATGAACTCCATCCACTCCGGATCACCAACCGACCCCTGCCCTCACCACATCTTTAACAAGGCCCACTCCGTCATCGCATCCCACCTCCGGGACATCATCAACACCTCCTTCGACACCGCCACCTTCCCAGAGAGCTGGAAGCACGCCCAACTCAGCGCCCTACTGAAGAAACCATCAGCAGACCCCACCGACCTCAAAAACTACCGCCCCATCTCGCTCCTTCCTTTTTCCCGCAAAAGTCAGGGAGAAGACCGTCAACAGACAGCTGGCCGCCTTCCTCGAGACGAATGGATCCCTCGACCACTCGCAGTCCGGCTTCCGGGCCAACCACAGCACCGAGACCGCCCTCATCGCAGCCACCGACGACATCCGAGCCCTGCTCGACAACAGTGAAACAGCGGCCCTCATCCTCCTGGACCTCTCCGCAGCGTTCGACACGGTCTGCCACCGCACCCTAGTGCAGCGCCTGAATAACGTCGGAATCCAGGAGAAGGCACTGGAGTGGATCATCTCCTTCCTTGCCGGAAGAACCCAGAGAGTCCGCCTCCCCCCGTTCAGATCCGAGGCCACCGAAGTCATCTGCGGCATACCACAAGGATCATCACTCAGCCCCACCCTCTTCAACGTCTACATGAGCCCCCTCGCAGCCATCACACGCCAACACAACCTCAACATCATCTCCTACGCCAACGACACCCAGCTGATCCTCTCCCTCACCAACGACCCCACAACCGCCAGAACCAACCTACACGAAGGGATGAAAGACGTAGCTGAGTGAATGAGGAACAGCCGCCTGAAACTGAACTCAGATAAGACGGATGTCCTCATCCTGGGATCATCACCCTCCGCCTGCAACGACTCCTGGTGGCCCCCTGCCCTGGGCAACGCACCCAAACCAATGGACCACGCACGCAACCTGGCCTTCATCCTGGACTCCTCCCTCTCGATGACCAGACATGTCAACGCCGTCTCCTCGTCATGCTTTAACATCCTGCGCATGCTGCGCAAGATCTTCTGGTGGATCCCCACCGAAACCAGGAAGACGGTCACCCAGGCCCTCGTCACCAGCTGACTGGACTACGGCAACTCCCTCTAAGCCGGAACCACAGCCAAACCTCAGAAAAGACTCCAGCGCATCCAGAACGCCTCAGCACGACTCATCCTGGACATCCCCGACACAGCCACATCGCCGGACACCTGAGAGACCTGCACTGGCTCCCCGTCAGCAAGAGAATCACGTTCCGACTCCTCACCCACGCACACAAAGCTCTCCACAACCAAGGCCCCCGATACCTCAACGACCGCCTGACCTTCTACACTCCCACCCGCCAGCTATGATCGACCAACCACGCCCTCGCCGCCGTTCCCCGCATCCTAAGAGCCACAACGGGAGGAAGATCCTTCTCCTACCTGGTTGCCAAGACGTGGAACTCCCTCCCCATCCACCTCCGCCTGACCCAAGACCACCTTTCCTTCAGGAAGCAACTCAAGACCTGGCTGTTCGAACAGTAGAGGACCCCCCTCCCCCAAGCGCCTTGAGACCCTCCGGGTGAGTAGCGCGCTATATAAATGCTTTGATTGATTTGCTGAAAAGCAATTCTGCTTCGCTTCATTTAAGCAAGAGCATTTTCCTTGCTCTCGC
Source organism: Lissotriton vulgaris (assembly GCF_964263255.1). NCBI lineage: Eukaryota > Metazoa > Chordata > Amphibia > Caudata > Salamandridae > Lissotriton > Lissotriton vulgaris. The sequence continues at coordinate 234,523,622 of NC_141689.1, forward strand.
TTCCATGAAGGCAAGCAGATATTTCTATGGCATGGCGAGCATGCCATAACAAACTGCAAAGACACGGGGGTGGGCACCTCAGGACATTGCTGCAGCCAGCCCTGGGGCGGGGTGGTGGTCCCTGGAGCTGGTGGTCCGCAACGGACCCCGCATTTAATTAATCTGTGCTCCGGGGAGGTGGTGGTCTCCTGGGCAGTGTGTGGGGGTGGCTCGAGTCCACCAACACTACATTTTCAATGTTCGCCCTAGGGAGGTAGCAGTCCCCGGGGCTGCGCGGTGGGGGTGGGTAGGAGCCCCCCCCCCCACGCCTTTTTATTAAAAAACAAAGGCCCGGGGAGGTGGCGGCCCCTGGGGCTGTGGGGGGGCCGCGTGACCCCCACATTTAATGTCTAATACCCTGAGAAGGTGGCGTCAGCGGGGGCTCCCGCATCATAATTTGGCACTGCCCCCAGGACCTGGCCCACCCGTGGGCTTTAAAGAAAGGACACGCGGGAGACTGCACTTCATTTTCTAAACATTTTCTGCAGGATTTGCGCACCCAGTGCAGATCCCGCCGAAACAAAAATAATGTTTTTGGGGCCCTGGGAGTCCCTGTGGGACCCTCTGAGCAGGCCTAGGGGGTCAGGGTGTTTCTACCCTTCCCCCCCCCCCCCCTCCATTATTAATTTAAAAAAAAAAATCTTTTGATTCAGTACAACTGATAGCCTCAGATGCGCCAGCCTCTGAAACAGGTGACGCGGTTCATGGAAACCGAAGCCTGTCCCTAAGATAGCGGTCTCTGTCCGGCATTAACTTCAAGATCTGAGAATCGGCACCAGTAAATACCCATGAAACCTAGAGCAAGGGTATACTCACCGGAACCCATGATCCTGTTCTCTCTTCTATAAGCCACTTCGGACGCACTGTCCCTGAAACGCCGAGAGGAGAGACTTGCAAATCAAGATGCCTGACCCTAAAATGGCGGCGCCCCGAGATCAGATTCCTCCAATGCACTGTCCTGAAGGAGGGCACTTGACTCTAAGATGGTGACACTTCCTGTCACAAATGGAGGACGGGTGACTGCCTGCTCGACACAGCTTCGAGAAAACAAAGGCCCGCAGCTCAAAGGCTGTACTCTACTTGACTCCTCCGGAGAGCTAAAATAGCTAACTTTGATCAACAAAGGCAATACTCCTCCTAAGAACCAACTTTGTACAAGGACTAAGCAACCAACCCAATCACTTTCTCTCTGAGTAATTGATCAAAACACTTTTTAAAGACCTGTATCCAAGGAATAAACACACTTGCCTAATTCTGCCTGATCTGCTCAATTTGACAAACTTGCCAAAACACTTTTCAAGGAGTATTTGATCAAACCACTCAATGAAGTCACTTACTCAATGATAGACACATGCCTAATCTCTGGATTAAGGAAGATGCAACCCATGAGAGAGGTACTGCTCCACATCACCCTGTGAAAAATGAATACAATCTTGGTGAACATTATCTGCGCCATCTTGCCCCTTTTCGAGCCCATTCGTGCGCGTAAGCGGCAGCCATTTTGAGCACCATGGCCTCCCTGCCCCTCGCTGATAGCTAGCGCGTCTCTCTCTCTCTCTCTTAACCTCACAAGCATTCCCCCGCACGCTGACAACCCCCGCTCTCTCATGTCTTGGGTCATAAACCCCTCTCCAGCGCAGTTTCACCACTGAATCTCATCCTGTTCCCAGCGCGACACCTCCCCTCATTCCTTTCATGGCCTCAAACCCTTTTGATACAAACCCCCTTTTCCTGTATCCCCGTTTGTCTTCCCTGTTCCCAGACCGCCACCTGGCTCTGCGGATACTGTTTATTACCCCGTACAGTAGGAAGCCTCCCCTCCCCATCAAAAGACCCCCGAACCGATCAAAGCCCCCACCCCATGAGATCCGATCAACCCCATGCATTCTGTGAATCGGCGGAATGCCCTGCTGTGTGACAACTATCACCTGTTGTGACCGGGGTGGGGAATCCAACTGTAAATGTGTGTGGGAACGGGCCTGAAGGGGAGATTCCGAGGATGTCCTTTCATACTTCAAAGCATTACAAGAATGTGTTACATACAATAAAGTTCGTAAACCTGTGTATAAGAGGCCCGGCCTCAGAGATGTGGTTAGAGCACCTCGTGACGATACTTGCTGTCTGAATTGATGTGTTCTCCTCCGGAGAGAATAAAATCCTCGTTTCCCGCCTTCCAGTCTCCAGCGCCTGCTTCTTCATTGATTAATATTGGTGGGTCATAGAGGCGATACCGCCGGGCAACATAAAAGGGTTTTTGGTTACCGGTTGTCTTTGGAACCCTTTTTAACAATTGGCGTCCCAAACGTGGGGCCCATCAGCGACTCGTGGATCCAGTGGGAGAGGTCCTGACGACAGAGTGAACGACTGCAACGATCGGAAGGTACCCTGTCCGATAGACCCTCGTCTGACAGCCGATCATCCGAACTTCACTGGTTCCGAACAGACCTCTCTCGAGTGATCTGCGGTCCTGACTGGGAACCATCAGGAGTGCCACGAGGAGTACGGAGAGAAGAGGACGATCGGGCGCTGGATTCGGAAGACGAGAAACTGTCCATGCGGTCCGGGTAAGGTCGTGTAAACACGACGAATTGCGAAAGTGATAGATAATTGAAAGAAATTGATAATTGTTGCGAAAATACTAGTATTACTCTTTGTTAATTTATTGGAGATTCACTGTCTACAAACGGAGAAACAACAGGCTCTCCCTTTATAAACAGCGAAGGATAGGTACGCACCCGTCGGACCTATTTTTCTCCCCCACTGAACAATTGCCCCTTTGCCCCATTGATTAACTGTTATAGATTGTTTTCTGGAGATTCTCTGTCTGAAAACAGGGAAGATTAGGTCCCCTCTTTACAGATAGCGAAAGGGTAGGTGACGCGAACCTTTGCGAGCCTACTTATTCTCCCCATTGACCATATTGATTTTTTATTTTTGACCTAACGTTGATTGATTGCTCAGAATTGGTTCATGAGGTATTCACTACGTGCAAACAACGTAGAATAGAAATATTCTGTCTAGTCTTTGCGCGCAGTGATAAGATAGGTAGTGCTGACTATTATCCCATTGTGATCCGTCATGCCTGTCTTCTCCCCACTGGTCAGTAGCCTGTTTAACCCGGACCGCTTATTAGAGATGAACCATCCGGCTCCGCTGGAAGGCACCCCTAATAAGGACATGTTCATGAAGCATGGATTAATTGCTATAGCCTATAGTGAGCTGTGGCATAAATATACAAAAAGGGATCGAGAAAGACAGTGGCCACTGAGAGGATCCTTTGATCTCGACAAAATAGAAACAGTAGAAATAGCCCTTCGTAGGAATGAAACAACACCTATTATGCTCGATAGTCTCGGTATGTGGCGCAAAGAAGCCACGCAACGAAGGGAAAGCGACGAATTTAGAAAAGGTGAAGGGACACGACGGACAAACCTCCAAACGTCTAGTAGGCAAAGGGAAGGGCCAGCGATGGCACAGCCCCGAGGAGTAGACATGAAAAGCGAATGGTGTAAGGGGATGTGCCGACAAGCCAACCCCGGAACACAACGACCTGAAGGTAATCCCCTGACATTACGCACAGGACGGACAGATTTAAAATAAAACCAATGTGCTTTCTGTAAACGTCTTGGACACTGGAAAATCCAATGCCCGACTCTGCAAAGCATAGGTAAGAATGGAGGGTTGACAGAAAGGACGGACCGACAGAAAGGAAAAAGACGTGAGATAAAAACCAATCAGACTAGTGCAGACAGAACAGACAGGACCACCCCGTTTGATTATGCTCGGCGGCACAGATTTCGTCAGGCCAATTTTAACGACATGTTAGAGTTCTGGGACTGATTGCTCTCTGTTGCTCCCCCACTCTAAAAAAAAAAAACAAACACAACTGCAGGTCAGTGTAAACAACCCCCTGTTAAAGAAAAGACTCAAGGAAGCCAAGCGTCTATTGTATAAAACTTAGGATTTAATCACGGTAAAGGAAACACACAACCAACGGTAAATAGAATAACTAGTAGAACTTTCTAAAACAAACTTTACTGATAGGAAAAATACAAAACGTGTTATGCTCACTCCGGAAGTCCTCCAATGTAACAGTTCGATGGTCCCGCCCATCCGGAACACATAGCACGTGTGGGGCGGGGCCTGCCAGCAACCATGGGCCAAAAAGGAGATTGCTGGCGAGAAGGTCCTGGAGGCTCCACCAAGCAGGCAAATGAAATGGTCTTCCCATACCGCCCTTCCAGGGATGGCGTCCCCCGGGCCACAGGTAGGGAGGGGGCGGCTGCAAATGACCCCCTCCCTCGTATCTTCTGGTCCGGCCATCACGAATTCCTCCATCGAACGGATGCAGGGTGGGCAGGGAGGAAGAGGCGACGCGGACGAGCCTCTTCCACCTCCACAGGTAGGAGGCTTCCCTGCCCTGGTCCGGCGCCGATGTCCTCCAGCCGGACGGCAGCCATATACCTGCGCTGCACAGGACTTATAATGTCCGGCTGGTATATTTCCGTAATACAGGACATACAATGCCCGCCTCGTATATTTTCTCAGCACAGGACATACAATGCCCGACTGGTATACTTTCTCAGAACAGGACATACAATGTCCGACGGGCATATTTACGGAGCACCGGACGTATAGTGGTCCCCCAAGAGTCGGAATCAGGGGTGTAGGGTGGTCATCATGTGCGCCCCTGATTCCAAGGGACGGCGTAGGATGCGCCGGGAGAGGAAGGCGGCACAGACGAGCCTTTCTCACCTCCCCAGACGAAGGCTCCGCTGCTGCACCCTGGCGCCCCGAACCAAAATGTCCAGCTCCAGCAGCATGATGCTCTGTCCTCCGCCATCACAAGAAGCTCCTTCCACTCCTGATGGATACGGCAAAGGTGGCTGCCACAAGGATCTCAAAATGGCGTCTGGGCCCTCGAAAGGGCGGGTCTAGGCCGCTGGAATAACTTTTGTCCAAAGTTGCAACTCGGGCACTTGCCCACCTGGGCGCAAGCCCCCACCATCGACAAACATCCCCTCGACTTTGAAGATTCTACCAAAGTCCCAAGGGCCCTCGACCCCTTCAGGCTTCCGGTGAGGAACAGTTGCATTGATCTCAAATGAAATAACCACGGCACAGCAACAAGATGGCGGTGCTCTCGTGTCTGCATCAGCTTCCGTCTGAACCACCCAGGAACATTATGGGCTAACGAACTTGAGTAAGTTCCGGCTGAACATCAACATGACCCGGTAAGAAAGACTCTACTCCCTCCCTCTCTTGATTGACAGTCCACACCACCAGCCCTCTGTTAGCACAGCTTTCTTTTGAACTGCCGAAAGGGACTCTGGTCCAAACCGCCAATTGTCGGGGATATTTTGCCCCTGATGCTACTTCCGGACTAAACCGGCCTCGCCCAAAATGGCGCTGGTATCAATGGAACTTACGGGTGCCTCGTGGTGTTCCTTAGCTAATGAAACTTGATGTAATAAGATATATATGTATATTTATGAACCATTGCGCACTCGATGTTAAAGGGAGGAGGGTTCACTTGGCAGACATTTAAGAAGAGGTTCTGTAAAAATGTTGATTTCAATGAACAATTTATTTTTGATATTTGTTGTAACTGATACCTAACGTCGCTCATGATGCACGCCCGCGGTTTGCATTTAGGAAATGTGATTACGATGAGCTTGACTGTGTTTCCATCTATGAACTGAAATGCCCCTGATACCTTCGCCACGCAATGAAATGTTTTTGGTTACTTGCAAATAATTAATTAGACCTTTTTACATGTTCTTGTACTACAAAATAACCCCCTACTGTATGTGCTTCCATCGACGACCTGTCAGGCCAAAATATGAATTGCGCTCTCACATTTTACGTACTGAATAATTCTACAAATAAAAGTCTTAAAAGCTATGGATAGGCCCCGCGTACTTTTGTAAATACGGGTATCGATGGGAGGGTTTTTCTGTGCGCAACTGTTCTGCTCTCTTTTTAAGGTTATCCGAGAAATGGTTGTTCGACCCTGAGCTGATGGTCAAAACGAAGGTATAATACGCTGCTTATGAAGAAGGACCTCGACTTCAGAGAATGGGTAAAGTAAAATGGTGTGATTGATAAATTGTTATAAGGATATGGTGGTCGAAGGTACTAAGGTACAGGGTTGAACGAAGAACTGGTATGCCTTAAGAACATCACAGCTTTGGGAATGATTTAGGGACCCCGATGACCGGATACATCTACGAAACCGGGTACCTCACGCTAGGCACCTCTGATTCCTCTTTTTAGCGTTTTTTTACTACACACGATCCTTAATGCCATCCTCGAACCTCCCCATGAACCACCTATCACATTGCCTGCCCCCATGACTTTAAGAAACCAGCACCCTAAGGGATTATATCCCGAAGAGACAAGTACGAGTATGTGGTAAGTAAAGGATTTTCGTGCCCTTACATTTGATGTGTTCGAATGTTGTCCCCCTACCTCCCCTTTTTCTCCCCCTTTTCCTCTGCAGGTTACATTAGAATCCCGATTAGAGTATCATAAGGGATCTGGAACCACGTCACGCCCGATGCATGAAGACGGACTAGCGCTACAAAATGACACAACAAGGACGCTCTCACGACCTTTTTACCAAATCTAACGCTTTTCTGTCCCAAAACTGCATGCTTCCCACCTCCTAACACAGACCCGAAACGTCTAACGTTGGGTAACGCACTGAATAGCCCAAACAATACACGGTCACTCTCTATGTCACACGTGTATTGTTCGGCCTATTGTCTCTCTCTCTCTCTCTCTCTCTCTCTTTCTCTCACTCACTCTTCCACCCCTCCACACTTTCCCTCTTCCTAGCAACTGGCACCTAATTGGCGAACCTGGTGCATCTCCTGATTGGCCCCAAATACCACAAGTATTTGCGCAAATCTGTCCTAAATAAAATTGTATTGGTACCACGTTACTACCTCTCCTTTTCTACTAAAATATGGATGAAATTTAAATTGGCCGATAGGAAAGGGACAGGTAAGACGACTAAGGTTCCCTAAATTTGACCCACTCTCAGGGAACTATTTGTCAGTGGCTCCTATGATAAAAATGTGTCTGTGGTAATGCGACCATCCCCATTGAAAATTGTCTCCGTACCCCAAGCTGTAAGAAATGATCGAGACACCCCCATCTACCCAAAATGCTCCCAGTTTGGTATCCATCAGATCCCTCCCTCCCCGAGGATAAGTTTAATAATTATTGCAAACCACCCCTCCCGAGTTTTTGTAGTAACCAGGTTGCGAGGATTTATATAGAAAGTTAGAAGGATGTGTGCAAAGTTGAAAATTAGATTGAAAAACGAAAGAGCTTGTTGCAGTAAGCATGGTTGAAAATAGGATGTTTTTATGTAATGCAGACTTGTTTAGCCTATGTTCATCCCTCAGAAGGATGCTTATCGGACTATGGTGAATAGCACGTTGCACTTTTTTTAAAATACAAGGCCCGGAAGACCAGCCTAGCCTTTCAAGACTTGTACTAGGGAAATGGGCCTCTGCCAGAAGAACTGACATCTACTATAATAGACATATGACAAATGAACGTAATAATCATCAAAGCGTCAAAGAATTAGCCAACAAAAGGAAGTTGTAAGGAATCCAGCAAACCCATCATCAATTGTTTATACGTAAGCCGCAAAAATCTCAAATGTAGCGAGTGCTTACGCTAGTCGCTTGGTATTGGGAAAGAAAATAGATTCATGTAATTACCTTTTTCTGCAAAATCTCTAAAGACTGTCTTTTCAACACTCATTTAAGGATATCACTGTCGGAGGAGAAAGAGACCGGATGTGGGAGCACGCGGCCTGACTGCGGATTGTGGAACATCAGCAACGGAGGTCAAGGCGAGACCACGGCAGTAAGGAGTCGCAGGACGGGGCACTGTTTCAAACAAAGCTAAGGAAAGGGCTGACCTGAAGCCCCTGCTCTATGATCAACGTATGCCAAAAAGCCCCCGCTCTCTGAACATGGTCACGGACTCGCCTGACGCCAAACTCTCCGCCTCCCCCTGATCTGTTCCCGACTTGGCCTTGCTCCATCCCCTCTTCCTCCGACCTACCATAAGGACTGTTCACACCCGCACCTTTCCATCCGAACTCCCAAGTTCCTCCAAATCCTACTGAACTACCCAGAGAAGAGTACTCCCTGCGTCAGAAGGGAGGGAGCTCCGACTAAATAGACCACGAACTATGTTAAACCCCAGAACGGTGACCTAGAACTCCACCAAGGGTCACCCCCGAAGAAAAGAATAAACAAAGTCTGTGGTTCTGCCCGCTACCAAACACCCTGAAGATGATGGAAGCAACAGGAAATGCCCATCACAGAGACTCAAGACACGAACAGATCTCACAATTCTGGAACAATCGCATTTTTATTGCAAATCAATGCTCTGCGCTACAAAAGAAAGTGCACCTGTTCCAAAACCGTAACGCATTGCTCCTATGGGGCCTGGCGAAACAAAACGAAAGGTACCCCTGCCCGCAGACCTCCAACGACTCAATCCACATGAACATTTCTGTTGATAGGTAATCCAGATGCTCAACAGTGCTGACAGAAGACGACAAAGGACAACGAGAACTCTGACATTTTTACTGTATCTCCTTTCTCTCCCAATCGCCATTGGACTGACTATGCACCCGCTGTATACAAAGGACTTACTTATATGATACCTCACCAGTTCTTATTCTATGATCTGTACCCGACGCCCTCACTGTGTAATTCTAGTCTGATATTGCATTATGATGATTTTTCCTGCAACCAACTTAACAATGAACCCGCTTACTAGATGATGAGATTTTTCAATGTGATGTTTATGAAATGATGTATATGCGCAGTTCCTTTGCCTAAGTCCCCTCTCCCTTACTTGTGATTGCTGCATATAGGTGTAGATAGGAAATAGGCCAGCAAGATGTCTTGGAAATGTTAAAGGGAGGACTGTGAAAAATGAATACAATCTTGGTGAACATTATCTGCGCCATCTTGCCCCTTTTCGAGCCCATTCGTGCGCGTAAGCGGCAGCCATTTTGAGCACCATGGCCTCCCTGCCCCTCGCTGATAGCTAGCGCGTCTCTCTCTCTCTCTCTTAACCTCACAAGCATTCCCCCGCACGCTGACAACCCCCGCTCTCTCATGTCTTGGGTCATAAACCCCTCTCCAGCGCAGTTTCACCACTGAATCTCATCCTGTTCCCAGCGCGACACCTCCCCTCATTCCTTTCATGGCCTCAAACCCTTTTGATACAAACCCCCTTTTCCTGTATCCCCGTTTGTCTTCCCTGTTCCCAGACCGCCACCTGGCTCTGCGGATACTGTTTATTACCCCGTACAGTAGGAAGCCTCCCCTCCCCATCAAAAGACCCCCGAACCGATCAAAGCCCCCACCCCATGAGATCCGATCAACCCCATGCATTCTGTGAATCGGCGGAATGCCCTGCTGTGTGACAACTATCACCTGTTGTGACCGGGGTGGGGAATCCAACTGTAAATGTGTGTGGGAACGGGCCTGAAGGGGAGATTCCGAGGATGTCCTTTCATACTTCAAAGCATTACAAGAATGTGTTACATACAATAAAGTTCGTAAACCTGTGTATAAGAGGCCCGGCCTCAGAGATGTGGTTAGAGCACCTCGTGACGATACTTGCTGTCTGAATTGATGTGTTCTCCTCCGGAGAGAATAAAATCCTCGTTTCCCGCCTTCCAGTCTCCAGCGCCTGCTTCTTCATTGATTAATATTGGTGGGTCATAGAGGCGATACCGCCGGGCAACATAAAAGGGTTTTTGGTTACCGGTTGTCTTTGGAACCCTTTTTAACAACCCCGATAAACGAGATAGGAGAGATCCCACCGTAGCCTTATAATCAAGAGAAACTGACAACTCAGAAACCTCACAGGCAAACCGACCGCGGGGTAAGAGCTCTAGAAGCAGGCCACCGGGAATATAGGACCACTCCTAAAATCCCTGCTGCCCCCCGTTCGCCTTGACCCTCCTCGCGGCGGTAACAGACCTGCAACAAACGAGGAAAGGAACTCGCCCACTACTGAGCCCCACGCTGCTGATATGTACGCTGAACTCGTCCACTCAGACAGAGGGGGATCACAGACAACTGTAACTAAGCCACCAAAAGTGGGGAAAGTCTCTGACAGCCCCTATTTCCACTCCTGCAATTACCTATTGCAGGGGGAGACCTCTGAGGGGTAATCGCACCTATTTAACTGACCCCTCCTAAGGATCAGAGAGGTAGTACCAATGCCACTGAATCCAGGTAACCCACGCGGCACGCCGTGGACTGGAATGCTGAGCACGCCTTCTTAAAAAGAGAATGAACGTGCATCTATCATAGAGAGTGATACAAACTCCTAATACCTCCCAGTCATACCTCTCGGCGACCAATAGACTGGGGAGGGCTCTGGATAGCTATCCACCTTTCCATCTGAGAGACAATGACACCTGCCACTTTAACTTCCCTAAGCGCCTATGCACCAAACTGCCTGAAACCTTATGGCCCTAAGTCCTTCTCCATCATCTTCCCCACCAATCTCTCTCTAAAAGCGAATAGAAACTTCAAACACAGAATGATCCGACAACACCCAGATACACTATTAGCGGACATATACCACTGCTCAACCAAAGGCCAGTTGAAAATGGATCTCATTTTCCATACTGAAAGACCTGCGGAATGGAACACCATTCTTAGAACGCACCTTCGCATAGCCAAAACAGCTAACATGCCCTTCAGCTGCAGACTGACTATCTTAATCTCAAACTGCCTCCGTGACCATCTAGACCAAGGGTACAGCCCTGATCCAAGCCACCAACAACAACTTAGATGCATTTGACACTCTTCCCCTCGCTACGCAACACCCCCACTTATGCTACTCCTACCAGAGCTACTCCCCATCCACCGACCGACTGACCCCCCCGAGAGAACTCTCAAAACAATCCCCAGGCTTATCCCACCAACTCCTACTCACCCCCCCCCCCCACCCCCCGGACACCACCCTCCCCCGCCCTCCTTCCCTGACGCGCACAATTCATACCTCTCTTCCAGAACAGATCAGAGATACGTCTCAGATGGGACTCTCCAAACCCACACCGACCGCCACTTTGCCCCCTCCTCAAAACAACTAGCGAAACTGACCATCAGTCAATGACTCCTATCTCCCTCCTTTCACCGACTCTCAAGAAGCGGCTGCATGAACCACAACGTGATACTCCACACCACATGTCCAGGGCTACCCACCGGGACAACATAGGTAGCTATAACACTGCAAGCCTAACCCCCAATGACAAGCACTTTCCTTTCCTGGACTACCTAGCTCAGGAAATCCCGAACCCAGACTCCCCCACGCCCTCCCCTAGGGAGACGAATCAGAGACTTGCTCTGCTGGAAAGCCAACTAGAAATTGTAATACAGGGCCTCAACAAAATCCTACTGAACCTCACCACACCCCAGTAGTCTTTCCAACTCCCACAGTTATCAACACCAAACACTCAAGGCCTCCCAAGGCTCAATGGCACAGCTGGAACACAACCCCCCTCTTGAACCAGCCACAAAGACCCAAAAGAACAAGAGCCGCAATGTCCATCAGAGAAGCGATTGATCGTGCCAACTCTTACAACTTATCTTTTACCTCCACCCCTAGCTCCAAGATCCAGGTTATCACTGGATTTGGAAGAGACCACTCCCCACCTAGAACGTCAAGACCTCCTGCCTTCCTCACCAATATCCCCATGGCCCCCCATTAAAGAAACAAAACAACAAGGGGATGACCAACTGCATGCTCATAAACTGCAGATCGGCTACCAAACATGCAACAGAACTGGCAGAAACCATCCTTACCCATCCCGTTCGTCACTGAAACATGGCCCAATCATTGACACGCTTGTGCCTCCGGGCTTCTTAATCATCAATCAAAACAGAACAAACCAGCAAGGGAGGGGTATCGCAATCCTCCACAAGAGCAACATATCCGTAACAGAAACTGACTCCTTCAAATACAACACTTTTGAATATCTAACCACCACTATCAAGACAAATGACAATAAAACACTATACTGCCATCTACTCTACCACCCGCCAGGCAACACCACCTCATTCGGAGAACACCTTTCCGGCTTGATAACCCACTGCTCACTCCTGGACTCCAATACCATAATACTAGGTAACCTCATCCTTCACTGGAAAGAAGAAAACAACTCGCTGATCCAATCCGTGAACTAACTTTTACATAGCAACAACCTTATCCAACACTGCTCAGAGCAAACCCATGACAGAGACTTAATCCTGGATGCCATTATAGCTCAAGTAGATACAGTCACTATTAACCACATCCAACCTGTTGACTGGTCAGACCACCATATCATTCTATTCCACATCAACCAAACGATCCCGTGCCTACCTTGTACACAGTAACCCTTCCACTGGGCGAGAAATCGAAGACGGATTCCCCTTGCTAACCTGGAAGAAAGGGTAAGCTCACTCCTTCCCACCCCCACAGGCAACCTCTCCTCAACTGCACTCACCTCACACTACAGTACAACAATGACTTCCATACTTGACCAAATAGCTCCCTTGAAACAAAAAAGAGGCAGTAACATTCCATGTAGATCCTGGTTTAACACTGACCTAAACTCCGAAAGAAGACAACTAAGAGCTGCAGAAAGACTTTGGCGGAACAACCCGTCCACAATCCAGCTTGATAGTCAAATCTGAACGCAGAAACTACAAAAAACACATCCAGAATGAAAAAACGTCCATCTGTGATGCTCTAGACAATGCAAAAAAAAAAACAAAGAACTCTTCAATCTCATTAGGCAACAAACTTCCAAGCCCCACATCATCCTCAGTTCAGGCCTCCAAACTCCTTTGTGATAACTTTGCTAATTTCTTGAAAGATAAAATCACCAAGATTTAGCTCTCCCTGGTCGAGCACCGCAGCCCCCCCCTCCTCCCCGCCCCCCCAACAGAAACGCGTTCTCAGGAATAGAAGATATCACACCCAAGCATCCCCCAAACAACTGGAAATCCTTCAACCACATCTCCGAAGCGCAGATCATCGAAATGATTACTAGCTCCAAACCGCATCACACTTTTTAGATCCCATTCCTGCCCACCTGGCCAAAAAGCTCAAACTCAACCTAGCCCCGTTCTGGACCAAGATTATTAATAGTTCCCTGAGAACAGGACAATTGCCTGATTGTCTCAAAATAGACCAAGTCACGCCATTACTAAAAAAAAAAAAAAGCAGGCTTTCACCCAAACGAACTCAACAACTGCCGACCTGTCTCCGATCTCCCATTCCTAGCTAAAATCATGGAAAGATGTGTTTTCCTTCAACTTACACACCATATTGACAGTAATAATCTCTAGACCCTCACCAACCGGGCTTCAGAAAAGGTTGCAGCACAGTAACAGTGATCCTGAATGTCATAGATGATCACAAATCTCTTGATACGGACCAATGCTGTTTACCATACTCCTGGACTTATCGGCAGCCTTTGACACGGTTGACCACAAACTACTCATTAAGGCGCTTCAAGAAAGAGTCAGGACGGAAGAGGTGGTCGCACAGTGGTTCACCTCCTTTATACAGAACCGCACCCAAAGAATAAAAATCAAAAACTTCACATCTGACCTACTCCCCATAAACAGGGGTGTCCCCCCAAGGATCAGTTCTCTCGCCACAATTATTCAGCATCTACATGGAATCCTCACCACCATACTCAAAAAAGCCGACATCCCCTTCCACCTCTATGCAGACGACACCCAGATCCATTTGGAAGCCTCCTCAAATGGTGACATTCAGAGACTGAACGAGACTCTAAGAGAATTTCAACATTGGCTATCCCTCAACCACCTGAAACTCAACCAAGATAAGACAGACATCCCCTTCATCTCCAACAAGAAACAGAACCCCAAAATCACAGAATAGCTAAAAGCTATTGATGCTCTAAAGTGCAATCACACCCTGTCCGACTCAGTAAAATCACTGGGAATCACTCTGGACCCAAACCTACACATGGTCAAACACATCAAAAACACCACAAAGTGCGCTTTCCTCAACCTAGAGCTACTCAATAAAATAAAACTCTTAAACCCCCCCCCCCCACCCCCCCCGCACTACGACCTCAAACAAGCTACTCAGTTCCTGGTGCTGTCCAGACTAGATTACGGGAACGCAACTCTCACAGGAACAGAAAAATCCCACCTAGCGCCCCTCAGATCAACTCTAAATGCAGCAGCCAGAATGGTCACTGGAGTAAAGAAATACAAACACATCTCGCCCGCTCTCCGAGAGCTACAATGGCTCCCAATAGAAATGCGAGCCAACTTCAGAACTGCCTGTCTCACGTACAAAGCTCTGCACACAGGGAAACCTGCCTACCCAGCCTCCAAACTCAAGAAGGCCGGTCAGACAAAGAACCTCAGGAGTACCAACTCTCTACTTCTCATTCCTCCGAATACTCGCAAACAAAAAACCTTATCTCGATCATTCTCAGGAAATGCGCCCAAAATCTGGAACACCCCCTCCTTTTCAAAATTCAAAAGCCAGCTCTCAAAGACCTCTTCCTCAACCGATCTCTTCCCAAAAGATAGCTGCAGCGAAACGCAGAATCCTGCCCAACCCAGCACAGTCACTGTGACAAAAAGGTTGGTACCTCACCCTCCTCCTGACTTGATCTTGTGCCCCTCCCTCCCTGAACTGGATTTGACATGAGTCAATGTGTATACTATTGTCTTACTATATGTATGATTTCTGTAAACTGTTTGTGAAGCGCTCCAATACCTGTGGGTCTAGCCAGCGCTATATAAAACTCTTAAATAAAATAAATAAATAAAAGGCTGCCAACACTTCCGGGTTGGAACTGTAGGCATCCAATCAGATTGCAGGCTCTAGATAGGGAAGGTTTGCGGAGCCTGCTCGTCTCTAGATATACAATTTTCAATTTCTTTAAATTTCTCAAAACTACTGAATGGATTTACACCATTAGGCAAAAATAGTGCTTTCTGGACCAAGAGCTACCTTTTTGCCAAATTTGGTATAATTCCGTTTAGCAGTTCGGGCTGTAGCCGTGTCAAAAGTTTCCTATGAAAATGAACATTGAGAAAACACATTTTGGGACCCAACCTTTTTCTCGGCCCCCACTTGACGAATCACCCAGAACCTTTCAAACAGGTGCTGACCTGACCGACCCATCTGTTTTGAAAAGTTCGCGAAGATTCGTCAAACTACGCCAAAGATATTGGCAAATCAAAACGCTTTTCCTATGGAAACTAGCTCTCAACTATAACTACCTACTGGCGACCTCCAGTAGGTAAAATGTGTATGTGTATATATATATATATATATATATATATGTCCACACAGAGTTGCCCCTTAGAAGATTCCACACAAGAAGGGGTTGCTGCACAAATCATCGCAGGCGGCAGGTGTTACAGCGCGTGGTAGCCCTCTCAAAGCCAAACGCGTTTCGAGCATCCTGTGTGCTCTTGATCACTGGCAGTAACTGACATGAAGGCGGGCTGATTAGGAACAAACATTTTATTGGATTTCAGAGTCCCGCCCTAATGAGCGTCAGGAACGGCATTGTGGGTAATGTAGTCCAAATTAATGCCAACAGACTCCCAAGTTCATCAATCCCAGTGGAGATCACCTGCCAAAGTCAGTTTATCAATAAAATACCCAGTTGGGTGAGAGCGCTGCCCTCCACGCTGCAAGCCGGCCAATATATACCTTCGACTGAGGCCCCCTCCTTCCCAAAGCGTGTCCGCACTCTCAGACACGCAGGGTCCGCTTTGCAGGCGGCGGGGAATCTTCGCGACCGGGCCGGCCGCTTGAAATTATGTCCACACAGAGTTGCCCCTTAGAAGATTCCACACAAGAAGGGGTTGCTGCACAAATCATCGCAGGCGGCAGGTGTTACAGCGCGTGGTAGCCCTCTCAAAGCCAAACGCGTTTCGAGCATCCTGTGTGCTCTTGATCACTGGCAGTAACTGACATGAAGGCGGGCTGATTAGGAACAAACATTTTATTGGATTTCAGAGTCCCGCCCTAATGAGCGTCAGGAACGGCATTGTGGGTAATGTAGTCCAAATTAATGCCAACAGACTCCCAAGTTCATCAATCCCAGTGGAGATCACCTGCCAAAGTCAGTTTATCAATAAAATACCCAGTTGGGTGAGAGCGCTGCCCTCCACGCTGCAAGCCGGCCAATATATACCTTCGACTGAGGCCCCCTCCTTCCCAAAGCGTGTCCGCACTCTCAGACACGCAGGGTCCGCTTTGCAGGCGGCGGGGAATCTTCGCGACCGGGCCGGCCGCTTGAAATTATGTCCACACAGAGTTGCCCCTTAGAAGATTCCACACAAGAAGGGGTTGCTGCACAAATCATCGCAGGCGGCAGGTGTTACAGCGCGTGGTAGCCCTCTCAAAGCCAAACGCGTTTCGAGCATCCTGTGTGCTCTTGATCACTGGCAGTAACTGACATGAAGGCGGGCTGATTAGGAACAAACATTTTATTGGATTTCAGAGTCCCGCCCTAATGAGCGTCAGGAACGGCATTGTGGGTAATGTAGTCCAAATTAATGCCAACAGACTCCCAAGTTCATCAATCCCAGTGGAGATCACCTGCCAAAGTCAGTTTATCAATAAAATACCCAGTTGGGTGAGAGCGCTGCCCTCCACGCTGCAAGCCGGCCAATATATACCTTCGACTGAGGCCCCCTCCTTCCCAAAGCGTGTCCGCACTCTCAGACACGCAGGGTCCGCTTTGCAGGCGGCGGGGAATCTTCGCGACCGGGCCGGCCGCTTGAAATTATGTCCACACAGAGTTGCCCCTTAGAAGATTCCACACAAGAAGGGGTTGCTGCACAAATCATCGCAGGCGGCAGGTGTTACAGCGCGTGGTAGCCCTCTCAAAGCCAAACGCGTTTCGAGCATCCTGTGTGCTCTTGATCACTGGCAGTAACTGACATGAAGGCGGGCTGATTAGGAACAAACATTTTATTGGATTTCAGAGTCCCGCCCTAATGAGCGTCAGGAACGGCATTGTGGGTAATGTAGTCCAAATTAATGCCAACAGACTCCCAAGTTCATCAATCCCAGTGGAGATCACCTGCCAAAGTCAGTTTATCAATAAAATACCCAGTTGGGTGAGAGCGCTGCCCTCCACGCTGCAAGCCGGCCAATATATACCTTCGACTGAGGCCCCCTCCTTCCCAAAGCGTGTCCGCACTCTCAGACACGCAGGGTCCGCTTTGCAGGCGGCGGGGAATCTTCGCGACCGGGCCGGCCGCTTGAAATTATGTCCACACAGAGTTGCCCCTTAGAAGATTCCACACAAGAAGGGGTTGCTGCACAAATCATCGCAGGCGGCAGGTGTTACAGCGCGTGGTAGCCCTCTCAAAGCCAAACGCGTTTCGAGCATCCTGTGTGCTCTTGATCACTGGCAGTAACTGACATGAAGGCGGGCTGATTAGGAACAAACATTTTATTGGATTTCAGAGTCCCGCCCTAATGAGCGTCAGGAACGGCATTGTGGGTAATGTAGTCCAAATTAATGCCAACAGACTCCCAAGTCTGACTTTGGCAGGTGATCTCCACTGGGATTGATGAACTTGGGAGTCTGTTGGCATTAATTTGGACTACATTACCCACAATGCCGTTCCTTACGCTCATTAGGGCGGGACTCTGAAATCCAATAAAATGTTTGTTCCTAATCAGCCCGCCTTCATGTCAGTTACTGCCAGTGATCAAGAGCACACAGGATGCTCGAAACGCGTTTGGCTTTGAGAGGGCTACCACGCGCTGGAACACCTGCCGCCTGCGATGATTTGTGCAGCAACCCCTTCTTGTGTGGAATCTTCTAAGGGGCAACTCTGTGTGGACATAATATATATATATATATATATATTTATATTCCAAATCCCCTTCACCTGGAAGAAGAAAAAGCCACACGTAGGTAACCTGGTCCAGCACACTTTATTGCGCGGCTTTCTGGCATGACGCGTTTCGTAATAAAACTTTTTCAAATGCTTTCAATCCTTTAATGCTCGCCAATGTCCACCTTTTAAACAAAATGTCTTGCTGCGATTGGCTGCTGACACCTGACAGGTACTAGGGAGTATCCCAAAACTCGGCACTCCGGGTCTCAGGAACGGCAGTCACAAGGCGTCAGTACTGCCCCAGTGGGCGGTCACTGCCTATACTCCCTCAATGCACCTGGATGTTCTTGTGGAAAAAGCGGCTGGCCTGCACCTTCACCCCCCCACACACCACAGTTGCAGACTCGGAACATTCCAACAGTGCAGGCAGTTCCCTCGTGCAGTTCACGGTCCAAAACTGGTAGGCTGCTCCCGTGAAGCGTGGTGGTTCGGCATTTCCCCAGACAATGAGGCGTTACCAACAAAGCACTTGCCACTGCTAACACCGAACTTCCTTTGTGGGGTGGGGGCTCCAAATGCGCTGTGGCCGCGCACAACATATACAGTCCAAATCCCCTTCACCTGGAAGATGAAAAAGCCACACGTAGGTAACCTGGTCCAGCACACTTTATTGCGCGGCTTTCTGGCATGACGCGTTTCGTAATAAAACTTTTTCAAATGCCTTCAATCCTTTAATGCTCGCCAATGTCCACCTTTTAAACAAAATGTCTTGCTGCGATTGGCTGCTGACACCTGACAGGTACTAGGGAGTATCCCAAAACTCGGCACTCCGGGTCTCAGGAACGGCAGTCACAAGGCGTCAGTACTGCCCCAGTGGGCGGTCACTGCCTATACTCCCTCAATGCACCTGGATGTTCTTGTGGAAAAAGCGGCTGGCCTGCACCTTCACCCCCCCACACACCACAGTTGCAGACTCGGAACATTCCAACAGTGCAGGCAGTTCCCTCGTGCAGTTCACGGTCCAAAACTGGTAGGCTGCTCCCGTGAAGCGTGGTGGTTCAGCATTTCCCCAGACAATGAGGCGTTACCAACAAAGCACTTGCCACTGCTAACACCGAACTTCCTTTGTGGGGTGGGGGCTCCAAATGCGCTGTGGCCGCGCACAACATATACAGCCCAAATCCCCTTCACCTGGAAGAAGAAAAAGCCACACGTAGGTAACCTGGTCCAGCACACTTTATTGCGCGGCTTTCTGGCATGACGCGTTTCTTAATAAAACTTTTTCAAATGCCTTCAATCCTTTAATGCTTGCCAATGTCCACCTTTTAAACAAAATGTCTTTCTGCGATTGGCTGCTGACACCTGACAGGTACTAGGGAGTATCCCAAAACTCGGCACTCCGGGTCTCAGGAACGGCAGTCACAAGGCGTCAGTACTGCCCCTTTTTCTGTTCCCTTAAGGATTTCCTTTTTCTGTTCCCAACGCGTTTCGAGGCCAGCGCCTCTTCTTCATGGGGTGTATCACAGGGAAAATGACTGACTCACCAGTGTTGTCTCTTTGGTTGTTTTATTAAGGACACCACCCACTTTGGGCGTTACACACAAGAGTTGCACAGAAGCATGCTGGTTCACGTAGTCTCTGTGGTGAGTCAAAGATTCATTGTCTCTGTGAAATTATTAAAATGTTTTAGTCCTTGAGTAGGTTTGGTTGCCAGACTGCAGGCTTCGTTTTGCCATGGGGCTGCATGCTTACACGGAGAGAAAAAGTTCCTTTCCTAGCCTTTCCTTTCAGTTACTGGAAATGGTGCTCCTCTGCCACGGCCAAGGCTGCCGTGTGTTTAACAATTCCTCTCAAATGCCCTGAGCTTTACAGAGGTCACACGATGCAGCTCCTACCATCCGGTCTATGAACTGAGGCTGCTTGCAGTTTTTTGCATCCATTTCATTTTAAGGATTCCCTTTTCTGTTCCCAACGCGTTAAACACACGGCAGCCTTTTCCCTGTGATACACCCCATGAAGAAGAGGCGCTGGCCTCGAAACGCGTTGGGAACAGAAAAGGGAATCCTTAAGGGAACAGAAAAAGGAAATCCTTAAAATGAAATGGATGCAAAAAACTGCAAGCAGCCTCAGTTCATAGACTGGATGGTAGGAGCTGCATCGTGTGACCTCTGTAAAGCTCAGGACATTTGAGAGGAATATATATATAGATATAGATAGATAGATAGATAGATAGATAGAGATTTATTTATTTATTTATTTAGTTTATAGAGCGCGACCGATACCCAAAAAGGGCTTCCCGGCGCTAAACAGAAATTTGAACTCGAGGGGCAGAAAGGGTTAGAATGGGAAACCAAAAACGCTCACTGATTAAAAAGCCAGGTTTTGATGGCCTTGCGAAAGTGTGGGTACCTATTTTCAAGACGAAGTGGTTGGGGAAGGGAATTCCAGAGCTTTGGGCCCAGGAAGGAGAAAGACCTGCCTCCCATCCTGGCCCGACGTATTTTAGGGACGCAGAAGAGACCTTGAGAGGCGGATCTCAAGTCTCGGGCAGGCATATAGGTATGCACAAGAGTCAGAAGGTATTTGGGAGCATTGCCCCACTTTATCCTGTGCATGAGGCTGAGAGTCTTAAACTTGACCCTGTTGTCAATTCTTAGCCAGTGAAGTGCCTTTAAGTGACTGGACATACGGTCTCTCCTGTTACATTTACAGAGCAGCCTGGCTGCCGCATTCTGTACCAGCTGTAGACGCCTTGAGACTGTCTGGGATGCCCCCAAGTAGAGGACATTCCCGTAGTCCAGGCGGGAGGTAATTAATGCATTAACAACTGTCTTTTGGGTGTCTTCGGGGAGCATCCATATTATTTTTCTGAGCCATCTCAGGATCGTAAAGCAGGTGGCTGAGAGAACGTTCACCTGTGGCTCCATGGTTAGGTCTTTGTCGATGATAAAGCCCAGGTTGCGGACCTGGTGCGATGGAGTTGGCAGGGGGCCCATTTCAGGTGGCCAGTGACTGGAGTTCCAGAGGTTCTGGTCGGGACCTACTATCAGAACCTCCGTTTTACTGCCATTGAGTTTGAGTATATTTTCGTTCATCCAGGATGAAATATTCCTGAGGCCGGTCCGGAGGCGTGAAGGGGTGTCTTGGTTCACATCAGATAGGGAGAATATGATTTGGGAGTCGTCAGCGTATGTGAACATGGTGAGGCCATCAGTTTCAGCAATCTGAGCCAACGGCGCTGCATAAAGGTTGAAAAGCAGGGGGCTTAATACTGATCCCTGTGGGACTCCATGTGGAGAAAAATGGGTCTTGGATGCCGCATTGCTGGAGGAAATTTGGAATGTCCTGAGCGTCAGAAAGGATGCTATCCAATCTAATGCCTTTCCTCTTATGCCCAAGTTGGAGAGGGAAGCGAGCAGGGTGGTATGAGAGATGGTATCAAACGCCGCGCTGAGGTCAAGAAGAATCAGCGCGGCAGAGTGACCCATGTCGACCAAATGTCGAAAATTTTCCACGACTCCAAGTAATGTGGTTTCCGTCGAAAAACCTGCGCGGAAGCCGGATTGGGTGGGGTGTAGAACATTGTTTGCCTCCGTGAACTTGGTGAGATGTTCATGAACGTGTATTTCCAAAACTTTGGAGAGCGCGGGCAGGAGGGATATCGGGCGAAAATTTGCCAAGATCTTAGGGTCGGCCGTTGGTTTCTTAAGGAGGGGGGATACCATGGCATGTTTCCAAGGTGACGGAACCGTAGCTGTAGAGAGAGATAGGTTAAGAATGTGACATAGCACGGCTAGGGAAGAGGTGTCTAGAAGTCTGAGTATGGAAATCGGGGGGGGGGTCAGCTGGCGACCCAGATTTAACTTTCCTTAAGATGTTCTGTAAACCTTGGACGTCTATTTCGGGCCAGGAGGTGAGTAATGCGTGGGACGGGTGGGGTTGGGCCATGCTGACATCAGTATGAGGTCCAGGAGTATGCACATATGTAGATTGAGTTTGCTTTTGTGTGGCTATATCTTGATGAATGTTTTCAATCTTAGAAGTAAAGTATATAGCCAATTCCTCACACTCGAGACTGTTAAGGGGGGGAGGTTTGGAAGAAGTGTTTGCACCTGCAAGGTCTTTTACCAAATTGAAAAGAATTTTCGATTTGTTTGCAGCTTCATCTATAGATTTGGTAACATAGTTAGATCTTGCCTTATTGCAGGCTTTATGATAGATATATATACTCTCTCCTACCCGCAAGAAGAAGAAAGTGTGAAACCGCTCCAGGGGAACAAAGGTAACTTTTATTGTTGTTGAAGCGCTGACAGAAATAAAGTGTCCCTGAAATGCTAGGCAGATGCGTCTCACCCTTAAATTCGGAATCTTCAGTGCCCGTTTCAGTTGTCGCCATTAGCAGGGTCTCTTAATTCGATGTTTTTGAAGCTGCGGCCACTCCCCTTGCTGTAGCCACGCCCTGCTCCTGCCTCACAGGTGTGAAGCTCTCCGCGCTGTACCTGCTCCACTGCTGCATTCTGGGAATTGTGGTTCTCCGCAAGGACCCACGTAGTGCAGGGTTACTCTAAGCAACAAGTGATGCTTCCATCTTGTGTGGACGGCGTTTCCACTCCCAGAGCAGCCACAGTGCAAGAGATAAAAGTCCACCTTCGTCCCCCTTAAATCAGGCAGCAACCTACTGCCTCCTCTCTCCCCTCGTGAAAAATTGCACACCAAGTGGAATCCAAACACAGGGGGGGTGACACGGTTGCAGTTCCATGCAAAAACCAAACAAAGTTCAGCAGGTAAACTCGTGTCACACCAAACCGAGAGGGCACCATATATATATCCTTCTAATCAGCTCTTGTCATTCGCAAAGCTGAAATGTCAACAGGTAACAGGCTGATTGGCTTTGCCAATGCTTGCAGTAGAACTGTTTGTATGTGTATGAATGAGTGTGTATGTATATATACATATATAGGTGTGTGAGTATAATGTAATCGCCAACTACTTCATAATTAGTGGAATTTATATTCAATATTTGTGAATCAGGTCTGCAGTAGACCTGATTCACATGCAGTGTAGCAGAAAATTAGCAAAAAATATTTAGATTAAGCCTCCCGTGTTTTAAGGCTTAATACATTTCGTAGTGCTTGCCCGTCCGTATATTTGAAATTGCGTATTATTTCTGGAATAAATGTGACCGTGGTGCCAGAACCACATTGTTGCAGATGCCTTTCCCTGAATTAGCTATAATTGGTCTAAGTTCAAATTAACCCTTCTAATGGTTTCTGACTCACTGGGAAAACATGTGGACTTCAAGAATGAATGACAATATAAAATGTTTTTGAATAAAGATAGAAAGCCACATCTTGAAATGTGTTTTATGTTTTTAGCTTTATACTGGAAATCAATGATTTATCTTCCAAACTTCATGAAGTTGAAAATAAAAATCATGGTATGGAGTCTGAAATCCTCAACATGAAGAAGAAGTTTACAGAGGCGCTGGCATTAGAAAAATCATTGAAAGAGTGAGTATACATTTATGATGGCAAAAGAGTAAAAGGTACAATAATACATTTTTTCTATCAAGTGAATTTTTATTTTATTTGCAAGAGTTAATAAAGAAAACCAAACAGTGCATTTGGTCAGGAAAAGCATTAGTACAGACTCAGTGTTGCATAACTGTATATCTATCGTTGTAGTACTTAGTATGCCCACCATAAACTCCAGATCTTTTTATGCTTTGGCTGCATACACTGGTTCTTAAAATCTGGTGCTCCAGTCTTTTCCTTTATGTCAAGCTAATATAGATGGGGGGTTAGTCGCACTACAGGCTCATTCAATGTTCCATTTGGCTATAAGGGTGCACAGCCTCACCAGCGACATCACCCTTCTGGAAGAGCAGTGCTTTCTTCCAAAGCAGTTCCGTAACCAATGGGGTTAACCCAGTATCACTTATGAACCCAGGCAGCAAATCAATTTTATCAACAGTTGGTTCATACGGGTGCAACATATTTCTTTCACTATATCAAAAATATATGTAGCATTCTGTTGACACTTTACTAAATAAAGGATTTTCAACACAAATTCTTTATTAAAAAAATTATTGGACCTATTATGGCAAACTTCTGTATTGAATACTGACAAAGGCAGTATACAGTTGAATTTTGGAATATATAGGCCAGGATAAATCCTTTTTATGTCCCACCTGTAAATAATATTTGTACATTTTGTTGGTCACACTTGCGCCGTCAGCACTGAGCACTAAATGTCACGAATTGCACGTATTGTTCACTTTTCAGCCTTTTTGTAAATGATGAATATTTGAAGCATACATGAATGAGTACAATTCATAAAACGTTATATGATGATATAGATGGTTTGGATTCTGTTTTTTACAAAGTGTTTTTGACAAAGTGTCTTTTAAGAAAGAATTTGTGTTGAAAATCCTTTATTTAGTAAAGTGTCAACAGAATGCTACATATATTTTTGATATAGTGAAAGAAATACGTTGCACCCGTATGAACCAACTGTTGATAATATTGTTCTTCCAAAGCAGGGCCTTGGGTTTTTCCTAAAATGGAAGAGAGCTGTGGTATTTTCTAGTTGAAGTGGTACTGCATGAAGGATATTTCCTCACCACGAGATCTTACAAAATGGTAAGGGATTTGATAGGGCAGTCTGTGGACCAAAAGATTTAAAGTGGTTGATTGAAACCTGCTCGCATTAAAGTACCAGGTTACCTTTGTTATCGAGAAAAAAGGGAGCTTTACCATAAAGACATTTATGGACCAGACAAAGTATTTTGAATCAAATCCTACTATGAATAGTTAACCAGTGAGAGAGAAACTCTGTTTATTTAGACCGTGGTCTTTAAACAATGAGATCAAAATGCATCACATCAATATCAAAACCATACAAAATTTATAAAATCAGGCTGTTACTCTCTATGCCGCTTTCTATATGTTATACAAAATTTAAAAAGAAAAGGCATTCTATGGGTAGCACAGACATAAAATCGTTAAGAAGAATTTTAAAACACATGCTATACATAATAAAACTGGAAGATATTACATTAAAAACAGGCAATTTCGATATGTTTCTCATAACAGTACTATCTGATATCTTATAGGCTTGCAATCCCTCTTATAACTTAGCTTCTACTTGTATCTATCAATATAGGTTCCTCAATTTGATTTCTTATGATGTTCCTGTGCTAAGCGATTCACCTTTTTCAGAAAGTTCCCAAGTGCAATTGCTATTTCCAGATTTTCCATTCCTATCAATAAGTTTGTCGCTTGTACACATTATCTTATGCCATATTTTATAAATAAAGGTCGTAAGAACCGTTTTCTCACTTCTAGACATGTCAAGCAGTCAAGTAGTATGTGCAGCATTTCACACTTGGCCCCCAGGCCACATTTACATATACCATCTGGATATAACATTTCTGCCTTAACTCTCCCTTCCATTAGCCAAGGGATGGTGCCAATTCGGATTTTCAGTATCTCCCACCTAAATACATAATTTGGCAGGGTTTCTAAATATGGGTTCCCAGTCTCGTTTTCCCACAATTCTATCGTATTTACCACTGCCTTCTGGAGTACTCCCTTCCTTGTACTCTGAGTGCACTCTTCGTGAACTCTACATCTAGAGAGTTTTGGTTTACTCCCACTTTTAGATTCCCAATTATTTCCTTTATTTTTCTTTTTGCGTTTGATGCCCATCTTAGGTTACTGTGGCGGATTTCTTCACTACACCAATGTGAGACCTTTTCCCCTACCCCCTGGGATTGGCGTTTCCAGAATCTTACCATCGCCATTTTGGCTTGAGTATTCCATCCAATCATATCTGTATCCAGTCTAATTGCCTGTATCATAGATGACTTAGGTAGTGACAATAATGTTTTCAGGGCCTTACCTTCCTCCCGATCCCAGCCTCCCTTTCCGCTTAGAAGGAGCACTTCTGCACCATACAGTACTTGGGGCGGTATCATGGCCTCATATGCTTTTAATATCGGTTTGTGTGACATATCACCATAGTTTTTATAAAACAATTTCAGGCCACAAATGGAGGAAGATGCTTTTGCATTTTGGTGTACCAAATGTATGTCCCATTTTAAGGAGGATTCAAACCAAAGACCAAGATATTTATATTCTTTTACCGTTTCTAATTTTATTTTATCTAGGTACCAGCTAAAATTCTTGGTCCCTTTACCGAAGCGCATGATCTTTGTTTTTTCCATGTTCACTGTCAGCAATTTATCCTTACAGTAATCATGGAATACATCTTTAATGACTTGGGCCCAGTTCCCTCTGTGTAATTCTTTCAAGATTTCAAGTAAGCACACCGGTATTTCGTATTTAATCAGGCACTCCCATAGTTTCCCCCACTCCACTGAATCAAAGGCTGCCCGGAAGTCGACGAAACAGCAAAACAGGTTCCCCTTTTGTTCTATCGACTTCCGGGCAGGGGCCCACAGGGCATAACAGTGATCCACGGTGGAGTGCCCTTCTTTAAAGCCTCCCTGTTCCACCGGGATAATTAAGTTCTCTTCCACCCAGTCCTTTAATTTGCCAAAAACTATTTTTGCAAATATTTCCTCCCCGATGTCCAGTAGATTACTTTATCTATAATTTTTCGGGTTGTTCATCTCCCCTTTCTTATGTATTGGCCTTATTATAGCCCCATTCCCGTTATCGGGGAGTTTCCCAGTATCTAAAATGACTTCAAACATATTTGCAAAAAATTCCGCCCACCAATCTACGTGAGTTTTGATTATTTGAGCCGGGAGGTTATCTGGGCCTGCCGCTCTTGTGAGATTCAAACCTTTTATCGTCTTTTTAACCTCTTGGGCGGAAAAACCAGGTTTTATATCTGCTACCAGACCGCTCCAGTCTGTGTACAGATTTTCTTCCCGGTCTTTCCCTGGGCTATACAGATCGTGTAAATACTCCTCCAGTGCGGACTCTTCTACAATGCAGTTCATTTTCCCTGGTTGGCGATCTGCTGCTGAGTGGACTAACTTCCAGAAGTTTCGTAAGTTCTTAGTTTCGATTGCCTCGAGTAATTTTTGCCAGCATCCCTCTTTAAATTCCCTTTTTGCCCTTCTGATGTTATATTCTCTTTTTAGGCCCACTAGGGTGTTTACATTATCTTGATCTCTCTTTTGCTGAATACGGCGGGTCATTCTCCTAACTTCCCTTTTTTTCTCCAGGCATTCCCTAGTGAACCAGCAGGTAAGTTTCTCTATCTTCTCACTTTTCGCATTATTTTTGTTTTTGCCTCTATTTATATTTTTTAGACCTATACTAAGAATTTGGACCACCTCCTCGATTTTTCGTACATACCAATCGAGGTTTCGACCTCTTGCTGACTTCAGGTCTAGGTTCTGTTGTAATTTTATTAATCTGGCAACATATTCTTCTGTAAGCCTAGTTGTGCGGCGTCTGGGATAATCCACCTCTTGTTCCATAACCTTTGGGCCAGATTCGAAGTGCACATTCGGGATCTCCAAGGCTACCATGTTATAGTCACTCCCATCTCTATTCACAATTCTGAATCCTGAGATTAATCTAAAATTCCAAGGTGTGGTAAAGGCGTAATCTATGGGGAAGATTTGAGAGCCTGGTTTAAATGTTTTTTTGGCGGGGCAGTCTAGCTCGCATCTTCCATTTAAACAGAACAGGTTTTTTGTTCCCAGGAGGTTTCCCAACTGCAAATCTTTAGCACTAGATATACATTCAGGGAAAGTTGCTTGAGGTATTTCATAGGCCTCCAATATGTTTAGAAACCAACAATCTACCTTTCGGGGTGAAGTTTGTGATTAAAGTCGCCCACGAGAATAAGCATATCCCTGCCGTATTTTTCACCAAGGTAATCTATATCCTCCTTGAAGAGAGCCATTTCCTCTACATATTGCTCTGTGGTGGCCCATTGCATGTACACATTTAATATTAGAATTGTATCCATTTCTATACACCCTGATAGTATTATTCTACATGCCAACAACCATTTGCATTTTACATTTATTTCAATCACTTTCTCCATGATCTTAGTCGATACCAGAGTCATAATTCCACCAGCAGAACGCCCAAATCTACATTTCTTTGCAGGTCGGTTTAGCTGGTAGAAGCCATCAAAAATCGGGGTCTTGCCACATAGCCAGGTCTCCTGGATACACATAATTTCTGTATTTTCCCCCAATTCCCTTATATTATTTTGTTTCAAGTCATTTCCTAGGCCATTTATATTCCAGGAGATTATCCTTATGCTATGTGGCATACCTTTTCCCTATTCGATATCATCTAGCCAACCTTCCTCCCCGCAGTCATTTGTGTGTCTAGATGAGGGTCCTGCTTGGTCAGACTCCTTACTCCAGTTTCCCCACCCATGTGCCACCTCTGAGTTGTTTGCAACTTTCTTAGCGGCATTTCCTCCTCATCCTCCTGGTCACATAATCTAACCTGTCTCTTGCCTAGCCCTGCATGGCATTTTAGAAAGTTGTTTCCCTGCCGTCCCTTTCCTTCTACTTCTACTAAAACTTCGTTCTCGTTTAGTAGGCGGATACCTTCTTTTTGTAACTCGTTTACTGCCTTTTCAATCGTGTCTTTTGCCAGGTTTGAGTACAACGTGATTCTAGTAATCTCTTTTCCTTCTCTATTTTGTCTAAAACCCACTTCCCTAATGTCGCTCGTTCTTATCGCTTTCAGCTTCTGGCATTTGGAAAAGCCTTGCAGGAGTTGAGACCTATTCAGAGGCCGCCTCTTACCTAGCTTTTTTCCCCCTAGCCTTTGCGGGATTTTTTCAAGGTATAGCCTCATATTATCGTTTTCATCTTTCCTTGACCTGCTGGGAATAGGAGGTTCATTCGTATCTGCCTTTTCTGACTGGATATAGGATCTGTTTACTCTCACCTCCCGTGTTACCCAAGCCTCTAAGTTTCCTCCCAGTTGCGAGATACAAAACATTTAAATAATTTTAACTCCAGATATATACTTTCTATGCCATAGTACTGTGAACTTAATTAAAAGTTACATTTGGGTTATACAGTCTTTTACAATGTTAGAGCAGGTCAGCACACATGTGCATGGTGTTAAGCAGGCTTGTAGTATTCAGAATGTTCATGTGCTAACATTTAGACTCTTGATATGAATCCAAAGGGGCACAAAGTACCTAAGACGAGTCACAATATGAATGTCCATCCTTTTACAGTTTTGTATCTGCTTTAGGCTTCAAATATCATCTTTGTTTAGGCACATTGGGTCTAATTTGCAAAGGGTTTTAGCATTTGCAAACCCTCTGATTCAATAAAACTGAGGATTTGCAACTGCTTTTAAATTTACAACACCCATTTAATGATTCAGAAAAGGTTTTCCAAATCTTTAAATGTTTTAGGAAACCATTACGAATCACTATTTGGAAGGTTGGTGTTGAGAGCATCCCTCCAAATATCAATTCCTTATGGTATGTATTAATGGTTTGTGACTGAAATTCGGGTACACATTTAATAATTTACCGCTAACTCACAGAGATGGCAAGCCGCTCACAAATGTGACTGATGGCAACAGTGTTTCTAGGAGTAGGCAGTTGTCTATGGTGAGTTGTGGGGGAACATACTCAGACCTTTTGTTGCAGAAAATAAGGTAGATCCGATATTTCAGACTTAATTAACTCCTACTTATTGGTTTCTCTGGTGACAAATAGGGGAAGGCAATCTAAAACTAACAATGGAGCTGAGCATTTGCAAAATAACAAATAATTAGATTTGCAGCTTACTTTGGAACCCCAAGTTATATCTTTCTCTTCCAGGGGATACTCATCAATAGTCATAAGCCCTGAATTATCTCCGCCATAAGCGGGAAACATATAGCCTAATGCATATATATATATATATATATATATATATATATATATATATATATATATATATATGTATACGTGTGTAAAATATATAAAATATATAAAGAGTACATAGTGCCAAAAAATTATACACATATACATGTATAAACTAATAATATGCAGCCCTAACCATATCCAATAGGCTAATAAACCATAATTACATGTCTTCTGCAGAATGAACATATAATGCAAGAAAAGGACCTGAACCTTAGATGCATTCCACAGAAAACAACCTTTTATTTTCATCAAAGATCAGGTAATAGAAGGCAATTAGCCTTAAACAGGCTGCATAAATAAATAACATACATGTACAGAAAAGGAGACCGTCACCTTGCCTTTAAGGCCTCAGAGAATCTGAACACTTTGTCTTTAAGGCCTCCAGGAGAACCCTGCTCCCGTCATGCCTCACAGGTGACAGTTAGGTCAGTTCTTTTTTCCGGCTCTTTCTGAGAGGAACCTGGAACTTGAGCTCGACTGAATATGATTGTTTTCAGTCAGAATTTGGTTATTTCTTACTTTTTTCGACAGTTTTGATTGTTGGTGGTATTTTTAAATCTTTTCTGACTAATTGATAGCTATTTTTTAGTCAGTTATGCCACCTTTATTTTACAACTGTCCTTCCTGTGGGAAGATAATGTCCAAAACAGACCCTCATTCTGTTTGTGTGGTTTGTTTGCCTTCCTCGCATGACATAGAAAAATGTTACCACTGCCTTAAACTTTCCAGAAGGACTCTGAAGGAAAGACAGAAGATTCGACTTCTGGGGCTTGTGGAGTAAGATGTACCGTCGAGAGCGAGTGAAAATGTAAGGTCGACGTCTAAGTCTAGATCGCTTTCAGCTTTGTCGACGTGAAAGCCAGTGGAAAGAGTCAAATCAGCGTCGAAGACATCACCTTTAAGAAGCAAGTCGACTTCGAAAACGATGTATGAAGCAAGATCGCCGTCTAAGAGCTTATCGACGTTGAGGCATGTAGCGTCGAGTGCAGTAAAATCTATGCCGAAGGTGAGAAGTAGATAGACGTCGAGAGTTAGGAGTAGATCAACGTTGAGACCTGAGAAAAGGAGGAGATCAAGATCGCCGTTGAGGCATGAGTTGACGTCAAGACATGCTTCGGGCTCGAGGCATGAAAAATCTCGGTCGACGTGAAGAGGCTACCGACGTCGAGGAAGTCTACGTCGAGGTCTCCGCCACCTGCTCAAAGGTCAGCGTCAAGACACTCTAGATCAACCTCTCGAACCCGTCACAGGTCTTTGTCGAGGTCAGAACTGACGTCGAGGACACCTACTGACCAACCATGGTCGACGTCGAAGGATCTGACGTCAAGGGCTTCTTCTAACAGATCTCCATCTGTCAGAGCCTCTCCTCATCAGGCATGGTCTATGGTGGCTCAATCTGGTTCGACGTCAAGGCATTCAACGTCTAGGGACAGGCAATTGGTTCCTGTGGAAGAAGAAAGTAGACCGACGTCTAGATCTCCACAGTCTATAAGGAGTTCTTCGTCGTCTTCAATGGGGATACAGATTGTTCAAGTAACACCGCAGGGCTCTCTGGTGCGCAAGTCACCTCCTGTTGGCATGTCCCTTAGATGGCTGGAAAGCATCCGTCATTGGAAAATGCAGCCCAGAACTGGTGAAAGGCCTCTTGCCCTGGAATGTACAAGACCATCTGCTAGTAGGTCTCCAAGACTTTCTAGATCTCCAGTAAAACAACGTTCACGCTCAAGGGATCGAAGTAAATCTCATCGGTCTCCTATGCCAAGGAGAAGACAGAGGTCTCCTACCATGACCACATCAACGAGGTCATCTTACAGAGACTATTCTCCCACGATTTCTTCAACGCCACCTTACAGGGTATCGCCCGTTGATGATATAGGGACTTTCAGTGAGGTGTTGTCGGAGGGCCAACAAGTTTATTATAACTATGTCGGTACCTTCAGTTACTTCCTCTGTTATATTTGAGACATTACATCATAAGTCTTCAGCGAGACCTCTTCTACCTTTAGTGCCAGGATTAATAGAACCGGCAATGAGACATTCTTAACACCTGCTACAGTGGGGCCCTCTAGAATTGCAAAGAAATGTAAGGCTCCAGATCAGTATCCTTTATTCCTACGTACTGGCCCACCACCGGATTCACTCCAAGTTGCCGCTGCCAGGAAGGCACATTCTGCTACGTCCATTTCATCTGCTCCACCAGACAAGGACAGCAAGAACATGGACTCCTTGGGACGGAGAATGTGCAATACGGCTGGTTCTGTAATGAGGGTGACGAGTGCGGCTGCTCTGCTGGGTCGCTACGACCGTCTTTTATGGGACTCCTTGACGAGATTTGTTGAGAAATAGCCCAAGGAAGATCAGAAAGATTTCTTGGAAATAGTGCAAGAAGGTGGTTTGGTAGCCAACCAAATTATTAGTACGGCCGCTGACTCTGCGGATTTAGCAGCTCATGGTTATGCCCATGGCATCTGTTCCAGACGGTCAGCCTGGCTCCGCCTCACGGGCCTTAAGCCTGATGCCCAAAGGAAAATTGTTAATTTGCCTTTCAATGGAACAACGTTGTTTGGGTCTCATGTAGACGATGAGATGGCAAAAATGAAGACTGAACTAGATACTCTAAAGGCCGTTGTCTTAGAGAAAAAGGAGTTTCATCGTCACTTTCGTCCCTATGACAAGATGTCTTTTCAACCGCGTGGGCAAACATCTAAATGGTCTTTGCAAAACCATGGCCAATCTCAACAGAGGTCGCAGTTTCAACAATGCAGGCCTGGATGTGGCAGAGGTAGTAACAGACAGCAGTCTACAGTTTCAAAACAGCCTCAGAAACAATGAGACGGAACTTCCTCCAAGGCCGTTGTCCACTCCGGTAGTAGGAAGCATTGCATTATATCTGGACGAGTGGAGGCAATTAACAAAGGGTCATCAACATCGTTCAGAACGGATATCTACTCAAATTCAAAAAACCTCCACCTTCCATAAGTCCAAAAGGTATTTGTCATCAAAACCACAGCCTACCACAAAAGGAAGTGAAAACCCTATTAAACATAAAAGCCATAGAGGGAGTTCCACTTCCACAGAGAAATCAAGGGTTATACTCTCGCTTCTTCCTTCTGCGAAAGAAAGGTCCCACAGCAGAGTACAGACCTATACTGGATTTGAGATTGTTGAACAGATTCATTCGAAGAGAGAAATTTCGAATGTTAGCACTTCATCAAATCTTCCCTCAACTCCACCAAGGGGACTGGATGTGTTCCATCGATCTAAAGGATGCATACTTTCATGTTCCAATTTCAAAGAGACATCGCAAGTTTCTAAGATTTCAAGTGTCTGTTCATCATTACCAATATGCAGTGCTTCAGTTCGGGCTGAAGTCGGCTCCCCGAACATTCTCCAAGTGTATGGTGGAGGTAGACGCTTTTCTTCGGAAGCAGAGGATTTTCATTTACCCTTACTTGGACGACTGGCTCCTGAAAAGTTTGTCCCCATCTCTGCTGGAGGATCATCTCGCAAGATGTCGTCAACTCCTGCACAAGTTGAGACTTCAGGTCAATTTCAAGAAGGCCATACTAAACCCAACTCAAAAGATTCACTATCTGGGTTCCTTCCTGGACACAAAAAAAGTAAACGTGTGTCCTTTGGAGGAGAGGTGGTTATCAATTCGAGCAAAATGTCAGCCTCTTCTTCATCCAAGTTTCCCGACAGTTCTTCAAGTGTCCTCCCTACTGGGGTCAATAACGTCATGCATCTTTATTGTCCCAAACGCAAGGTTGCACATGCGTCCACTGCAGCAATGTTTAGAAGATCAATGGATGCAGATGTCGGGGTGCTGGGAGGATCAGATAATCCTTAATCAGGCAGCCAAGGATTCCATCCGATGGTGGATGAAGAGGTCGCACATAATGAAAGGAGTGCCGTTTCAACAAGATCCTCCAACTCAGTCTTTGATCACAGATCCTTCTCTCCAGGGTTGGGATGCTCATATGGCCCTCTGCAAGTACAAGGTCTATGGTCCGAATCCGAGAGGGGCTACCACATAAATCTGCTAGAACTAAGAGCGGTACGTCTAGCTCTCAAGTCCCTGTTTCCATTGTTCAGGTCTCGATCCCTTCTGATTCAAACAGACAATACAACAACAATGTTTTATTTAAACAAACGGGGGGGGGTACCCGGTCAAGGACTCTCTCCATGGAGGCTCAGACCATATGGCACTGGTTGCTGGCAAGGGATTTGTCGATAGTGAATGTTCATCTGCCGGGCTCCCTCAATTCTCAGGCAGATTTCCTCAGCAGGGACTTTGTCAAGGCTCACGATAGGGTCCTCAACGACTACGTCGGTCAATATTTTTTAGGCATGGGGAACTCCAGACATCGTACTGTTTGCAGACGCGGGAAGC
The DNA here is from genome assembly GCF_964263255.1 of Lissotriton vulgaris. Lineage (NCBI taxonomy): Eukaryota > Metazoa > Chordata > Amphibia > Caudata > Salamandridae > Lissotriton > Lissotriton vulgaris. The sequence continues at coordinate 234,557,843 of NC_141689.1, forward strand.
GCAAAATGCTCCGTCTTCGCATTCAGGTTTCCCCAGGAGGGATCTCAAGGGAATGCCCTTTTGATAGATTGGTGTCAGAACTTACTGTACGCTTCTCCTCCGATCCCATTAATACCAGCAGTGATCAACAAGATGTACAGCACCAACTCCAGGATGATTCTCATTGCCCCGGAGTGGCCGCGCCAGTGGTGGTTTCCAGACCTTCTTCAGTTGTCGGAAGTGCCACACAGGAGATTGCCATGTCGCCAGGATCTTCTGACCAAGCAGGATGGGAGAGTGTTCCACCCCAACTTGTCCTCCCTACGGTTGGCAGCATGGCTCCTGAAGTCATCCAGTATGGTCACTTGTAATTAAATCCAGACTGTATGCATATCCTTAAAGAGGCGAAACGTCCTTCTACGAGGAAGTCATATGCTTTCAAATGGAAACTATTCTTCCTGTGGTGTGTGGACAACGGACATGATCCCATCCAAGGTCAAGAGCAGGCGATTCTGCCTTATTTGCTGCATTTGGTGAAGGCTGGCCTTCAGTTTAACTCTATTAAAGTTCATCTTGCAGCGATCACCGCCTATAGAAAGTCACCTAACCAGACTTCTTTCTTTAGGATGCCAGTGGTGAAAGACTTTCTGGAAGGCCTAAGAAAAGTATATCCTCCAGTCAGATCTCCTTCTCCTCCTTGGGAACTTAATATTGTGTTAACTAAGTTAATGGGAACTCCTTTTGTGCCTATTCACAAAGCTTCCTCACAACATTTTACTTGGAAGGTTGCATTCCTGGTAGCCATTACTTCTGCTCACAGCGTGAGCGAGATGGAATGAAATAAAATGAAGGCGCTTTGTTGTAAGGAACCTTGCACTGTGTTTCATGCTAATTGAGTAGTTCAGAACACACCCTGCTTTTTTGCCCAAGGTAGTGTCGGACTTTCACATTAACCAGACTATAACTTTACTGACTTTTTTCCAAATCCTGCGAATCCCCCAGAAAGATCTCTACATTCTTTAGATCTTAAGAGGGTTCTCAAGTTTTATTTGGACAGAACAAAGGCATTGAGAAAGTCAGACCGTTTGTTTGTTAACTATGGTCCTATTAACACGGGGTCTGCAGCGTCCAAAAGATCCATATCTAGGTGGATTGTTTCCTGCATTGTCCTAGCCTACCAATTAGCCAACAGATCCTTATCAGGAAGGCCTAAGGCTCATTCTACGAGGGGAAAGGCTTCTATCACAGCTCTCCTAAGGAATGTTCCTATGGCGGAGATTTGTAAAGGAGCTACATGGCGTTCAGTCCATACTTTTACTCGCCCTTATGGTCTTGATTCAGACACACAGGCAGATGCTCAGGTTGGGCAAGCCTCATTAAGAAACTTGTTTGCTAATACTAGCTAAAATGTATGTGCCAGTTATTTAATCTCTATTTTCTGTTCGCCCGCTTGGAAGTGGGTATGAGCTTGCTACTCTATTCAGTGCTTATAACTATTGATGAGTATCCCCTGGAAGAGAAGGATAAGTTACTTACCTGTAATCCTAGTTCTCTTCTAGGGGTATACTCATCAAAGTCATAAGCACCCTCCCGCCTCCCCGGGCGAGCAGTAGCATTGTTTTTGATATGTTATTATTGCATTCTGTATACAGGTTCCTGCAGGTTTTTCCTATACCGTACAAAAGAACTGACCTAACTGTCACCTGTGGGGCATGATGGGAGCAGGGTTCTCCTGGAGGCCTTAAAGGCAAAGTGTTCAGATTCTCTGAGGCCTTAACCCCTTCGATGCTCATGACCGAACGGTTCCTGCTGACATCGGTTGAGCTGTGCTCATGACGGAACCGTTCCGTCATGACCACACCCATTAACATTATGGGTCAGCACCGGGGATAAATCTGGGCAGCAGCCAAGGTGTTAAAGGCGAGGTGCCTGTCTCCTTTTCTGTACAGGGATGTTATTTATTTATGCAGCCTGTTTAGGCTAATTGCCTCTTATTACCTGCTCTTTGATGAAAATAAAAGGTTGTTTTCTGTGGAATGCATCTAAGGTTCAGGTCCTTTACTTGCATTGTATGTTGTGAGTGATTTTCATTCTGCAGAAGACATGCCATTATGGCTTTATTAGCCTATTGGATATGGTTAGGGCTGCATATTAGTTTATACATGTATATGTGTATAATGTTTTAGTACTATGTACTCTTTTTATATATTTTACACATATATATATGTATTTGGCTATATGTTCTGGGTTTCCACTTCTGGGCGGAGATAATTCAGTGCTTATGACTTTGATGAGTATACCCCTGGAAGAGAACTAGGATTACATGTAAGTAACTAATCTCTCTCTGTTTCTTGTTTTGCTATCCTGAGATCCCTTAGAAAAATGCTCCACCTCATTCCGATGGACTCACGAAAAACAGTTGTCCATGCTTTGGTCAAAGCTAAATTGGACTTTGCTAACTGTCTCTTCTCTTCCAAGGGATCCTCATCAATAGTCATAAGCACTGAATATTCCCACCCATGTGCGGGACCCCGGAAACAATATAAAAATATATATGTAAAAACACATATATCTAACACCACATATATGCACGTACATATATTATTTTTCTCACACCAATGCAGGGCCAAGAAAGAGGCTAAACCAATGTAAAACCTTGTACATGTACTGCAATTATGAAGGAAACCAAGAACACATTAAATCAAATAATCTCTGAATTTTGTGTTTTAATGAGTAAAACCACTCATCATTCCTGAAAATTGCTCCTCATAAAAGACATTGTTAGCCTCAAGCTGCATTGAAAAGCAATAACATAGAAAATGAAAGCATTTTCAACCTAAAAACTGGCACTGTGCCTTTAAGGCAGCCCTGAACTCCAGGCTTCCCATCATGCCTCAGGGGTGACAGTTAGGTCAGTTCTATCCGGCTCCTTCTGTTAGGACCCTGGTTAACAGCTCCCACCTTTTTTTGACTTTCTGTCAGAAATATTTGGTGTTTTCTTCAATTTTTGGATTTCACTCGATGGGTTTTTACCCTAGAGAGATAGTTCTACCTTTTTTGGGCTCAAAAAAGGTTAATTTTTTGTCAAAATGCCTAAGGCTCTCTTTGATACCTGCCCTGCCTGTGGGCATAAGAAGGCTTGGTCAGATACACATCCAGTGTGTATTCGCTGTCTACCGGACTCTCATGAGGTAGCATCTTGTGTCCACTGCCAGTCCTTGTCATCCAGAACTATCAAGGACAGAGAAAGAAGCAGGATTTATGGACTTTTTGAGAGAGGTAGGTCTCCAAAGAGACTTAAGCGGTCAACGTCGAAAAAAGTCCCGACCTGCTCTCCTTCGCCGTCGGGATCGGTGTTGAGGTCTCCAACGACGAAGAAGGTGAGGTCTTCAGCGTCGAAAGACAAGAAATCTCTGCTGGCGTCAACCGGGCGATGTGCAGCGTTGAGAGAGAGGTCACCGTTGAAGCAGGGCGGCTCAACGTCGAGACCTCCGTCGTCAAAGGCTCAGGGAGAGTCATCGACGTCGAAGCCTCTGCCGTCACCTAGTCATCGGCGATCGGCGTCGAGGCAGCCTCCGTCGACGTCTGGTCATCGACGCTCGACTTCGAGGCATCCTCCGTCGACGCCAGGTCATCGGCGATCGGCGTCGAAGCATCCTCCGTCGTCGCCAGGTCATGGGCGATCGTCGAGAAAATATCCGTCGACGATCCATTCGACGTCGAGGCACTCATCGTCGTCATAGGATCCTCCGTCTGCGTCACACCGCTCGACGTCGAGGCATTCGCAAGTGTCGGTAGGACACTCGCCGTCGAGAGAGGAACAAAATTCGACGGTGGAAAAGCATTCATGGACTTCACCTCTTCCAAAGTCGACGTCGTGGCATGGAACTCCAGTGGTTCAGCATCAACCAGTGGCGCAGCGGTCTCGGAGGTCTTCTTGATCCGCTTCAGCTGCAGAGGATAACCAGGGCTCGCAAATGAGTGTCAGTCACGCTGCCAAGCAGAAGAGGTCTCCAAAGCAGAGAGATCCTCGCAGTTGCTCCAGATCTGCGGCTGGCTCAGGTTCAGACTCTAGCCCGGATTTGATTATTTATAAGTCGGCCAGCGAGGAATCCAGGCATTCGCAAAGGGATGCAACGCCTTTTTCACACTCCCCAGTGAAAGATCCAGTTCCAAAGTCGCCTACTATCAGGCTTTCACAGAGATGGAATAGGTCACTTCATCACTGGGCTAAAGACAAGGAAACAGCGTATCAGATGCAGCAACCGCTCTCTAGGCCTAGAGAATGGTCACGCTCTCCAGTTCGCCAAAGAGAAAGATCACACTCTCCAGTTCGCCAGAGAGAAAGATCACGCTCTCCAATTCAACAGAGAGGAAGATCACGCTCCTCAGGTCTCCAGGGGGAAAGATCACGCTCCCCAGTTCGCCAGAGGGAAAGATCACGATCCCCAGTTTGCCAGAGGGAAAGATCACGCCTACCCCAAAAGACTCTCCTTCAACGAGGGTATCACCGATTGATGATATCTTCACGTTTCAGGACATACTTGGTAGGGTAGCTCTTAAACTGGGAGTTACCTTAAAAGCGCCGCAGATCAAGACCTCAATCATTTTTGAAACGCTGCAGCATAGGTCTGCACCCAAACCTCTTCTGCCTTTGGTGCCGGGGATTATAGAGCCTGTTATGGACATCTTCTTAACCCCAGCAACGGCCAAGGCTGCTCCGGCGAGGATCCTTAAAAAGTACAAATCTCCAGAGGACGACCCGCTATTCCTCAGAGTAGATCCTCCCCCGGACTCAGTGATTATTGCAGCGGCCTAGAAGTCCAGTGCAGTCGCCTCATTCTCCACTGTTCCTCCGGATAAGGACCGTAAGATACAAGACTCGTGGGGAAGGCGGGTCTGTAATTCATCAGCGGCTTTTCTCAAAGTCTCCAATGCGGAAGCCCTCTTGGGGCGGTATGACCGATCCCTGTGGGATTCTCTGCAGCGCTTTGTGGAAAAACTCCCGGCAGAGGATCGTAAGGATTTTGAGGAAATCCTCCTGGAAGGCAGTCAAGTCTCCAACCAGGTGATAAGCGCCGCAGCGGATGGGGCTACCCTAGCAGCTCATTGAAATGTTCATGGGGTAACGGCAAGAAGGTCCTCATGGTTGCGACTTACGGCTTTAAAACCAGAAGCCCAAGCGCGTATATTGAACTTACCTTTTTCAGGCGCATCGTTGTTTGGCACAAGTGCGGAAGAAGAGATGCAGCGCATGAAGGCAGAGCTGGAGACCCTCAAGGCGGTTGGTCTTGAGAAGGAGTTCAAAAGAAAATTTCGCTCCTTTAACAAGGGCTCGGCAAAGCAGCGGGTTCAAACCCCGAACTGGCAAAAGAGCCAAGATCGGCAGGGGTAGCAAAAGTCCCAGTACAAAGGGAAGCGTAATTACAAGGAGGAAGTAATCCACGCCAAGGTAACAACACCGGCAAGACTCAATCCAAACAATGAGTCGTTTCTTCCCCCAGCGCCGTGGACCACTCCAGTGGGGGGAAGCCTGGCAAATCATTTGAAAGAGTGGCAAAGCATCACAAAAGACAGATGGGTGTTGTCTACGCTTCAGAATGGGTACTGTCTTTGTTTCAATCATCTGCCTCCACCGGTTCCCCCGATGTCAACATCGAATCATCAGGTGCACCTGCTGCAAAGGGAAGTCGCCACTCTACTCAAAGTCAGCTATCGAGAGAGTACCAGTCTCTCAGAGGGGAAAAGGGGTGTACTCCCGTTATTTTCTGGTAAAGAAAAAAGGACAGAAGGCAGAATACAGACCCATTTTGGACTTGCGAACGCTGAATCTGCACGTCAGAAAGGAGAGATTTTGCATGTTGGCGCTTCACCAAATATATCCACATCTCAGGAAGGGGGATTGGATGTGTTCGCTGGATCTTCAAGATGCTTATTTTCATTTTCCAATACACCCCAGTCACAGAAGATTTCTTCGGTTCAGGGTGGGGACCTCCCACTATCAGTTCAAAGTCCTACCGTTTGGGTTGAAGTCGGCCCTCGGGTGTTCACGAAGTGTGTGGCAGTGGTGACAACTGCTCTTCGACGCAGAGGGGTCTTCGTGTACCCATACTTGGACGATTGGCTGGTGAAAGGTCCTTCCCCAGTCAGCATAAGGAATCAATTCCAGACTTGTATACAGCTCTGCCAGAGGCTAGGGCTACATGTCAACTTCGGAAAGTCAGTCATTCAGCCCACTCAGAGGATCCACTTTCTTGGAGCTATTCTAGACTCCGAGGCAGGAAAAGTGTTTCCTTCGGAGGAGAGACAATCATCGATCACCCAGAAATGTCAGCTGATTCTTCGCGACAAGGTTCAGCAAGTGCACAGGATTGCCTCCCTGCTAGGGTCGATGGCCTCTTGCATCTTCCTGGTCCTGAATGCCAGACTTCGAATGCGTCCTCTTCAGCAGGATCTGGAGGACAAATGGGACCAACAATCGGCTCGCTGGGATGATCACATCATCCCAGAAGCAGCTCGAGCTTCTATTCCATGGTGGACAAAAGCTCAGAATATGCAGGTGGGAGTCCTGTTCCATCAACCTCCTCCTGTGCAAACGCTGATCACTGACGCCTCCCTTCTGAGCTGGGGAGCGCACATGGGACCACTCCAGGTGCAAGGTCAGTGGTCACACAAGTAAAGTACTTATCATATCAACATGCTGGAGCTGAGAGCAGTTCATCTAGCTCTCAAAGCGTTCCTCCCCTCAATCCAAGAGGCATCTGTGTTAGTACAGACAGACAACACCACCACAATGTACTACTTAAACAAGCAGGGGGGAACGCGCTCCCGGATGTTGTCATTGGAAGCGCAGAGGATTTGGCATTGGCTTCTGGCTCGCAGGCTGTCTGTCACGGCGGTTCACCTTCCAGGAGAACAAAACGTGAGGGCAGACGCTCTAAGCCGTCATTTCGACGACAAAGAAGACTGGGTTCTTCACGGCTAAGTGGTAGAGGAACTTTTTCAATCCTGGGGTCGTCCCACTATAGACCTGTTCGCGGACGACCAAAACGCCAAATGCGAAACTTCGCCTCCAGGTTCCACCGGCCAGGCTTGAGAGGGAATGCTCTTTTGATCGACTGGTCAAACAAATTTGTGTACGCCTTTCCACCTCTCCCGTTGATTCCGAAGGTGGTGAGCAAGCTAGCACACTCGTGCACAACAATGAATCTGATTGCTCCCGATTGGCCGAGGCAGTGGTGGTACACAGACCTGCTTCACCTATCAGTGGCTTCTCACAAGAGGCTACCATGCAGGCCGGACCTGTTGTCCAAGATGGACGGGAGGATATACCATCCCCACCTTCCGTCACTGAGCTTGGCAGCATGGCTCCTGAGGTCATCCAATACGGCCATCTAGGTTTGCCAGAGGACTGCATGTTCATTCTGAAAGAGGCAAGGCGTCCTTCCACCAGACATTCGTATGCATGCAAGTAGAAGAGATTCTATATGTGGTGTATTCAGAATAATCTTGATCCAATCAAATGTCAAGAAGAAGCAGTTCTTCCTTATTTCTTGTTTCTGGCAAAAGCAGGTTTAAAATGTAATTCCATCAAGGTGCACCTAGCTGCCATAACGGCTTATAGACGGTCACCTTCTCAAACCTCTTTTTTCCAGCTAACATCTGTCAAGGACTTCCTGCAGGGGTTGAAAAAAGTATACCCTCCAGTGCGTCCTCCTTCTCCACCCTGGGAGTTGAACCTGTTGCTATCAAAGTTAATGGGTCCTCCTTTTGAACCCATTCACAAAGCTACTTTACAACATCTTTCATGGAAAGCAGCTTTTTTGGTGGCTTTCATGTCAGCTCGCAGAGTGAGCGAGATTCAAGCCCTGTGTGCATCAGAACCCTATATGGTGTTCCATTTGAATAGGGTGGTGCTTCGGACGCATCCATCTTTTCTGCCTAAAGTGGTGTCAGATTTTCATGTAAATCAAGCCATCTCTCTGCCCCACTTTTTTTCCAAACCCCTCTACTCCAGCTGAGAGGGCTCTGCATTCCTTAGACCTGAGAATGGTTTTAAAATTCTATCTTGACAGGTCTAAAGTGATACGTCTTTCTGATCATCTTTTCGTTAATTATGGATCGATCAGGTCAGGCCATGCTGCCTCCAAACGTTCAATTTCCAGGTGGATCGTTTCATGTATCAAGCTTGCTTATCAGCTAGCACAAAACCCCCCGGGGTTTTCTCCCAAAGCGCATTCCACTAGGGGAAGGGCCGCGACTGCGGCTTTTCTCAATAATGTGCCCATGTCTGAGATCTGTAAGGCGGCGGCCTAGCGGTCCGTCCATACATTTACAAAACATCATTGTCTTGATTCTGACACGAGAGCAGATACCCAAGTAGGCCAAACCTCCTTGCGAAATCTGTTTAACAGCCAGTCTAGGCTGTGATGTTGGGTCTTGTAAGATGGAAGATGTACTTCTCATTTACCTGCAGGTGGGTGTTGGGCTTGCTATTCTATTCAGTGCTTATGACTATTGATGAGGGTCCCCTGGAAGAGAAGGATAAGTTACTTACCTGTAATCCTAGTTCTCTTCCAGGGGTATCCTCATCAAAGTCATAAGCAACCCACCCACTTCCACAGGTAAATGAGAGCTGTACGTTTTTTATATTTGTATTTAGCCCTGACATCAGGGTTATGCAAAGAACAACTGACCTAACTGTCACCCCTGAGGCATGATGGAAAGCCTGGAGTTCAGGGCTGCCTTAAAGGTACAGTGCCAGTGTTTTGGTTGAAAATGCTTTCATTTTCTATGTGTTTGCTTTTCAATCCAGCTTGAGGCTAACAATGTCTTTTATGAGCAACTTTCAGGAATGATGAGTGGTTTTACTCATTAAAACACAAAATTCAAAGGTTATTTGATTTAATGTGTTCTTTGTTTCCTTCATAATGGTGGCCTTCGGAGTTGGGTGTGACTCCCCTCCCAGCGGCAGAGATAAAAAACCTGGGGGTGTGGCTTGATCCTTCTCTGAGCTTCATCTGTCATACCAAAAAGGTGGTGGCTTCTTGCTATGGCATCATCAGAGGACTTCGACCCATCCTCAAATTCTTTGATGCACCCACAAGACAGGTGGCGGTCCAAGCATCAGTGCTGTCCAGGCTGGACTATGCCAGCTCCCTACTGGCGGGGGTTAACCAGTCAGAATTTCTGCGGCTCCAGCGGGTTCAAAACGCTGCGGCCCGACTGGTGACAGGTCTGCCTAGGCGGTGCTCGGTGTCCAATGCCCTGCGCTCTCTCCACTGGCTCCCTGTGCAGCAGAGGATTAGATTCAAGGTTCTCTGCCTAGCGCATTTAAAATCCTCAAGGGTACTTCCCCACAAATCTTGGAGAAACTGCTGATCCCCTATGTCCCCCCTCGCACTCTTAGATCGCTAGGCCAGAACTTAGCAGTGGTCCCACGTTTTAAGTTGAGCAGAATTGGTGGCCGCTCCTTTCGAGTCCTGGCAGCGAGCTGGTGGAATTCTCTTCCTCCTCAAATCCGGGCCATCGATGAGCTCCTTCAGTTTAGACGGGCTATCAAGACCTTTTTATTTGTTTAGCTCATCTGTTGTCTCTTCTCCTTTCTGCCCGCTTTTAATGATGTGTTATGTTTACCTTCTCAAAGCGCCAGGACGCCCCTTTGCTGGGGCAGCTGTGCGCGGTACAAATAAAAATAACATAACATAATTGCAGTACATGTACAAGGTTTTACATTGGTTTAGCCTCTTTTTTGGGGCTGCATTGGTGTGAGAAAAATAATATATGTACATACATATATGTGGTGTTAGATATGTGTTTTTACATATATATTTTTATATTGTTTCCGGGGTCCCGCACATGGGCGGGAATATTCAGTGCTTATGACTTTGATGAGGATACCCCTGGAAGAGAACTAGGATTACAGGTAAGTAACTTATCCTATTTGGGCTTCACTGCCTTTCTTCTGCAACTGCGTCAATTCATCCAAAATTCGGCCCTCCACCTCATTTTTAAAATTCCCTCACATTATTCCATTTCTTCTTATTTACAGCATATTCACTGACTTCCTTTGGTCAAGAGAATTCAATTTGAAGCTCTTACTTTAGTGTTTAGAGAATTCTATCAGAAGGGACCTCTATATCTGAGGAAGAGACTGAGACCTTATTTCCAGTCCGAACCTTGAGATGCAACAGCTTGAAACCTCTCAATATTCCTTGTATTTGTAAAGCTAGACGAGAACCTACTTACTTGGCTTCTAAATTGTGGAAAGCTCTGGCACTCAGTCTCCACTGCATCCCCTCGAAATCAACTTTTAGAAGCACGCTAAAAACGTTCTTGTTTGATACAGATCGGATGGCTGAGTAGTTTGTTCAGTTCCTCTCCTCCCTTTGTTCTTGTCGCTTGCGAAGGGACACCTCTACGGAGGTAGGTGTGCGCTTTACAAATGTCCTGAATTGAATTCACAATGATTCAGTGAGTAATTTATTTTAGTCCAGAAACCAAACTTTTAATATGTTGAAAACCTGAATTTCTAATTATGGTTGCTTCGGCAGGACCCTTCAAGACTACTGATGAAATATCACTCATAGGTATATCTGCTTATAATGATAAAAGTAGAGTGTAATTGGATCTGATGGAAACAAATATTAAAGACCCTGAAATAGAAATATTATAATGCACTTACCCAGATTTTAAATATACGTACATGTTAAATATATTAAAGTCTCTGTATTATGAATATTGCATATTACTGAGCTGCACAGTTATTTAACTACAAAAGCTTCTGCACACTGTCTGGCTTTGACTTAAAACAGACAGCATTACATTTCTTCTCAGGGGAACTGAAAAAAAGCACACTGAGCAGTCTCGGCCTTACAAAGATGATAAAATTGTAAATGCAAACAAGTTACCCTTAAGTGCTAATTAACAGAACCTTAAAAGGAAATTATGCTAACTGTTGTTCATTCCATTATTTTTTCCATTCCAATAAGACAATGGTCTTACTGTAAGATTTGATTTTATGAAGCTTTCAGTTATCTCCCCTAAGGTGCTGGATGTACTATATGAATTTCATAAGAGTGAGAAGAATGAGACTGAATCTCAGAAGCTGTGATTTTTGTCACCCGAAAATAGGCAAAGATCTCCTAGCCGCATCGCTGCGGCGGCTTTTCCCGCTGTGTGCGGCAATTTTCAAAAAGCCGCGTTACGTGACGAGCTCAGCTCGTCATCCGCATAGCAGCGCCGTAGCTGATGGCGAGCTGAGCTCGTCATTAGCAGCGAAGTGGCTAAATAAAGCCAGCTGAGGCCTCTTTCACTTCTCTGAACCTTGATGACGAATCTGTGAATATTGAATTTCTATATTATCTTCACTCATATCTAAATTGATTCACTCAGTGCAAAGAAGCTTCTTAAAAGTTAGTCTGGCCAGAGATGAGTAGGAACAAAGTCACTTAAATCAGGGGCATTTGCAGATGTTAATTTGTACACCTCAAACTGGTAATAACTGCCTGTGTACATGAATACTATTTAGAATCAATAATTTTTATTGTGCGGTAGCAAGGTCACAAATACATAGCTTAGCTGCCTACATCAGGGCGCCGGCAGAGTGAAAACTGAAGAGCATTACACAGCGTTCAGGTCTACATCCCGGGGGATGACCTCGTGATGAGTTCAAACCTCAGTGAAATCGTAAGGGACCTAGCGAAGATAGCACCTTTATAAACAATATGAAACAAAGAAACCCCACCCTCTCTCCGCATCAATTTGAGACCGCCTTTCTTGACACCCCTTAGCCACCAATCAATGGTCAACATCTAGCAATTCAATCAGTGGATGCACCAGGTGGTTCTAATGGTATGAGCCGTAGGATTTGCAAGTTTTTCGGGCACGTTACTTTCCTCATGTCTTTAGTAAGGAGCTGCAAAAATGGGGCCCATAGTTTCGCGTATTCCTTGCCCTTCCTACTCTAAGCGATAGGTGCTCCATTGCTAACAGTTGCCATAGTCTCTGAATCCAATCTCAAGGGTCTGGAACTAACGAAGACCCCCAATGTGCTAAGAGCACCTGTCTCGCCTTAAGTAGTTTTAAGGCTATCTGCCTGCCCCTCTATGAATTCAGCGGGACGGACCTAGAGTGGGGGAGTCCCAGTAGTGTATGTTCGGGAGCCTGTGGCAATGTAATCTGAAATGCTGCATCAACGTCATTGAGGATTGCTGTCCAGTAGCGCACCAGCTTCGGGCAGTGCCACAGGAAGTGCACCAGAGTACCGGTAAGGCCACACCCCTACCAGCAGAGGATCTTTCCCAACACCTAATGCGCTCTGGAGTATAATACCACGCAGATTCCGGAACCAGCTGTATTCGAAGCAGTGTGATGGGCATGGTAAAAGATGTGTTCCCATTCTTTGTGTGTTAAGGGCCTCCCCAGCTCAGTCTCTCACCTGATTTGCACCTTTGTGCAGTGTCTCTTAGGATGTGTAGTGATCATGGAGTAGAGTTCAGATAGGAGTTTACGATCATCCTTCTTACACACCAGCCACTTTTCTAAGGTTTTCAAGGGGCGAGACAGAGCGAAGTTCTCGAACCGTGTGACCCAATGTGCGACCTGTGAGTAGTGTAAGGCATCTGACGCTGGTAGATCATAATCCTTACGTAACTGAGGAAAGGGGATCAAACCTTCAAGATCAAAAAGTGAACCTACCCTTTTGCAACCCTCTTCCCTCCATCGATGAAAAATCGGGAACGCACAACCTGGTTGAAAGTCTGGATTGTCCACGATTGGGGACATAGGAGAAGGTAAACGTGTTCCACCCTTTCTGGCGTGCTAGCCGGTCCCACACTTTGAGGGTCGGGGAGGTGACCAGGGAGGAGTATAGCCCCCCATGCTCTAAGTCTGTGTGGAAGCTACAGTTCGCGCCATATGTTTCGTCCAGCCACTGTTTGGTCCATAAGGTTCCAGTGTTTACTGGACAGGGGCCTGTTCCAATCCATGATGTAGCAGAGGTAAGCCGCTTGGTAAGACGCACCCACGAGCGGGAAGCCAAGCCCTCCCTGCGCCTTTGAGGAGGTTACAAGCGCCAAGGCTAGCCGCGGTTTCTTGTTATCCCATAATAACTTGTTAAGGAGTCCTTGCAGTTTCCGAAGGACGCCTGGCGGTGGGCTCACAGAGAGCATTTGGAAGATGTATAGGATGCGCGGAAGCACAGTCATCTTCACTGCTGCTAATCACCCGTACCATGCCAGATTGAGACGTGACCAAGCGGACAGTGCCTTGGCCGTTTGTTCCATCAATAAGGCATAATTGAGGGCGGCCATCTTAGCGATGGACGAGGTCAGCTGAATGCCCAGGTATGTGATGTCCGTGTGCACCCATTGAAAGGCAATGTCTTGTTGTAGATCCTGGACCTCAGTTCCGGGGATAGAGATATTAAGAATTTGCGACTTAGTAAAGTTAACTTTGAACCCTGCGACTTCCCCAAAGGCAGTAAGCTCCCTAGACAGGTACCGCAGAGTTGACTGAGGCTGCATGAGTGAGAGGATGACCTCATCGGCATACATACTACTTTTATGTGTGTCAGCTCCAAATTTGAGACCTACAATGTCGGGGTTGGACCGAATGCTTTGGGCGAAAGGCTCCATATAGAGCGCTAATAAGTGGGGAAGGAGACACCCCTGTCGCGTGCCCCGGGCAATAGGGAAAAGGGTTGATTTGCAACCATTAACCCGCACCGCTGCCATGGAAGAGGCGTATAAGCAGTGAACCCACCGGACGAAGTTATCACTGAACCCGAATGTACGTAGAACTGCAAATAAGTACTCCCAATCAACGCTGTGAAAGGGCTTTTCTGCGTCAATCGAGAGCAAGAAGGCCGCGCGCGATCGGTGTACAAGATCAATCCGGTGTAGGCGCTGCTTAGTGTTATCCCCTCCTTGTCGCATCGGAATAAGACCGGACTAATCAGAGTCTATAAGATCATCCATATGGGGCTAAGTTGTGAGGCCAAAACACTCGCAAACAACTTCACGTCGAAATTAAGGAGCAAAAGTGGCCGGTACGACCCACAATCTTTAGGTTCCTTTCCAGGCTTAAGAATTGCAGAAATTGCCGCTTCAGACATTGAAGACGTCACTTCCCCAAAGTCGAGGAAGGAATTAAAAAGCCTTGTTGAAAGGGGAGCCAGCTCCATGCAGAATGTTTTATAGAACAGCGCTGGAAAGCCGTCTGGCCTCGGTGACTTAGCCACTTTTAGCCGTGCTATCGCGGATATGACCTCCTCTGTGCAAATGGCTCACTCCAAATTTCAGCCGATGATTTGGAGTAATACCGCAGGAATTAAAGTAGTTCCCTGGGTCATGCAAGTGGGCGTCTCCCTTAGTGTACAGACGATGATAAAACTGACAAAAGGTGTCGACAATAAGGGCATCTGTGTTCTGTTCCACCGCATTCAGGTCCTGAATCGATTGGATCGCAGAGCTCTGTGCTAGCGCTCGGAGTCAATGTGCAAGCCTCCTCCCACACTTATCCTCACTGAGATAGAATTTGTGAAGCAGTCTCAGGAGAGCATGCTCAGCTCGATCTAGGTCCAAATGCTTCAGCATGCGTCGCCGCGTTTCCAACTCCCTCCAAACTCTCAGCTCCCCGGTCTGCTTGTGAACTGCCTCTAGTTCTCCCACCTCCTTTTCTAATGCTGCGCAGTTTTCTTTGCGTAGTCGCGCAAAGGATGCCGCAATCGCAATAAATTCACCCGCACCACCAGTTTCAGAGCCTCCCACAACGCAGCAAGGGTAGTGTCTTCTTGGTCGTTTTCCGACACATAGTGTACTATAGATCTCGGATTCAGTTGGTGACCTCTTCAGAATGAAGAAGGGAGTCGCGGAGACACCAACCCGGTGCCGTCGAACACGAATGTGAGTAGTACTGAAATGAGGGCGTGATCGGAGAGGGAGCAGGGGTGATATCCGCAGCGTGCAAGTTAGGGAGGAGAGATGAGGCTAAAAAATGATCCAGACGCGCATATGTTTTGTGTGCTGCTGAAAAGTAAGTATAGTCGCTCTCAGTAGGGTGCTGAATACGCCACACATCACCCAATCCACAGTCAGTCAACCATTGTTTCCCTCCCTGCGACAGCGCCCCTTACTGATTAGACCTCTGCTCCGAACTATCCAGCCCTGGATCCATCACAACATTTAAGTCTCCCCCAATCAAAAGCGCCGTATCAGGAGAGGCAAGAACCTCGGACAGAGCTAGAGGCAAAAAGGGCTCTTGCCGTTCATTTGGGGCATATAAGGACCCTATCATCATATGTGTGTCCCCCCCCATTGTACCCGGACTGCTAAGAACCTGCCCTTGATGTCTGCCACAGTGGAAATTACTTTGCGTTGTGAGCGTGCACTAAAGAGGATTGCCTCTCCATTTTTCTTGGACGACCCCAAATACAATACCTGCAGTGGGAATTGCCTATCCCTCATCTTCTGGTATCTTTAGCTAAAAGATGGGTTTCTTGGAGCAAACAAACATCACTATCGCTTAACACGATTATTTAACCCCCGTACATTCAAGCTCACAATTTTCAGATCCTTACCCATCGCAGCTGAGAGGGGGAGAAAGGCCATGCATCCGCCCAAGCCCGTTAGAATCCAAAACAGTGAAGGTCATCTCACATAACCTAGTTACTTGACAACCCTGCTCATGAACTGATGCGGGCCGCAAAATAATACCCAGAAACCCCAAACCCCAAGCTTTAGAGAACAACAAAGCAAGGAAGGAAAAACAGAAAATCAAGAGATATGACAAAAGTTTGTCTCGATGGTCAAATGTTCAGGGAGATGTGGCACACTCCCAGTCAGTCATGTAGTACAGAGAAACTACTCTATATGCCGGGGAGCGGTGGTACTGCTCACTCTTAGACTGCTTCCTCCCTCCGGCAGCAACAAGTGAACCCAGATGGATGCCATACCTCTTGAAGATCAAGGAACATCAGTGTTGTCTGTCACCTGTGACACCGACGAAAGGGCTGCCTCTCTCTCAAGCCTTCTAGCAGCCGTATCCGGTTTAGAGCTGGGCGACTACCTCCCAACTTGCTGCCATTCCGAGGAGCGTCGACGAGGAAGAGGTTTATCATCCCAAGTCGTGGCAGGGGGCTGTTCCAGACCCAAGATATTACATGCTTCCTTCAGTGAGCGGATCTGCAGGAGTTTGCCTTGGTATTTGAAGGTGAGGCCAAATGGATGGACCCAGGAGTAGGGGATGTCTTGATCTCGGAGAGGGTTGGTGATGGGTTTGAAATCTCTGCGCTTAACCAATGAGGAGGCCGCCAAGTCCTGGTAGAGTGTGAGCTGGTGGCCCCAGAACTGCACCGGGTTAAGGTCTCTTGCCTTGCGGAGGATGCGCTCTTTGAGTTGAAAGTCATGCACACAGACAAGGATATACGGGGGAGCCTTAGCACCGGGTGGGAGTCCCAACCGGTGGACTCTGTCCATTTGATTTTCCCTGACCCTGGTCATCCCCGAGAATCTAATGGAATAGCTCACTAACGTAAGCACGGAGGTCGTCTCCTCCTTCTTCCTTCCAAGGGACTGCCTGAATCTGAATGTTATTACGTCTGAAGCGGTTCTCCAAATCCTCCTCATGGGCCTGAAGATCTATATTCTGCTCCATGAGGTGCATCATCTCCTGCTGAAGCTGGTGCAAGTAGTCTTCTCTCCCCAGGTCGTGCTCCTCCATAGTCGTCACCCTTTCTCCTATGGCATCGTCACAACTCCGAACCTCCCTTAGATCCGTTGAGAGCTGGGAGCGCAGTTCTAGGATATCCTCTTTGATGGCCGAGAACAATTAGACCATAAAAACCTTTGTTGCTGGCGCTTCGTCGTCATCCATTTGTGGAGTCTTGGTGTCAGGCTGGGAGGTGGAGTGACCCGATACTTTCTGTAGGAGGTCTTTCAGGGGTTTCTCTTTCCGATCTCTGGCCGATGACATGATGCAGCAATCAGGTCTCAACTCACTGCAATACACTTCCTAAAGCGAGGCAAAAGGAGGTATCGCTCCAGTCCCACGATAGACCGACCCCCACAGGGCAAGCCGGCTAGTGGTCCAGCTGGGAGGGGGAGCAACGGCAAATTCTGCGTTGTAGCGTGGATAAGGGCAAGACTTGAGTTTCCTGGATTGCGCAGATCTGCCGTCCGCCAGCTGGTCAATAACTCCCTCCGGTCCAGTCCCCTCTCAATGCGGTTTTCAGAGCTCAGGCTGCGGGGTGCATATTGTCAGGGCGAGACTCTAGGGCCCAAAGGGGACCGTGTCCCTGCTGTCATCGAGTTGGAGGCAGGTACCGCAGGCGCTCAGCGCAGGCCGTCGCCAAAGTCAAGGGCGCAGTCAAAGAGGCAGTGGGGGGAAGCGCCGCAGACACAAACCACCCCCTCGTATCGCCCAGACTATGCTCGCTAGTAGAGAATTTGGCTCCTCTCTGGTCCTGTCAGAGGGGACCAGACCCCTCCACAGCTCGGTGTTAATGGTCGCAAGTCCTGGTGTGCAGATTGCCGTCCGGCGAGCCGTGGACCGAGGGCAGGTCCCCCAGTCACCAGAGCACAGCAGGCCACATCCAACAGGCCTCTGAAGCGGGGGTAGGATTCTTAGTATGTGCCCCGCAGAGGCCAGCCCCTGCACCCGCTGCCGCTGTGTGCGATTTGCCGCTGCACGTAATCAAAGTCCTCTTCTGTGACCCACCGGGTCCGAGCTCCACTAATCAGCCCAGGGCCGCGGACCGCACCTCTTACACCAGGCTCCGCTCCCCTCCATCGCCACCCGCCGAGCCTTGCACGCTCAGGAGGGGGGAACTCACTGGAGAAGGCAGACCTCACCACTCAGTAAGCAGCGTCCTCCCCCTACCGGCACAAGCGCCGTCCGCCGATTCGCGGACCGAGTCCCGCACCTGAATGAATGAATGAAACCAGATTTATTAGCGCAACTTAGCCCCAAAGTGTCATGTCCAATGAAGTGTCGTAAATCACGCCAAGATTCCGAGCGGAATTTGACGGCACGGGACAGGCTCCGAGAGAAGGAGGCCACCATTCATTGGTCCATATGTTTTGATCTTTACCGAAGATCAAGACCTCGGTTTTCTCTCCGTTCAACTTCAGAGCGTTTGAAATCATCCAATCGGAGACAGCCTGCATGCAGTTCCTGAAGCTGAGCGCGGAGGTACTCACCGAGTGGGAGAGGGACACCATGATCTGGGTGTCATCGGCGTATGACACCACCTCCATCCCCTGAGCTCTTACTAGCCTAGCAAGTGGGGCCACATACATGTTAAAGCGGGTCGGACTCAAGGCTGACCCCTGTGGAACCCCACATTGCACAGGCTTAGCAGGGGAGAGGAACTCTCCTAGCTTTACCCTCTGCTCTCTCTGGTCAAGGAAAGAGGACAAAAGGCTCAATGTTGGGCCCTCCACCCCTATCTCCCTCAGACAAGCAGTTAAAGTCGAGGGAGATAGGGTATCAAAGGCAGCGGTCAGGTCGAGGAGGACCAAAAGAGTGGTCTGGCCTCGGTCGACCCTTGATCGTTTATTGTCTGTCACTACTGTGAGTGCCGACTCAGTGCTGTGGAATTTTCGGAAGCCATGTTGAGACTGGTCCAGGAACCCAGAGGCTTCAAGGAAAGCAGTCAGATGCTGATTGAGGTGCGATTCCAACATTTTAGCTGGAGCAGGCAGTAAAGAAATCGGCCGGAAATTTTTAAGGGTGTCCGGATCCAGAGTGGGCTCTTTAAGTAATGGCTTGACTATGGCCCGTTTCCAGGATGCAGGGAAAAGGCCCTGAGTCATAGCTTGGTTCATTACCTCAAGAAGAGGGGGCAGCAGGATTTCCCTGCAATCTTTCAGAATCTTCAGAGGGCAGGGGTCCATTGGTGAACCTGATTTTGTCCTGTTTAACAGAGAGTGTATTTTGTCAAGAGTAAGGAGCGGGAAGTTGGTCAGAACCTTAGAGGGATCTTTAGGCCAAGACTCTAAGACAGGTTGAGGCGGGAGAGGACGGGAGCACATTAGATCTCTCTGTGCTTGAAAGAACTGTGCGATCTTGTCGCACAGCTCCTGGGAACCTATGATGGGATCAGGAGTTTGTAGAGAACACAGGGAATCCACAATCTTAAATAATTCCCTAGAGGATGTGAGGGATGATGTGAGCCTGGAGAAGTAGTCCTGCTTTTCTTTGATGACCGTAGTCTTATATTCTCCAAGTAAAAGCTTGTGTGTTTCTCTATCTATGGGGTTCCAAGTTTTTCGCCATTGCCTCTCCTGCCTCCTACATCCCTGCCTCAGCAGGCTGAGATGCTCCATGAACCAGGGGGCAGAAGGTTTCTTCCTAGCTGAATAGCGCAGAGAGGCAGGAGCTAACAGATCTACCGCTCTGGAGATAGAATTAGAAAGATCCAGTGCAGCATCACTGGCATCCTTCAAAGGGGAGATAGAAGTCTGCGCTATAAGGGGGGCAAGAGAGTCATTGGTGATACCCTTATAGTTCCGCTTAAGTATTTTATTAGTAGAACCATGTTGAGGTAAAGAAGAGGGAAGGGTTATAAGTTCTAAGGGAACCGCCAGATGGTCTGACCAGACCAAGGGAATAGGGGGGCCTACAGATAATCTGGGGTAATTGGAGAACACCCCATCAAGGATGTGGCCAGCCAGGTGGGTAGGGCTATTAACCAGCTGATGTAGGCCACATGCGGCCAGGGGGTCCACCAAGGAAAGAGTGTCCTTAAAGCAAAGATCCTCTAGATGAAAATTTAGATCTCCCAGAATCGTAAGGTGGGGTTTGCCAAAGTAGGGTTCCAAGATTTTAAATAGATTAAGGCTAAAGCAGGATCTGGGGCCAGGGGGTCTGTAAATGAGGAGACCGGTGAAGGACACTGAGGGAGAGGAAGAAATAGCAAAGTGAATAGCCTGGAAGAGGTCTGAAGGCGCAGAGAGAGTTTTATTGCGACAAACAGATGAGACTTTAAACAGGATTGCCAGCCCACCACTCCTGCGTCCTGGTCTGTCCAGTCTGTGTAATGCATAGCCCTCAGGGATAGCATACAAGAGCTCGGGACCAGACAGATCAGACGCCCAAGTTTCGGTAATGAAAACCCATGAAGGGCTTCTGTCCGTAACAAACTCATGAAATGCAATGTTATTTTTAATCAGTGACCTGGCATTAATAAGAAAGCCCCTTTCCGAACTGTAGGTTGGCATAGAAGGGGTATTAGCCGAAGGCTGCATATAGGGGGATGAGGGAACAAGACTCGTTATTACGGGTGTAGCAACAGCATACCGGAGAGCGAAGAAAAGCTTCAGGGGGAAGGGTATGGTGACAGGGAAGGGAAGGGGACTTAAGAGCAACTATATCCGTATAGGCATACGACCATTTTACCTGGATGCCCAACGATGTCTTCTCTTTGCACAGCCCGTCCTGCAGCCCGTACTCAACGCGGACGGGCGCAGACGGGCTTGACTTTGGCGAAACTTTGGCAGAATTTCGCTGTTCGCATTCGCTGTGCGCGAATAGGGACTTCTTATTTAAATACGTCAGGTCACGCATCTCTCGTCTCACCTGACTGAGAGCAGCCAATCGGAGCGGGGACCCAATCTCTGCCGGCGTGCCCTCCACACAAGCGGGATAACCCGTGGTGGAACGGGGCCACGGCAGGAATAAGAACAAAGCAGGAAGCTGTGTAAACACAGCACTAGAATGCAACAGTATTAAAAGCACGCAGCAGAATTAAAATAACACAATTCTAAGTTGCAAGTTTTAAAATGTCACAATATCCCAATGTTAATCTTGAGTGCTACAAAATTCAAATAGGTCACCAGAACATCTTAATCATGCCCTGAGACGCGAACCTGGAGTCCGGGTGTTGTGCTACTGTCCCTCCGCTCCACACCTCCCCATCACCGGGAAGTTATCCGCTTCGTTAGGCAGGGGTGGAGAAGTGCCCAGCAGAACACAGGGCCTCCGCCAGTAGCTGTGCCCGGAGAGATGGTCTCTCGACACCACCAATGCCGCACCTCACCGGCCCCAGTCTCCCGAAGGGTCGCAGACAGGCCACCTCAGGGCATACCAAAAGGCTGCTATCTAGAGGCGCTCCTCTCTGCATACTAGTCTACGGCTATCTCGCTCTGACTCGTTCTTCGTGTGGCAATTTACCAGGGAGGGCCAGGCAGCAGCTCCCCCCGCCAGGCAATCTTGAATACGGCAGCTCCGAGGCTCTGATAGCGCCGGGCCGCAACAAGGCCGGGGTCCGACAATCTGAACAAGCAGCAAGGCCACCGAGAAGCTGAGAAAGAGGCCTGCCGTCGGTGTCAGGACATCGGCTCACACAGCATCACTCGACAGTAAGTGTGGATGGGCTCCAGAAAGGGTGATATAACAATGCTTATGGCTGGCAGCGCCGGAGGGAGAGGGACACACGTCCTATCTCACCGCCATCTTAGCCACGCCCCCCCTCATGAATACTATTTATAATGATTATGTGATAGGATATTCATTGAATGCCCACAAGACTGAATTCACAATTATGAATATTATCATAATTTACCTTTTTCTTCTTGAATGTTCTGATCGAGTGGTACCTCAATGGAATTCTGCTCCTTTTCTGGGTTCCCGACTCTTGAACACTGCAAACTGACCAGAATGCTAGCAGGAGTACAATTGTGTCTCTAAAGTGAGGCCCAAGATATAGCTGACTAGTTGTGAAGCAGCTGTTACTCCCCCTGGCTGGCAGTTGGCCTAACCTTCATTTGGCACTTCTTTTAGCACTTCTGTTGTGCTGAAAGGCTAGTCGAACCTACACAGAAACCAATGCAGTAGCAAGGAGTGCTGTACAGCAACTCCTAGTGATCAACATCTTGTTCTAGTACATGGTTTACCTTGTCTTGATTAGGCTCTGGCTACCCAGAAAAGCCCTTTAAATTACTGTGAAGCTCCATCTTTTTCATCCACTAGGTTCTTGGAATGTACTGTTACTTACCAAGTTTGGACATACTTGGATGCCATCACTGTCCATTACGTCCAGGTCATCTTGTCTTCTATTCCATCTAATCGAAAAGGTGCTCACTATGCTTGATAAAAGGATTTTAAAACAAAATTGTTATCCTTATTCGCCACCAACCTCACTTCAATTCAACACCCAAGAAGTCTGTACCCACACTCAGCTAGCTGAAGGACATAGGCAATTGGAAGAGGAGATCCGCCTACAGGTACTAGACCTGCGTGGGCATTAATGAAGAACCAGCTGAGATAACTCTTCCGCCAAGCTCCAAGAGCTAGATGACACTCGTCGTAAAACTGCCAGGGGAAAACTGGAAGTAGCCGACTTAGCCCGAAGAGTATTAAGGCGACATAATCCTAGGACTCGGAGAGAGAGAGAGAAAAAAAAACGAAGTCAATCAACTCTGAGCCCCGTCTGAGTTGCAAGAGGTTCCAAAATGCTTTCTTCTTCTTACTGCTTGATCTAGCAAGATCTAACTTGGAGACCACCAAAACTGAAGTCTGCCAATCGTATGCAAATTTGCCTCTTGGCTAGGAGGATAGCATAGAAAATCAGTGTTCCAGCAGGGCTGGTAACTTGGTCTGCAGAACCAAATATGATTAAAGATAAGTCAAAGTTGATTGGATATCCCAAGGTACTTGCCAAAAAGTTTCCAACACTAATTCCAAAAGGAAGCAAGGGAAGGGCATTCTTTTAACATAGGGATATCGGAGGCAGATGCCTGGCCACATTTCTTGCAACTCACAGGTGGGCCTTTAATAATTTTTGACAGTTTGTGTGGGGAAAAAATAGGCCCTGTGGATATGTAAACAGGTGGTTCCTTTTTAACCAGGCCGGTTTTACTACTTCATTTAAGATCCTACAAGAATTCTGCCATAATTGATTGCAGTCCCGTATAGGTAAGGATCCACCCCACAATGCCTCAACAAGATTGAATTTGCCATCCACAGCTTCGAGTATGACCTGGTACCAAAAAGAAACTTCCTTTTTCCCAGGGGGCTTAGTCACAAGCTGGGATTCAAGGAAGCTGCCACAACCCCCTGAGTTCTTACGATTTAGTTGTGGATGTGATTGGGCCCAGCTTTCCAGGTGAAGGTATTTAAATCTAGAGAGGCCTGCTCCAACCTTGTCCACAAGTTGTTTCCATGAAACAAAGGTACCACCAGGTAGCAGGTCCCCCGAGACCGCTAACCCAGCTTCTCTCAAAGGTATTGCCAGCCTGTCCCTCAAACACTCTGGATGCAAGCTGGAAAAGTAATCAAGCGCAGCCGAGCCCCTCCATTTGGCCCATGTTTTGGCTAGGCCCTGGAGAACCTGCAACTTGACCTTTTAAAAAAAACTTTGGGTCCCCTAATTTAAACAGAAAACCCTCCTCCGGTAGTTTGGCGCCTCTAATCATAGCCAGGAGCATCCCCCCGCACCAGTGTTAACCGGCATTCTCAAAAGCATATGTGAATGTGAAAGTTGGAAAGCCCAGGCATAAAGCTGGAGATCTGGTAAAGCAAGGCCTCCCTTTTCTCTCCTCCGCCTCCGCTTTTTCCATGCGATCCTAGGTGATTTATATGCCCAGACAAATGAGTTAATATCCCTCTGCAACTTGTCGATGGTAGATTTTTCAAAGTGAAGGGGGATACAATTAAAGAGGAAAGTGATTTTAGGGAGTATTGACATCTTAATCAGCTTGACCCTGCCTATAATGGATAAAGGGAGTAGGGCCCAAGATTTCATTAGCCTCTGCCACTCCCTTGCCACCATAGCTATATTGGTCTCGGCGATCTTAGTGATGGCTTGAAGAACATTGATTCCCAAGTATCTCATTTTGGACTGATCCGGTGCTGGTGCTGAGTCCCTCCAAGATTCCAAGTCATAATTTCAGTCTTCGAGGCATTGATTTCATAGCCTGAAACCAAACAGAACTCCTGGACGAGACTGATAACGGCTGGAAAACCTAATTGCACATTAGACGAAGATATCGTCAGAATACAAGGCGACCTTCCTCTCCCACTCCCCATACTTAAAAGGCTGGATAATAGGGTCGCATCTAAGCCGTTGAGCAAATGGCTCAATATATAAATCAAAAAGGAGAGGGAAGAGTGGGCAGCCGTGTCTGGTCCCCCTTGAGATCTTAAAGGGGTCAGCAATGTTGACATTAACAAGAAGTCTGGCAGAGTTCTGATAAAACAACTGAACCATACAACCGAAATGTTCCCCTAGGTTAAATGTGCTCAAGACCTTCGATAGGTAGATCCAATTCACTCTGTCGAAGACCTTGGTGGCGTCCTAAGTCATGGCTGCTAATGGAAGGGAATATACTTAAGCCAAATCGATCATGCCACTAAAGTCATAAGTGAGGTAAGAAAGCTGTCGACCCCTGACGAAGCCCTTCTGATCTAAATGAAGATGTCTCCCATCACGAGACCGAATCTTGCTGCCAATATTGAAGTGAAGATTTTATAGTCCGCATTCAAGAGTGATATGGGTCTATATGACCCACAGCTTTATGGAGCTTTCCCTGGTTTCAAAATCAGGATTATAGTAGCCTCATTCCACGAAGCTGGGAGCTTTAGGTCCTCCTCTATCACCTGATTAAAAAGTGACGTCAGAGTGGGAACAATTTTATCGCACAACATCCTGTAGATCTCGGCTGGGAGACCATCAGGGCCCGTTGCTTTCCCGTTCTTACAGCGTTGAATGGCTTTCCTGACCTCAGTATGAGTGAAGCCTGGTCTAAGTATTGTTGCTGATCAGACTTCAGGGAGGGAAGAGGAATGCCTCCCAGCCAGCTCTGGGCACTGAGGCTATTCACCCTTTTATCTTCACAATAGATGTCCAGAAAATACATCTGGAAAGCATGACTAATTTCCCCATCTGAAGAGAAAGTATCATTTACACTGATAAGTTCCTTAATGTGATTCCTCGCCCGGTCTGATTTGGTCTTCCACGCAAGGAGCTTGCCTGTCCCTTCACCATACTCGAAGTGGGCGATTTTGCTTGCCTACCATCTTCGAGTAAGCCTAGAGTGCAAGATGTTCTATAACTGACCCTTCAGACCATCCAACTTAACCTGACGTTCTTTCTGGATTTCAGTGGAAGCTTGGCAAATTAGATCGGCCTCAGCAACCTTCAGCTTTTCTTCAGTGGATAAGATCTCTTCTTTGTATCTTTTATTTCTTTAGCAAGACCTGCTGGTGATGTGGCCTAGCAGAAAAGCTTTTAGGGAGTCCCATATGTTTGTTATAGAAGTCGACCCTAAGTTCATTTTCAGAAACCATTCGGTTTCTTGTAAAAGGAAAGACATCTCCTTTTCCTCCAAAAGTAAGGAGCGGTCGAACGACCATGTCCTAGTGGGGCTAGGTAATGGACATTCTAGGCCCAAAAGAATACCTGAGTGGTCTGAAAGATGGTTAGCCAAGTAAGAGTGTTTTTTTACTCTGCCTCTCAACGAGTTACTTATCAGCACATAATCTATTCTAGATTGGTGCCGATATTTGTAATTTCGAAATGAGACACCTGGCTGCTGACCTGATCTTTCCCTCCAAATATCTGAGAAGGCGAATTGCTTCATTGCCCCTAGTAGAAAATACAGAGATTTAGAAGGGACCATGGCTGTATTGTTTGGAGTCTTCTCTAATATGGGGTTCAAGATGATATTTAAATTCATAGCTAAGATTATTGGTTCCGGAAAGTCCAACAAATGGGAGAAAATAGTCTTGAGACAGGAGGGGTCATCTTGGTTGGGTCCTTAATAGCCGACCAGGGTAAACAAAGACCCCATTATCATAACTTTAACAATAACCCATCTGCCACCTGGGTCAACTAGCTGCAGTAAAATGTGTGCCTTAGCTGATTTTTTAAATAGAACTAGAACCCCTCTGATATTTGCTGACTGACTAATACAAACGTGCGAACCCACCCAACTTTAATTTTTAAAGAGCGATAACATCTCTTCTTTGAGAAGGTGAGTTTCCTGAAGAACAATGACCTGCGCAATGAATCCTGGAGATACTATATGATGTTTTCTCTTCTCGGTTTAGTGCGCAGGCCATCGATGTTTCAGGACAAGATCTGTATGGAACTCATGGTAGGTAAAGCCAGAGACCTATCACTAAAAGGGAGATTGAAACGACCCGCACCACCACTTAAACCAACACAGTTCCAAAGCCATTACTCTTAAGGATGAGATAGGTACAATCAAAAAAGGGAGAATGAGGAAATTATTTATTTTTTACTCTACTGCACCTGCCCCCTGTGCCCGTCCCAACCCTCCCCCCACCCCTGGAGAACCCTTACCCCAATTATCTGGACCGATAGAGTCCAGGCAATTCTTTCTTTAGCAATAGAATGTCCGACTACGCCAGCCGGAGGTCTTCTTTTAGTTCACCAACACTATTCTCAAGAGTTACAGTCCTGGAGTTTAAAAGGTCCCCTTTTTTTCCAAGGACTCCCAGAAATTTCTGATTTCTCCTTGATTAACTGCAGATACTGCAAAGCCCTTTTTAGGTCTCGGTACTATCCGGTTCGTCAGAACCGGAAGTAGCGAGATCTTATGATTCTTAGAGGGGCTCTTCATCCCGCCTCTAATTTTGGCTCTCTCCCATTGGCTGGCTTCCTAAATGGAGGCCAGCCATTGGAAGAGAGAGCCTTCACTCCAAATAGGCTCCGTCTTTTTCGGATTTGGGGGCGTCATTTTTGCTGTTCTTTAGCTCGTGACGTAGTCCGTCACTCAGGACAGCAAAACCACGCCCCCAAATCCGAAAAATATCTGAAGCTCGGTCCGCCATTTTTCCCCCGCAGTCTAGCCTGCACCAACCCGTCCCCTGTGAGGTCGCCTCTTCAGGGACCATTGGGCTCTCCTGCTGCCTTCACTGAAACCACAGAGCCTGCTTCGCTGACCCGCCGCTGGACCCGCACTTCTGGGGCCGTCCTGAGACCCTAACTAGCTATACGTCCGTGCCGTACTGCCTGCACCGTGCATCTCCGCTCAATCCTCGAGCCGAAGTACGCACTGCCCCAAAGCCAGACCGCACCGCACAGCGTTGTCCCTTCTGCCGCCCAGAGCTGCTGTGTCCCAGCCGTCACCGGAGATATGCCGCCTCGCAGGACCAAGTGCGACTCGTACGCTTGGAGCATACCAGCCGCCCTGCACAGCACCTCTCCCCGAAGCACCTGCTCTGCTGGTGCGACTCGACCGGCATCGCATACTACCCCAGTACGCCTCGAGTCCCTGCACAAACTCTGAAGGTACGCCGCATACGCTAGACGCGTGAAGAATTCACTGTGTCTAGGTACGCCAGGTACGCTAGAAGCGTGATGAATAGCACTGTCTAGGTATGCCCCGTACGCTAGAAGCGTGAGGAATTGCACTTTGCCCGGTACGCCGCGAACGTACGCCTGAAGCGTACACCGGCGCCCTGTCCCTAATCGCCCCAGAGAGCCCGGAAGATACGGCTCGCACACCGCCCTCGTGACCTGGCATTGTTTCCCTCTGAGGCCGTGCTGCACTACAGAGCCGCCCTGTACCCTTGAAGCGTACAGGCCGCTCGGTGCCGCATTGCTGCCTCGGGGCTCCCTGGCCCGCCACGAAGGATCGCCGACGACACAGACCTCCGCAGAGCCCCCTCGAGGTCCCGCCTGGACGCCCTGCCCTGCGGCGCCTCTCCACAGCCGGACCCCCGCACTGCCGAGGAACGTCTCCGTTTTGGCCCTGCAGTTTCTACAAAACACACCAGGTACATTGTGCAGCTCCTCATTCTTCTGCTTCTACACAGTCTCTTCCTCATCCTCTTGATTTGATTTCTTGTATCCTTCCACTGCTCACAGTTGGACAACTACTTTTTTTCTTTTTCTTTCTGTGCTCCATGGGTGTCCATGTGCTTTCTAGCTCCCTCGGTTGTGAGCTGCTTTCCTCATCCAAACAACCCCCCCCCCCACCCTCGGCGCTTGCGCTCTGTGTTGCTCTCTCCCTGGCATATAGAAGGTTAGGTATAGGAAAAAAACATGGGCAAGGCCGGAATTAAGTAAGACCCAAAGATCTGCTATCGGAAATCAACAAGGACTAAACATTGCTGTGGGTTAAAGGTTCCGTCTCTACAACAGTCCGTTTCTAGGAAAGCATGCTCAACACCTAACACGTACAACAAATTAACCCCCGGGTGAGGAAACCACAGGGGTATGGAGACTCAAGTCTACAGAACTTCTGTACAGTGCTCAAGGAAAACACATTTCAAAAGTGACGTTCCTGTGCTGCACAAGGCCACGCCCTCCAAGCAACCATTCCACCAATTTCTGACCCACACCTAGTTTGGTTTTCGAAACTGAAGGACTGACGTCAGCATAACTCAAAAGCACCACGTCGGTGACTGACAGTTGGCACGACTAATCGCAAAGCTCCCTTTGTTTCCGGAAAATGGAAGCGTGTGGCCAGAAGCGGAGAGGGCATGCCAAGATCTCATTTTCAGACATATATAAATAAGGGAACTACAACAATTCAGGGTGCATGGACGCATGAGAAGTCGTCAGATCAGGTAATCTCAGATGAGAAATATCTAACACCTTGACCAATCTCCACTCACTGAAGTGACAGGGTACTGAACAGGAAAAAAGTATAAAATGAACTAACCGTGATCGAGGGAAGACAACGGTTTTGTAGAGGTCACAAGTGTGGGAAATTGCTTTCCAGAACTAGAGCAGACAGAGGTTCACATCTCCAGCACATTACTTGGAAAAACACGTTCTGAGCATTGGGTACTCTACTGCCAGTCTGAATAGAGTCATCACCTCTGGGTAAGAAGACTGGAAATAAAACACCAGGCAACAAAGCGATAACTGGACAAGGTAGACTAGTCAAGGCAGCTCATGAAAGGGTTGTTTAAGCTGAGGTAGCTACGAACCACACTACCCTCTGAAGGAAGAGAAGTCACACAGCTACTATTAGGAAAAGGGATTACGATCTAGTAGTATTGTATGTTGTCCTCCTCGATCACCACATTGTTTAAATTAGCACCTACTACCACCCACCCCCGCGAGTAGGTCAGCATTCATGTTTAGCCAGGCTCATCATCCAGGTGCACATCAAGAGCACTTACCATGATAAGCATCTCACTGCCACCCATGTCTGTCAGAATCACAAGCTCAAAGAATTCCACTAACTGAAGAACCTACCCCTGTGGATGGAGTCAGACATGTGGGGTGTCTACAGCCAGACCCACCCATTAAACCATGGCATGGGGAAACAGGGTTTCAGACTCCTAGACTACCACTTACGGATCTACGTTGCTCTTTGAGAACTAGAGGGAAAAATTAGATTGTCTCCGCCAGTACACACCGTTACTCCTGGAGGCAGCAACATCCTGATCCTCAGGTTTGAGCAAAATATCATCCCAGGAAATCGAGAACGCAACGGTAAAGCAAGCACCACCGAAGCTGCAGAGTAAAGGTGCCAACTACCAAACTGGTCGAGATACAGGTCTCCAATCATTTAAAGCAGTACACAGGGTTCTTTCGATCTCGATCTCAATCCAGTCATCTTGTGATCCATGAAGCTCTAACATTAACTGATAATATCATACAATACTGTTCATGGGTAAGGCTGCTCATTGGCCAGCGGTCTAGACTAGGATTCACACTAGCCACCCCTCACCAAAATGTGAGACGAGCGCAGAGCAAGCTGGCAAGAAGTGCAATGGGTTTCAGTCAGTCTTCAATGCACGACCAGCAGCATTATTTCTGTTCCAGATGGATAATGGAACGGAAGTAGCGAGATCTTATGTTTCTTAGTAGGGCTCTTCATCCCGCCTCTAATTTTGGCTCTCTCCCATTGGCTGGCTTCCTAAATGGAGGCCAGCCATTGGAGGAGAGAGCCGTCCCTCCAAATAGGCTCCGTCTTTTTCGGATTTGGGGGCGTCATTTTTGCTGTTCTTTAGCTCGTGACGTAGTCCGTCACTCAGGACAGCAAAACCACTTCCCCAAATCCGAAAAATATCTGAAGCTCGAGTCCGCCATTTTTCCCCGCAGTCTAGCCTGCACCAACCCGTCCCCTGTGAGGTCGCCTCTACTTTTTTTTCTTTTTCTTTCTGTGCTCCATGGGTGTCCATGTGCTTTCTAACTCCCTCGGTTGTGAGCTGCTTTCCTCATCCAAACAACCCCCCCACCCTCGGCGCTTGCGCTCTGTGTTGCTCTCTCCCTCTTGTTCAGGTCTTTCTTATGTGGCTCTCTCCATACACCTGCATTCCATATTGCTCTCTCCCTCGTGTGCTGCTCTCTATCTGCTTCACCGCCAACACCACACTTCATGTTGCTCCCTCCCTTGTGTGTGACTCTCTATCTGCTTCTCCTCCCCACCACACTTCTTGTTGCTCTCTCCCTCGTGTGCTGCTCTCTATCTGCTTCTCCCCACCACACTTCATGTTGGTCTCTCCCTCGTGTGCTGCTCTCTATCTGCTTCACCACCACACTTCGTGTTGCTCAATCCCTCGTGTGCTCATGATCGGCTTCGATACTGTAGGTGACTGTGCCTCCGTGCCCGGCATAAGACTTTAATAGCTCCCTTCCTGTTAGACCATATGCCACATATTACTGTTTGTTCCTTTGCTGTGCTGTGATCAGCATTTGGTGTTCTCTGAGAACTTCGCATCCTATTGGCAGCAATGTGGCAACATTATGTTACTCAGTTATTCCCGCATAGCGCTTTAATGCATAGGTACTAAGAAGTGTTTGTGTAACTTGCAACTTGCGTTTCACGCAACAGAAACATTCATTTGAAAGAGCGCAAATATATGTTCAATACTTTTCTAATTTTGGTGGAACACGCCACACTAACGGACTGTAATGACAAATCTTCCGTTTGTATATATCTAGATCATTTGGACTGTAGTATTGGCAGGATTGAGTTTATCTCAATTGCGCTACACGTTAGGCAACGGTATTTCATTGAAAGGTCACTGTGGTTCAAAATCAGTATTACAATATACATGCAGGGCAAAATGTTTATGCGCACGATTGCAAAGTGTATACATTTTTACACCTCCTGTTCATTATTGTCATTCGGTGAAATCAATGTTAGTATGGTTTTTATTTTCATGATCAGGGTGGTTTTAAAAGCAGTGTTTAATCTGATGACTCGCTGATTGATAAAGGCTGTTCACAGCCGAAAAGCGTCTCAGTGATTTTTCTGCAGAGTGTGGTGGGACCTAACCTCATTAAACTGGCTGGAATAATGAATTCTCATGTGTGTGCCCCCTTTTTAGGTCGAGGACTCCGTTGCACTGGGGCATACATGCATCCCTGCAGAATAACCTAGGTTGGCGTGTGTGACACAGCATCAGGAGTGGTGTGCAGCTTGTCTGTGTGGCTCTGTCTGTCTGTGTGTGTGTGTGGCTCTGTCTGTGTGTGTGTGGCTCTGTCTGTGTGTGTGGGTGGCTCTGTGTAGGTGGCTCTATATGTGTGTGTGGGTGGCTCTTTGTGGGTGCAAATGCAATAGCTCATGCATATACGAGCAATTAAGCTATTGGCATTGTAAATGACAATGCTATTTATTTATGATAAAAAAAGATGTCATGAGCAATGCCAATAGCTCTACCTTTAATAATGCCGAGACCATTGCATTGTAAATGCTTGTTTATGTCTTCAGATAATGTGGTAAAGAGAGCATCCAAGCCTGAGGGTGAAGATAATAGTAAAGATGAAGAGCCTGCCTCTTGTTCCCCCCCTGGATTCGCCTTTCGAGACTAC
Source organism: Lissotriton vulgaris (assembly GCF_964263255.1). Lineage (NCBI taxonomy): Eukaryota > Metazoa > Chordata > Amphibia > Caudata > Salamandridae > Lissotriton > Lissotriton vulgaris. Next base: position 234,589,569 of record NC_141689.1, read on the forward strand.
TACTGGTGGCGTTGGCTGATTCTGGGTCTGTGAGCAAGCTAGGGAGCCGATGTTCGAGCCGCTCATGGGGGCCCAAGGGTACCCCTAAATCACCCTGATGAGAGACCAAATCTGATGCGGACTTCATATTGCTATTGTGGATGATGGTGACGATTTTATGGAGGTATTTAAGCTTGCTGAGCTCTGCCTGAAGATTACGGCTTCTGCAGTGATATCCAGAACCTCTGGTTGAACCTTTAAGTAGGAACACAGCGACGGAGTAACCCTAACTAAAATGTTTGCGGAGTTACTTTTTGGCCTCTTGGGTTTTATAGAACTGACCGTAACCTGGTAGATTTGAAAGGCAGAGTTACTAATTGAAGCTGGTGCGGCGAGGACAGGAGGAGACTCTGGTCCCCCAGGGGCGACCTTGCGGTGCTCAGATCTTGGATCAGCTCAGAGTCCTTTCTGGAGTTATCTGTGCAAATGGGATTATTTTTTATAATCTCCTTAGCCCGACCAAAACTCACCCCAGCGCCTCTCCTTTGCTTCTTATAACGCCTACTAGAAGTAGTGGCCAGTTGTGGTGTTTTCTTAGTGGGGATAGAAGCCTCCTGCCGGTGTTTGAGGGACTGGAGGGTTTGACCCTATGGGGCCAAAACCTCCTGAAAATGCTGCGATATTTATTGAGCTGTGCCCCAAGACCCTGCCCCGATACCTTGCTCCGATGTAGTGACGGAGTCCTCCAAAATCTCACTGCAACCTTCTCGCTGGGCCTTCTGCTCAGCAGCTCGAAAAAAGCAGCTGATGCTGTCTCCGCCGTCTTTCCCCCGGAGATGGCCTCGCATGGCCGCCTTGCGTCCCCTACGGAGCTCCAGGGCGGCTTCAGACAAGCGGGGTGGCGCGGATAGGCGTCGACCCGCCTCACCTCTGCACATCCCCGGCTGCGCGAAAGTCGGTAACGCTGACAACGCCCACCTCTCAAACACCGCTGAAAAAGAAACAAAACAACCCTGGGAAAAGACTGCAAAAGAAAGGCAAGGAAAGCAGAGAGGCACACGTCAAAAAGGTATGCCGACTGCCGGTTGAATTAACTCATTCGCTCGTTGGGTATGTTCAGTGGCTGGAGCAGGAGCTCCCGGAGCGAGCAACTGCTAGCATGCAGGCGCCATGTTCCCACCGCAGTACAGAGTCTTACAATCTTGATAAAAGGATTATGTATTGCCAATTCTTCTTAATTTCACGGAAGAACTTGCACTCAAGATCATGCCGCTCACTTGCATATGACATTGCAAACAAAGATGGCTGAGCGCTCCGGAGAATTCCCCCAAGGCTAGTGGCTTTCTTTCCATGTATAGCGAAAGCTCTAAATTGACATTATTATCCACCCAGTAAGCGATAAACAACTTTACACTACACTTCAACTAGCCTATTGAATCTGCTCCCGCACAACTCCAGCAATCTGTGCAGCAATCTCCCTTACCTCCAGTAACCTAGAAATCGCTTTAAAGGAGACCTGCGTTATTCCGTAAGAGTGACCGCAAATACGGCTAGCAAGTAATGTACTCTACGTTTTCAACACCATCCTCCCTCAATCCCTTTGTTTCCATTATCGTGCCAGCATTTGAAGATCCTGAAGAGCAAAGTGGCCACCCTTCTGCAAAAATCAGCCATCGAGAAGGTGCCAAAATCACGACGAGATCGAGGGGTCTACTCAAGATACTTATTGGTGAAGAAGGGTCAAAGATCAGAATACAGGTCCATTCTGGATCTGCGAACACTCAACCAGTCCATCAAAAAGGAGAAGTTTCGCATGTTGGCTCTCCATCAAATATATCCACATCTCAGACAAGGAGATTGGATGTGTTTGCTGGATCTGCAAGATGCCTACTTTCATGTCCCGGTCAGTCAACATCACAGGCAATATCTGAGCTTTCTAGTGGGATCGTCCCGCTACCAATTCAAAGTACTACCCTTCGGGTTGAAGTTACTTCCCTGAGTTTCACCAAGTGCATGGCCGTGGTGGCAGCCGCACTACATTGCAGGGGCATCTTTGTGTACCCTTACCTGGCGACTGGCTGTTGAAGGGTCCCTGCCCCCCCCCCCCAGAGCGTGAGAAATCATTTCCTGCAGTGCCTAGAACTTTGTCACCGGCTGGGCCTTCACGTGAACTTCGAAAAATCAACCCAGAAACCCACAACGAGAATCCATTATCTAGGAGCGCTGGTAGACTACGAGGTGAGAAAATGTTTTCTTTGGAGGAGAGACAGTTATCCATCACACAGAAAGGCAGACAAATTTTGGGCCGCAAAATGCCGTCAGTTGGTCAGGTTGCCTCCCTGTAAGGGTCTATGGCATCCTGCATGTTCCTCGTCCCCAATCCCAGGCTGAGAATGTGTCTTTTGCAGCAGGATCTGGTGGACAATTGGGATCAGCAAACCTGCTCGCTGGGACGACAAGATAAATCTCTCAAATGCAGCCAAAGCATCCATCCCATACTCTATGAAGAAGGAAAATCTGCAAGTAGGGATTCCTTTTCATCAGGCACCTCCCTCTCAGACGCTGATCACGGATGCCTCCTTCCAAGGCTGAGGAGCTCAAATGGCCAGACCCAAGGAGTATGGTCAGTAAAAGAGTGGCCATATCACATAATCATGTTGGAGCTGAGAGGCGTTCTTCTAGCTCTCAGGGCTTTCCTCCCTTTGATTCAGGCAAACTCCATTGTTGTAAAGACGGACAATACCACCACCATGTACTACCTGAACAAACAGGAAGGAACTTGCTCACGGACCTTGTCGCTGGAAGCTCAAGCTCTCTGACATTGGCTCCAAGCAAGGAACCTGCCGATCACAGCGGTACACCTGCCAGGGGCGCAGAACTCACAAGCGGATGCTCTCAGACTGCACTTTGTGGACCGGTAAGACTGGGTACTCAACGACGAGGTCGTCGAAGGCATTTTTCAGGTATGGGGTCGTCCCAGCATCAACCTCTTCGTGGATGACGAAATCCCAAAATGCTGAGACTTTGCCTGAAGGTTCTATCGGCCAAGGTCGAAGGGGCATGCCCTTTTGATAGACTGGTCAGGGTCATTTGTGTACGCCTTTCCACCCCTTCCACTGACTCCGAAGGTGGTGACCAAACTTGCACGCACACGCTCCGGACTGGCCGAGGTAATGGAGGTAACTGGACCTTCTGCACCTGTCAGAATGCCCACACAGGAGACTGCCGTGCAGACCTGACATGCTGTCCAAGATGAACGGGAGGGTTCATCACCCCAACCTTCCCTCACTGAACTTGGCAGCATGGCTCCTGAGGTCCTCCAGTATGGTCATTTAGGACTGCCACAAGACTGCATTACCATCTTAAAAGAAGCTAGAAGACCCTCCACTAGACACTCGTATGCTTGCAAGTGAAAGCTTTTTTATTTGTGGTGCGTACCAAACAATTGTAGCCCCACCAAGGGGCAGGAGGAATTCATTTTACCATACCTGCTTCACCTAGCTAGGGCAGGCTTAAAATATCCCTCCATTAAGGTGCCCCTAGCGGCCATTACTGCATATAGGCGTTCGCCTTCTCAGCCATCCTTCTTTCATTTGCAGGTTGTGAAGGACTCCTTACAAGATCTTAAAAAGGTCTACCCTCTGGTACGGCCTCCTTCACCACCCTGGTAGCAGTACCTAGTGCAATCAAAGTTGATGGGTCCGCCTTTTGAACCTATCGACAAAACAACCTTGCAATACCTCTTGTGGAAGGTGACTTTCCTTGTAGCAATCACCTCAGCTCGCAGAGTGAACGAAATACAAGCGCTCTGTTCAAAGGAACCGTACACTGTTTTCCATCTAAAGAGGGTAGTTTTGAGATCTCATCCCACCTCCCTCCCGAAGGTGGTGTCAGATTTTCATATGAATCAGACCATTTCACTTCCGACTTTTTTCCCCAATCCTTCCCCTCCAGGTGAGAGGGCTTTGCACTCAATTGACCTAAAAAGAGTTTTAAAGTTCTATCTGGTGAAGTCCAAGTCGATTAGAAAGTCTGATCAACTTTTCGTTAACTCTCACCATCCGCTGCCAAGGATGTCTGTCAGAGCAATAATACAAAAGAATAGAGAGGGGCACTCAATGGAGTCAATAGCACAAAAAAGTTCATTAATTGTGTGAATCTTCTGTTCTTTTCTTTAATTTATTCTTTATTTTCCTTTTAAAATACAACGGCACAGCCAACGCGTTTCATTCCCTTTAGTGCCTAGGGAATTTCGTTAGGGCATATAATAGATGATGTATCAAATACGATACAGCTTCCATTAATCCATGGGGAGGAGCAGGGGACTACAGAGACTTCATTACAGGTCCGGTACCCCACGAAATTTATCGTAACTGGTTATAACGCCTTCCATTTTCCTGTGCACGCTGACCCCTCTTCACCTTGCCGTTTTCTTTAAGGGGTCCGGGACAAAATATTTTTTTGCCTTCTTCAGTTCAACACTGTAGCCAACCTGGGAGACACGAACAACCATTCCACCTGGAATTGTGCGTCAACTTTACTCAGGAATACTTTGGGGTATTTGCGATCGTTTATCTACAGCAGCCTCTCGGGTGCGATTACATCTAGGACTATCGTATTTGATACCTCATCTATTATATGCCCTGACGAAATTCCCTAGGCACTAAAGGGAATGAAATGCGTTGGTTGTGCCGTTGTATTTTAAACTGAAAATAAAGAATAAATTAAAGAAAAGAACAGACGATTCACACACTTAATGAACTTTTTTGTGCTATTGACTCCATTGAGTGCCCCTCTCTATTCTTTTGTATTATTGCTCTGACAGACATCCTTGGCAGCGGATGGTGAGAGTGGATGCACCACTAACTATTTGGAAACAGACAAAGTGGATGTGCGAAACCTTGGTCAGCTGCTGTGTGCTTTGGTTTATCGTTTAATTCTTGGAAAGTTAGCACACCGTTTTGCCTGCAGCTCTTGTAAAAATTGAAAATGTATATACTAAGCATATGCACTTCATAAGATACAATGACTTAAAAATGGGCACACAGCTCTGCAGTATTCATGATACTGCCCAGGTACTCTGTTTTCTCTGTGACAGTTCCTGGATGGGGCCCCCTTGGTACTACATTTCCTTCCAGTAAAACCAATGTTCTCCTTCCAGGAGTTTACATAATAAATTAAAACTTAGAAATTTTACATTGCAACAAGCTTTTCTTACAGATGTAAGATTTCAATCTATTTTCTGTCCACAGAGATTTGATAGAAGCTGAAAAACAATGTGCAGAGCAAGAAGAGAAAATGGCTTCCCGCACTAAAAACATGCTTTTTCTAGAACCAAAAACAAAGGATACAGTCTCTAGAATCCAGGAAGTTGAGGTATGAGACCATTATAAAATTGTTTTTCTTACATTTCCTCATTAAATAGGCTCATGATTATTGCATAAGTTAACTAAAAATATTAACGGGGGAGATAAAAGCAAGGAATATCAGTATCCCACTCGGCTTCCCCAAAAATGCGTCCGGTATCAAAAAAAGGGAGACCAGGTACTATCGCACAGGGGTCTCTTTAGAAAAATAAATGTTGGGACCCTGAAGAGCTACTTGCGGTCAATGGCATATCTGAAAGAGACACGTTAGTGATAGATTCCTTACCTTAGAATATCCCCAGGCTTCGCCCGCGGCTCCGCATCAGTCGTCGGCATCGTTAGCGCCAGAATGACGTCGTCTGAGTACATAGACGCCGCCCATGCGCGCTGACGTCAGTTCTTATTTTTTCTGCGCCAGCTAGCGCAGATCCGGAGAAGCTCTACCCCTTAGTCTTTTTTGACTAAACTTTTTGATCTTTTTGAACATTTCACTACTCGAGTCTGCGACTCCTACAGTGCCGGTAGGGATGCCCGGGTTTAAACCCTGTTCCAGGTGCGACCGACTGATGTCGGTTACCGACCCCCATCGCCGGTGCCTCAAGTGTTTAGGCCTCGACTACGACGACCGCACCTGCTCCGACTGCCGGGCCCTGATTTCTAAAGCTAGGCTGGAGCGGTCCCGCAAGCGACTGGAACTCCGGCAGTCGGCCCCGCGCCGCTCTAGGTCCCGGTCCCACAGGAGGTCGAGGGACGGGTCGCAAGCCCTCGCAGCTCCGGGAGTAGATATCGGTCGTCAGGATCCAAGTCCTCAGGTAAGAGGCATGAGAGGTCGGAGAGACGTCATCGTTCCTCCGACGCTCAAGCAATGCGGCCGGGGGGTTTGGGTGACACCACCCACGCGGCTCCGACGGAGTCGCGGACGTCGCCGCCTGCCCCACACCTTCGGGTCCCTGGGAATGACGCGACGCCTGAGGAGGTAGAGCGGTACCTCATGGCCATGAAGTTCCTCCCTCCTCAGCCGGGATCCGTGGCGCCTCCGGGCCCAACGGCCCCGGCTGGAGGGCCTAGCGGGTCGGGTGCTTCGGCTCCGACGCCGTCGGGTGCTCTGGCCCCGCCGGCGGCTTCGGTCCCGGTGCCGCAGGCCCTCCCTAAATCCGCTTCCGGATCCGGGTCGTCGCCGGTCGATCTCACCGGCGCCGGTCCAGCGGGTGTCGCCCCTGCTATGGGCGCCGTCCCTGATCCTACCCTCGGTCCGGTTCCCGCGCCGCTACCGACGGCCTTTAGAGATTTCTATTTCCATGAACTGGCCCCATCCGCTGACCCTGAATTACAGGAGATGGGTTACGAGGGTGATTGGGAGGGGTCTGAGGACCCTCTGGCACGGGAGTGCCAGTCTCAACAGGACTGGACATATAAGCTTGGGGAGGCCAGTGGTATTGACACTTCGCCAGACACTGGCCTTGTCTCCCCTCCAACCGTGGCTACGGAGGAGGGGGCTGCTTATAGTGTAGTGTTGACGAGGGCAGCCAAGGCCCTAAACCTTGAGCTCCCTGTCGCGGCTGTGAGGACTAACCTCCTCACTGAGGTCCTTAAACCGCAGGCAATCTCCAGGGAGCCTCTACTGCCGTTTAATCAGGTCTTGTGTGACGTTCTTGTGTGCACTTGGTCCAAGCCCGACACAGGTCCACCTGTGGATAGGAACGTGGCCAGACGCTACCGCCCGGCCCAGGGCGACCCTTGCTTTTTGTCCACCCATCCCACCCCCGAGAGCCTTCCCAGACCGCATTCCTGACGGCCCCGCCCGAACGGGAATCCAAGAGGTACGAACAGTTCGGGAAGAAGGTATTCTCGTCCCTGAGTTTGGGACTGCGGTCAGTTAATACTGCATGCCTCTTGGGCTGCTACACCCACACCCTGTGGGACACGATCGCGGAAGTGCTGCCACAATATCCGGAGAAGGCCCGGGCAAAACTCGCCCAAGCCCTTGCGGAGGGCCGAGATGCAGCACAGTATTCCATCTGGGGTGGGCTGGATACAATGGACTCACTGGGCAGGGCGATGGCAGCGACGGTGGCGGTTCAACGCCACGCCTGGTTGAGGTCCGCCAACTTTTCAGCCGATGTCCAGGCTACCCTTCTGATTATGCCGTTCGATGGCCGTCGCCTCTTTGACGACAAGGCAGACCATGCGCTTGAGCGTTTTAAGGACTCCAGGGCATCGGCCAAGTCCTTGGGCCTCTCGGCCCCACGCCAGCAAACGGGTGCCTTTCGCTCCTTTCGTGGCCAAGGAAGAGGCGCCCCCACACGTGCCGCCAGCCACGCGCCGCAGAACGTTCAACAGCGCGGTGGCGGCCATGGAAACCACCTTAGCGGCGGTCTGGGACCACGGCGAGGCCAGTCAGCACCTTCCCCCGCAGCACCTGCCTCAAAACTCTCCTAGTCCGTGCTTTCAGGCCCATGTGATGCCAGTGGGGGGCAGGGTTCGCCATCACCTCTTCCACTGGCGCACTGTCACATCGTACAGGTGGGCCTGCAAATCATCCGAAAGGGCTACTCCCTCCCCTTCGAGGCGACCCCTCCAGCCATGCCACCGCAATTCCACCGCCTGTCGGGGGATCACTTGCAACTTCGGCAAGAGGAAGTCACGGCACTCTTGGCCAAGGTGGCCATCGAGCGCGATCCTGGTCCGGAAGTAGGGTGTGGTTGTACTCCCACTACTTTCTGGTACCCAAGAAGGGCAAAGGGGGCCTACGCCCTTTCTTGGACCTAAGGAACGTCAACGGCTTCCTCTGACAGGAGAAGTTCAAGATGCTGACTCTGGCTCAGGTCTTAGCTGCCCTGGACCCCGGAGACTGGGTGGTAGCGTTGGAATTGCAGGACACTTATTTTCACATCGCCGTCCTGCTGGCCCACCGGCGTTAACTTCGGTTCGCGGTAGGCCACGAGCACTTTCAATTTACCGTGCTCCCCTTTGGCCTTACCAGCGCCCCACGGGTGTTCACGAAAGTGATGGCGGTGGTCGCAGCCCATCTGCGCAGGTTAGGGGTGTCAGTCTTCCCCTACCTCGACGACTGGTTGTTGAAGGCGGGCTCGCCCCAGACAGTCGTCAGCCACCTCCAGACTACGGCCGATCTCCTGCACCTGCTTGGGTTCTCCATCAACGTGCCGAAGTCGCAACTGTGTCCCTCCCAGAAGCTCCTCTTCATCGGAGAGGTTATGGACTCGAAGCAGTTTCGGGTTTATCCTCCCGAACAGCAGGTTCAGGATATTCTGGCTATGATTCCGATCTTTCAGCCTTTATCCCGAGTCACAGTCAGGTTGACGCTGCGGCTTCTGGGGCTGATGGCCTCCTGCATCCTTCTGGTGCATCACGCCCAGTGGCGGATGCAGGCTCTGCAGTGGGACCTGAAGTTTCAGTGGGCCCAGCATCAGGGCAACTTGTCCGACCATGTCTTGATCTCGGAGGGCACTGCAAGACAATTGCAGTGATGGCTCACGGACCGCGATTGGGTCAGTGGCAGATCCCTCTCCCTACCCCACCCGGAGCACGTAGTTGTGACGGACGCGTCCCTCCAGGGCTGGGGGGGGCCACATGGGAGAGGCAGAGATCAGAGGCCTCTGGTCTCCGGCGGAGTCCCAGCTCCACATCAACCTTCTGGAGCTTCGGGCGATCCGTCTTGCACTGTAAGCATTCCTCCCCTCTGACCAGGGGGAGTGTAGTGCAGGTGTTCACGGACAACACCACCGCCATGTGGTACTGCAACAAACAAGGAGACTCTGCGCCTCTGGCAGTGGCTGGAACATCAGGGTGTGACTCTGGTGGTTCAACACCTGGGAGGTTGCCTGAATGCCAGGGCGGACGAACTCAGCCGCCGGTGCATGATGGATCACGAATGGCGTCTGAACTCGGACGTGGCGCAAGGCCTCTTTCAGCAGTGGGGAGAGCCTTGGTTAGATCTATTCGCCACAGAAGAGAATGCGCAATGTCATCAGTTCTGGGCGTTGGAGTTTCCAAGGCGGCACTCGCTCGGAGACACTTTTCGTCGCGAGTGGAGTTGCGGTCTATTGTACGCCTTTCCGCCTATACCACTTCTGCCCAGAGTGCTGAAGAAGATCAGGCGCGATCGGGCCCAGGATATCCTTGTGGCTCCGGACTGGGCACGAAGATACTGGTATCCCGAGCTACACAGCATGTCAGTCGATCCCCTGATTCGGCTGCCTCTTCGGGAGGACTTTCTGTCGCAGCAGCAGGGGACGGTCCTCCACCCGAACCTGTCCAGTCTCCACCTACGAGCTTGGAGATTGAGCTAAGACAGTTGAGGCCATTTGACTTGCCTCCCCATGTCTGTAATGTCATTCTGGCAGCCAGGCGTCCCTCCACGAAGTCTGTATACGCCTGCAGGTGGAACAGATTTGTGGCATGGTGCACAGCAAAGGCTGTGGATCCACTCTCTGCACCCCTTTCTGAGGTTCTCCTCTTCCTTCTTTCTCTTGCTCAGCAGGGCTCTGCTCTGGGCACTATCAAGGGCTACCTTTCTGCCCTTTCTGCCTTCTTAAAGCTACCTGATCAGCCTTCCTTGTTAAAGTCTCCAATTGTAATTAGGTTTTTGAAGGGCATCACACACATGTTTCCTCCTGTTCCAATTGTGATGCCCCAGTGGAACTTGAATCTTGTGCTTACCTACCTTATGTGTGCTCCCTTCGAGCCGCTCCATAACTGTCCTCTCAGTCTTTTTACCTTGAAGACTGCCTTCCTGGTTGCCATCACCTCTGCCAGGAGAGTGAGTGAGCTCCAGGCTCTTTCTTCTACACCCCCTTTCCTATCTGTTCATCCGGACAAGGTTGTGTTGCGGACAAGACCCTCTTTCCTGCCCAAGGTTGCCACAGCCTTCCACATCGGGCAGTCCATTACCTTGCCCACCTTCTTTCCGCCTCCGCATCCCTCGAAAGAGGAAGAGAGGCATCTTTGTTGGTTACGTGGGCGCTAAGAAGGGAAAGGCGGTGCACAAGCGGACCATCTTGCGGTGGAGCATCTTGTGTATCCAGGCGTGTTACTCCTTGGCTAAGAATGACCCCCCTGTTTGGCTGAGGGCTCATTCCACTCGGGCCACGGCGACTACCACTGCCTTGGGCCGAGGAGTGCCCTTGCAGGACATTTGCGAGACAGCTACGTGGACCTCGCTGCACACGTTTGCCAGGCACTACTGCCTGGACAGCCAAGTCCGGAGGGATGATGGCTTTGGCCGTTCTGTCCTCCAGGACTTTCTGGTGTGATTTATTGGTTCGCAGACTCACCACGGGGGTTGGTATTGCTGGGGTATCTATTCTAAGGTAAGGAATCTATCACTAACGAGTCTTTTTCAGATGCACAAGTTACTACTTCTGTAACGATATATCTGTAAGAGACATTAGTTAGTGATAGATTCCTTACCGACACACCCATCCTCCCCGTTCTGCGAACCGATATCTAGGGTTAAGGTCATACCCTTTCAGGGCCCTAGTTTCATGGCACCAGTGTTGGTTCTATCATGGCTCTGCGTATCTGGTGCAGAAAAGCTGTGTATCAGAACTGACGTCAGCGCGCATGGGCGGTGTTTATGTACTCCAACGTCATTCCGGCGCTAACAACGCCGACGACGGACGCGGAGCCGTGGACGACGCCTGCTGGCGCGCAGGGGTATTGCTACGCAAAATTTTCCGGATCCAGTCTGATACCTGGGGATATTCTAAGGTAAGGAGATATTCTAAGGTAAGGAATCTATCACTAACTAATGTCTCTTACAGATATATTGTTACACAAGTAGTAACTTGTGCGTTATCCCTACTGGTAACTGGTAGCATCATCATTGGGTCTTCCCTCCACAAGGAGTAGTCTCTCAAAGCAAAGAGACAGTGGGCGATCTGTAACAACTAGGTAGTGATCTAAAATTACCTCCTGTCACAAGGAATGTATTAAAACATGGGCATTGTTAAGGTTAAAAAAAAGAGATGTGTCTAGGAAAATGTAAGAGGTCCCTCACATCAACATATACATCAGGTAAACATGTTCCAGCCTAATTGCACCCGTATGGGTCGATGGCTTTAGTTAGGACCATTGGATTGGATGGATCCCTTTTCTGAGCCAGTCGGGACACTAGCCCCTGGCTTGGAATGTATAAGATCTGTTCAATCTTTGAGAGTGTTGGATAAAACACTGTTCTCTAGAAAGAGAAAAATGAAACAGTAAAACATACACATATTCACATATAAACTGTTCTAATTTTCCACATTAAATACATTCTTGTAACATTGTTTGCACAATAAATGGTCTACTAAGTTTTGCAGTGTGAATCTTTCTGGATTCACTATGCTATGCATATTCCGCTATCTGGTGGTTGGGTCCGGAATTGTAGTCTTTTTAAAAAAAAGAATTCGTAGACCAGGTGGGTGTCGACGTCACACCATTTGGTGTACCTTCGGTGACCTCGGCATGCTTCCGGCGGAAGCTCCCACCCTTGGGCGCCATCTTCAGATTCTTTTTTCGCCGTTGGATCTGGATTGTCGCGTGAAGCTCCAGAAGTTTTTGGAGGAGAAAAGGAGAAAATACAGCAACTTTTCGACAGAAAATACCTAAGAAGATTAGGAGAAGTAGACCATCAGAGAGGAGACTACAAAGAAGGGGAAGAACCTCGAGATAGTCAACGCCCTTCGGAGAATGCACGCACAGGGGGCCCCCTGAGCGCAGGGATGTACAAGACACCCTTTAAATTCTGCAGAAACTGCCACCACAAGTTCGCGCAGAAGGACCAGCACCCGGTCTGCAACCTCTGCCTGCCGATCGACCACGAGAGCAAAGACTGCAAAGCCTGCTCCGTCTTCAAACCGAAGACACTCCGGGTTCGAGAGAAGCAGAGGTTAGCTCACTGCACGATGCAGGGCAAAGGCCAGGCCCGACGCTTTACAAACTGGGCCTCTCCACCGACGACTAGGACAACATCGCCGAAGGTCCAGATGACTTCACGGTCGCAGAGACCGATAAGAAAACGTCTGACAAGGTAGGAGAGTCCACAACCCCGAAAACCTCGAAAGCCAGAGGCAGACTCTCGAAAGGCAGAGTCCAAAGCCTCGAAGAGAGCACTGGCGCCGAAAACTTCGACGACCGAAGCTGCATCCCCCGATAAAGGGCCCAGCGGAACCTTCGAGAAGGACTCCCGCGCCCCGAAGACCGGCGAAAAGCCAAGGTCGTGGAAGCAAGCCCCCGAAAAAGGGACTTCGACTTCGAAGGAAAAGGGGCCGAAAAAAGCTTCGACGTCGATGACGCCGGTCGAAGGGAGCAGCCGAAACGCAGGCCGCACAGTTGGAGAGAAAAAAGAAGGCTCGAGGCCGAGATGGAAAACATCCTTCAGAGGAAGAGGGACTTAGAGGAAAAAATGAAAAGTTTCAGGATCCCCTAGAAGCCAGCGACGGCCGTCGCTGAAGTGCAGGAGCACGAGGAGTTCGACGTCGAAGAGCCTCCGAAAACTCTGGAAACCTCGGAACACGAAGAGGAAGAGGACCTCTATTACACAGAGGGTGAATATGGGGAGCAGCAGTCAAGCTACGGCTCTGGATTCTCGACGGCCCAGGACCTGGAATGGCAGGACATCGAGGCCGAAAACCCGAAGGAGCCTGTGGAGACATATCCCTCGAGGCCTTCGCCGCCAGATGACATTGGGGGATACAATGAGGTCGTCAGGAAGGCAGCAGGAGCTTATGGGGTGAAACCGGAAGAGGAGAAGCCTAAAGCAGACTTCCTGCTGGAAACATTGCTCCCCACACAGACAAAAAGCCAGTTCCTGCCCATGCTGAAAAGTATCATGTATCAGGGGAAGGAAGCTTTCAAGGACCCGGCTACATGCAGGTCAGTCACGCCGAGGAATGAGAAGAAATACAAATTCTCCTCCCAGGACCCTGCTTACATCAAGGGGTCCGTCACAGCAGATTCAATAATCGCTGCAACGGCCAGAAGAAAGGCCAACGTCCCAACAACATCTGGGCCACCACCTGACAAGGAAAGCAGGAGGATGGACCTGACTGGCAGAAAAATTGAGAGGAACGCCACAATGCACTGACGGATGGCTAACTTAAACGCCCTCCTGAACAGGCACCAATACCAACATTGGGATGAGATCGGCCAATTGCTAAAGCACCTCCCAGAGCAATACCTTCAGAGGGCAACGCACCTTGTGGAAGAAGGGAAAAGCATTGCTAACTCGTGCCTGAAGACCGCCTTGGATGGGGCTGAAACATCCAGCAGACTGATGGCTATAGGCATCACAGAGAGAAGGCAAGCCTGGCTCAGGTTCTCAGGCTTCAAAACTGAGGTTCAGAACAACATCATGAACACACCTTTCAATGGAGAAACACTGTTCGGAGCCCCAGTTGATGTGAAACTCACCCAACTGAAGAAAGACAACAAGACGGCAAGGTCCATGGGGGCCCTGCAATTCAGGGGGATGAGAAGAGTCACTCCTACGCGGAGGCCGAACGGAAGGGGTGCAAACCAGCAAGGACAATCACACCAGGCGTTCCACCAGGGTCAACAGAGTGACAACCAAGGTCACCAGGGCAAGCAGAAGTAAAACTGGAACTATCAGAACAGGGGCCAGTCCTTTTGAGGAAAAGGAAACGGACGGGCCATAGAAGGAGAGGCGGTAAACAACCCCCCTCTAATTGACTTCACACGGAAAAAGGTGCTCACCCACTCAAACCCTCAGGGGGAGAAGCACGGGAAAACAAAGAGGAGAGGGCTACACGGACAAGACACAAAAGAACATGTAACACCAGTAGGAGGCAGGCTGAGATTTTTTCTCCAGGAGTGGAGAAAAATAACAGACAAGTGGATACTCAACATCATAAAGTTCGGATACTGCATAGAGTTGGAAAAGAGACCAACAAACAGAAAGCCAAAGAAAAGAGAGCACTCGGGAAGAAAGCTGCAATTGCTCCAAGAGGAAGCTCAAGAACTCCTCCTCAAAGAGGCCATCGAACTGGTCCCATTCAAAGAACGGAACAGGGGAGTGTACTCAAACTACTTTCTGGTGCCAAAAGTGGACGAAAGCCTAAGACCCATCCTAGATCTACGGTTCCTAAACAAGTATGTAAAGACTCAAAAATTCAAGATGACGTCCCTACAAGAGGTCATCCCACAGATAAAGGCCGGGGACTTCTTGTCCACCGTAGACCTCAAAGATGCGTACCTGCACATTCCCATGAACAGGCAGCACAAGCACATGCTAAGATTCACTGTAAACAAGGATCACTACCAATTCACATCCATGGCATTCGGTCTAAAGTCCGCACCAAGGGTATTCACCAAATGCCTTGCAGCAGTGGCTGCACATCTGCGAAGAGAGGGGATACACGTGTACCCATACTTCGACGACTGGCTCATAAAAGCAAGCTCTTACAGGACATGCAAGGTTCATGCAGAGCAGGTCACAAGAACGCTAACAAGCCTAGGATTCTCCATACACTGGGGAAAATGCTTGATGGAACCGGAGCAAGTGAAGATCTTCCTGGGAGCTCAAATCAACACCGTCCAATGCAGGGTGTTACCCAGCGAAAAGAGGACACTCCGCCTACTGAGGGAGAAACGTCACTACCACAAGGGGCGAGCTCTGACAGTGAGGACTGTGAGCAAATCTTGGGAAAGATGGTGTCATGCATACACCTGGTCCCCAATGTACGCCTACAAGTGCTATGGGGAAAAATGGAAAAGATTCACTCAATGGTGCTGCAAGAAAAAACTTCATAGAAAGCTGACCAGGGAATCAACGGTGCTAAGATACCTCACGCACCTAATAAAAGCTAAGCTAAGCTCATCCTCGCTGAGGGTACACCTGGCAGCGATTGTGGCATACACAAGAGGAGAAACAGGGAGAAGCTTCTTTACATCTAAAGTAGTAAAAAGATTCCCGGAAGGGGCTAAAAGAATAGCGCCACCAAAAATGATGCCGCCGCTGGCTTGGAACCTGAATGTGGTACTGACAGAGCTCAAGAAAGCACCTTTCGAACCCATCCACAACGCATCACTGCAAATGCTGATAATGAAAGCGGCCTTTCTGGCAGCAATCACCTCGCTACGCAGGGTGAGCGAACTACAGGCACTAACACTGCAGAAACCCTACATCCAGACACACAGTGACAGGGTCGTGATGAGAACAGACCTGCACTTCATGCCAAAGGTGGTGTCAAGGTTCCACATGAATCAGGGTATTCAAATTCCTAGCTTCTTCCAGAATCCCACGACAAGCGCGGAGAGGGCGCTCCACACTCTAGACGCAAGAAGGGCAGTGATGCACTGCATTGAAAGGACGAAGGAACACCGGAAGACAAAACAGTTCTTCGTATCCTTTGCAAACAGTTACCTGGGTAGACCAGTGACTAAGAACACCATAGCTCGATGGATCGCACAAACGATACAATTCTGCCATAAGCAAGCGGGGCAGGAGCTAACAGGAGGGGCACAAGCCCACTCGACCAGGAAGAAAGGAGCAACAATTGCCTTTCTGTCCAACACACCAATCCAGGACATATGCCTGGCGGCAACATGGTCTTCATTGCACACGTTCACTAAGCACCATTGCGTGGATGTACAGATGAACAAGGAAGCACAAGTAGGACAAAGAGTGCTTCAACATATATTCAACAACCAACGCTCATCTTCCACCCAGCCGCCACAAAAGTAACGAAACCGCTACAAAATCTATGCACAGCATAGTGAATCCAGAAAGATTCACGCTGCAAAACGAATAGTTTCTTACCTGTCGGTGTAGTTTTGCAGCTTGAAGATCTTTCTGGATTCACTAGCGAACTCACCCGCCTCCGCCAGAAAGATGAGGCTGGAGAAGAAGGTGGAAACACATGTATAGAAAGCAAGTTGAAGCTTACAAGATACATGAGAAGAATTACGTTGGAGAAAGGTTAACAAACATAGCCATGGATTCACCACAAGGACACAAAAGAGAAAAAAAGAAGATGGCGCCCAAGGGTGGGAGCTTCCGCCGGAAACATGCCGACGTCACCAAAGGTACACAAAATGGTGGGACGTCGACGCCCACCTGGGCTACAGAAAAAAGAGAAAAAAGACTACGATTCCGGACCCAACCACCAGATAGCAGAATATGCACAGCATAGTGAATCCAGAAAGATCTTCAAGCTGCAAAACTACACCGACCGGTAAGAAACTATTCGTTATACTGAAAAACCTCACCGTTTGTGCATGTGTCAGTGGCACAATGTGTGGTGAAAAGCGCCATGAGAGGAGAGGAGTAAATATGTTTTCCTGTATGAACTCTTAGAAATCACTGACCAGGTGTTTTTTGAGGCAAGAAATAGAAGCAAAACCCTCAGGTCGTTGACTATATGTAGGGGGGACCTCCAACGTGGAGTTAGCTTGAATAAAGTCTTTCAGAAGCACATACATTACACATGGTGCACAAATATCAGGTAATTGAAAAGCCCAGTTGCTTGGACTGTATGTCACGGGTATACTGGTATTTTAAAAATGCGTAAACAGACAAAATAACATTCAAATATCTACTTCTTCTACAGATGAGCATGCATAAACACACACACTCAATTAAGTACGCTATTGAAATACGTTTTTTTGAAAAACATTGCATAAGCAAGAAAATGTGTGCACTAGTAAGGAAAATAAATTCGGCGTTCTTCTACCTTACACCTTATAAGGCCCTATAGGTTACAGGGGAAGTCGGACTGGCTGCCCTCCTTAGAAAAGGAAATGGGAGTGGGTATCGGATAAAACCAACAAGAGAAAATTCTTGTGTGACCGCTTAAGGTGGGGACACGTATTGCAGTGCGGCACGAGAATGGGTTTTCACCTTGCTCTCAGTGCAGGCTCTTCATACTGGTTCTGCCTCTCCTGTCCTAAGTATTACCGGGCAGGATGGTGGGAGCTCCTTTTAAGTTACTCTGTAAAAAGGTGTACCATTCTTTAGGTGTACCCTAGCTCACGTATGCATCCCTAATAAGGAGCACAGAAGACAGAGTATAGAACAACCAATAATGGTTTCCCAGTTGTTTTTAAGGTTACCTTATGGTTAAATATACTGGGACATCGTTTGGCTAATCTTGTTGTCATTCTAATTTCAGTTGGAAGGGTTCTAATTTTAATTTCAATTTAGAAAAGATTTTATTAAAAGTAAAATCCTGATCTTTGTTAAAGGTTTGGGTAATGTTATTTCCAAATCTAAACATGTGGAGGAGGCGGGATTCAAGCTAGGAGTCTGAATATTCCAGTAGTCATATTCTCAGAAAATGAGGAACTATATTCATGTCTCTATTTGTTTTAGTACAATGGCTTCTGTTAAGTGGTCAAATTTGTCTAATAGGAGCAGTTTATGTTCTTGTCAAAGGCAGACCCTAAGCCTTCTGTTGATGAAAATAACTTTTTAAGGGCCTATAATATTGTCCCTTCAGCTTGGTTTAGCACAGTGGTATGTTGAGGGGCCGCGAGCGCTGTCTTCTTAGGTCTTAATACTGAGCCAATCTGTCTGTGTTGTGGCTTCTGTTTTTACCAATTTAGTCCCCTTTGGCACTGTTGGCTGACTAGGGTCACTAAGCTTTTTGTTCATGAAAGAAAGTTGACCTGTGGTCCCTGTATCCTGATGTTTTAAGGGACCTCAGATGGAACCAGAGAATATACTAATGATTATTGAATCTCTATTTAAGCTGACTTCTTAGTACGGCTACTACTTTCTAGCTATACATGGACTGGTATCTACAGCATCCATTTGTTGTGATAGGTAAGTATCCAACATGTCCTTTCTTATAAGATTGGAGGTCAGCCCTTTTTTAACTTTTTCCAGTGACTTGTGCTCATGTGATATTGTCATTGAGTCCGTCTTGGAACATTTGTAGACGGTAAATCCACTGTTATTCCTTCTGTAGCAAGTTTCTTTCGGCATTGGTATCGGTGTTCTCCAAGGTTTCCAGTACCACCCATTTCACATCATTAGCACAGTGGTCGATAGTCAGATAATGGTTGCTCTTCCTTGTAGTTGATTTCCTGCATCTAATGTTGCTTCTGTGCTCGCATTTGCAAGTTATTACCTTTCTACATGTCATGCCGATATACCGTAAATTATGAGGACAAGTGATCATGTATATAACATGGGAACTTTTGCAGTTTGAGTGTCTCCTCCATAGCCGCTTGAGATCTGGTTTTAGATCAATCTTTTTTGTGGGTGTGGTCAGATGACAGACTGAGCATTACCCGCAGGCCTAATTTTTTTTTTTGTAAATATCTTTTTATTGCAGCAAGTCATGTTGTACAAGCAACTCATATATTCCAGTCCAACCGGTATTCGTTATGGGTACGATTCTTCTTTGCATGTGTCACACAGCCAATTAGCTCACAACCCCGGGGTCGAACACCCGCAGGCCTAATGACCCACAAATGGAGGAGAGACCACATAAGGTTGTGATGTTTTCACACACCACTTCGGTTTTCCTGGGTCGTGTATATCTTGTAGATTGCCCTCTCTTATGGGCAAAATGGGGCTTGGGCCAATTGAATGTTCTTGTGTTGACGATTCTCCATTTTTTTGGGACCATTTTCTTCAGATGAATCAACGCGCCACTTAAGGTGGGAATGGGAAAACATGCAAGCAAGTCTTGATTGGGGGTGTCTCCTTCTTGTAGAAGAATATCCCTATGTTGATTCTTGTCTCTTTTGTAACATCCCCTCACAATGCGAGCAGGTTAATCTATATATTCTAGTTTCTTGATTAGTGTCTCGGCTTGCATCTTGTAGTCTTTGTTGTTGCTGCAATTTTGTGTTAAGAATAAATACTGGCTTTATGGTATGTGTTCCTTTAGTGAGCGGGGTAAACTGTCAAATAGGAGTAGATTGACGATCACCTCCGATAAAACGGAGGTGATGCTGTTTGGCAAGCTCTCCCCTGCCTGGTCTCCCACATGGTGGCCTGATGCCCTGGGACCACCCCCTTCCCCTGTGACCAAGGCAAGAAATCTCGGAGTTATACTGGACACCAAACTTACCTTCATGCACCACGTCAACGCGGTAGTATCCTCCTCATTCTATACCTTGAGAATGATAAAAAAACTTCTACCTTATCTTCCCTTGAATATGACAAAAACGCTGATCAGCGCACTCATCATGGCCCGCATTGACTATTGCAATGGTCTGCTAGTCAACGCTCAAGAAGGTGTTTTAAAGAAATTACAACTGGTGCAAAATGCGGCGGCCAGATTGATTACTGGATGTCCTAAGTATGCCTCCATTTCTGGGACACTCCGAGAGCTTCACTGGCTGCCTGTAAAGAAGAGAACTAAGTTCAAGGCTCTCTGTATTGCCTATAAAGCAATTGATGGGCAAGGTTCAGCGTATTTGAAAGACTCCTTCTGTCCTTACAAACCTGCCAGATCCCTAAGATCCTCAACCGCTGGACTCATGCAGGTTCCCAGGACCAAGAAAGTCTCCTGGGGAGACAGATCCTTCATAGTTACCACTACTAAACTATGGAACAGTCTTCCACATCACATTAAAGCCTCCACTTCTCTTCTCTCTTTTCGCAGGCAGATAAAATCCTGGCTGTTCACGCAATAACTCCTCATGGACCAGTTCTCTCACTCCGCGCCGAGACACCCACGGGTAATTGAGCGCTTAACAAATCGCCTAAAATAAATAAATAAAAATTGTTTTTGTCTCTCTGGTTTTAATAAGTCTTGGTACATAGTTAGCCGCCCTCAGCAGAAATTGTAATGTCCAGAAATGGCAATGTTGTTTTACTAACTTTGCGCGTGAAATTGAGTTAGCGATCCAGTGTGTTTATACATGTCAGAAAATCCTGTACAGTATCTTCTTCGCCTCTCTATATGGTAAGGATATGATCTATGAATCGTTTCCATATGGTAGACATGGGCAAGCATTGGTCTCTTGTGCTCCAATGTTACTTAATACCTTTGGTCATAGCTTGTTTATATGATTAGAACTTGTTTATAGTATGAATGGGTTGTTGTCTCGTAAGATGTGTTCCTCTTCAAAATGACTCGCATATAATCCAGCCAGACTTGGGGCAAAAGTGTTGCCCATCGATGTTCTGTGCTTACGCGACGTTTCATTAGCGCACTTAATTGAGGGTGTTTATGCCTTCTCATCTCTAGAGAAAGTAGAAATTTTGCCTGTTTATGCATTTTTAAAATATCACTATACCTGTGACATACAATCCAAGTAACTGGGCTTTTCAATTACCTGATATTTGTGTACCATGTGTAATGTATGTGCTTCTGAAAACCTTATTCAAGCTGACTCTGCGTCGGAGGTCCCCCCTACACATAATCGACCTGAGTTTTGTTAATATTTCATAGCCTTTAAAGACTTCTGGTCAGTGATTTCTTTAAGTTCATAAAGGAAAACGTATTTACTCATTTCCTCTAATCGCGCTTTTCACTGCACAATGTGCCACTGACGCACACAAATGGTGATGTTTTGCATTACAACTTAGTAGACCATTTATTGTGCAAACGATGTTACAAGAATGTATGTAATGTTGAAAATTAGAACAGTTTATATGTGAATATGTGTATGTTTTATTGTCTCCTTTTTCTCTTTCTAGAGGAGAACAATGTTTTCTTCAAAACTGTCACAGTGACCATACCTAATACATTCCATGACAGAGGATAGTGTTCCGACTAGCTCACAAGAGATCCATCCATTAACGTGGCTAGGACAAAATCCATCGACCCTTATGGGCGCAAGTAGGGTAAACGTGGACATGATATGTATGTTGATGTGAGGGACATATATTCTCCTCTCTTTTTAACCTTATCCCTGCCCATGTTTCAATAAATTCCTGTTGCCTTGAGACAGGAGGTAATTTTAGATCCCTAACTAGTTGTTACGGATCTCACACTTTGAGAGACCCCCCTCTGGGGGAAGGGAAGACCCAATGATGACGCTACCTATTATTAGTACATCAGAGGGGATACATGCCATTGACTGAAAGTAGCTGTTGAGGGCCCCCAAAAATGTTTTTTAGAGACCTCTGTGCCATACTACATCGTCCCACTCTTTTTGCTGCTTATTGCATATGTTAGTCTGAGCAAGGTGTTCAATCTGCCAGTGTAATGTAAATCAAATTACGTTTTAACAAAATGAACCTAAATGTGTTCCTTATTATTTTTCCCTCTTTTTCCAACTATTTGATATAGAGCAGTCATACCTGGAAAAAATCCAATGCAGTGCTTTACACAGTACCTTTCCCAAACCTCCTATGCTTTACATAGCACATTTTCAGGTGTAAGATCCAAACGGCGGGTTTCAGAAATACAGGAGATGATGGATGAGAAGTGTACATAATTGTCAGTATTAGACCACATCATGTACAGGTGATTTTTTTGCATAGCACAGATGTACCTGTCTGTTCATAAATATCAGGCCCACATAGCTAAACGTGCTTTTTCCCAGGACTAACGTTCTGTTCAAAAGCTAGATTTGGATTTACTCTGGTCTCTAAGGTCAGGTGAATTTTCTCTGTTAGATCTTTCAAATGAAATTCTTGGCCTGGCTATTTATCAAGGAAATTTCCCATGGCTATAGCTTTTTTTTATAAATTAAGTGCTCATGGTTAAGTGCTATCTGCATTTTTAAAATACTCCCAAAAAGATTGTGAGTCTTTTGCATCATTGTTTTGTTTTCATTTGTTATGACTATAATGTTGACTACTGTAGAAACGGCACTATCAAATAACAGTCACAAGAGCACAACAACTGAGCATAACTGTGACCTCTGGGTATGAGATGAGATATTCAAACCCTAAAACTTGATAGAAAGCATTAGGAGCAGTCCATAGGAGATCAGGTTCTTAATTTACCTCTTTGTTAGACCATATCCCATCTTTTGAAGCACTTTTTGACCTTACTTAGACTTTGTAACTGTCCCATCGCTCGCCAATTTTTGGATATGGCGCTACTTAGTGCTATAAGTGGGTGAAAGCTCAGAGTCACTCATAATCCGCTCTCAAGGAATCAAGTCCAGTAACTAAAGTGGGTTCAGATGACTCTTAAAGTAGACATGGGCAAGCATTTCTCTTGTGCTCCAATTTTAGGTAATACCTTTAGTCCTAGCTAGATGATATGATTATAACTTGTTTATAGTGTGGAAAAACAAAATATCATGAATCACATTTGCTGTGTATGATCAGATGGGTTGTTCAAGCTAATCTAATGGAGTGGCAGTGCTGAGAAGTATCCACTATTAAACTGTTTCTCTGTTTTAGAACCGTTCGGCTGCTATTGAGGATGACCCTTTGTTACATCATCAGTCGTTGGTGGCTCTTTCAGAGGTTAGTACTCTTGCCCTTATTTTTCTCAAATGGTCAGTATTTGTGATTCTTGGATACCTTTGTACACACAGGCTTAGTATGGTAGCAATGTCTAACCAAGGTCCAATTTTTGTGTAGGTTTTCCTTATGCCAGGCAAGTAGCATACTACATCTGACAGCAGAGGGTGCCGTGTTGCCAGTTTTCTGACCATCATGTTTGGGAAAGCTGAAGAACAGCTTCTGATTTTGTTAAGTTCACTTTAAATCCAAGACCTCGACACGTCTCTCATTCTTCTTGGAGGGTGGGGAAGGAGAGCTGCAGATTTTCCATAGGGACTAGGGTATTATCTGCTCCATGGTCAATTTAAACTTGCTTGCCGATACGGTAACTAACAATGGTACAGTCAAGACACACACCATGTGTCGATGATTCCATAGTTAGGACCAAAAGCAGCAGGATAGTGGACAACCCTGTTTTGCCCCAGGTTACCTGCGCACTCCATCTTCTCAGGCTTTTGCTATCTGATCCCTGAAAGTAGCCATAACCCACAATGTATTAGTATTTTGTGCACAATATCCCTTTCTCGCCATTCATTTGTTTGACAGTGTACCCTTGGTCTTGCCAATGAATGTTATTTAAAAGACTTCACCTATCAATTTTTCCTGGGCTCCGCAAAGTGTTGCATTACCCGTTAACTGCTTAGCTCTTTAGTAGTGTTGTCATTGAGAGGTCCTTGAAGAGCTATATAGGTTGCTTTCACAGATTATCATCTGTGTGTATCCTTACCACTACTTATTATTTAATTTTGAATGAGTGTGTCAGATGTCTGTGGCCCACTGGTATTGCTGTGCTCTCGGTTGAGCATGATTGGCTCTGCCCCCAGCTAATCAAGCACATTGATATCCCACATTAGGAGATCTTTGCGCTAATAGGTCACCATTCATTTCTGCAGTTTGGGGATTTGTCTTATCCCCTCTGATTCCGATCCAAATATTGTTTTTGAAACCCTGCAGGAGGATCAGGAGGAGATTGCATTTGTTCCTGCTCATCTCCTTTATGGAAGCCTCCTTCTTGCCTTATGGTGGTTTAGTCCCCTAACTCAGGTGACGCCCGTGTCACTAGTTATCTTTCCCACTTTTATTCTACTGCTTCTCTGACTGTAGCATCCGTCCTTTGCAGTGAAACTCACATTCTACTCCATGTTGCGTCAGACGAACCCCCACTCCCTAAAGTGCTGCTTTATCAGACTTCTTTTTATAGATGACTGTGATGCACGCGAAAAGTAGTCATTTTATTTGTGCTAAAGTCTTTCGTAGTGCAGAATTGTGCTTGGATGTAAGTCGCAGATGTGGTGGTGTAGCGGATGGCTTCCCAGATGTGAGGTAAAGAAAGCATCTAGTGGAAAGAACAGTGCAACAAATGCGTTGCAGAATTCATAGATTACTTGGTTCTAATAGGAGAGAAACCTAATTGCTTGGAATCGGATTGCTATCCATGAACAAAGCCTACCTTGTTGATATTTTTATTTTATTTCTTATGAAGGATTGTATAATTGTGAATTATATTGCGATCAGCACCAATGTGCATTATTGTTTGTAACCTTTCCCTTTTTTCTTGCCTACGAAAAATATTCCTCCATGCTGAGACATTCATTACATTGCACCAGAAACAAATATGAGGATTTTCTTTTCTAAGCCCCACCCTAGTAAAGCACTAACTCATACCTTTGACTTTACATATATTTCCAGAGTGGGACACTGCTTGCAAACACTTATTCGAATATCCACAAACCTACACGTTTTTGCCCGTTTTTCTGTGTGCTCTATCCAGGAAAACCTGCTGATAACTCTAAGCTCTGCTAGCCATACCGGGTGAGTTTCTGTATTCCTAAGAGAACATAAATGGGATCTCAGTGACATTAGGGTATGAGGCACAAGCAGACATGGTACACACAAGCACCTTCTTCAGACTCTTGATATGTCTAGCAAGCAAGCATTCTGCTTGGTATTCCCTTTGCTGAACCTCCACACAACTAGGCATGGTCCTGGCACCCCAAATGTGACTTGGGGACTACGTCAGGCATCACGGTCACTGAATGTTGCCATGTGCCACGTCTTCATTGAGCTGGAAGTAACCTTCTGCCTGTGTTTGCAGTCCAACTGACTAGCAGCCCACTGCCAATCCAAATCAGTGCATCCCTTTTTAGATCTATGAATATTTGTTTAACTTGTGAAGTATAAATTGGTAACTCTTATTCACATTATGAATGACAATAGTCAATTTAGAGCCACTGTTTACCTGTGTACTATTTTGTGTAGACCTTTGGCCTCCTGTCGCTTTGTTTGACAATGTGGCTTTTTGATTGGAGTCCTTAGCTGGAAAAACATAATTCATGTTGAGTAAGGATAATCATTAAATGTCGCTGAAGAAACAATTTATTCTGATCTTAGTTTTCTGCTAGTAGTTTCGAGTGAGAACCGGACTTGCAATCTACCTTTAGCAAAAAGTATTTCTCCGACATTCCTTTAATACCAGGTGCACGGTGTGTAAACTTTCTAACTTTCATTCATAGAAACTGAGTAAGTTGCAAGCTCAATCTGTGCCTATGAGGAAGAAACTGGAATCATATCTGGACCTGTCTCCGGTAAATATTTATTTTGTATTTATTCTGCAAATGTTCTGCATATCTTGTTGGGCTAAACTTGAACACGTCTTCAGAAA
Source organism: Lissotriton vulgaris (assembly GCF_964263255.1). Taxonomy (NCBI): domain Eukaryota; kingdom Metazoa; phylum Chordata; class Amphibia; order Caudata; family Salamandridae; genus Lissotriton; species Lissotriton vulgaris. The sequence continues at coordinate 234,614,965 of NC_141689.1, forward strand.
ATGCCTCCACGTCCTCCCTCCAATTAAAATGTCTTCAATTGAGTCATCAGGCTGCTGTTAATTTGTGAGGAGCATTGGAAGTGGGACCACCAAGACCAATAGAACTTCATCACTGGTTGTGAGACAATAGAATTCCAAATATTTAGCGAAATCTGCAGCCTATTATTCGCTCAACAGTCTTGCTAAAGCACGTTGAGCTTGCAGGCAGCAGCCACATGCAGCTGGTAAACGCGACACTATAAGTTTATCATAGTGAAGAAAGTGAAAAAGACACATTAATGAGGAGGAAAAGAATTCAACTGAATGATATATATTCGTGAAAAAAATAGTTAAAAAGTAAAATTTGGTGCTAGCTCAAGTGATGAAAACCACTGAAATTCCCCAGTCATGGTTCACTGTGCACACAACACACACCATAACTAACGTCATCCACCATGTTTTAGTTTGCTAACCAGTGCTCTTTTCATGTGCTGTTGTCAAATCAGTGGTTTGAGCATGGCGAGCAACGTTATAGTGTGCGTTGTGTGCACCTTGTATCATAACTGGTGAATTTCAGCACTTTTATGTGTTTGAAAAGAACCATAACTCACTTTTTTACTAGTTTTAGTTTTTTAGTGAATTTATTTATTTAGTTTAACGAGGTGCTTATTTTTTAACACATGCACAGCGGGGGTTGAGCACAGGCATTGCACCGAGCCCCGTTCCAGCAGCGAGCCTCTTGGCATTAGCCAGCCACTGCTGTGCACAGCCTGTCTGTGTGCAGTGTAGGTTTTGTGTAGGGCTTGGCTACAGGCCAGGCCTACCCTGCACCCCACCATTAGCTAACCCAAGCTTTGCTCTGCCTTCGGCTATGCACTGTGAGACTTGAGTGCAGTGCCTGGGCTGCGACCAGCCCGGTATCCAACTCCCTGGCAGCAAATAACTCCTTCTGCGTGTAGCCAGTGGCTGTTCACAGCAAGGTTGGTTGATGGCAGGAGGTAGGACACCGGGTCTCCCTTCTTCCTTACCACCAAACCCAGTTAAGTTAGTAATGGACCGTGTGGAACAACCATATAAACCATGTGACAGATCATGCTCCCTGTCTCTGGTGCCACACCAGCCTGGGGTGCAAAATGAAGTGCAACTGGAACTTAAGGAATTACAATATGAGCAACAAAAAGGCACCGAAAGCTAAATCACCTGCTCCCCATTACATAATTGTGCTGTCTCCTGCCCCAGAAATCAAACACTTTAAATTGGAGGAGTTTAATTTGCCAAAGATGAGAACATGGCTAAAAAGTGCCCCATTCAGAACTCCAATATCGAAGCTAATTGTTTGCAAGAAGTCCAAACTTAAACAGGACTCCACCTAGCCCCATCCTCAACCTTTCTCAAACATGATTTCAACCACCTACCATGCATAATAATTAATGTCACATCCTTATTGAAAACTATAATCATAGAGTAATCCTATCTGAGAACTACTGGAAAATTTCAAATATGAACATTCTCTTAATTACTGCACCTTTCCTGACAAAGAGGCAGGTGCTGCAAAAGGAAACCATTCCTTATGGATATGCATCCCCAACATGGATGTGCAACCCCAACACAATACCTGATGGATGCGAAATCCATTTCAAAATCTTTCTTCACATGAAGAGAGGCTGAAGACCAGCAATGTTCCACAAAAAGACCCTGCCTAAATTTGACATCAAGGATTTTAACTTCTCAAATGCGAATCACTGCGTTTTCCCTGCTTCTCATCTGCAACGTTCTCCTGTTATTATTATGAATCATTTATCAACCTCTCTCATTCAGCACAGCTTTTGCGAATGTCTGTCTGGACTTAGGACCCGCTATTAATTAAGATTACAAAAAGCAGTGTATTCTCGGGGACCTCTACATCTGGTTTGACAAGCCTTCTCTCCAGCATGAAAGCACACTATTTCCACCAATTAATCACTAGTCCAAACCACTTGGTTGGCCTGAACTTTAGATTTGCTATGGGGAAGCCTAATTTGGTCTCTGTAAATAACTTTGTTGCCTGGCGCGACCATTGTCCTGAGTCTCCATTTTGGGCTGATGTGAGTTCAGTGAAGGAATCTGTTAATCAACCCTGAGACTCAGACCACATGCGTGCTTCCCACCGCGGGCTGATTGAAGCCACCTATGGGTATCCAGCGTATTTCCAGCTCAGGTCATTCCCGGCCACCTTATTCCTGAGGCTTGTCACCAGGGACCCCTCCTTATACAATTGCATTAGCTTGCATAATTTTTCTCTCAGACTCGTTGTATCCCCCCCGAGTCCTGATGATTATGCACCCGCCATTTTTATTAGGATTGAAACGCTGTTGACTTTAAAAACACAGACCCTATATCATGGTTGAGAATTTGTTGTAAAGTGCCAATCTGTTTTTTGTGTTTGGTGAACCACTTGTTGATCATGGTTTATCACTTGAGTGTTTCAACTCTGAAGAGGGCACCGAGCCCGTTCATTTTGCACCAATATTCCCTGTGCCACTATGTGTCTTGAAATTGTTCTTCATAAACTCCTCAGAATTAAATTTATTCAACATTTTGGTTCTGTGTTGCTAGGGACCAGTGTGTTTTTCTTGGGTCTCGCTTGTTTTAATATTATACTGAAACAGTGGCACTGACACCATTGCTTGGACACTGGCACCATGATATCTTCTGCAACACCGTCATTTTGAATTATCCCTGCCCTGATGGACCCCTCGTACCCAATTTGTTTTGTATATGTGTTGAGCCAGGAGTTCCAGAAAGCCAGAGAATAACAGGTGGGAAAATGGTCATCCTTGACAAGTACCCCACCTTATTCACACCTTTTCAGACGCTTGGGCCCATATCCCAGATAGGTTGCCCTGGTCATTACCTACTCTCTCAATTATTGTGCTGTCCTAAGCGCTGCCCCAGACTTGTGCCTGCCCTGGGGGCACATTAGTGAAAAGCAGACAGACTGTTTGAAATTGCCTGTCCGCCTTTCAGCATGACAGAGGCAATGCTACCTGTATTTGAAAATCGGGCTGCGATTCCCCTGTAGTTTGGTGCATTTACCTACCTATAAACCCTTTTTCCCCTCTTTTAAGGGGTGACCTCCGATTACACACTGTGTCCCACAGTCTGGTGCATTAGCCATGTACCTTCTGACAGTTCCTTTGCCTGTAATCCTGCATGTGTATTGTACGAAACCGGCAGAGAGGTATAGTGTTTCCTCATCTGCAAGCGGCCCTTTGAGATCACACTGGCGTACATTTAGCGATTGTATGCAGCTCGTTTTGCAATACCAAAGTGTCCCGGGGTGCAAAAAGCTAGTGCACATGCCTGTTGCATCTCTGGAACACTTTGGATAATACAGCCAATGTACTCGATCAAGAGTCTTTTCAGCATCCAGGGATATGAACAGGGCCTCTCTTTTACTATGTTTCACTATATCAAAAAGTGCCCAACCTACTTCATGTTCTCATGTCTTATTAAGCCTGCCTGACCAATCCCAGTGGGACCTTACTAAGCCTATTAGCCAGGACCGTCCTAAACAGCTTTGCTTCCAAGTTCAGTTCTGAATTAGGCTTATCGGAGCCAGTCCCTCTGGTCCTTCTTTGATTTGGGAATGACAGGGAATATCTTTTCTGTCATTGTCTGCATAATAATTACTTCCTGTGCCTCAAACTCAGTCTTAACTGCTGTAATAGCGCTCACAATGATTGATCTTAGCCGTGAAGTGCTGTTCTGGGAGAAAGATGTGTTTGAACCTTGTAAGTATTTCCTCTTGTGATAAGGAGCTGCCGGGATCTCTTTCCTTCCCTGATCCTGATAGGAAATAACTCCTCAGAGAATCTTTGCATTCCCCAGGCAGCACTCTTCCTCTCATATAAATGCTAGTAATATAGGTGAAATTGCCATAGCATCTCCTGGTCCTTGCAACGATGGATGGCTTATTCATCCCTAATTTCCTGAGTAAGCCTCTTTGCTTGTTTCACCTTCAATCTGCTTACACCTCCCCTTTAAAATGCTGCCACTTAAATCTGGATCTGGTATACTTCTTTTTGTCTAGTATTAATTTTTTATCTGCTCCTAGACTCCAGACTTTCTGAGATTGTCAACTCATGTCTCACACAGCTCACCTTGATGATTATAGTGCTGTCCAGTTATCTGGAGTCTTAGGTTTCTGTCTTCCTTAAGGGCATCCCAAACTATCTCCATACTAATACCCTGTGTTGTATATCTCAAGGTAGAAATTGATGCACATCCTATTTGTTTTTAGCACTAAGACTTTTTCAGGGAGTCTTCCATCCTCACACCTCACACCTCCTACCCCTCCCCCTCAACCCACCTTGACACCTCTCCTGGGCTTCTAGTCAGTGCTACGAATGAGCTGGTCATGGAACTACCACATCATGGGTCGTTCTCTTTCTAGTGATCCTCATAAATAGTCCTAAGCACTGAATAGTTCCACCCACACTCAGGATCCTGGAACACATTACAAAATATATAAATACGTTTGTACATATGTACAACTGCACAATACTGTCTGTAGAAGAGTGCCACAATAATGAAAATAAGTATGTTTGTAGCCTATTAAAAGCTAGCAAATGACCAAATTTCATTTGATTTTCATATTTAAAAAAAATCAGTCTAATAAAATAGTCACTTGTTACGTTAAGTGACTAAAGTATTTTGCAACCCTTTTTTAAAATATATTTAAAGGAAAGACAATAAAGAGCACTGTTAGCAGATAGACTGCAATCTTGAAAGCAAACAAAAAGTGGCACAGTGCCTTTAAGGGCCTCACTGGCTAATCCCCCTCTATTTATTTATTTATTGCCCACCATGCTCCACAGCCACAGGTAGCAGGGCAGTTAATATTTCCTTCTACAAGACTAGAAGCACGTTTAAATATTTGTCTGGCAGAAAGTGCTCCTTTTTAGGTCTCGCCTAGCATTGCAGCGCATGCACTGCTTGCTCGGCGAGATTTATTGTCAAGGAGGAGTTTAAGAGAAGGGCTTGAAGCACTGCCCCTGATTTCCATTGACTAGCGTCACCGTTTATGGTAAACGGTGGGCTGCCATTGGAAATAAGCTTGTTGGGTTGCCTCCCTTTCACTTTTTCGCCCGGCTCGCCTGCTTTACGGATGTCGTGAAGCAATTCCTTATCATTATAGGGGCCATCTGTGGTTCTGTAATAGAGGCTTGTTTACACCGGCAGACACGGAGCGAGGCAGCAGCATGTTTATTTTTGCATCGCGCTTTCACTCAAAGTGGAAGCGGGATGCTAAAATAAACACACTGCTGTCTGCGTAATGGCGACGGCTTGTTTACTGCTGCTTCCACTTGTAAACTTATCTCATTACATTTGCTGTGTGAGGTCAAATGTTAGAGGCATTTTTCTGAGTGGCCTCTTTCCTTCGTACTGATGCTGTCTCTTTAAGGCGCACTGCTGTCGCAGTGAACCTCCGGCAGGCATGAAGACTGCCTCGGATGTGGGAGCGCCTTCACTTCAATGTTAACTTATTATTTACTTGGAGCACTTCTTCGAAGTGCCTGTGCCGTTAATTCCTGGCTGGAAGCATTAGTTGTGTGCACGTGTGATAGAGGTTTGCCGTGGTATGGGAAATGTACACGATCGCATTTCCCCAGGTCGTCCGATTGAACACCATCTCCCGCCCTTGGCTGCTTGTTATTTGCAGTGTTTCAGCAAAGGTGAACAGAAGAATGATATGCAGTGCAGACTTTGGATGTAAGTAAAATAATGTCTTTTAAGGTTGCAGGTCAAACGTGTCTTATTGACCTAAATCAGCAGCTACGTTAGTGCCTCCGCCCCATTCTTCCATCATTCTTGCTGAGGTCTCCATTTCAGGAGAAGAGGGCGACCTCTTCTGTGATATGAAGACGTGTGTGCAAGGTGTAGCGCTTTGAAGTTCATACTATGTCACACAGTTGGAGCATTCATCAGTGCCCCATGACACATACTTTCTTAGTTGAAAGGATGGCGGCTGATAAGTCCTCGGAGACAGAAAGGTGTTTTTTGTGCTACAAATCCACTGTCTCCTCCCTCCCCCTCCAAAAAAAAAGGCATGCCCGTAAATCTTCAATGTAAGGCAGTAAGGTGGGGAATGCCTAGACGTATTTCTTTCATTGAAGGTGTCAACCACGCTGTAAACAAAGCGGTGCGAACTTGCCTTTTTGTTTACTACAGGAAATCAAGGCATGTTTACCAGTAATTCAACTATACATCCACAGCGCGTGCCGTCCTCCATTTAAGTTCAAAGAAACTGACATCGTTTCATAGCTAGGCATACAAACAAAGCCCTGGACTGGAGTGACCGTACCTCCACGATGACCTGCTTGCCCATATTAATTGTACGTCTGCACCTCGAGCTGTGCTAAGAGCTGTAAAATACAACACCTGCGTGTTTATGGCTCTGGTCACATTTCACATACAGTAAATGACACCTCTAGTTGTGGCACATCTATCATTTCACTCGGTAGCAGCTATTTTGTATTCCTGAGAAGCTCTCTGCTATGGCTAGATTATCAGCACAAAGTTTATCATCCCTAGTTTGTCAACATTTGCTCTCAGATTTCTATTATGGGTACTCGCTAACCCCTTATGTGGTCATGTTTGCTCTTCCATATCTAATGTTAGCACCCCTAATTCTTTGCATAAATTCTTAAACAAATATAAATGTTCTGGATGTAGCCTCCAGCATATATACAGTATGTGGGTAGATTTTCTAGAGCCTGCAAACATGGCATTTTGCCCCTAATTGAAAAATGGCAGTCAAAGATTTCCTAAACCCTCCTTTTAGGAGAGGAAAACATGTTTCTGGTGGAACTCTGTCAAGCAACATTATTTACCATGAAACCAATTGCCATGCACTCACACTCGTTTTGAAAGCCGATACCTACACCACATTGAAGAGAAAATTAGCTTAACTGTAAAAGATCTATTTCGCTGCTCACACTTGCATATGTGTTTTTGCTGTAAACATGGCATGAATTGCCCTCAATCACTGACTGTCAATCCTCACACGGAGACTGGAATCAAGTTGCCAACTTCCCAAAATATTTAATGTACATATCAAGCTACATTTGCTGTAGCTTTTTGTCTCTAGCGCTTATGCAAAAAGTAAACTCTAAAAATAACCGCTTAACTGCGGCGGCAATTCCGCCCCGTTGCGGCGGTTTAAAGGAGTGGGCGGGGCCGCGGCGGCCAACGGACGTACCAACGAATGGAAGGGGTTAAATAGCAATCGGCACCATGTTTAGCCACAAAACATTGGTGTTTGTAAACTTGCTCTTTCTGTTCGCTTTACTCTCCCAGGTGTTTTCTTTTCCGCTTGATTTCTTTTTTGGGTGGTTAGGTTTGGTAAAAAAGTATTCTGCCGAAATAAGGAAACGTCATGCTCCCTAACATAGTCCCACAGTCATTTCCGCACTTCACATATTACTACTGTGGCTGTTTTGGAAGGGTCTTTCATTGCTGGTAGCAGGAATAACATATTTTTTAACCAAACAACAATTCCAAGTTTGTTTGCGGAAAACATTACTGTAGCACAGCCTTTGGGGGGGATTTTTGAAACTGTTTACTCTATAAAAGGGAAGTTACAGTAGGAGAACGTGTTGGAAGGTTGCCTTTGTCACTTTTAATGACCATGAACTATTTCATCTGGCCTCAACATTTTCAGTGTTTCAAACATGCCATTTCCAGAAAGCAAAGTGCTGTGAGTACACCTAAACAAGCATTTGCAATGCAATAGGTCTCGCATTTACACGAGTTTAAGCTATTGACATTGTAAATGACACTGCCTTTTATTTACGTTTCAAAAACCAAAGCCTAAATAAAAGGCATTGGCATTTACAATGCCAATAGCTCAAACTCATAAATGCGAGACCTGTTGCATTTCAAATGCTTGTTCTATTATCCTACTCTTGATGCTCCATTTCCTTGCTTCCACTGTGTGTGATATTATTTTTAGATACAAGGGGAACCCAAAGGATAGCTAAGAACCATGGGTATAACTACGTTATAGGGAACAGAGGTTCCTAGTTTATTCAAAGTCATCACAATGTAGTATAGAACACAATGGAAAACTATACTCTATGATTTCCTTACCCAGCCGGGCAAGGAATTTATTTAAATCAAGCAATGTCAAATGCACGTTACAATATTATCACAAATATAGTATGACACAAGCCTGTGCCGTACCGAAAAAGGAAAAAAGAATGAGAAAAGAGTGAAAGGGGTGTTTTTTCAGGCAAAAAGAAAGGAGCAGAACAGGGTACTGTAGGGAATATTAGACAGTGCTAACAGTATCGCCTGGAGTAGAACATATAGATTCTTATTACTAATCACATAAATGCATATCTACTCATAGGTGTCGACGTTTCGATCCCTATTGCTCAATAAAAAGAAGGGATCATCATCAGGACTCTTTTCTCATTCTTTTTTCCTTTTTCGGTACGGCACAGGCTTGTGTCATACTATATTTGTGATAATATTGTAACGTGCATTTGACATTGCTTGATTTAAATAAATTCCTTGCCCGGCTGGGTAAGGAAATCATAGAGTATAGTTTTCCATTGTGTTCTCTACTACATTGTGATGACTTTGAATAAGCTAGGAACCTCTGTCCACTGTGTGTGAAGCAAACCACGCTAGGGCTGAGTTTCCCTGTTTTTTTTTATCTTGCGAGATTATTGATGTTCCCTGTGCTTGCTGTCTCATAAACACTAAATCTGGAGCAACATGAGAATGGAAAAGCCTTACAAGTTTGCTCTTGATTCGTCTCAATCCTGAACACCTACCCAGCTATGGACCATAATTAGGGAGGATGTCCAGGAATGAAGTGCTCCATTAGCGGACGCGATAGCGGACTGCCGCTACAGTTGTAAGACTTACCTTTTGTATTGTGTTATAGCTGTCCGTCTGAGACTGGAACAAGCAGAATGTCTTGGGGAGGGATCCAGGATAATATAAAGGAAGTGACCTAAATTAAGAGTGGAAAGAGAAGAATTTTCAAAATATTTTCTTTTATTTAAGATTATTAACGTTGACAGTGGTGCTGATCTTTGGGGGGGCCACCTAAAAGAGTATTTTTTATTACATTTTTAAACAAATATATTTATAATTAAATAGGGTTTTGTTTCCAAATATTTGAGAAAACTCCTTCATAAAGAAAGTAACTTTGATTTGGGTTACATATACTTGTTATGAACCCAGTTGGTAGCGAAGGGGTATGGGGAACAGTAAAGAATAGACTGATTGTTTGACTTTATTTTGACTTTTAGTACTTCAATGCTTACATGTAAGTGATAGTTCATAATAAAACCTTTTGTGGCAAGCATGCATTGTAACATATTTGTTTCTCCTTTTTTTTAAAGAATCTCTTCATTGCTCAGGCAAAGGTTGACGAAGCAAAGAGGGAGTTGGTAAGTGATCCAGTGAACTTGAAGAAAAAAAATACTTACATGACACAATTTTCTATTTTATCCCTCTGCATTTTGCTAAAGGCTATGTGCCTGAATAGTTTTTCAACAGGCACTAAGTGAACCATTGCCTCAGTTCACATATAACTACTGTAATCTTTTCTCGATCTGGCTTGACCGTGCAGCTGCCTCCCAAAGCCTTTCTCACTACTCTTCTACAAAATTGACATTAGGTGGGCTTCATATAAATATCAACTCCTAAGTTGTGTCCATTGCTAGGCACGAAGTTGCTGGTGGGGACTATTTGGTAAAGATCGATGCCATCTTGTTAAGAAGTATTCCTTCACTTAAAGCAACACTTTGCAACATTAGAATAAATGGAATTTGAGTGCAGAAACCGAACTGCTTTCTGGTTAATGATACATTTGTCAGCAGTCACACCATTTTCGTGCTTTATTTCTTTAACCACTAAGTGTTAGGTGGTCTTAATACAAATACTGCAGTAACTTATTGTCACTTTTTTTTTTTAAATGTCTCCTGTTGGAAATTGGGTCTCTGATTGCCTGGGATATAAACCATGGTCAAGTAATGACCACAATCCTAGTCAGCGTAAGGTACACACCAGGTTATAAAAATGGAGCAACATTGTAATAAATAAAACAGGACCAAAATAATAAAAACACAATTAGTAGAACTGAATTTTAAAGTTTATTGTGGAAAATAGCGCTATAAACCACAAAGCGCTATTCGAGATATCTGGTTGCGCATGACTGGGACAAAGTCCCAGTGTTGAGGCCAACCGCGATGGAGTGTGGGCTGGCTACAGGGACCCAGTTAGGCCCGCTGAACAGAGTACCTTAAATTCTGGCTGTGGAGCATTGTGTGGATCCGTGTCGAAGATGTGTTGTACAGCCGTAGCAATGCGTTGCTTCCCGAGATGTGGGGAGGTGTGCGGTGTGCTGTCCTGTTGCTTCGGCGTCAGGGCTTGTGATGTGAAATCCTGTGTTTGGGATGCAATGCACAATCTGTTCCGATGAACGGTGAAGCTGCGATGCAGAGTTTTGTCAGCGGCAGCGAAACTGCCGTCCACAATAGAGGCGAGAAGCTGCCCTGGGGACAGTGTTGCACAGTGGTGGTTCCGAAGGCAGTGCGTATGTCTCAAGATCCGGGATGCAGTGGTGATGCAAGCCTTTTGCAATGGGTCCAATCCATGTAGCAGCGACGATTCAGTGGTTCTGTTTGGGGATGCGCCGCACACCCAGGGAGATACATCGGGTCTGCTATGGGATGCGTTACTCAACAGAGGAGATGCAGTGGTTCACTGGTAAGCACCTTAAGCCCACTTCTTTAGGTGGGGTGGCAACACTTGGTAGAGTAGACTCCCAGATGGCAGAGTCCATGTGCAGAGCAAGTAGGTTGGAAGCCTGTTATGTCCCTGAGGCTTTAGATCATGATGCCAGCCAGGTAGCCCTTTGAGTTGCTCTGGGTTTGAGAGGTGGAAGTCCAGTCCTCCTCTCCCAAGCAAAAGGGCAGCAGATCAGCACAACAAAGCAGGAGTCCTGCAGAGTGCAGTCCAGCAGAGGGGCAGTCATTTAGCAGCACAACAGTCCTTTGTCCCGACAGATAACCACAGGTCCAGAAGCTTACTGAATTGGGTGGTGTCTGAGGTCCAGTACGTATACCCGGTGGCGCCTTTCAAGTGGGGAAGACTTCAAAGACATGCCTTTAAAGTGCACAGATGTCCTCCTCTCCTGCCCTGGCTCCAAACCCACTACAGGGGGTATGCTGGCCCCTTCAAAACGGGACGCGACGTGAGCTCCTTAGTTGAAGCTAACTCAAGCACTGATTAACATCCTACCTCACTTGCTGCTAAAAATCGAGTGCACTCTGCACTTTATATGGTTTTAATTTATTCTGGTGAAATACTTTGCTGTGTGTAAAATTTTAACTTTGGTAATTGAATTTGGAGGGAATGGGAATTGAACCGGTCTTCTCAGAGCTCTAAGACCTCTAGCCACCATTTTCCTCACTTCGGCGCGGTCTAGTGGTTGAAGCTGGCCCCTTCAAAACAGGACGTGGCGCGAACCCGCAGCGGACGCGCGCAGCAGGCGCGCCTAAGGCAAGCCCGTCGGCGCCCGTCCGCATCCCGGTAGGGTCCGGGGCCGACCATGCTGCCGGTTTTGACCTGGATCCCCCCAGGTAGTTGTTTATGGCAGGGAGGACCTGCTAAACCTCGCCAAGGGTTTGGTGTGCAGACCCCACTTATTGAGAATGGGGAACAATTTCCCCCTGAGGTGTAAAAAGTGTGAATGGTCATCTTGGCCATCTCTTAGAGAGCACAAAGTCAAGAGGGATATGATCACCTTGACCAGGGGACTCGGTGCTCTAGACACATATTGGAAGATTTCTTTACTGAATGTTCGCTCCTTAAAGAAACATGAATTGGAAGTTTATGATTTTTTAACTGACTCCTCCCCGATCTGTTATTTCTTACTGAAACTTGGCTAACGGATGCTTCAAATCCCACTATTGCCAATGCAATCCCCCTGGGCTATCAGATTCTGAGGAAGGATCGTCCTGTGGGGAGAGGCGTGGGGTTAGCCATTATATATAGGAGCGCCTTCACTTGTATTCCTCTAGCTGATGTGGAGATAGAGGGGGCTGAGAGTCTGGGTTTTCTCCTGTCACTCTCGGCCCACCAATCTATGGCAGGAATAGTAATCTACCAGCCACCTGGCTTGGCGAAACCATTTTTGGTTTCTATTAGCCATGCTATCTCCCCCATTGCAACTAAATACAGCCAGTGTATGGTTTTCGGGGTCTTTAACATCCATATGGATGATCCCTCGGAGCCCGATCCTTTAAGACTGTACGAATGTTTCGACATTTTTAATTTGACCCCCTTCGTATGCCTTCTTACGCACGACAAAGGGCATATATTAGACCAGGTGTTTTCCTCCAATCAGATTTTTATGGATGCCCCCCTAGCTTTAACCTGGTCTGACCATTTTTTGATTAATTTTAAAATTTGTAAAGACGTCGCAAGGCACCAAGTACCGGACACAATCAAGGTTCGTCACTGTGTTAGGCCTTTTCACCTGATGACACCTGAGACCATCCAGCATGCGCTGCGACAGCAGCCGATTCCCTTACGTGGTGATCTGGAACAAGATGTGATAACCTTAGAGGGATGGTTACAGCAACAAGCCAATGAGTTGGCTCCTCCCTCGAAAAAAACTGTAAAAACGACTCGAGTCTCTGCCCCTTGGTTCTCGGAGGCCTTAAGGAATAGTAAAAGGTACTGCAAACATCTCGAAAGAGAGTGGCGGAGGAACTATCATCCCTCAGATAAACTGACTTACAAATTGGCCTTGAAAACTCACTATTGAAAAGTCCGCGAGGAAAAGAAACTCTTCCTATCAGCAAAAATTTACTTGGCGGCTAATAAAAGTAAAACTTTGTTTAACGTCGTAAAAAGCTTCACCTCCCCAGCGGCTTTAAGTCAACCGTTTAGACCTACAAGTGATTGGATGGAACGAATGGCCCCCTTTTTCCATGAAAAAATTAAATTGATTCAGGATTCTTTTGAAGTTCCTTCTACCGGTTGGGAGGACGCGGAGGGCTTTCACCTAGCGGTGGGCCCCAGCTCTAGTTCCCTCCTTAGGGAGTTCCCGGAGCTGACTCTAGAACAATCTTCGGTGTTCATGAAAACATTGAAATCCGGTTCACCCACTGATCCTTGCCCAGCGAAGATTTTATCCTCATTGGTGGATGTGATTAATCCCTGCGTGAACTTTATCCTGAACACCGCTCTACGAGACTGAACAATGCCACAATTGTGGAAACATGCTCAAATCCTCCCGCTACTCAAGAAACCGACAACGGATCATGAGGTAGCCTGTAATTACAGGCCTATATCCCTCCTGTCGTTCTTTTCGGAAGACCTAGAAAAATTTGTAAACCAGGTCCTAACAAATTACGTGGAGACTAATGCGCTGTTACACTCTAGCCAGTCAGGTTTCAGAGCCAATTTTAGCACTGAAACGGCTCTACTGGAAGTGGCAGAAACCATTAAAGCTACATTGGATAGAGGAGGCAAGGCCGTTTTGGTGGTGTTGTACTCTTCGCAGCCTTCGACACCGTGCCTCATTCAAGATTACTGCAAAGACTTAGCAACAGCGGTATAGGAGGCATGGTGTTGAGTTGGTTCACATCCTTTCTCGCAAATCGCTCTCAAACCATCTGGACCCCTCCTTTCTCGGCGGTGATCCCTCCTCTGAATGTGGGGATGCCTCAAGGCTCTATCTTGAGCCCCACATTGTTTAACTTGTACATGGCCCCTCTGGCCATTCTCGCTGAGGAATTTGGTGCCAAGATAGTGTTGTATGCTGATGACACTCAGCTGCTGTTCACCTGCGAGAAAGGAGTTGAGTTTGATGGCAATCTAATCAACATCTGCCTATCTAAAGTCTTCTCTTGGCTGAGTTATAACCATCTTAAATGCAACTCAGAGAAGTCGGAGATTATTTTCTTTGGGCCTAGGCCACCTGACACTTGGTTTGAATGGTGGCCCCAGGATATGTCCCCTCCTCCCCCTCCCCCCCCACACACACACACACACACACACACACACACACACACTCCCCTTGTGTCAGCCGTTCCCCCTTTGCTTTCCATCCCTTACAGAAAGACAGTGGTTCAGGCCTTAATAATGTCTAGACTGGACTATGTGAACTCTTTGTATCTCGGCCTACCTGAATATCTTTTGGGCCGGCTACAAATGATCCAGAATGCAGCAGCCAGAGCCATTTTTTTGGCAGGCTCCAGAACTCATACCACCCAGTTCTTGTCCTCACTTCACTGGCTTCCTGTACGTAAAATAATTCAGTTTAAGGCCCTGGTTCTGGTTTTTAAAGCCTTTCATAAGAGCACCCTATCTTAGGGACAGATTTCAGCCTTATCTCCCTAAACATAACCTGAGATCCTCATTACAACTTCTGATCGTCACTCCTAGGGTGCGACTGTCTCGGACAGGAAAGAGATCTTTTCATGTGGTTGCTTCACGGTTGTAGCACAGCCTCCCTCTCTCTATTAGACAGAGTCCAGACCTGACTTTTAGGAAAAGTCTTAAAACGTGAGTCTTCCAGCTGTGAGCCGTTCGATGGTGGTCTGTTTGCCCTATGTTAGGTGACGTATGATTTGCTCTAGCGCCGGGACACTCCAGGGAGTAGCCACGCGCTTTATAAATATGCGCTAACATAACAGAACATGTGGAAAGGCATAAGTGAATCTGTGTCCAGCTCCTCCCTCCCAGCCTGTCAGAGATGGCCCATTGAGGCACACCTACGCTCCCACTGTGTGTAGCTGTCCAGGAGTAATACACAAAGCCCAACCGCCAACATTACCCAGTGATGTGACTAGAAAAGGTCTACAGGCACCAAATAACTAAAGCAAGAAAATGCCAACTTTTTAGAAGTAAAAAAGAACAGATGGACAGAATGCTGAACAATTCGAACATTCATCCCCGGTCACAGATCTGGGTTAAGTCCATCTTTTTTTGTTGATTGCTACGCCATACCAGTTTGGACCCAGCCATATGCAAATCAGTCTTGATCCTGCTCCCCATTGGAACAGTCCAGTCCGAACAGCCAGGCCAGATCCTCCCTGGACCAGAAAAAAGCATGCTGGCCTTGCTTTCGGGCTATCGCCCCCATATCAGCTAGGCTAGCTTGAAACTGGTGGCATAGCGAGCATGGGACTCATATGTGAGCATACCCTTCCCACTTAGGACAATAAATGCAAAATAAAAAGATGATGGGCGGAATGCTTAATAAATCAAACATTCACCCCCAGGCACAAATCTAAACCCATCATTATTATTTTTCGCCATTCAAGTTTGGACCTAGCCATGTGCAAATCAATCTTGACCCTGCTCCCCATGAGAGCAGTCCAGGCTGCCCGGCCAGGTCCTCCCTGCACCAGAAACAAGCATCCTGGGACTGGTTTCGGGGTATCACCCCTCAACAGCCAGGCTAACTTGAATTTGGTGGCATACGAGCCCAGGACCATGTGGAGAAGTGTGGCTCACTGGTTAGAAGCGGCAGACTCTGAAGCAGAGATTAGGCCCGGGACCAGGGTTCAATTCCTGACGCGGCAGGGTCTTGGGCTCAATGTCCGCGGACTCGATAATTCTCGCCTCAGCGCCTCCTCTAATCATGGGTCCCACCCTGCAACTCTGGGCAATAGCGTGCTTAATCTCCACAACAGCCCCAACAACACTGGGATGCCTGGCTTCACCTTGGGGGTGCCCAGGAGGGGCATCTCACAGGGAGAGCCAGGAAGGGTTCCACAGCGTTATACAGCGCCGGGACGCCCCGTTGCTGGGGCAGCTGTGCGCTTTACAAGTATACTACATTTACGAGCATACCCTTCCGACTTAGGGCAACAAATGCAAAATGAACATGATGGATTCAAGCTTGCCTAGCTGATGAGGGGATAATACTTCGAAACTGGTCCCAGGATACTTGTTTCTGGTTGATAGAGGACCTGGCTTGGCAGTTCGGGCTGGGCTGTTCCTAGGGGTAGGAGGGTCAACACCGATTTGTGTGACTGAATCCAAACTGGGGTGGCATGGTGAGCAAAGAAATTATGGATCTTTTTTTAACACTTTATTTAGCAGTTTCATTATGGTTACAATAGTGCACTGGGATCAGATGAACATAAAAACAAAAATACAAAGCAGAGTGACAAGCACGTGCAGACAAAAATATGCACTTCCTATGAAGAACATAACAATAGCGTGGTGTACAAATGCCGCCCCAGAGAGAGCTCCTCAAATCACCCATGTTCTACTGTGCAATCCAGTGCAATCACATTCTTAACTGAGGGGCGAAACAAATAGATCTTGGCTGTGGCAACATGCTCAGTACCCCACCAGAGAATAGACCGCATCAGACGCAGTGTGTGAATTTAGCCCTCACCGGTGGGTACTATTCCATTATCTGCTTGTGTGGGGGGAGGTCTGTTGCCGGGTTTGAATGTACGCTCTCAAGGGGCCCCATATAAACCTTTGGTCTAGCGGGTGGGGGGAGTGCGATTGCATAAACGTCTCTGTTTGTAGAGCAAGTTACCATACTCCTCAACCACCCCTTCACCGAGGGATTTCTCCTACCACCCCAGTGAAGAGCCAACTCCCGTTTGGCCAGAAGTAAACTAATAGCAACCAATGTATGTGTGGCCTGCGGGAACTGTACTACATAGCCCAGTAGTGCAATCTTGTGCAGTGGGGTCATCGGAAACTTGCCCATCTCGCTCACTTTTTCATGCACGGCCACTCAATATTTTTGCACATTCAGACCGGTCCAGGCCAGGTGAGCAAAATCGGCGTTCAGGGCGTTACACCTGGCGCAATGGTGTGACCTGTTAGGGTCTCTGACTGGGGTTATGTACATTCGACGTAAAAACTTAAAGGGAAGCAATTTGTGCCAGCTGTAGTGCATGAAGTCAGTGTGAAGAGGATTTAGCTTCCTACCAATGTCAATCAGAGGAAAGTGGTCGCAGAGGGATGTTTGGGCCTTTCTAGCATGTGGTTTAGGGTTTGAAGCAGTGGATCGCCTAGGTCAATAAAACTGAGTAGGTCCGCGGGAGCGTCTAATCCACTTGGCACCAGTGTACTAAATCAGGGGAGACTAACCAATAGTCTAGTCTAGTCCACGTATTGTGGCAGCTGGTGTTGTGCGTGAAGTTGGTGTGAAGAGGATTTAGCTTCCTACCAATGTCAATCAGGGGAAATTGGTCGCAGAGGGATGTTAGGGCCTTTCTAGCATGTGGTTTAGGGTCTGAAGCTGTGGCTGTGGTGTCACACAATGTAGCCTGAACGATGTTAAAATCGCCCCGACCAAAATGGCAACCGGGCCTAGCTGCGCCAGCCTAGAGAGCAGGGAATAATAAAAGTCAGGGAAATCAACATTGGGACCATATATACAGACCAAGGCTAATTCGCGACCCAACAGGGAGCCCAGACAAAGACATATCTACTCTTGTTGTCATGTGAAACAGAGTATAAGTGAAATGGGAGCAGTTTGTGGATGAGTATGGCCGTGCCCTTAGCGTAGTTGCTGTAATTGGCGAAATATCTATGCATGCCCCAGTCAGCGGCAAATCGGGACTGGTCCGAGGGGAGCAGGTGCGTCTCTTGCAAGAAGGTCATGTCCACTCTACACTTGTCAGATATTGCGCAACTTATCTTTTTAGGTCTCGACTTTAGCAATGCTTGTTTGTCGAGATTATAGTAAGGCTTTCAAAAGTCTACCCAAACTGCGGATCGGGTACGGTTCATGTGAGCCAGGCGTGTGCACATCGCCAGCCACATCGCACACCATTTGTCTGAGCCTCGGCATCAGACTTCAAAGGAAGCCGCTCCCCCGCCACGCAATGCCGCTCCCGCCACGCAATGCCGAGAGCTCAAATGGCCAACAGGAAGGGATGTGTAAGCAACAGGATGAACTCACAGCCGCCTGCTCGCAATTCAGACCCAGCACCCCATGCACGTCTGGAGGATTTTTACCTGTCTTGGACGGTCACAGGGGGCGGCAGTCCCCTCCTGCACCATTAATCCCTTCATTCTCCTTGCTCTCTTCGCCCTGCTGTTGTCTCTTTAAGCCTCCACCAGCCTGCCTTCCATTTGACAGTAATCCACCAGCTGCTCCCCTGGCATAAGCGTCCCAATCCCCGACCTACACTACTGGCGTATAGACTGTCCGTGAATGTGCGGAGTGATAATGAGAAAAAAAAATCAACCTATCGCTGGGCCGCATCGCGCAACTGCACTGACACCACCAGCAAAGGGCGAGGGGGTGGCAGCACTACGTCGTTTACGTAGACTGGTTTTCGTAGACTGGTTTTCAGAATGCGCACGCTCTTGCAGGGGGGAGGAGACGCCCAATGCTTTACGGCTATAGGGAATACGGGATGAAAGACGAAGCTGTTTGTTAAACTCTCCACCATGGATGCCATCTTGTACCAACTACACTACCACATAACTCTCTACTTTAGTTTTTTCCCCCATTGACACACGAAATATAATGAGACCTACTTTCCAGATTAGTATTGCAACTTTTTTTTCAAAATGGATTACTTTTATAACATTATGTCTCTAAGAATGTTTATTTTATTAAAATTATATCTTTGTAAACAACGGATATGTTCCAGCCCCTGATACTCATCTAAAAACAGTCTTCGGACACATGTAGTAACACTGGAGTACATTAACATATGTCGAGCACAGCAGAAGCATGTGGGGGGATACTTTTGTCAGAATTGTCCTGACAGGGAGCGCTGCTAGAAACTGACATTGTTCATTCGGGAGGGGAGGGACATAAAACACACACAACCACAACCCCCCACCCCACAGACACAACCCAACACACATCCCCACACACACACACTCAACCCCACACACACACTCAACCCCACACACACACACACACACACACACTCAACCCCACACACACACTCAACCCCACACACACAACAACCCCCATACCACACAACCCCACACCACACAACACACACACAACCCCCCCCCACCCACACACACACACAACCCCCCACACACACAACCCCCCACACACACAACCCCCACACACACAACCCCCCCCACACACACACCCCCACACACACACAACCCCCACACACACACAACCCCCCCACACACAACCCCCCCACACACAACCCCCCCACACACAACCCCCCCACACACAACCCCCCACACACAACCCCCCCACACAACCCCCCCCCCCACACACAACCCCCCCCACACACAACCCCCCCCACACACAACCCCCCACACACAACCCCCCACACACTCAACCCCCCACACACTCAACCCCCCACACACTCAACCCACCACACAGTCAACCCCCCACACACAGTCAACCCCCCACACACAGTCAACCCCCCACACACAGTCAACCCCCCACACACACTCAACCCCCCACACACACAACCACAACTCCACACACAACCACAACTCCACACACAAACACACAACCCCACACACGCAACAACCCCCCACACACACAACCCCACACACACACCCCCCACACGCAAACCCCCCACACACAACCCCCCCACGCACACAACCCCCCCACACACACAACCCCCCCACACACACAACCCACCCACACCCCCCACACCCACAACCCCACACACACAACCACCTACACACACAACCACACACATACATGCACACATCCCCCCACACACACCCCCCACACACAACCCCCCACACACAACCCCCCACACACAACCCCCCACACACAACCCCCCACACACAACCCCCCCACACAACACCCACCACACAAAACACCCACCACACAAACAACCCCCCACACAAAACACCCACCACACAAACAACCCCCCACACACACAACCCCCCACACACACAACCCCCCACACACACAACCCCCCCCACAAACAACCCCCCCCCACACACAACCCCCCCACACACCACCCCCCCCACACACCACCCCCCACACACACACACCACCCCCCACACACACACACCACCCCCCACACACACACACCACCCCCCACACACACACACAACCCCCCCACACACAACCCCCCCCACACACAACCCCCCCACAGACAACCCCCCACAGACAACCCCCCACAGACAACCCCCCACAGACAACCCCCCACAGACAACCCCCCCCACACAACCCCCCCACACAACCCCCCCACACAACCCCCTCCACACAACCCCCTCCACACAACCCCCCCACACAACCCCCCCCACACAACCCCCCAACACACAACCCCCCCACACAACCCCCCCACACAACCCCCCACACAACCCCACACACACACACAACCCCACACACACACACAACCCCACACACACACACAACCCCACACACACACACAACCCCACACACACACACAACCCCACACACACAACCACAACCCCACACACATACAACCCCCAACACACATACAACCCCCCCACACACACAAACCCCCACACACAAAAACACAACCACACACGCAAAACCCCACACACAACCCCCCACACACAAAACTCCCCCACACACAAAACTCCCCCCACACACACAACCCCACACACACACAACCAAATATAGCATAGCAAAACACAACAAAACATAGCATAGCATCACAAAACAAAGCAAAGCATAACAGAACCTAGCATAGCATAACAAAACACAACAAAACATAGCATAACAAAACAGCATAGCGTAACACAAAGCATAGCAAAGCATAGCTTAACAAAACACAACAAAACATAGCATAAAAAACATTGAATAGAATAACAGCATAGCATATCGCAACAAAACAGTGCGTAGCATAGCATAACAAAACATAGCACAACAAAACATAGCACAACAAAACATAGCACAACATAGCCTAGCAAAACAAAGCATAGCATAACAAAACACAGCATAGCATAACAAAACAAAAGCACAGCATGGCATATCATAAAACATAGCATAACAAAACATAGCATAGCATAACAAAGCATAGCATATCGCAACAAAACACAGTGTAGCATAGCATAACAAAACACAACAAAACAGCACAACAAAACATAGCATAGCATAACCTAGCAATACAGAGCATAGCATAACAAAGCATAGCATAGCAAAACAAAACATAGCATAACAAAACAAAACCTAGCATAACAAAACAAAGCATAGCATGGCATATCATAACAAAACAAAACATAGCATGGCATATAACAAAATAAATCAAAGCATAGCATAACAAAATAAAGCAAAGCATAGCATAACAACAAAAGATAGCATAGCATAACAAAACCTAGCATAGCAAAACCAAACATAGCATAGCAAAGCACAGCATAACAAAACAAAACATAGCATAACAAAACAAAACATAGCATAACAAAACTCAACGAAACATAGCATAACAGAGAATAACAAAACATAGCATGGAATAACAAAGCACAGCATAACAAAACAAAACATAGAATAGCATAACAAACATAGCATAACAAACATAGCATATCGCAACAAAACAGAGCGTAGCATAGCATAGCATAACAAAACATAGCATAGCATAACAAAATAAAGCAAAGCATAGCAAGGCACAAAGCCTAGCATACCAAAGTAGAGCATAGCATAACAAAGCATGGCAAAACAAAACAGCATAGCATAACAAAGCATGGCAAAACAAAACATAGCATAACATAATACATAGCATAGCATAACAAAACACAACAACACATAGCATAACAAAACATGGCATAGCATGGCAAAACACAACAAAGCATAGCATAGCATAACAAAACACAAAAAACACACTCACTCACTCTCAACACATATTGCATTACAAACGCAATAGTTGTCACAAGTTTGAGCTATTGGCATTGTAAATGACAATGCTATTAACCCTTTAAGTGCTGCCGTCGGCCAACGGTCGTCACAAGCACTACCTTGCCAGTGCTGCGCACGACCGTTGGCCGACGGGTCAGCATTCGTTATTCGAACGTTCAGCACTGGGCGCTGAACTTTCGACGCTCGGAAGGTGTTAATGTATCTATTTTCAAAACCAACACATAAATACACACTTTGACATTTACAATGCCAATAGTTCAAACCTTCCTAATGCGAGACCTATTCCATTGCAAATGCTTGTTTTCCTGTTGTTATTCAAGCCTCACACATTCCAGGTAGCTAGAACAACCTCTGAGGGGCCAGCATTATATCCCATTCGTGTCATGGGGGAATCAGGAGTGAGTATTGAAAGAAAGTTGACCTTATGCACCTATCACAATCTGTAAACCGTACAGTCAGAAAAAAACCAGTGCAACTTAGCGTTGTCCCTCCCAGCCAGAGAGGCAAAACCATTGATAACGAAGAACAAAGCAGCAACAAGGTTATTACTGTAAAGATGGAAATAAAACTTAGATAATACTAGTGAAATTCACACAACCATGTTAAGATGAACAACATGTGGGGTAGCGGCAACGCCCCACACAACGACGTGGCAATTGACGTATAGCGCAAGGAATGAAATTACGAAGTCCCGGCAGTTCTCAGGACATCACATGGAGCAATGCCAAAAAACCAAATCAATTCTGTCCAGCACCCGAAAAAAGTTCCAAGCTGGCATCCGAACCAGCCTGTGAGGGGGGCAGTCTGTTCTCTTCAGGAGTGCTTGGCATTAAGTTTGTACTTGTGGCAAAACTCCTGTACCTCTGTGGGGTTTTCAAACACACGTGATCGATCATTCACCTCCACATGCAAGCGAGCGGGATAGAGCATGCCATATTTCAGTCCTAGGTTCCTTAGGGTCGCCTTGACTCCAGTGAATTTTCGTCTGGCTTCTTGCACCATGATGGTGAAGTCTGGATAGAGTGATAGTTTGGACCCCTGCCACAGTGTTTCGCCCTGCTCTCTAGCCAGTCGGAGCACAGTGTTGCGGTCTCTAAAGTTCATGATCCGTGCTGTTATGGGTCTGGATGGGCATCCAGGGTTGGGGCTCGGCCCAAGCAATCTGTGAGCACGTTTGACCACAAAACCAGCAGTGAAGGCCTCTCTCTCAAACAGGTTGATCAGGATCGCTTCCACCAGCGTGTCCATGCGACCTGTGCCTGTTGATTCCGGGACACCCAGTATGCGCACATTATTGCGACGGCTGCAAGCCTCCAAGTCCTCATTCTTGACCACCACCTCATTGAGAATGCGTTCCATTCGATCGAGTGTTTTCAGGGATTGCGCCGTCCCATCTTCTAAGTCAGATGTGCGGGACTCCACCACGTCCAGCCTTCGGTCGTGAGCTTGTATCTTGGACCCCAGCTCCGCCATATGTTTGTCCAGCGTATCCAACCGCACATCCAGGGCTCGGAATCCCCCCCTCATTTCTTGTAGCAACAACCCCAGTTGAGGAGCATCCCCTTCTGGAGCGGGAGCTTTCTGGCCACCTTCAGCCATGGAATCGACGGTGTCTTGGGCTGCGTCAGAGACCTTTTCAAATGGGAGAAGTCGCTGCTTAGGATCCTTGCGGCCCATTCCGCAGTTTCTACCCCAGAGTGCCATGCAGGTCTGCTACCAGTGTTAATTCCAATTGAGGCCGGAGAGGCAAGGGTGAACAGGGCAAGAGCTCGAGTAAATGGAAGGTGAGGACGGGCAGGCTGCACATCTAAAGGCCCTCGGATACCAGTTAAGGGCCCGGACGTGCACAACCGCACCTTGACTGAGGTCGCAGGACAGTAAGTATGGGGGCCTCTGAGGGACCAAGACGTAGTACACTGAAGGCGCAATGCAATCTGGTGCCGCAGCGTTTATGTTGCGGTATCTCAACATGCGCAGCTCCCACCATTAAGCACGCTGTTGAGCGAGGCCATCACAGGTGAACCCAGAGGTTGATAGCAGGTAATCCGGAGAGCAGGCACCTGAGGAGCATGGCAGGATCGTTGTGGTAGCAGTAGTGGCCGGAGACAGATGTGTAGCCCCTCGTCGGGGATCCCTGCGGGCTCCAGTAGCAGGGATGCAGTGGTCTTGATGGTTGGGCAGCGGGCCGGGCAGCCGAGCAGGCAGGTGGAGGAGGGAGGGGTAGTCAGGCAGGAAATGGCAGAGCAGGAGGGCAGTTAGGAGAAAGAGGGGGGAGCTCCGGGCGCAGGAGAAGGATCGCACCCGGGTTGGTAACTACGGGAGCGCAGGCCCTGTCCCCCGCGCTCCACCGTAGCCCCGCCCCACAAATGCCTAGCGCCCGAGAAGGCGGGCACCCAAACGGACCTCCCGCCATACACGAGGGCCCGGCAAATGAATAGCGCGCCGCCCACTGCTCAAGAACACCGCCCGCTGGCTCACCGCACCAGGTAGTGTTTTCTGGCTCCCGACCGCCTCTCCCGACGCCGGTCAGTGTATCGGAGCTGCCATGTTGGATTTCACCAGCGCCACACTGGAGCCGCACTATGCTCCGCCGAGCATCCTCAATTCATGCCAGCCAGGGGTTCAAAGGGTTCCAGGTACGTTCCGGTGCATCTTAAGTTATGCCCACAGGAAAAGCATTCACAAGGAGGCGGGAGATCGTATGCAGGCCACGTCGTTCCGCGGAACCTCAAAGCTGAGCGGCCATCTTGGTCTCCGGCTTGGCCACGCCCCCCGAAATGATGGATTTAGTTCAGATCTGTGACTTGGGGTGAATGTTTGACATTGTTTAGCATTCCTTCCATCATCTTTTTGTGTTGCAACTTTCTAAAAGGGGCATTTTCAGAATTGCAATATAAAATCCAAGTTAAACATAAGTTTAATTTTAAATTGGTATTCCAGAGACACCAGACTTGAAGGGTTTATCTCTTCCCAATTGGAAATTCCACTTATAAAATGCAATAAGGTAATCCCAATGTTATCCTTTGGGAGAGATGGGCATACATTGACATTAATGCACAAATTTAGGACATGAATATTTTTTTTCTTCCTACCTGCTAAACATGCTGGACTCGCCAGACGTCAGAAACCCTGGTTGAATTTAGCACATGTAAATGCAGAAGCCAAAGGAGTCACCACAGTCTGACCCAAAAATGTTTACCCTGCAAGGTACTCCCACTGAAAATATATCAGAAAAAGCGTGGCCAAGTGGTACATTAAACCCCGCTTTCCAAGCATGGGCTAAAAATTCACTGTTTTTTTAGGTGTTCAGAAGGGTGCTTTTGTTACTTGTGCCTGCTACAGTATTCAGGCACTGGATTTCTACGTGGCAGCTATTAATATCGCTAGCTCGAAGCATATATCTGAATGCTGAGTAGCCACATACTGCTACCCACCAGTAGTGTCCCATTAGGAAAATGCTACTTACCAGTATGCATCTGTTCTTGGCATGTAGAGCTGCCGATTCGTACACTATGCATTAGATCGCCACCTGGTGTTGGGCTCGGATGATTGCAGGTTGTTGTCTTCTTGGAAGAAGTCTTTGTAGTCACAAGGTAGGTGACTCCTCCCTTGGACAATACTGCGCATGGGCATCGGCTCCATCCTTAGATTGTTTTTCGTCATGATGGGAAATGATGGAGCTAGTAGAAGCAAAGAAAGAAGGATGTCCATGCGTGTGCATCTAAGTAAGATGAAAAACTGGAACGGACACAAGTCCCGGGGAGGCGGGAGGGCGTGTCCGAATCTGCAGCTCTACATGCAAGAACAGATGCATACTGGTAAGTAGCATTTTCCGTTCGAGGCATATGAGCTGCAGATTGTACACTATGCATTGATTGTGCAGCAGTTTCTCCCTTAGCGGTGGTCACCTGTATCCGTTGCAGTAGTTTGAAAGAGAGTTCTAAGGACAGCTTGGCCTACAGCAGCTTGCTGCTTGGCTTGCACATCAACACAATAGTGTTTGGTGAATGTGTGTGGTGTTAACCATGTTGCTGCCTTGCATATGTCCTCTAAGGGTATATTTCCTAAGAAAGCCATAGAGGCTCCTAGTTTGCGAGTAGAGTGCGCTCTAGGAGGAACTGTTAATGTACGTTTAGCTTTAATGTAGCATATTTGTATACACTTTACAATCCACCTTGCAATCCCACCCTTTGAGATGGGGTTGCCTTTGTGTGGAGGAGAGAAAGATACAAACAGTTGTTTTGCAGCGTGAATCTTTCTGGATTCACTATGCTGTGCATATTCTGCGGTCTTGTGGTTGGGTCCGGATTCGTAGTCTTTTCTTTGTTTTTTTGTTTTTTTTTGTAGCCCTGTGGGCGTCGGCGTCACACCTCCTCGGGTGCATTTCCGGTGACGTTGGCATGCTTCCTGCAGAAGCTCCCACTCTTGGGCGCTATCTTCAGATTCTTTTTTCCGCGGGTCTGGATCGTTCCCATTTGGGCTCCAGACATTTTTGGAGAAAGAAGGAAGAAAAGACAGAAAACGCAAGGAGAAGTCATCTGAAGACTCCAGGGAACTTCATCGACGGACAATCAGCAAGGAAAAGGGCGTTTTTCATCGAGATCCTCGACGAACGTCGACGAACACGTGGCAGGGGAGGCCCTGGACGTTCGATGATGGACAACACGCCGTTCAAGTTCTGCGGTAACTGCCACCACAAGTACGCGCAGAAGGACCAGCACCCGGTATGCAACCTTTGCCTACCGCTGAATCACGAAAGCAGGGACTGCAACGCCTGCTCCGCCTTCGCCCCGAAGACCCTTCGTGTAAGAGAGAGGCAGAGGGTAGCACACGGCGCCCTGCAGGGGAAGGGCCCGACTCCGTCGCTCTACGACCTGGGGATGTCCTCCGAGGAAGAAGACAACGCTGCCGCCGAAGACGACAGCTACACGGTCGTAGAGACCGATTACACGAAGACTTCTGATAAGGTAGGAGACTCTTCGGCCCCAAAGAACCCGAGAGACTCAGAGTCTCGAAAGATCGTGGGCAAGACCCCGAAAGCGCCGACGCCAAAAAAGGCGGCGTCCTCGACTACTCACAGGCCCAGCGGATCCTCTGAGAAGGAGTCCCCGGCGCCGAGAGCTGCTGATCAGCAGAAGACGTCGAAAATCGTCCACGAAAGGGATCGATCGACGCCGAGGGAGAAAGACCCTAAACTAACGACGCCGACCACAGACCCAAAACCCGGTTCGGCGTCGACGTCGAAAACTTCGACACCGAAAGGCACGGCACCGAGCCAGCAGTCGAAAAGAGAGGGCGATCCATCCGACGCGGAACACGCGGTTGAGATGGAGAAGAAGAGAAGGCGTCTCGAGGCCGAAATGGGGAACATCATACAGCGTAAGAAGGATTTCGACGCTAAGATGAAGGCCTTCATGATCCCTCACAAGACCAAGCCACCGGTGGTGGAGGTGGTCGAGGAGGAAGAAGAGATCGCCGAGGAACAGGACCAGGACGTCTAGGTGCTCGACTACCAGGAGGAGTTCGACAACGCCTACGATAGCTACAACTATGGGGAGGAAGAGGACAGCAGGACGGCCGCAGAGTCGGCCCCCTCTGACCTACAGGAGGTAGACTACATAGATGTCGACACCGACAGCCCGAAGGAGGCGGTCGACACATACCCCTCGAGGCCCTCGCCGCCGGACGACATTGGGGCATACAACTCGGTGATACAATCCGCCGCAGCAGCTTTCAAGCTCAAGCTCGACGAGGAAAAGCAGAAAGCAGACTTCCTTCTAGAGACTTTGCTCCCAACACAAACAAGGAGCCAGTTCCTTCCAATGCTCGACAGCGTCTTGGCTCAGGGGAAGGAAGCATTCAAGGAGCCCGCAACATGCAAGGCGGTAACTCCCAGAACAGAGAAGAAGTACAAACACTCCTCAAAGGACCCGGCCTACATTCAGGGCACGGTCTCCGCAGACTCCATTATCACGGCCACAGCTAGGAAGAGGGCGAGCGTATCCACTACCTCGGGCCCACCGCCGGATAAGGAGAGCAAAATGATGGATCTGGTGGGCAGAAGGATCGAACGGAATGCCGCGGCCCACTGGCGCATGGCTAATTCCAACGCCCTGATAAACAGGCACATGTACCAGATAATGGAGGGGCTGGGGCAGTTGGTGAAGGACCTACCCCAGGATACCAGGCAGAAGGCCGAAAAACTGGTCGAAGAAGGCAAAAACGCGGCAAATTCTTGCCTTAAGACGGCCCTGGACGGAGCAGACACCGCCAGCAGGCTCATGATGATGGGTGTCACGGAAAGGAGACACGCCTGGCTCAGGATCTCAGGTTTCAAACCCGAGGTGCAACACAGTATCCTGAACACACCGTTCAACGGCAACACGCTTTTCGGAGCGACAGTTGACGAGAAGCTCTGTCAACTCAAAAAAGATAACGAAACGGCAAGATCCATGGGAGCATTGCAGTTCAGAGGCAACAAAAGGGGCACCCCGTCACGGAGGCCCGGCGGGAGAGGTGGAAACCAGCCAGGTACATCATACCAGGCTTTCCAGCAAACGCACCAGGCAGACTCACAGGCTCAGCAAGGTCAGCAGAAGCAGTCCTGGCAGTACCAACCAAGAAGCCAGTCCTTTCGAGGGAGAAATGGACGTGGGCAAAATAGAAGAGGGGGACAGCAGCCCACCTCGAAGTGACTTCAAAGAGCTCCGGGTGCCCGCCCACAGAAAAGATCCCAGGGGGCACCACGTACAGAGGGGTCAGGACAATCTAAACACCTACGACCACATGACACCAGTGGGAGGAAGATTAAAATTTTACCTCCAAGAATGGAGAGAAATCAGATCAGACAAATGGATCCTCAACATTATCCAATTCGGATACTGCTTAGAGTTGGAGAGGAGGCCAACAAGCAGGAAACCAAGGGGAAAGCCACCAGCAAGAGAACAGCTGGCGCGGCTTCAGGAAGAAGCAAAAGAACTTCTACAAAAGCAGGCCATAGAACGAGTTCCCTTCAAGGAAAGAAACAAGGGAATATACTCAACGTACTTCCTGGTACCAAAGGTAGACGACCCAATGAGACCCATTCTAGACCTGAGGTTCCTGAACAAATTCATAAGAACACAAAAATTCAAAATGACCTCCCTACAGGAGGTACTACCGCAATTGCAGGTCGGAGACTTCATGGTCACGATAGACCTCAAGGACGCCTACTTGCACATCCCGATGAACGAGCAGCACAAGCATATGCTCAGGTTCACGATCGGGGAAGGCCACTACCAGCTCACAACGCTAGCCTTCGGACTAAAATCAGCACCGAGGGTATTCACAAAGTGCCTCGCGGCAGTCGCAGCGCACCTACGAAGACCGGGGATACACGAATACCCTTACCTGGACGACTGGCTGGTGAAAGCAAACTCGTACCAGAAGTGCAAGCAACATACAGTGACGAGCACGCTCATAAACCTGGCGTTCTCCGTCCATTGGAAGAAATCGTCAATGGAGCCGGAACAAGTGAAGATCTTCCTGGGGGCAGAGATCAACACCTTACAGGGCAAAGTGTTCCCCAGCGAGAAGAGAGCAAGGGCACTGGTCAAGGAAACTCGCCTCTACCGGAAGGGACAAGCTCGGACAGTGAGGACTGCGAGCAAGATCATGGGGATGATGGCATCATGCATCCACCTGGTGCCGAATGTGCGGCTCCACATGAGACCCATGCAAGAATGGCTCCAGGAACAATGGTCACAGGCTTCAGGCTGTTGGGAGGATCTTGTGGTGGTGACGCACGCAGTGCAGAAGGAGATGACATGGTGGACCATGGAGAACTTAACAAGGGGAAAGCCTCTAACACCCCCAACTCCGACAGTGACCATCACCACAGACGCATCCCTGAAGGGATGGGGCGCTCACATGGAGGAACTCAAAGTGAGGGGCCTTTGGACGCCAACAGATTCGACAAAGCACATCAATTACCTCGAATTGAAGACAATCTTCCTTGCACTGAAAGCCTTCCAGACAAGACTTTACAAGCAAAGGGTGTTGCTGCAGACAGACAACACCACGGCGATGTTCTACATCAACAAGCAGGGTGGAACACAGTCAACAACGCTTTCAACGCTGGCACAGGAGATATGGAGATGGGCCATCCCTCTCCAGATAGACCTGCTAGCCATACACCTACCAGGGAAGGAGAACATTCAGGCAGACTGGCTGAGCAGACAGACATCGGCATCCCACGAGTGGGAGCTCAATGCTCAGGAGACAAGGTGTTTGTTCAACAGGTGGGGAACGCCATCAGTGGACCTGTTTGCAACACGCCAGAATGCAAAATGCCAAAACTTCGCATCCAGACAACCCGAAGAGGGGTCCCTTGGGAATGCCCTATGGATAGATTGGTCCGGGACATTTGCTTACGCTTTTCCCCCGATTCCACTGATGCACAGAGTACTGAGCAAGTGCAGAGCGAGCAACATGACCCTGATACTGGTCGCGCCACAGTGGGCGAGGCAGACATGGTACTCGCAGATCATGGAGATGACACAGAGTGCACCCCACAGATTCGGCAGAAGAAAAGACCTGCTCTCCATGCAGAACGGAGAGGTGCTGCACCCAGAGCCAGAGAGCATGAGCCTAGTAGCATGGCTCCTGAGGACATAGAGTTCGCACATTTGAGACTGCCAGAGAGCACCCTCGGGGTCCTTCGGGAGGCACGAAGGCCCAGCACACGGAAGTGCTATGTCGCAAAGTGGAAAAGATTCACGATGTGGTGCAGGCGGGAAAGACTTCACAATAAAATGAAGAAGGACTCCACAGTGCTAAAATACCTGACGCACTTACTGGAGAAAAACCTCAGCTCGTCCTCCTTGAGAGTTCACTTGGCAGCTATAGTAGCCTACACAAGGGGTGAGATGGGCAGAAGCTTCTTCACATCACAAGTTGTCAAGAGGTTCCTGGAAGGAGCGAAGAGGATCGCGCCACCCAAGCGTGTGCCGCCACCGGCATGGAACTTGAACGTAGTCCTGACGGAACTCATAAAGGAGCCCTTTGAACCACTTCACAAGGCCTCCTTACAGATGCTAACTATGAAAACAGCTTTCCTGGTTGCAATAACGTCCTT
This sequence comes from Lissotriton vulgaris, assembly GCF_964263255.1. Taxonomy (NCBI): domain Eukaryota; kingdom Metazoa; phylum Chordata; class Amphibia; order Caudata; family Salamandridae; genus Lissotriton; species Lissotriton vulgaris. The sequence continues at coordinate 234,645,879 of NC_141689.1, forward strand.
ACGCAGAGTAAGCGAGCTGCAAGCGCTAACGCTACAGGAACCCTACATACAAATACACAATGATAGGGTTGTGATGAGGACCGACCCACACTTCATGCCGAAGGTGGTGTCCAAATTCCACATGAACCAGTTCATACAGATACCGAGTTTTTTCCAAAAACCAACCACTAGCGCAGAGCGAGCTCTGCACACCCTAGACGCCAGAAGGGCGGTCATGCATTACATTGAGAGGACAAAGGCACACAGGAAAACCAAACAGTTCTCTGTGTCGTTCGCCAACAGTTGCATGGGCAAAGCAGTAACCAAGAACACTATTGCACGGTGGATCGCGCAAACAATTCAACTCTGCCACAAAAGGGCAGGACAAGAACTAGCAGAGGGGGCGCGTGCCCACTCCACTAGGAAGAAGGGGGCTACAATAGCCTTCCTGGCCAATACACCCATACAAGACATATGCCTGGCGGCAACATGGGCTTCGGTGCACACATTCACGAAGCACTACTGCGTGGATGTTCAGATGAACAAAGAAGCACAAGTCGGACAAAAGGTGCTCCAGCACATATTCAAAAACCAAAGCTCATCTTCCACCCAGCCGCCACAGAAATGAGAAACCGCTACAAAATCTATGCACAGCATAGTGAATCCAGAAAGATTCACGCTGCAAAACGAATAGTTTCTTACCTGTCCGTGTAGTTTTGCAGCTTGAAGATCTTTCTGGATTCACTAGCGAACCCACCCACCTCCGCCAGAAAGATGAGGCTGGAGAGAGAAGAGGTGGTCAAAAAAAAAAAAAAAGAGAAGTAAGAAAGACTTTAAGGACAAAGCGGTAAAATTCTCACCTAAATAGAACATTGCCATTACTTCGGAAACGAAAGAAACACGGAAAAAAGAATCCGAAGATGGCGCCCAAGAGTGGGAGCTTCCGCAGGAAGCATGTTGACGTCACCGGAAATGCACCCGAGGAGGTGTGACGCCGACGCCCACAAGGGCTACAAAAAACAAAGAAAAGACTACGAATCCGGACCCAACCACAAGACCGCGGAATATGCACAGCATAGTGAATCCAGAAAGATCTTCAAGCTGCAAAACTAAACCGGCAGGTAAGAAACTATTCGTTTTTGTTTTTCAAAAGAATTTAGTTCTATCTATATAGTATGAGAGCCCTCTTAACATCTAATGTGTGTAAAGCCCTTTCCGCTACAGAGTCTGGGTTTTGGAAAAACACTATTAACTCTACGGATTGATTTAGGTGAAAAGGAGTGATAACCTTTGGAAGAAATTTTGGATTAGATCTAAGAACCACTTTGTTAGGATGTATTTGAAAAAATGGTTCTTGTATAGTGAAAGCTTGTATCACTTACTCTTCTGAGAGAAGTAATGGCCACAAGGAAAGCTGTTTTCCATGTTAGGAATTGCAGTTCACATTTATGTAGCAGCTCGAAAGGAGGCCCCATGAGTCTTGTAAGGACAAGATTGAGGTTCCACACAGGAGAAGGTGGCAATCTGGGTGGGATTATTCTTTTTAATCCTTCCATGAATGCTTTGATTGCAGGTACTCTGAAGAGACAGATGTTGCCTGTTTTGTAAATAGGCTGCAATTGCTGCAAGATGCAGGCGTATGGAAGAATATGCCAAATTAGACCTTTGTAAATGTAAAAGGTAGCAAATGATATTTCGGATGGAAGCATCCAGGGGATCATAATGATGTTCATACAGTCTGGTGGTAGGGTTTGATAACCAAACTCTAAGACTTCAGGAGCCAGATCGCCAAATTCAGTTGTTTTGGGTCTGGGTGTCTGATTTCCTCCATGGATATGTGTTAACAGGGAGGGTGTGAGCCGTAGCTTTTGATGTGGAACTAGAGAAAGATCTAGTAGTATGGTGAACCACGATTGGCGTGCCTATGTGGGAGCTACTAGGGTAGTGTGAGAGATTGTTGTCTGAGCTTGCGCACTACTAATGGAATGAATGGGAGAGGCGGAAAAGCGTACGCAAATCTGCCTGACCAGTTCATCCATATCGCATTGCCTTGGGACAGTGGGTGTGGAAACCTGGCGGCGAAGGCTGGGCATTTTGCGTTTTTGTGTGTGGAAAACAGATCTATGTGTGGGTGCCGCCACCTTTGGAAGAATGGCTGAAGAACTTGTGGATGTATTTCCCATTTGTGAATCTGTTGTGACTGTCGACTTAACAGATCTGCTATCTGATTGTGAACTCCTGGAAGGTGTTCCGCTAACAGATAAATGTTTTGAGGAATGGCCCATCTCCAAATGTTCTGTGCAAGTTGGGACAATTGCAGAGTGTGTGTCCACCCCCCCTGTTTTTGTCTATAGTACATGGCCGTCATATTGTCCGTCCGGATTAGGACAGCTTTGTTTTGTACTTGAAGTTGAAAAGTTTTGATTTGCTAAAAATATTGCTAGCAGCTCTAGATGGTTGATATGAAGCAGTCTTTGTTGATTGGTCCATTGTCCCTGAGTTGTGTGATGTAAGAGATGGGCTCCCCACACTGTGAGGGATGCGTCTGTTGTGAGCACTACTTGTGGAACAGGCTCGAGGAATGGCCGCCCCTTTGTCAAGTTTTTGGTGTTCCCTGACTGCAGAGAGCGATGCGTGCGGCTGTCTACCAACACCAGATCTGTTAGTTGACCTTGAGCTTGGTTCCACTGTTGTGCTAGGCATTCTTGTAATGGGCGCATTTGCAATCTTGCGTGTGGTACTATGAAGATGCAAGATGCCATCATGCCTATTAGTCTCATAAACATCCTGGCTTGCAGAGATTGTTGGTGTTGAAAAGCTGTGAATAGGGCTTGAATGCTCTGTATCCTTGCTGGACTGGGATACGCTAGAGCTGTAGACGTGTTTATTGTAGCCCCTAGATACTGATGTACATGCGAAGGCTGCAGGTGCGACTTGGTGTAGCTTATTGTAAACCCTAAGTTGTGCAATGTTTGAATTGTCTGATGTGTGTGTGTTGGACACACTGATTGAATGACTTGGCTTTTATGAGCCAGTCGTCTAGATAAGGAAATACATGTATTGTTGTCTTCTGAGATGTGCTGCTACCACTGCTAGACATTTTGTGAATACTCTTGGAGCGGTTGTCACTCCGAATGGGAGGACTTTGAACTGGTAGTGTTGTCCTTCCAGTACAAACCTTAGATACTTTCTGTGGGCAGGATGTATGGGAATATGGAAGTAGGCGTCCTTTAGATGTAGTGTTGTAAGGAAGTCGCCTTGTTACAGCAGCAGCAGTTGATGCACTTGTTGCAGGGTGATCATATGAAAATGATCTGATTGTATGTAATGGTTAAGGGGCCTGAGGTCTAGAATTGGCCTTAGTGTTCCGTCCTTTTTGGGAATTAGAAAATACAGCGAGTAAACCCCTCTTCCTTGTTCTTCTAAAGGAACTATCTGGATAGCATCTTTTTGTAGAAGTGATATAACCTCCTGTTGAAGCAGAGTCAGATGGTCTGTAGACATTGGACGCTGCCTGGGAGGTATGTGTGGAGGGGTTGCTGTGAGTTCTAGGCAGTAGCCATGTTGGATAGTCTGTCTTAACCACTTGTCTGTTGTAATGGAGTTCCAGACAGGTAGGAACTGTGTTAATCTGCCCCCTACAGGAGTGGAATGCTGTGGGGGGAGCAGAGGGAAGTCACTGTTTTGTGGCGGAAGAGGATCGGTTGTTATTGTTACCGCAACCTCTTCCTTTGTTATTATTGCCTCTGTATCCTCCTCTAAAGTATCCCTTATTAGAGGATGTTTGGGATTTGAAAGATGTTGTAGTGTCTGCTCCAGTTTGTTTGGAGCCTCCTCTGTACGAGGAGCGACGAAAGGAGCTTCTAGCTGGTGTGGACTGTAAAGCCCCCATAGACTTTGCGGTGTCCGTATCTTTCTTCATTTTTTCCAGCGTAGTGTCTACTTCTGGGCCAAATAACTGGTTCTGATTAAATGGTTGGTTTAAAATGGTGGTTTGCACTTCTTGTTTAAACCCTGAAATGCGTAACCACGCATGTCTCCTGAGGTATGACACTGGTGTTTACAGCTCTAGATGCTGTGTCTGCGACATCTAGGGCGCATTTTATTGAGGCATTGGATATTAACTTGCCTTCCTGTATAAGGTCATGTGCTTGATCTTTATACTGATCTGGTAGGTGCTCAAGTAGTTTTTCTAATTGGTCATAATGAGCCCTATCGTAACGAGAGAGTAGGGCTTGTGTATTTGTTATACGCCAGATGTTTGTAGCTTGTGCAGCTATTCTCTTACCTGACGCGTCAATTACTTTTGACTCTTTGTCAGGTGGGGGTGCTTCGCCAGAAGTTTGAGAGTTTGCCCTCTTCCTAGCATTGGCCACAACTAATGAGTCTAGTGGCAAATGTCCTTTAATGTAGACGGGATCTGTGGGTGCCGATCTGTATTTTTTCTCGATTTTAGGGTTTAATATTCTAGAACGTACAGGGTCTTTAAATACCTCTGGAGCGTGTTTTATAACCCCCTTGATCATGGAAAGAATTTGAGCAGATCGCTGAGGCTGCTCAAAGGTATCTAGGAGAAAATCTTCTTCTATGCTATCGGAATGCATAGGAACTCCATGGTAAACAGCAGCTCTGTATAAGAGCTGCCCAAAACCAATGGTATCTTCTGGAGGGGAAGGCTTTGATGGGTATTACTGAGGTTCGGGGATGTCGGGCACATTTTGTGGGTTTGTAAAATACCATGTAGGTACATTTTTTGGGTTTGAAAAATCCCATACACCCTCATCTACCTGGTATGAATCAGGGTCTTGCATGTCTTCCCCTCCACCCAAATTATATTTATCATCATTCTGCTGTGGGGAATGTGATGATAATGGAGAATGTACAGGAGAGATTTGAGGTGATATGTGAGGAGGATCAGGAGAAGAAGGAAAGTAAGGTGTAGGAGAGGAAGGGTGCATAGGAGATGTTGCACAGTCCTTCTTTTTGGCAGGGGCCACAGGTGTGGGTGGTGCATCTGCTGGTCTCGTCTTGTGAGGTGTAGCACCTACATGACCTGTTTTGGGGTCTATGTAGATCTTCTTTTGTCGAGGATCTGGTCTAAAAAGTTCTTCCTGCTCTACAACCTTCTTGGGCGTCGATTTTTTTCGGTTCCAGAGGAGGTTGCAGTGTGTCTTTAGCCTTGGGAGGTGTTCTAACGTCCTGTGGCAAAGTTTTTGGTGCCAAAGGTGTTGTTTTCGGCTTCGTAGGCATGTTCGAGGATTTGGGCACCTCGGAATCAGGCTTTGACTTCTTCGGCGTCGAAGGCGTAGAAGTAGACAGCTTCGGAGCTGGTGCTTCTTTCAGTTTCGGTTTACTCTTCAATGCCAACGGGTCTTTTGTCTTCGGTGCCAAAAGGTCTTTTGACTTTGGTGTCGGCGCAGAGGCGTCTTTATCTTTTGGTGCCCATGGCAGAGGCTTGCTCGGGGTTAAGGCACTAGAAGGCTTAGTTGGTTTCTTTGGAGCCGGGCTGGAGAGCGGGGCTTTCGAAGCAGGTATTCGGTCTCGACTGGGCCCTCTGGGCGGAGTGCTGACCTTTGCCTTCATTTTGGGCAGTGTATGTGGTGCATGGGCAGGAGTACTCACGTGCTGACCCTATGGAATGGAGTCATCGGAGTCGTCTGCCTCTGATACAATCTGGAGATCAGGTGAGTCTTCTTCGGGAACGAGGGGAACCTCTTCGTCGAAGATGTCTTCCGGTACTGGAGCTGATCTCCTCTTTTCGTGTCGACGTGCTCTCCGATCCCGGATGGCTTTCGTCGATCGGAAGGATGCACAAGCTGTGCAGGTCGACTCATCGTGTTCCGGCGAGCAGTTGCAGACCTCGTGGTGGGCGCGGAAACTTTGCTTGACATACCGGGCATCTCTTGAACGGAGTTCTTTCCATGTGGTGTAGGCCGCACGGCATTGATAGGCCTAACGGCCCACTTCGATGACCGGAATGGAAACAATGGCGTCAAATTATTGTAGTCGATGTCGAAGGTAGTTATTGGAAGTTTGTGTAAGTTCTGCACTTCGAAGTAGCTGAAAAATCTTTTTTCTGGCCAGAGCGGAGAAACTTTCATCCGAACCCAGTGGCGGAAAAAAACAATCTAAGGATGGAGCCGATGCCCATGCGCAGTATTGTCCAAGGGAGGATTCCTCTATCTCGTGACTACAAAGACTTCTTCCAAGAAGGCAACAACCTGCAATCATCCGAGCCCAACACCAGGTGACGATCTAATGCATAGTGTACAATCTGCAGCTCATATGCCTTGAACAAAACGTTCTCTCTTGGCCTGGCGAATAAAATACGTCTGCCCAGCCCACTGCAGCTAATATGTGCCCAGTCGGACCTAGGGCATGTTAGCAGGTTGCTCAAAAGGTTTCTGTCGCTGGTCCAACTCAGAGGCATCTTTTGAGGTTCTCTTTGTCCCTGTGGCAAAGGACCACTCATGACTGTGAACCATCTGAGGAATGAAAGGGCAGTGTGGAACAGCTCAGAGGAAAAGGCATGCCTGGAAACTAACTATACAGTACCTAATCCGTGCCAGGAAGAAATATTAAACTGCACCAAAGACAAGTGTACATACACTTCTCAGGTACCAATAAACAATTACAATCAGGGCCAGCTTTTGTGATGGGGGAGCTGGCTTGGGGTGCCAACTTCTAGAGGGGCCCACTGATCTGTCTGCACAAAGGTTGTACATGCAGCAGTCTTCAGACTGGCATCTAGTTATTTTCCATTAACTGCTTTTCTCTTTTTGGGATAAGCATGTTATTGTTTTCAGTACTTCTCAAGGCAAGTCACATTGAACCATTACAAGGCCATCAGTGGGGAGTTAAATTCTTTACAAGCATAACAATGACATTATATGGAGCCCCGCACAACAGTACAATCATAATCCTCAAGCGAACCTCATCATATTGAGTCAACATTCCCCCCTTTATATCCATTTGTTCCATGTTTTGGTATGCTAAGCCGGACAACCCCGTACACCAGCTTCTCTTGTTGGGCACACCAGTCCAACCCCCTCCTCCATAGTGACAGCATAGGGGGCCTGGAGGACTTCCAGTGATGTCCTGGTTGGCCACCAACAAGGCTGTCCCTAGTAGTGCCCGGTTCCCTCACACTCCTTCCAGCACTCCCAGCAGTATCGCTAGCGGGGAGAGCTCGATCTCTAGACCCAGGATCATTTAGAGTTCAGCGACCACTCTTCTCCAGTACCGCTGTATGTATAGAAAGCATATGGAAAAAATCACCATGTGTCTGAGAGCAGTGAATGCAGAAGGGTCTGGAGAGCAATTTAGCTCTATATAGCCTGTCTGGGAAAGGTACGCACAATGTAGATAATGGGTCTGTACCAAGCGCAGCCGCAGTGATATGGCCAGCACTCTCGGGGCCACAAGGGCATCTCTCCAGTCTGCCACCTCATATGGGCCAAGCCAACCCTCTCAACAAGTTTTGAGTGTCATTAAATTGTCGGGGGTATTAATGTTGAGTGTACAGTATATTCCATCATAACTTTTGCTTTCAGTGGGCTCAATTCTGAGATCGACGTGTCTAGGGGAACGTGCACCCGTAACGCATGTCGTAGTTGTAGATACTTGTGGAATTGGGTTCCGGGGGGAAGAAGGTTCGTTGAAGTAACTGAAAGGAGGCCATGTGAGACCCCCTCCAGACATCCCCCAGGAGTGTGATACCAATGGTGTCCCATCGCGTAAACCCTTCCAGAGAAGCTGTTTCCCTCAGACATGTGCCATGCTATAAAGGAGTTTGTTGTGTAAGTTTATATCACTATCCTGTGTGCCGGTGAGCTGCCCTCCAAATACCAGCCGGTTACTTCCAGGAGCGTCGAGGGAACTGTGTCTCCCTAGAACATTGCAAAGACTTGCGAGAAATCCAACCTTCTTAGTTCCAGTTTGTAGGCCAGATCAGACCAACCACCACTCAATAACGACCAGTAGGTGTGAAGCTTGGCAATATAAGTGCAAGTTGGATGCGCCCACTTCACCATCGTAAGGGGCACGCTGACCGGTCCCAAACACTAGACGTGGTCATGAGTTGTGCCAGAGAAACACTATCGCCACCGAGTCTATCTTGTGAAACCAGCGGCGAGGAAGCAAGTGGGGAAAGTTTGGCAGGAGATAGAGCAAGCGTGGCAGTATCATCATTTTGTATAGTGCTATCGTTCCATGACATTTAATGGGAGCGCTTGCCATCTCTTAAGATCTGCCTTACTCTTGTGGACAAGCGGGGTAATGTTGAGGGACCACATCAGTTGGAGAATTAGGCCCACCCATATACCCAAGTACCGAAAACTGAGGCAGCAGATGGGAATGGCCGTCTGCCAGTTAACACATGCTCTTGAAGGAGCCAATGGGACCAATACGGATTGGCTGGATTGACATAGTCCTGAAGCCTCTGCAAAGAGCTGTAAAATCCCAAAGACACTGTGGCCACTGGAAGCCGGGTCTGCTAGGTGTAGGAGAGTAGGGTCTGCTTCCTATGGTCACCCCCACTTTTTGCTGTGATACTCTGGTTTTTCGACTTTCGTGTGGCTGTGGGCCTGCTAATCAGACCCACAGTCCAGCTGTTCTATCTCTAAATTGATACCATGTACTTTAGGTACATACCTAATTGGGAATTGGGTCACCTTTGTGAGCCCCTGTATAGTATCCCCTAGGTACCCAGGGCATAGGTGCATCCAAGGCCTACCAGGGGCTGCAGCATGTATTATGCCACCCCTGGCTGGCCATCCAAACTGACAACACAGGCTGATCACTCAGCTTGGGTAAGGTGGTGTAATCACCCCTTACTTAGATATAGTATACCTATATCTACCCTTATATATAGACACATATATACCTATAAGTCACTCCTATTGCAGGCCTTGACAATCCTGAAGGCAGAGTGCTTGGTTTTATATGAGAGGGTGCTCTAACATGAGCTGAGCCCTTCTGCAGCTTTCAGAACCATCTCCTTATAGCTGTTCTATGATATAGCCATACCATATACTCTTAAGTGCATTATAATCCTCGTGGTTAATGCTAACTTTGGCTTTATCAAAACATGTTGTGTAAGGTGTCAAACACTTTGGAATACTACCCCGCCCGCAAGTTCTGGCGGCGGGGGTAGCATTCCACCCCTCTAGAGGGAGAAGACATGTAGTTACTGCTTTACCCGGTTAAAGTTAAACAGAGCCTCAGCATCACAAAATGGATGCTGCTGCCACAGACACGAGTCTGACCTCCTGCAGCTGGGGGACACTCCAGCAAGGGAGGCTTGGACAATAGGTTTCCTGTCGAAGGAGGTGCTAGCACCTCCCCAGACAGCCTGTAGTGTATTGGGGAAGGGTGGGTTGAATGGAAAGATTATTTTCCAGACACTGCCTGGGGCACACAAGGTGCTCCATGCAAAGCCCGGTTCAAAACAGTTACTGGGGCACTCCAGCCCCGCTCTAGCGCGAAAATGGACAAAGGGAAAGGGGTGTAACCACCCCCTTCTCAGGGTCCACCCATAGGAGGGACCTAGCAGGTAATCCAACCCCTAAAATCAGTATAAAGATAGGAGCTGAGTCTAGAGACTTTAGATTAATCCTGGAAGAAACTTTGACACAAACTCTTGGACCTTCGGCGTTCCATTTCGACTGGAAGACTGAAGACATCTCCCTTGTGATCAAGGAGTGACCACCCTGTGCAAAGAGGCACCACCAGTAACTTGCCGGTTTGCTTTGTCGATGCTCCTGCCGGAACCCGAAGACTCAGCTACTCAGGAAATGAGCTTCCAGACTTCTCCTACTCCGATCCACATCCACAGCAAAGCTGAGACCCGTGGCGGACACGAGAGACGTGGGACCGGACACCCTGGACATCCTACATTTTGCTAACAGCGCACCTTCCGAGGCACCCTCGAAGTTGTGCATTGGGGTTGGAGAAGCTCCAGAACCGAGCGCCATTTGCACCCAAGCTTAGCCCTCCACACTCCATGAGTGCCGCGTGGGACCTGCTCCTGCATTTCAGCTCTACGCGTCTTCCCGGTTGCTAGCCCGTTGGCTAGTGAGCCCTCTAAAGACGAACCTTTGAATCTGAACTGCTTTCCTGGTTGCTCCAGGCTTGCTCCAGCTTCCCTCCAAAGAAGAAGCGCCCAGACCTTGCTGGTCTGACTCGAAGCCAATCTTCACTTCCTGCGTGGGTTGCGATTACCAAGGCTTGTTGGGTCCAGTCCGGATACAGACATCGCAGTCACCTAGATCCTTCGTGGGACAGCTCGATTCCAGCTCCTGGTCGTCGTCGACGCCTCCTGGTCCTTGTGGCTGCAGAGACAAGCTTCACCTCTTCACCTGAATCAACTCAACATCGCCTGGTTCCTTCTTGGTCACTGGCTAGTGACCCAGACTCTGTCCCCTCTGCTTTCAGGTTATTCTGGTCTCTGATCCACCCTTGGATCCACCCGGACCCTTTTCATTTGGTAGCCTGCAGCACTTCTTTGCAGATCTCCATTAGAAACATCGACGAAACCCGACACGAAAAGACACCTATGCACCTTGCTTCCCTGGGTGAGGTAACTCGAGTACTTCGGTGCTCCCGTGGGTGTTGACCTTCGAAGTGTCCTAGCTTAGAGGGGTTTTACCGTAGTCCATCCGGAAGTGTCCTTTTTCAGTAACTTTGTAACTTTTATGTTCTCCATTATAAGTCAATGGTAACTCGCGACTGTGTTTAGACACTGCATGCGTCTCCCGTGGGTCTCCTACTTCCTAACCTTTGGTTGTCTAGTGTAGCCCCAGCGATTCCCTAGGCCTACTCCCTATTCTTGAAGTGATTCTTATACCACTTACTTAGTATATGGTTCGTGAGGCCCCTAGGGCAGAATTGTATTTGTGCAACTTCTAGTATGCTTAATGAGTAACTTGTAATGTATTTCGATCTCTGACCTCATGGAGAGTTCAGAGGGGTTGTGTTAGTAATAAATACATATATATTTGATATATACCTTGTGTGGTGTCCTTTCATTTGGTACTCAAGGGATTATAATTGGTATAACAGCTTGCTTCACATGCTCTCTGAGGTTTTAGCCTAAGACTGCTGGTCCATGCTACCACTAGGATAGCTTGTCTATAAGGTTAACTTTACAACCACCATCAATAAGGGTCGTTTAGACTGGTGCAAGGTGCCCACGAGAATAGTGGACAACATATGCCATTCTAACTTCACACTAGGTATAAAAGAACATAGTCTATATATAGGGCAATACGGTCCTTATGTCCCTGGGCCCATTCCCATCTCCGAATCTGCGCATCATATGAGTCTCGCTAAGGCTTCAATTGCTAACGCAAAAAGGAGGGGGATAGGGTGCTTCCCTGCCAGGTCCATCACTGTATGGGGAATTAATCTGAGATTGTGCCGTTGATCTGGACTCAGGCAGTGGGTTTAGAGTACAGAACCCTAACCAGGTTCCGGAATCGGATTCCAAAGCCTTCTCTTACCAGTACCTTAACTAAAAACCTCCATTCCTCGGTATCAAAAACTTTGTCGAAGTCTACTCAAAGCAGAGCCAAGGGATGTGGTAGGAGGTGTCGATGCGCAAGCGCCATGTGGAGATGTCGCAAGCAGTGCCTTGTGCTCCTCGCGGGCATGAAGCTGCATTGATCAGGGGTAACAAGGGACCAAAGGACTGAGGCGTGAGGCAAGAATCACAGCGAATATTTTCACTTCCCCATTGATGATGGAGATGGGACGATAGCCTGTGCAGGAGACCGAAGGAGGGTGCGATTTGGGTAGAACTACAATAGCCTGATCCACCTCATTGGGAAAGGACCCAACCTTCACCGCCTCTTTATATAGGTCAGGTAGTGGGGGGGGGGGGGGGGGAGGGGGGGGGCAATGATGTCTCTGTACTTGGCATAAAATTCAATAAGGTACCTATCGGGCCCTCCACCATCAATGATGTAGCCTCATCAATCTTTTCTAGGGTAATAGGATCATCTAGTGCATGATTTCAGCAACTGAGAATGAATGAATGACCTAATTTAAGAGCACATGGCTACCCAGCACGATTGTCCCGGCGTGAGAGACAGGGAAATGGTGTCTCATCTTGGAGTCTCTATTTTACATGTCAGGCGTGGAGAAGCCGCGTAAAGTGACAAATAATCTGCAAACGCTTGGGCAATGTCCTGCGATTTAGGATAAGAGCGGCCGGCATCATCAATAATTACCGGGATGCTTTTATATGCTAAGGGCTGAGTTGCCAGCCAGTATAGTAATTTTCCATTAGGCCCTCCAAATTTCCTTTGCCGCTTCCAAGGAGAGGAGTCAAATTTCCCCCTGAACAAGTGTCAGTCACCGACTGGTTTCTTTAGTGGAACCATGGCCATGGAGGTGTTATTTCAGCTCAGGTTCTCTAAGCATGTTCCTGGCATGACCTCGCATGGTGGCCTTACATGTTGCCCAAAGGATACCCGGCGCTCGCACTTATCCGGTGTTAATCTGCAAAAGTGTCTAACTTCCTTTCCAACTGCTTTAGCATATGCCCTATCGTGGCCGTCCTGACTCGTTCAGAAGCGGTCGCTCCCCCTCGCTCCCTGGCCACTTAAGTATCACTGCGCCTCATTGCTATCATTGCTCACTGCTGATTTTGCTTTTCTTGTGCTTGTGCAAAATCGTAAGCGTCGCTTTGCATACTAAAGTCCTCTGTGCTTGAATGTAATCGTAGCGCTTCATTGCTCTCAGTGCTCATTGCCGAAATTGCAGTGGTTGTGCTTGCTTATAATCGTAAGCGTCGCTTTGCATCTTAGATTTCCCCGCGCTTGAAGGTAATCGTAGCGCTTCATTGCTCTCAGTGCTCATTGCCGAAATTGCATTGGTTGTGCTTGCTTATAATCGTAAGCGGCGCTCTGCCCAGATTTGTACTGGTCGCTTTGCATCCTAAATTTCTCTGCGCCTGAATCTAAGCGTAGCGCTATATTGCCCATTACCATTACTGCTGTGCTCGCACTGATCGGTAAATTTCTAATTGTCTGATACTGCCCATAGCTTTACTCCACACCCCAATCTCGTCCTGTTTTGATTTTGTTTATTTGGCTGCCATTTTGCTGGTGTTGTTCTGCCTCCTGGCCCGTCTCTCCACCCCGCTCCCGCCTCCCAGCTGACCCTCCCTCGCCCCTCCCCTTCCACTATCCACACATGACAGATGCGTTTTCGCGCAGCGTCCACGCGCAGCGGACGCGCCCCATGCGCCCCGAAGGTGCGCCAAAGGTAAGCCCGTCTACGCCCGTCCGCGCCTGGTCCGCGCCCAGCGCCAGACCCCCTGGCCCCCGCAAAACCCTCTCTATGCGCATGTACGCCGCCGACACACTCTCTGCCCTTAACCGCGGATGCACACCACAATGCTGCGCAGCTACCCCTGGACACACCCACGGACCATTCACCTGCCACTCTTGCAAGTTCACCTACATCAGGACCCACACCAAATCCACTTCCCCCAAACACAGCTTCGACTCTAACCACCTGAAGTGCATCCTACTGAACACCCGCTCGGTCCACAGACACGCCACTGAACTCTGGGACCTACTCGACACTATATCGCCGGACGTCGCCTTTCTTACTGAAACATGGATGAACGCTTCATCAGCACCCGACATCGCCATAGCCATCCCGGACAATTATAAGATCATCCAAAAGGATCGTACCATCCAAACAGGAGGAGGCATCGCCATCGTCCATAAAAACACCATCCGCATCACGACCAGCTCCGACGACAACCTCGCGACCGCCGAACACCTTCACTTCCAGATCCACACCGACCCAAGGACCACACTAAGAGGAACCCTCATCTACAGACCACCAGGAACCCGCACACACTTCAACGAAGACATCACCGGCTTCATCAACCCACATGCCCTCTCATCCGACAACTACATCCTACTGGGAGACCTCAACTTCCACCTGGAAAACAATAACGACAGCAACACCTTGAACTTGACATTGGACAACCTGGCCAATCTCAAGTTCAAGTTCTGATATTTGTATAGCGCGCTATTCACCCAGAGGGTCTCAAGGCGCTTGAGGGTGGGTGGTGATTTACTTATCGAATATCCAGGTTTTTAGTTGCTGTCTGAAAGAGAGGTGGTTCTGAGTGAGGCGGAGGTGGGAGGGGAGAGAATTCCAGGTTTTAGCCTCTAAGTAGGAGAAGGATCTTCCCCCCCCATGGTGGATCTGTGGATGCGCGGAATTGCGGCGAGGGCTTGATTGGACGATCGTAGTTGGCGGGAGGGGGTGTAGAAGGAGAGACGCGTGTTGAGGCATTCGGGTCCCAGGTGGTAGAGGGCTTTGTGTGCGTGGGTGAGGAGACGGAATGTTATTCTCTTGCTGACAGGGAGCCAATGGAGGTCTTTCAGGTGGTCGGAAATGTGAGCTTGCCGAGGGATGTCTAAAATGAGTCTGGCAGAGGCGTTTTGGATGCGTTGAAGTTTTTTCTGTAGTTTGGCTGTGGTTCCGGCGTAAAGGGTGTTGCCGTAATCCAATCGGCTTGTGACCAGCGCGTGGGTGACTGTCTTTCTTGTTTCGGTGGGGATCCAACGGAAGATTTTTTTTGAGCATTCGTAGGATGTTGAAGCAGGATGATAAGACGGAGTTGACTTGTCTTGTCATCGAGAGGGAGGAGTCCAGGATGAAGCCCAGGTTGCGTGCGTGGTCCGTGGGTGCGGTTTCGAGGGTCGGTGGCCACCATGAGTCGTCCCAGGCAGAGGGGAAAGATCCTAAGGTGAGGACCTCTGTTTTGTCTGAGTTTAGTTTCAGACGGCTGTTCTTCATCCACTCGGCTACTTCTTTCATTCCTTCGTGTAAGTTGGTTTTGGCGGTGTTTGGGTCTTTGGTGAGGGAGAGGATCAGCTGGGTGTCGTCTGCGTAGGAGATGATGTTGAGGTTATGTTGGCGTGCGATGGATGCGAGGGGGCTCATGTATACGTTGAAGAGGGTGGGACTGAGAGATGATCCTTGTGGTACGCCGCAAGTGACTTTGGTGGCCTCTGATTTGAATGGGGGGAGGCGGACTCTCTGGGTTCTTCCGGCGAGGAACGATATGATCCAGTCCAATGCCTTTCCTTGTACACCGGTGTTGCTGAGGCGTTGTATGAGGGTGCTATGACAGACTGTGTCGAAGGCTGCGGAGAGGTCAAGTAAGATGAGAGCAACTGTTTCTCCGTTGTCCAGTAGTGTTCGGATGTTGTCTGTAGCTGCGATGAGGGCGGTTTCAGTGCTGTGTTTGGCTCGGAAGCCTGATTGAGAGGGGTCGAGGGATTTGTTGGATTCGAGGAAGGTGGCGAGCTGACTGTTGACGGCTTTCTCAATGACTTTGGCGGGGAAAGGGAGAAGCGAGATGGGGTGGTAGTTCTGAAGTTCGGTTGGGTCAGCTGTGGGTTTCTTCAGAAGGGCGCTGAGTTCGGCATGTTTCCAGTTTTCCAGGAAGGTGGCGGAGTTGAGGGAGTAGTTGATGACGTCTCGGAGGTGGGGTGCGACGATGGAGTCTGCTTTGTTGAAGATGTAGTGGGGACAAGGGTCGGTTGGCGATCCTGAGTGGATGGAATTCATCAGGCGGATGGTGTCTTCAGTGGTGATTGGGTTCCAGGCGCAGAGGTTGATAGAGTGGAGTTTTGGTTCGGAGGTGGGCGGAGTGGGTTGGTCTTCGGCTGGTTTTGAAAGCTGTTATGTATTTCGGCGATTTTGTTGTGGAAGAAAGAAGCTAGAGAGTCGCAGAGGTCTTGGGAGGGGGTGATGTCGTTAGTGCCTGCGGAGGGGTTAGTGAATTCTTTGACGATGTTGAATAGTTCCTTGTTGTTTTGGGCGTTGTTGTCAAGTCGATCCTTAAATGCTGATTTCTTGGTGGATCGAATGAGTTGGTGTTGTTTGCGGGTGGCGTTCTTGAAGGAGGTCAGGTTGTCAGTGGTAGGGTTTTTTCTCCAGGTTTTCTCAAGAGTCCGACAGAGCTTCTTGGATTTCTTGAGGTCATCGTTGAACCAGGGGGCTTTTTTGTTACCTTGCTTGATTTGCTGGTTTTTCAAGGGTGCTAATTCGTCTGCGCTGTGTGTGATCCATTGTGTGAGGTTGGTGGCTGCTTGGTTAGGGTCCGATGAATTGGCAGGGGGGTTTTGTTGAAGCGACGAGAAGAGCTGGTTGGTGTTGATTTTGTTTCAGTTTCTTCGGGGAATTGGTTTTGGGAGGTTATGGGTCGTGGATTTTTTGTAGTGGAAGTGAACGCAGCTGTGGTCCGTCCAATGGAGAGCTGTGGTGTGATCGAAGGAGATGTACTTGCTGGAGGTGAAGATGGGGTCAAGCGTGTGTCCGGCAGAGTGGGTGGGGGTGTCAACGAGTTGTTTGAGTCCGAGATTGGCCAGGTTGTCCAGAAGGGTGGTGGTGGTGGTGTTGTCGTTTTTCTTGTCCAGGTGGAAGTTGAGGTCTCCCAGTAGAATGTAGTTCTCGGATGGGAGGGCATGTGGGCTGATGAAGTCTGCGATGTCTTCACTGAATTGTGAGCGTGGTCCTGGGGGTCTACAGATAAGGGTGCCTCTGAGTATGGTTTTGGGGTCGGTGTGAATCTGGAAGTGAAGGTGTTCGGCGGTAGCGAGGTTATCGTCGGAACTGGTCGTGATGCGGATGGTGTTCTTATGGACGATGGCGATGCCTCCTCCAGTTTGGTTGATGCGGTCCTTTCTGATGATCTTGTAGGTGTCCGGGATGGCTATGGCGATGTCGGGGGCTGATGAGGCGTTTATCCATGTTTCTGTAAGGAAGGCGACGTCCGGCGATGTGGAGTCGAGTAGGTTCCAGAGTGTCTGTGGACTGAGCGGGTGTTGAGCAGTACGCACTTTAGGTGGTTGGAGTCAGAGCTCTGTTTGGAGATTGTGGATTTGGTGTGGTTCCTGATGCAGTCGAATTTGCAGGAGTGGCAGGTGAAGGTTCCATGGGTGTGTCCTGGAGCGGCTTGGTAGCAGTTTGGGAGTGGGCTGGGGTTAAGGGCTAAGAGCGTTGCGGCGTCGTATGTTATGCGGGTGGAATGGGATTTGCGTGGACCAGGGTGTCTGGCGCTGGGCGCGGTCCAGGCGCGGACGGGGGTAGACGGGCTTACCTTTGGCGCACCTTCGGCGCGCATGGGGCGCAACCGCTGCGCGTGAACGCTGCGCGCAAATGCATCTGTCATAAATGGACAGTGGAAGGGGAGGGGCGAGGGAGGGTCAGCTGGGAGGCGGGAGCGGGGTGGAGCTACGGGCTAAGAAGCACAACAAACAACAAAATGGCTGCAACTGATAGAAATCGAAACTGGGCGAGACTGGGGCACAAACAGAGGCACAATCGGGCATAAAGTACTTTTGATTAAACAATGCGATCACAACAATGCGCAGACTTAAATATGCAGCACTACAGATGGCAATCTCACAATGCAGGCAGCGGCAGCAATGCGGGGGTATAATAGCGCTAATGAGTGGCAGCAGAGCGAGCGGGGCGCAGACGCGGTGGTTAAACTCAGCTGGAAGGCGCTACGATACCGCAGGACACCTTTAAAGCGCTCTGGAATCACCAAATCACCAAGCCTTGGGAGCGTGGGGAAGCGACTCAAACAACTGGTTGACACCCCCACCCACTTAGCCGGACACACGCTCAACCCTATCTTCACCTCCAGCAAGCACATCTCCTTCGATCACACCACTGCTCTTCATTGGACGGACCACAGCTGCATCCACTTCAGCTACAAAAAGACCACGATTCACAACCCCCCACAACCGATTCCTCGAAGAAACTGGAACAAAATCACCACCGACCAACTCTCCACATCGCTTAACCAAAACCCTCCTGCTATTTCATCAGAACCAAACCAAGCTGCCACCAATCTCACACAATGGATAACCCACAGCGCTGACGAATTAGCACCCTTGAAAAACCACCAGATCAAACAAGGTAGCAAAAAAGCCCCCTGGTTCAACGATGACCTTAAGAAATCCAAGAAGTTATGTCGTACCCACGAGAAAACCTGGAGAAAAAACCCAACCACTCACAACCTGGCCACCTTCAAGGATGCCCCCCGCAAACACCACCAATTGATCCGACTCACCAAGAAATCAGCATACAAGGATCGACTCGACAACAACGCCCACAACAGCAAGAAACTATTCAACATCGTCAAAGAACTTACCAACCCCATCGCCGGTACCAACGACATCACTCCCTCTCAAGACCTCTGCGACTCCCTATCCTCTTTCTTCCACAACAAAATCGCTGACATACATAACAGCTTTGAAAAACGATCTGAACATCATTCCAATCCACCCACCTCCGAACCAAAACAGAACTCTCACAACCTCTGCGCCTGGAACCCAATCTCCACTGAAGACACCATCTGCCTGATGAACTCCATCCACTCAGGTTCACCAACCGACCCTTGTCCCCACCACATTTTCAACAAAGCAGACTCCATCATCGCACCCCATCTCCGCGATGTCATCAACTGCTCCTTCAACAAGCGCCTTGAGACCCTCTGGGTGAGTAGTGCGTATACAAATCTCTGAACTTGAACTTGAAGATGCCAAGCATTAAGCCGCCATATTGGTCCGTGGTGTATATCAGGAGCACCTATTCGAAGCGTTATTGTAGCGTGATCGGTAATTCCGTGGTAAAGTATCGGAATGAGAGAAACTAGAAGGGTATCTGGATCTGGTGTGAAAATCAGGTCAATACACGCATGCGTGTGGTGTGCGGCTGAAGTGTGTGTATATTGCTGTTGCAGAGGGCTCCAGACCCTCCATATGTCACACATTCCTCGTGTGGTTACACACACTTTTGCAATGATCCGGCTCAGGAGTGAAGGTGTTCAGAAATTGGGCCCGTAGAGTCCATTGGAGGATCAAGGACCACATTGAAATCTCAACCTATGAGAGTAAGGCCGGGGTAGGAACCCCACCATCACTTCGATGAGAGTGTTCAGCAAAGAGTCCAGTGCCACTTGAGGAGAGTAAATACATAAGAGATTTAGTGAATGGACTTCTATAGACCCTGTAAGAGCAAGTTACCAGCCTTGGGAGTCAGATTGGGCTTGGGTGACCACCATGAGAAAGGAACGTCTCAAAAGGATTGCCACAAAAACAAAGAATAAAACAGTAATATTAATGTGTAATGTAAGCAACCCCTGGCCCCCCTCCCCCCATTCAACTTCCACTCCTAAGAAGTATCTGTCGCCCTGTAACAGTTACCCAAACTGGGATGCAACAAAGGAAAAAGGAAAGAAGAACTTCGCTCAGGCGTGGTATGGTGGACCCCTCCAGGTAGTAGGATCAGTACAGCACGACACCCACAGCTATGTGAGCCTAACTTGGAACTTTCAGCCACAGATTATAGACACCTCTGCTCGTCAGCACTTCAAACCCAGTACTTGACAATGTTACGTGACTGGTGAGTGAGTTTGGCTCAGTCGTTCCTCAGGTTGTTTGTTCTAGCGGGTCCCTACTGTTTATAACCTAGGGCTCTGGTTTGTTGGAGTGCTGTGTTGTCGAAGACTCAGACTGTGGGGAGAGTGACCTGGTTCTCACATAGAGCCTGCGTAGCTCCTTTTCCGACTCCGGACCGCTTGCTGCCCATTGGCCGATGAGTGGCAGGGAGATAAGCTATGTGGGCGGCTCAGCTGTTTATCCTCTGCAAGGAGTCCCAGGCAGATTCAGGAGTGTCAAAGAAATGGGATCTCCATTTGTGGGTAATTTTGAGACATGCAGGGAAAAGCATGTAGGACATGTGGAGATCTCTGAATGTCTGCTTGACAGCCTCGTAGGATCTGCGCTATTCCTGGCCTTCCCGGATGCAATCTGTATAAATACATTTTTGGGAGTTTTGTTAGAAGAGGTCTTTGCGGGCCCTGTCCTCCCTCAGGATACAGTTCCTGTCTTTAAAGTTGAGGAGTCTCACTATCATGGGCTGTCTGTGCGCACCTGAGGAGGTATAGGGGCAAGTGATCTCTGCGCCCACTCTACAAGAAACCAGGGTGATAGTTTTTCTTTAGGCATCAAGGATCAAAGCTAGTCCTCCAAAAATGTAGCTGGTTCGGATCCCTCAACGTCTTCAGGGAACCACACAAAACGCAAGTTGTTACACTTAGACTGGTTTTTAGCGCGATGGTGGCGCTCCCCTGTGCTCGCCGCATCTGTGCCCGGCCATACCACTCAGGTTCCGGATGAGGCTGCCATCTTGTGGGCTTAAGCCGCTCGCTGCAATCCGAGATTTCGGCACCGACTGTGCCAACAAAGGGTTCCGGATAACTGTAGTGGCTGCGAGATGCCGCTCCAGCCCCTCGTTCGTCCATATGATACCGGGGTCCGCTGGTAAACGAGGTGGGTGACGGAGGGTTCGGGAGTACTCTTGGAATGCGACCGCCATCCTGACACCTCAAGCCACGCCCTTTGGTTTTCTCTTTTTTGCCTTTTAATACACTGCAGGCACTGTGTTTAGCAGCTGGAAACTCGCAATAACCTGAGCAATCGGTCACCTGGTCAACCCTTACCTCCCCCCCCCCCCCCCCCCCCCCCCCCAAGGGAGTACTCGAGCCCCTTGTTGGGAGTATTAAGGGGGCAGTTTATTCCATAACACTAATTAATTATCGCTCAAAGGTAGTACATTTCAATGTTCTAAATCAAATGTACTTTCAATTGTAAAATTGTTGATTATTTACATTTGGCAGTTGTCGTCATGAAGCATGGGGGGGTGATCCCTATCGCATATTCCTGGCTTAACTTGCTTCTACCTGCTTCTCCTTTCCAGTTGGCCCTTGGGCTACAATTGCACCCAAAATAAGTTCAGGTGGGCCCCACATTAAATGAAGTTAGATTGCACTGTTTGGGACGGGTGAGAATCAAAGTGAAAAGACCTGGGATTCTTGCCTCCCTCCTGAAGGAAGCAGCACACTAACCTTTACCAGGTCAGACACCCACTCCCTACATGTCTAATCTAGGAAAGGCATCCATTTGTTGAACTGGAGGTTCTCATCCAGGGGATACTCATCAGTAGTCCAAATCTATGAATAATCCCCGCCCACATGCGGGATCCCGGCGTATGTGTATATGTATGTAAGATGGTGTTTGTACAAACAATACTCTTTCTATGTCCATGGACATGATCATGTGACTCACTGAGGGTGTTTACTCACTTTGCACTAATTATAAAATGAAGGCTGACGCGGTGCTTGTTGTGTGAACAAGAGCACTTGATGCTCGAAACGCATCATCAAAGAAGGTTGAAATAAATTACATCTTGCCTGAAGCCGTGTGGGTCCGCTTCTTCTTTTCAATATATATATTCAACCCATGAGGTAAAAGAAGAGACGCGTTTCGGCAAAAGCCTTTATCAATCTAGTTGGCGCCATTTTATGCACTCTGTATATAGTCACCCCCATTGTAGGTAAACGATAAACATAGAAGACATACTCTCCAATGCGTCTCCACACTGTATGGCTAACAGAGCCTATAAATATGTGCTGCAAAGTTATGTCCACAATATTAGTGAGGCAATATGTTAACATATAAAAATGCACAATACATGATTTATACAGTTTACAACAATTGCCTCATACTGACTGATATAGATCAAATAGCATTTGCAGGCATTGTATACTGAAACATTATACTGGGAATATAATTAAAACAGCTGAATGTGCCGCCAAACTAAAACCTCTTGTAACGCCTGAACACGTAAAAATCATGTTCACAATTAAAAACCTTCATACTGCTAAAAGTCATTCAATTGTTCCAAGGAGACGGTATTAGCCCCGAAGTAGATACAACCTCTGATCACAGCAGTACTACGACGCGCGCTCTGACCTCCATTTAGCAATCCGAGTTGCCTCCTGAACTGTATGAAGATGCTGCATTCCAAGACCGTTATGAAAGGGCATGGCAGCGGAAAGAATGGTAGCCGCACTCTGGTTTTTAAATGTATAACAAGTGTGCAATATATACACACACACACACACACACACACACACACACACACACACACACTTGTGAAAACATATACATGCAGCCTAAAATGTTTCCAAAAATGCCGAAATTACATACGTTTGCATTGTAAGACAAATACCCTCCTAACTCATAAGGAAAAGAGGACATGAACTGAACAATTGTCCTATACCAATGCTTTATTGCCACAAGGGAAACTGGTAATTGCAGGCATTTGCCTGTAGGCTGCATTGCAGAGCAATAATGAAACAAAGACAAAAAACTGACACCTTGCCTTTAAGGCTTCCAAGGGTTAAGGTACTGTGCCTTTAAGACCTGCAGGAGACCTTCTGCTCATATCATGCACCACAGGTGACAGGTCGGTTCTTCTTTCCGGCTCCTTCTGTGAGGATCCTGGAGTTTGAGCTCTTCAGTTTTTGACTGAAATTGATATAGTCGATATTTCTTTTTGAAAATTCGACATTTCTTTGTTACTAGAAGTATATTCTATTGTTTTTCTGAATTTTTTCACATTTTTTCCAGTCAGAATGCCTGCTTTATTTCGGAAATGTCCTTCCCGTGGCAAGAAATGGCACTGTCCGACCCACACTCTGTGTGTATTGTGTCTCTTCCTTCACACAACCCTGACCAGTGTTATCATTGACAGAAGTTTTCAAAAAGGACTCTGCGTGACAGAGCGCATCAAGCTTCCTGCCCAGCTGGGGAAGGATAGAAGCCATCATGGTGGTACTCATGGAGACATCAGAGCCCCTTCCAGCAAGCAACATCGAAAACTGCGTCGTTCTACCTCCCCTGATTCCAGGAAGAAGCATGTAACCGAATGTTCGAAGTCACTCTTTAGCGTCAAGGGACAAGTCATTGTTTAGACGTCGGGACCCTTCGCCGCATGTCAGTAAGTCTGCGTCGAGGCACAGCACTTCGGGCTCGAAAGCTATGGGTCCAGAGAGACCTGTTAACGCCCCGTCGACGCTTCCGGAGACGACAAGGCATTCTGCACCGGCCTCGATGGAGTCGGCGTCGAGAGACTCTCCAGCAAAGACCATGCCGCGAGTGGGCAGACTGTCAACGTCGAGAGCGTCGTTGAGGTCGAGGCATTCGAGTTCGAGGAGATTGGCGTCAGCAAGACGCCATGTGAGGTCAACATCAAGGTCGAGGCATTCGACGTCGAGGAGATCAACGTCATCAAGATTCCATGTGAGGTCGAGGTCACCCCATCACCGCGGGCTATCGACGTAGAGACCAACGTTGAGAAGAGGACAGCGTTCTCACAGCAGATCGACGCACAGATCGACGGCGAAGGTGGCTCAAACCTTCTCGACGTCGAGGCGTTCGACGTTGAGGGACTATACTGTAGGGCCACTGAGGAGACCCGACGCAAGTCAACGTCGAGATCACGATCGACGTCAAGAGCCCATTCATCATCACCAGGGCTGCATATTGTGCAAATTTCTCCAGACAGATCTCCTAGGGCTGGAGAGGAGGTTTCTGTCACCACGATGGCTGAAGGACGTCAGAGGGACAGGAGACTGCAGAAGTCCTGGCTCGGACTACTCGCAGACATACTCACCCTTTAATACCTCAAGAGACCCTGAGAGAAACGCTCCCAGGAAACCTTCAAAGTCTCCTCCCAAACGACCAAGGATGCTTTCCACACGCCAATCACGGTCAAGGGGTCGTCACAGCTCGTGTCACGAACCTGCACACAAAAGAAGGTGCAGAAGATCATCCACCTGGTCTTCTTCCACTAGGTCTTCTGTTCGGGACTACTCACCAACCCTTTCATCTACACCACCATCAAGGGTGTCTCCTATTGATGACATTGGAACTTTCTCTGACCTGCTTGGCAGAGGAGCTAAGAAACTGAATATCAGTTTGTATACTCCTGTGGTCCCTACTTCAGTCATAGTTGAGACATTGCAACATCGTACAGCGCCCAGACCTCTGCTACATCTGGTGCCAGGCTTTTTAGAACCAGCTATGGCCACGTTCCTCACCCCTGCCACAGTGGGGTCAGTTCTGTCAAGAATCGCAAAGAAATGCAAGGGTCCAGACCAAGACACCTTGTTCCTTAGGTCCGATCCTCCTGCGGATTCAGTCATTGTGGCAGCCACCAGAAAGGCATACTCCGCAGCCTCGTCAGCTTCAGCCCCCCCCCCCCCCCCCCCTCCCCCCTCAGAAAAGGACAGTAAGCAAATGGACTCTTGTGGCAGGAAGATGTGTAGCACGTCTGCATCATCTATGAAAGTAGCAAGTGCATCAGCCCCACTAGGGCGCTACGACAGGTCTCTGTGAGGCTCCCTGGCTAGGTTAACTGACGAGCTTCCCAAACAATATCAACAGGACTTCCAAAAGATCCTGCAGGAGGGTGGCTTAGTAGCAAACCAGGTCATCGGTGCTGCTGCAGACGCCTCAGACCTTGCAGCGCATGGCTACTCCCACGGCATCTGCTCGCGGCGCTCAGCATGGTTGCCCTTCACAGGTCTTAAAGCGGACGCCCAGAAGAGGATCCTTAACCTGCCTTTCAACCGGTCCTCCTTATTCGGTTCTCACGCTGATGAGATGACAAAGATGAAGACCAAGCTGGACACTGTCAAAGCAGTTGGACTAGAGAAGCGGAAGGAGTTTTGTAAACTCTTCCGTCAAAATGAAAAGCGCCCCTTCCGACAGAGGGTTCAAACCCCTCAATGGTCCTCCCAAAACCAGCAGAGGTCTCACTTTCAGCAGAAGCGTCCTGGCAGAGGAAGGGGGAACAATAAACAGCAGTCATCCTTCAGGCAGCCTTCAAAACAGTGAGGCATTGCTTCCTCTGCACCTGCACCCATCTAGAAGAGTGGGAAACCATAACAAGAGACAGATGGGTGCTGAATATTGTGCAGCATGGTTACTTGCTGAGGTTCAAGTCCCCTCCCCCGCAAGTTATCTGCTATTGAAGTGCCTTCCACAACAACACAAGCTACTGTTACAAGGCGAGGTGTACACTCTTCTCTCCAAGAAAGCCATAGAAGAGGTCCCTCTTCACCAGCGAAACCAAGGGGGTTACTCACGATTCATCCTGGTCCAAAATGAGGGGTAGCCAAAGAGTACAGACCTATCCTTGACCTGCGCCTGCTGAACAGGTTTATAAGGAAAGAGAAATATCGGATGCTAGCTCTGCACCAGATATTTCGACATCTACACCAGGGGGACTGGATGTGTGCCATTGACCTGCAGGACGCCTACTTTCACATTCCTGTGTCAGTGAAGCATCGCAAATTCGTCAGGTTCCAGGTGTCTCAGCAGCACTATCAGTATAGAGTACTTCAGTTTGGGCTAAAATCCGCCCCAAAACGTTCTCCAAGTGCATGCCGGTGGTAGCTGCGTTCCGCCGCAAGCGGAAAAATCTTAGTCTATCCCTACCTAGACGCCTGGCTTCTAAAGAGTTCCACACCTTCACTACTCCAGAACCATCTATGTAAAGAAGTTCAAACGTGGATTAAAGGTGAAATAAGTATTTATTGTAGAATAGGATCCCATCCACAGGATAAAGAACATGCCAGTAGTCAGGTCCTAGCTCAACTGCCTAGCTAGTCTAAACATCACAACTACAGAATCTGTACAGAGCATTCTAATGCATGTGGCAACCTGGCAACAGGCTGCATAACCAAGAAGCTCAAGATGCCACACACTCCACTACTGTCTCCAATTTCTTCACTCCCTGGGGTTGCAAGTCAACTACAAGAAGTCAGTCCTCAACCCGACACAGAAGATGCATTAATTGGTCGTTTCCCTGGACACCGTAAGGGCAAGAGAGGTTGTCATCAATGCTAATCAAGTGCCGCGCCCTTCTCAGCGCTACACGTCCTACAGCCAGGCAGGTGTCAACACTGCTGGGATTGATGGCCTCATGCATCCTCATTGTGTCCAATGCCAGACTTCACATGCGGCCTCTGCAGCAGTCCCTCGAAGATCAGTGGACGCACGGTCAGGCCATTGGGAAGATCGTGTGTCTCTCCCTCAGGCTGCCAGGGACTCCATCAAATGGTGGATGAAAGGGTTGCACCTTCTACAAGGGGTCCCCTTTCACCAGGTCCTTCTGACCCAGACTATTGTTACAGATGTCTCAATGCAGGGTTGGGAAGCTCACCTGGGCCAGCTTCAGGTATAAGGTTTCTGGTCCGAGACAGAGCGAAGTTATCACATAAACTTCCTGGAGCCAAGGGCAGTTCATCTGGCTCTGTACCTGTCTCTCCAGTCCAGTTCCATTCAGATTCAGACAGACAACACAACTATTATGTACTATCTGAACAAGCAGGGTCCTGTCTCTGGAGTCCCAGACCATATGGAAGTGTCTTGTGGCGAGGAGTCTCACAATCGTAGCTGTCTACCTCACAGGAACCCTGAACTTGCAGGCAGATGTTCTCAGCAGAGACTTCGTAGAAGCACACGATTGGGTGCTAAATGACTAGGATATTTTTCGGCATTGGGGAATGCCAGACCTTGATCTGTTCGCAGACGCGGCAAATTCAAAATGCCCCATCTTCGCGTCCAGATTCCCACAACAAGGATCCCAGGGGAATGCACTTTTGATCAGATGGTCGCAGACAGTGCTGTACGCTTTTACACCACTCCCTCTGATCCGGCAATCATACAGAAGTTTTACAGGACCAACACCAGAATGATGCTGATAGCTCCAGAGTGGCCACGCCAGTGGTGGCAATCCGGATCTTCTTCAACTATCCAAGGCCCCACATCGGAGGCTTCCCTTCCGCCCAGACCTGCTGACCAAGAACGAGGGGAGAGTATTTCATCCCAACTTCTCGTCCCTGCGTTTGACAGCATGGCTCCTGAAGTCATCCAGTACGGGCACTTAGACCTCTCAGCGAACTGTATGACTATTCTCAAGGAAGCAAAAAGACCCTCCACCAGGAAATTGTATGCTTTCAAATGGAAGAGATTGTACCTGTGGTGTAAGGACATCTCTTATGATCCGATCAAGTGAGGAAATATAAATTTTATGGTCAAGATGTGTTCCCTAGCGCGTACCCCACTGTCTCCATGTACGAGTTAAAGTGCATGTAACTTCCCTCCTGTACCAGCTATGAAGACGCAAATACATTTGCGTCCAACGTTAACATGTCCTCTTTCAGACCCACCATGAATGGGTTGAATGGTCCGTTCCTAAGTATGCTATGCCAACGTCTTTTTGTAGTATACTTCCACGTTTTTCAGCTCTGGCTGAGTAGGCCCTGAATTTCTGCCACCGAGCCTCTTTTCTGGCTTCTGACTCCAAGGGCCTCTGCCCAGGCTGCCTCTGTACCCGTGAACTCTGACTTACTTTCAGCGCGGCCCCTCGCGCTCAGCTCAGCCTGCTGCCTGCCAAGATTGACTATAACCTTCGAGTTATCTGTTCCGCTCCCCGAAAATACATTCCTGCCTGCCAGTTTCAGTAAACATTCCTCCCAGCTGCAGAGCCAAAGGGCCGGCCTGTCTATATGCAAGTAATTCATAGCCCTTGTTGCCATGCTCCCATGGAAGGCCCATGCCCCCACGCTTCTCATACAGACACTCAGGCGCTTATACACGCACTCACAGCAAGTATAGAATAGCTTCTGCCCTAGAGACCTTTCCGCCCAGATAGCTTAGTTCCTAAACACCAGATACCAGATATGATAGAAGCACAAGTTGATCTGACATGCCAGACTTCTGTCTCTTTCCGTCAGTGTAAATGTCAAGCCCCCTGCACCCTCCAGCTTCACGTCAGTCACACGTCATGCAGCTGCGTGCGCATCCAAGCTTCCGATTTCTGCTGACATTGCAACTTTTCTGTTAGTGCCACCCCTTTTGTGACACCTACCTGTGACATTTCTAGCACACACCTCTAGTTCACACCTCTTGATTACGCACTTGTACCACGTGTATACTGTTATCTTGTCTTCTCTCAGCTGTTACGCCTCCTGCACTGTTGCTTATGGCATGAATTAAGTATATAAGCTATGTACTGTTAATAAAATGGAGCGCTCTATCCCTTCTGACACCCCTGTGGTGGTCAGAACATGATATCCTGGCCATGACCATTCCTTTTTAAGGAATAAAACCCCTAAGAACTCTAACACCACGGACTCTGTCTTTTTCTTCCGGTCTGAGTTATTATTGATTAAGTACTTACCTGCATAGAAATTAAGAGAGTAAATTAATTATTTACGTCACAAGGGTCCGGAGCAAGTGATCCTTCCCTACTTGTTATACTTGGCAAAGTCCAGCCTGCAATATTCATCCATCAGAGTTCACCTGGTGGCAATTACAGCTTACAGGATGTCTCCGAACCAGGACTCATTCTTTCAAATGCCAGTGGTCAAGGATTTTCTGGAGGGACTCAGGAAGGTTCACCCCCCAGTGAGATCCCCTTCTCCTCCTTACTAAACTGATGGGTGCTCCTTTCGAGCCTATTCATAAGGCATCTTTGCAGCATTTGACCTGGAAGGCTGCTTTTTTAGTAGCCATTACTTCAGCCCGCAGGGTGAGCGAGATTCAGACGATGTGCTGTAAGGAGCCTTATACTTTGGTTCATGCCAATATGGTGGTGTTACGTACACATCCAAGCTTCCTTCCTAAGGTAGTCTCAGATTTTCACATCAATCAGGTTATTACTCTGCCCACCTTCTTTCCTAAACCATTGACTCCCCCTGAGAGATCATTACACTCTTTAGATCTCCGGAGAGTATTGATTTTTTACCTTGCCAAAACTCACTCACTTAGGAAATCTGACCAGCTTTTCATTAACTACGGTTCCACTAACACCGGTCTATCTGCGTCGTAAAGATCCATTTCTTTATCCTACCAGTTAGCTAACAAGACCTTACAAGGCAAACCTAAAGCACACTCTACCAGAGCGAAAGCTTCTACAACTGCTCTCCTTCGCAATGTTCCACTGTCTGAAATCTGTAAGGCAGCCACATGGCGATCAGTGCATACCTTCACACGCCATTACTGTCTAGATCAGTGATACTCAAAGTACGGCCTCTTGACATTTACATGCGGCCCCCTGGTGAACAGCAGCACTAGCTGCTGTTTAGTTGCTGGGTACTAATATTCAGAAGAAAATGTTAAATAAACAGGCAAGCAGGTATTAACCTGCAAATACATGTTTGGCCCTTTATTTAACATGTTTTTAGACCTCCTTACCCAATTCCTGACCCACACTGACCCCCGACCACCACCCTGCTGGCATCAGTGCGGCCCTCAGTCACGCTACAGACCGTACTTTGTGGCCCTAGGGCAAATGTTTGTGAGTACCCATGGTCTAGATTCTGATGCACAGGCCGATGCACAGGTGGGGCAGGCCTCTTTGAGGAATTTGTTTGCATGATTGCAATTTGAATGTAATGGTTTTTCATGTTCTGTATACTCTGTTGCTCGTCCGCGAGGTACTGGGTGTGGGCTTGCTACTCTATTCATAGATTGTGGCTATTGATGAGTATCCCCAGGATGAGAAGGATTAGTTACTTACCTGTAATCCTGGTTCTCATCCAGGGGTATACTCATCATAGTCATAAGCGACCCTCCCGCCTCCCCGGACGAGCATTACTGGAGTTGTTCTATATTAATTGCATCCTCTACTCAGGTGTCTATACATAATGCACCATCAAAAAGAACTGACCTAACTGTCACCTGTGGTGCATAATGGAAGCAGAGGGTCTCATGCAGGTCTTAAAGGCACAGTACCTTAACCCTTGGAAGCCATAAAAAGGCAAGGTGGCAGTTTTTTGTCTTTGTTTAACTATTGCTCTGCAAATGCCTGCAATTACAAGTTTTTCTTGTGGCAGTAAAGCATTGGTATATGACAATTGTTCAGTGCATGTCCTCTTTTCCTTATGGGTTAGGAGGGTATTTGTCTTACAATGCAAAGCTATGTAATTTCGGCATTTTTGCCATGTTGGAATCATTTTAGGCTGCATGTATATTGTTTCACATATGTATGTATGTATGTGTGTGTGTATGTGTGTGTGTGTGTATATATATATATATATATATATATATATATATATATATATATATATATATATATATTACATTCAAATTAAACTCCCCTTTCGTTTTTCTCCTCCTCTTGTCTCTCGATCCTACCGAGAGACAAGATGGCGGCCGCTCCGGACTGTTTAGAATGTTGACAGACACCGGAGAGCCAATCAGCTTCGCTTTGCGAAGTTCCGTTACGCGTGAAGTACGCGAACCGGAGCGCTACCCGGAGCGCTGTCACAGATATATCTGTTTTTTAAAACGTTAATTTCTCAAAATCCACTGGAGCACATATATTGTGACCTAGCAAAGGCACATCGGGCTAACAGTCCCTACAATTTTGCTAAGTTTCGTGCAAATCCATTCAGCCGTTCGAGCTAAATGTGAGGCCAACCGCCCTATGGAAAACTCAATGTTAAAAACGCGTTTTGGGACCCCACTTTTTTCTCGGCCCCCCCTTGACGAAACCCCCCCAAATTTTCAGGGGCTGCTCAGAAACAAAATGTGCCATTTTCCTGAAAATTTCAGCCAATTCCGTCCACAAACGCCAAAGTTATTAGACATAGAATTTTTAAAAGTCCCATAGAGAAAGAATCCTTCCGTCGCCAGTAGGTATATATAGTTAGGATTTTACAAGTTAGGACAGGCAACAAGAACCTTCAGTCAAAGAGGGGAGGGCAAGTTCTTCTCTACCGGGTCACGTTGGGGCTCCACCGGAACTGATCGAATTGGTAGTCTACAGTGTTTCTGTTTGTTTCAGATTGAAGCTGGCGTCAGCATGAGAGCACCCCGTGGCTACGTCGTGGCCATTCCGCGAGCAATCATGGCAGTCGCTCCCCACCGGAAGTCTGCGGGAGTCGGGGGTCCCGGTGACTGTTGTAGAATCTTCAAGGCTGAGGGGACGTTTTTGGGAATGGGGCCCATGCCCTAGCAGACAAGCGTCCGAGTTCCACGGTTGCCCAGAGCCATCCTTGCAGGCCAGGCCCAAGTCTGTGGAGCCGACCGCCATTTTGTGTGTTCCGTGGTAGCCGCCTGTCGCTGTACCGCAAGATTGGGTGCAATTCCGTTGGATGGCGGGTGAGACGTTGTAATAGCAAGAGCAGGCACAATTCAGCTGGCCGAGCGAGGCACTGTGTCGCAGGAGCGGGCGCAAGTCAGCTGGTCGAGTGAAGCGGTGGGGTGTAGCTGAGAAACCTCCACCTGGGGAGGTGGGGGAGGCTCGTTCGCGCCGCCTCTCCCTTCTAGTGCACCCCACGCCGTCTCCTGGTGCAGGTATATGTGATGGTCGGACCAGGGCACCGCAGGACGTGTCTTCAGGTCAAACGGATTGTGGGACAAGGTGTGGAGCAGGCGCAATTCAGCTGGTCGAGGGAGGCACTGTTCCGGAAGAGCGGGCGCAAGTCAGCTGGTTGCGTGAAGCGCTGGGGTGTAGCTGAGAAACCTCTACCTGGGGAGGTGGGGGAGGCTCGTTCGCGCCGCCTCTCCCTTCTAGTGCACCCCACGCCGTCTCCTGGGGCAGGAATATGTGATGGTCGGACTAGGGCACCGCAGGACGTGTCTTCAGGTCAAACGGATTGTGGGACAAGGTCCAGAATGGAAGAGTAACTAAAAGGCAAAAAGTTCCGCCTGACCCCGGGAGCCGGCCGCCTATGTCGGGGCGATCTTAGGCCACATCAGGGCAACAAGACTTGAGGAGGGGGCAGGAGAAATCCCGGGAATGGATTTGATTTTGAGCCCCAAATACAAGGCTTGTTTGGATCGATGTTGCAGCAGGCTGCCATGTAAATAGTTATTTAATAAAACGTTTTACCCTGTTACTTGTTAATTTTGAGCCCCAAATACAAAGGCTTGTTTGGATCGATGTTGCTGCAGGCTGCCATGTAAATAGTTATTTAATAAAACGTTTTACCCTGTTACTTTGCTGGTGTGTTGTATATATTTATAATATTTGCATAGGGTTTGTCGTTATTTTGGGCGGGGTGGGCGGCGGAGCCGAGCTGTCTTGCAGCCATCATGGTGTCGAGCTCAGTTCATCTCACTAGTTTCGTATTTCTCATGAGGGGTTGTTCCTAATGTTTCTATTTTAGCGAGGTTAAAAAGAGATCCCATTAGTGGCCTACTGATTTTGTTTGATTCCTTTAGTTTTTTTTAACGATTTTTCACTATCTGCAAAGACTAAACAGAGTATTGCGACTCTGTGCTTGTTTGTAAATAGAGAATGAACCAAAGAGAACCAATTCTAAAACAGTAAATGCTTGGATAACAATCAATCAAATGGAGAGAGAAGCAGGCAGGACGGATTACAACGGGGGCAAAGGCCTGCGTTACCTACCCTTCACTATCTGCAAAGAGAGAATACTCCTAAAAGAAAAGAGGGGGGGGCAGCGTTCAAAGCACATCAGCGTGCATAAACACGAAAATGTTTTTACCTATCACGTACTTGACATTTTAAAGCTTTTGATATTTGCTATTAAAAAAACATTGAAATTCACTGAAAAAACAATAGGTTATAGACCATATATAGTTAGGAATTAGCATTTACAAAACTTTGAAAATTCACTGAAAAAACCATGGGTTATAGACCATATATAGTTAGGAATTAGCATTTACAAAACCTTGAAAATTCACTGAAAAAACCATGGGTTATAGACCATATATAGTTAGGGATTAGCATTTACAAAACCTTATTTTACTCGCACAAAACCATTGAAATTCCATATATAGTTAGTTGCACTAACTATATATCGCACACCCGCAATCCACTGCTGATGATGTCGCATATTACATCATTCATGACCTGGTCAGTGACATCACTGATGACATCACTGATGTCATCATCCAGTGACTGTATGTTTCTGTAAAGTTAAAATATGTCTTACATATTGAAGAATGAGTGGATGTATAAGTGTCTGGATGAAGGATTTAGTAGGTGCACGACTGACTGTATGCGTGAGTGATTAAATGTGTCTCACTGAGTGCATGGGTTGGTGACTAAACTGTCTTAATTTGTGCATCATTATGTCTGTTCTGTAAACTGCTGCATGTGTTGATCAGTAGCTATATGAGTAACTATATGGGTTATTGATTTGTTGCCCAAGTATTTGTATGGGAGACTGAGTGTGTGTGTGTGTGGGTGGCTGTGCATAGATGTGTGAGCAGTTGATTCACTAGATGTATGAGTTCAAAAGTGCATGTGGAAACAGCTGTATGGGCGGTTGACTGTGTGCATGAGTGTATTGGTGAGTGAATGGTTATCTCAGTGCTACATGTCAAAGTAAGTACATATGTAAAACACAGTACATGTGAGAGTTGACATATATAAATTACTGTGCATAAGAGCCAGTGAATGTGTGAGTGGCTGTATGGATCATTGTAAACTTGTATCAGGGATTGTATAGAGAGTAAATATGTGTTCGAATATGTTTGAATAAGTAAGGTGTATATAACTGTATAGTTGAGGAAATGGAGGTGTGATTGATTCTTTGCATGACTGACTAGGTGTTTGAGTAACTCCATGGATGAGTGACAGTCTGTGTCTGTTTACACTGAGTGTATCTAAGGTTATATTAGAGTCTGAAGAGGTTCATCGTATTATCACATGAATGATGTCATCAGTGATGTCATTTGAGATGTCATCAGTGATGTCATCAGTGATGTCACAGACCATGTCATGAATGATGTAATATGTGACATCATCAGCAGTGGATTGCGGGTGCGCGATATATAGTTAGTGCAACTAACTATATATGGAATTTCAATGGTTTTGTGCGAGTAAAATAAGGTTTTGTAAATGCTAATACCTAACTATATATGGTCTATAACCCATGGTTTTTTCAGTGAAAAATATATATATATATATATATATATATATATATATATATATATATATATATATATATATATATATATATATACACACACACACACACACCCCCGCCCCCACGGGGGCGGCGATTATTCGTAGATTATGACTATGATGAGTATACCCCTGGATGAGAATTAGGATTACAGGTAAGTAACTAATCCTTTCTCACACTGCTCTTCGTTAATCTAATTAAACTCGCTTACAAATAATCTTAAAGATCACCAAATACAGTGTCAACAGACCACTCCCATCAATGACACTCCCAGAACGTTAGAAGGTAAACCGATCTAAAGAGCCCCGGGATCATACACCTGATGGACTAGATCATAAACCCTAGGCCCAGCGTCAAAGACACCTGTGTAATGCCTTAACAAAAGAAATTAATGTCCAGGAACAGATGTGAGAACATGAAAAAGTACTTCTATACACAGGAGATGCACATCTTGTAGAGAGTCTCTTTTCCTGACGCTTTTGACACAGGTGCTTCTTTGTGCTATTTAAATTAAAAAAAAATGTGGAAGACTTAAAGAAGGTTTAAAATCTTCATATATTACGAAAAACAAAATAACCTATAATAATCTGATCAGCTATCCAAAATGTGCTATATTGTTATTTTTTTCTTTTTAATTGTATTTGTAGTCCTTTATTTATTACTTTTTGCCCAAGAGTTCTAGTATTTTACCCCTAAGGTCAAACAGTGCTAGAACAGTTTGAGAATGATAGTTTTAATTTTTAGGTCTTGGCTAGACAGTGCATGCACGGTCTCGAAGAGACATGTGATTAATCTGAGGGCTTCAGATAGGATTCCCATTTGCTCACTCCATCGTCGCTCTCAAATCCTTTGTCCATGGCATTAATGCGTCATGCATTTTTCCTCCCCCAGAGCATGGACCAAGTACTTGTGTCCATCCACTGCTTCCATTTTGGGAACTACTTGAGTGCTCATGTTTTCACTCTATCTCGGTTTTTGTAATTTGTTTATGCAGTTTTATATAGCGCAAACATAAACCCAAAGGTAATATTGGAGAGCTTTCAGTTACTTTACACAAGGACACATTCATTATTGCAGGCACAGGGACATTAAGTGATATGCCTAGAATCATAGGGTGTTGAGCTGATACAGAGACTCTAACCTGGTTTCCCAGCTCCATAGTCGGCAGCTGTGGCCGTAATGCCACTGTTTGTTGTTTGTGCCTAAAGTCCGCCGCCTCCTGTCGGTGAAAGCATCTGTAGAA
Organism: Lissotriton vulgaris; assembly: GCF_964263255.1. Lineage (NCBI taxonomy): Eukaryota > Metazoa > Chordata > Amphibia > Caudata > Salamandridae > Lissotriton > Lissotriton vulgaris. The sequence continues at coordinate 234,680,954 of NC_141689.1, forward strand.
CTTGGGAACGGCAGGCGACCGCGTTCTCTGCCTCTCTCAGCTTTCCTCCATCTTTGGCATTCTCTGCTGTTGCTGGGTCTATCTCCACTTTGCTACCTCTTCCGAGCCTGGTAGGATCATAGTGTGTGCTGACTGAAAGCATCTTTTTACAGTGAATCCATCCCCTGTGGTTGCTGTTCTGCTGTTTGTGTTGTGAAAATCTTGTTACCTTCTAGCTTGCTATCATTTGAAATGAAATGAAATGTGGCATTCATAACGTGCAAACTGTCACTCCCAGAGGAACCTCCTGGGGCTATAAGATAACGAGCTTCAGCAGTGAGGAGTTGTGATCTAGGTGAGTGCAAAGCAAGATTCATCAGATGTTCTATAGATCCATGTCTCTAGGGCCTTCCTAAACTGCTTTTCCGATTCCATTGATCTTAAATTGTTTGGCATGAAATTCCAAGCCCTTACACCTAACACAGTAGCCGACTTCCGTCCCCTGGTTTTAAGTTTGAAGGATGGCAATTTAAGTAGGTTTGCCTTGTGATACAAGTTTAATTGCTCTAATAAAGTGAAGAGCATATATTCTCCTTAAATTATAGCAGCTGTGCCTGTCAAAGTAGCAGCTCATGAAAGTATTATTAAATGGTTATTTTATTATCTTTTAAAGGGTCGCTTCACTCTTAGTTGGCAGATATTCAGGTTAAAAGAAAAAGGTGATCATACTTGCCAAGTGAGCAGCTGCATATGACTGGGTGGACCAATGTGCTCCCTTAGTTGCTCACGCAAAAGAAACAATTGATAGACGGAATGCTGGACAATGCAAACATTCACCCCCAGTCAAAAGGATCTCGGTTTAATCCATCATTCTTTTGCTCACCACACCACCCAAATTTGGTTCAAGCCATATGCAAATCAGTCTAGACCTTGTTCCTTATGGCAACAGTCCAGCCCGAACTGCCAAGCTAGGTGGAGAGGTGTGGCTCAGGGGTTAGAGGCGGCAGACCCGGAAGCTGAGATCGGCCCTGGACCAGGGTTCAATTCCCCGCCTCGGCGGGTCTTGGGCTAAAAATTCCACGGTCTCGATAATTCTCGCTCTGGTGCCTTCTCGACTCACGGGTTCACGCTCTGCGACTCTGGGCAATAGCTTGCTTAATCTCCACAACGGCCCCTCGCGGCGGGATGCCTGGCTTTCACCTTGTGGATACCCTGCCGGGGCCTCTCACAGGGGAATACCAGGACGGGTTCCCTAGGCAAGCGCCAGGATGCCCTTTGTGGTGACAGGTCGCGCTATATAAGTATACCTACATTTACATTTACATTTACAGGTCCTCCCTAGACCGGTAACACGCATCCTGGGACCGGTTTCAGGGCATCACCCTTCATCAGCCAAGCTAGCTTGAATCCAGTGGCACAATGAGCAAGGGACCCATGTGCAAACATTCTCCCCCAGTCAAAAGATCTGGGTTAGATCAATTGTTCTTTTGCCCACTACGCCACCCCAGTTTGAACCCGGCCATATGCAAATCAGCCTTGACCCTGTGCCCCATGGGAACAGTCCAGACCGAGATGCCAGGCCAGGTCCTCCATGGACCGGAAACGAGCATCCTGGGACCGGTTTCAGGGTATGTCACCCTTCATCAACCAGACTAGTTTGAATCCACAGTGAGCAAGGGACCCACGTCTGGGCATACCCATCCCACTTAGAGCGAAAAGTGTTACAGCAAACAAATGATGGACGGAATGCTGACAATGCAAACATTCTCCCCCAGTCAAAAGATCTGGGTTAAATCCATCGTTCTTTTGCTCACTACGCCACCCCAGTTTGGACCCAGTCATATGCAAATCAGTCTTCACTCTGTGCCCTATGGGAACAGTCCAGACCGAACTGCCAGGCCAGGTCCTCCCTTTCTAAAAGTAGCATGTTTAACATAGTAATAAAAAATCCACCTACACAAGTAAGCATGATTTTTCACTACCATTCTAAACATACCAAACATGGCAGCGCTATTCCTTTCAGATCAGGAATTGCCACTTAAACTTATATAAGGTAATTCCCAATGCTAGCCTATGGAAGAAGCAGGCCTCACAGTAGTGAGAAACAAACTAGGCTGTGTCACTACCAGGACATGCCATAAAATAAAGGCACATGTCATGCTTTTTACCTACACAGCATACTGCCCATGGAGCTATGGGGGTGACCTATATATAGTAAAAGGGGAGTTTAAGGCTTGGCAAGTAGCTTTAAATTCCAAGTAAAGGTGGCAGTAAATTGCACACGCAGGCACTCAAGCGGCCAATGTCTGGCGCATCTCCAACACACAGGCACTCTTAGCCAGATACGACAGGGCTCATTATGATACACTTGAAACCCTGTGACAACACTTGCCAGATGAGTACAAGGAGGCAGCAGAAATGATAATACAAGAAGGAAAACTTATTTCCAACGTGTCTATTAAGTGTGCGCTAGACGCAGCAGACACTGCAGCCAGGGCTATTAATACAAGCGTTATGTTACGTAGACACGCCTGGCTGAGAATCTCCGGCTTCAAGCCTGAGATACAAACCACCATACTCAATCAGCCAGTTAACCCCGATTACTTATTTGGCCCAGAAGTGGACACCACCTTGGAAAAAATTAAAAAGGACACAGAGACTACAAAGTCTATGGGGGCTCTGCAGTCCCAGCAGTTCAGGGGTGGTTCTTTTCGTCGCTCCAACAATAGAGGAGCTTCCAGAGGCCAGGTGTCTCAGCAGACACAATATAGTAAAGGAGGCACGCAGACCACCTACAACAAGAACAATAGGGGTGGCTATCGTGGAAACAGCACCAAGGGCAGGGGTTGTGGCAACAACAACTCCCGATCCTCCGCCACCAACAAACAGTGACGTCTTGTCACTACCCCCGACCATATAACACCGGTCGGGGGGAGACTACAACAGTTCCTGCCAGTCTGGAAAACCATCACAACAGACAGGTGGGTGAGGCAGCTTATCCAGTACGGTTATTGTCTGGAGTTAACATCCACTCCACCCAACATACCCCCAAGATACCGTCCTATGTCCACAGAGCATATACAGTTATTACAGCAAGAGGTAGTCAGCATGCTGCAAAAAGGAGCCATAGAGCTTGTGCCTGTGGAACTAAGAGGTACAGGGGTGTACTTGCTGTACTTCTTGATCCCAAAAAAGGAAGGGTCCCTTAGACCCATACTGGACCTCAGGCCCCTAAACCAGTACATCCTGTCAGACCATTTTCACATGCTCACTTTACAGCAGGTTCTACCGTTACTCAGTCAGGGAGATTTCCTCGCAACACTAGATCTAAAGGATGCATATTTCCATATACCGGTACACCAGTCACACAGAAAATATCTCAGATTTACCATTCAGGATCAGCATTATCAGTTCAAAGTCCTCCCTTTCGGAGTAACAACAGCACCCAGGGTGTTTACCAAGTGCCTAGCGACAGTGGCTGCACACCTACGTAGACCGAATATTCACGTCTACCCTTATCTGGACGACTGGCGTGTCCAAGCAAAGTCGGCCCAGCAATGTACCACCCACATGTCCCACACCATTCACCTACTTCACAGCCTGGGATTTTCACTGAATTATCCATTCAGCCCGCCCACGTACGGCAGTACTTGGGCGCGACAATAGACACTCTGGCAGCCAAAGGACAGCCAAATTCAGTGAGGATCAACAGCATTCAATTGCTGGTACAAAAATTCAGACCACAACACTCGCTTCCAGCACGAGTGTTCCTGCAGTTGATAGGCATGATGGCCTCCTGCATCTTCATAGTCCCGCACGCGAGACTACACATGCGTCCGCTTCAGGAGTGCTTAGCACGTCAGTGGAATCAGGCTCACGGACAATTGAAAGACCTAGTGTTGGTGACCGGTCGCGCATACAACTCTCTGCATTGGTGGAACCCACAAAACCTTTGCAAGAGCCGACCGTTCCAAGAGCTTGTACCAAAGATAAAACTGACAACGGACGCATCTCTCCAGGGATGGGGAGCTCATGTACTCCACTACACAGTGCAGTGACTATGGACAATACAGCAGAGAAAGATGCACATCAACCTTCTGGAACTGATGGCAATCTTCATGGCGATGAAAGCATTCAAAGTACATTTGTGCAACAAAGTAGTGTTGATCCGGACGGACAACATGACTGCCATTTACTACATACAGAAGCAGGGAGGTACACACTCTCCACAGTTCTCATCTGGCTCCGAGCATGTGGAAGTGGGCCATTCAGAGAAACATCTTCCTCATGGCAGAACACCTCCCAGGCAAGGACAATCAGATGGCGGACCTGCTCAGCAGGCACAGCCACCAGATGCACGAGTGGGAGATACATCCATCAGTACTCCAACCGTACTTCCAGCAGTGGGGTCATCCAGAGATAGACCTATTCGCCACAAGGGAAAACGCAAAATGCCAAAGCTTTGCCGCCAGGTTCCCACACCCACAGTTGCAGGGAAATTCGATATGGATGAACTGGTCAGGCATATTTGCGTACGCTTTTCCCCCAGCACCGCTAATACCGCTAGTGGAACGCAAACTGAGGCAACACTCAATGACTCTCATCCTGGTTGCTCCAACACGGGTACGCCAACCATGGTACACCACGTTTCTAGAACTTTCCGTGGTACCGCATCAAAGGCTGCACCTCACACCCAGATTCTTGACGCAGAACCATGGCGACATTCAGCATCCAAATCCGTAACAGCTCCACCTGGCGATCTGGCTCCTGAGGTCTTAGAATTTGGCTACCTCAACCTGCCTCCCGACTGTATGGATATCATAAAGGAGGCAGGGAGGCCCACAACTAGAGCATGTTATGCGGCCAAATGGAAGCGATTCGTCATTTATTGTGCCAATAATGACATTAATCCGCTAGATGCATCTAATCAAAACATCATCTGTTATCTATTACATCTATACAAATGCAATCTGGCCTACGCTTCCATTTGTATACATTTATCCGCAATAGCAGCTTATCTCCAAAACAGGCGGCATCTCTCACTTTTCAGAGTGCCTGTCATCAAAGCTTTTCTGGAAGGACTCAAACGAGTTATTCCTCCCAGAGACCCACCAGCACCTGTATGGAACCTAAATGTGGTCCTTACCAGACTGATGGGTCCACCTTTTGAGCCTCTCCACTCATGCGAGATACAATTCTTAACATGGAAAGTGGATTTCCTAATAGCAATCACATTGCTACGACGAGTTAGTGAACTTCAAGCACTAACTATCCAAGAGCCATTCATACAGATTCACTCCAACAGGGTGGTACTACGCACTAACCCGAAGTTTCTGCCTAAGGTGGTTTCACAGTTCCATATAAATCAAACTATAGAACTGCCAGTGTTCTTCCAGAATCCAGATTCAGTGGCAGAGAGAATGCTCCACACACTAGATGTTAAAAGAGCTCTCATGTACTACATTGATAGGACAAAAGATTTCAGGAAGACAAAACAACTGTTTGTTGCCTTCTCACCACAACACAAAGGCAACCCCATTTCAAAAGCAGGTATAGCCAGATGGATCGTTAAGTGCATACAAATTTACTATCAAAAGGCTAAGCGCACATTAACGATTCCCCCAAGAGCCAACTCAACACGAAAGTTAGGGGCATCCATGGCTTTCCTGGGTAACATTCCTTTTGAGGAAATCTGTAGAGCAGCCACATGGTCTACCATACACACATTTACCAAACACTACTGCGTAGATGTGCACTCCAAACAGCAGGCAGCTGTAGGACAGGCTGTTCTAAAAACACTTTTTCAGACTGCTGCAGCTGGCACAGGCAGCCGCCGCTAATGGAGGGACTGCTATGTATTCTATGCACAGATCTGAATTCAGCAGCCCACATGCCTCGAACCGAATATGCTACTTACCAGTATGCATCTGTTCTTGGCATGTAGGGCTGCTGACATTCATATCGCCCGCCCTCCTCCCCGGCGCCTGTAGCGGCTGCAGCACTCGGAATTACTCTTAGCATGGTCATCACTTACTGTATTACACTCCATCTCTGCCACAATTGCGAAAAACAATCTGAGGATGGAGAGGATGCCCATGCGCACTGTAGTCCAGGGGAGGAGCCACCTATCTCGTGATACTTCGAAGACTCTTCCAGGACAACAATGTGCAATCATCCGGACCCAACACTAGGCGGCGATCTATGCACAGATATGAATGTCAGCAGCCCTACATGCCAAGAACAGATGCATACTGGTAAGTAGCATATTCGTTCTGGGGTCTACCGATGATGGCTGCAGGGCCTTGGCCTCATGCACGAGGATGGTGGTGTTGGCGTGAAGGCACATGCAACCCAGCACTACATAGTGGTGCTCGCCTCACCTGCAGCCCTAAATGATCTGAGACACTGGCAGCCCTGGGTCCTTTACAAAGCATTCTCAACATCCAGGCTGCACTATCACAGTGTATTGGGAGGGTGGAGCGCGCTGCCAGCCAATGAGCTTGGCCCTGCCTGGAAGCAGATACCCTCTGGCATATGCATCAATAGCGACCTAACTCTGGGAAACTGGACGATCTCCACAGCATTCTGATGACCTCCTAGGATTAGAATATGACCAATAAAGAGTGGCTGCGACATGCATAAGACTACCTAAACAGTTGGGGGCCTAATCCATAGCAGGCTACTTTCGGTCCTATTTTACTGTCGGTGCTGACCTCTCCAGCGCATAAATTATGGCCCGCCGTCTATTGTTTTGGGGTGCAGACGATTGAGACACACACAGAGAGGGAAACCATCAGATTAGACCCCACGTGTGTATGGGGCACACCTGTTTAGGGTGCTGCATACCCAAATGCCTGCACATCTGTGATATCCACTGTACCAAGTTGTGAATCTTCCTTCCCCGCTGTCCAGGCCACCCAGGCAAAGTAAAGGGACACTTACGAACTTCTAGCCCATTGTGCGTCAGGCCTATCAATACAGCTCTGATTTGGCCATTCCGTTAACCTTTCCTCACCATTCGTTCACCTTGTTACAGTGTAACCTGTACATGCTATGGGGAGCATAATGACTAAAATCCTGCAGACCTCTGCCATGGGAGGGGGACCGGGAGCCCCCCTGATGTGGTGACAGGGTCCACATCCCTCCCTTGTTGTTGGAATTGAGGGCCAACAGCAAGAACAATGAGACACACAAGAACCAGGGCTAGTAAACGAGTCGCCCGTCTCGCTCCCGGTCCACTCTTTCCAAGTGCTCCTCAGCCGACACCAGAAGAGCGTATTCCACCCACCATGGCGGTACCACCTCTGGATGAATTAAACATTATTCTCCAGGAAATACAGGACTCTCGTGTGGCCATTGAACAACTCCTGGGGGGGCATCACACATTAGCCTCCTTAAAGACTGCCAATGCAAGTTGGCTGACCGGGTCAAAACAAATGATATGACGCTCTCCACCCTGTCACCATAGCACATGGAACACACTGCACAAGTTTCTCAGCTACCCTGCAGGTAGAATAGCTCCAGGAACGTGCAGATGATGAAGAAAGGGGGGCACAAATGCCCAGATTGTGGGTGTTCCAGAAGGTGCAGAGGGCCCCACCAGCGACAGTTTCTGGAGGTGGGCGGAAGGGGCTACACCCATCAAATTAAGTGATATGGCTGGTAATTGCGATCAATTCAAGGATTGTAAGCGCGCTACTCACCCGTGAGAGTCTCAAGACGCTGAAGGGGGAGGTCCGCAGATCTGTTTAGCCGAAAAGCCAGGTCTTGAGGGTCTTCCTGAAGGTGTTCAGGGAGGGGGCGCGTCTGATGTCTGCCAGTAGCTTCTTCCAGGTCTTGGCTGCAATGTGAGAGAAGGATCTTCCGCCTGCTCTGGCTCTGTGGATGCCCGGGGTTTCAGCCAGTGCGAGGTTGGAAGATCGGAGGTTTCTTTTGGGTACGTGGAAGTTGATTGTTGTTGAAGTATTTGGGTCCGTTGTAGGTGTGAGTGAGGATTTTAAATGTGACTCTTTTCTCCACTTCATAGGTGTTGTCTGATGTGTTTGTATCGGAGGATGCAGAGGATGAGTCTGGCAGCGGTGTTCTGTATAGTCTAGAGTTTGTGGAGTAGCGACTTGTTGATGCCGGAGAGAGTGCCTTTCTATAGTCCAGTCTGCTGGTGATGAGTGCGTGGGTGACTGTCTTCCTTGACTCAGGGGGATCCACTTGAAGGTGACGACATTGACCTGTCGGGTCATGGTGAGTGATGAGTCGAATACCATGCTGAGGTTCTTGGCGTGGTCTGAGGGGGTAGGTGGGCTTCAGAGGGCGGTCGGCCACCAGGTGTTGTGCCATGCAGAAGGGGTGGACTTCTTTCTTCTCAGCGTTGAGCTTCAGGCAGCTGTTAGTCATCCAGACTGCAACGTCTTGCTTTCCTTTCTGGAATTTGAGTTTGGCAGTGGTTGGGTCTTTGGTGAGGGAGAGGATGAGCTGGGTGTCGGCGTAGGATACGATGCTGAGGCTGTGTTGTCTATGATGGCTGTGAGGGGGGCCATGTAGATGTTGAAGAGGGTGGGGCTCGGAGATGAACCCTGTGGGACTCTGCAGGTGATTTTCTTGGGGTCAGAGAGGAAGTCTGATCATTTGGCTTCTTCTGGTGAGGAATGATCGGATCCAGTCCAGGGCTGTTCCTTCTATGCCTGCGTTGTGTAGTCTGGTGACTAGTGTACGGTGGGAGACGGTGTTGAAGGCCGCTGATTGGTCAAGGGCTGCGGAGTGGCCTTGGTCCAGGAGGGTGTGGATGTCGCCTGTGGCGGGGAGTAGGGCAGTCTCTGTGCTGTGGTTGCTTCGGAATCCGGATTGGGACGGGTTGAGGACAGCGTTCTCTTCAATGAATCATGTCCGTTTCCTGTTGACTGTTTTCTCTGCAACTGTTGCTGTGAAGGGGAGGAGTGAGATGGGCCGATAGTTCTTGAGGTCGGTGGGGTCAGCTGTGGGCTTCTTGAGCAGGGTTCTGACTTCTGCAAGCTTTCAGTCATCTGGGAAGGTTCCTGTTTTGAAGATGGTGTTGATGGCGCCTTGTAGTTCGGGTGCGATGGCGGCCGCAGCTCAGTGGTAGATGGTGAGGGGGGCAGGGGTCGGTGGGCCCCAGAGTGGATGCTTTTCATGCTTTTCAATTGCAAAAAGTGATATGGTTGGTAATTGTAAAAAGCAATTACCATCCTATTTAAATGAACCTAAAAGCATTCCCAGTTTTAATTTAGACACGTTGGCTAGCGCGCATTTGTCTATTGGAAGCAGGTAAACTTAAGCAGAACAGGCTGACTGGCCCGATTCTGCTATAATTGGGGTCTTCGGGGAGCGCCCACAAATGACACTGAACAGCGCCACATTCTGAAGCAGCCCTGGGCGTGTACAATATCAGCCCTGTACTCCTGGGGCTGCTTGTCTATCATCAGCTGCCTTTTATCACTCCTCCCTTTCCAAGTTGTCCCAGTGTGATGACTTGCAAAGGGAGGGGTTGCAGAATGGCCATGTGATGGCCACGCGCTCTAAACAGAATACTATGCACATGCTTCTGCGCCTCGTGTATTCTCTTTAGAGCATTCTAGTAGAGTCGATTCTAGGAGATGGGCCCAGATGAAAGGAAGCGCTGTGGACTAGGTTTTTCAGAGCCTCCATCTACTGAGCCTTTCTGCCAAGGTGCCTGCTTGCCTGAAAGAAATGCAGATGTTCGCCAAGAGTTAATTTACAAATGTAAAGGATGGCTTTAATTGATCCAATGACTGGAAGGTTTGTGATGGCAAAGATTTAGTCTTTTTGAGCGTTAGTGAAAAGAGTTAACGACTGAGCTATGAAGTTGTGAGGTGTTGAAGGGACATACTCTATATTTTGGAAGCACCATTTTATCTTCAAACCATTTGAGCATTTTTTTTAGCAATCTATCTTATACTGTGTGTAATCTGTGTGTAACGTAAGTGCTAAAAAATACTTAGGGAGCATGGTCAAATTGGCGGACGAGTAGGACGTCTCAGTCCTTTCTCTCCATCCCCTTCGATGCCCAAGCTGCTCTGTGCCCCTAAAAAAGCTATATGGGGTGGAATTCCACATCGGAAGCTCCAGTTCCTCGACCCTGGTACTGGGTCCCTGATAACGTCTCTGCTGAGACCAAACTGACACCAGATGCAAGCTGGGCCGCAACACTGATCATGATCGAGCACAGCCTCCAGCCTGGGACCGAGAACCACGCCAGAAGAAGCAATGGACGCATACCCAGCTCCCATAAGCTGGGCCAATAGAGAGACATAAAGTCATTTGATGTTATTTCTATATTACTGTCATTTGTGGTTGTCATTTGCCCGCAGGAGTAGAGGATGGGCTTGATATTCGATTCAGTGCTTATGACTATTGATGAGGATCCCCTGGAAGAGAAGGATAAGTTCTCCAGTATTGGGGTGTCTTTCATAGATTCACATGCTTGAATATTCCCTGTCTTCGGAGGGTGAGTCCCACGGTACATAAAATAGTAGTAAAAATTCACATATATAAAATTATATATCCTAGTAATAATAATAATAATAATAAAATAGAATTTAACAATAGAATGCTTGAAAGTACCATAGAACAATACTAACACATAAGGAAGCATTGAGGGAGAATCACTTCACTGGCATATCCATGTCGTTATGATAGTCCAAATTCCAGCCAATCGGGCTGTTGCACCCTCTAGAACCTTCTCCTCAGAAGCTCAGGCCCTCAGATTTTCTACCGCACGTCGTGTGAAGGGAGTCTCCCTGAGCTCTGCTCAGTTTTTTCTTCAAAATTTCTACATTCTGCAAGTATTTTTACTTTTCTTCAAAGAAGTCTTTATTTTGAACACTGCTTCGCCTTTTTTCTAAGGACCCTCATGATAGTCCTGTTTTTATTTTCTGAACTTGAGGTGAGGAGTCGCAGGTTCTGTGGAACCCTTTTCTCAAAGGACCTTTGAGAACGGAGAGGCTCGTCTCTTTCTGTGGCTACAGAGGTTGTAGACTTTCAGACACCCCTGTCTCTGACCTGGAGAGTGTTTGTTCTGGACATGCTAAGTCCTCTCTAAGCGTGGGTGTGGAACTGAGATTCCTTCTCCTTGGCCTCCAAGGATGAAGTAGGATCCTCTGGATATTGTTCCACGCCAACAGGACCTGGTCTCTGGCGTTTCAGACTCTTACTGCCACCTTCACACTATAGAAAGGTGCCAGTCCGTCGACACACCCGTCGACGATTAAAGACTCTGTTGTGGTCGTCACTTCGTCGACGACTACGTTGAGTGTGTCGACGAGTCTCAACCGTATAAGCCTCGTTGACGGTGGCCTAGTCGTAGACGGTGGCTCCATCGACAGTGAAATAAGCCTCGTCGACAGTAAGCCTCGTCGACGGTCAGGCTCGTCGACGGTTGGCCCGTCGACAGTTGTCCTCGTCGACGGTTGACCCGTTGGCGACAGTCCGCTTCGTCGATAGTGGGCTCGTCGACGGTAGCTCGTCGACGGTAACCTTCGTCGACTGTAACCTTCATCAACAGTCATCCTCGGCGACGGTAAAGTTCATAGATCATTGGCCTCGTCAACGATTGGCTTCGTTGACGACAGAGCTGCGTCGATGGTGGGCTCGTCGACGGTGGCCTCGTCGACGGTCAGCTCCGTAGACGTTAAGCTTCAGCAATTACTTCATCGACTATCAACTTTATCCAACAATGGAAAGCTGCGTCAAGGGTTGGCTTTGTCAAGGGTTGGCGTTGTCGACAGTTAGCTGTGTTGACGCAGATGGCGGAAAGGCATTAAGGCATGGCTATTCAACCAATAAATTCCATATTCAACCATTAAATTCCACTCCACCTGGTAAAAACTCGGATCCAAGGCGCCGGGAAACCCTCAGGGTAGCTGTTGCGCCATATAAATGTAATAAAAAAATAAATAAAAATGGCTTTAACGGTTGGTCTCATCGACATTTGACCCAGTCAACAGTTGGATTAGTCGACGGTTAACCCAGTTGACAGTTGGCTATATGCACAGTGCTCTTGTAGCCTATTTAGTAGTCGTAAACTGTTTTTCCGCTACATCCATGTGATGGCTCCTTACTCAACGCTATAAAACTTAGCCAGTCTCTCAGCCTCTGGTTCCTTAAGACCAGAATTATGTTTTTCTGACGCCGAGGCTGCCAAGTCCTGTTCCATAGTGAAAATATACCCTCTCTTACACCTAAATCTCCATTACATTGCCCTCCGGTGGATATTGGAGGATCACACCTCCTCTGGGAGAGAACGACGACTCGCTTTCATCTTCCCCTCGTCACGAGGAAAGAAGCAGACCGTTTTTCTCTTTGATTTTATAATTAACTACGGACACAAGTTCGTTCAGTTCCTCTGTTACCTTTTATTTGACGAGGTCTTTGACTCTTTCTGAGCCCAAGATCTGCTCTGGCGGTTCTTTCACGCCTCAAACACAAATTTAAAACGCCAGACAATTCATCTGCTTGTCTTGTCTCTCAACTACAACCTGACTCATCTTTTGCTCTGGTGGCCCAGCGACGTCCTTGCAATTCCGCTTCTCCTTTGATGTTTTTCTCCCGACCGGGAAGGTCGATGCCTCGTATTATTGGGGGGAAAAGTTCTCCACAATGGCTGCAACCACAGTTTCAGCAGGCAACTCTTTAGCCATTTTGGGCAGGTACCACTGCCAGAGTTAGTCTGGCATGTTGGCGCAAGTAGCCCTTGTTCCCGAAACCTCCTCAGCTGACGCTTCAAGGATTCTGCAGAAGAATGGAAGTGCATCAGAAACAATAGACCGTGCAGTGCACATTGCGTCTCCACTCGCAGCAGCAGCAGTATTGCAAAGACAAGGTTGGCAGAACGCTCGGTTTTTCGCCCAGAGGTTCAGACTAAAATAATGGACGTACCTTTTATGGGTAATCTCTCTTGGCCAACATGTTAAGCAGACACTGCAGACACTACCCGCGCCTTCGGTTCTCTCCAGTACAGAAAGCAGCCCTTTCATGGTGCCCGAGGTTGCAGCTCTACATCCTCTTTTCCAAGGAGTTCTACCCAGTATCACTCCTACAATCAGAACCAACTGCATTATTCAACTCTAAATCGTATACAGGAGGTAATTCTTCCAGGAAACGACTTGCCTTAGAATCCACCCATAATCCATCCCAAAAAGGCTGGCGGTGGAATTTCGTTTGCATAAGTGTCTATATTGATACACACGGGGATCGTCGGAGTGGTCCGAATCTCCAACAACAGAGTTAAGGTTTACAATCCGTTCCTCATCAACAACCAAGTCAGGAAAGAAGCGCCAGATTTTAGATCTTTGCGCAAACTTTTCAAATGTTGTACCTCAAGAAGGTCTTAAAGTTCTACTGCCAGAACGACTTTATAATTACACTCGACCTCCAGGATGTCTACTTTCATGTGCCAATCCTTCCAAAGCACAGGAAGTGGATACACTTTACAATAGGTACAAAACTTTTTCAATTCAAGGTCCTACCTTTTGGACTTCGGTCCGCTCCACGTGTCTTTTCGTAGATCCTGGCACCAGTGGCAGCATGTCTACATCTGCGAAGGCCTACAAATGTATCATTACTTAGACAACTGTATAATAAGGGCTCGCTCTTATCAACAAGCAGTCCAGCACACCCAGACTTGTCAGTCACGGTTTCAAAACCTGGTTTTCAATAAATCATGACAAGTCCCAACTAGTCCTAGCTCCCATATGAACATTTCTCGGAGCATCAATCAATGCAAACCTAGCAAAGGTGTTTGTCTCACACGAATGACAGGGTTGCATCTCCCACTTGGTGGTTCTTCTACGTACAAAAAAAAAAGGTCAGTTTCAGTAGATCCTCAGTCATTCCTGGCCACGGCCTCCACCTGCATCCAGTTGGTTCCCAACTGCAGATCACACATGAGAAAAATGCTAGAGGAGCTAGCCAAGCAGTGGCGACAGCTATCTGGCTCATTCAACGACAAAATCTTATTTGCCTTTCGAATGAGGACACCGCTGGGCTGGTTGGCCCACGTTTCCAGTGTTGGAGCAGGCCGCCCCCTCCTCAGACGCTGCACCGCTCACCCTTACCAATGATGCCTCTCTGGAAGGTTAGGGTGCGCACCTTTAAGGTTTTTTCCATCAAAGGCAGATGGACGCCTCTCCAACGCACGTCACACACTAACCGCTTGGAACTGTTATCCAGTTTCCTGGCTGGGACAGTGCAGTATTCACCATCCGCATTCCTCAGGCCTTGTGCTTGCGGCCTCAACCTGAGCACTCTGAATTTGCTCACTTGTGCATTGCCTCAGACTGAAGGGAGGTTTCTCGCGAACGCAAGAGCCCCTCCACTACTTAGACATATAAACTAAAATGTAAACGCTTTGGTATCTGGTGCGAGTCTGTCTGCATCAATTCCGTGCACGCTACACCAGAGCAAATCCTACCTGTTTTTCTCCTTATGGCAAAGTCAGCCCTTTTCTCATTTAGTCTTGAAAAGTACTGGCTGCACTCCTCGTTTTCGCCATGACGGATTCAGGTCTCTCTAATCCTCCCAGATTATTCGCAAGTTCTTTTAGGGCATCTACAGTATGTGCCCGCCCACCTCAACGTCGTATTGGCCCAGCTTCTCAAAGCTTCTTTGAACCGATCCATTTCACGGATTCGACATTTCTAACATAGAAAGTTTCCCTCCTTCTTGCTCTCACGTCTTCTCGCCGTGTGAGTCCTATGCAAGCTTTTACCATCAAACATATTTACCTTCAACGTCCATATGACTCTCTGGTGCTGCGCACCAATCCACTATTTATACCACAGGTTCTATCTGACTTTCACCTTTATGAACCAGTCATCCTATGAAACTTTCTTTCCAAACCCTCAGTCTTTAGCTGAGCGCACTCTACATTCTTTAGATTTAAACGATGTATTAAATTCTACATACAACGGACAGCTGCCTTCGCACCTTTCTTGTGTATGAGCGGATGCGTTTAGTGCATCCAGTGACCAAAAAAACCATTGCCCCATGGTTTGACATCAGCTATCTCTTTTTGTCAAACAAAGATTGGCAAGCCCTTACCTACTCCGGTGAGGGCCCACTCGACAGGAGCAGTGTCATACTCCACTGCCCTATTCGCTGGAGTGCCTCTCCATAAGATCTGCAGAGTGGCAACGTGGTCCAGCAGACGTATGTTATACGAGGCACTACTGTCTGGAGGTAATTGACAGCGCAGACACTGCTGTGAGTCAAGCGGTGCTTCAGAATTATTTCAAGTAAGGTGAGCCTCTGTTGCTTCCCTCCTCCTGCCATAAAAGATTTAGCATTTTCGCATCAGTGTACCATTAATAGTGTTTGTTTAAATATGCGATATGTTCATGCATTACAGTTGTAACCTTTTATGGATATATTGGCTATTCTATACAAGCATGTGAATCTATGAAAGACACCCCAATACTGGAGAAGAACAAAAGTTACTTACCTGTAAACTGTGGTTCTCCAGTATTGGTGTCTTTCATAGATTCAGATGCGACCCACCCTTCCTCCCCTTGGAGGCTCTCTTCTCCTCATCGACTCTTTTGTCACGCTTGTGCTACGAAAATCTGAGGGCCTGAGCTTCTGAGAAGGTTCTAGAGGGTGCGACAGCCTGATTGGCTGGAATTTGGACTATCATAACGACATGGATATTGCAGTGAATTAATTCTCCCTCAATGCTTCCTTATGTGTTAATAATGTTCTATGGTACTTTCAAGCATTCTATTATTAAATTCTATTTTATTATTATTATTACTGATATATATTTTTATATATGTGATGATTTTACTACTATTTTATGTACAGTGGGACTCCCACTCCGACAACTGGGAATATTCAAGCATGTGAATCTATGAAACACAGTTTACAGGTAAGTAACTTTTGTTCTTACTTACCTGTAATCCTAGTTCTTTTCCAGGGGTATCCTCATCAAAGTCATAAGCAACCCACCCACCTCCCCGGGCAAATGATCTAGAATTCTGACATCTCCTTGTGCCCTGACCTCCGCGACTCCGCAAAGAACTGACCTAGCTGTCACCCCAAGTGCCAGTTTTGCCTTGCAATTGCTTTAATTTTCTATGCTGTAAAGCTGTCATTGCCATCTATGGGCTAAGAATGCCTGTATTCTTTGCAGGACAATTTTTCTGGTGTTCATCATAGAGTTTTCAAGTGTCTCATTGTCCTCGTTTTCTTTTGTATGTGTTGCAAAAACAAGGTTTCAGAGCATTGGTTTGCCTTGTTTTTTTTCTGGGAGGATGCACTGCAAATGATGTATGTGTGTGTGTGTATATTCCGGGGTCCCCGCGCATTGGGCGGGAATATTCAATGCTTATGACTTTAGTGAGGACACTCCTGGAAGAGAACTAGGATTACAGGTAAGTAACTTATCCTTTTCCTCCTTGAGAGAAGATCTTCAGAAACAGACTCCTTGGGAGACCACGTCGTAGCCCTGGAGGAAAGGTGAAATAGCCATGAGCAGGAATTGCACTCCCTACAACAGTGGGTCCTTTGACTCAAAGAACAGCATCTAGATCTACAGGCTCACGCTGAAGACCTGGAAAAGGGGTCTAGACACAGTAACATACGTATCCGAGGGATAACATACAAGGCCGAGTGGGATGATATCAATGCATATGTAGATGACCTCTTCCAGTATATATTGGGAACAACCCCTAAGCACACTATCAAGATAGAGCGTGCACACATCGAGTAGGGAGGGCTCTACCACCGGGAGCTCCCCCAGCAGACATCCTGGTCTGCGTTCACGACTTGCCTGTAAAAGAAGCCATCCTCCGCAAGGCATGTTAGAAACATCCATTAAACATCCGTGGCGAGACTCCAGTCCTTTTCCAAGACCTAGCAGCAAGCACACTACAGGAGCGCTGTGAATTCAGACCAGTCACCCAGCAGCTGCGAGGAAAAGGTGTAGCCTACTCCTGGGGCCACCCTTTCCGTATTATCTTTAGTCTGGGAAGCAAGCTCTATCAACTCTGCACACTCACCAAAGCCTGCCAAATACTCGCATAGACCTGGAACAAGATCAATCATAGTCCACATCTTCTGCCTGCAAAAGGCTGCGACGAAACTAGAGCAACAACCTCAGAAAGAAAACTGGTCTGACGTGCCAGGACCCAGCTGTGATCGCAGAGGGGTAGCAAGCAGCTTTCCGCTCCATTCCAGAAGCCCTGGCCTGAACAGAGGAATAGTAGATCTCCTGCAGAGATGAGTACTTAATGCACACACACAGCTTGGGGGGCCGGGAGAGGGACGGAATCACAGGCCACATTTTGGACCCCATTTCCTTTCTCACTCTACAGACCTGGAAGACTGAAGTTTGCATCGGGAACTATGTTACGAACCCTAGTTTTAAATATTGTTTGGGGTTTTCCTTTTTTCGGGTACAACACTAAGGATCACCATGTTCACACACTATACCTCACTCAACATATTCACCCCCTCAGCCGACCTTCCTACCCACATCACATGGGCCCATAGGAATGGTATACATCCTTCCCCCTATAAGTTGATGTTAGACAACACCTTGAAAATACTGACTTTAAATGTGAAGGGGTTAAACCAGGGGTCTCCAAACCGGTCCTGGAGGGCCGGATCAATGCCAGATTGTTTGGATATCCCCATTGAGATACATGTAGTTATTTTAAAAATCTGGCATGGATCCGGCCCTCCAGGACCGGTTTTGGAGACCCCTGGGTTAAACAATCCAATTAAACGTAAAGCAATAGTATCCTACATTGAGAACTCCAGTTCAGACATATACTTACTCCAAGAGACACACCTCCTATCCAGAGACTGCCATCGGCTCGGATAACGAGCCCTTCCACAACAACTCTTTTCCTCCGCCTGTTCCAAAACATCCGGAGTACCCATATTAGTAGCACGATCCTTTAAGGGGACCGTAGGACCCAAGGTAGCAGAACGTAGATTAATGTCCAATCAGGTTACACTGGGGAAAACAACTTTTACGATACGATCGCTATATGCCGCCAACGAAGGCCCAAAACCGTTCTTACGCAAGGCACTCACCGAAGCACTAGCTGCAACAGACACAGAGGTCCACCTGGGGGGTGATCTTAAGCTATTATTTAACTCAGATCTTGATAGATCAGCACAACGACATGGTTAGGCTCGGGCAATTACGAAAAACTGGCTTAAGTGGATTAAAGACCGGTGACTGTGATATTTGGAGGTCTTTCCACACAGATGAATGGGAATACACTTTCTGTTCTCATGCATTTAAAACGTATGCGAGGTTAGATTATTGTCTAGCCACGAAAACCATTAATAGCTTAACCAAAGACACAGTGTACTCCCCACAGTACTCTCCGACCATTCAGCGGTAACGCTGTCCTTGAGGATAGACCCAGCCAAGGCTCCACGTCGAACATGGTGCATGTGTGAAACACTGCTACAATGTCCAGAAGCGGTCTCTCAAATTCAAGCAGCTATCTTGAATTACCTAGAAATCAATTACATCCTTGACGTCTCTATAGCAACTCTTGGGGAGGCACTAAAGGCAGTTATAAGGGGTTAAATCATCTCTATTTCTGCTGCTGATAATAAGCTGTGCAAGATAAAGAGACAGCCTTTCTACCCAGGTTAAGGAACTGGAACGTATTCACGGCTGTATGGGTGTCTCTAGAGTGTGGCGCCAGTTAACAGCGCTATGTGCTCAGCTGGCTGGACTAGATCTTGATAGAGCAGAATATTCCGCACTTCGTCTGCGACACTCTTATTACGTCGGCGGGGACGAATGAGGTAGTCTTCTAGCCAATAAACTCTGCATAAAATGCCAGGCAACAACCGTCTCCTCTTTACAAACCAGAGAAAACAAACTCATTACAGACCGAGATATTGCAAACTCCTTAAAGGAATTCTATACACAACTATATACTAGACAAGACCTAGATCCCTTAGATAGCACTGATTACCTCGAAGGAGCGCAAACCTCACGCATCACTCAGGAACAGGCTGAAGAACTAGAGGACGATATACGTCCTGAAGAAGTAATTTTGTCCATCTCCTGTTTAAAAATCTCCAAATCTCCAGGACCTTATGGATACCCCTCCATCTTTTACAAAACATTCTGTCACATTCTCGCCCCGATATTACAAGACTCTTTAACTCTTTCATACACCCCAGCGCAATGCCTACTTCAATGCTGGCTGCATTCATTTTAGTGGTACCCAAACCATGGAAGTCTAAACAGCGATGTAGCTCGTACAGGCCTATTTCCTTACTCAATATTGATTTCAAATTATTCACCAGTATCCTAGAATACAGACTGGGTCCACTTCTACCCGCAATCATAGATCCAGACAAAGCTGGATAAATTCCGCACAGACAGACAGGAGATAATACTAAACGCATTCTGCACATCATTGAAAAAGCTACAAGGGTCCTGAAGGCGACTATGCTCTTAGCCATAGACACCGAGAAGGCCTTTGAAAGGGTACATTCGCCATTCCTAGAACAAGCTTTAACACATTTTGGCCTTAGTGACACATTTTAAGCACAAATCATGAATTGCTATCAATGCCCCATGGCGACAGTGCGAGTAAACGGCCACGCCTCCGACTCCTTCCAGATAAGCAGAGGCACGAGAGACTGATGCCCACTGTCCCCTCACTTATTCACTTTATGTATGGAACCTTGGCTCAGAGAATAAGAGATAACCCCAGGATTACTGGCGCATCTTTGGGGCGGGGACACCACAAATCAAGCCTTTATGCAGACTATTTTCTATTACCCCTATTTGTTAGACCTGTCTGCTTCTGGGAAGACTCTAACCACCATGATTTATTTTTGTCCCCCTTAGCCTCCCAGAGTTTCTATTTTTATTTTTATTTTTACATGTGTCCATCAGGAATTTTTAATGCTGTCAGGGGGCTAGGTGTTCCTTGGCGATGACGCCATTTTTCCCTCATAACTTGTGGGGCCTAGTCACCCCCTTGAAAATCTAGGGATCTCCAGAGACCTAAAATGGTGTCCACCAACTGCCATAACGGACACTACTGGAGGACAGGTCCATAGGATAACATTAGGGAACTTTCTGGAATTAACTAGAGACTTCTGCAGGTCTCAGGCCACCCTATATAAGGCCAGTGACCTGCAGCCATTTTGTGCTGACCCCAGAGTAAAGGAGTGAGGCAGTGGTGAGAGGAGGTGGACACACTGAGAGCAGCTAGTTTGTCACTGAGGCTGTCAGTTACTTCAGAGGATTGTTCCCCCTTCAGCCTTTGACCGATCCCTCTACCAAGACAACCACTACTGACAAGGAAATCGAGTTACTGGAGGAAGAAGATCCTTTTATCTCAGAGCCCCAGATCACCCTTAATTGAAGGCATTCCTGACTGACCATACCCAGCGCTGTGCTCACCGGTGTTGTGGATCAGCTGTAGTGAAGGTGGGCGTCTGTGGCACCTTAGCGCCCTAAAGAGCGAGGGCGCCGTGTGTGCACATCCTTCCTGAGAGGCCGGAGCTGAAGGTGTCTGAGGAAGAGTAGCGGCGCTGTATTAGCGGATTGCGGGACCCCGGGGGCACCAGCCGCGTCAAGCAGAGCAGGTAGTGCTTCCGCGCATGCCCTCAGCGCGCCCGCTATCGAAAGCAGGAGGGGCCTAGGGTCGGGCAGGCCCAGGAGAGCAGCGTCGACGAGAAGAGCAGCGTCCTTCCTGTGAGCGAGTGCGGAGGCGGGAGAGGTACGAGAGCGTCCGCGCATGCCCGGAGGTTCAGCGCGACTGCCGGCTTAATTGAGGAGGCGCCGGAAGATCTCCAAGAGCGCCGCCTCGGCCACAGTTACCCCCCCTGCGTGCGAGCGCTATCTGCGAGGCCAGCGCTCGGGGCGAAGACGGACCGGCCAGCCCTAGCGTCCTGTTGGTAAACGGACCATTGTGCTGAACTGCAGCAAAGCCTCGGAGGCGGGCGCCAAGTAAAGATCTGTGAACTGTGGCGCGCCGGCCGCCAAGACAGTAAGGAGAGAGGGGGGTTGAGAAAGGAAAGGGCTAAACCTTCCTTGGTGTAGCGCTAGGATCACCAATCACAGCGCCTAACCGAGTGACCTGTTATCCCAGCAACGTTAAGTCCTAAACTGTGTCAGAATAGGCGAAGGAGGGGAAAGGAGTCGCATAACCCCAACCTCACTTCTGTAGGCTTCTGACAAGTGGCTATTAAGCTAGAAATTAGTGGGGAACTTAAACTAATATCAGTAGAGCGCTGACAGGTCTTGTTAGAAGGGAGCTTCCTTCAGAAACTCCTAGCAATTGTTGTGAGAAGCTGTAAAACCAGTGGTATTCTTGCAGGCCACCCTGTGTGTGCAAGCTAGCACAGAGTTAAGGTGCAGATAAAGGGATAAAGGGCATAGCCCTGAATGTTGTAAACTAACCAGTGAATTGGCAAGTTGTATTGATGAGGTATTGCTGACATGGTGTACTAATGTAAGTAATCCTGCATAGGGTGAAACTAATGGGTTTCCCTTCATTTACCAAACGAGTTACTTTTATACCTTACTGTACCCTTGTTAACTGAATGTGGTTTACTGCCCTTTTTCCACAGCTGGAGGAGTGAAAAGTAATTTCCCTAGTAAAAGTGTAATGTTTATTCCTAAAAGCAATTGATGTTATAACCTGTATGATTTCAAATCCAAAGAGCCATATTATTTTTATAAAAGGTAACGGTATTTTTCCAAACAGAGGTGTGGTGTCTTTATTTTAGTGGTTCATCACTGTGTTATTGTGAGTGAGACTTGTAAGTACTTAGCCAACGCCTTGAGTTAGCTGTAGACCACTACTGTGCCAAGCTACCATATGTAGGCTTGGGTAATCTAGGTCCAACATAATTGGTGTTTCAGCGGTGGGATAGCGGATTTGTACTTACACTCACTTATTAGTAACGCAGTGCCAACCACGAGACCCCACCTGGAGTTTTCTCCCTGCGGCCCTCCTAATTTACATTTTTGGTTTTTCTAAATTGACTTCTGGCGGTGGGTGGAGGTTGACCTCAGGTCACTCTGTGGATTTCTCCTGTGTAGCATTTTATACTTCAAATAAGAATGGAGGTAAATGTGGAAGAGCTAGACAATTACACTGTGACCCAATTGAAGGAATGGTGTCAGCAGCAGGGGGTGTTTTTCAAGAAAGGCGCCAGAAAAGTTGAGCTGCTGACCAGTATTCGGGCATGGGTAGAGGCTCATTCCGGGGAGGAGGTAGATCCTGAGGAGAGTGACAAGGACACTGTCCTGGAGACCGCAACACTGTACCAGGCGGGAGGGGAGAACCTTGTAACAGGTCCTAGAACACCTTCTAGAGTGGGCAGTAGTGTGTCAGAGAGGGGCCTGACCGACGCCGAGTTAGAAGACAGGAGGGAGGAGAGGAGGATGAGAATAGAACTAGCCAGGATGGACATGGTGAGGGAGGAAAAGAGGTTGGAGCATGAGTGGACCATCAAGGAGATGGATTTGCAAGCCCTAAACTTACGTACCCCCAAACCAGAGAATGGTGGCAGCGATATCCAGACCAACACCAGGGAACCTAGACCGTACCTACCAAAAGATATTATGGCTTGTTATGTACCCAGTGACGACATTGCTAAATGGCTAGCCGCCTACGAGGTCTCGCTGAGGGCCCATGGAATTCTGGAAGTCCACTGGGGAGGTGGGTTATACAAATACATGCCCCCCACTGGCAGGGATACTTTGTTGGCCCTTGACCAGAGTGAACAGACCTACTATCCGGCTATGAAATCAGCGCTGCTCAAGAAGTTTGGGTTGACCCCTGAGAAATATAGGCAAAAGTTCCGGGGCAGCTACAAGCTGGGCACACAAAACTGGGTAGATTTCTTGGACTACTCCAGGAAGGCCCTGGAGGGTTGGGTAAGAGGCAGCGAAGTAGGAGACTATGAGGGACTATATGACCTCATACTCAAGGAACACCTACTCGAGAAGTGTCTTCCCGAACTAAGACAGCATCTGGTGGACAGCAAGCTGACCAGCCCCAGGAAGCTTGCTGAGGAGGCGGACATCTGGGTTAGTACCCGGGTGTCGACTAAGGGGACTGGAGGGAATTCCCAGAAGCCAGGACAGGGCGCCCCCCAGAAGAAAGAGGGAGGGGAAACTAAGAGGGAGTTCTCAAAAGGGCCACAAAATACTTCGCAAGGAAGGGGCAGAGGATTCATCCCCAAGAGTAACCCCCCTCGCAACCCTACCCCTGGCCAGAGCCAGCAGCCAAGGGTTGTTCATTGTTTTGAGTGTGGTGGTGTGGGACACTATAAAGGAGATGTGAGATGCCCAAAAAGACCACCCCCTCCCACTGGAGGAAAAGCCCCGGGAATCACTAGTGTAGTGCTCGGGGAGGAGATGCCTTTGGGTAATGGAGGGGAGCGGGCGGGTGTCACCTTAGTGTCCCTGGGAGATAAGGAGATGGTTCCCAAGACCCAGCTGCCCTCAAATACTATTAAGTATGAGCAGTGGGTCACCATCAATGGCCGTAGAGGGGAGGCTCTGAGAGACACAGGAGCCAGCATGACTATGGTAAGGAGTCAGCTGGTGTCTCCAGAGCAGGTCATCCCAGATGTACTCCATCCCTCCGTAATGGCTGACGGCAGATTGGGCCACTACCCTGTGGCTGAGGTTCCCTTTGAGTGGGGAGGGGTTGCAGGTCCACTTCGAGTTGCCGTAAGCCCTGCCGTGCCTGTTGACTGCCTGTTAGGGAATGATATGGAGCACAATGCTTGGAGGAGGGTGGAGTACCAGACTCACTCTGCGATGCTGGGACCCCCTGACTGGACTTGTGTCAGCACAAGGTCAGCGACTACCCGAAGGGGAAGTTTGCTTACGCTGGAGCCTGGAACAATGGCCCAGCCGGCTGCCAGAGAGGAGAAGGACAAGAGGCTGGAGGACCCTGCCTCGACATCTCCACCTTGTGAGACAGCTGGACCACCTGCGGAGGTGGATCTGGAGTCCACAGGGGAGAATGTTGCTTCCCTGGAGAACCTACCCATCCCTACTGAATGGCATGTGGAGGGAGGTCCTTCCCGGGAAGAGTTCTGCAAAGCTCAGAAAGAGTGTCCTACTCTCGAGGGGCTGCGGCAACAGGCCAACACCCAGGCAGCGGGAAACATTGAAGGGAGCTACCGGATTTACTGGGAGGATGGACTCCTCTACAGTGAGCCCAAGGCACCTGGCCACGGTTCAGCCAGAGCCTTGGTGGTCCCTCAATGCTTTAGAGCCTTTCTACTGGAATTGGCTCATGAAATACCATTGGCAGGACATCTAGGACAGGACAAGACCTTTGCCCGGCTTGTCCCCCACTTCTACTGGCCTCGAATGAAAGTGGCGTCTGATACATATTGTCGGACGTGTGTGTCCTGCCAAGCTAGTGGGAAAACAGGAGTGAAGCTTAAAGCTCCCCTGGAACCACTACCTGTCGTTAGCACCCCCTTTGAGAGGGTGGGCATCGACATTGTAGGGCCATTGGATCCACCAACTTCAGCTGGTCACCGGTTCATACTGGTTTTGGTGGATCATGCCACACGGTACCCAGAGGCAATACCTCTGAGGACCATCACTGCACCTGTGGTGGCAAGGGCCCTAATGGGGATCTTTACCCGAGTGGGTTTCCCCAAGGAGGTTGTGTCCGACAGGGGGACTAACTTCCTTTCAGCATACATGCGGGCTATGTGGAAGGAGTGCGGAGTTACCTATCGGTTTACCACTCCTTATCACCCACAAACCAATGGTCTTGTGGAAAGGTTTAACAAAACCTTGAAAGGTATGATACGGAGTCTACCTGAGAGCCTGCGGAGGAAATGGGACATCCTCCTACCCTGTCTCTTGTTTTCTTACAGGGAAGTGCCACAAAAGGGAGTGGGCTTCAGCCCCTTTGAGCTTTTGTACGGGCACCCTGTACGGGGACCTCTCAGCCTGGTGAAAGACGGATGGGAACGGACTCCCAGAAAGCTTCCCCAGGACGTGGTGAGCTACATGCTGGCCTTCCGGAGCCAAATGGCTAAGTTGTGGAAGCAGGCTTCAGACAACTTGGAGGCCAGCCAAGCAGTAATGAAAGAGTGGTATGACCACAACGCTCACCCAGTGGAACTGGAGCCTGGACAGAAAGTGTGGGTGATGGAACCTGGAGAGCTAAATGCCCTCCAGGACCGTTGGACAGGCCCCTTTGAGGTGTTGGAAAAGAAGGGGAAGTCCACCTACTTGGTGGATCTTAAGGCCCCGAGGCAGCCCCACAGGGTGCTGCATGCCAATCGCCTCAAGCCACATCATGAGAGGCCCGCGGTTGTCTTGATGATGGTAACCGATGGAGCAGAGGAAGAAGAAAGCGAACCTCTCCCTGATCTTCTCTCGTCCCAAGAAAAGGATGGGTCGGTGGAGGGAGTAATTCTCTCGCCATCCCTAACTCCTGAACAGCAGAGTGATTGCCGCCAGATCCTGGAGCAATTTTCTTCTCTGTTCTCCCTTGTCCCGGGTAGGACCCACCTGTGTACCCATGACGTGGACACAGGAGACAGCCCACCTGTGAAGTCTAAAATCTACCGGCTGTCGGACAAGGTGAAGGCCAGCATCAAGGGTGAAGTCGCCAAGATGCTGGAGCTGGGAGTGATTGAACCTTCTGGAAGCCCTTGGTGTAGCCCGGTGGTTTTGGTACCAAAAGCTGCCCCACCCGGCACCACACCTGAATTGAGATTCTGTGTGGACTACCGAGGCTTGAACTCAGTAACCAAAACTGATGCACATCCCATCCCACGGGCGGATGAGCTTATTGACCGGCTGGGAGCTGCTCAATACTTAAGTACCTTTGACCTAACTTCAGGGTACTGGCAGATTTCCCTTACCGAGGAGGCGAAGGAAAGGTCAGCCTTCTCTACACCTGAGGGACACTACCAATTTCGGGTGATGCCCTTTGGGCTCAAGAATGCCCCTGCCACTTTTCAGCGGCTGGTGAACAGGGTCCTTTCTGGAATGGAAGCTTTTTCTGCTGCATACCTGGACGACATTGCTGTCTTCAATAGCAGCTGGGAGGACCATTTGCAGCACTTGCAAGCTGTTCTTCATGCCCTGCAACAGGCTGGATTGACAATCAAGGCCAGCAAGTGTCAGATCGGACAGGGGTCAGTGGTGTACCTAGGTCACTTGGTGGGCAGAGGGACGGTGCAGCCCCTCCAGGCAAAGATTGAGGCTATCATCGCCTGGGAGCCCCCCAAGACTCAAACAGAGGTCCGAGCCTTCCTGGGCCTCACTGGATACTACCGTCGCTTCGTGAAGGGGTATGGCACTATCGTGGCCCCCCTCACTGAGCTTACTTCCAAGAAGCAACCCCGACGGGTAGTCTGGACGGAGGCTTGCCAGCGAGCCTTCATGACCTTGAAACAAGCATTGTGTTCCGCTCCCATTCTCAAGGCCCCTGATTTTGCTAGAGAATTCATTGTCCAAACAGATGCGTCAGAACATGGCATTGGGGCAGTGTTATCGCAGCTAAATGATGAGGGCTTGGATCAACCCGTGGTCTTCCTGTCCAGGAGACTACTCCCCAGGGAAAGGAGGTGGAGTACAATTGAGAGAGAAGCCTTTGCGGTGGTTTGGGCTCTGAAGAAGCTGCGACCATACCTGTTTGGTTCGCACTTCCTAGTTCAGACTGACCATCGCCCCCTTCGTTGGCTGATGCAAATGAAGGGGGAGAATCCCAAGTTGCTAAGGTGGTCCATCTCCCTACAGGGAATGGACTTTAGGGTGGAACACCGACCTGGGGCAGACCATGCCAACGCAGACGGTCTATCCAGGTACTTCCGCCTTAGTGATGAGGACTCCCAAGGGGTTGGGTAGTTCTCCCCACTTTCAGCTGGGGGGGACGCGTGTTAGACCTGTCTGCTTCTGGGAAGACTCTAACCACCATGATTTATTTTTGTCCCCCTTAGCCTCCCAGAGTTTCTATTTTTATTTTTATTTTTACATGTGTCCATCAGGAATTTTTAATGCTGTCAGGGGGCTAGGTGTTCCTTGGCGATGACGCCATTTTTCCCTCATAACTTGTGGGGCCTAGTCACCCCCTTGAAAATCTAGGGATCTCCAGAGACCTAAAATGGTGTCCACCAACTGCCATAACGGACACTACTGGAGGACAGGTCCATAGGATAACATTAGGGAACTTTCTGGAATTAACTAGAGACTTCTGCAGGTCTCAGGCCACCCTATATAAGGCCAGTGACCTGCAGCCATTTTGTGCTGACCCCAGAGTAAAGGAGTGAGGCAGTGGTGAGAGGAGGTGGACAATCTGAGAGCAGCTAGTTTGTCACTGAGGCTGACAGTTACTTCAGAGGATTGTTCCCCCTTCAGCCTTTGACCGATCCCTCTACCAAGACAACCACTACTGACAAGGAAATCGAGTTACTGGAGGAAGAAGATCCTTTTATCTCAGAGCCCCAGTAAAACCACTCAGATCACCCTTAATTGAAGGCATTCCTGACTGACCATACCCAGCGCTGTGCTCACCGGTGTTGTGGATCAGCTGTAGTGAAGGTGGGCGTCTGTGGCACCTTAGCGCCCTAAAGAGCGAGGGCGCCGTGTGCACATCCTTCCTGAGAGGCCGGAGCTGAAGGTGTCTGAGGAAGAGTAGCGGCGCTGTATTAGCGGATTGCGGGACCCCGGGGGCACCAGCCGCGTCAAGCAGAGCAGGTAGTGCTTCCGCGCATGCCCTCAGCGCGCCCGCTATCGAAAGCAGGAGGGGCCTAGGGTCGGGCAGGCCCAGGAGAGCAGCGTCGACGAGAAGAGCAGCGTCCTTCCTGTGAGCGAGTGCGGAGGCGGGAGAGGTACGAGAGCGTCCGCCATGCCCGTAGGTTCAGCGCGGCATGCCGGCTTAATTGAGGAGGCGCCGGAAGATCTCCAAGAGCGCCGCCTCGGCCACAGTTACCCCCCCTGCGTGCGAGCGCTATCTGCGAGGCCAGCGCTCGGGGCGAAGACGGACCGGCCAGCCCTAGCGTCCTGTTGGTAAACGGACCATTGTGCTGAACTGCAGCAAAGCCTCGGAGGCGGGCGCCAAGTAAAGATCTGTGAACTGTGGCGCGCCGGCCGCCAAGACAGTACGGAGAGAGGGGGGTTGAGAAAGGAAAGGGCTAAACCTTCCTTGGTGTAGCGCTAGGATCACCAATCACAGCGCCTAACCGAGTGACCTGTTATCCCAGCAACGTTAAGTCCTAAACTGTGTCAGAATAGGCGAAGGAGGGGAAAGGAGTCACATAACCCCAACCTCACTTCTGTAGGCTTCTGACAAGTGGCTATTAAGCTAGAAATTAGTGGGGAACTTAAACTAATATCAGTAGAGCGCTGACAGGTCTTGTTAGAAGGGAGCTTCCTTCAGAAACTCCTAGCAATTGTTGTGAGAAGCTGTAAAACCAGTGGTATTCTTGCAGGCCACCCTATGTGTGCAAGCTAGCACAGAGTTAAGGTGCAGATAAAGGGATAAAGGGCATAGCCCTGAATGTTGTAAACTAACCAGTGAATTGGCAAGTTGTATTGATGAGGTATTGCTGACATGGTGTACTAATGTAAGTAATCCTGCATAGGGTGAAACTAATGGGTTTCCCTTCATTTACCAAACGAGTTACTTTTATACCTTACTGTACCCTTGTTAACTGAATGTGGTTTACTGCCCTTTTTCCACAGCTGGAGGAGTGAAAAGTAATTTCCCTAGTAAAAGTGTAATGTTTATTCTTAAAAGCAATTGATGTTATAACCTGTATGATTTCAAATCCAAAGAGCCATATTATTTTTATAAAAGGTAACGGTATTTTTCCAAACAGAGGTGTTGTGTCTTTATTTTAGTGGTTCATCACTGTGTTATTGTGAGTGAGACTTGTAAGTACTTAGCCAACGCCTTGAGTTAGCTGTAGACCACTACTGTGCCAAGCTACCATATGTAGGCTTGGGTAATCTAGGTCCAACATAATTGGTGTTTCAGCGGTGGGATAGCGGATTTGTACTTACACTCACTTATTAGTAACGCAGTGCCAACCACGAGACCCCACCTGGAGTTTTCTCCCTGCGGCCCTCCTAATTTACATTTTTGGTTTTTCTAAATTGACTTCTGGCGGTGGGTGGAGGTTGACCTCAGGTCACTCTGTGGATTTCTCCTGTGTAGCATTTTATACTTCAAATAAGAATGGAGGTAAATGTGGAAGAGCTAGACAATTACACTGTGACCCAATTGAAGGAATGGTGTCAGCAGCAGGGGGTGTTTTTCAAGAAAGGCGCCAGAAAAGTTGAGCTGCTGACCAGTATTCGGGCATGGGTAGAGGCTCATTCCGGGGAGGAGGTAGATCCTGAGGAGAGTGACAAGGACACCGTCCTGGAGACCGCAACACTGTACCAGGCGGGAGGGGAGAACCTTGTAACAGGTCCTAGAACACCTTCTAGAGTGGGCAGTAGTGTGTCAGAGAGGGGCCTGACCGACGCCGAGTTAGAAGACAGGAGGGAGGAGAGGAGGATGAGAATAGAACTAGCCAGGATGGACATGGTGAGGGAGGAAAAGAGGTTGGAGCATGAGCGGACCATCAAGGAGATGGATTTGCAAGCCCTAAACTTACGTACCCCCAAACCAGAGAATGGTGGCAGCGATATCCAGACCAACACCAGGGAACCTAGACCGTACCTACCAAAAGATATTATGGCTTGTTATGTACCCAGTGACGACATTGCTAAATGGCTAGCCGCCTACGAGGTCTCGCTGAGGGCCCATGGAATTCTGGAAGTCCACTGGGGAGGTGGGTTATACAAATACATGCCCCCCACTGCCAGGGATACTTTGTTGGCCCTTGACCAGAGTGAACAGACCTACTATCCGGCTATGAAATCAGCGCTGCTCAAGAAGTTTGGGTTGACCCCTGAGAAATATAGGCAAAAGTTCCGGGGCAGCTACAAGCTGGGCACACAAAACTGGGTAGATTTCTTGGACTACTCCAGGAAGGCCCTGGAGGGTTGGGTAAGAGGCAGCGAAGTAGGAGACTATGAGGGACTATATGACCTCATACTCAAGGAACACCTACTCGAGAAGTGTCTTCCCGAACTAAGACAGCATCTGGTGGACAGCAAGCTGACCAGCCCCAGGAAGCTTGCTGAGGAGGCTGACATCTGGGTTAGTACCCGGGTGTCGACTAAGGGGACTGGAGGGAATTCCCAGAAGCCAGGACAGGGCGCCCCCCAGAAGAAAGAGGGAGGGGAAACTAAGAGGGAGTTCTCAAAAGGGCCACAAAATACTTCGCAAGGAAGGGGCAGAGGATTCATCCCCAAGAGTAACCCCCCTCGCAACCCTACCCCTGGCCAGAGCCAGCAGCCAAGGGTTGTTCATTGTTTTGAGTGTGGTGGTGTGGGACACTATAAAGGAGATGTGAGATGCCCAAAAAGACCACCCCCTCCCACTGGAGGAAAAGCCCCGGGAATCACTAGTGTAGTGCTCGGGGAGGAGATGCCTTTGGGTAATGGAGGGGAGCGGGCGGGTGTCACCTTAGTGTCCCTGGGAGATAAGGAGATGGTTCCCAAGACCCAGCTGCCCTCCAATACTATTAAGTATGAGCAGTGGGTCACCATCAATGGCCGTAGAGGGGAGGCTCTGAGAGACACAGGAGCCAGCATGACTATGGTAAGGAGTCAGCTGGTGTCTCCAGAGCAGGTCATCCCAGATGTACTCCATCCCGCCGTAATGGCTGACGGCAGATTGGGCCACTACCCTGTGGCTGAGGTTCCCTTTGAGTGGGGAGGGGTTGCAGGTCCACTTCGAGTTGCCGTAAGCCCTGCCGTGCCTGTTGACTGCCTGTTAGGGAATGATATGGAGCACAATGCTTGGAGGAGGGTGGAGTACCAGACTCACTCTGCGATGCTGGGACCCCCTGACTGGACTTGTGTCAGCACAAGGTCAGCGACTACCCGAAGGGGAAGTTTGCTTACGCTGGAGCCTGGAACAATGGCCCAGCCGGCTGCCAGAGAGGAGAAGGACAAGAGGCTGGAGGACCCTGCCTCGACATCTCCACCTTGTGAGACAGCTGGACCACCTGCTGAGGTGGATCTGGAGTCCACAGGGGAGAATGTTGCTTCCCTGGAGAACCTACCCATCCCTACTGAATGGCATGTGGAGGGAGGTCCTTCCCGGGAAGAGTTCTGCAAAGCTCAGAAAGAGTGTCCTACTCTCTAGGGGCTGCGGCAACAGGCCAACGCCCAGGCAGCGGGAAACATTGAAGGGAGCTACCGGATTTACTGGGAGGATGGACTCCTCTACAGTGAGCCCAAGGCACCTGGCCACGGTTCAGCCAGAGCCTTGGTGGTCCCTCAATGCTTTAGAGCCTTTCTACTGGAATTGGCTCATGAAATACCATTGGCAGGACATCTAGGACAGGACAAGACCTTTGCCCGGCTTGTCCCCCACTTCTACTGGCCTCGAATGAAAGTGGCGTCTGATACATATTGTCGGACGTGTGTGTCCTGCCAAGCTAGTGGGAAAACAGGAGTGAAGCTTAAAGCTCCCCTGGAACCACTACCTGTCGTTAGCACCCCCTTTGAGAGGGTGGGCATCGACATTGTAGGGCCATTGGATCCACCAACTTCAGCTGGTCACCGGTTCATACTGGTTTTGGTGGATCATGCCACACGGTACCCAGAGGCAATACCTCTGAGGACCATCACTGCACCTGTGGTGGCAAGGGCCCTAATGGGGATCTTTACCCGAGTGGGTTTCCCCAAGGAGGTTGTGTCCGACAGGGGGACTAACTTCCTTTCAGCATACATGCGGGCTATGTGGAAGGAGTGCGGAGTTACCTATCGGTTTACCACTCCTTATCACCCACAAACCAATGGTCTTGTGGAAAGGTTTAACAAAACCTTGAAAGGTATGATACGGAGTCTACCTGAGAGCCTGCGGAGGAAATGGGACATCCTCCTACCCTGTCTCTTGTTTTCTTACAGGGAAGTGCCACAAAAGGGAGTGGGCTTCAGCCCCTTTGAGCTTTTGTACGGGCACCCTGTACGCGAACCTCTCCCTGATCTTCTCTCGTCCCAAGAAAAGGATGGGTCGGTGGAGGGAGTAATTCTCTCGCCATCCCTAACTCCTGAACAGCAGAGTGATTGCCGCCAGATCCTGGAGCAATTTTCTTCTCTGTTCTCCTTTGTCCCGGGTAGGACCCACCTGTGTACCCATGACGTGGACACAGGAGACAGCCCACCTGTGAAGTCTAAAATCTACCGGCTGTCGGACAAGGTGAAGGCCAGCATCAAGGGTGAAGTCGCCAAGATGCTGGAGCTGGGAGTGATTGAACCTTCTGGAAGCCCTTGGTCTAGCCCGGTGGTTTTGGTACCAAAAGCTGCCCCACCCGGCACCACACCTGAATTGAGATTCTGTGTGGACTACCGAGGCTTGAACTCAGTAACCAAAACTGATGCACATCCCATCCTACGGGCGGATGAGCTTATTGACCGGCTGGGAGCTGCTCAATACTTAAGTACCTTTGACCTAACTTCAGGGTACTGGCAGATTTCCCTTACCGAGGAGGCGAAGGAAAGGTCAGCCTTCTCTACACCTGAGGGACACTACCAATTTCGGGTGATGCCCTTTGGGCTCAAGAATGCCCCTGCCACTTTTCAGCGGCTGGTGAACAGGGTCCTTTCTGGAATGGAAGCTTTTTCTGCTGCATACCTGGACGACATTGCTGTCTTCAGTAGCAGCTGGGAGGACCATTTGCAGCACTTGCAAGCTGTTCTTCATGCCCTGCAACAGGCTGGATTGACAATCAAGGCCAGCAAGTGTCAGATCGGACAGGGGTCAGTGGTGTACCTAGGTCACTTGGTGGGCAGAGGGACGGTGCAGCCCCTCCAGGCAAA
Source organism: Lissotriton vulgaris (assembly GCF_964263255.1). NCBI lineage: Eukaryota > Metazoa > Chordata > Amphibia > Caudata > Salamandridae > Lissotriton > Lissotriton vulgaris. The sequence goes on from NC_141689.1 coordinate 234,713,838, forward strand.
GATTGAGGCTATCATCGCCTGGGAGCCCCCCAAGACTCAAACAGAGGTCCGAGCCTTCCTGGGCCTCACTGGATACTACCGTCGCTTCGTGAAGGGGTATGGCACTATCGTGGCCCCCCTCACTGAGCTTACTTCCAAGAAGCAACCCCGACGGGTAGTCTGGACGGAGGCTTGCCAGCGAGCCTTCATGACCTTGAAACAAGCATTGTGTTCCGCTCCCATTCTCAAGGCCCCTGATTTTGCTAGAGAATTCATTGTCCAAACAGATGCGTCAGAACATGGCATTGGGGCAGTGTTATCGCAGCTAAATGATGAGGGCTTGGATCAACCCGTGGTCTTCCTGTCCAGGAGACTACTCCCCAGGGAAAGGAGGTGGAGTACAATTGAGAGAGAAGCCTTTGCGGTGGTTTGGGCTCTGAAGAAGCTGCGACCATACCTGTTTGGTTCGCACTTCCTAGTTCAGACTGACCATCGCCCCCTTCGTTGGCTGATGCAAATGAAGGGGGAGAATCCCAAGTTGCTAAGGTGGCCATCTCCCTACAGGGAATGGACTTTAGGGTGGAACACCGACCTGGGGCAGACCATGCCAACGCAGACGGTCTATCCAGGTACTTCCGCCTTAGTGATGAGGACTCCCAAGGGGTTGGGTAGTTCTCCCCACTTTCAGCTGGGGGGGACGCGTGTTAGACCTGTCTGCTTCTGGGAAGACTCTAACCACCATGATTTATTTTTGTCCCCCTTAGCCTCCCAGAGTTTCTATTTTTATTTTTATTTTTACATGTGTCCATCAGGAATTTTTAATGCTGTCAGGGGGCTAGGTGTTCCTTGGCGATGACGCCATTTTTCCCTCATAACTTGTGGGGCCTAGTCACCCCCTTGAAAATCTAGGGATCTCCAGAGACCTAAAATGGTGTCCACCAACTGCCATAACGGACACTACTGGAGGACAGGTCCATAGGATAACATTAGGGAACTTTCTGGAATTAACTAGAGACTTCTGCAGGTCTCAGGCCACCCTATATAAGGCCAGTGACCTGCAGCCATTTTGTGCTGACCCCAGAGTAAAGGAGTGAGGCAGTGGTGAGAGGAGGTGGACAATCTGAGAGCAGCTAGTTTGTCACTGAGGCTGACAGTTACTTCAGAGGATTGTTCCCCCTTCAGCCTTTGACCGATCCCTCTACCAAGACAACCACTACTGACAAGGAAATCGAGTTACTGGAGGAAGAAGATCCTTTTATCTCAGAGCCCCAGTAAAACCACTCAGATCACCCTTAATTGAAGGCATTACTGACTGACCATACCCAGCGCTGTGCTCACCGGTGTTGTGGATCAGCTGTAGTGAAGGTGGGCGTCTGTGGCACCTTAGCGCCCTAAAGAGCGAGGGCGCCGTGTGTGCACATCCTTCCTGAGAGGCCGGAGCTGAAGGTGTCTGAGGAAGAGTAGCGGCGCTGTATTAGCGGATTGCGGGACCCCGGGGGCACCAGCCGCGTCAAGCAGAGCAGGTAGTGCTTCCGCGCATGCCCTCAGCGCGCCCGCTATCGAAAGCAGGAGGGGCCTAGGGTCGGGCAGGCCCAGGAGAGCAGCGTCGACGAGAAGAGCAGCGTCCTTCCTGTGAGCGAGTGCGGAGGCGGGAGAGGTACGAGAGCGTCCGCGCATGCCCGGAGGTTCAGCGCGACTGCCGGCTTAATTGAGGAGGCGCCGGAAGATCTCCAAGAGCGCCGCCTCGGCCACAGTTACCCCCCCTGCGTGCGAGCGCTATCTGCGAGGCCAGCGCTCGGGGCGAAGACGGACCGGCCAGCCCTAGCGTCCTGTTGGTAAACGGACCATTGTGCTGAACTGCAGCAAAGCCTCGGAGGCGGGCGCCAAGTAAAGAACTGTGAACTGTGGCGCGCCGGCCGCCAAGACAGTAAGGAGAGAGGGGGGTTGAGAAAGGAAAGGGCTAAACCTTCCTTGGTGTAGCGCTAGGATCACCAATCACAGCGCCTAACCGAGTGACCTGTTATCCCAGCAACGTTAAGTCCTAAACTGTGTCAGAATAGGCGAAGGAGGGGAAAGGAGTCACATAACCCCAACCTCACTTCTGTAGGCATGCAGACTATTTTCTATTACCCCTATTGAACCCCCAACACACCTTATCTGTCCTGATTAGGGAAATTGAGGCCCATAGTCGGTCCTCCGGTTTCCGCATAAACATAGAAAAATCACAGGCACTCGATATCCCAGGAATTAACCACAGTCCCCAAAATTCTCTACATATTCTAAACTCCCTCCCCCACAAAGGGACTACTGGCCAAGCTACAAGCTGAAATACTACAGTTTATAGCCTCAAATCCAGCAAGTCACCGGATGCTGCTTGAGTAAAATGAGGAACCTCCGACAAATCTTGAAACTACTGCCTGAGTCTTGTCGGAAAACGGTGATCCATGCCACAATTACATCAAGGCTGGACTATGCCAATGGCCTGTATATGGGTCTTCCTAAATATCTGACCCAACGGCTGCAAACTGTACAGAATGCTGCGGCTAAGCTGCTGAAGCATATACCGTTTAAAGAGCACGTTTCCCCCCATCTTCGCTCTCTGCATTGGCTGCCGATATCCAGCAGGATTAAATTTAAAGCTCTCACGCTGGCCTTTAGGGCTCTGCACGGTTCATGCCCCAACTATCTGAGATCACGACTCCCTAGATACACTCAGACCCGCTCTCTTCGCTCGAATGATCGGGTTTTACTGAGTGTGCCACGAGTCAAAAGGGCAAGACTGGGCGGTCGGACTTTTTCAGCTAACACGGCTCGACTGTGGAACACCCTACCACTTGATTTGCAAAGGGCCCCGTCAGAACTGAGCTTTAGGAAACAGCTCAAGTTTTGGTTATTTTCACTGGATCATTAACTTTGCTCGCTTACCGGGCAGTCTGGCTTTGTTTTGCTCTCACAGCGCCAGGACACCTCCTAGTTGAGGTAGCTGTTCGCGCTATAAAAAATACATTATTATTATTATTATATGATCCTGGAAACATCCCCGCATGCGTAAAGAATTGTGCTATGCTCCCCCAAATTTGGTGGCCTAGGTATCCCTGACCTCCAAAAGTTCTACCAAGCAATGCAGATACAATATTTGGTGGAGTAGCACCAACCAGAGTCAGAGAAACACTGGCAGAGCAGGTGCAGGTACATCTCTGGAAGGTCCTCTTCCTCAGAAACCCAACAGTTGAATGCTGCCAATTATTTTATTTGCTGAGGTCAATCTTGATGCTTATAATGATGTAAATATTGCTCTGGCATGCTCTTGAATAAAAAAATGTAAACCATAAACAAATAACTTAAATATTCATAAGGCTTTCTGTCACAAGTTGTGACCTTGTAGCACTAAAAAAACACAAGTCACTGTTCTCCACTGCACCAACCAAGATTTAAATCACTGGCTGTCTGGTTACACACAGACCTCTGCCGTGTATTAACTAATAAACTTTCACAATGTACTATAGTTCATTTGCCAATGAGTGCTAACTTTTTTTATATTATTCATTTAAGTTACGTGTTATTTTATATGTAGTTACCTGATGGTGAAACTTTTAGAATATTTTGTGTTTTTTAGCCACATCTTTTGTACAACTGATATTCTGAACTCACATATTTAAAAGTGCTTTCATATGTGATAATGAAGAAAATGTAGTTTTGATTCATTAATACTTTCTGATTTCATTTAGTACACCACCACAGAGAAACTGACATCCACGATCTGTCGCAAACTAAAACAGTCACTAAATGGGTATATGTTTTTTTCTCATTATGTTAAGGCTTTGTTCGGAACTCCTCTGCAGTTTTTATATAGCGCAAACTCGACCCAAAGTAATTTAGCGCTTTAATGAGCACAAATTGTATTACGCAAGCTCACATTAATTTTTTTATTGGCACATGTGAGATTAAGTGATTTGCCCAGAATTACAGAATATTCACGCTGAGAATTAAACCTGGTTCCCTTGTCAGCAGCCCTGGCTGTAACACCACATTCTGTGTAGAGGAAGTGTGGCAGGCTGAAGCCAGTATTGGAACTCTATGTTTTTTGTCCCTATATTGCTGAAAATTGCACCAAAACAAAGCAATTTTCAAAACTTTTCTCTGGGGAGAACCTCCCCAACTCCCCCTGCCCCCCCCCCCCTCATTCTCCCCTCCCATACACATTGGCCTTGCTCGTGCTGCGTACAGTTCATTCGCTGGTTTTACGCCCCCACCACTTTCATATTCCATTATCTGCCACTGGCCTGCACGCAACTCTTTAGTGCTACATGCACGGTGATTCATTATGAGAGAGCTCAATAATTGAGTGGACATTAGCATTTGGTTATACACCCTTTGACGGCTTGCTAGGTGACATCAAGGACGCTCCGCTTGCGGTCCGACTTCTCCTTGCCATGTTGCTCCTATTGGCGAAGCGCAGGGTTGCCTTACACTCGGACAAGAGCCCCGCTCCCTGAATTGACACATGGATTCATGCTATTACATTTTGTCAAGAACAACGGTCTTCCTTTTGGGAATTAATGCCCCCCCACGTCTAGACCGATAGATATCTGGGTCCCATTTACATTTTGGGTAGGTTTACGGAATTCAGACCCTTCTAATCTGTCTGAAACACCCTGAAAACCATTCTGCTTATGTACACTAACCCCGCACCACTGCTGTGACTATGGTAATACTAATAATACCTCCGTCATCACAAGACTTTATTGTACTTGATAAATGGGATGTACATCTGTAATCTGTGCGGTGCACGAGTTTGATCTCTTGCCTATCATGGACTGCGATCTCATTATAGAGCTCTGATGTTGGATTTTCGATCATATCTGAGCCCGTGTCATGTTCCCCCGTCCCTTCCCCCTTTCTGTTACTGTATTTCTTTGTTTGTAAAATGGCAATGCATTTATTCATCATTACTTTGAAGTCTGAAATACTGTATGACTTTGAAAATGTAAATAAAAGTTAAAAATAAATAAAAATAGTGGATATTTGCTCCCCGCTCCTTTCACAGCAGTAAATCAACCTACATCATTCTACCACCAATGTTTCTATTACACACTAAATAAACCAGTATTCCATTTTAGCCTCCTAACCCACGCACACAAAGCACTTTACGAACTTGGACCCGAATGCCTCAACACACGACTTTCCTTCTACACTCCCTCCCGCCAGCTACGCTCCTCCAACCAAGCCCTGGCTGCTGTACCTCGCATCAACAAAACCACCATGGGAGGAAGATCCTTCTCCTACCTGGCGGCTAAAACCTGGAACTCACTTCCCGTTCACCTTCGCCTCACTCAAAACCACCTAGCATTCAGAAAGCAACTTAAAACCTGGTTATTCGACAAATAACTCCCCACCCTTCCCCAAGCGCCTTGAGACCCCCTGGGTATGTAGCGCGCTATACAAATTGATTTGAATTTTAGATAGACCACCTGGTGTGTCTAACTATGGACAATATGCCCCTTGACAGTACCAGGTAGAGAAACAATATTGTTTGTAATAAAAGAAGCCAGGATGTTATCTTTACCATTCTATGGAATGTCTTTTGCCAATCTACTGTTATAGGTGGGTTAATACACAAGCCTCGTATATCTGTATGCAGGCTGCAAATACCAGTTTGAACCCTGTTAAAGGTTGATGCATTGAAAATTGTAATATCTGTTATTTATCTAGCCTCTGCAGAAAAAGTAGCAACATTGTGATCTTGGACCTAGAATATGTATAATTGATAACTGTAAGGGACGTGGAGACATTTTGTAATGTATTTATCTACTGATCTATATTTTTTATCAATCTGTCTCATGCCCCGTCCACTCATCCACCACCCACTCACACCCATTTATTTCCACTAGCCATTATCCTTTCGCAAATATTGCATCCTTCCATCCACAACTATGCATTCTTCTATTTACTCCCGTTCATACATTCATGCTGGCTGTATGTATGTTTGTGGCGGTGTGTGTTTATGTATGTGTGATCTCTTCATGAATGTTTAATGTGTGTATTGTGTGCATGTGCAACAGAAGTGTCATTTGGCCATGTCCCCGTTTGTTTCTTACTCCTGCTGGACTTCTCTCTTTTCCTTTAGGAGGCCATTGAGGCTGAAGTTGACGGAAAATTGAATGTGATGGGGAGTGAATTGCCTAAACCAGTCACGTGGAGATTTAACTAAGGAGCAACGCCAGTGAAAAGGATCTATGTTGTGGGACAGTTGAATATTAACACACATGAATCTTATGATTATATATAATTAATGTATGTTAGCCACCATAGTATGGGGCATTTCGGAAAAAATATTATGTAGTGGATAATCTAGTTCAATTCATTTTCACAAAGTGCAATATTTTGTAAATAAATATTTATTGCAACTCACTTTAACAATGCCTAACTTATTTCTTAATTATTTTAGCAATATACTTTATATCTACAAATTACATATCTGGTTGTGTGAAGTGCAATAACTTGCTAGGCAAACTGCTCAATGTGATCCACCTTGAATTAAGTACAAATGGAAATTCTCCAGCTCTAAATAAGCTGTCCTAGATCACTTCTTTAATGGTGATTACAGGTAAAGGGAAATCAAGGTTCCATTCCGGAGATGAAGCCTGAGAAACAGCGACCACATTCAAGGAAGACAGAAGCTGTGCAAATTACTCACTCTCGACTCGAAAACATAGAACAATAATACAGGACTTTTTCAAAGCCCTAGCGGGTGAGTAGCGCTCTATATAAATTGACTGATTGATTGATGAAACCGGCAAGAAATCCCATCATGTTGTTCTATTACAGTTTCTTAGTGACCCCAGAAAGTCTACGGTTGTCTCAGCAATGTCGGTCTTCCAATTCCACAATCTTCTTTTGGGGGTACCAGTGGTCTTGCAGTCTGTGGAGAATTTGGTCTCTGCATCTGACATTAAAGGGGGGATATCTTGGCGAATGGAGAGGATATCTGCAGAGGTTTTGGAGGTACTGTCTGCCACCTCCTGTAGCGTTGTTCTTACCTGCACCAGTCACGGCCTCATTAGGAGCTCCATTATAGAACCACCATCTTTCCCTGGTGACGAGCTCTGTCCCCAAATAATATATTTTGACTAGAATTAAAGTAGACCGTGGCTAGGGTATTCAGAGAGTATCCGATACACTCAAATTATACACTGGGTAGTGTAAAAAGTAAGTAAAGAAGCGGCAACATGCTCACTGGATGGATTTGTGAAACTTTTAAAAAGAGCATTTGATGAGACACCTAATATCTAGAACATGCAGACTAATACTGGGGGGAAGGTAAGCCTAAAGCACACAGCACAGTTGTCAGATAACATAACGTGTATTCGTAAAGCACATTTTCACCCGTGGGCATCTTGGAGCTGAAAAAACAGATGTATATCGTTACCCAATCCATGGTACTCATTTTATCGACCTCAGAATTATGAAAGGCTGAGTGGATCCGCCGGTATTTTAACCTGTGACCATGAGGTCAAACCCAGGCTACTACAATGGACACATTAGTCCACTGAACTACAGACCCAGCATGATCGAACTAGGGATCAATTTTACCTAGGAATAATAGGTAGGAATTGTGTGCAATACTTACAAATGCATCACCCACGTGCAAGGTAGGGAAACAGTTAGGTCTATACTACAAATGTGAATTTTGTGTACGTTGCGATTCGCTTATTTGTGATCAATTAGTTAGATATTCTAATAATCCAGGTATAAAGAAAAGTCTCGCGCCTGTAATCTTTACTTGGAAGAGGCTACAGATATAACAAAAAGCAGGGGGCATTTGGCAAAATGGCTGAGCAGGTATGTGCACTCAAAGATGCCAAAAAAAGTGAGGGTGTGGCAAAGTGAATGAACTCAAACCCAAATCCGGTGTTGGTTCCTTCAAGATGAAGTGTTACCGAAGTGTTGTCAATGGAGACCTGACCAATAGTTCCATCTTCTAAGTCGTGAATTCCACCTGTAGCACATGTGGGAAAGGAGGACATTTTGCTAGAACATGCAAAGAATAAAGCAATAGGTAGGTAAATACTTTAGAACATTTTGATGAGGAAACCAAAAAGTTAATCTTTCAGATTGAGAACTAAGATAGCAATATAAACCTACCTGTCTGTAAGGGTGAATATGTCCTTATGGTCTTGGCAGATTCCTGTTCACCATTTATACTTATTGGCAGTACTTTTTTCAAAGAGAAATTGGTAGTGAGAATTAGGTTTTTGAGGGGGCTGATATTAACGGGAAGGGGAGGTGCAGGACAGCCCATTCCTAGGGGCAGTATAGTTGGAAGAGTATTCCCTTTCAGAGGAGAGCAACTGGAGCTAAAGTAGGCATAGCCATGTGTGGGTCTAGTCTTTTAGGTTGGAGGCACCAAAAAGAAGAGGCATAAAGTCAGATCCCAAATAAAGGAATCAGTTCTCTTAGTGGAAAGGTCTAGCTGTGGGAATGAGGTGTGCAAGTAGTTTCCAGAAATGCTCTCTGAACAATTAGGGCTTTTAGGTAACTTCCAACACCGAAGTAAATTGAAACCCAGCACTGTCACTGTGGTGCTCTATGTCTGCCTAATGTCACACTGTGGATGTTTAACTCCCATTGTAGTGTTTAGAGTAGAACGAAAGATATATAATTATGAGTGAACTCAAATACATCAATTCAAGCATGTTGGTGTAATACCGCCCTCTGCCCAGAATTAATAAAATGCTCAACTTGCTGTAGGCTTGTTGCTTCAGTGCAATCGATCAGCAATTTACTACTAGGAAAAGTTACATTTATTCAAGAGCTTTCACTTTGTTTTTTATTTAACCATGTTTGGGGCATACAGATTTCGTTGAATGTCATTTGAATTGACTGCTGCGGTATCTGCCTTTCAGAGAATAAAGCAATATATTTTGTGTGGACTCTTGCTACCAAGAAGACATTTTAATATTTTAGCCCTTCAAGCATAGGCATGACTCTTCTTTTAGATAGGTGGTATCTGAAATGAGGAAGCTGATTTAACAATTAAAAAGTGCTAAATTGGTATTTGGAATCACCTTATCGTGTGATAGCAAACCATATTTTGATCTGGTTAATGAAGACAAGAAAGCCTCTGCCCAGGGAAATAAGGACGATCTAAGTTTGGTCGGACTTTTTTACTATTATGCTCACTTCATAAAATCGTTGTTGACAAAGCAGAGCCCATGCCAGCACTGTTAAAGGAATTTTTTTCGTTCATCTGGAATCACCATCCTTGGGCAAGTTTGGCATTAGCAGACACAGTATACTTACCACTAAAGGGTTTGTGTGAGAGGCTGGCTTAGTATATGGTGCTCACGTATGTAAGTGTGACACCCTGCACTAATCCAGACAACCCTTATGGTGATTTTAGTGGTCTCAGACAACCTTAGAAAGCTCTCTAAGTGGTAGCTGTGGAGATCAGCCTTTAGGCTTAGTCGAGAAGGAGTGTAAAGTAGCTTGTTTTACAAGTACTTAAGCTTATGGTATAGGTTAAGTAAAAAAGAATCACACAGTATAGTTATAAAATTAGGTATTTTATTACAAACACTCACTACCACAATTGTACAATATAACACAATACACACAATACTTAGGGAACAGAGCACATAAGTAGCAGAAATACACAGTGGTCTCCAGGGGGAGACCAAACCATATACTAAAATAGTGGAATGCAAACCGCGACTCGAATCAAGAGTGGACCCAGAAGATGTAGAAGTGTTGGGGACCCAAGGAACCATGCAAGGTAAGTACCCAGGAACCCCAGGGCGGCTGTGTGCAGTGTGAACAGGACTGTGAGATCAACACAAGTCAATGGGTAAGTCGCAGTTGCAGGTTTAAAGGAAATAGACCCTTCTTAGCGGACCCTGAAGAAACCCTGTGGAAGATGGAAGGTTTAAGAGTCACCCCACCCCTGGATGCCCCAGGAACCAGGATATCTACACCAGGAAAGCCGGGTACATAGGTGTCAAGTGATGGAAACTGCTGTAGACCACAATGGAGGACTTCAGGAAAGATGCCGTTGGAGAAGAAGACGAAGGACTCCAGGGGAAACCAAAGGTGGATGCAAGATGAGAGGTACCTGCAAGCAGAGGGGCCAGAGTCTTTGCCACTCAGGACTGACCAGGATGTACGGAAGACAAATGCAACTGATGTCAGATGAAGGTGAGGTTGACTGTGCTCTTGAAGTTGCAGCTCTGTGGACCAGGCGACGCTGTAGAAGACCAGGAGCTATTCACGAGCTGTCCCACGTCGGATGTCGAGGGCAAAGGGGTCAGTGTCCGGCAGGGGCACCAACAAGCCTTGGCAGCATAACCAACGTGGTCGATGAAAAAGGTGCAGTGTCGGTACCAGCAAGGTCCAAGTGACTCACCACAACCAGGTAAGTTAGAGCAGGCCCGAGCCAGCAGGGGAGCCCAACGAAGACCCTCAAGAGGACCCAAGGGCCAAAGGCAAAGGAGTCGCAAGAGGACCTCGAGCAGCTCATCAATAAAGAAGGCCCACAGTGCAAAGGAAGCAGTGAGGGCAAAGATCTTGTCTGCAGAAATTGCTTGAGGTTGGAGCTTCTTGGAGCCTGAAGATCTCTGGAGAAGAGTGAACAAGCAGTGGCAACGGCAAGTCTATGTGGTGCACAGGGGATCTGTCCCAGTGGGTCAGGCGAGGGATACTGGCCTCAAACTTGGTATGAAGACAGTGCAGGTCTCGAGTGAGTTGCAGAACCACCACCTGTGTTGCTGGGCCGATCGGAGTCCATGGGAGCACAGGATCAGCAGATCAGTCAGCTGTGTTGTGGTGCCTGCAGATGCAGGGGATTACTCCTTTACTCCAAGGGAGATTCCTTTAGGTGTCTTTGGATGTACACCGGTCTGGTGAAGAACTTGTATGGAGCACGGGCACAGACATTGCAGGAGACCAGGAGCAACAGGAATCTTCCCTGGTGCAGTCTGTTCCCAAAGCGAAGTCCAGAGTATTCAGATGGTCTAAGTTGAAGTGGTATGTGATCTGAATCTAAACCCTTAAGTACCCTTAGAATTTGATTGATGGATTTATAGAGCGCGCAATTGCCCGGAGGCGTCGTGACGCTAGGGGTCGATGTAAGAAAGATTGCTGAGAAGGTAAATTGCTTATTTAGGTAAAGAGCCAGGTTTTTACAGCTTTTCTAAAAGAAAAAAAGCCAAGGGCTGCTTTTTATCATGATTGGGAGCAGGTTCCAGGTCTTGGCTGTCTGCAACAGGAAGCCTCCCCCAACCCCCCTCACCTGACCTGCTTAAACCTAGGTACCTGTAAAAATGTTGCCTGAGTAGACCTCCGGCTTCTGACTGCTCATACCGTTTCAGCTGTGTTCTTAAAAACTGCAGTCCTGAACCGTGAAGAGCCTTGTAGGCCAAGCAGACAGACTTCAAAATAATCCTCTTTTCGATCAGTAGCCAGTGGAGGGCTCCGAGTCTGTGGGTGACTGGCTCTGATCTAAGGATATCCAGCACTAACCTTGCTGCTGCGTTCTGCAGACGCTGGAGTTTAGTTAGATGTATCCCTGCATACAAGGCGTTGCCATAATCCAGTCTGTAAAGGGCCAATGCCATAACTAGTGTTTTACATGAATCATGGGGGATAAAAGGCTGTATTCTTCTGATCATTTTTAAAATGTATTAAACAGTTGAGGACACTTTGTTTATCTGGGCATTGAAAGTCAATTTGGTATCAAATATGACTCCCAAATTTCTAACTTTGTCCACTGGGGTTGGGCACTCACCCAGACTGTCAGGCCACCATTTTGGTGACCAAAAATCTGCATTCGATCCCAGCAGCATAACTTCGGTTTTGTCACCGTTCAGTTTCAGGCAGTTAAGCTGCATCCATTTATTGACCTGTCTCATGCAGTTGTTGAATCAGTCGGCTGTTTCCTTCATATTGCTTGAAACTGACAACACTATTTGGGTGTCGTCTGCATATGAACCGGGCAAAAACCGACACTTTCCGAATATCAATGCCAATGGAGCAACGTAAATAATAAAGAGAGTAGGACTTAGGGAGGACCCCTAGGAAAAGATTAAGAAGATCCAAGGATTTCTCCCAGAGGAGGAGCTGGACAGTGGGGAGGATACTCCCATGTACTTTGTTCAGTTTCACGTCCGAGCGGGAGCAAATGGCTCCCTGAATTGGACTATGCAAGGAGAGCACCAAATGTGCCTTTCACGCAGTTTGTGGTGCTGGCAAGCGTCCCCATTCTATCATGATAGACTAAATGCTGCCTGGAGGTGACAGGATACCTATTGTTCTGCCTTCCCCTGCTCGAGCTTGGCTCAGTAGCAGGAGGGCAGAAACTTGTCTCTGGTCGGCAGCAGCCCTAGCTTGCTGTCCGGTTCTGGGAGACTGTTACCGGGAGCACTGAGGGCCTCCCGGGTACAAGCTTTACAGTGCATGGAATCATACTCCCACACTGTTTATGGTGTGGCGATATGATTCCAACATGTTTGATACCAAACATGACCGGGTTTGTCACAGCCAGTTTAGAGATGGTCATCACGTAATGATGCATTGCCACTCTATATGTCGTAATGGCTGATGCACTTACAAATGTGTAGAATGGAATCCGAAGGTTGTAGGGTTGCCCTACTTATGCAGGGGCACCCTCACACTTAGTATTGAAAGGTCTGCCTTAGGGGTGACATATAGGTTTTAAATGTAATGACCTCCGATATAGGGACACCTATATCTGTTATCAGGCCTGTAGTTACAATTTGAGTGGATGCTCATGGGTGGCATAATACATGCTGCAGCCCATGGGAGACCCCTGGTGTACCTATGTTCTGGGTACCTCAGTACCATATACTAGGGACTTACAAGTGTACACCAGTAGCCAATCTGTAGGGTACCTAGGTACTCACCATGTCCAATTTAGGGAAGAAGCACAAAGACTGGGGTCCTGATTAGCAGGACTAGTGAGGAAAACATAATGAAGGGGAGGGGGGAAGTCACCATGAAAGCAGATCCTACTTTCATACAGTTCGGAGCTACTTTAATGTAAGATGTGGTGTGGAAAAACTTTATTATGACCTTTGCCTAGTTTGCCATAAGTACAAAAAGAGAGTGGTCCCAGGATGTATATAGAGAGTATAAATAGAAGTAAAAAGGAAATTAAAGAACAAATAGAATCAAAAATGGAAAGTACGATGTTATTTAATCACAAAGTACCGCATATTAAGTCTGCACACATAGCACAAATGCACATAACATATTGTGGTGCCCAAGGAAGGGTAAGGGTAAGGTGAGGGTGTAGGTGATGGGAAGTGGTGCAAAATAGAATATATAATACAATACAGGTCAAAAGTACTTCTTTCGAAAATGTTGAGAGACTGGCTACGATTGGAGCCAGAAACTAAAAGCACATGAATGACAATATTCAGGCTATGACCATACCATACTCTCTATGTACGTCCTGGGACCACTCTCTTTTTATACCAATAGCTACCCTGGTCCCAGCGACTTTTCTGGGTTTAACCATTTACTATAATGTAGTTTCCCATAAGGTCACAGGAGAATATGTACTCAATGGGATAGTGTGTCTGCTTTTGGGGTATAATACAATTTCCATTTTTCTTATGAGGTATCACTTTTGTATTCAGGACAGCCCATATGCGTCTTACCTAGCTTCTTACATCTAAATAGAGCTAAATTTGAGTCGGTGGCTGCAGGTGGGAACCACCGGGACTTATTTTTTATGAACCAGCGCCTATTTTTCCTCATCAGACTTTGACCCAGGACATCAGACTGAAAACACACAGGGGAGGAATAGAAAGAAGAAATAAATTCTGACAAAGGGAGAAAGCAGGAACCTGATGGAGTGAGGTAGAGGGGCCTGGAGTATCCAGTGTAAAAATAGAGAGGCATTAGCTGGCATCAAGCCTACGCAGCCTTGATATTCAGCACCCCAACATTCAATAGTGTTGCAGGCTTCTGAGCTAAGCTTTAGGCCTGGCACAATATTTTTATTATTAACAAACTAAGCACTGCCTCCAAAGGGTTTGGATAGAACTCCCCCCAGAATTACTTGCTGGATGCCATCTCTGGAAGTTTCAGGGTAGAGTCTCGTCCTCGAGAGAGAGAGAGAAGTATGTAAGCATACTTTTCAAATGCCATTAAATAAAGCTGGACATGAAGACTTAACAGAGGAGCTGGTTTTGACAATGGATATGTCAGGTCTTAAGATGGATGAATGTCCGCAATCTATGAACGAGAGAGATGCCATGCTGCACAAAATACAAAAATAATTCTGCAGGGATTGCAGTATAAGATTGAGGGTTTACCTGATGTGAGGGGATTCTGTGAAGTGTGGTGAATGGTAAAATCTTCAAAGAAGTTGGACAGAATTTGCAATCTAGTCCTAGCAGGCTATCTGGGAAGAAAAAATAAAATATAAGCTCAGCATTGGTGCCCAGGATTGGACTCCTTGCTGTAAAAAGGTGAAAAACTGATCACAGTTCTGCTTTTAGTGACAAATCTTAAGGAAAGCCTCCCAAAATACTACAGTCAAACTTTGAAAATATTGGCATAGATAAATAAACGGACCAAATAACGATGCCAGACACCACAGAAACCATCTTTCTGGTGATTATAACTAGGAGTGTACAGAATGTTTAAAGTGTGCTCATCTCCTTTCTTAGAGAGTCCTTCATGTGTGAGGGCAGTTTAAGTTTGTAGATTTATATAGCACAGCTTATCACCCATGATGATATGCAGGCACTGGCAATGTAGTGCAAATCACTTCAGATTGCATGAAAGAATTTTTGTGTGAGATGTCTGTCACCAAAAGAATGCAAAGTTTTGTCCCAGAAAAAAATGGCTTAATGGAAAGGGTGAATTGTATAATCAAGGAGTGTATGGGCTTGTGTGACAGATGTTCCAGTGAAGAAACCCTTCCAGGGCACGCTGAGTTCTTACAAAACTGCCTGAAACAGTATCACTGGGATTTCACCTTCTGTACACTACTCAAAACGCATCTGCACATATCCAAAACTACTAACACTCCCTTCAATTGCAAACTAACAAACTCACTCCCAAACCCCCATACACGTAGTGGTAACACCTCAGTGACCATCTACACCAATGGCACAGTCCTGATCCAAGCCTATAATGACAGCCTAGAAGCCTTCAACTCTCTTCCCCTTGCTTTGCAAAGCCAATAATAACAACCTAAAAGCTTTCGACTCTCTCCTCCCTTTGCTCCGCAACGCCACATTGCACTCACACAGCTCTCGCCCCTCTAGCTCATTATCCCGATAGACCGCCCCTACAGTTCGCACAAAGCAACCACACGACCTCTGACGAGAGTCAATCTCCCCCCTCTGGACACCACCTCCCCTCCGCCTACCCTCCCCAACATCGCTCAACTCATTCCACCCCTCCAAAATCAATCGGAGCCCTGTCACAGATGAGGGTCTTCACCCCTCACCCTTAAACAACCACTCCCAACAAACAACCAGCAGACCTAGTCCGCAACCCATGACTCCTAAATCTCACCCCCACACAAGAGATGGCCGCTTGAACCACACCATTGTCTTCCACACCCACGACAACCCATAGGGATAACATGGGCAACTCTAGAAGCTGACACCAAGAGCCCAGCCAACACCCATACAGGTCACCCACAGTTACCGCTACCAATCACGCAAGACCTTCCAAAACTCAACGGCTTAGCTCAACCACAACCTCCTTATGGAACCAGACACAACGACCCAAAAGAACAACCACCACAATGTCCTCCTGGAACGCCCCCACCCCCTCCTCCGAATGGATGACCCACCGACTTGCTATACATCGAAAGCCAGCTAGAAATGTTAATACGAGGCCTCACCGAAATCTTACTTAACCTCACCACACCCGAAAGCCCAACGAACACCCACATTCACCAACACCAATCACACAGGACCTCCCGAAACCCAACGGCTCAGCTGGGCCATAACCCCCCTCCTGAACCAGTCACAGAGACCCAAAAGAACAAGAGCCGCACTGTCCACGAGGGAAACGTGGATCTTGACACCTCATACAACACACCCACCACTGCCACCTCTAGTTCCAAGATCCAAGTTATCACTGGATTTGGAAGAGACCGGTTCTCGCCCCCCCCCCCCTCTCGGATCCTCAAGACCCCCCCAGCCTTCCTCACATATATCCCTGGGGCCCCGCAAAGAAGAAACTCTAAAATGAGCGATCCAATACCAACTGCATGCTCATTAGCTGCAGATTGGCCTCCAAACATGCAACAGAACTGGCAGAAACATGGCTAAACGAGTTCTCTTCCCCAATTATGGACATGCTTGTGCCCTCGGGCTTCCCAATCATCCATAACGACAGGAAAGACCAGAGAGGAGGGAGCATAGCTATCATACACAAAAACATCTCCTGGATAGAAACCGACACCCTCAAATATAACTCCTTGGAAAGCCTTACTGCCACTATTAAGTCGAGCGATAACATAACATTACTATGTCATCTCCTATACCATCTGCCAGGAAAACACCCCCTCATTCGGAGAACAACTCTCCGGTCTGATAACCCATTGCTCACTACGGGACTCTAACAACATAATTCTAGGCGACCTCAACCTACACTGGAATGAGGAAAACAACTCACTAATCAAAACCTTAAACGGTATTCTAATCAATAACCTCACCCAACACTGCACAAAGGAAACCCACAAAAGAGGCTCAATCCTGGATGCCATTATCCCTCAAGCAGATATAGTCTCCATCGACCACACCTTGCTTGTTGATTGGTCTGATCACCATATCATTCTATTCCACATCAACCAAACGATCCACTGCCAACCCCGTACATAGGACCCACTGCCCCCCCACCCCCCACCGCTGGAGAAATCTAAGTCAGATTCCCCTTGCAGACCTAGAGGAATGGGTAAGTTCCCTGCTCCCCATCCACCGGTGAGCTCTCTACAACTGAACTCACCTCCCACTACAACACCACTATGACTTCCATTATGGGCCAAATAGACCCCATGAAACTAAAAAGAGTCTGAAGCATACCATCCAGATCATGGTTCGACACAGACATAAATTTCAAAAGAAGAGAACTAAGAGCGGCAGAAAGACTCAGGCTAAAGAACGCGTCCACAATCCTACAAACTAAACTCAAATCAGTACGCGGGAAATATTAAAAAATACATAAAGAATGAAAATACGTCCTTCTCTGATGCCCTTGGCAACGCAAAAAACAGGCCCAAAGAACTCTTTAATCTCATCAGGCAACATACCTCCAAGCCCTCTTCGACACCAGTTGCGGCCTCCAAAGACCTGTGTGATAACTTTGCCAACTTCTTCAATGAAAAAATCACCAAGATAAAACTCTCCTTAGACGTACACCGCAGTCTCCTCCGACAGTAAATCACCCACAGGGACAGAAGATATCATACCCAAGCACCCCCCAAAGGTATGGAAATCTTTCAATCCCATCTCTGAAGCAGAGGTCATCAAAATGAGTGCCAGCTCCAAACCCTAAGCACAAGTCTTGGATCCCATACCTGCCCAACTGGCCAAAAAGCTCAAACTTTCCCTAGCCCTGCACTGGACCAAGATTATAAACCGCTCCCTGAGTACTGAGTCATGCCGGATTGTCTAAAATTCGGCCAAGTCACACCTCTACTGAAAAATCGGGTTCCGATACAAACAATCTGAATAACTTCAGACCCGTCTCCTAGCTAAAATCCTAGAAAAATGTGTTCTCCTCAAACTCACTCAACACCTGGACAGCACCAACGTTCTAGACCCCTACCAATCGGTTTTCAGAAAAGGTTACAGAAGAGAGACTGCGATCCTAAATGTAATTGATGATATTCACAAATCTCTCAATACAGGCCAATGCTGCCTACTAATACTTCTGGACCTATCGGCAGCCTTCAACATGGTTGACCACAAAATACTCACCAAGGCACTTTAACACCTTGGCTGCTATGGCTTTTCCCCTCCTGTGCTGATTGATGGATGAATCCCATTATACATGACAAGCTCAGCTCGTCATAAGCACACGACCAGTGTGCCGCATGACGAGCTGAGCTCGTCATGAGCAGCGAAGGGGTTAAGAAAGGGTTGGAGCGGAAGAGGTGGTCCTACAGAACCGCACCTAAAGAATAAAAATCAAAAACTTCCTATCAGACCTAATACCCATTAACAGAGGTGTCCCCCAAGGATCAGTATTCTCCCCACAAATTTCCAACATTTATATGGAACCCCTTACCGCCATACTCCATAGAACCAACATTCCCTTCCACCTCTAGGCAGACTACACCCAGATCTAGCTGGAAACCTCCTCCATTGAAGCCATTCAAAGACTGAACGATACTCTAAGAGAAGCCCAACACTGGTTATCACGCAACCACTTGAAAATAAACCAAGACAAAAGGGAAATCCTCCTCATCTCCAACAATGAGAAGAATCCCCAAATCACAGAATGGCTAAAAGCTATTGAAGTTCTCAACTACAAACCCACACTAGCCGATTCTGTAAAATCGCTGGGAATCACCCTGGATCCTAAATTACATCAAGAACACCGCAAAGAGCGCCATCCTCAACCTTAAACTACTTAACAAAGTAAAAGCCTTCATCCCTCCGAACGACCTCAAACAAGCCACTCAATCCCTGGTGCTGTCTAGACTGGACTACGGAAATGCATCCCTCGCAGGAGCAGCTAAATGTCACCTCATATCAACTTTAAATGCAGCAGCCAGAATGGTCACTGGAGTGAAGAAATATGAACACGTTTCACCTGCACTCAGAGAGCTGAAATGGCTCCAAATCGAAATGCGCGCTTACTTTAGAACTGCCTGCCTCACGCACAAAGTGATGCACACAGGGAAACTCACCTATCTGGCCACCAAACTCCAGAAGGCTGGTCAGACAAGAAGCTTAAGGAGTACCAACACTCTACTCCTCATCCCTCCGAAAACTCGCAAACAAAAAAACGCATCTCGATCCTTTGCAGGAAATGTGCCCAAAATTTGGAAATGCATATTAGGACCAACCCCTCGTACCTAAATTCAAAAGGCAGCTCAAAGACCTCCTCCTCAACCGATCTCTCCTGAATGGATAGCCTTAGCCTAACCACCAAAGTTTGGCCACAACAGCACACAGGCACTTTTGACATCAGGACATCTACCTCACTTTCCTCAGGACTACCCCTCCCCGATCTCATCCCGTCATGAGTCATTGTGCTCTCTACACCAGTACGTGAAACAACAGGAGTCATTGCACATACTAATGTGATAACTTATCTTACAAGTGACATTGTGTTTTATATGTCAGTATTGTTTGATACTTCATGAGTCATTGTACATCCTAATGTGTTAATGTATCTTATGAGGGACAATGCAGTAAAGCGCTTCGATACCTTCGGGTCTGGCCAGCGCTATATAAAACTCTTAAATAATCTACCAGGAACTAAATTTGGACACATTTGGCTTTGTAGTGGAAGCCCTGCATAGGTGGAATGAGGGGGAGGATATTGGAAGAGATCATTTCACAACAAGCTGTGTATGAGAAAAGATATGATTTCTTGTGTGGAATTGGAGAAATGTAGTGATGTATTGGGAACTGGACTAAATTCGAACAGCCAGAATAGCAAGGAGACAAAGGCAGTCTATTTTCTCATTCTTTAATAATAGTCAAGTGGTGTCTAAATGTACCAAGTTTAGCAAAGGATATGATCTCATTGAATGTGTGTTCCAACTCAAATTTATATAGCAGCAGTCGCACCACCTAGCGAGCTTGAAACCCTCTACTGTGAAACAGAGAACATTATTGAATAGTTTCCCTTTCATCCAGACTACTGTGGTGCTATGCGTTTATGAACGTTCTTAAACAAGAAGAAGCGTTGGATTCTATTAATGTTAAACTATTTGCCCATTACTTGCCTTGTTTAGATTTATCTTTCCATCTACTGTCAGCCCACTAAAGGTCAATCCATCCTGTTCTCGCCCCTCCTTCTCTTTGTGCGTCTTTGGAACCTTGCCTAGAATTTTAAAGATAGTCAAATCTGTTAGGAGCGGGTAAAGGCATGCTGACAGTGTTGCTGATGTTCACTGTCATGACAAACTTAATTATAACAACTTAAAAAAAAATCATAACTTATTTTTGTAGACACGACACCCTCCATTTGACCTCGCAGGCGAATTTCTTCCGCTTGGTCCCATTCTGCCTTGAGAGAGGAGTCCATCCATACCATAATTAGGATTTTCCTTCTATGGAAAATGATAGGAGGTGCTTGTTTGGCAAGGGTCTTCCGTCAGTTTTTACCCATTTCTGGGAGATCTTATTGTTCTTTTCCTAGAGGGTGGTGGTATTAGCCATGGGGGTTGAGCTGGAGAGCTGCCAGTGAACTTGGCTTTCCTTAGCATGTTCCCCATACTTCTCTTTCAGCAGAGAATCTGAAGCATAGCAGCAGGCTGCAGTCAGGGAGTCTCCTGTTTTAGAGGACCTCTCTAGCATCAGCACCGTCAAGTCCTTTCCACTGTCATGCACGACCGGACCACGGACAATAAGAGGTGGCCTGCATATCTCAAGCACTGCTGTCTCCCCAGCACTACTGGAGCTCCTAAGGCAGCTGAAGCAATTGAAAACCTAGGGAATTTGGAGAGGAGCAGACTGTCGCAATCTCTCGTGAATGGCTAGTTGGATCAGGTTGGTAGATACCCTGCTTGTGGGTATTGTGGTCATTCAGAGGCCTTTGTGACACAAAATTCAACTATTTGGTGGGGTGCCACCCTGCTTTCCTAAAGGTCACCATGAACAAGTTTCTTAGACCGATCTAAAGTGGTTTTACTTTTTTCATGCATCTGATTAGTCCACGGGTCCATGTATATGTGGGATTTTGTGGTTAGAGTTGGGCCTATATGTGGTGTTTGGGGCGAGTTGGCCCATAAGGGAAACTCAGGAAAAAGTTGTTCCAGCAAAGTAGAGTTGGTGGGCACTTGTGGCAATTGAGGATTACAGCTCAATGAAGGATGCAGAGGAGCGGACTCCTTGCCAAATTGAATGTTCTTTATTGTGTAAGAAGCTCCCATCCATCCATAGACAAAGGCCACCTCCTTTTACTGACTCATTTTCAAACGGTAACATTCTCTGACCTGAGCACAGCACTCCCAAGTGAAATAGCAGAGTTGCATGGTCAGGCTGACACAGGTTGCAGGGTTACAGATTGCAACCTAGTTACCACACACCTCCTTCTCTTATAAAACACAAGAAACAAGATAACAAAAATATGTACAAACATAAGTATTTTCAGATTACAGGACACCTTGAAGAGGAGAAAGCAATTAGCAGAGATAAAACATAATCTTTCAAGTACACTTTTTTTTTTTTACATCCCTGCCAGAGGTCCTAGTAACCTTGTTATTCATCTGCATTCTTGAGAATCCATCAGAATTTCCTGTAGCTTTGTCAGACTCCACAGGTCCACTGTAAAGTAATTTTGACTGTTGACTTACGTGTGCAAAATCAATCATTTTTAAAGCGCACTACATACCCGCGAGGGTCTCAAGGTGCGGGGAGGGGCGCTACTGATCGAACAGCCAGGTCTTGAGTATCCTCCTGAAGGTCAGCAGGTCTTGGGTCTGTCGTAGGCTCGGTGGGAGGGTGTTCCATGTCTTGGCGGTGAGGTGGGAGAAGGATCTCCTGCTGGTGGTTGTGCTTCGGATGCGCTGGACGGTGGAGAGTGAGAGGTTGGCGGAGTGTAGCTGGCAGTTGGGGATGTAGAAGGAGAGCAGTATGTTGAGGTAGGCTGGTCCAGTCTTGTGTAGTGCTTTGTGTGCATGGATGAAGAGCTATGAGGATATCCTCTTGTTGATGGGGATCCAGTGCAGGTTTCCCAAGTGGGGGGTGATGTGACCGTGTCCTGGTACATCAAGGATCAGTCGTCCCGAGGCGTTTTGGATGCGTTGTAATCGTTTGATAAGCTTGGTCGGGGCTCCCGCGTAGAGGGCGTTTCGAGTCTGCTGCTGACGAGGTTCTCAGTGACAGTCTTTCTTGTATCTGTTGGGATCCATCTGTAGATCTTGCGGAGCATGCGGAGAGTGTTGAAGCAGGAGTAGAAGACAGCGTTGACTTGCTTGGTCATTGAGTGTTGAGTCGAGGATGATTCCCAGGTTGCATGCTTGGTCGGTGGGTGTCGGGGCTGTCCCCAGTGCCGCCGGCTCCAGGAGTCCTCCCAGGCTGAAGGGTTGTAGCCAAGGATGAGGACCTCAGTCTTGTCCGAGTTCAGCTTCAGACTGCTGATCTTCATCCGGCCGGCAAGGGCCTTCATTCCTTCGTGGATGGTTGGCTTTGGCGGTGATGGGGTCCTTGGTGAGGGAGCGGATCAGTTGAGTGTCATCGGAGTAGGAGATTATGTTAAGGTCGTGCTGTCGGGCAACGTGTGTGAGAGGGGCCATGTAAATGTTGAACAGTGTCTGGATGAGGGAGGATCCCTGGGGTACGCCGCAGATGATCTTGGAGGCTTTGGAACGAAAGGGGGGGGAGGCAGACGCTCTGGGTTCTGCCGGAGAGGAAGGAGGTGGTCCATACCAGAGCATTGTTTCAGATCCCTGCAGAGTGGAGGCATGTAGAGTGCGGTGGCAGACTGTCGAAGGCAGCGGAGAGGTCTAGGAGGATGAGTGCTGCAGTCTCACCGTTGTCCAGCAGGGTCCTGATGTCGGTGGCGGCGATAAGGGCAGTCTCGGTGCTGTGGTTGCTGCGGAACCCTGACTGGGAAGGGTCCAGGATTCGGTTTCCTTCAAGGTATCGGGTTAGCTGTCTGTTGACTATTTTCTCGATTACTTTGGCCGGGAAGGGGAGCAAAGAGATGGGCCAGAAGTTCTTGAGGTCTCTTGGGTCTGCCTTAGGTTTTTTTAGGAGGGCGTTGATCTCGGCGTGTTTCCAGCTCTCTGGGAAAGTTGTGGTCTTGAGGGAGAGATTGATAACTGTGTGCAGGTGGGGTGCGATGGAGCTGCTTGCTTTGTTGAAGATGTGGTGCGGGAATGGGTCTGACGGAGAGCCGGAGTGGATTGTG
The DNA here is from genome assembly GCF_964263255.1 of Lissotriton vulgaris. NCBI lineage: Eukaryota > Metazoa > Chordata > Amphibia > Caudata > Salamandridae > Lissotriton > Lissotriton vulgaris. The sequence continues at coordinate 234,736,896 of NC_141689.1, forward strand.
CTCATGGTCTTGATGGTGTCATTGACGCTCACACTGGCCCAGGCTAGCAGGGGGTCGTGGTCGATGGTGTGCGGAGGGTCTGTTGTGTTGCTGTCTGTTGAAGCTGTTGTGGATGTCTGCTATCTTGCGGTGGAAGAAGGTGGCGATAGAGTCACACAGGGCTTGCGATGGTGGGATGTCGTTGGTGTTGGAGCTAGAGTTGGAGAGTTCCATCACGATGTTGAAGAGCTCCTTGGTATTGTGTGCGTTGTTGTCGAGGCAGTCTTTGAAGGAGGTCCTCTTGGCCGCCCTGATGAGGTGGTGGCGGTTGCGGATGGCGTCCTTGTGAGCTGCGTGGCTGTCCGGAGCTTGTTCACTGTGCCATTCCTTCTCTAGTTTCCAGCAGGCTTGCTTGGAGGCAAGGAGTTCTGGGGTGAACCAGCTGGCCCTCTTGCTGGTGTCTCTGTGGGGGGGTTTCTTCAGCAGGGCGAGGGTATTGGCGCAGTCCTCGATCCAGCGCCTGAGGCTGTGGCTAGCGTGGTCAGTGTTGGAGTGTTTGGTGGGTGGGCTGAGAGAGGTTTGCATGTAGTTGGTCTTTAGTGATTTTGCTCCAGCAGCGACAGGGGATCTTTTGAGTGCGGTGGAGTGTGGTGGGTTTCTGGAAGGCAAAGTGGATGCAGCGGTGGTCGGTCCAGAGGAGTTCGGTGGTGTGGCTGACGGAGACGTGCGGGCTTGAGGAGAAGACTGGGTTGAGCGTGCGGCCGGCAGAGAGGGTGGGCATTGTAACGAGTTGCTTCAGTCCGAGGTTGGAGAGGTTATCGATCAGGGTTGTGGAGTGGTTGTCGTAGTTGTTCTCAAGGTGAAAGTTCAGGTCTCTGAGGAGGATGTAGTCAGTGGAGGTCAGGGCGTGCTTGCTGATTAAGTCGGCGATTGAGTCGCTGAACTGGGACGGGAGTCGGTAGATGAGGGTGCCTCTGAGGATGGAGTTAGGGTCTGTGTGGATCTGGAAGTGCATGTGTTCGGCGGTTCTGAGCGCGTGGTCGGTGCTAGTCGAGACCCTGATGCTGTTCTTGTAGACGATGGCGATTCTTCCTCTGACTCCGTTAGTGCGGTCTCTGCGGGTGATCTTGTAGCCGTCTGGGATGGCTATGGCGATATCTGGTGCAGAGGAGTCATTCAACCAGGTCTCTGTCAGGAAGGCGACATACGGGGATGTTGTGTCAAGCTGGTCCCAGAGCTCGACAGCGTGTTTGCGTGCGGAGCGGGTGTTCAGTAGTCTGCATCGGAGGTGTTTGGGGTCTTTCGTGGCAGGTGGTTCGTCGGCTCTGAGGCTGGTGTAGCTGAAGTTCCGTCAGGTGAAGGGACCGTGTGTACGTTTCAGGGCGGCCTTGAAGCAGGTGTGGGTCCAACTGCATTTCAATTGTATTCAACTGCATTATACCTACAAAGTATTATTTCACTTATCTGTAATAGGTCTGGCTTGATTCAGGAAAATAAAATATAACGAAATATTATTTTTATACAAACAAATTGGTCTGAGTGCAGTCTTTGAGTGTGTGACAGAATTTCCTGCCTGAGTGTGCACAATAAATGCTGAACTCGACCCTGTGATAAAGCCTTACTGCTCATCCACACTACCACAAATAGAGAGTAGGGTATTATCTACTTTTAACACTGCCTACCTTTGGAGATGCACTGGACTCCGTGCACGTTATATCTTACTTTAGTATAGTATATAAAGATATACATAGCCAGCTTCTTACGTTGGTGGATCAGTAGTGGGGTCTACAACTTTGCATTTGTTGGACTGACTTGGTCAACACCTGATCACATAACAGAACTCTTAAATGGTCGGTCTTTAGAATTCTGAATGAACAATTTTCCAAATTACTAAAAGTCTTGTTGCGGCCTTATGGTTAAGTCCCTTTAGAATTGTTTAGGAAAATAAAAACTCACTATAGTTAGGGGTAAGAGGGGTCATTTTTTTTAGAATGTCTCTTAACAAGAACCCAGCTATTAGTGAAAATATAACTGATGACATAGAGAACATGATTGAGGAGCTCGACCTCACCCCTTATTTCTACCTAGAATTTAGGGAGTTAAGGTAACTGTATAAACTCATTGCTATGGGGTCCCATCCCTCCAAACAAAGGCTCCAGGAGCTGTTGGTAGGATATGCTAAGGACCACCCCTCTGAGCAAGGTGAAGACCTCTCAGATGGGGATGTGGATGGAGGGGATGAGGATAACTTCCAACCCCCTCCACTTCCTATGGAGAACTGGATCCCTGAGCCCCTGACTCCAAGAATACAACTCGCAGGACCTATATCCCATATGGGTGGGTCAGGTGCTTCTGCGTCCATTGAAGACAGCCTCAATGAAGAGACCAATCTTTTAGTAAGGTTGACTAAAAGATTAGATCTAGAGACCAGACTCCTGGCTCTAGAAAAAGAAAGAGCAGAGATGGGCCTAGCACCCATCAATGGTGGCAGCAACCTAATACATATGGTCAGAGAGCAATCTTATGATCCCAAAATCTCAAAAGGGATTTTCACTATATTTGAGGATGGTGATGATATCACCAAGTGGTACACAGCCTTTGAGAGGGCTTGTGAAGCCAGAAAAGTGAAGAAAACTCGCTGGTGGGCACTCCTTTGGCAAATTATCTCTGGTAAGTGCAGACATAGACTCCTGACCCTTAGTGGGGCAGAAGCAGAGTCCTGTGAACTCATGAAGGACACCCTGATTGAGGGATTTGGACTCTGAGGAGTATAGAATTAGATTAAGGGGGGGGCTCAGAAAACCCAGAGTCAGGCCTGGGTGGAATTTGTAAACTACTCAATGAAAACACTAAGTGGCTGATTTACTGCGAGTAAAGTGCAAGATGATGATGGTTTTTTAATTTGTTTATGAAAGAACACATGCTAAGTAATTGCCTTGATGAAAAATTGCATCAGTATCTAGTAGACCTAGATCCAATTTCTCCCCAGGAATTGGGAAAGAAGGCGGACCACTGGGTCAAGTCAAGAGTGACCAGTATGTCCACTGGGGGTGAGCAAAAGAAAGGTGTTACAAAACCTCCCCAGAGGAAAAACCGTGAGCATCCTAAAGATAAAAGTAAGGAGTCCCAGGTAGCCCCCCAGAAACCTGTCCAGAAGGGTGAGCTCAAAGACACCTCACAAACTAAAACTGGGTACCAAGGTAAGAGTTGGGATCCCAACACAGTATGGTGCCACAACTGTCAAAAGACAGAACACCACACCAAGCTGTCCTAAAAACCAAGCCCCTAGTGTAGATCCGATCCAGGGGTTGCCAGTGTAGCTTTGGAGGATGGTTCCTCAGATGTGGCAGTCCTCTTAACCTTCAACTGGAAAATGGGCCCAAAAGGTGAGTTGGAGATTCCAGAGGGGAGAAGATACTTCCACCATCTACTGGTGAATGGAATCCCAGTCACTGCCCTGAGATATACCCGTGTCACACTGTGGTGCATGGCAGGCTGGTTCTCTCAAATTAGTATGTCCCAGGGGAAACAAAAAGAGTAAGGGCTATCCCAGGGGAGGTCACTGTTAGGCCTGTGGGTGAAGTGCCCCTAGAAATAGCTGGGTCCCTTAGTTGGAGAAAGGTGGTAGTCAATAAAGACCTCCTTGATTGTCTCCTTGGGAATGATCACCCAGAGATTGGTCTGAACCACAGAGAGGTACTAGTCCAGTGCCATACCTCATCCAAGGAACCAGGAAAGGGGGTGGTGGGGCGCTGAACCTGCAGTTAGTGCTGATAAGCCCCAAACGAAAAAGAGACAGTTTAGGAAAGGTGGACAACTGTTAGCCACAGTTCCAGTGTGCCAGGGAGATTCTATAACTCAAAAATTGGCACTGGTGAAGTCCTCCCTAGCCCACAAAAGATGTGACTAGTCAGGCAACTGTCCAGCCTGAGTTGATGGCTCCTCAGCTGACAGAACAGAGGGTGGAAGAAGGGTGTTCACTACAAGGTGTGGTGGCCCCCTACCCTAAAACAGCAGACACTTCACCTACCACTGAAGAGCTAAAGGTGAGGTTCTGGTCACTGACAGCTGTCAGTAGCCTCTGCTGGGAATTAGCCTTCATGACATCACTGTTCTTGGCATGGTGGCCTAGACCCCAGCCAAATAGGAAGTTAGGCCCCCTGACCCTATTGGTCATGGTGGGGTTACACAAGCTGTGAGCAACCTGTGGGTAAGCTGGGATTTGCCCTAGGTAAGTTAGAATTTGCAATGGTAGGCACCTCTGAATCCAAACTAAAAAGATGGAGTAAAGAGCTAGGAGATGAGCATTGGGAATTAGGTCCTAAAACAGTTGAGGTAGGCCAGCTCCCCAAAGGGACATGGACAGAAAGATGTAAGGCAGAGTAGGCCCTGCAACTTTCAAACCCCTTCCTCGCCTGAAGGACTGGGAAGACTATCCCAGGTTTGGCTGAGTCTCCTGGACTTGAGGGGGAGGGGGGAAGGGGGCTTGTGTAGGAAGCTGGAATTCTATTGCAGTAAATACCCCCCCACATACTTTTTGCCATATTTCTGATGCACTCTGACTTGATGTGCCCAGGGTCCCTGCCAATCAGGTTCCCAGGGCCTGCGTTCTATCCCAGAACTGTACCTTGTACCCACCATTGGCCACCTCTCTGGCGACATGTCAGTTCTCAGTAAAAGGTATCATGGGTACCAAGGACACTGTGATCATGAAAGGCTTTTAGGCGCTGCAGCACATATGGGTCAGAAGTTGCAAATGGTTGTATCCCTTCTGTATCTATGAGAACATGTTTTAGTTCATATTATGCCACCCTTAGAGGTCCTGTACCTTCACACATACACATACTGCCATAGCAGGCTGCGTGTTTTGGTGCAGAGAAAAGTGAAGAATCGACATGGCACACATACATATGTTCACCGATGCTATGTGAGGCGGCATTTCGCCCCAAGACCAGTAACACAGCTAAATGCTGTAAGTGTACAACGCTCAAAGTTTTTAATCCATAGTACTCAGTCTTTTGTTCCTCTTTAGAAGTTTTAATCACACTTTATCCGCACTAGGAGTCTCATGCTGTTTACTAGATTCCAAATGTTTGTGATGTGCCCATCCGGACCTTCATCAAAAACACGACAGACTCATGAATCCATCCAAAGCAGTGTTCTTTATTAAAACCCAATGCATTTCGGGCTTCACAAGCCCTTCTTCAGGGGTAACTACAAATGACAACAAAACATTCACAGTTTTAACATTGTCCTTAGTTTGTGCATATAGCAAAACAATCATTGCTAACATTCTCCTAAGTTAATGCATGTCTAGCACTATTACTAAAAACATTCTCTTTGCCCCATACTCATTAAATCAAAAAATCATGTGAGCGGTCATACCCAATGTGAAATTTATGTTAGTGATCCACTAATAATGAAAAAAAACATCTTTGAAGCAACCACGTTCATTACCCAAATGACAAACCCATTGCATCCCACCTCTTGAATCTGTCTCATTTCCTGGCCCACTTTCCACTGTACTCCGTGTGCGCTAAACATTCACTTTTCATCTTTTCCAACTAACACTCCAACCAATCAAACTCACATTATATTCACTCTATTTTGAAGCTCTCAACACTTTAATTAACACCCCTTGCTTCTGTTCCACTCTTCCCAAACCCCATTCGCTACTTTACATCTACTCGATCATGCTCACAACACTCCATTCACCCCGCTTGTCTAACGCATCCTTAATCCTCTTACTGTTCTAAACACACCCACATACCTGCCACAATTGCTCAGCCCGGCCGTCCCCGCATATCGTTTCAGGAAAGCGTTATCTCTGCCCTGTAACCGCCCGCTTTAAATCGGACGCTCTAACCTAGGTCCCTTCCTCATTCAAACTTTGAACCACCTAATCCACCCCTTCCTGCCAAGAAACTACCTTAACTTCAATGGAAAGAATACACTACCCATAATGCAGTAAATTGTCTTAACTCAAAACTAACGCTTAATGGATACAAAAGCACGTGAATGCAAATTATCGCTATAAGCGATTATTCAACCAATGCTCACACACAATGTTTTAATTACACAATGTAGATACTTGAATGTTTGTTCAACGTAGCACTTGCCGAAATGAACTTAAAAGAACAAGATGTTGGGCTAGATCAGAGGTCTTCCAACTTTTTGGTGTCGAGACCCACTTGTTAAACTTTTTTAGGCATAAGGACCCCCTTCGGACAAAAATTTGTACTCTTCATTATCGACAACTATCAACAACTGTTGCTTCGCTGTTTTGTCACAGCGATGCAACAATTTTCATAAATAAGGCCCTCTTTACGTTTTTGAGGTATTTTACCATTAGGTATCGACATAAAAATAGCGTAGTAAATGGAAAATAAATAAAAAAGTTGTTACTCAGTGGGAAATGCACTGCAGTACATTATGAAACCTCTATTAGTTAAAGCACTGCAGAGGTCTGCATGTAACCAGACAGCCACAGAATTACATATTGGTTGGTTCAGTGGAGACTAGTGATGTGCATTATTAGTGCTACAAGGTCACAGCCTGTGACAGAAAGCACTGTGAATATGTAAGTCATTATTTCATACTTATATTACACAGTGTCAGATAGACTGCTGTAAAAGATGGAAATGGCTTTACGATATAATGCCAAAGTTTGTAATGCAATTTTGTTCCATAGCTGTCCCTTCAACATCTCTTCAGGGGTACTAAGGGCTGTCTAAATGCAGTTAAAATTAAAGCAAGCACTTCACATGCCCAGTTGGTAACGCTTTGCACGTCCACTCACAAAAACCAAATCTTTGTTATCACAAAGCTTGGAGTGATTTGATTAAGTAAAGCCAGATCTTACTGAATTAATTCTTGTGGCAGTCCCTACCATCTAGTGTGGCTCACCGTCTGTCCTTATGCCTAATTGCCAGGAAGGCTTCCTCTTTTAGCCCGGGGCTTATACATGAAAATAGATTTAAATGAAGTAACAAATTAACAACAAGAGAAATAAGCCAGAACTACTCCCAAGCATCGTTTACACTTTTACATTTTCATATCATTCAGAGAGCAGCTGATAACGATCTAAATCACCGTCCCGGGAGGGCTTTCTTTTTTCTAAAGGAAAGCGCACATTTTGAATTGCCGAGACAAGTGAAGCTGGGGAATGCGCGACCCCCTTGCCAGGACTCCAGGGCCCCCCTGGGGGTCGGGCCCCACAGTTTGAAGACCTCTGGGCTAGATAGATCAGGAAGGAGAGCTGGCGACTCAGGGGCCCTATCCACAGCAGGAAAACAATGGCTGGCTGACAGGGGGTTGGTGGACGAATGGCGAGAAAAACACCATACAGCCCCAGGGTACACTCGCCCATCACCAGAACACTTCTCCAGGTGTGGGACGCGGTAGCGGTCCCTAGAGGCCTGACATCATTTCCATCACCAATGACGCCCCTGTTGGATAACCCGGCGTTTCCCCCAGGGGTACTCCCCGGCTCATTCCCCCAATGGCGGCAAATCGAATGCTGCTCAGCAGGACACTTATTTGACCTACAGGGCTTTATGACGCTGGACACAATGAAGGAAAAGTATGGAATTGACCAGCCACACCGATTTCAATACTTTCAGCTAAGGCACTGGCTCACACACAAAGACGTAGAACCCCTAGTAGGCCGACCCCTCACTCCATATGAGAAATGGCTCCTCACTAAATCTACAGACTCGAAGGCCATCACAGAACTTTACAAACTTTTAGCCCCCCCGTCCCCCCCCCTTCGCCCACGATGAGATCTGCAGGTCAAAAGAGGTGGGAGAAAGAATTGGGGCGAACACTCACTGACAGAGAGTGGCAGGATATATACTACAGAGCGCATCACACGGCTAGGAACACAGCCAGCAAAGAATCGGCAGTGAAAGTGGCCTATTACTGGCACCTGACACCGGAACGCCTACACCAAAGTAACCCACGGAGAGATTCCACATGTTGGAGGGGGTGTGGACAAACAGGGACCATGACACATATACTGTGGGAATGTGTGGAAGTGCAGGAATACTGGGAGGGGGTGCTCAAAGACATAGATGTATATTTCGAGACGGAACTTACCTGTTTCCCGGCATACACAATCCTCGGCCTCCCCAACAGACTCATGTTCCCACTCAAATCCATCAGAGGGAAGCAGATGGGTCTGGCAATTGGGGCAGCAACACAGCACATCCTCTCTCTCTGGGGAACGGCCAGGAAACCCCCACACACAGGGTGGCTGCACCGACTGTGGTACATCATGGGGATGGAGAGGATCCAAGCTTCGCTCACACAAACCTCTGACGCATTTAAAGAAACATGGCAGCGGATTCTCACCCAAGAATTCACAGAGCTCACATGCCCGAAGTACCTGCGGGTCCTCAGACTCTGATGAATTCAACAATGGAACGAAGGAGGAAACGCACAAGCCCTAGACTGAGTCCCCTCAAGCGCTGGCAATGGTTGGACACACCGAGGGGTGGGGGGGAGGATGTTTTGGGGAGACTTGGGGTTAGGGAGGGATGAGGGAGGGGTGCAGATATAAGGGTTCCAGCTTGCAAGGTTTCCACAGGCCCTCATCATTCAAGCTTACATGGACACAAGACACTCACCCCCAAAGCGCAGAACTCCAGGGTATGTGAGCTACGACGGGTGGGGAACGGAGCGCAAGGTCATATTGTGTTACCAAATGTGTTATATTGCTTGGCTGAACCCAATAAAAATAAATGTGATAAAAAAAAGAACAAGATGTTGCGCTATAAGTGCGGATCACTGTGATAAAAATAATTTGACAACTTTATCCGTTTTTAGTGCTGGGTGCAAACCCGTGATAGGGCAATTATACTTGAAATAATCAAAGAATTGCTGGGATGCACACCATTCATTTCTTACTGCATCCATGTTTGTCCTTAATAGTCCAAGAGTGCGTGCTAACTGGTTTGATGCCTTGCCCTGGTGGCTCACTTGTGATCACCGATGCTATGTGAGGCGGCATTTTGCCCCAAGACCAGTTGCACAGCTAAATGCTGTCAGTATATAATTCTTTGAGCGTTGTATACTTACAGCCTTGCCTTCTTTGTAACGTGACACCCAGACTCTCCTGCTATCCGGAGCAGGCCCCCTTCCTCTCTCACCTCCTTTTCGGCAGGAATTGTTAGCACAACCCAGAAGGTGTGCCAAACCCACCCCTCAGGTGGGGGAGGTGAGGTGAAGCCCAGTCTTCAGTGCCCGCCATCTTGCAGATGCCAGTCACTCTCCATTCAGGATTATGAATTGTGCCCTCTTCACCACGTGGGGTGAGCTCACCATGGGTGTAGACACCCTAAGGTCAGTAGCCCTTTAGCTACTGTCCTCAAGACCCCTAAATACAGTATTTAGGGTGCAACCCTGAACTAAGATTCCAGATTCCCATAACCTACAAAGAAGGACGAAAGAAGACGCCCAGCAGAGAAGAACTGACTTGGTCCCAGCCCTACCGGCACGTCTGCATTTTCCAGAGTTCCTGCGCCAAGTCGCCTTGTCCTGCAGCCAGCGACCTTCAGAACCCTTAGAGGACTGACTAGCTTCAACAAAGATTCGATCTCCTGTGAACAGAAGCTCTGTTCAAAAGAAATACCAAAGAAAGACTCCAAGCCTGCAGAGGACAAAGGAACCAGACGCCTGGAATCACCACTGCACCAGACGCCTACAGCCTGAAACGGAATGGCCCACCTGTCCCAACGAGGTCCTCCAGCTTTCCAGAGTCTGTGTCTACCGTGGGTTGACCCCTCCAGGACTCCCCAATGTCGCCTGCAGCCTCTGCACGGAGAGACCCCCCACAACTGCAAGAAGCCCAGTAAGGTGAAATCCGACCTCAACAGTCACCCCTGCATCTAGCTGCACTGCACCCTGGAGAAGAGGACCTGAGGGGCATCTACGTCCCGAGCCCTCCAACTTACATGCCCAGCGGTTGGTTCCACTCAGAAGACTTCCTGGACCGAGCCTGCAGCCAAAATCGGCAACTCCCATTGAAAACAGTGCATCCGATGCCAAAACAGCACCCTTCACCCAGACGCCTCTGTGCCGCTGTGGGTGCACTTTCTCTGCTAACTTGAATCCCCTTTTTCCGTGAGCTTAAGTCCAGGAGCTTTGCTCCTACAACCTTGAGGCCTGCTCGTGAGCAGCCACCAACCGGAGGCCTTCTATCCCCCATTGAATAACATTGAACCTCAGCACTTTTGCCCACGGTCGCCCTAGCTAAGGGTGCATTGAGAATGTATAATCCACGACCCTGGGGAAACCCTGGTTCTAACCCCCAGGAAACCAACTCCCACAACCAAGTACTTACCCTTAAAACAATACCACGGTTTTCTCCCATAGGGCGGCATTGTCTGCTTTTCTGTGAAAAATCTTTTGTGTGTGGAGTTGGTTTGTATGAAACCCTAGGACTCTGCAAATGTACAAAAACTGAATTACTTACCTTTTCTCTAGGAAATGTCCCAGTGTGATATCTAGGCATATCACACGAGTAGAAAAAGTAACTTCAAAAGTAACTGTAAAATAATTTTGACTGTTGACTTACCTGTACACAAACCAATTGCATCCTACTGCATTTCGATTGTATTCAATTGCATTATACCTACAACGCATTATTTCACTTACCTGTACAGGCCTGGCTTGCTTCTAGAAAATACTAAATAATATTTTTATACAAATTGGTCTGAGTTCAGTCTTTTATTGTGTAACATAATTTCTTTCCTGAGTGTGTACAATACATGCTTAACACTACCCTCTGATAAAGCCTTAATTCTCGCCCACACTACCACAAATAGAGTACGGTATTCTCTACTTTTACCTCTGCCTACATATGGGGGACCCACTGGAGTCTGTGCACGCTATACCTTACTTTGATATAGCATATACAGAGCCAGCTTCCTACACTATCCTAATAAGATTCCATATTTTATGATCTTGAGTCTTGACCGCATTGGTAAATATCTTGGGCACACGTATGAGCTTTGAGAATTTAGGTACAGAATGACCTTTCCTTGGACACTTAATCATAACTAAGTCACCACACCCACCTCAGTTTTCTTCATAGCTTTTCTGGCATCAAATTCACTCTTCTTCAAGCTTACTTTATTCTCTTCACGTAGGTGACATTTAACACCTCCAGCTTCCTTTCCTAACTTCAACGCATAATCAGTAACTAGGGAGGGTTCAACAAAAGTATTAGGAAGCCTACCCTGAAATATCTCAGTGTCTTTCCAGTGGTACAATGGGGAGTGAGTCTATACATCTCAATCATCCTGTGAACCTCCTCTTCCGTTCACGACGATTAGGCTCTGGCAGAGAAATGGTCTCCTTAATGACTCTGTTTAGACTCCTGACCATTCCATTAGTCTCGGGATGATATAGTGAGCATTTATTTTGATGTATACTTCAATCACCAAGAAAAGTAACCATTCTTCTGGAGGTGAGCTACACACCGTAATAAGTGAGTAAGGAGTGAGGAAACCTCTTCTTCTAGCCAACAATTCCTTAAGGATCTTAATCACATTGCTGCTCTCTATGGAACTAGTGAAAAACACTTCAGGCCATCTAGAAAACATATCTTGTACCACAATGAAGAAAACTTGCTTTCCCTGACCACAAAGCACAAGTTACTATTTGTGTAACGATATATCTGTAAGAGACATTAGTTAGTGATAGATTCCTTAGCTTAGAATATCCCCAGGCGTCAGACTTGGTCCGGAAAGTTTTGCTTAGCAGTACCCCTGCGCATCAGTAGGTGGCGTCCTGCGGCTCCGCGGCCGTCGCTGGAATTGTATGCGGCAAAATGACGTCACAAAGACTACTTTGGTGCCACCCATGCGCGCTGACGTCAGTTCTGTACACAACTTTCCGCGCCAGGAACGCAGAGCCATGCAAGATACTGACCATTGGTGCATAAAAACTAGGGCCCTAAAAGGGGATGAACTTAACCCTAGTAATCAGTTCGCAGAACGGGGAGGATGGGTGGGGCGGTAAGGAATCTATCACTAACTAATGTCTCTTACAGAAATTTCATTACACAAGTAGTAACTTGTGCATCTGAAAGAGACCCATTAGTGATAGATTTCTTACCTTAGAATAGATACCCCAACAATACCAACCCCGTTGGTGGGTCTGCGAACAAAATTACACCAGGAAGTCACGGAGAACAGAACGGCCAAAAAAGCTGTGTCTCCGGACTGGACTGTCAAGGCAGTAGTGCTTGGTAAACGTGTGCAGCGAGGCCCACGTAGCTGCCTGACAAATGTCCTGCAAGGGAACGCCGCGTCCCAAAGCAGTAGTGGCCACAGTTGCCCTGGTCGACTGGGCACGCAGCCCCACAGGAGGCTCCTTCTTGGCCAAGGAGTAACATGCTTTGATGCCCACCGAGAAATGGTCCATTTGTGCACGGCCTGCCCATTTTTAGCGCTCACGTATCCAACAAAGAGCTGATCGTCCACCCAGAACAGTTGTGTACGCTGCAGATAGAATGCGAGCGCCTGTTTTGGGTCCAGACTGTGAAGCCTCTCCTCTTCCCTGGAAGGAGGCGGAAAGAAGGTGGGCAAAGTGATGGTCTGCCTGATGTGGAAGGGCGTGACAACCTTTGGCAAGAAAGAAGGCCGGGTCCTTAGAACCAACTTGTCCGGATGAATTGAAAGGAGGTTTGGAAGAAAGAGCCTGAAGCGCACTCACTCTTCTGGCAGAGGTGATAGCTACCAGAGAAGCCGTCTTTAAGGTGAGAAGACATAAGGGACAGTTATGAAGGGGCTCAAAGGGAGCGCACATTAAATAAGTCAATACAAGATTCAAGTCCCACTGAGGCATTATAAAAGGCATGGGAGGAAACGTGTGTGTAATGCCTTTGAGGAAACGTTTAACAACCTGGGGCTTAAAAAGAGAAGGCTGATAAGGAAGCCTCAGAAAGGCGGAGATGGCAGAAAGATAACCTTTGACAGTGCCCAGAGCAGAGCCCTGCTGGGCCACAGACAGAAGAAACAGAAGAATCTCAGAAAGAGGGGCAGAAAGGGGATCCACAGCTTTTGCTGTACACCATGCCACAAATTTGTTCCATTGGCAGTCGTATACCATTTTAGTGGAGGGACGCCTGGCTGCCGGAATGACATTACAGACTTCGGGAGGAAGGTCGAAAGCTGTCAACTGTCGCCGCTCAATCTCCACGCATGGAGGTGGAGGCTGGACAGGTTCGGGTGGAGGACCGTCCCCTGCTGCTGCGACAGGAGATCCTCCCGAAGAGGCAGACGGACCGGGGGAATCGATGCTCATACTGAGTAGCTCAGGATACCATACTCTTCCAACCCAGTCCGGAGTCACATGAATGACTTGGGCCCGGTCACGCCTGATCTTCTTCAGCACTCTGGGCAGAAGTGGTATAGGCGAAAAGGCGTACAACAGACCGCAACTCCACTCACGATGAAAAACGTCTCCGAGTGAGTGCTGCCTTGGAAATTTCAAAGCACAGAACTGATGACATTGCGCGTTCTCGACGGTGGCGAAAATATCTAACCAGGGCTCTCCCCACTGCAGAAAGAGACCTTGCGCCACGTCCGAGTTCAGATGCCATTTGTGATCCATTATGCACAGTCGGCGGAGTCCGTCGGCCCTGGCGTTCAGAGAACCTGCCAGGTGTTGAACCACCAAGGTAATGCCTTGATGTTCCAGCCATGTCCAGAGGCACAGAGCCTCTTGACATAGGGTCCAGGACCCCACTCTGCTCTGTTTGTTGCAATACCACATGGCAGTGGTGTTTTCCGTGAACACCTGCACTTTACTTCCCCGGACAGAGGGAAGGAATGCCTTCAGTGCAAGTTGGATCGCTTGCAGCTCCAAAAGGTTGATATGGAGCCAGGACTCCGCCGGAGACCAGAGGCCTCTGATCTCCGCCTCTCCCAAGTGGCCGCCCAATCCCAGGAGGGACGCATCCGTCACCACTGTGTGTTCCGGTTGGGGAAGGGAGAGGGATCTGCCATTGACCCAATCGCGATTTGTGAGCCACCACTGCAATTGTCGTTCAGTGCCTTCCGAGATCTGGACATGATCGGACAGGGTGCCCTGATGCTGTGCCCACTGGAACTTCAGGTCCCACTGCAGAGCCTGCATATGCATCTGGCATGTGTCACCAGCAGGATGCAGGAGGCCATCGGGCCCAGAAGCCGGACGGTCATCCTGATTGAAACCCAGGATAGAGGCTGGAAGATCGGAATCATAGCCTGAATATCTCAGACTTGCTGTTTGGGAGGATAAACCCGAAACATTGTCGAATCCAGAACCGCTCCAATGAAGGGGAGCCTCTGAGAGGGACTCAGGTGCGATTCAGCACGTTGATGGAGAACCCCAGCAATCGTAGGAGGTTGGCCGCAGCCTGAAGGTGGTTGACGACTGCCTGGGGCGAGCCTGCCTTCAACAACCAGTCGTCGAGGTAAGGGAAGACTGACACCCCCAACCTGGGCAGATGAACTGCGACCACCGCCATCACCTTCGTGAACACCTAAGGGGCGGCGGTAAGGCCGAAGGGGAGCACTGCAAACTGAAAATGCTCCTGGCCCACCGTGAACTGCAGGTAACGCCGGTGGGTCGGCAGGACGGGGATGTGAAAATAAGTGTCCTGCAAGTCCAACGCTACCATCCAGTCTCCAGGTGGAGGGCAGTCAAGACCTGCCCCAGAGTCAAGATTTTTTTATTTCTCCTTCCGGAGGAAGTGATTTACGTCCCAGAGGTCCAAGATGGGGGAAGGCCCCCCTTGAGGACCAGAAAGTATTTGGAATAACAACCACTCCCTACTTCCGGCCCAGGAACGCACTCGATGGCCCCCTTGGCCAAGAGGGCTGAGACTTCCTGCTGGAGAAGAGCCAAGTGATCCCCGACATGCGGGGCACTGAGGTGGCATGGCTGGAGGGGGGACTGGAAAGGAAGGGCATAGCCCCGAAGTATGATCTGTAGCACCCATTTGTCCGATGTGATATAGCGCCAGTGGGGAAGGTAGTGGCGGATCCTGCCACCCACGGGCGTGGGGTGCTCCATAAAGCTGGGATTAGGAAGGTTTGGAGGTAGAAGCAGCTGGGGTGGAGTTGGACTGACCCCCACGCTGATTCCCAGACCCGTCCCTGCAGAAGCCGCGACCGCGCTGAGGTTGGTTCTGCACAGGCTTGTTAAAGGAACGTGCCTGGGTGCCTCTGCCCTGGCCACGAAAGGAATGAAACCCAGGAGTTGCCGGAGGTTTTGCAGAAAGACTCAAGGACTTGCCCGTGGCCCGTGAGTCTTTAAAACGCTCCAGCGCCCTGTCGGCCTTATCGCCAAACAGGCGAGTGCCATCAAAGGGCATATCCATGAGCGAGCTCTGGTCATCGGGCGAGAACCCACTTGAACATAACCAGGCATGGCGAAGCAGCATACAGTTGTAAAACTCGCCCTGCCCAACGAGTCAACGGTGTCCAAACCACTCCGAATGGTGAATTTTTGCCGCATCCTTACCCTCAGCAATCGCCTGGGAAAGGACAGCCTGGACCTCCTCAGGACACTGAGGCAGCACCTGAGCAACAGTATCCCACACCCCATGGGAATAGCGGCCTAATAAGCAGGCCGTGTTCACCGACCGCAGCCCCAAGCTGGCTGAAGAGAACAAACGCTTACCGAACTGTTCCAGCTTCTTAGAGTTCTTATACGGCTGAACCGTGGGGAAGGCACTCTGTGTCGTCGAGGCCTGGATGACCAAACTCTCTGGCGTGGGATGAGTGGTCAGAAAGGCGGGGTCACCAGGCGCCTGGCAACATTCTTATCCACAGAGGCCCCTATGGCCGGCCGTGACCAAGTGCCCAACAGGACTTTGGTGAGGGCATCATTAATGGGAAATAGCGGCTCCATCGAGGTCGACGCCGTTTGGAGCACTTCAGTGAAAAGATTAGTTTTGAGGGCCACCGTAGGAAGATAGAGGTTGAGACCTCAGCAGCCCTACGGAGCACCACCGTGTAGGAAGCACTCTCCTCCATCGTAGGCAGGGTAGAGGCAAACCCTGGGTCAGAAGAGACATTGAGGTCACCTGCGTCCTCCAGGCCGTCCACCCAGTCCTGCTCGGAGTCACAAGTGGGTCCTCGGACCCCTCCCAGTCTTCCTCCACCTCCAATGCAGGAGGAGCCGGACACGGCGGTAGAGCCAGAGCCCGAGACAGGACATACGGAGTCGGAAACGGCGCCGGTTTGACCCCGCTTCCAATGCGGATTCTTAGGCCGGAACAAAATGATCGTGGAACCGGGGCAAGGGTGGAACGAACGGCACCCACTGCGGTGCCAGAGGCGGAGCCGAGGGCGGCGCTGGGGCCGGAGCCGGCAGGGCCGGACCTCTTGGCGCCGGAGCCACTGGCGCAAGATCCTGTGGCGCTGACATGCCAACAGGATCTGGACACAGGACCGCGGACCCGAAGGTGCACCGGCCGGAGCCCGAGGCCTAAAAAGGCGGTCCATGGCAGCAAGACACTCTTGCACCTATTGGGGAGTCGCCGACGGACTCGGATAAGGCGGGTAGGCCGCGGGACTCCCAGGCTCCAAAGGAGCCTCAGGGGCAGAACCCCTGTCCCCCTCATCTGCATCCGAGGATCGATGGGGGGACGTCGGAGAGCGAACACGCTTCTTCAACTTCTTTCAATGTCGTCGCTTACCGGAATCCGAGGGCGAAGATTTGGAGCCCGGGGACGGACGACTTCGGCCCCGCAAGCGGACCCAGAAATGGTCCCTGGACCCGGAGCGGCAGCGGGACGAATGCTGGGTCTCCAGCAGTTTCCGGCGCCGCTCTCTCAAGGCCTTCGGGCCATGGCTAGACAGTTCCGGCAAGCCCAGGAGTG
Source organism: Lissotriton vulgaris (assembly GCF_964263255.1). Taxonomy (NCBI): domain Eukaryota; kingdom Metazoa; phylum Chordata; class Amphibia; order Caudata; family Salamandridae; genus Lissotriton; species Lissotriton vulgaris. The sequence continues at coordinate 234,753,754 of NC_141689.1, forward strand.
GTGGTCAGTCTCCAGGCAGTAAAGCCAAACGTCACAGGGTCTGCCACTGATATATTGCGACGGCAGGCCCCGCAGGATTTAAATCCAGGCATCCCTACGTGCACCAGAAGAACAAGGTTTGGTAGACAAAAGTCTCAAAAGAATCGTCAAAAAGTGACTACGGTACGTGCTCAATCCGGATCTGAGCTTTCTGGTGCCGAAAAAGAAAGAACTGACATCAGCGTGCATGGGTGGCGCCTAAGTAGACACCATGACGTCATCTCGGCGCATACGACGCCAGCGACGTATGCGGAGCCGCAGGGCGCCACCTACTGACACGCAGGGGTACTGCTGAGCAAAACTTTCCGGATCCAGTCTGACTGGGGATATTCTAAGGTAAGGAATCTATCACTAAAATGTCTCTTTCAGATTAGTTCCTATAATATATAGGGCAATCTCCTCCCATGATTTTGTAGGTAGTCTTCTTGACACCATATGTTGGACTCTGGCTTGCGTGGACTTGGCACACACAGTACAGTCACGCACCACCCATTCCAGCTGCCTAACCATGCCGAGCCACCAGAAAGAACTGCGCATTCTCTCTTTGCATTTAGTCAGACCCTGATGTGCCTCTTGGGAGAGATTAAAAAGTAAGTCTGTAAAGCTGAGAAGTGGCATGAGTCTAGTTCCCCTGAAAAGCAAATCGTTGCTGGTGGACAATTCATCATACACACACAAGTAGTTGCAACCTTGATTCCTGAACCTCCAACCTTGCCTTATACATTGCATTACTTCCCTCAGCATCTTATCCTTAGCCTACTCTTCACACCACTTCTCCTCAGTTATAACATCGACTTCATAAACACATTCTGAATCTTCATCATGATCAATTTCTTCATCTGCTACGGGATCCATTCTGGTAATGCATCCCCCACAGTATTACAACCACCTGGCAAATATTCAGTGGTAAAGTAATACAATTAACCATTTGGGTATGCAGCTAGAAATAAGATCCACCTTTTTTGTTGTTATTGTAAAACAGGGGTCTCCAAACATGTCCTGGAGGGCCGGATCCATGCCAGATTTTTTGGATACCCCCATTAAAATACATGTAGTAATTTAAAAAATCTGGCATGGATCCGGCCCTCCAGGACCGGTTTGGAGACCCCTATTGTAAAAGAACCACAATGAGAGAGGCTTGTGATCAGTCCTCATTGTAAATGATGACCCCCACAAGAATTTCTTGAATTTCTTTACCGACCAACAGACAGCCAGGGCCCTCCCTCTTGATGATGGAATACCTATATTCCACATCCTGAAGACCTCCTGAGATTAACATAATGGTGTTGGTACATGTTCCCCTACTTGTTGGAGCACCACTCCCAACCCTTTTAAACTGGCATCAGTGGTAATAATGGATTTCTTTTTTAGGATCGACGTTTCTCAACTTTAGAGCTGCACTGAGACATTCCTTAAGTAATCGAAATTTCTCCTCACAACTAGCATTCCAGGAAAATGTAATGCCTTTCGTTAAGCGGCATCTCATGTTATTGCTCAGGCCAGCAAAATCTTCAATGAATTTTGCATAAAACTCCATCATACCTAAAAACTTCATTGACCCCTCACAGGATATTGGAGCACTCATGCGCATTATGGTGTCAGCCAAATCAGCTTTAGAAAAGACCCCCTCACCAGAGACAGTATGACCTAAGTAACTGATAGATTTGATTCCAAACCTGTAATTTTCTGGCTTTACCGTGAGATTACAATCAGAATGTCCCCCCATGACAGGTCTCACCCTCGTAGCATGTTCTTCTGTATCTTTGCCAAAACCAAAATATCGTCTTGATAGACGCAGACTCCAGCAATACCCTGGAGATCCTTCTCCACAGCATGCTGAAATACTGATTCACCAGCTCAAACGGCAATCTAACAAACCTAAATGTCCCATAGGGCATTATTGAAAGTCGTTGGGTCTCTTGAACTTTCTTTCAGCTCAATCTGGTGTTAACCTGAGGTCAAATCAATGGTACAGGAAACAGTGGCCCCTCCCAACATTAATACTAACTCAGTGATATTCAGAAGCTGGTACCTGTCCATCACCACACATTTGTTTAAATGCCTTCGATCCACACACAGGTGCAAACTGCCACTGGATTTCCTGGCAACGACAATCGGAGTGAGCCACTCCATTCCTTTCACCTCCTCAATAATACCCCAAGCCTTCAGTTTAATTATCTCAATTTTTAGCTTGTAACGTATGGAAATAGGGACATTTCGAACCTTATAGGGCGTGCCTGATCAATGCGTCGGATCTCATGTTCGTAAGAATTTAAACATCCCAATTCTTCCCCCTAACACAGCAGGAAACACTTGCTTGAGTCGTCCCACTAACTGTACTTCATTATTGTTATTCACTTCAGAAAAACCTCCTTTTGTAATATAGGATTGGCGCTGCTGGAATCCAGCATAACTTCCAAGTCACCCTGATGAGACCAACTTTTAATATTGTCCCCTTTCTTGGAGACATAGATTTTAACATGTGAGGAGTTGTTTATATTCAATAAGCCCAACAAAGTATCCACACAATTTCTTGGCCTCACCCCAGTATGCACATGACTTGATGCCAGGTTTGAATAAATTGACTTTGTGCTGCAACATGTTTTTGTAATTGGAGATTATTGTAATCTTCGCCCCAGAATCAAATAAGACATCTGTTGTCATACCCTCGATGGAAATAGTATCTATAGGGCTGTTTTTTACCTTATTTTTGACAACACCATCAATCTGCAAAACAATTTGCTCACACACAAAATCCATGTCATCATAAATTAGATCACGGTCTTCACAGACGTCTTCAACTTTGGGCTTAGAAGTTTGCACAGTGCAGCAAAATTACCTTTCTTTTTGACTTTGAACAGAGTACATTAAATGCTGGACACCTCTTATCATTAGGAAGATGTCCTGTCTGAATACAACAATACCTTCTACCCACAGAAGTAGATCTTCTCTTGCTGTCACTCATCAGGCGTTGTTGCCAATTTTCTAATCTTTTCTTTAACAATACTGACCCCTTGATCCTTTTTGATGACACCAATGCACTCAATAGAGTGTTCAACACGTTTAGCAACAATGAGAACTTCATCCAGGGTAGATCCGTCCTTTAGCCAGAGTTCATCCCCAATTCTCTCCATACCACACCCTGCCATGAACTGATGCCTAATTTGTTCATCTGTCATATTACCAAATTTAAATGACAAAGCGAGTCTGCGTAAATCAGTAACTTATCCTTCAGTGGACTCACCACTTTTCTAAAGTCTTCAGGCAAATTGGCGTTGCTCAAGAATAGTGAGAACTTTCGGTAGAAAATGATCATACCGTTTCTTTATGCACAATTTGTATTCATTCAAGTATTCCAAGTCCGAATGTGACGGTCGAGGGAGATGGTCAAAAATGTCTTGCCCTTCTAAGCCCAAGCAGTGCAATAATAAAGAAGCCTTCCTTTCTGCATCCAAGGACGCTTACTTCCATTTCAATGGAGGAGAACCTGGGGTCGTCAAAGAATGGAGGGGTTGTAATGTTTTGCATAATGGCTTACTAGTAGTGAATAACTCTTTGATGAACTAGGAATGTCAGATAGCTAACACACTTAGCTACTACACTTCACCAAAGTTGACAAAGTCACAAGCAAAACAAGTTTATTGTTGAAATAGTGTGTCACTGTTAACAAGTGTGCCTGCCACTGAACCTACACAAAGAAAAAAATGAGATCAGCACACATGTGTGTGCCACTGAAATAGCACGCTGATCAAAACCTAGTAAAAATAAATCTGCCAATCTGGCTCCAAAGTGTGCACACAATGAAGGTGCACGCAGAGGCAAATTAAGATTACCCTCACTGCACAGGAAGAGTGTGCGTGTCACTGTCTGATGTACCAAAAACTGTACAGACAGGACACACGCTAACAACTGAGTGTATCACTGTAGATACAGAACATACTGAAGTTGAGGTTTTCACTGCAGCAACATGGAAACAAGACACACCAGAGAAGTGCAAGTCACTGTAAATTATCTCCGGTCACTCCAGAAGGTGAGTGCATTACAGCTGGACAAATGAGTGTTTCACTGCAGTGCAATATTGAGCAACTGTCACCACCTCATCTGTAACTGGATGCACAAGTGTGCGTATCACTGTAGTGAGATAGGAGAACAGGACACGCCAGTGGAAGTGTGCGGGTCACTGTGAATGTTCCCTGGACACGCCAGAAATTGACTGTATCCTGTAGTTAATTGAAAACATGCAGGGCAATGAACTTACTAGGCAGCTAGCGTGCAGCCATTCTAGTCTGTGGGCCATAACAGAAACGCACTACTTAGTCATCAATACCAGTAGCATAGAGGAAGGAAGCGGCGCTCATATGGAGCTTTATTCTCTTAAACTCTCCCGCTTCCACTTACTCCTACAGAGTTTTGCAGAAAGAAACAATGGAGAGCGACAAATTTGAAGCACGCTTACGTTTCCTCTTACTCTGGCATAGGTAAGTGGAGTGAAACGGCAAACAATGTCAGCACGTGCGCCACTGATACATGCAAGTCCCGGTGCGCGGCAACCATGGCAATTTGAAACAATTTACAACAGAGTAAGCACGATGCTTAACCTCAATCGTGCATTGCCTTTATGAGAAACAAGATAAACACAATCCCATTCTCGGGCCTTTCAGATTAGGTTGATGGAGAAGCAGAAAGCAGGGTTCTTAAGGATTACCATGGTAATCAAAACTAGAGTGAAGAAAAAGAAATAAAGTATGCATGGAGTTTCTAACAACATACCAAGCAAGGCTCAAACAGCAGTCTTTTACATACGTAGTTCTCTTTTTTTTTTGTCCTCATATTTGCCACCAGATAGAATGACTCCAGATGGAAACTCTCAACTCTGCCAACACAAAAACCTTAATGTGCGCCCTAGAATATTTTGTTATATGTATGGCCTTCGAGAAGTCTCCCAGAGGTGGGTTTTCTACTAGTCCAACTCCCCTGTTCGATGTTCCTGTACCTTGTCCTGGGGAGGACCAGACCGCAAACCCCTGGCTTAATCATTGGACGTTTGGTGTCTAACTGTCCGACCATTTAAGCAACGGTGCCCAGATCTTTTCCGCCTCCTCTCCACCACATCGGAGATCTATTTTACTGATAGCCATGATGTTCTTTAAACAATCTGCAAACCTAGGAGGGGTTGGGGATTTCCATTCTTTGCATATCTCTCTTCTGGCGATGACAATCACATAAAATATAAACTGAGTGGTATTATCTGTCAAATCATATTCTTCTAACAGGCCCATAAGGATCAATCTAGGGCTACCTGTAATTGTTCTAACCAGTACCTCCCCCAAGAAGGTGTAGACCGATAACCAGTAGTTTTTGATCTCACTACATTCTACAAAAATATGTATATCATCTGCCTCTGCATGTTTACATCTGGGGCATACATGTAGTGTTCCAGATATTTTTGAGAGCTTGGAGGGGGTCCAGTACACCCTGTGTGCCGTGAAAAGATGGTTTTGTCTAAGATTAGCGGGTTTTATTGTTTTTTGAGATATTGCAAATAAATCTAACCACACCTCCAATTGCTTCTCCGGATCTTCTCCTATTATGTCTCCCCAGAGTTTCGCAATCTCTGCCTCTTGACTTTCATTTGCCCTAATTAGTGCATTATACCACGCTGAGACCTCACCCTTCCAACCTATTTGTCTGTCTGCTAGGTCTAAAAAGTCACAGCCTTCAGTTTCTGACATCCAGTTTTGGCTTCCCCACCATGATGATAACTGATAATATTTAAACCTAGCAAGAGATCCTCCTGTTATATTGGATAAGGATGCCCAGTCTATTAGTTCTTGATTCACCAGGAGATCTCCCAAGCGATTTAAACCCGCCTCTCTCAGGGGGAATGAGAGTCTATCTAATAAACATTCTGGTGTTCCGGGGGAGTCCCAGATTGGTGCCGAAAAATTGTAATATGGGATCTTCCATATTTTACATGCTGTTTGCCAAACTTTTAGGGCTGTTAGTAAAATTTTGAGGCGGACTTTTTTGTAGAATTTTTGGGCGCCAAATTTAAACAAGAAAAATTCGAAGCCCTGAGGTAAGTCAGATAATAGAGCTTGAAACAAACGACCATGTGACGATGCGTCTAATTTATTGGGCAGGAGTCTAAATTTTTTTAAGTGAAATGCATGACAGTAAGTAAGCAAATCAGGGAGGGCCAATCCTCCTATTTTTAGCCCTCTCCTTAACTTCTTCCAAGCAATTCTAGGAGACTTGGATGCCCAAATAAATGAACTTATTTTCCCCTGAAGGTTTGAAATATCTTTATTGTGGAATGTTAGCGGAATACTGTTAAATAAGAATGTCACTTTTGGTAATACTACCATTTTAATTAAATTAACTCTTCCATAAATACTAAGAGGAAGATTAGACCATCTTTGAAGGAGTTTAGTTATATCTTTCACCACGACCTGCCAAGACGGTTTAGGTATGTCTAGTAGATCTTGAGTAATATGTATACCTAAGTATCTAATCTTGATCTTTACATCAGGAATGGGGATAGGACTATTCCAGTTCATTATGTCTGTTTTATTTTTGTTGATGCCGTATCCTGAGACTGCTCCATATTCTTCTGCAAGAGTAAATAACTTTGGGATCGCTTCTAATGGGTTGGTAGTATATAACAACAAGTCATCAGCATATAACGCAGTTTTAAGTTCCAGCCCACCCATATTAAAAGGAGAAATTGTTGGGTCAGATCTAATCACCGTAACAAAAGGCTCTATATATAAATCAAAAAGGAGAGGAGACAGGGGACAGCCCTGCCTCGTCCCTCTCGACATCTCGAACCAGTCTGACAAGGCCCCGTTGACTAAAACCTTAGCTCGTGGATATCCGTAAAGGTTTTTAACAGCCTGAATAAAAGGTGGTGGAAAACCAAACCTTGTTAGGGTATCCCACAAAAATACCCAGTTGACTTGGTCGAAAGCCTTCGCGGCATCAATTGCCACGATGGTGAGTGGCAATCCCTTAATTACAGCATAATCTATTGCGCCTATGACCTGAAAGGTCAGCTCATTAAGTTGTCGTCCTGGAATGAAGCCCCTTTGGTCAGGGTGAATAACAGTTTTAATAACTTTAGATAGTCTTTCGGCCAAAATTCCAGAAAATATTTTAAGGTCCGAGTTTAAGAGAGATATGGGTCTATATGATTCTATATTCTTTGGATCTTTGTTTGGTTTTGCGATTAGGGTGATGGTGGCCTCAAACCAGGAATGTGGGATATCCCATTTTAGCTGATAGATGTTATTAAAAAGAGTCAATAAGTGTGGAGTGATCTCGCCCTCATAATCTTTATAAATCTCTGTTGGCAGACCGTCAGGGCCTGGGGCTTTATTCCTACTCATTTTCTTTAATTGAGCTCTTATTTCCCCCTCAGTGATATCTCTTGACAGGGTCCTCTTGTCTTCTTCGTTCAATTGGGGTAATGCCCTTTGTTCCACCACTTCTCTAAGTCTTCTATGCCGACCTTGATGTTTTCTTGATATAACTCTTCCATAAATCCTCTGGCTTCCTCCCTAATTTCTTCTTCCTTAAATAACTGGTTTCCAGAGGCCCTTTGGATCAAGGTGTCAATGTTATTTCTGGTCCTGTCTACTCTTGCTTTCCACGCCAGAAGTGCCCCACATCTTTCTCCGTATTCAAAGTTTTTTAGTTTGCTAACTTCCCATCTGTCGTGAATCTGTTTGTCAGCGCTGGCTTTAAGACTCAACTGTAGCTCAAAAAGTTCTTACATACGTAGTTCTCGCCCTCAGTCCTGATGGTAAACACCAAATCTTCACAGGATGTAGATGATAGGCAAGTGGAAAACAGCACGCTGGTGTTGGGATCATCTTAGCATCCTGCCGACTACCGCAGTGTGGCAATTCAAGATTACAGCTCAATGAAGAACACAGAGGAGCCACCAAATTAAAGGTTCTTTATTTCACAAGAAGATCCCATCCTTCCTTAGTCAAAGGTCAGCTTCTGTAACTGACTCAATCTCAAACAGTAATATTCTCTGGCCAGAGCACAGCACTCCAATTGACATAGCAGAGTTACATGTTCAGGCTGACACAAGTTGCTGGGTTACAGATTGCAACCTAGTTACCACAGCACCTGGGTGCAAGGAATGTCAGAATTACTTTATACGGTCTTTATGTTATTCTAGACTGCCACAGCCTAAGATTGGGTAGTCATTTTTTTCATGCTGGCCCCCTAACTTCTTGAACAATTTGCCTCTTTATTTGATAGAAAAATAAGCAACTGCAGCTTTTTGCGAAATTGCTGAAAACCGGATTGTTTTCTAAATTCTTAGTTTAGACTTTGGTTTTAGAGGTTTACTGCCTATCACCATTAAACTCATTAGGGTGTATTTGCGCTTAAAAAAAAGACTCAACAGGATTGTCATCTACATAATACAACTGTGATATAAACAGCATTGTTTAGAGTTGTTCATTGAAGATATTGCAGGAAACAGGGGAGCCTGTCCTAATACAGAAAAAAAGCAAAGAACAACATAACTGTGAAGCCAAGTAAATACACCTTAGGTGGAATAAAAGGACTGGTTTGTAAGCAACAGTTGTGCAGTAGAACCTTTAGTGCACAAGTGTTCATGTCTGAAGAGCTTGGAAACTATTACCGTACAGGCTAGTAGAGAGTTTGAAATGATTCTGTGTGACCCAAGAGAAATGCCATCTCACGTGATTTGTCTTGTAGACAAAGACTTAAAACTGTAGAAATACGTGCATAAAAGCTCTTAAAGAAGTACTTTGCAATTTATAAAACTCATGAATTGACAGCATGAGATGAATGCAAGTTCACTGAAGCTTGAATCACTGTTACTGTGTAATCTGATTATTGATATAATTGTTCAATATAATGAACCCAGTTATTGAAAGTGACAGGTGTTGGATAGTGCTTGAAATATTAATTACAGGGTGAAAACATGTGAAATGTTATTCATCATACACTAAGAAATATTCTTTATTGACCAATAAAGAGTTAAACCAGTGGACACAAACTTTTAATATATGTTGGAGGTTACAAAAGCATCCTTACTTTTTTTCAGTAACATATGTAGTATCCTTGGCATAAATTAACTTCTGAGCGGTATACTGCAAATCATACTAACTGTACATGTAGGTATATTGATGCGGTCAAGTCCTTTTTAATATTTCTAATGGGGTTTGGGTACATGTCCATCCACGTAAAAGTTTCTTGTTATTTTAGGAAGTGTAAAAACAGCTCCTTCGAGGTCTTTGGTAAGTATGACTTGACAACCCAGACGCGAGTTCTCCTGGAGTAGCGGAGCCATGTCCAGCATATCTTCTTCTCTGTAATAAGAAAAGAAAAGGAAAAATTAAGTTACCACCCACCCTTTGAAGCATTTGACTGTACCAAGTTACTACTGGTCTACATTTCGAAGACACAACTCCGATCTCATCTACAGACCGCCCGGGCAGAACAAGGACTTCATTGATGAAATCCCAGATCTCACCACCACCCCTCATCCATCTGTGATGCCCACACCACCCTCTTGGTTGACTTCAACCTCCCAGATAAAATTAGCTAAAAAATATATCAAGAGACACCCTTATCATAACACAGAGCATGGTGCAGCATGTCCCACAACCAGTTCACTCCAAAAACCACATCCTCAACCTTCTCAAACTCACCAAAAATCAAAAGACACCACCCGTAGCCCTAGATTGGACTGACCACTTTGTCAATTCTATCTCCCTGCTCAGCGTTCTATCAGCAAAGCAACTCATCTCTTACCCTATCAACACCCTTCTAAACAACCTCAACATTATTTTTGTAAAACTATGGGGCCGATTCACAAAGGGCCTCTGCATTCTTGGTGGAGGCACCGCTGTCGTGCTGGGGACCCCTCACTGGTCACAGGACCTCCGCAATGAGTAACAGCAGGGCGGAGGTCCGGCCACAAGTGTGAAGAGCTTTTGTGAATTGGCCCCTAAGTGAAGATCCATACCCCAATTGAAACATGCAAGTGTAAGACAAAGCCTTCAACACCCTGGTACTCTAAAGACCTTGCAGACAAATATCAATCCACAGACGGGAATAAAAATGAAAGCAAAGTATTATACCAACACCATCAATGAAGCAGAATGCTTTTCAAGGCCATCACTGAAACAGTGCTAGACCTACCTACTTATCACTCTGCAGAAAAGTACAATCCCCTCAACCTCTTCTTCAGTGGAAAATTACAGAAGATCCAACAGCACATCAACAGCCTGCTTCATCATTTACGCCCTCCTCTTCCCAAAGAATCCTGTAATTGTCAGCCTTCAAAGTACTATCTCTCACAAATCTTGCCAACATACTCAACTCCCTTAAAGCCACTTCTTGGGAAGATGTCTCCTAATCTCTTTCTGTATAAAAGCTCTCTCTTTGAGAGCTCTCTTTCTCCTACTTGCCAATGTAAACACTTCCCTCACTGAAGGCATCTTTCCAGAAGCTCTCAGAACAGATATTCCCACTATTAAACAACTCTAATATCCTTACCAGCTACCAGACTATCACTCACCTACCATTTATCAGCAAGATTACTGAAAAAGCAGTCTCACCTATACTATATATCCTTTCAAACTTGTGTTAAGACATCTGAGGTATGGTGGCATTTAGGAGTAGTTGCATACAGGATGCTTCTTTGTGACTGGCTAAAGTTTTCTGACACGGATTGTCTACTAAAGTGACACTGTCTGTGGCATTTAAGGCCTAGTTTTAGTAATGCTACTTTCTGAAGATTACCAACGCACTCCCAATGGGGAATGATTCAAGCAAGTCAGGCTATGAAAGGTACCAATGGTTGAGAACTGTAGTTACAGGTAAGCAAGTTGTTTCTTGCACACAAAGTACAAGAAGGCACTGTTTTAGAGACATCTGACATCGCTGCTATATTTTACACATCCTGTTGTCTTATTTAATTTAATTTTCCTTATCCCCTGTTTTTAACTGTTTGCTCCACTTGCTTGCATGATAATTGTATATAACCACCGCTTCTTTGGCGGGTCCCTTCACAACTATTCCTATTAGTTGGAGGACATCTTGGGGGAGAGAAGGACGCCTGGCGGCGCCATCTTTGTTGACGGTCTAGTCGTCATAAGGACGCTACACCTCTACTTAAGGCGGGTAAATCATTCGGCCAGTCTTTAGAACTGACCAGCTGCACGAATTTAAATCAGAGCGTGTCGCACCTACTAGCGCAATCTTGCGAGCTTCGCTGCTATATTTTAAACATCCTGTTGCCTTATTTTTTTAATTTAATATTTTCCTTACCCCCTGTTTTTAACTGTTTGCCCCACTTGCTTGCACGATAATTGTATATAACCACCGCTTCTTTGGCGGGTCCCTTCACGACTATTCCCATTAGTTGGAGGACATCTTGGGGGGGAGAAGGACGCCTGGCGGCGCCATCTTTGTTGACGGTGTAGTCGTCATAAGGACGCTAGACCTCTACTTAAGGCGGTCATGCTGACGCGCAGCGGGCTCGCCGGATTTCCGCCGGAGTTACGCCTGAGTTCAGCCCGTCTGCGCCCGTCAGCGCTAAGGAGGCGCCAGAAGCCAGATTTGCTGCTCCCCGGTTAACCATCGCTCCAGGATGTGAGTTGTACTCCAGAGCCACACTGTTATCCCTTAAACCCCTTTTCCGCCCCTGTTTTCATACCAGAGACCCGGATAGGGTAATTTGCGATTGTACTGCTCCATTGGAGATAGATATCAAACGCACAGACTCACGTAAAACATCCAGGACACAAATAGAAACTGGGCATTTAGCTAAACCGGGCTTTCTAATTAACGCGAGATCGCTTGTCAAAAACAATGTAGCCTTCAGGGATTTTGTTCTCGCTAGAGACCCCCCTTGGTTCTTCATTACGGAGACCTGGGGCTCTGAAATGGCTGGCCCCGACCTGGTGGACGCTATGCCTGAAGGATATGCTCTGTCCAGGCTCGATCGCGAGCATCGGAGAGGGGGTGGTCTCGGGATTATCTGCAAAGAGAAATTTATTTGCCGTATTGACCCGCTAACATGCCCCTCGGACAAGTTGGAGGCCCTGTATTTTTCTATACAGCCGAACTCCACTACATCCATTTCTGGCATTCTATGTTACAGGCCCCCTGGCCCTCGATCCACGTTCACCAATGATTTGCTTCTATTATTAGAGCCCTTTGTAAATAGAGCATGCTTCACTCTTCTAGGTGACTTCAACATTCACCTTGAAAAGGTTGAGGATACCGACACAACTTCCCTTGTGGAAGGTCTGCAGGCATATGGCTTTACTCAACTAGTGACCAGTGCAACTCATCTAGCTGGTCATGCGCTCAATGGTATTTTCACGAACGATGATAGGTTCACCATAGAGACCCCCATCCCTCTCTCGTGGTCTGACCACTTAGCTGTCCCTTTCATCCTAAATAGGTCTGTGACAGTTGCATCCGGAGGAAACTCATGGGAGATCAGGAGAGACTTTAGAGAGGTCAACAATGATACGTTGGCCCCGCTGTTTCCTACGGTCAGTACCTGTCCGAGTTTAGACCCGGATGTGGCTGCTCAGTGTTGGTCGAATGGGCTGGGGAGAGCGATAGACATCTTGGCACCCCCTCAAAGGCACTATACTGCCAGAAAAACTCCATCCGCCCCCTGGTACTCTGAACGACTCAGAGGGCTGCGGCAGATTTGCAGACAAAAGGAGAGGGCCTGTCTTGCTGCGCACAATGTTTTGAATAAATCACAGCACAAATCGGCGCTCAAGGATTATAAAAAAAGCCATAATGGAAGAAAAAAGGAACTATTTTAATAAGATCACTGCCGGGCCGAGATCAGCTAGGGAGCTCTTTAAAACCATAAAGTCCCTTTCGGTCCCCAAGGCAGCTAACTCTGTGATTGAATCACAGTTGTTATGTAACAACATTGCGGACTTCTTTTTAACCAAAATAGCTGATATTCACTCCTCATTGGATATCCTTAACCAAAAACTGAATAGTGAAGCTGACCCCCTTGCCCTTACACTTCACTCCGATGATACGAACACAGACGGAGGTTCCAGCCCCACTCCCCTTTTTCTGAAATTTCCCGCGCTGTCCTGGAAGGAATTAAATTGCACCCTTGACGCTATCAAATCCTGCTCTCCTCTGGACCCCTGCCCTTTGAAAACCCTAAAGGCCTGTAGAGGCATCTTATTACCGTCCCTTCTCGATATAAACAGCGCTATCACGGAGGGGATTTTCCCTCAAGTGTGGAAACTTGCTGTGGTTAAACCACTTCTTAAGAAGGCCTCTCTGAACCCTGAGGTGCTAAAAAACTTCCGGCCGATTTCACTACTACCAGCACCGGCAAAAATTCTTGAAGCTCATTTAAACCGGCATTTGACAGCATTTCTGGAAAGGGAGAATCGCCTGGATTCCTCTCAGCATGGATTCCGCGCATCCCTCAGTACGGAGACTGCTCTTATGGTGGTAGTAAATAATATTAGATCTGAGGTGGACAAGCAAGACAATTTTGTTGGTCTTGCTGGATTTAACAGCAGCCTTCGATACCCTGTCCCCCTCTATCCTGGTGGATAGACTGAGGGGGATAGGGGTAACTGGCAGTGCGCTGAATCTTTTGGCCTCTTTTCTGAGCCAGAGACAGCAAAAAGTGAAATTGGGTGATTTTATGTCCCCCACCGTGACGGTGCAATGTGGAGTCCCACAGGGATCGGCCCTTAGCCCGGTTTTGTTTAATGTAAATGTGACCCCCCATGCCAAAATAATAAGAGAATTTGGATATCAGGTGTTATCTTACGCCGATGACACACAGATCATTGTCTCGACAAATCAGCCTGAGCAAGACTGTGCAGCAAAATTTAGGACCTGCATGGAATCAGTATCATCATGGATGATAAGGAATTTTCTTAAGCTCAATGGTGAGAAAACAGAGGTGCTGGTAATTGGTAGGAATCAAGATCTGTGGAATGAGGAATGGTGGCCCGCTTCCTTGGGCGAATGTCCTCGCCCTGCCAAATTCGTTAAGAATTTAGGCGTTATCATAGATCCTACCCTGTCATTTGATCGACAGGTCAATAAAACGGTTGGCATCTGCTGTACCATTATTCGGACCTTGAAGAAGATAGCCCCTTTTCTTTCCCCCGAGGTGCGTAAACAATCTACGGTCGCCCTGGTATTATCCAGGATCGACTATTGTAACTCTCTTTATGGCGGTATAAATCAGAAGGAGATTCAAAAATTACAGGTAATCCAAAATGCGGCTGCCAGATTAGTTTTGAATCTGCCCAGGAGATCATCAGCGACGGCGGCAAGAAGGGAACTGCACTGGCTGCCCATTCAGGCGAGAATCTCAATAAGATCCTTTGCTTCGCCCACAGTGTATTCTTCGGAGCAGGCCCAGAAGGGGTCAAATCCTTATTGAAATCTTACACTCCAAGCAGATCCCTTCGATCTGCCACTAAAAATTTACTCATAGTTCCGAGGGTTAATAAGGTGAGATGGGGCGGTAGAGCTTTTTCCTCGCTCGCTCCAAAATTATGGAACTCACTCCCGCCCGAAATTGCTAGACAGCCGTCTTTGACAGTTTTTTCGTAAACTTATAAAAACGTGGCTGTTCTCCTTATCTTATTAGCCTCGATTCTCCTAGTCTTTTCCACTCTCTTATGTTCTGCCAGTGGTTATGTTTATGTTGTTTCCATCTGATAGCGCCTTGATGCCCTTTTGGGGGCTAAGTTCCTCTCTAGTGCTTTACAAATACTCCATTATTATTATTAACACTGGTAATGTTGATGGGTTTGCCTCCAGTGACACTGAGGACATCCACACACTGATGCACAGTTGACCTCATATTATTTGGTTTGTCCACTGTAAACACAGCAGTAGCTACAGCTGTTTGCAGCCTCTCAAAGCTAGGAAAGTTTGGTTTAGGACAGTGAAACAATTAGGAGCTAAAACAGATGATGCGCCGTAGATGGGGTAAGGAATATGCTGGAAGAAAAATTCAGGACCAAAAGCACAGTTGTGTCTTAGGGGTGTTTGTAATAGACCATGCAGACTGTGACTCATTGACCGAAGCAAAATCCTTGCGCAAACCTGGTTGCTTTTGACCCATATGAGACTTGTCGTTAGAATGCAAGTGAGTCGAAGACAAGGAGCAAAATCCTCACACAATCTGGGCACCTAAGGAGAGATAGGTAACAAAGTTCTAGCATTTACAGTTTTTAAGTTAGCTGAATTCCAAACACTCCATTGCCCAAGGCATTATAAATACCATTGCATTCTTCACTGCAAATGGTCCAAAAGTATTTTTGTCTCAAATAAAAAAACGAAAAATACGATAGCCGGAAGCAATGAGAGTAATAAGTGAAGGAAAAAGTGAAAAAAACAACCTGAATTCAGCACTCTGATGATATGCAAGTTGTGACATGTTTTTCAGCAACTAAAAATATAACCAATTCTTTTTCAGTAGGTAAATATTCACTTTGAAACTGGTCCCAAGATGTGTGTTTCCGGCCCAGGGAAGACCAGGCTTGACAGTTCGGGCTGGACTGTTCCCATGAGGCACAGGGTCAAGACTGATTTGCATATAGCTGGGTCTGAACTGGGGTGGCGAAGTAAGCTAAAGAACGATGATGGATTCAACCCAGATCTGTGACTGGGGGTGAGTGTCTGGAAATTTTCAACACTCTGTCCATCATCTACTTGTGATTGGTAAATATTCACTGACCAGGCATTTTGATTACCAACATGAAAACGTGACTAGATGCAAGACTGTAAGAGACTATCAGATACTAGTTTTTGTCCCAAAACAAGAAACCCTTCAGAAAAGCCACTGATTTCACAGCAGTTATAACAGAATTAAGATATTTTGATACATGTTGAAAAATCAAATCTTTTTATATCCATCTTTGGTCTTATGCTAGTCATATCGACTTTTTCTGGTCTGCTCTTACTTTGCTTTTGAGGAACTTCACAACATGCCCAGATTTTGTTATTGGAGCAATCATTTCCATTTTGAACAGAGCTTAGTATACTCGGCTCAAGGCTCTGACAATGTTTGTAGTGAATTTACAATTTAAAGAAAATGGCTAACAGCATCATGCAAAAACTAACCACTAGATAAGCAATAGCCTGATTGTGTTACCTTTCATCGGGAACTGGGAGCTTACTGTGGTATTCCTCGCTCACATACACATGGCAGGTTGAACAGGCAAGTGAAGCTTCACAGGCACCTTAAAAACAAATGCAAATTTTCCAAGTACCACAAAAGAGCCTAAAGGCATTAGGCACATTTCACATAATAAAATTATTTATCAAATTTAATTTGATCAAATTATTTTCATTTGACTCCTCAGATCAGACATTACATATAATATGTTCAGCCAACAGCCTTAATTTTAAACAGTGTGAGGCAACAACACCCGTTTTCTCCCAGTAATCTTTGCTTGTAACAAGTAAGAGGACTTCGAGCCACTGACACAGGTTGAAGGCGCAGAGACCTTATAGTATTTGGACAGATGGAAAGGAGGTCAGAGAAGGTTAGATGTTGGTGTAGTTATAGATCATTGGCATCACAGCACCCCTCGTTTTGTGGTTTCCGGTGTAGTCTGGGGAGATCCCTTCATCCATCCTACATAACGTCTTAGTAGCATAGTAGTCTATGAAGGTGAATACTCTCCTGTGACAGGATGAGACTGGCAGTGTTCAGGGGGGCATTCTGGCTTCTCTTTGTCAATTGTGCCCAAATCTGTTACTAACCAATGGGTATCTGTGCCATAGGGCTCGGTGTTGACAATCAAGGAGCAGTGTATCAGTATATCTTTAATATGCTGCCGTTACCCAAGAAGTACTGCATTCGTTTAGCTTCTTCCTGGACCCCTTTTCATCATAGAAACAGTCCAACCCGAACGGCCAGGTCCTTCCTAAACTGGAACACAAGCAACCTAGAAGGCACTGGAAAGCTGTTTTTCATTGGACGCTCACTGTGCCACTGGAACCAAGCTATGCTTGACTGAAGTTCGGGCTGTACTGTTCCCATGAGGAACAAGGTCAAGGGTGATTTGCATATGACTGGGTCCAAACAGAGTACTGCATGGTAGGTAAAAAACAAAGGATAGGGATGGGGCCCGAGCAATTGACTGTGGTTGAGATTAATTCAAGCATTCCACCCATCACCTTGTTGCTTTTGCATTAGATGCCCTCCCTAATTGTGCCGGGTATGCCCAGTCGTGTGAGTCACATGCTTTCCAGTGGATCCTAGGTTGCTTGTGTTCCAGTTCACGGAGGACCTACCTAGCAAACTTGCTGTGAACTGACAGTGGTAGCATGTTCAGGTTGGTGGGTTGGGTTGGATTCTTCCGCTGTGACATCCCATGCCACCAGAAAGCAGTATTTTCCCACTCCCCTTTGAGTCGGTTCATTGGGATCTATTCTGCATCTACCATGTCGGGATCCCGATTCCCTGCCCCTCGGGGCAGGCTAGTCGAGAAAAAGTCTATCTGTATGGTTTGAGCACGCCTGAGACTCTGTCTCTCCTTCAGCCAGTTCCAGGAGCTCTCCTGACTGTCAAAGAAATGTGAAGTACTCGCAACCCAAGTAACTGAGGAGAGAGCTAATGACTGGCCAGTAGGGAGTTAGGGGAGATGTCACCCAGGGGTGGCCTCAGCGCCAATGAGCAGTGTGCCCACTCTACCGCAAATCATAGCAACAAATCTTCCGCTGGGACCCAGGATTTGAGCTATGCTGTTGTGCACTGGGTCAGGTTGGACAGTTCTGCAACCTCCAGCACTCATTTGTGCGCCAGGAGAGGACCTCGACAACTTTTACCTTGGAAGATTTATAGTGTGTTGTCCATCCAGATAGCCTGCCCCCTGCCTCAGTAACTCTTCCCACCACATTTCTAAAGCCACAGTGAAGGAGGGACAGGTTAAGGCTCACTTCGTCTATCTTACCTTCTAATGATGAATGTGTTTTCTGTATGGCCTGCAGGATAATGGAGGTTGCATTATCCAGCACTTCCTCCCAGCCTAATGTGGGAGCTCTCCAGAACTCCCTTTTTGAGGCTTTAACCTTTGTTACTGGAGACTCAGTGGCAATGGCTTTCCTCCCTCCATGAGTGGGCAGAAAGGAGGGAGCAGCATCAGTAAGCCCTAGTTCAGATCTCCTGTGACTTCATTATGGGTAAAGTCAAAGCAGGCCCGTCAAGTGGCCAGGCAACCATGGGCAAGCTCATCTAACCTGGTTCAGCAGTCCAAAATGGCCCCAGACCAACAGGAATATTTGGGCCACCCAGTTGAGCAAAAAAGGTAGGCCGCAGCACAACCAATACCCCAGCAGTTCCTGTGACCTTGTCTCTTGTTGGCATATTGGCATATAGGCAGTCAGGCACACAGCCAGAAAACCCCAGACCGTTGGCCAACTCAAGGAATAAAGCGTCCCAGAGGACAAGAGTGGCACTAGGTCTCCTAGCTGGGTGTAGCTCAGCTCCGACTAAGCTGAGAGAGCTACTCCAAATACAGCCCCAACCTCAAAGCTCCAGCAGACCGTCTGACAGGATAGCTAGTATAGTAATCTATTTAGGACTGTGTCTGGATTGATTCCATGTTTATTAAGCCAGCAGATTCTGTTGGATTATAAGGGTAGAAGGTAGTTACACAGAACTCACAAATGAGCCCCTGCCATCTTTGGTGGCTATGCCACAACCCACCGAAGAGAGAGTATTGCCTCAGTTGACAATTGAGGTAAATAGCATCAACAGAGTACTTTTTATGTTTAAAGTATTTTATTGAAGCAGGGTGGGGTAGGACACAATAGGGCAAGAAAAAGATAAACCACAGGAACCGCACAATCGGTGCGTATTATACAGCAGATACAACAAAGCAGTTACAACTTTTCAATAGGCTTCATCCGACTCGGGAACACAGCTTTCGCGCCTGTGGTCACATACAAATAGTGAGGGGGGGAGGGGAGGGGGAGGGAAGGAAGGACGGGGGAGGGGAGAGGAAGAGAAAATTAGGGGGGGGGCAAAGAAAAAAAAAAAAAAGGGGGGGGGGGGAGGGGAAAAAAAGGGGGGAAGGGTGGAGAAGCATCCCCGCTCCAAAAACCTACTTAACCATACAGAACCCCCCCAACTACCATACCCCAACCCACCCCCTGTACTGTGCCATTACCTTCAGCTCTCTCTTCATTCGACCCTCTAGTAATCCCCGCTATACAATGCCAACCCCGTCCGGTCAGACAGGCGGGTCCGGTGGCGGCGTCAGCCGTAACAACCTAAGGTATCTGGGACAGGTGATCTCCCGAAACTCAGAGCATAACAGGCTATGAAAGGGCGCCCACAGTTCCTCAAAGGTATCAGTATCTCCCAGGGCTACTAAGGACATCTTCTCCATTCCAAGGACATGCCATAATCTATGCAGCCAGCCAACTACAGAGGGAAGTGTGGTAGTGCGCCAATGTATGAGAATATTTTGCACCGCTGACCCCAGAGCAATCGCGATCTGTCTACCCCTCTTGGACCTAAGGGGATACATCAACCCATTTGGCAACCCCAGTAGAACATAGGCAGGGAACCTCGGCAGTTCTATCCCAAAGCATTTGTCCACCTCACCCAAGACCTCTTCCCAATAAGGAGCCAGAAGGGGGCATTCCCACAGTATGTGTGTTAGTGTACCAGTATTGCCACAGTTGCGCCAGCACGTCCCTGGTATTGCCCTGTCCATCTCGTGCAGTTTCTCCGGAGTGCGGTACCAGTAGGTCGAGATCTTGGTGAAGGTCTCCGTAAGACCCGTGTGATAGGCCGAGTGACGTGCGCGGAAGGAGATGTGTTCCCATTCCTTGTGGCTCAACACTCGCCCGAGCTCCCGCTCCCATCGTTCCCGACCGGGGTTGTGAATGTGAAAGGAGGGGGGCTGCAGCATTTTATACAAATCTGAGATCAGTTTAGCGTCCGACGTGCGAGTGATTAACCAGCGCTCATACACCGTGATCTCCCGGTTTGCCGTATCGCGCACCTGGGGTTGTAGTGCCCAGTGACGCGCCTGCATGTATCGCATGCGCTCCGCCTCTGGGAGGCCGTAATCCCGCCGCAAGTCCTGGAAGGGGACAACTCCTTCAGGGCTGTACAAATGATACAAAGTGCAGCAGCGGGCCGCCCGCCAGCGCTCGTAAGCACCGTGCTCCATCCCGGGGCCGAAGTCCGGGTTGCCAATGAGCGGCGTAAAGGGAGAGGGGAAGGTAGTAAGCTCGTGCCTAACAGCCACCGAGTCCCACGTCCGGAGCGGGACCCGCGTCACCAAAGACGCGTAGAGGTTAGGGGGTCGAAGGGCCCGCTTCAAGAATGGTATTTCCTGTAGCGTCCTACCCGCCACCGCCTGATCCTGGAACAGCCAGTGCTTATCAGACTCCCACCGGCTCCATTCCACCAGATAGCGGAGTTGGGCGGCCTGGTAATATTTCCGCAAGTCCGGTATCCCCAGCCCCCCAGAGTCGGGCGCCAGCATAGCGATGCTCCTCTTGATCCTCGGCCTGCGGCCCTGCCATACAAACCGTGCGATGGCAGACTGGGTCTCCGCGAGCCACCCCGCGGGGGGCTGGAGCGGCAACGCTCTGAAGAGGTAAAGCACCTGAGGCAAGAGGGTCATCTTCACCGCGGCCACCCTACCTAGCAGCGACAGCGTACCCTTATCCCACCGGCCTAATTCCTCCCTGATTTTCGTGCTCAAAGCCGCATAATTGACCGTGACCATCTCCGGGAGGGAGGGCGCCAACAGGATCCCTAAATACGGAATCCGGTCCTTGGACCAGCTCAGAGGGTAAAGCCTCTGTAGTTCCGCTCTGGTGGCGCTAGCAAGCGAAATGTCAAGGGCGGCTGACTTCCCCAGGTTCACCTTGAAGCCCGCCACGTCGGCGAATAGGTCCAGTTCCGCAATGCAAGCCGGTAGCGACCTCTGCGGGTCATCTAGTGTCAGAATGACATCATCCGCGTACAGGCTGATCGCATGATGGAATTCACCCATCTTGACACCGACAATGTCGGGGTTCTGCCTAACCCTTTGAGCAAATGGCTCCATGTATAGGGCAAAGAGCAAAGGGGACAGTGGGCACCCCTGTCGCGTACCCCGTTCAATGGGAAAGGGCTGAGAACTGCCTCCGTTCACTCGGACTACTGCAGATGGGAACCGGTAACAATTGAAGATCAGATGCCGGAACTTCTCACCGATCCCGAACTTGCCCAGGACCTTCTCTAGGTAGGGCCAATGCACCCTATCGAAAGCCTTCTCCGCGTCTATGGACAGGAGCATCCTCTCCCCTGGGATCCTGGAGGCCTTCTCAAGGATGTGGGTCACCCTCTTTGTAATATCTACTGTTTGCCTACCAGGCACAAAGCCCGCTTGGTCCGAATCAACCATGCCCGGGAGATGCAGTGCCAGACGTGCAGCTAATATGCTGGTGAACACTTTCAAATCCGTGTTCAGCAGCGAGATAGGACGGTAGGACCCACAGGCGGTCCTGTCCTTGCCCGGCTTCGGGATCACGGAGACCGTGGCCTGAAGAAATTCGGAGGGGATGGCTCCCGGCTCCGCAAAGGAGTTGAAAAGGCGGGTCAGTAGAGGCGCCAACTCCTGACAGAAGGTCTTATAAAACAGAGGGATAAAGCCATCCGGTCCTGGGGCCTTGCCCGGTTTGAGCCGGGATATCGCCGTGATCACCTCCTCGACACGGATGTCGCGTTCCAAATACTGAGCCTGATCCGGCGTTAACGACGGGAGCGGCACCGAATCCAGATAGTCCACCTCAGCCTGGGCAGAGGAGGCCTCTCCAGTGTAGAGGTCAGCGTAAAAGCTGCGAAAGACGTCTGCTATTTGCTCGTCAGCCGTGACCCTACCTCCGGTCGGGTCAACCAGTTCCTTCACTCGGTGCTGTTGGTGTTGCACCCTGAGTTTGTTGGCCAAGAGCCGCCCGCACCGATCGCCCCCCGTGTAATATTTGTGTTTCAGGCGGAGCATCGCATACTCCGCCCGGTCCGTGTCCAGGGCTGCCAAGAGTTTCCGTGCCGCCTTCAGCTGCCTCCAAACCCTGGGGGCCCCTGTCCTATGATGAACCTGTTCCAGCTCCCTCACCTGCCGGGTGAGCTCATCCCTCTTGAGCGGTCGGTCCTTATTCTCGGCCGAGGAGATAGCTATAAATTCGCCCCGGAGCACAGCCTTCAGGGCTGCCCACTGTGTCGCACGAGAGGTATCCTCATTATCGTTCACACTCTGAAAATCCAAAATGGCCGCGCGGATCTGGTCCACTATCGACCGCCTATGCAATAGCGTGTCTCGGAGCCGCCAGACCCCTCTCGGCCGAACCGCCGGCGGCAGAGTGAAAGCGCCCTCCACCGGCGCGTGGTCGGAAAGAGAGGACCCCCATATCTGCGTTCGAAGCCAAAAGAAGCATTGGACCCGACACAAGTAGATGGTCCAGTCGCGCATAGGACCTGTGAGCATGTGAGAAGTAGGAGTATGCGCGGGTGGTAGGGTGAAGGTGGCGCCACATGTCATGTAAGTCCAGCTCCTCAAGTCGAGTGCGAATCGAGCCCGAAAGCTCACCCAACTGGTGGCGCCGCTGCACAGACCTGTCCATCGCCGCATCGAAAACTAGGTTCAAATCACCCCCCAACACTATGTGCCTATCAGAGGTGGACGCCACGTCCTCCAGTGCCCTGTGCAGGAATTGGTCCTGGTGGTCATTGGGGCAGTAGATGGAGCCAACGGTCAGTGCTAAACCCCCCATCTTGATCTTATATGCCAGAAGTCTCCCTTTCTGTTCCGCTACCTTGTACAAGACCTCTCCCCTGAACCCCCTAGAGAACAAGATCGCCACCCCTGCCGTTTTAGAAGCGCTAGAGGAGAACAGCTGCGTGGGGAACTTGGGGGTACGCATTCTTGAGCAGTCCTTAGCCAGCAAATGGGTCTCCTGCAACAGGCAGATATCCGCCTGTGAGTTTTCCAACAAAGATAACACAGCCCGCCTCTTAACCGGATTATTCAGCCCTTTCACATTTAGAGTGATCACGTTAAGAGCCATCAGGGAGGGGAATCGATGGGGCACATACCAAGAAGCAAAGCCCAGCAGGCAAACATGGAAGTCACCACACGAGGCCTCAGCACAGAGCAACTTTGAACATTCCCATGGCACAGTACAGTCCCCGAACCCCAACACCCCGCAACTGGAAAGACCCCCCCCTCCCCCCCGAGATCCCACACAACCAAATCCACACCACTCCCAACAACAAACCCCCCCATTAGGCCCCGAAATCAAGGCATCCCCCCGCCAGTCCTGTCCCCGCACCCCACTTCTCAAACTTTGCAAAAAAGACATTGTCCCAGTCCGGTCCTTATCGGACAAGGCCGTGGTAAATCAGTCTAGTGGACGTCCAGCCACCACCTCCAGCACTCGCCATTCCTCCCCGCCCTCCCCCCGAATCCCCGCACCTGCAAAAAGAACAAGCTAGAGCAGACTCCCCCCGGAGTAAGTTCAGGCCGTTAGGGCCACTTCGCCATTCGCCGCCACTCTGGAGGCCTCCTGGATGGAGCTCCTCTCTCCCACCTGCTGCCATCCGTCACGAGTGCTTCGCCTCCGACGCGGAGCCGGGGTATCCGTATCTGATGCTGTGAGACCCAGCACCGCGCAGACATCCTGGAGGGACCGGAGCTGGTGCAAAGTACAGTTCCATCGAAAAATCAGGCGGAAAGGGTGCCCCCAAGAGTACTGTGTCCCTTGCTCCCGAAGGAAGTCAGTAGCGATCTTGAACGATTTCCTCTTTTGCAGCGTAACCGTGGATAAGTCCTGGTACAGGGTCACAGGGTGGTCTCGGAATCGGAAAGGCTGCTGCCCACGCGCTTCTCGGAGGATCCGCTCCTTCAGGGGGAAGTCCGGGAGGAAGGCCAGAATGTCCGGGGCGGGTGCCGTGGCTCTGCGGGGGCGACCCACCCGATGTGCTCGGTCTATGCGGATCCGAAAGTCGTCCGACTCCCCCAGAATTGCACGAAAGAGGGCCACCAGGTATGCAGTCACGTCTTCACCCTCCTCGCCGGACGGCACTCCGCGGACCCTGATGTTATTCCGCCTGGACCGATTTTCAAGGTCCTCGGCGTGGGCCTGCAATTCAATCTGTTGTTCCCGCAGTCGCAGGACCTCCTGCTGCAGATGGGTGATCTCCTCGTCCCTGGAGTGACCCGCTTCCTCCACTGTATTGACACGCTCCCCCAGGGAGTCCATCTCTCTCCGTACTTCACGGACCTCCCCGGCCACCTCACGCTTGAGCGTTTGAAAGTCCTCCCATAGGGAGCTGAAGAGCGCCTCAAGAAATGATCTTGTCACCGGGGGCTCTCCGTCATCTGCACCCCTGGCCGGGGCCGGGGAGGTCGTGGTGGGTTGAGTTCCTCCACTACGCAGGGCGCCGCACCCCAGCATGTCCGGCAAGGTTCGGTCACCCCTTCTCTGTCCTCTAGCGTTCGACATTGCAGCTGAGTAGAGGACGTCGAGGCTTTCTGTCCGGCAAAGAGAGCAGCCGTAACGGCGCAGCTATACACCAGTCGGGGGCAGCGCCACACAAAGAGCACTAGGAAGGCCGAGCTGCCAGGCCGGAGTTCACAAAATGGCCGCCCTGTGATATCGAGAGGCCAACGCCCAAGATGGAGGTCCCTTCCCCGTCTCGGGTCCGGTAGCTAGAAATCCAGCCGGTAGGCAGCCTCACGGAGCGATGGTCGCCGGGGACAGCAATCCCGGGGGAAGATCTGCTCCAGGAGCACAATTCCACTGCTCCACCACCGACGACTGGCCGGAGCGGCCTCTCAGGACGAGCCCCCTCAAGCCACGGGCCGGCGTAGCAGGTCGATGCCGGCTCCGCCTCCGCCCATCACCTCCGCTCAGCTCCGCTCCGTGCATCCGTCGTTGGACAGCTCCGTGTCGCTCGCGAAGTCGCCGCCGACTCCCACTCCGACAGCACAGGCACTACAGCGGACCTCGCACAGGCGGCAGAGCACTCCGTCAGGCTCCGAGGGTCGGGGGTCTCGCGGCTCCCGGCTCACACACAGGCCTCTCAGCGGGCTTCGACCCAAGCTATTCCGGCCAGGATCTCACCCCCGACGGGGCAAACAAGGCTCAGCAGTCGCTCCACACCTCTACCGGGGGCACCAGGCTCAGTCGCCGCGTGATCCGGGGGGGAATCAGGGGTTACGAGCGGTGCAGGATTTCAGGGGTCCGGGAGCTCTCAGCGAGTGCGACCTCTCAGCCCGCCATCTTGGCCACGCCCCCCAGAGTACTTTTTAAAATCATCGATAAATATCTGACCCCACTCGGATGGGTAGGTGTCCTTCTCTGTAGCATTACATTTGCCAATTCTTTTAGTGACTGAATTATTTCTTCCTCAGAAAAGAGGAAGATTAGATCCTGCTCTGTTTTCCTAAAAGAGAAGAAATCTGCAGGCTGCACAAGAACCCTTCATTTCATCTTCTGAAGTAGTTGCTGAATTTTTATATAGATACTGAAAATGGGAATATAAAACCCATTTATCTCCATAGCATCAGATGTGAGAAAATCAGTGTTTAAGTCTCTAATGTTAGAAATCATATTCCTGAAGACCAGAGCCATAGTTTGTCATGCCAATAATTTCCCAGCAAGTTCTCCATCTACATACAACCATTGACCAATCTTTTGAGAAATGAATAGCTCTTCCTCCTGGAGAACTATATTCATTCTTTGATAATTAATAAACTGAGAGTTCAATTTCCTGTGTGTATTATAGAAAGCCTAATTTGAGATTCTTGGTAATCCTTATTAAACCAAGTATCAGAAAACAGAACTCTCTTAGAAAAACTTCCCCTTCATCTTAGAGCCACCTACTTAGTACTTGAATTCGGAAAGAAACTGAAGACATGACTCTTTACCTAGACCTCAGACTCGCCAGCTCAGTCCCCTCCTTTCTAGCGTCTGGACACCATCCCAAGTGAAATGTATTTTATATTCTCTAGTCTATCAACAATATCTTATTTGGAAACGTCCCCTTCTTCTCCAGTGTGAACCACCCACCACCCTAAGGCTCTGGAAGGGCCATCTTGTTGTTGTTGGTGGTCTTGTCACCCACCCCTTAACCTGAAAGCCCCACCCAGCTTGATGCGTTGATTGGCACCTATAGCACGGGAAATTGGTGACCGTTCCCTCTGCCCGAGACGTCTTGTGTTTAGCACTTCCATACTCTTACCATTTGCCTACCTCTCCCCACATACCCACCCCTCGCCACAGCTCAATATTCATAATATCATTATCTCATAAGATAAATACTTCTGCAAGACTATATATATATATATATATATATATATATAAATATAATTTACTCCCATGTTGCAGTTCTTTAAGAAAGTCCTGAACATTAACAAGATTGAAAAAGCCTGTTAGAAGCCATTTGCTAACACATATAGCTTTGCAATTTGAGTTACCATGGTTTGAACACCAACAGATTTAAATAGTGGAATCATCTGCTTAGATTAGCATCTTCATTTGGAGATTTAAAAGGAGTGATCCAAATAAATCTACAAAACCTAATGTGCTAGCAAGCTTGAAGAACTTGGATTTCATGATAGCAGTCACTACTCTCTCTTTTATGCGATAATCATCAAAGTTTACTAATACAGTTATTGGATTTGTTCTGTTCTCATGTGTTCTGTACTAAATAGCCAGATTTTAAGATTTTGCGATTTAAGATTTTAGCTCTATCCTCTCTGTGACTTCTGGCGAGTCTTAGATTAGACTTTCTAGAGTGGTTTTCAAGATCTTCTAGTTGCAACTTGCTTTCGGGTATTCTGATGATGATCCTCAATATTGAAGAGTGTTTGCTCATGCTCTTAATTTGGGATCCAATTCTGCCAAGCCTGAGTGAGATCTCTTGGATTTGGAGACTTAGCGAAAAGGCCATGTCATTCTGATTTGACCCAATCAATTGCATTTTTGAAAGGATATTCTACAGCATGGTCATGATTAACACAGCATGACTTGATTTATCTGGCTGTGAAGAATCGGTTATCTGAGACAAAGGAGGCTGGGTTGATTTTAGAAGAGAGAGCAAATACATTGCGCTATGTTTTGGAACACTATCTAAACACTCCTGTGCCCTAATAGAGGCATTACCATTTGGTTTTGATGCTAGTATAGAGTTAGTCTGAGCAGGGATTTGGGACACATTATGAGAATTATGATTAGCTTTTCTTTGAGCTGGGGGGAAGAGTACATGATCCAAGCAAAATAAGAGGTTGTTGTTTTTCCATGGATAACCCTGTTTTTAACTTTCAGCCAAAATGCGCGTCTGTTGGAAGGCTGGGGTTTATTTAAAAAAAAACAATAAAAACGTATTATGTCCACAGAAGTCCAGCCCTTCTTCCTGTCCGTTAACACAGAATTCAGAACCAGTGTACCCCTAAAAGGGGGAGGATATGGGGGGGGACGACAGGGGGTCTAGATTAAGGAGACCCCTTTCCTTTATTTTGTGACTTCTAATAGATTGTTTGAATCACTTGGTTAAATAGTTATTTCCGGAGATGAGTAAGGAAGGTGATATGCTTTGAAGAGAGCCCTTTGTTAAGTATAAAGCCTTCCATTTCTCACGTTGGCACAACATCTGAGGAACACCCTGTGGATTAAATTGCTGTTTCTCAACCAGTTTAGAGTTATTGGGTATCCTTGATATTGTCAGGTCAGTCTCATCTCCTATAAGGTACAATTCTGTGACATTGTGACGGATATCATCTATACTTAGCCTGGCCAGGTCCTTATTTGAAGCTTGTGACATTGCTGCAGTTTTTGTGCTTGGTTTAATCTGGTGTAGTGTGGCCTTTCATAGGGCTACTGAACTACCTTTATCTCTTTGCACTGACTTAGTGATATAGATGTGAAATAAAAGAACAAGCATTGGCAAAGCCAACAGGTCTCGCCTATGTAAGAACTATTGGCTTTACCAATGTGTTTCAGCCATGTTTTACACCAGCGTGGCTATGGAGTTGCGTAGAGTGGCGTGCAGTGGGGTGGCGTGGAGGAGACTGGACTGGCGTACAGTGTTACAGAGTACAGTGGTGTAGAGTGCAGGGCATAGAATTCAGTGGCATACAATGCAGCATTGTAGAATGCAGTGGCATAGATTAGTGTTGGATAGCAGAGCACATTGGCATAGAGTGCAGTGGTGTAGAGTGGCACAGAGTGTAGTGGCTTAGGGTGCAGAGCAGACTAGAGTGGCATAGAGTGCAGTAGCGTAGAGCGGTGAAGAGTCGAGTATAGTGCCGCAGAGTAGAGTATGGGGCAGTAGAGCGCAGTGGCATAGAGTGCACTATTGCCGAGTAGTGTGTCGTAGAGTGCAGTGGCATAAGGTAGAGTGCCATAGAGAGTAGTGGTGTAAGTACAATGGAGTAGAGTGCAGTGGCATGGTGTAGACTGCAGTGGCAGAGAGTACAGTGGAGCAGAGTGGAGTAGGGTGTAATGGCGTACAGTGCAGTGGCGTATAGTAGACTGTTTCAGAGCAGAGTCAAGTGGTGCATGGTAGAGTGCACTGGGGTAGAGTTTACTGGCAAAGAGACAAGTGGCATAGAGTGCAGTGTTGCAGAGTGGCGCAGAGAAGAGTGAAGTTATGAAGAGTGGAGTGGCCTAGACTGTAGTGATGTAGAGTGCAGTGGCAAAGAGTGCACTGATGTAGAGCAGATTGGCATAGAATGTAGTGGCATAGAGTGGAGTAGTGCAGAGTGGAATAGAGTGCAGTGACGCCGAGTGCAGTGGAGTGGTGTAAAGTGGAGTGGTGCAGAGCAGAGTGAAGTCGAGTAGAACCGTGTCGCATAGAGTGGAAAATGCATGGTGTGGTAGCACACTGCCTTAAAAGACAGAAAATTTACAATAGAAATGATCATTACAATTGCACAGACATACAGTTTTACTAATAAAACTATACAATTTACAAATACTTGTTCAGTTTATTTAAATGTTGTGTGCTTGAAAAAAAAAGTTCTACCCCATCCAGCAAGATTGTCATATAAATACTCTCACTTTGAAGTCAGACAAAGAAAAGTAAAAACCAAGCTTCCTCAAAAGACAAAGCCAGACATTTGACCACTGAACAGCAAATGTGACAAGATAACAAGATTTACAGGCCTGTTTACATAAAGGAGCACTCATGGAACAATACAAGTAGATGTAGTGTGAAAAGGCTTTGTTCCTTGGGAGGGACGAACTCACCCTGGAAAGTCTAAAACAAAAAAATTAGCAAATAGAAAGCCAGAAAATGGTAGTTACAAACCACAAAACCAATGGTAAGCAATGGGCGGAACGCATTCCTAGAGAAGCTTTGTGAATATCCCCAAGATATCTTTAGCAAACCAGACGATTTCGACCTAAAAAAGAAATCCAAAGCCAGGTGTCCATAGGCTGTCTACAGTTCTCCCTTCGGCCGATTAAAAAACAAATCTTTTACCCAACACTTCTCTCTACTCCAATTTGTCACGTTCCCTTGACCTCCTTAGCTCCCACTCAGATCTTACTTTGAGTTGTCCAATATGTCGGTCCAGCTTCCGGAGCAAACTGTGCCTATTTCCTAACACTTGTCTAGGAATCGTGTTGTGGACCTTGAGAGCTAGTAGTACTTCTGTGTCATATGTGTTCTGATCCTGCAGTAAATTTGGGTTTGGTGTTACCCGCCAGCACCTTTTCATGTCTCAGTCAATGCACACCTAACTCAAGGGGGGAGAGAGGTGTCACCGAGTAGCACAGTTAAGAGTGCATAGAGGGGAGCCACCGTAGAACTCTGCTATTGGCTAGCTCTGCTCGGTTTGGTTCGACTTCATCAGAATATCGAGAGGAAGCAGCTTGCAGGGCGTAACAGGGAGCTTGGAGGTAATTGCTGCAGTGGCCCAGTGACTTTGTGGCTTCGCTTCTCTTACGCTCACATCATGATCTACAGCTGGCCATGATGCAGGGAGGAATGGTCTTAAGTAATGCTAGGCTAAAGCATTTGTTATCCCGCCTCTCGAACAGTAAAGCGCTGTGCTCTATGGAATGTGTTCAGACTTAATCTGAAAAATAATTTCCTGAATCCTTAATAATAATAATAATGATTATTCAAAATATAGTTACAGTTTCATGTTTATCAACTGACTACCGCAGAAAATCCATGACACTGCATCTCTCAAACATGTGTATTCATCTTGCCTGTGCTCCGTAATCCAATTAGTCGGGATCTAAATACTTTTATAAGATCATAATTATTGCAAATTATATTTATCTTAGCTTTCTAAAGTGTCAAGAGAAGGATGTACTTTCCCTGCCTCACTATGCATCCACGACGTTCCACATGCCCTTCTTGTTTATGAATGTGTGTCACACAGCATGGCCTTAGTCAGCTCTGTCTGCAGCTGACCGCAATGCACCCTTTTTAGGTCTCGCCAAGCGTAAGACTGCGCACATGCGCAGTCCCGGCGGCGAGACTTAATGAGATAGAGTGATTTTCTCTAGCGAGGTTAAGCCCCGCATCACCGTTCATGCTAAACGGTGGCCAGCCATTGGAAAAGAGGTGTTAGTGACGTTCTTCTCTTTTAGCCCCGTCCTTTTCAGACTGGCTTCCTTAACTTACTGCTGTGGTAAAAGCTTTCTTATCTTCTTTATGGGGCCATCTGTTTCGCTGCATTAAGAAGATAAAGCTTTTACCATACACGTAAGTCAGGCCAATCCAGTCTGAAAAGGACGGGGCTAAAAGAGAAAAGTCTACGTCATGCCGAGCGCTTGTTCCGAGCGCTTGGTTTTTAACCAGCCACACTTCTGTACAAACTACTGTACTCGTATGAATTGGTGCATACATATTTGTAGGTCGCTGTGCATAAATGAATGATACTTTAATAGGTGTTCCCACAGTAAAATTGAATCGTACATTAAGATAGCATTACTTTTAATATTCATTGCACATCTGCCATACATTAGTTTCATTCAGTTGTGTGTTATTGTTTTATCCTTCATTCAGACGAACTTTGATCAGGTATGCCGGACCATTAATCTGTTGAGTCCTTAATGCGCTGTTGAATCATGAATTGGCAGTCGCGCGCCGACTGGGTGAACTGAGAGTGATGTCGCTCGCTGGATTCCCCTGTCGCCCGGTGCGCGTTCCCCCTCCCCGCGCTCCCCAAACACGCTGGCGGCGGATGAAAGGCTGGGTTGAGGTTCTGCCCGCGCCAGCCAGCCTTTCATCCAGAGCCGTGCTCAGCGATGCTGACAGCTGAGCACTTTTACTCCTTGTTCATCGTTCTCTTGATATTCTAATGAGGGCGCACTGCAGGCTGTGGTTACCGGCCACGACCCCCCACCCCCTCCTCCGGATTCCCTCACGCCTTTGCCCACAACCCTCTACCCCCGGAAATCAATCGCCCCATTCACTGAAAAGTTCAATTTGGTTTTTCTTTGCAGTTTCTACCTTAAAGAGTCCAAGAGCAGTCGGCGCTGGCTGGTCTTCCTAGAAGGTGAGTGACACCTAGCCCCCGCCCCCATCGCCACCTCTCCCCCAGATCTAGTTGACAGTCCCACCTCACGCCCCTTACGCTTTACACCCTCTCGCTGCATGGTCCCGGGTTTTAGTTCTTGGTGCTTCTTGTAGGGCTGCATGCTGTACACGTTTAGAAGTAATGTCTCCTTGTTAGAATTGCCTTTTGTCCTATTTCAATTGACGTGTAATAAACTGTGGGGCGTAGTGCCGTTTGTAAATGACAATGCCATTTATTTATCTGTTTTCAAAACGAACACATCAATATAAATTTTGTCATTTGCAATGCCAATAGCTCTAACTTTTGCAAAGAACCGTTGCATTGTAAATGCTTGTTTTCTTTAGGAGCACAGCTGTGTTCTACTTCTGCTCCACGAAATAGAAAGATGAGTGGTGTGACAAAGGATGGGCTCTAATAGGAAATGCTTGCAACAACTTTGTGTACAATAAGCCAAAAGTCCTTGCCATTGGCTGGTGCACAAAGCGATGGGATATCTGGCGTTTTAGCACAGGCTTAGTTTAGTGGGATTAATATTTTTTCAAATTTTACTTTGCGGTTTTATTTTTCTTAGAAAAGTTTCATCGTTTGTGTGAGAAAGTTTCTCTTTTGCAGGCCTAGCCCCTCCCTTTTTGCCTGGTTTTGAAATGGTTTCAAATATAGTGTGCTTTCTGACGGGCTGTAGGCAGTCAGCCACCACCAGACATAGTTCTGGACCCCTATGTAGAGATTCTCTGCTCTCTGGGACCACAAACAAATGCGACCCCCAGCCTCTGCTGGTAGCAGGAGATGGCAGCCCCTGGTTTTATACCCCCACTTTGGGTGGGAAAACTGACAGAAACTATTCTAAAGAATAGGAGGGTGGCATAATAGAGAGTGTGGTCACCCCAGATGAGTTGCCCATTGGCCCTACCTAATACTTCTGTAAAATGGCTCCTAAATTTAGTATTTAGCCGATTCCCCACACCTAGAACTCAGATCTGCGACGACCTAAGAAGAAAGAAGACGACTCTGCATAGAAGCCTGAAGACTAGGACAACTGCCTTGGCCCCAGCCCTACCGACCTGTCTCCAGCTTCTGCGAACGTACGACCCGTCTTGCAGCCAGTGACCTCCGAAACTCCTGTTGTCCTCGAAAAAGACACCAATCTCTCGTGGACAGCAGACCTGTCCTGAGAAACCTACTCCAAGGACTTTGGATCCAGGCGGATCTGCATCTCCTACCCACTCTGCACCCGACGCCCAAGACCGGAGTCTGAATGGCTCAAATGTGCAGTGAAGTCTCCCCAGCGATACTGAACTCCTATCCAGCATTGGCTGACCTCTCCTGATCTCCACAATGGCACCTGCAGTGTGAATTAATAGGCTCCCCTGACCGCAACCCCTGGGCCTTGGTGAGCTGAACAGATGGTGCCCCAACAACTCCCTCCATCCCAACTTACCTCTGCCGTCGGTGGCCTTCCTCTTGCACCTGTGGTGTCACACCTGCAGCCTTTTTGTCATAAGAATCCTCATTGAAAAGCATTGGGCAACCGACGGCGAAATTGCACCCTGCACCTGGCCGTCCCTGTGCCGCTAGTGATGAATGTTTTGTGCTGATTTGTAGCCCCTCCACCCCTCGTGCTTAACCACACCCTAAAGCCTTGCCCCTGCAACCGATCTACTTACCTGCAAGAAGTGTGGCTCCAAGCACCCTCCGTCTCCATTGAAAGCATTGGATCGGACTTCGATTTTGACCTCGGCACCCAGCAGCCCGTGTGCCGCTGGTGGTGCAGTTTTGGTACTTATCTGACCCTTGGCTCTTGCTGAAATTTGGCTCCAAAGACTGGGATTGTAAGGTTACCTGTTTAACCGTAATATTGTTTTCCCCATAGGTTAACATTGGACTGTGTTAAAAAGGTTCAAAGTGTTGATTTTTCGAAGTGAAAAGTATTTTTCATTAAAATCATACTTACCTTATTTCGAAGATCTTGATCTTACAATAAACTACAGAGTATAATTTTCTAAAATTGGTCTGGATCTCCTCCTTGAGTCGTGTGTCCATTATTGATCACTGTTGTGCAATAAATGCCTTGCACTCCTCTGTGTTAGGCTTAAGGATGTTCGCCCACACTAAAACTAACAGAGCACTTTGGGTTTTACTTTAAGCCCTGTACACTTTTGGGGAACCCCTGGACTCTGTGCACGGTATTACGACCTACTGGCAATATATACAGAGCCAGCTTCCTACTGTTTGTTATAAAAGATTTATCATGAACTCATAATGCCATATGATTCAAAATTGCTCAATACAAAACAATGTGTAAGACCAAAATTATTTGCATTTGTTTGGGTAGGTTCCTAAATGGGAAGTTCTTTTTCGAAGAAGGTTTTTAAACTAACAAACCAAATGCAAATTATATATTTAGATCATCTGTTAATTCAAGTGGCATCACGGAACACTAACAACATATTCGCCACTGAAAATTTGTTTTCAAAAGCAGTTAATTTTAAGACCTGAAGTCATGATAAGCTTCAACAATTTCCTCAACCAATAAAGGCAAAAATAACCTAGGCAGGACGAGGAAACTCTGTACAGAGTATCAACAAAAGTCAAATCTAGTATTCAGTTCAAGAATTGGAGTAAATCAACAGATGGTAAGTGGAGTTCTTCTAATGGAGGAATCGGGTGTTTCATTTGCAACCATCCGAGGAAAGGAGGCCTGGGGATTTCAAATCCTGTTTGAGCAGCAAAGGCAAAACATATATTAGTTAGCTCTGAGAGTTTCTAATGCTGCCATCACATTTTCATTAATCTACATAAAGGAGTTATTGGGAAGTTGATATTAAAGCCTTGAGAAAAAACATGAAAGCAGTATGTCGCAATAACAAATTAAAAAAAGTCAACTATTAACGTACGCAAATAAACCACTTGTGAATGCATTAGTAACAGATCTTAATGAGCTTTGTAAACATTTATGAAAGTTTGAATATTGACATTATAATAATAAATGTAAAATACGATTTCCTAAGAAACACGTCAATACATTTACTCAAATGAATAGGTTAAGAATATCTCATTTTTTATTATTATTTTTTTTAACTTTTTCAGTACCTTCAAATTATTTTTCTATTAGTGTGTATCATTACACCAGAGAGATGGCTGGTGTAGAGGAGGGCAGCAAGCACTGTTCTTAGATTCTCCCTTTTACCCTTTACTTGATTACATTTCCTCCAGTTCATCAACTTAATGTTTCTCCCTTGATTCAAGTGTCCTGGACAGCAGCTAGATTCTTAACCTCAAAGATCGGTTCAAATGGGACAAGGGGTGTCTACTGATAGATCAGCGAACTGCGACCATTGTAGTAACTCCCAAAGCGGGCAGACCAGCTGATCGCTGTGACTCGTACATGCCAATCTCCCTATTGAACATGGAGGTTAAAATCTTTGCTAAGGTATTGGTAAACCGACTTCTAGAGCCAATCACAAATTTGACACACCGAGACCAGTCTGGTTTTAGGCCACATCGGAGTATCCGACTCAATCTTAGACTTTTATATGGGGTAATGCATTTAGTAAGAACCAATCCAGGGTTGGAAGCAGTGCTATTATCCCTCGACGGTTGCATGGCGTTCGACAGTATAGAATGGCACTATCTATTCGAGGTTCTGAAGCAGTTCGGATTTGGCCCTGAATTTCAATCTTGGTTTAAATTGGTATATAAAGCTCCACTGGCCAGACTCTGAGTGAACGGTTCAGTATCCCGCACATAAGCACTTCATAAAGGAACACGGCAGGGGTGCCCTCTCTCCCTGATACTATTTGCACTGGCGTTGGAACCACTGGCAACATGGGTGAGGGGGGGCCCAGTGATCTTTGGGATTAATGGAGGGAGGGGGAATCAATGAGAAGAGATAATTTCGTTATATGCTGACGATGTCCTACTGTATGCGACAAGGCCGCGATTCACAGTGTACCGGCTACTACAAATCCTTAAATTATTTGAGGGATACTCAGGATGCCAGATTAACTGAGATAAATCTCTTTTATGCATGTTATCAAATGGACCGCCGCTGATACTCGGTGCAGATACCAACCTACAGGTTAGAGAACGTTTTAAGTACCTGGGTATACAGATAGCTAAAACAGATGCTGAATTTCTGGCAGAGAACCTACAACCGCAGCTAGACAGATTGAGGAGGGA
Organism: Lissotriton vulgaris; assembly: GCF_964263255.1. Lineage (NCBI taxonomy): Eukaryota > Metazoa > Chordata > Amphibia > Caudata > Salamandridae > Lissotriton > Lissotriton vulgaris. The sequence continues at coordinate 234,789,546 of NC_141689.1, forward strand.
TGTTGTCCACTGGAGAACACAGCCAATATCCCTTATGAGGAGTGGTTCTCTTCAAAATGATGTCGCTTCCCCGAATGTTGTATATTCTGCAGAACACTCATGCCCAGTACCGGACACATTCTTTAGAGATGTAGACGGGGTGCTAAGGCCATTATTGTGGAACGGACGGGGTTCAAGGATCGCATTAGTCAAGTTACAAAGAGGTGTGTATGAAGGTGGTCTGGCCATACCTGACATCCAGAAGTACTACTGGGCATCACAGCTAATGGTAATCAATGACTGGGTATTCACGCACAGGAGTGACCCGGCATACCGCGTGGACATTGGGCGATGCGGGCCAGAGGATACTTAGGTGCACTGTGTGCATGCGAAGTGCATAAACGTATGCTGCCGCATACTAAGACCGTGATAGATGTATGTGATTAAACAGCTTTGTGGGATAGTGAGCTACTTCGAGAAGTGGGGAAAGCTATAGGGGTTTGGTAAAAGGAAACTGATTGATATAGTACTTCTGGGAGATCTATGGCGGGGACAGGCCCTGATTGCGTTCTCTGATCTACAAAAAGAGTATCAGCTAGCTGAGTCGGAACAGAATCGATACATACAACCGAGACATGCACTGCGCAAACATCTAAAAGAAGGGAAGCATCTCCCCAAATACAGCCCATTAGAAGGAGGACTAGTGTTAGATCCAAAACCCAAAAAGGCCCTCATGTACATATAGGAAGATTATCAATAACTCCCCGGATCCTCTCTCAAAGCTGCGAGAGGCATGGGAGACAGACGTGGGCTTACTAGAAGAAGACGATTGGGCGGAAGCCGTGCAAAGCCCCAGAGAACCTGGGATTAGGGCAAGCTTCCGACTGGTTCAGCTGAGAATACTGCATAGGTCTTACTCCACTAGCACACTCAAGTTTAAGCTGGGTCACATCCCTACAGAAGACTGCCGACGGGGATGTAAACAGAGAGGAACCTTCTTCCATAAAATTTGGAACTGCCCGATTATACAACAATTCTAGGGGAAGGTGACAAAGGTAATGTCTGAGGTTACTGGGCAGGCAGTGCCTATGGAGGCTAAGTGGCATGTATTGCGTGTGTCTGGTGAGCAGGTCTGGCCTAAATATCAAAGAATATGGCTGCTAGTAGCTGCAATGGTGGCCAGGAGAAATATTGATGGGGCTTGGGGAGCCGCCAAACCACCGACAGTGACAAATTGGTAAATGGACATGGATTGGTGTTGCGCTGCTGAGAAAACAATTTATGAAAGCAGAGGCTGCCCCAAGAAATGGGAAAAAGTATGGAACCAGTGGGAGCTATATAGGGACGCATGACGGAGGCCAGGTTCTCTGGATGGGTGGGGCGAAGTGGGGGGCGGGGAGAAATGGGACAGCAGGGTTCACTCGAGGGAGATCCCTCTAGATTGATCTGTCGACTCACTAATGACAATGTACCACAGAAAAGTAATGTATGATGCCATATATGTATTACCAACCAGAGAATGTAATAATGATGTGCACTAACGCTGACGTTTGTTTAATAAAAAGACTTAAAAAAAAATATATATATATATATATATGTTCAAAAACTAAATTTGGGCAGTCTTGATGTTCTCACATCAATGGCACCGGAGTATGCAGCCAAACAGATGTGGCCAACATTACCTTCATGTCTTCTTGCGACAAGACCAGCTCCTTAGCTAAATTCTCTATCGCAGCATCACCAATGCAAATTGCTATGTTGCTTCTTTAATTCCTTGAAATGGGTAGGTACACCAAAGGAAGAAATCCACATATTGTCAACCCAGCTGAGCCAAGAACTAGATGAAATCAATCGAGATCCCCTTCTCCTATTATTATTATTTAAATTTGCAGAGAGCCCAGCTACCCCGATGGGTTTCCCGGCACCAGCCTGGTAGGAGGGCACAGAAACGTTACAGATTAAACAGCCATGTTTTCAAGCATTTGTGAAATAGACGTTTTCCTTTCGAAAGGAGATTGGGAGAGAGTTCCATAAGAATGGTCCTAAGTAAGAAAAGGACCGACCCCTCATTCGCATAAGTTTGATTCTGGGGACCGTGAATTTAGCCTGCACAGCACAGCGCAGGGAAAGTGAAGGTGTATAGGTTTGGGCTTAAGATTTCACATATTGTGGAGCCAGATCAGTTTTTATTTTGAACATATAGCTCAGGGCTAATACGATTCTCCACCCTAAGCCAATGAAGATCACAAAGGGAGTCAGAAGTAGGTGCCAACTTAGGAACATGGCAGAGCAGCCTGGCAGCCACATTTTGCACCACCTGCAGAACATTGCCGTAGTCCAGCCTATATGTAACAAGGGCCTGGACTACTGTGGTGGTGGTGGGGGAGTGGCATTGGCATCCAAAGAATTTTCTTTAACCATTTAAGAATGGTGAAACAAGCTGACGCCACCTTTGTAACTTGTTGTTTCATCATCAGTTCATCGTCGATGATAGTGCCCAGGTTGCGAAACTGATGAACAGACCAGGTTAAGGCACCCATTTCAGGGGCCCACAGAGATCTTATTGCTTCCCGAGAACCAGAACTTCTGTTTTCTCTCCATTAAGTTTGAGTAGATTATTTTGCATTCAAGGTGCAATTTTCCTCAAACCAGACTGGAGAGCCGATGATTTACATTCTCTAGATGGAGAGAGAAAAGATTATCTGCGTATCATCAGCTTAGGAAACAAGCATTGGCATAGCCAATAGGTCTCGCCTTTGGGCTGTTAGCTTTATTCATCGGAGTACTTTATAACACAGTTTCACAATCTCTTACTGATACCAATGTTTAAAAATCTGTTGGTCAACCTGCAAAGCTTTGTTGGAACTTACACATAAGCAAAGTGGAGCGCTAATGTTGGCCCCTTTTACACACATGCAGCTTGCTATCTACCGAGTAAACGCTTCAGCACCCTACTTAGTAGTAGAACGTGCTATACAAATGCTTTTACAGTTTAGTCCAGGGGTTTCCGTCAGTAACATGAGATCTTACGTGCCAGCAGAAGGCTGTACAGGATCCATCAACTTATGCTTATCTAATGATCAGAACCAACCACTATTACTTTAGTCCAACATAAAAACAATTAAATGACTGCATGGAATGGTCTGCTTTGAGCGTACAAGACTTATCCCAATAACTAACAGTAACCAATAACTCTAAACTAACCATTAACACTAGGTTCTGAAGCAGCTTGCTGCCCGGCGTAAAGCGCTTCAACGCCTAGTCAGAGGTATATAAATGCAATGTCAATTTACACGGCACACACAGTATTTATTATGTTTGGGACGCATTCGTTAGTCTGATAATGTGCTGACTAGCTAATCACTTATAAGGTCCCAAAGGCGAGACCTATTGGCTATGCCAATGCTAGTTTAATTTATGGTATGTTAAAAAAGATAAAAATTAAAAAGGTGGGTGACGCCAGGGGAAGGAAAGTCAATTTTTTTGAAGGAAAAAAATAAATAAAAAAATATCTAGAGATTGGTATGGGGACCGATTGCATGGTTCGCTCCGTTCGCGGCAGCTTGTCTGTGAGACAAACACATCAGAAGTTGTCAGGCACTCAAAATAATGGAAAGTAAAATTATTTAAATAAAGTCAGTATTAACTTTAGCTACACACTCCTAGAGAAAATGATATTCCATTGCGTTTTCGTACTACTGCAGGTATCCTGAGCCACCTATCCTCACACAAATAAACCCTAGAAAAACTCACGAAATGCACTAAAGAACACAACTAACCCACGCAGCACGTCAAGCCCACTGCCCACAGGACCCGCGCCAGGCTCATGGTAGTGTAGTGCAGGGAAGTCTCAGTCCGATGCACCCCAAACGCCAGTCTCGCTCAAATTCTTCCCTTTCTCGGAGTTGCCGGTTCTTGTGAAATCACCTGACTGGCCGAGATCATGTGCTGCTTGATTCAGAGCAGCCAATAATGGAGAACAAAACGTGTTGCTCTTGGGAGTTCATACACTTCTGCTTTGTTGGCGTTGGCACTCAGCATTGACAACAAATGAAGAATGTGCTGACAGAGTGACACTACAAAGCACGCAGCATTAGAGGAGTTGAGGGAGGGAGGCCATCACCTTCGCCTTTCAGAAGTGACTTAAGGGTGAGTTCCGAGAGCTTTACTTTCAGCATGAAGAAGTGAAGTGCCATCAACCGCAGGCTGCAAACTGAAGGCTGCAAACTGAAGGGTGGAGCGAAAAACTATTCACGGCTGACTAGTTCACAGCTGACTAATCTCGCATCTCAGAAGAAAAATAAACAAGCATTGGCCGCGCGGCAGTAAAGCCACGCAGAAGTGAAAGTGGCAGCAGAGGAGGGGGCATGGGCGATTTACTTTCCGGAGCGTGCGACCATATGGCGTCACCATATGGCGCTGCGCGCTCCCGAAAGGAAAATCGCCAATATGTGCACGTGTTGCATTGCAAGCAATGCAACGCGTGCACTTCTTTGCTGAAAAAGCTCTGCCGATGGCATTAGGTCCCCTCCTATGCAACGCATGCGCGTTGCGTAAGACTAGACCTTGAAAGGGACAGCTCAGCCTCTTCGGCAACATCTGATAATGGGTGAACATAAACATTAAACAGCAAAAGGCTCAGCACAGAGTCCTGAGGCACTCCAGAAGGGGACAGATGGGGTTTAGAGCTGGCCGTGGAAGAGAAAACCTGAAATGTACGGTTGGTGAGAAAGGAATGGAGCTATTTAAGAGCTAAACCCTCAAGCCCTAAGGATTGTAGAGCTCTCACCAAAATGGATGTATGATTTTACAACGACTGTCTTAACAACGATTTCCTTTACCACGAATGCTAAACAACGAGCAATCCCAAACCACTACTTATTTAACAATAGACTTCCTTAACCACGAAAAATCTATCAATTGCTCATTACCATTTTTCGTCAATGTGTTCTTTGAAATACACATCATTTGACATTTTTTTAAAATGTACTATTTCATTAATTTTGTATTTAATAATCCTTTATTTAACGTATTTTCTATTTAAAACTTTTGGCCACAAGATGGTAGTGTTGCAGCACAATAATCTGTTCAGTCCAGTTCCACACAGGTTGCGTAGAAATCAACACGTTAAAGTTGCATAAAGATATTTTTTAATTATGCTGGATGTTCTTTGGATCTTTAAACGGACCGCTTTTTCTTTTTGCTGCACTTTAAAAATGTTATATTCAAGTAATGATCTTTATACCACGAGGGATGTTCGTGTAATTTCTATTCAGTCTACCTTATTTTTTCTTCAAAACCAACATTTTAAACAATTCTGACGCTTTGCTTCGCTAATGTATGCCTGCTGAATTTCTAAAGATTTAATCGCAACCTTTCTTCTTTTTGATTTTCTGGAGTTGTTTATTTTCAGTGGCTCATTGCAGACCTTTTAATCTTCTTCATAGCCACAGTTTCCGCTTTCCTTGTCCCGAGTGAGTAATAGGGGGCCATGAGCGTGTCTAGTCGTGGGGAGGGGGCGTAGAAGAGACACTCGTGATTTTTGTCATCCTGGCAGGATGACATCAGGGACGGCCTTAGGCATGTGCAAGCTGTGCACCTGCACAGGGCCACCAAACCCCAGGGGCCACCACACCAATATATATATCCTTACTATAATAATCCTCTGAGGATGGATACATATTTGTGTGGTGGCCCCTGGCAGGGATTTGGTGGCCTCTGGCTCTGTTCCACTTCCAAACACCCTAACCCCCCTCTTCACTGGCCTCCCGCTCGGCCCCGCCTGGACTCCCTCTTCCGGGGCCCCCTACCTACGCTCCCTGCCCAGGGCCACCATGAGCCTAGAGCCGCCCCTGATGACATGAGCGTGTATGGTCGGAGAGGGGGGGGGGGGGGGGGGGAAGGAGGGCGGGGGGGGGGGGGGGGAGAGACTCGTGGTTTATGTAAGTCGTGGTTTATGTAAGTCGTGGTTTAGGTAGTCGTGGTTTAGAATTTGTCGTTGTTTAGAATTCGTTGTTTAGGCAACTTGTTGTAAAAACATCGTTGTTTAGGATGTTTCCCCACCAAAATTGTATGAGACACCATATCTAATGCGGCGCTCAAGTCCAGTAAAATAAGAGCCACTGTGTCACCAAGATCCAGCCAGTGAAGCAGCATTTCGGTGACTCCTAGCAGAGTAGTTTCAGTGGAGAACCCAGTTCTGAAACAAGATTGAGAAGTATGAAGGAAGTTCTGGGTCTCAACAAAAGAAAACAACTGGGAGTTCAAATGTTTTTCAAGGATTTTGCAAAAGGCTGGGAGCAGAGAAATAGGGTGAAAGTTGGATGGTTCAGTAGGGTCTGCATTGGCCTTTTTTCTAAAAGAGGGAGCACCATGGCATGTTTGCATTCTGAGGGGACCACGCCCTCCTATAAGTAGGCGTTAAGGAGATCCATAATTGGCGCACGTATAGGTGGCTCAAGCTGTTTTAACACTGAAATAGGGAGCAAGTCGCACGGGGAGCCAGATTTATTTCCCAGAAGCTGGTTGAAGGAGTGCACTTCCAAAAGGGACCACGCTTCCAGTCTGTTGATGGATTTAATATTAATATTAGACTCCAGCAACAAAGCACTAGTTGCCTTGGGGGTGAGGACGGCTGGGTGGGAAGTAGCTGACAGATTATTACTGGATAGTGCTGAATATATTGTCTCGACTTTGCTCACGAAGTAGTGGGCCAGATCGTCACATTGCATTTCATTTAAGACTAGAGGGGTAGTCTGATTTTCCGATCCGGATAGTTTTTTAACCACCTTAAAAAGTGTCTTAGAGCATTTCTGAGATTGAGGAATTTTGAGTGAAACATACTCAGCACGAGCTGTTCTGCTGAGAATATGATAGTCCCTTATGGCCTTTTAATAGGCCAATTTGGCATCAGACATATATTCTTTCCTCCATTGTCTTTCTAGAGTTTTACATCTCGCTTTTTCACTCTTGAGTCTCTCAGTAAACCATGGGGCTGGTGGCCGATGATTACAGAGCAGTTTGTTAGATAATGGAAGGAGGTATCTACAGATTGTAGAATCCAACTTTGGATAGCCCAAAGATCCGTAGTTGCTATCTGTTTGATAGCAGGTGTGCTGTTGGCTAAGGATTTGTTTAAAGCTCCGTGTTACATCCTATCTTTCCTCTTCCTATTAATTATTTATTATGCTTGTATGACATCACCCTGTTCTTCTGATGTCTTCCCTGCATGTTATGTTTTGATTCCAACCTCACCTGTATTCTAGAAGGTTTAGTGTAATGAGTCAGTTGTACTTTGGATTTTGATCTGTGTACTTGCTGATGCTGTGCTGGACATTAAACCTACTCATTTTCTACAAATGCTTCCTGATTAATTTCAACATATTTTGGCGACGAGGGAAAAAACCATTCTACACTCCTGTCATCTCACCAGCACAGGTACGGAGTGTCTATTTTAAAAAAAAAAAAACTTTCTTCTAAATGTGCTCTGATTGCACCAGCGGCAGTTTCTAATTTACAAAATTGATTATATGTGCTTTAACAGCACCTGCGGCTGTATTATTTTATTATAAGTTTGGATTACCATGGATTACCCTTTTTCTACTGTTCCTGTGTTCATCTTCCTTTCATGAGAAAAAAACAACATCTTTACCACATCGTGCTTGTTTTAAACTAAACTCCTCGCACTCCTTCAAACCTTTTTTTCCTGTGACTTTCCCACTTCGAAATACTTAATTTTGTACCTTTCGTCTATTTTCAAACGGACACCGCCATCTGCATTATTTAATCGGTACACGAGCAGCCGCTGCCATCGCTCGCAAGCAGCTGCTCTCCTCGAGCTTTGTTATGATCGATTGCCAAGGATACGGCACGTCATTGCTGTGATCAGTTGCCAAGGATACGGCACGTCGTTGCCAAGACATTACATCGCACGCCTGCCTACGCGAGTTGTTTCTTCTGCTGGCGTCTTCACAACAGCGCGTCATCACGCATTTGCACAGCGCGTCATAACGTCGGCGGCCATTTTGGGTTGCCAAGGCTACGGAAACCAACAATACACGGAGCTCCGACAACGAGGCACAATTTACTGTCTTTTCGACTATTTTGGACACAAATTTTCACACGGCAAGATTATTAACTACAATTTCATTCACATTTAACTTATTTTAGTTTATTATATAGGAACAGGATTTTTCATATTTCGTTTTCTTACAGTCTATTTCCAATTGTTCATTTTATCTGATATTATTAATTGAGGTACTTTAAATTAGCTCTTATATATTGTTTTATTGCCTATTATTACAATTAAGTATGCAGTTCGACCCCCCAGCGAAATTTCTTCAAACTAAGGGTGATCCTCCTATGCCATGGGTAAGATGGAAGGAGGAGTTCATCACATATATGAAGGCAATTGATGGGGAACGCATGGGAGCAGAAAGGAAGAAAAGTATTTTCCTTCATTGTTTAGGATCAGAAGGTCAGGTTATCTTTAGGTCCTTACCTCAAGTTACAGTACAGAACGATGGTAGTGGTGACAATCTAAATGTGTATAACGAAGCCTTATTACGTATAGAGAAAAGATTTAAACCTGTCACCAGTATTGCACTTAATCGTTTTAAGTTTTATACAAGAGAACAAAAGTCTGATGAAAATTTTGATGATTTCCTCACAGGTTTGAGATCATTATCTATACATTGCAATTTTGGGATGTTAACAGATGAAATGATCAGAGATCAAATCATAGTGCATGTTAAGAATAAAAAAATACAGGAGAGATTGTGGGTGTTGGGTAATCCATGTTAACTGAGGCCATTTCAGAAGCTAAAGCTTTAGAACAATCTGAAAAATGGATGGAGGTTGTTAAAGATAATGCTAATAAGAAAGCCACAGAAGAGGAAATATGTAATGTTAAACTCAAGAACGATAGTCATATGCAACAAACCTATCAACGTCCTCAATCTTCACGTTTTCAACAAAATTACAGAGGAGGTTTCAATAGAAATTTTCAGGGAATGTTTGGTAGTACGTCTGTGTGTTATAGATGTGGAAATAGATCACATTTAGCTTCTTTCCCTGGATGTCCTGCTCTCAATAAGGAATGTAGGAATTGTGGTAGAATGGGACACTTCACCAGTGTTTGTAAAGATGTCAAACGGAATACCACACCCTCTAAGGGAGCAGTTTCTTTTCTCACTTGTAATGAAACCACTCACAATAGCAATTCACAAGATTCATTACAGGGAACAGACATGATAGACAAGGGTTTTGTTGTCTCTATAATCGATATTGTTCCGGCACACATTAAAAAATCACCAAATGCTGATTTTATCATATGTCAAGTTAAGTTATCCTTAATGGTAGACTCAGGATCGCCATGGACAATTATGACAGAACAGTATTTGTTTGAAAAGTTAAGTGATCATCTTTGTATTAGTAAGTTGGAACAACCAGACATTATGGCCGTTAGTTTTGAAGGACATCATATTGAAGTTGAAGGTTATTTTGAGGTGTCCATACACTTTAAACACAGATCTGCTGACATAAAGCTCTACATTGCAAAAAAAGGTGTTAATGTCCTGGGTTGGCGTGACCAATATAAGCTAGGTATCATACTAAATCCCAGAGCTAAGGAACCAGTTATGTTATGTGATGATGCACTTTATAACCAAGTAGCCACAGTAGAAGATAATTTTAAGATTGATGGTGAAGAACAAAAACTTGTCAACTCTTTTAAAAATGTTTTTTGTGACAAATTGGGGAAGTTAAAGAGTTTCTCACACAAGATTGTGTTGAAAGACAATGCCATACCAGTGAAACAAAAAATAAGGGGTGTACCTATTAGTGTGAGACAAGAACTAAAAGACATGTTAAAAGAATTGTCAGATGAGGGAATAATTGAAACTATTGAGTCAGCGGAGTGGGTTTCCCCCATAGTTTTAGTCCGCAAGCCTGATCAAAAATTAAGAGTGTGTGTAGACCTTAGGGCGCTAAATGCTAATATTGTCATAGACTGTCACCCTTTACCCAATATCAACGAAGTAGTATCAATGTTTGAAGGTGCAAAAATATTTTCAACGTTAGATTTGCGTTCAGCGTACCATCAGATTGAACTTAAAGAGGAATCTAAGAAACTGACAGCATTTATTACACCGTTTGGTTTATATCAATACACTAGAATGCCTTTTGGCCTGGCGTCAGCCGCGTCAGTTTTTCAAAGAGTCATGTTTTTGATTTTCAGAGATTTAGATGAGTATGTTAAATGCTTTCAGGACGATATTCTGATTTTTTCAAGGAATGAAAATGACCATGTAGGACATCTCTATGAAGTTTGCAAAAGGTTAGAAGAGCATGGTCTTACCTTAAAAGCCCATAAATGTAAACTGTTCCAACGTTCAGTTGAATATCTAGGACATACCTTATCTGGAGATGGTATTATTCCCAAGAAAAATAATGTTGATGCGATACTCAAAGCACCATCACCTGTTAATAGAGATCAATTACTGTCTTTCACAGGAATGTGTGAATACTATAGCAAATTTGTGCAGGGTTTTGCTACCAAAATGGAACCTCTGCGAAGTTTGTTGAGACAGAATGTGACGTATGTCTGGTCTAAGGAACAACAGGAGGCTTTTGAGTTAATAAAAAAGGATATTGTCAATGCCCCCACGTTGAAACCTTTCAGGATGAAGAAAGAATGTGTTATAACTGTAGATGCTAGTCTATATGGCCTAGGGGGTGTTCTGTCACAGAGAGAAGGTAAAGAGGAGTGGAACGTAGCTTTTGCTTCTCGCACACTCAATGACTGTGAAAGGAGGTATGCAGTGATCGAGAGGGAGCTTCTTGCATGTGTGTGGGCTGTCGAACATTTTCGTTTGTATGTCTGGGGCTGTAGATTTGTTCTGCGGACGGATCATAAGCCGTTAGTTAATATCCTATCTACTGGCGGGGGATGGAATTCGACTGCCAGAATTGCAAGATTGTCATCCAAGTTACAGGAGTATAATTTCAGTACGGAATATGTCCCAGGTAAAAAAAATGTTACAGCGGATTTTCTTTCTCGACTTCCATGTAAACAAGATGACGTTGATGTCATAAGAGAGGTTGATTTTTCTGTATCTATTACTGATGTATTGGGTGATCAGTTTCAAGAGATTACTGAGGAGAAGTGGAACAATTGCATTAGTGAAGATGATAAGTGGAGCACCCTCAAAAAATTTGTGATGGAGGGTTGGCCCAAGAAAAATGTGATTATGGAGGAGTTATTGCCTTTTGCTAAGGTTGCAGATGAGTTAGAAATGGAGAATGATTTTTTGTTTAAATCTGGGAAATGTGTTCCACCGCAGGGTATACATGACATGATTCTCAAATTGGCTCACAAGACACACCCAGGTATATCGTCCATGAAGAGATTGATTAGGACCTTTTTTTGGTGGCCAGGAATGGATGCGTACATTGACAGAACAGTAAGGGAATGTACCGAGTGTATATCAAGTGAAAAGATGCTCAGAACTAATGTTCCACCTTTAAAGGTGACAAAATGGCCAGAGGTGCCTTGGAAAAAATTAGCTTTCGACATTGCGGGACCTTTCAAGAACTTACCAGAGAATTCACGTTTTGCATTGGTGTTAATTGATTTCCATTCAAAGTGGCCAGAGGTGAAGTTTGTTCCCTCTGCCACCACTAATGCTGTTATTTTGTTTTTCAAGGAGATTTTTGCTCGAGAGGGCTGCCCTTCTATTCTTGTAACGGACAATGGTGTCCAGTTGAAATCATTAGAGATGGAAAACTTTTTGAAAGGACATGGTATAGTGCACAAATGTACATCTTTGTATGAACCGCATGAAAACGGTCAAGTAGAAAGGTTCAATAGGGTGTTGAAATCTTACATTGCTGATGTCATTAATACACGTGGAGAATGGTTGAGTGAGTTGAGAGAGAGGTTGTGGGTTTATCGAATTACGCCTCATTCCACGACTTGAATTAGTCCTTTCAAATTATTGAAGGGTAGAGATCCAGCCTCCAAAATTTGTCCATGGTGGCTTATGGATAAATGTCAAGATAAATTATCAACTAGGGAATGTGTACATGACACGGCTAAAAGAGTTGAAGAGAAACAGAACAAGACCATGTGTTGGTATAACAAAAAATGGAATGTCAAAATGCATGATTTTGTTGTAGGGGATTGGGTGCGAATTAAAAAACCTGGTTTAATGACTAAAGGTTCCTCTAAGTTTGGTAGACCTATACAAGTTAAAAAAGTGTTCTCTAATTCTGTTATTACTCAGGATGGTAAGTTATGGAACACTAAAAGAATTGCAAAATGTAACCGTGCTGCTCATGGTGCCGGTGCTAAGAATTTACCGTGTTCTGATATTTCAGGGCAGAGTAATCAAGACACCATCGCCTCAAGGATCAAACGTGATGTGCGGGTCACAAATAGGCCTTTGAAATATAGAGACTATGTTTAGTGTATCTTTGTTATGGAAAAGGGGGATGTGTTACATCCTATCTTTCCTCTTCCTATTAATTATTTATTATGCTTGTATGACATCACCCTGTTCTTCTGATGTCTTCCCTGCATGTTATGTTTTGATTCCAACCTCACCTGTATTCTAGAAGGTTTAGTGTAATGAGTCAGTTGTACTTTGGATTTTGATCTGTGTACTTGCTGATGCTGTGCTGGACATTAAACCTACTCATTTTCTACAAATGCTTCCTGATTAATTTCAACACTCCGACATCGAGCTTTGCCCAATTTCTGACTTTGGACTTACGTTCCGTCAAGGCTGCTGGGACGTTGTTGTTTTCAGCAGATGCACCTTTGTAATTTCGACCCACTCTTATAATCAAAAGCTTAGTGCTTTAGTCCCCTTAGAAATAACCATTTTTCCAGCTATTTAATTTAAAAATTTCACCTTGGGCACATAATAAAAATAAAAACAAAAGGACTACAAATGATCACATACCTTCCAATTCAATTTCATACCTATGTGCCAGGTACAAGACATTTTCTCCTAGTTTTCCCCTCACTGGAATTCGTTGTCCAGAACGATCTACAATAACGACATTAATTCTAGGAAAGGAAATATAATTCTTGTGTTAACATCAATCACATTTATAGCACCTCTGGCTAGATATTTCTGAATTCCTGGAACACACATTTACCATATGGACTTTTGCTAGCGAGCATTTTAAGTTTACAACACAACTTAGTTGTTGAAATCACTTGTGAGACAAAAAGACTGGTCTTAAGTTTGGTATCAAGGATCTTCATCAAACATGTTTCTGCTTGTGACTGTATACCAATTATTGGGTGGTGGTAGTAATGTGAAATGGCTGCATCAATCTACATTTACTATAAAAGGTAACAATAAGATACATTTGTTTCTCTTTGGGAACAAGGAGTGCTTTGTATTATGCTTTGGAGTAGGTAGTGCCGTGACAATTGGTGTCATGCATGCATCGTACATGTGTAAAGCCCTGTATTCAACACTAAAATATGCTGGAAAAGGAATTATGGAAAAAGTAGAGTCCAGCAAACCTTACAAAGTTGCATTGCATGAAACTGTAAATTTAAGTCACTGGGTAATCAGTCACTCTCCTGGCAAACAAGTTTATATTTTTTTCCTGCACAAACACTTGGTAGCTGTATCATTTCCCGGTAAAATAGGTAAAACAAAAAAAATAAAGAAAAAATCTATACCCTATTTGTGTTAAGAAACCTACTGGAAACGTTATCTTCACATTTCTAGAAAGCTCAACAACCTTGTGTAGCTCTTTAAAATAAGCTGGATGCATTATGTTACCCAGGAAAATCAGTGGAAAATACTGAGGAACAAAAATATGATTTTTACTGATAAAAACACGCTTATTTTGTTTCAACAACTACAAAAAGATTACTATTTTTACTAAAAATAAACATTGTTTCCTGTAAAGTAAGTGAAACATCTGAACTAAAGTCTTTTGGATTTTTCTCTTGATAGTTCAGATTTATTTGACCGAAAAAGACTAAAATAGGATGCTTTTCAAACTTTTTATGACAGCCCATGTAATTTCTGAAAGTATAGTGTTTTTCCATAAACAATTCTAAAGTCAATTGGGAATTTGCTGTTAGAAGGCTATTGCTTGGGCCAAGGTCCTTAAATGAGAAAGCAGATGGTTAGTGATCTACATAAGCACTATGGTGCACAGTGCTCAGCACTCTCCTGAATCTCTGAATGTTTGTTTGCTTTAGAGATGGATGCATGCCTTGCAGCTTTAGTATCTTTCTGCCAGGCCTTTACCACGTAAGTGGCTATTGGTATGTTGCTAGTGAGTTGAACTTTTTGGAGGTAGTCTTTTCATCAGAAGTAGCACATGAGCAATGCACAGAATTCTCAGATTGTTTGCTCTAACAAAGAGCAGTACACGGCATTCAAGACAAGTGCAGTATGGCCTCTTCATTTTGTTGAAAAGAAGTCAAGTCAAATTAAAATCCCTAGTTCTTTACCTTTTTTGTTGGGGTAGGTGGAAAATGGGCCTTAGACCTGTTACCTCAGGTCCATGAGGAATGCTTTGGTCCTTTCAATTCATTCTAGTGAGCCCCATCTGTTTTTTTGTTGTTGTTTGTTTTCTTTTGTTATAAACGTGGATGAAGGATTTGGGTATTCCCTGAATCATAAGAGCTTAAGGGTTATAGTTACTAATAATTTTAAATCTAGGGCAATAAGGAAGCCCTCTCAGATATGCATTGGGGCCTATAGTTGTACTGATAGTTGAGCATTTATCCCACAGGATTCACAAATTGTGTTTGACATGTGAGCTTACTTGCCAGTATCTCACAATGGTACAGGATGTCTGAGCTGGGGTAAGCTGTCGTTTTAAGAAGGGAAGTCATTATGGTACGTTAGAAAGCTGAAAAAGATGTTCAGTGCCTCGTGGTGTCTAGTAGCAGCATGTCGACATTATAGAGAACCTGATACCACAAAACTGTTTTTCCAGATTTCTTCCATGCAATTTCCATAAAATCTGCACTATTTCTGTCATACCTACAAGAAATGTGTGCGAGGGAAATCAGGCAATTTCACACAAATCTGATTTGACCCTTGCAGATGGAAAGCCTAAAAAGAGCTTACCTTATAACAAAGTGCAAACTTCACCAATCCTTTTATCAAACCAGTAAGAATTAAAAACTCAGGCAAACGACTGATGACATAATAGAGTATAAAGTGAAAGCACATATGTGCTCTATGTGTAAGATACTTTACATGAGAAGTTACGTTAATCAAAGGATGGATGGGTTTGCACAGTTTATTAACGTATCTGGTTTCATTAGAAGGATTGCGCAACAACAAAGCATTCACTGGGGTTCTGAGGACACATTGCATCTTCAAGTTAGGAGTCTCTGTGAGTAATGATCCAATGACGATGCTGAATGTTACACAATATTCTTCAAAGTGCCCCTCAACAAGATGGAGGACAGATTTCAGCTTTTGGTGGAGCGTGTTGTTGCTAAATGTGTAACTATCATAAAGAAAATCTGGCCATTGTCCCACGAGTGAGGAAAGCACGAACAGGAGGCCGACGGTTCTCTCTGAATGTGTCAAACAAATGGAATGCTCTCCCTAGAGAACTCCGAATGGAACCGGATCATTTGAAATTCAGAAGAGCACTTAAAACCTTTCTGTTCCCTACCACCCTCTAACCTTGCTTTGCTTGAGTTCACCAGGTTCAGATTAGGATTAGCGCTGGGACGCTCCAGGGCAGCCATGCGCTCTACAAGTCCAAATCAAATCAAATCAAATCAAATCAAAGAGGATCTTTTCAAATGAGAGCTTGGGGCAGGGCATTCCATTATCTTCGCGCCCAAGTCTTACTCATGCTTGACACCACATGCCCCGCCAAGTTTCTGTCTCAAATGCCAATATAACACGAAGAATCCAGCATTTAAAAAGGTATTGGAGATACCAGAGTGGTAAACATGACGATGTGTGTCAGCATAGGGGCAATGTACTGGTTGGGGGCATGGGGAGGACTTGAAGCCTGCTGGGGCAGACATTGAGCCTTCTAGGGGAAAATGGACGTAGCCTTCAGAAAGCAATAGGAAACTGAGGGGTCTAGAGGACAACAGGTTCAAGCAGGCTTCTGGAGGCAACAAACTTCCACTGGCTTAGAAGGAAACATGTAGAATTATTACAAATTTGTCACAAATATTTTAATAATTGGCGCTCTTCCTGCATGGCTATTTATGTTTAGTAGTGTGGGTGGATTGGAATATTTGTAACTACAAATGTTACAATGTTACTTGGCACACAGCCTGTTGTTCGTCCGTCATGTTCTAAGGACGACCATCACCCCCCTACCACTGCATACGGCCTTAGGCTCTGGGCCCTCCACCAGTGACCAGGTCCTTTCAACTTTTATCTTAACTTCTTGTTAGAACTGCAATTCCACACATTAGAGCCTTACTGAGCTTGGACCCAGCGACTGGAACCAAGGTTCCTTCGACAAAAAACATATAAATTTTAACATAAAACGGGCTGAGGATTAGGATGTACTCACCCTGCCCCTTTATATTGCCTTACTCACTTTTTTCAGGACTCCGGGACTGAGTCCCCCCCAAGTCCTGTAATGGTGGCTGCAACATTTCTAGCACATGTTGTGTATATATATATATATATATATATATATATATATATATATATATATATATATATATATATATATATATTCACTGAAAAAAACATAGGTTTTAGGGAAAGTTATAGTTAGTTGGACATTTCACTCGTACAAAACCAATTCCCCTGTTCAGCTAACTATAACTCGCGCCCCCGCAATGCACTGCTGATGACGTCACATATTACATCACTCATGACATGGTCAGTGAATCACTGATGACATCTCAAATGACATCACTGATGACATCATCCAGTGACTGTGTTTCAGTGAAGTTTGAATATGTTTATTATATATAGGGAAAGACGTATTGAAGAATGAGTGGGTGTATAAGTGTCTGAATGGATGATTTAATAGGTGCGTGACAGTCTATAAGTGAGTGATTAAACCTATCTTACTGAATGCATGGGTTAGTGACTAAACTGTGTGAATGTCTGTATCAGTCTGATGGTGTGTAAGCAGCTGCATGGGTTTATGAATAGCTACATGAGTGTCTATATGATATTATTATTGATTGGTTGTCTGAGTATCTGTATGGGTGCCTGAGTGTTTGTGTAGGTGGGGTGTGTGTGAATCTGTGAGTCGATGATTCACTGGGTGCATGGTTTCAAGAGTGCATCTGTGATGGACTGTATGAGTGGGTGAGTGTGTGTATGGGTTTGTTAGTGAGTGAATGTATATCTTGGTGGTACATGTGTGAGTAACTACATATGTGAAAGGCAGTGTATATGTGTTTTAAGAGTATATCCTTGGGGGCCAACGTCCCAAACTATTACCTCCAGTCAGTCCCACACAGCAGCACGGGTAAATACGCGTACCAGGCCACGCCCACTTTGCCCACCACTCTACAAATGCGCTCCCTGGCGCGCTCTTGGATGGGGATTGAAGTCCCCTTCACTGCTGGGGGTCATTAGGGGCCAACTTGCCTACCTGGGGAGGTGGTGGTCCCCGGGGCATGTGGGGGGGGGGGGGGGGGCTCGAGCCTCCCCCCCCCCAGGTGTATGTTTAAAAAAATAAAAGCCCCGGGGGTGGTGGCAGCAGGGGGGGGGGGGCGTGTGCCCCCGCGATAATTAATAAAAGCCCCCGGGAGTGGCGGTGCTCGGGGGCCTTGAAAGCCCCCCACTCATTAAAAATAAGAAGCGTTGGTTGGTGGCGGTCCCCGGGGCTACAGGGGGGGGGGCAAATATTGATGGAAAGCCCCGGTAGTGGACGTCGCCAGGGCCTTCCTGCTGGGCCCCCGCAATTACATTATTGAATGCCCCCGGGACTTGGCCCACCCGGAGGCTAAATAATAACTAAGCGCGGGAGCCCTCGCTATTTTTTTAAAAACAAATTTGCCCGAAATTCGGGCTGGGTGCGAGAATCTCACAGATTAAAAAAAAAGATATGCTTTTTTGGGCCCTGGGGGCCCATGTGGGGCCCCCTGAGTAGGCCTAGGGGGTCAGGGTGTTTCTACCCTCCCCCGTTTCTTGTTTTTCACGTTTGTTTTTCTCTTTTTTTGTGGCTCGGTTCAAGATGGCTGCCGACACTTCCTGGTTTGCAGTGTTGACAGCCAATTAGAATAAAGCTTGTGGTCGGGAGGGTAAGCGATCCACCGTGCCTCTATATGTCAGAGCTTTTATTTTTTTATTTTCTCAGCAACTACTGAACGGATTTACACAGTATGTCTATACAGTGATTTAGACCGTCTAGCATTGGTTATTTTTATTTTTTTTTAAAAACCTTTATTTCGATAAAAGCAATACAGTTGCGGGCCTACAGACACAGGGGCCGGCCGTTGCTAAAACGGAAACCCAAAATTGAATCGTTACACAGCTCTTCAGCCGACAGCCCGGGGGCCCGGCAGCGATTCCGCATATTAGTCTGAAAAGTCCTGTGGTGGTAAGCAGGATAAATTAAAGGTTTCACATTTTACATATATATATAAATAACAATAAAAAATAAACTGAAAAAACTAGCGAGGCAAAAGAAAAACTATGCAGTGAGTGTCCATCCCGGGGGGGTGGGGGGGGGAAGCCGTATCGGAAAATGATATATGCAGTATACAGAGATGAAATCTTGGGAAGGGGGAGGGGGGGGGGGGGCGAGTGAACACAGCATCAGCAGAAGTACGCACCAAACAAGGAATGTGCGGTTACGGGGACAGAGGTATTTCAGGGACGTCCACAAGAGGAGGAGTACAGATCTCCCCGCGGTATAGGTTCCATTGGTTCCATATTCTCCCCCACTTCCTGGGTCTACCACGAGCAACATATACAGTTTTTTCCCTAAACATGCACCAATCCATGTTTTATTTCCAGGCTGAGATCAGAGGTGCTCTTTGGGATCCCCATAGTTGAGCTATGTCCCTTTTAGCTATCATATTACCAAGGGTAGCCCATTGCATCTGTGCCACATTATAATCGTTTGGTTCCCATACATTCAGTAAACAGCGTCTGGCCTCCGGCAACAACGAAACTCCCGAAACCTCTTCCATGACAGCATGCACACGATTCCAAAACACCACCGCATCCGGGCACTCCCATATGATATGAAGGAAGGTAGCAATCAAACCACACCCGCGCTTGCACAACCCATCCACAGAATAACCCATACGCAGAAGCCGTGGACCCGTGATATAGATACGATGTAGGATTTTTAATTGCCCCAGCCGGAGACGGGCCGGAATCGCGACCTCTTTAGGAGAAGATATCGCAGCCTGCCAATCTTCATCGTCCAACTCCAGTCCATCGCCGGTAAAGCACCCCGAAGCTGCAAAAGCAAATCCGATTGATCGTTAATAAGTTTTTTGTATATTAGGGAAATAGTGCTATCCGGGACGTGTCCGTCAAGCACTCTATCCTCGAGAGGAAAAGACTCTGGGATAACGGTCCCGGCCTGTGAAAACCAAACCAAGCGCGTGACGGATCTGTATATAACGGAAATGCTCCTTATCACTAAGCGCATATTCCGATTTAAGCTTGTCGAAAGTCTTGCCCCTGTTCTTGACCCAGAGATCCCCTACCCTACTACTACCAATGAGGTCCCACTTCTCGAAGCCTTTCGTAGTCCAAAGACTGCCCAATCTCTCCACAGCGTAGAGCGGGGTCGCTCTAGTCAATCTGTCCGACCACCCCATAGCTGCGTTTGCGCTACACCACACCCGCACCGCGACCCCGGTGGGCCCAGTCAGTTTCTTCCCAGTCGATCTGGAGTATAGCGCCCTGTTATAGTTCCCTCCTGGCAGCTGCCATTTGTCCATTTCAAATGCAGGATTTGGAACGGGGCCGTACATTGCATGATTAATTGCACTTAATTGGGATGCCCAGTAGTAACGTTTAATGTCAGGCAGCGCGATGCCCCCATCGTACCAGGGCAAAGTCAACTTCGCTAGGGCAATGCGAGGACGCCCGCCCCATATCAACTTCCTCTGTAGGCTCTCAATCTCGCGAAAGTAACTGGCGGGTACAAGATCAAGCGTATTTTGGATGGCATACAGGAATCGGGGTAGGGACATCATCTTGAAAAGAGCTGCCCTTCCGACCGAGGACAGCGGCAGGCCGCACCAAGCAGTCACGTCGGATTTAAGCCAGAGAAGCGGGGGAAGCAGGTTCCGTTCATACCGAGCCGCGGGGTCTAGTGATATGAAAATCCCCAGATATTTAAAACCGGCATGTGAGATCGGTATCGGGCAGACACGTGGCAAGGGGGGTACTTCCCCGGTGAGTGAATAAATACTAGATTTAGCCCAATTGATCACTAGACCAGAGTTCTTCCCAAACAGACTGAGTACATCAAACAGTACCCCCAGTGACTTCCGAGGGGAAGTAAAATATAGCAGAATGTCGTCTGCATATAGCGATATGCGGTCTTCAAAGTCAGGGGACCACCTAATGCCTTTGAGCGACGGTTCTCACGGCAGCCAAGCAGCAAGGGGTTCTAAGGCAAGCGCGAAGAGCAATGGAGATAGAGGGCACCCCTGTCGCGTACCCCTCCCAAGAAAAAAGGATTCCGAGACTCTACCGTTAACCACCACCTGAGCCAACGGTTCCTCATATAGGAGCTTAACCCAATCGATGAACCCGGGGCCAAAATCTAATTTCACGAGGGCCGCCCACAAATATGGCCATTCCACAGTATCGAAGGCCATCGTGGCATCCAAGGAGACCAAGATGGCCGGCTCGCGCAACGACTCCGCTCTCGCCAGGACGCCATGAAGATGACGCAGGTTGAGCGCGGTGTTTCGATGGGGAATAAACCCAGACTGATCCGGGTGTATCAGGTTGCCGATCACCTTTATCAGCCGGTTTCCCAGTAGTTTTGCCAAGATCTTAGGTTTGGTGTTCAAGAGTGATATCGGTCTGTACGATGCACATAGGTCCCAGGGTTTCCCTTCTTTGTGAATAAAAACAATAGACGCTAGTCCCTGATCCCGGGGAGGGGATCCGACATCTCGCGATTCTAGAAACATCTGACGAATGTGCAGCGCCATTTTGTCAGGACACAACTTATACAGTTCGATGGGGATGCCATTCGGGCCCGTTGCTTTCCCCGAGCGGATGGAGCGGATAGCGAGCGCTATTTCATCGTTAGAAAATTCCGCCTCCATAAGCTCTTTGTCCGAATCAGACAAGCTAGGCAATTAGATATCTCTAAGCAACAAGTGCGAGTCCTCCTCCGGTCTGTCTGAGACCGGTGCATACACCTTTTGGAAGTGGTGTGTGAAACCCTCCACTATCTCAACAGGATCCACAACCCGCACTCCATACGCTCTCTCAACAACAGGCACAACACGATTCAGTCTTTCCCTTTTATCCAACCAGGCGATCAGTTTCCCCGCTTTATCTCCAACATCATACAGACGCCCCTGTTGCTCACGACTCATTGCCTTGGCCGCATCAGTTACCAGACCTCTATAATCAAACTGTTTGAGGGCTAAAGCGTGCAACCTGTCCTGTGTAACTCCAGATTGCAGCTCTTCTTCCAATTCGGTAATTTCAGTCTCCAGTCGTACAACCTCCTCATTCTTACTTTTCTTTGCACTAGCAATCAATGACCGAGTTTGGCCACGGATTACCATCTTGAAAGCCTCCCATAGTGAAATGGAGGAAGACACCGACCCTACATTTTCAGCAAAACTTTTCAGACTTAACCACACCAGCCCTGGTTTTGGGATTGCGAAGGTGCCAGGGATTAATCGGAGCCACTCGACCCTCCGCTCCCAGCTGTATATCAATAGAGAGCCAAAGTGAGGAGTGGTCCGAGATACCCCTGCTAGGTGTCTAACTTCTCTCACCGAGACGGCCTGCACCGCCGGTACAAGAACATAATCAAGCCTAGAAAGGCTCCCTTGTGCGCCCGAATGAAAGGTGTATTGTGCCGGTCCGGGGTGCAGCAGCCTTCAACAATCCACCAGACCCAGTGTTTCCAGGAAGTCACCCAGCCAAGATTGCGATCTCGCGAGATGCCTGAGGGGGGCTGCGGTCCTCCCTACCACAGACAACAGAATTAAAGTCACCACCCACAACCAAAATACCTTCGGGGAGCCCCAATACCACTTTTCCCAAATCAGAAAACGTCATAGTTTGTAAACCTGGTGGGACATACACAGAGAGTATGGAGATAGTCTCCCCCTCCCACCTGCCCATAATAGCAGCATATTGTCCCCTATCGTCAAGTATAGTATTGTCTATTTCCAGGGGGGGAGTTCCTGACAAAAACGCCAGCCCCCCTCGACCCAGTAGTGAATCCAGAGTGCGCTACCAGACGATAGCCTCGCCTATTCATTGCATGGCATGTGTTCCCTATCAAATGTGTTTCCTGTAACAACACTACATCAGGGGAAAGACGTTTCAAATACTGCAATACTATCCCCCGCTTTATCCTGTCCCCCAGACCGTTAACATTCCAACTTAGCACCCTCAGCCCCCTACCCCCCATCCCTGAAGTGAAGACAGATTCCCTCCCATAACCAAACGGACACCAAAGTCAAAATATGCAGAAATACATAGCCTCGAAACAAACAAATGTAAAACAAAGTTCCCCCCACCACCCCCAAAGAAATTCTCCGAACACCCCCCCCACCCTGCACCCCTGCGTTAGACCAAAAAGCCACCCCAACTTGCAGTGTGCCTGTCGCCCTAATATGAAACTAATCTACAAAAAGAGAAAAGACCCCCTGAAGGAGGAAGAGTCCCGGTTCCCCACCGCCTCTGGGTATTTACGAATATACATACAAACTCAAAAAGTCATCGAACCACTGCTGCAAAGTCCATACAGCACGCATGCCGTTCGGCACTCACTCCTCCTGCTCCGATGGGCCACCATCGGCGCCCCCCCCAGATTGCTCCGGGCGGACTCGATGCGTTGGTAGAGTATCAAGCCAGTCACTGGCGACCTCAGGCTGGTCAAAGAAGAGCGCACGCTCCTTGTATTCAATGCGTAGTCGGGCAGGGAAGAGCATAGCGTATTTCAAACCCATGTCTCTAAGTCTCCGTTTCAACCCCACGAATCCCATCCGTTGCTTTTGTACAGACTGCGTGAAATCCGGGTAGAAACCAATGGTCACATTCTCAAATTTCGTGGGGCCGTTGGCCCGCGACGCCTGCAGGATAGCGTCCCTGTCTCTAAAGTTGAAAATCCTGGCTATGATGGGCCGTGGAGGGGCGCCCGGTTTATGTTTCCCACCTGGAACTCTGTGAGCACGCTCCACTGCAAAAAAGTTACTAAGGCCCTTGGGGGCCAGATGGTTCAGTATTAGGTCCTCTACAAGGAGATCCATCGTTAATTCAGTGGACTTCTCCGGAACCCCGATGATACGCACATTGTTGCGCCTAGCTCGACTTTCGAAGTCATCCAACCGACTGGCAAACAAATTATTAGAGGACCGCAGATTACAAACTTCTGTTTGAAGGTCGGACACGTCGGTCGTAAGACTGGCGGTCTTAATGTCCAAAGACTTGACCCGCTCATTGGTCTTCGCCAGATCAGTCCTGATCAAGTTGACATCGATAGCCACTGTGTCAATCTTTGAAGCCAATGTTTCGTATTGCTGGCCCATGGATGTCTTCATGCTTGCAATGACGCCCATAACGTCTCGCGGGGTCAATTCTTCCGTCGCTGAGGAGCCATCCCCGGTCTCGTCCAGAGCTTTACCAACACCACTGGGGGATCCTTTTGGACAAGTGTAGCGGTCCATAATGTTGGATTGGATGGCACCCCCTCGGTGCGTAACCTTGGTGGTCCGCTTCTCGCTGTCTGGCTTGCTCGCCATATTGAGCGGCGTGCCCCGGAGTGGCCTTTGGGACCTGGTTTGAATGGCTCCTCACAAATCTGACTTGTAGATTGTAGAGACGAGGGGCAGAGGGCAAGCGTTCAACCAGTGGTAAACCATGGGCCAACAAAGTCAAATGGTGGCTGGTTACAATAGACAAAGACCAAAAACTAAACCGAAAGTACTTCAGGGGCGCACCGGTCGACTTCCACCGGTCGTTGTTGTTCAATTGCCACCTGGGTATTTCGGGTACTCAAGTGCCGGGCTGCTCATCGGTGTAGGCCGCCAAATTTCGAAGTGGAGTAAGTCTGGTTCCCGGCAGCCAAATCGATTGCTGAAAAGAGCTTCTATGTCAGCAGGGTAATATCCATAAGAACCCGTTGTCTATATCAGGATCTGTGACAGGATAGATGCTGGAGGCAGCGAGGGTCTCGGGAGCCCTGTGCTCACGCGACCGTCTTGGATGCACGCTAAGCTCCTCCCCCCGTCTAGCATTGTTGGTAGATGATGAGCGATAGACTTGATATTTCTCAATCACTTTCATCATCTAGCTTATGGCACACCGTCCCTTGTTCTTGTCCCCACATGATCCCATGTGGGGATTAGAGGTGTACCCACATCTTCTCATCTCATCATTATTGAGTCCCCCAAGGAGCCATAGTTTTTAAATCAATAATGTATTTGGATTCCATAATTCGGAGGGCCTTGATCCTATCTCCTCCTCGTTCTTGTCTGTCTGCCTGATCAATACAATAGAAACTGAGGAGGTCCCTGTTACTATGGTGGAACTGAAAGCTAGACTGTCTAAATCACTGTATAGACATACTTTGACATTGCCCATTCAGGACTACACAACTAACCATACAGGGTCATGAATTTATATAAATTCGTAAAAAGGACATCACGCTTTATTAAACATGGGGGCTATATGTCTTTTTCTCATTGCAGAATACTCATGGTATGTCTCAACGGTTAAAAATGACAATTTTCCCTGTTATATTCAAAGCATACATTTATTTTCTATTTTCTAATTTTAATTCTGTGTGTTGTTAGATCATCTGGGGATAATAAGCACTTAAGCACTTTATCTTAATGCCTTTTAACTCTATGAAATGATTAAGTATTCAAACGTGCATTGAGTACCTTTTCTATGTTGTTGTATTTCCGAGGGTGCTCGAAGGGTTGAAATGGCGGCACTGTGTACACATAGGTTGACACTGACGAAGCCGTAAGGCGAAACGCGTCTGTCGGGGGTGAGGGGTTTTCAATAAAACAATTCGTGAAATGGATATCAGTGTGCTTGCTGTTTTTGACTCGATGGAGCCAAAGTGTGTGGATTTGTAAGCGGTTCACCACCTCTGGTTTCAAGCACCCGGGAAATTTGGAGGAGCGGCGGCGGTGAATTCCTGTGCATTAAAAAAAATATATATCTATCTCACTACTATTATAAAGAGAGAATTGTGAACCTTTGAGGCGGGTAAACTCGGGAACCAGAGCGCCAATCCAAACAACCAATACATCATTGGAATTGTCAGGGTCTGCAGAGTGACCTAGGCTATATACCACCAAAAAAAATACGTTCTTTAAAATATATACGTTAAAAAAAAGTAGTCCCTTGGAAGTAGCGCCGGCCGTGTGCGCTAACGACGTGCGGGATGACATCATCAGGAGCCCGGGGAGGATCGGCGGACAGGAGCGCGAGGAGGAGTGGCAGACAGGAGCGCGGGGAGGAGCGGCGAACAGGAGCATGGAGTTTAGCACACAGGACCTTGGGGAGGAGCGGTTAACTTTTTCCGACTGCGGTGTGGGCTGAGGTAGGTGAGAGGCGCCCGCGGTAGGCTGAGGAGGTGGTTGGGGGCCTGGGTTTGGCGGACTGCAGTGGACAGGAGCGCGGGGAGGAGCGGTGAAGTTTAGCGGACAGGAGCGCAGGGAGGCTGTAAGCAAGCCTGATTGTCCCCGGACAACGTCGGGACGGGCTGATATATATATATATATCCAACCATATAGCCCCCTTTCCTCTCCCGATAGGCGCTGCAAAGCGTGGCCGCGTTACTCCTGCGGTTGAGCCCAACCGCTATACCTCACAACAACGATTCCTCCAACTGGAGGAAAGCTTGGAGTCGCAGTGATTCAATCGTAATCCACACAAGAATAAGTTTGTGTTAATTTATTCTTAAACAACTTATAAAGAAACAATAAAGTTACATACAAAGTCACTCCCCCAAGGGGGTATTACCAACACCACAAAACATTTCCGTTGAGCCACGCCCCTGAGAGGATTGTGGGCCTTGTAGTCCATGATTTTACACAGTTGTATTTGTCGCTGGTGAACACGGAATTGATTCTGACATTACATGATCCTTTTTATCAAACGTATTAAGCCTGTGTCTTGGCAGACTTTGTGCTTAACAAATATATGTTTTGTTACCGTGTTACACACTGTTGATGTTGTTGCGTTGTTTTTAGGGTTGGTTTTACCGCCCTCCAGTGGGCAAAGTAGTGTTGTCATAAATCAAGGGATATCAGGCATTTGCCTTCTATATGTTGGGGTGATGGGTTGGTGTTGGCTGTAATCCCAAATTTGTGGGGGAGTTTATGTGACGTTGTGGGGGAGTTTTTTGGGTAGTGCAGGGTAATGTGATTATATTGAAAATGTTAAAAGGTTTTTAAGTGTCTATAAACGGGATTCTGTACAGGATTCTGGTTGAACTTTTGTAATCCTCATAAGATTTACAGGTGTATGTATAATTCCTCCGATTGGTTGAGGCCAAAGGGAGTCATCGTCTTGAAATTAAGGATGTGTCTGGATTAGTTTTGCCGCAGCAGTTTTTCATTGTGACCTCCTCTGTCAGACAAAGTCATTGTTTCTATGCCCCAAAATCGCAGCATTTTCCAATCCCCATTGTGATGGGCCTCCATGTGTTTTGCAACAGCATTGCTCCTGTCTCTGTGTACTGTTGCACAAACGTGTTCTAAGATACGTTTTTTAAGTTCACAAATGGTGCTCCCGATGTATCTTAGTTTACAGGGGCATTCAATCATATAGATTGTATACTGTCTGTTGCATGTTATGCATTCCCTGATTTGCCATACTTTTTTGTTGGGCATTGTTATTTCCGTTGTCGGTTTAGCGATTTCACACGCTTTACAGTTATAGCATTTGATAAAGCCCTTTGTTTTTAACCACAGTTTTTTCCGGGTTGTTCTTTTGTAATGGCTGTGAATTAGTTGGTCTTGTAAATTGTTTGCCCTTCTGTAGGTGACATTTTCCTGCCAATTTATTTTGAGGTCTTCCGACGCATGCTCCTGGTTTTGGTTCCTATTTCCTTCCTCAAAATAAATTGGCAGGAAAATGTGATACATGATGAATTGGTAATCATAAACTTATCATCCCGTCCCCTAAGTACCTATGAAAATTTCCTTCTAAAGTATGGAATCAACTTCTGTCCGACTGAATCAATGGACATGGCACAGACACGCATTGATATATATATAAATATATAAGGAAAATAAAATTGGCTAAAATCTTTCATGAAAATCAGGAAATGGCAAACTACACAAAAATGAAAAAGAAAAAAAGGATGGAAACAAATACTGAAGAACACGGCCTAACCACAACTAACCTACCAGCATTAATGGCCCTTGTAAATCTCGACATAATGGAAGATTGCGATGCAATCACAGAAGAGGAGGTCTGTCCTCAAAAAGGAGCAGGACTGAGTGGAACCCCCCCCCCCTCAAAGTTTTATCCTCAATTACCACAAGATAATAAAATAGACATATTCCAGGAGGCAGTAACAAGGGCGGAAATATTGTTATTCTGGACAAAAAAGACTATATAACTGAAGCCCATTCACAATTGAAAAATAAAAAATATTACAGAAAATTGGATCAGAATCCAACAAAAATTTTCAAAACAAGTCTAGACAAAAAGATCATGGAATGGCAGAGTGAAAATCTGATTGATATTGATGAATGCAAGTTCCTAATGACTGAACATCCGGTAACTGCCACGATCTATTTCTTACCGAAAGTGCATAAGAATCCACTTAAACCACCAGGGAGGCCAATTGTATCAGCAAAGGGATCACTTATGGAACCAGTGGCCAATTACATTGATTATTTTCTTATGCCTTTTGTGTTAAATTTGAGTTCATATTTACGTAATACAACTGACCTATTGAAAAATCTCCAGGAACTCCCATGGCAATCAAATTACATGTTAATTACGATGGTCGTAATTGCGCTATACACGAACATTGACCACAACATCGAAACAACAGCATGTGCTTTTTTTCTAAAAGAAAGACTTCCAATTCACAAAACATAATCAGATGCTTCTGGATATGATCGAGATGTGTCTTACCCAAAACATCTTTCTCTTCGGCGAAGAAATTTTTCAGCAAATTAAAGGCTGTGCAATGGGCTTCTCCTTTAGCCCAGCATTCGCATGTCTCACCATGAGGTGGTGGGAACAACAAGTAGCCTGGCATCCAGATAATGACCATCACGTCAACAAGCTCTGCTGATCTGGTTCTCTGGCTCTAGAGCAGTTCTGCTGACCTGGTTCTCTGGCTCTACAACAGCTCTGCTGACCTAGTTCTCTGGCTCTAAAGCAGCTCTGCTGACCCGGTTCTATGGCTCTAAAACAGTTCTGCTGACCTGGTTCTCTGGCTCTAGAGCAGCTCTGCTGACCTGGTTCTCTGGCTCTAGAGCAGCTCTGCTGCCCTGGTTCTTAGGCTCAAGAGCAGCTCTGCTGACCTGGTTCTCTCCCTCTAAAGCAGCTCTGATGACCTGGTTTATTTGGCTCTAGAGCAGCTCTACTGACCTGGTTATCTAGCTCTAAAGCAGCTCTGCTGACCTGGTTCTCTGGCTCTAAAGCAGCTCCGCTGAACTGGTTCTCTGGCTCTAAAGCAGCTCTGCTGACCTGGTTCTCTCACTCTAAAGCAGCTCTGCTGACCTGGTTTCTTTGGCTCTAGAGGAGCTCTACTGACCTGGTTCTCTGGCTCTAGAGCAGCTCTGATGACCTGGTTTATTTGGCTCTAGAGCAGGTCTACTGACCTGGATCTATGGCTCTAAAGCAGCTCTGCTGACCTGGTTCTCTGGCTCTAAAGCAGCTCCGCTGAACTGGTTCTCTGGCTCTAAAGCAGCTCTGCTGACCTGGTTCTCTTACTCTAAAGCAGCTCTGCTGACCTGGTTTCTTTGGCTCTAGAGGAGCTCTACTGACCTGGTTCTCTGGCTCTAGAGCAGCTCTGCTGACCTGGTTCTCTGGCTCTAGAGCAGCTCTGCTGACCTGGATCGCTGGCTCTAGAGCAGCTCTGCTGACCAGGTTCTCTGACTCTAAAGCAGTTCTGCTGACCTGGTTCTCTAGCTCTAAAGCAGTGCTGCTGACATGGTTCTCTCCCTCTAAAGCAGCTCTACTGACCTGGTTTCTCTGGCTCTACAGCACTCTGCTGACCTGGTTCTCGGCCTCTAGAAACGCTCTGCTGACCTGGTTCTCGGCCTCTAGAAACGCTCTGCTGACCTGGGTCTCTGGCTCTAGAGCAGCTCTGCTGACCTGGGTCTCTGGCTCTAGAGCAGCTCTGCTGACCTGGGTCTCTGGCTCTAGAGCAGCTCTGCTGACCTGGGTCTCTGGCTCTAGAGCAGCTCTGCTGACCTGGGTCTCTGGCTCTAGAGCAGCTCTGCTGACCTGGTTTCTCTGGCTCTACAGCAGCTCTGCTGACCTGGGTCTCTGGCTCTAAAGCAGCTAGCTCTGCTGACCTGGTTCTCTGGCTCTAAAGCAGCTCTGCTGACCTGGGTCTCTGGCTCTAAAGCAGCTAGCTCTGCTGACCTGGTTCTCTGGCTCTAAAGCAGCTCTGCTGAACTGTTCTATGGCTCTAAAGCAGCTCTGTCCACTCCTACAGTCATCCTGACAGAAGCATGTCCATATCTAATCACTCTGCTGAAACATAAGTGCTTATAAACTTATTCTGCTGTCAACTACTAGCACACTAGGAACCTATTCACTGTCTATGCACTTGCAGAATGACTCAGGCATTGATTCAAGAAGTGTTACAGTCAAATGTGCACAATGTATGCAGTCCCTTAACCCCTTGCAGACTACTGAGTCAGTCCTGCAAAAGTCCTGGTAATGTTCATGCTTGTCTGGAAACACACTGCGAGTCTGTGTCCACTCCTACAATCATCCTGAAAGAAGCGTGTCCTTATCTAATCACTCTGCTGAAACATAAGCATTTTTAAACTTATCCTGCTGTCAATTACTAGCACTCTAGGAACCCAGTCATTGTCTATGCACTTGCAGAATGACCCCGGCATTGAGACAATACCTAAGTACTTATAAATTAACTGAGCATTCTGTTTGCAGTACCGTCATCATTCTAGTTACTAGTGATGTTCCTATAGAATGACCTATGCACCAACACAAGTACATGTACAATATTCTGTGCACAATCCCTACAAACCTCTAAGCGGATATATACTATTGGTACACTCCACTAAATACTGACGTAGTACTCATGCAGCCTAGGACGCCTCCTGTCAGTCTCATGCAGTTTGTCAATCACCCATCCAGCCCTATGTTCTTATTGTATCACTCTGCCAATACCTAAGCACTTATGGGGCAGATTTACAAGCCCTCTGCGCCACCAGTACGTCACTTTTTGTAACGTAGTGATGGCGCTGGGGACACCTCCATATTTACAAGGAGAGGAAAAGCCACACTGCGTGGCTTTTCCTCTCCTTGAAAATATGACCCATTCAAACGCAGCACTTTGCGTTGAAGGGGCGTTCTGTGGGTGTTGCTGTGTCTGTTCCCACACAACACCCATGGAATAACACATCTCAAGATTTACGAGAAAGTGTAAATCTGTAGATACGTGTGAATGGTGCGCCACCCTAGAGGTGGTGTAGCGAGGCACAACAAAGAGAAATGTTTTAATTTCTCCTCGTTTTTTCCTCTTTCAATGCATGCTGCATTCTACAGCACACATTGAAGGAGGAAAATGTTTTTAGTGATTGTTTTTGTGCAGGAAGTAGTCCCTTCCTGCACAAAAACAATCTCCCACGACACAGATATCCTTGCACCATGGTGCATGGGTGCCCGCATCACTGCTTGGCTGCAGTTTGTGTGCTAGTGCAGAGGGAGCACAGAATTGCGACATATTCATGTAAATATATCACATCCCTGTGCTTCAGAAGTGCCGCAGCGCGGTGCAGCTAAAGGTCTTGCAGTGTCACACTGCAGCACTTCCTTATAGATCTGCCCCTATAAATTCACCATACAGAACTAATGCATTCTTTCAGTCAATCATTCTCTACACATACATTCAACCAAACTTCCAGACATTACCATGCAATTATAGTTCTTTTTTTAAACCACATAAGGTAGTTCTGAACTTTTTTTTTTCTTCAGTTTTTTGTTTTCTATTTTTTTTGTCAATTTTGTACTTTTTTTGGTGTTTTTTTTAATTCAACAAAAAAGGAACTAAGTAAACAGTTAACATTTGGAATTCAACATCATTCCAAAAATAAAAAAAAATTGCATTTGTGGTTCCGTTGAGCAGCACAAATAGCGTCCACTGACTGTTCACCATAACAAATAATGGTTTTGCACTTAGTGCAGTGCTGCTGCAGAAAAGCAAAATCTGGGCGAATGTCTACTGGTGGTGCTGAAGTGGACGCTCCGGAGGTGCTAGCAATGCCTGGTGGTGGATCTTTTACTGCACGCCTCATTTCTTTAGGTGAATGGTCTGCAGATGTTTATACATACTCGCTGTTCCAAAGGAGTATTTCTTGTCACTGCCTCGCGACAGGACCCTGTCACACAGCAAGCATGTGACTTTTCTTGCGTTGACCTTTTTTTCTCCGGCAGGAAAGGTAAACATTATCCATACCACTGTTTTAGGCCTCTGCTTAGATTAATCTTCCTCCCAGATATCTTCATCTGAAGAATGATGAGGCGCTTGCGAACCAGATGCCATTTCTCCAATGCAATTTTTTAAAAACACCAAAAAAATTCAAAAACCAGCTCTGAAGAATAAGAGATGTCTCGCATCAACTGCTCCAAACAGAATAATTAAAATGGGGAGGGTCCTTCAATAGTTACAGTGGGAAATGTTATGAACCAATCAGATCTTTTTTTTTTAGGTCACATGGGATCTGCGCACCATGCGCTCACGAAGCGCGCACCCGACAACTTCGCGAAAATATATTTAAAAATAATATAAGTTTATTACAAGTAGAAAAATATTATTTTATGAATACCTTAGGTAAACTTTTGCCCCAGTATGTACATTAAAGACACGTACATATCATTTTAGTACATAAAAAATGTTGCGGGAGTTGCGCACCCAGCGCGCCCCAGCATGTATATGACATAGTGGGGCCCATCACGTGCAAGCGTCCCGTACCGTAATACGCATGGGTCACGAATGCGCGGGAGCAGGAGTCGCGGACCGGTCGCATACTGGTCGCGCACACCACGTAACATTGCAAGTATATGACATAACTGGAAAAAAAAACACGCACTCGTCGTTCACCATACGCGGATCCTTCATGACTTTTCCAAAATGGCAGCTAGAATATGCGGACCTGCTACGGTAGGTATGCTTTGGGTGTGAGACTCCCCCAAAAATGTTGAAAAAGAAAATATATAATGTTGTTTAATAAATAAAATATTTACAAATAAAGAGTTAAAAACTCTAGAAATTCAGTACAAAAAAATAGGTATAACTACTATTACACTAAAAAATTTGCTTTTAAAAAAACCTTTGAAATTCACTGAAAAAACCATAGGTTTCATGAGTGTTATAGTTAGCTGGACATTTCACTCGTACAAAACCATAGAAATTCCTCAGTTATAGTTAGTTGTGCTAACTATAACTCGCGCGCCCGCAATGCACTGCTGATGATGTCACATATTACATCATTCATGACATGGTCAGTGACATCACTGATGACATCTCAAATGACATCACTGATGACATCATTGAGGACATCATCCACTTGACAATCTGATACACCTCATCACACACTAGTATAACCTTTGATCACTCAATGTAAAATACAGAGTACCATATTTGAAAGCATTGACACACACATACCAGCTACTACATACGCACTCACTGATTCCTAAGTCTACACACACAACTGTCCATTCACCCACAGAATCACTTATACATGCAGTCAGTGATAAATGGTAACACTATCAAATATACTCATACACCTATATAGACATTGACACATCAGCAGTCATCCTAGTTGGTTATGCAGTGATGCTACTCACTCATGAAAAGAATCAATCACACTTTCATTTACTCACCTACACAGTTATACACACAACACCTGAGTTATACATACACATAGTAAATCAGAGTTACTATGTTAAAAAAATCGCTATTACAATTATACACTCATTCATATAGTTAATCTCACAATCACAGACTCTTACGTATACTTATTTATATACACCAACTCTCATATACAATAAACACACTCAGACACCCAAACAACTGTTTCCATAATCACTCCTATACCCATATTCCTAGACAATCAACCACTCACACATCTATGCATAGAGTTACAACTCCCCCACCCAACCACAGATACACTCAGTCTCCCTACAAATACTCAGCCAACTAAACAATAACTAATATAGACACTCATGTAGTTAGTGACCAATTGATGCAGCAGGTTATACAACAACAGACAGTGCTACACACATTCAAATAGTTTGGTTACTAACCCATATATTGATGAGACACATTTAATTACTCACTTAAACAAACAGTCAGACAGCTACTAAATCCTCCATCCAGACAGTTATATATCCACTCAATCTTCAAAACAGATTGGTATATATATATATAGTCTCTGCGATCTGTGACAATTCATTACCGGTCCCTCTTCTATTTTGGTGACCCATATAACACTAGAGCAGTAACTTTCTTCATTCTACATTGGCGAATTTCACCATATTCTTAAATTTCTTATACATGCCTCACATTATCATATGAATGTTGTAATTTTTCAATTTAAATACACTCTTTTTACACTTTATTTAAACTAAGTCGTCCTGGAAAATTCCTCAATTTGAATGAGAAAGATGCCAATCCATTCAAGAATTCTTTACTCCTATAAAATATTCCTACTACAGAAATGGTAGGCTTATAAACTAAAATATATCCGCCTTAAGGAAGATTTGAGAGACTAATTGTTGTAAAAATCCCTATTTGGTGATACAATGTGCAATATTTTTCCAACCTGTGCTTTTCTTTATACATATACATTCGGCACAGGACACTACTCCTTTTCCTTCATTGAGTCGCTATCCAATACAATTGCAGAAACAGGGGGAGGGGAATGGGTGTGGTGTCCTGCATGCCTCTTCCACCTCACACAAGTAAGAATGATCCACCCTGCATATTAAATGACAAAGTGTCTAGTGCTTCAGATTAATTTATTAGTCCAAAAATTCATCCTATTTTTATTTTACATTCTTAAGTTTTTCTAATGTTTTAAAATTTTCCGGTATTTGTTTATAGGTATTCCTAGGACGGTGTTTATAAAATGCACAGTGCCACAATTTAATGAGATCTCCATTTCATGGGTAACATTCAAAATGCATTATTCATTTTTTGTTACAATTTTTTTTTATTTATTCTTCAATTTCAGATACCTCACATGATCAAGTCCTCCCAATTATTTAACGGAAATAATTTTCGTGATCAAGATCAGCATATGAAGCATGTCCAGTTCTAAAGTGCAGTGTGCTTTATTCAGTAGTATCCTACAGTACTTAATTATCCAGGGTACTTTAAAACATATTCAACTACACCTGGCTCTTAAAGTGCCAAACGCTGATTTAAAAAAATCTGAATTGCCCGATCCCCCAGGATATTTTGAGGCGTGTGACCACCTCTCCTTACATTGTTCGGACCATCATTTTATCCGATGCCTTATATCCTTTCACTTTCCAGTCAAAATCTGGGTGTGTCAATTCTTAAAGTATCCAGTACACAGTTCTCAAGATCCCTGCATCACTTAATTTTCCAATATACCCTGAGATATGTGATGACTTCTAAGGTGCTTTGAGCTCAATTCTCCCAGTCCTAGATCACCTCAACTGCCTAGATCCTTATGCAATGCGTAGCGACTCATACTCAATTGGGGTCACCCTTCTGGTTGATCCTTTCAAAGTAATTTATTGCATAAAATCATGAATTTCAATCATACATAACGCGCAATGTGCCTATAGGACAAGTTACTACCTTTGGTAACAATATATCTGTAAGAAACATTAGTAAGTTATAGATTCCTTACCTTAGAATTACCCCCAGGCTTCAGACTGGATCTGGAAAGTTTTTTCGTCAGCAGTACCTCTAAGCATCGGAAGGTGGCGTCGGTCTGTTCTGCGTCTGTCGTTGGCGTCGTGGTCGCCAGGATGACATCGCGGTAGCTACTTAGACGCCGCCCTCGCACGCTGACGTCAGTTCTGTACACGACTTTCTGCGCCAGAAACGAATAGCCATGCAAGACACTAACCACTGGTGAACAAAATTAGGGCCCCGAAAGGATGACCT
Source organism: Lissotriton vulgaris (assembly GCF_964263255.1). Lineage (NCBI taxonomy): Eukaryota > Metazoa > Chordata > Amphibia > Caudata > Salamandridae > Lissotriton > Lissotriton vulgaris. The sequence goes on from NC_141689.1 coordinate 234,825,009, forward strand.
TAACCCTAGAAATCAGTTCGCAGAATGGGGAGGAAAGTGGGGAAGTAAGGAATCTATAACTAATGTTTCTTACGGATATATCGATATCGAAGGTAAGTAACTTGTTCATCTGAAAGAAACGTGTTAGTTATAGATTCCTTACTTTAGAATAGATACCCCAACAATTCCAACCCTGGTGGTGGGTCTGCGAACCAAGATCACACCACAAAGTCCTGGAGAACAGAACAGCCAAAGAAGCAGTCTCTCAAGGACTTGACTTTCCAGGCAGTAGTGTTTGGTAAACGTGTGCAGCGATGCCCACGTAGCTGCCTGACCGATGTCATTTAGAGGAACTCCTCTTCCCAAGGCAGTAGTGGCTGCCGTCGCCCTGGTGGAATGGGCGTGTAGTCTGACTGGAGGCTCCTTTTTAGCCAGAGAATAGCATGCTTTTATACACAAAACGACCCATCGAGAAATGGTTTGCTTGTGTATGGCCCGACATTTCTTGGCACCCACGTAGCCAACAAAGAGTTGGTCATCCACCCGAAACTGTTTTGTGCGATCCAGATAGAAAGAAAGCACATGTTTTGGGTCCAGACGGTGGAGCTGCTCTTCCTCTTTCGTAGGATGCGGAGGCGGAAAGAAGGTGGGTAAATTAATGGTCTGCCCGATGTGGTAGGCAGGGACCACCTTAGGAAAGAAGGATGGACGGGTCCTGAGAACCACCTTGTCCGGATTAACAGACAGTAGTTTTGGAAGAAAGGGGCTGGGGCTCACTCACCCTTCTAGCAGAAGTGATGGCTACAAGGAAGCAGTCTTAAGAGTTAAGAGTCTTAAAGGGCAGTTGTGAAGCGGCTCAAAGGGAGCGCACATCAAATCCCCCCGAGGCATAATGAAGGGGATTGGAGGAAAGAGATGCATTAAGCCTGTCAAGAAACGGTTAACTAGCGGGAACTTGAAAAGAGAAGGCTGATCTGGCAGCCGAAGGAAGGCAGAGATGGCCGAAAGTTAGCCCTTGATAGTGCCCAGAGCAGAGCCCTGCTGGGCCAAAGAGAGAAGAAACAAGAGAACCTCAAAAAGGAGGGGCAGAAAGGGGATCCACAGCCTTTGCTGTGCACCATGCCACAAACTTATTCCACTGGCAGGCGTATCCCGTCTTTGTGGGGGGACGCCTGGCTGCCAAGACTACATCACAAACTTCGGGTGGCAGGTCAAAAGATGTCAACTGCTGCCGCTCAATCTCCACGAAGGGAGGTGGAAACTGGACAGGTTCGGGTGGAGGACCGTCCCCTGCTTCTGCAACAACAGATCCTCCTGAAGAGGCAATCGGATCGGAGGATAGATGGCCATGTTGAACATCACGGGATGCCAGACTCTTCGTGCTCAATCCAGAGGCACGAGAATGACTTGTGCCCGGTAGCACCTGATCTTCTTCAGCACTCTGGGCAGAAGTGGTATAGGCGGAAAGGCGTAGAACAGATCGCAACTCTACTCGCGATGAAAAGCGTCACTGAGCGAGTGCTGCCTTGGAAATTCAAATGCGCAGAATTGCTTAATTGTGCGTTCTCTTTGGTGGCGAATAGATCTAACCAAGGCTCTCCCCACTGTTGAAAGAGACCTTGCACCACCTCCGAGTGAAGACGCCATTGATAATCCACCATGCATCTGCGGCTGAGTTAGTCTCCCCTTGTTCAGAGAACCTGCCAGGTGTTGAACCACCGGGGATATGCCCTGATGTTCTAGCCATGTCCAGAGGCGGAGGGAAACCTGACAGGTTTCACGACCCCATCTCGCCCTATTTGTTGCAGTACCACATGGCGGTGGTTTTGTCTGTGAACACCTTCACTACTCTCCCGGACAGAGGGAAGGAATGCTTTGAGTGCAAAACGAATCGCCTGGAGCTCCAGAAGGGTGATGTGGAGCCCAAACTAAACCGGAACCCAGAGGCCTCTGATCTCTACCTCTCCCATTTAGTCGCCCTATCCCAGAAGGGATGCGTCCGTCACCACTGTGTGGTCTGGTTGGGGAAAGGAGAGGGATATGCCATTGACCCAATCCCGGTTTGTAAACTACCACTGCACTTGTCGAGCAGTGCCCTCCGTGATCTGGACGCAATCGGACTGATTCCCCTGGTGCTGCGCCCACTGGAACTTCAGAGCCCGCACATGCCACCTGGCATAATCGACCAGCAGCATGCAGGAGGTCATGAGGTTCAGCAGCCTCAGAGTCATTCTGACCGAAACCCGGGATAGAGGCTGAAAGATCGGAATCATAGCCTGATTATCCCGGACTCGCTGATCGGGAGGATAGATCCAAAACCGCGTCATGTCCAGAACCGCTCCGATGAAGAGGAGCTTCTGAGAGGGAATCAGGGGTGACTTCGGCACAGTAATGGAGAACCCCATTGAATGCAGGAGGTCGGACGTAGTCTGGCGGTGGGGAAGACTGCCTGGGGTGAGCCTGCCTTCAACAGCCAGTCATCGAGATAGGGGAAGACTGAGACCCCTGATCTGAGCAGGTGAGCTGCGACCACCGCCATCACTTTCATGAACACCCGAGGGGCTCTGGTAGGGCCAAAGGGGAGCACGGTGAACTGAAAATGCTCTTGGCCTACAGTAAACCGTAGAGAACGCTGATGGGCCGGCAGGACGGGAATGTGAAAATAGGCATCCTGCAAGTCCAATGCTACCATCCAGTCTTCTAGGTTGAGGGCAAATAAGACCTGAGCAAGTGTCAACATCTTGAACTTCTCCTTCCGGAGGAAGCGTTTAACGGCCCTGAGATCCAAGATAGGTCGCAGGCTCTTGTCCTTCTTGGGGACCAGAAAGTAGTGGGAGTAACAACCACGACCTACTTCTGGAAAAGGAACGCGCTCAATGGCTTCCTTGGCCAAGATAGCTGTAACTTCCTGCTGGAGAAGTGCCAGATGATCCAGCGACATGCAGTGGTATCTCAGTGGCATGGCTGGAGGGGTAGCTTTGAAAGGAAGGGAGTAGCACCGTCGGACTATTTGCAAACCCCACCTGTCGGACGTGATGGTGCACCAGTGGGGAGGGGATGGTGAATCCTGCCGCCTACTGGCGTTTGATGGGCCTGAAAGGTCAGACTAGGATGGTTTGGAGGCTGCTACAGACAGGGGGGTTGGTGGACTGGCACGCCAGCTGGCCCCCGGAACCACAACGGTTGTTCCCACGTTTCCAGCCGTTCGAAGGGTGGCTAACTTGCTGCAGCCTGTGGCTCTGGGTGGGATGTAGCGGGGCACCCTTCCGTAGCCACGACAAGGGCGAAAAGCAGACTGCGCAAGGCGGGTGGAGCGGCCCAAGGACTTGGCCGTAGACCGCGAGTCCTTGAAATGCTCTAGAGCGTTGTCTGCTCTGTCGCCAAAAAGGCGATGTCCATCAGGGTGTTCTGGACATCCCCTGAAAAACCAGTCGACCTCATCCAGTCATAGCAACGAAGCACTACTGACGCTGAAATGGTTCTGCCCGTGTCTAGCCCACAATGTATCGCAAACTTCGCTGCATCCCTCCCAGCAGCAACAGCATGGGAGAGCACTGCCTGGGCCTCCTCTGGACACTGAGGCAGCACCTGCACCACCGTATCCCACACCGAGTGGGAATAACGGCCCAAGAGACAAGCAGTGTTTACGGACCGCAGTCCTATGCTGGAGGAAGAGAAAAAAAATGTTTCGAAGATGGTCCAGCTTCTTGGATTTCCTTCCTGGTAGAGCAGTAGGGAAGGCGCTTTTGGAAGTGGAGGCTTGGACCACAAGCTCTCTGGGATGGGGTGTTGGGAAAGGAAAGTGGGGTCGCCCGGAGTCAGGCGGTGGCGTCGGGCAATCATCCTGTCCATGGGGGCCCTGGTGTTGGGCTTGGACCATGTGCCCAAAAGGATGTCGGTGAGGGCAACAATAAACAGTAGTAAGGCCTCAGAAGAACTCGCAGCAGGTTGAAGCACCTCTGTCAGGAGGTAAGTCCTGACTGCCACCATAGGAAGCTGGAGGTCGAGAGCCTCGGCCGCCCTACGGAACACCACTTCGTACGGCGCTCCCTCCTCCGTAGCCACGGTAGGAGAAAACTACATGCCAAGGTCAGGGGAGGTGTCAAAACCACTGGGATCCCCAGTTCCTCTCTCCAGTCCTGTTCACTGTTCTCCATGTCATTAACAGGGTTACCTGACCCCTCCCAGTCCTCCTCCTCCTCCTCATCTGTGTGCCATTCTGATTGAAAAGGGGCCTCAGGAGTGAACAGGGGCATAAAAACCCCTCTTGGCACCAGATGAGTCGTCGGGCGACAAGTCTGGCTCCACGTCGGGATGGAGGCCTGGTCGACAACCCCCGGGGGGGGGGGGGGGGGTTTGGGGGGGTCGACCAGCGTAGAACGCACACTGGCCTGTGGAGGCGTAGTCAGGTCAACAGATGACGATTCGGTTCCAGGCCTGGATCTAAGGGGGCCCGGCGGCGCTGGGGCCAGAGTCGCAGGTAGAGAAGGCCTAGACCCCCCAACCGAGTCCGCGGGGCCCAAAGGCACGCCGGCGGGTTTGGGCCACCCAAAGATGGCGAGCATCGCCTCGTAGAATGTACATAGCTGGACGGGAGTCGCTCCGGGTCCCGGAAAGGGAGGTAAAAGCGGAGTCAGCTCTTCGTGCTCCACGCGCGTAGCCGCAGGAGGGGCACCACCCACGTTCCTAGTCGGGGCAGCCAATCGACGAGGAGAAGTCGAAGAGCGACTATGCTTCATCCACTTCTTCTTATGCTTCGACTTGTCTGACCCTGAGTGCAAAGACTTAGAAGACTTGGAACCCGAATGATGGAGGCTCCGCGACCGGTCCCTCGATCTCCCTCGCGACCAGGAACACGAACGGCGCGGAGCCGACCGCCGGTGCTCAAGCAGCTTTTGGGACCGCTCCCGCAAAGCCTTCGGCGCCATTGACCGGCTGTTGGAGCACGACTTGGGGTCGTGGTCGCACTCCAGGCAAAAAAGACACATGCGGTGCGGATCCATCATCGACATCATCCGATGACACGCACCGCATGGCTTGAAGCCGGGCATCCCTCGTGCACCTTTGGAGTCAAAGCCTTGAAAAAGAAGTTGACAAAAGTTGAGAAAAAGTCAGTCAAAAAATGACTGGAGGTACCGTTCTTCCTGGATCTGTGCTGGCCGGGGCGGAAAAAGAAAGAAATGACATCAGCGCGCGAGGGCGTCGTCTAAGTAGCTACCGCAATTTCATTCCAGCGTCCACGACGAACGCGGAGCCGACCGACGACACCTTCCGACACGCAGAGGTACTGCTGACGAAAAAACTTTCCGGATCCTGTCTGACGCCTTGGGATAATTCTAAGGCAAGGAATCTATAACTAACCTGTTTCTTTCAGATAAGTGCTATTAACATAACAGGAGAGGAGAGTAGATTGCTCCAAAAAGGCAGTTGTAACCGGATGAATTCCCAGGTAATGATTAATGTAAAGCAACTAAAACTTAAAACTGTTAACTTCAAATCACCTGCCACTATCCCGAGGTGCCAAAGAGGCGAGCAGAAAGCACAGGTAACGAGAGGGCTTTGACAACAGTGTGAAAAGGGAGACCGGGAAGGGAAGTAGGACACTGCAGCTAGGCAGAGGTTACAAAAAGTCCAAGGCATGCATGAGGCCAGGTTCACAGAACAGACAATGAATGATAAAGGAATGATGGACTGCAATGGAATAACATTGGCTTACCTGATAGGTGGTGAGGTCCTGGGTGCACCAAACTCTGGCATTGCTCGCCGTAATTACTTGGCAGGAAACACACATTAAATAATTAATCAATGACAACGTATTTAAACACATTTGCAGTACTGGTTCCAAGAAGATCTGATCTGGTGGGTCACCCTAAACACCGACCGCCTGCATAAACCGGACTGGTGTTGGTGTAAAGATTCTTCTCCAAGGCGGCCTGAGTTGACTGGACTATAACTCCGCCCCGCAGCAGCTTCTGCTGCACCATCCACACTCGAGAACCACCCGGTCTGTACTGGCGTCACTCTCACATCTTGCTGAGTTCCTAGACCGGCCTCACTGTCCAGTCTTCAGCACGATGGTGTGTTGGTGTTGGACATATCCGCCTTGGGAAGCCTATTTCAGGTCATAAGTGTAAAGTGCATGAGGGTGCCAGTGTAAACATAAAGGCAGACGGGAATCAGATGACCAACTTTACGTTGTCATGTTGCAGGACACGGCGCGCGCGGAGACATCAAAAAACGCTGACAGGGGAGGGGAATTAGTCACTTAATCAGACCTTTTGTAAGAGATATCTCAACAAGCAAAACGAGGCCCTCGAGTTGTGAATACATATAACACCCAATTAACGAAGCCCTGTCGAGTCCGCCGGGAGGAAAAGAGACGCCGTAGAGACTCCGTGCACATGCACATCTCCTGTCCGGGCAGGCACGGTAAACAGGAGACAGGGAGGGAACCACCATGCCTCCCTTCGAATGTAAAGCACACGTTTTTGATGCGCTCCAATGAGAAGCATGGGTGGAGCTTCCACCCAGCTTCCAAAGCCAAATCGACTACAATAGTCTCGCAAGCGAGCAGCGCATGCTCTCCGTCACTAGGCAAGACCTAAAAAGGACACAGATGTTATCTCCAGCGCCAAATTAATGGGTAAAATTATTTTGGACAGGCTGGAACAATGGGTGGAGAAAAAACATTCTCACCAACATACAGTTCAGGTTTAGGAGGGATATTGGTATGATAGAACAATATGTTAGCTTATACCTGCTTATTAATAAATACACAGTTGCAAAAGAGGGACATGTTTATCTACGCTTTGCAGGGGTGTTTGATCTGGTAAATCACAATAAATTATGGATAACTCTCTCGGATATGGGTGCCCTGATGGATGGTGTTAACTATCTGTCCCAATGAGACTCCTACCTGACTGCGCGGGTACGGTATGGACCAAAGGGCGAATGCGGCGAAAGATTTAACGCTGCACAGGGGATGCGACAGGGCTGTGTCCTGCTCCCCTGTTCTTTTCACTCTATATAAATGAGGTGGATGAGTGTATACAGAAAGTGAAGGCGGATGCCCCCATGGTTAGATCTCGCCCTGTGCCATGAAGATCAGTTATCCCCTATTATAAGGATGCCTTCATCTAGAGTGAAGAAATGGTCATTATATGTCCCCTATGATATAAATATAGTTAACCGCTATATATTCATTGGCTTATGACTAATGCAAGGAGAAAGTGAGCGATATATTTTTAACAATTGAAAATCTTATTAACTGTTTGATTATAACAACACTTGACTGATTGACCAAGACCATTATTATGGTGGGATCACTTAGATTCTTGACTGTCTCAATGGTCTGGAGATCCTATGTTATTACACATAAATGTTATAGGTTATCGTCTTTGGGAATGGGCATTGAGATATGAGATTTGCGTCATATTTTAATTTATCAATCAATTGTATTGTGTACTTTTAAGGTTTTATATCTATAAAACGAATGAATGAATGAATGAATGACTGAATGAATGAATGAATGAATGAATGACCCCAGGGTATTTCGGTTCCTCCGGCCAATATTAACCGTGACTCATGATTTCTCAGTTCTTTTTCCCGGGCAACTCCCCTTGAGTGAGCTCTAATGTGTTTAATACAACAGTAGCTAAATGTTGCCAAGGATCAATTGTGGAATTGTTGAAAATGATAGTCCAAGGGATAACTCCTATCGCCATTCTTTATAGCGCTAATGTATTGTAGACTTCTCAATTTCAGTTTGTTGATTGTGCTGCCCACATACAACTTCTCACAGCCCCATTTGAGGACATAAATAATAATCTGTATTGCATGCAATTCTATCCTTGATGGACACTTCATGGCACTCAAAGGTTCAATAGATTTTACAGCTTGATCCATATTGCATGCTTTGCAGGAATTACATCTTACAAAACTGTCCATGTTCATCAATAGCCAATTCTTTTTTTAAAGACTTGATGTTAAAATGTCTCCCAAGGATCTTCATCTCTTAACCCCTTTGATGCTGGTGACGGAACCATTCCGTCATCAGTCACGGTTGAGCTGTGCTGATGACGGAATGGTTCCGTCACAACCACACCCATTTCAATGAGGGGCAGCACAGGAGGGGAATCGGGGCAGCAGTCAAGGTGTTAAAGGTTATTTGTGGCCCTTTCTCCACAATGTTCTTCAGGATATGCCAATGTTTTTAAACAAATCCACCTGATGCTCCTGAGATAGATAGAATATATATATATATATATATATATATATATATATATATATATATATATGGAAAATGCTACTTACCAGTACTCTGCAGCTCTACATGCCAAGAACAGATGCCTACTGGTAAGTAGCATTTTCCGTTCGAGGCATATGAGCTGCAGAGTGTACACTTTGCATCGATTGTGCAGCAGTGTCTCCTCTAGCTGTGGTCGATTGTATCCGTTGCAGTATTTTGAAACAGTGTTCTAAGGACAATTTGGCCCGCTGCCACTTGCTGCTTGGCCTGCACATCAACACAATAGTGTTTAGTGAAGGTGTGTAATGTAGACCATGTTGCTGCCTTGCATATGTCCTCTAGTAGTATATTTCCTGAGAAAGCCAGAGAGGCCCTAGTTTGCGAGTGGAGTGCGCTCTAGGAGGAACTGTCCGTGTACGTTTAGCTTTTTGATCGCATATTTGTATACACTTTACAATCCATCTGGCAATCCCCCTTTAAAGATGGGGTTGCCTTTGTGTGGGGGAGAGAAAGATACAAATAATTGTTTTGTCTTTCTAAAGGATGTAGTCCTATCTGTGTAGTATAACAGAGCTCTTCTAACATCTAAGGTGTGTAAAGCCCTTTCTGCAACACAGCCTGGGTTTTGGAAAAACACAGGTAGCTCTACCGATTGGTTAAGGTGAAAAGGAGTGATAACCTTTGGCAGAAACTTTGGATTAGGCCCAAGAATCACTTTATTAGGATGTATTTGAAAAAATGGTTCTTGTATTGTGAATGCTTGTATTTCACTAACTCTTCTGAGAGAGGTGATGGCAACAAGGAAAGCAGTTTTCCATATTAGGAATTGCAATTCACACTTGTGTAAAGGCTCGAAAGGGGGTCCCATGAGTCTTGTAAGGACAATGTTCAGGTTCCAGAGCAGGTGGTAACCTAGGTGGCATTATTCGTTTTAATCCTTCCATGAATGCTTTGATTGCAGGTACTCTGAAGAGAGATAGATGTTGCTTATTTTGTAAATAGGCTGCAATTGCTGCTAGATGCAGGCATATGGAAGAATAAGCCAAATTGGATCTTTGTAGGTGTAGAAGGTAACAAATGATATTTTGGATGGAAGCATCCAGTGGATCAATGTGATTGTTGTTACAATATATTGCAAATCTTTTCCACTTAGCGGCATAACACGCTCTGGTAGTGGGTTTCCTAGCTTCTTTAATTATGTTCATACAGTCTGGTGGCAGGTTTAAGTAACCAAACTCTAAGACTTCAGGAGCCAGATCGCCAAATTCAGTTGGCTTGGTTCTGGGTGTCTTATTTCTCCATGGTTCTGTGTTAACAGGGAGGGTGTGAGCTGTGACTTTTAATGTGGAACCAGTGAGAGATCTAGTAGTGTGATGAACCACGGTTGACGTGCACATGTGGGAGCTACTAGTATTAGTTTCAGAGACTGTTGTCTGAGTTTGAGCACTACTAGTGGAATAAGTGGGAGAGGCGGAAAAGCGTATGCAAATCTGCCTGACCAGTTCATCTGTATCGCATTCCCTTCCGACCGTGGGTGTGGAAACCTGGTGGCGAAGGTTGGGCATTTTGCATTTTCGTGGGTGGCAAACAGATCTATCTATGGATGCCCCCACATTTGGAAGAACGGTTGAAGAACTTGTGGATGTATTTCCCATTTGTGAATCTGTTGCGACTGTCGACTCAACAGATCTGCTATCTGATGGTGAATTCCTGGAAGGTGTTCTACTGTCAGGTATATGTTTTGAGGAATGGCCTATCTCCAAATGTCTGCGCGAGCTGGGACAGTTGTAGAGAGTGTCCCCCCCACCTGTTTTTGTACATAGTACATGGCTGTCATATTGTCCGTCCGGATTAAGACAGCTTTGTTTTGTACTTGTAATTGAAACGTCTTGAGTGCTAGGAAAATTGCTAGCAGCTCTAGATGGTTGATATGGAACATTCTTTGTTGGTTGTTCCATTGGCCTTGTGTGGTATAGTGTAAGAGATGGGCTCCCCATCCTGTGAGGGATGCGTCCGTTGTGAGCACTATCTGTGAAACAGGCTCTAGGAACGGCCGTCCTCTTGTCAAGTATTTGGTGTTCCACCATTGCAAAGAGCGATATGTACGGCTGTCTACCAACACCAGGTCTGTGAGCTGACCTTGAGCCTGATTCCACTGTTGTGTTAGACATTCTTGTAATGGGCGCATTTGCAGTCTTGCATGTGGAACTATGAAGTGGCAAGATGCTATCATGCCTATTAGTCTCATGAACACTCTGGGTTGGAGAGACTGCTGGTGTTGAAAAATGAAGACTAAGGCCTGAATGCTCTGTATCCTGGCTGGACTGGAATATGCTAGAGCTGTAGATGTGTCTATGGTAGCTCCTAGATACTAATGCACGTGCGAAGGCTCTAGGTGCGACTTTGTGTAGTTGATCGTAAACCTTAAGTCGTGCAACAGTTGAATTGTCTGCTGAGTGTGTTGTACACATTGGTGGAATGATTTGGCTTTTATGAGCCAATCGTCCAGGTAAGGGAAGACATGTATCTGTTGTCTTCGGAGATGTGCCGCTACTACTGCTAAGCACTTTGTGAACACTTGTGGTGCTGTTGTGACCCCGAATGGAAGGACTTTGAACTGATAGGGCTGTCCTTGTATGACAAACCTTAAATACTTCCTGTGAGCAGGATGTATAGGGATGTGAAAGTAGGCGTCCTTTAGGTCTAGTGTTGAAAGAAAATCGCCTTGTTGTAGTAGTGGGAGTACTTGTTGCAGAGTGATCATGTGAAAATGATGTGATTGTATGTAATGGTTGAGGGGCCTGAGGTCGAGAATTGGCCGTAGTGTCCCGTCCTTCTTGGGGATTAGAAAGTACAGGGAGTAAACTCCTGTTTCCTGTTCTTCTAAAGGAACTAATTGAATAGCATCCTTTTGTAGAAGTGCTAGAACTTCCTGTTGAAGCAGAGTCAAGTGGTCTGTAGACATTGGACGCTCCCTGGGTGGTATATTTGAGGGGGTTGCTGTGAGTTCCAGGCAGTAGCCATGTTGAATAATCTGTCTCACCCACCTGTCTGTTGTGATGGAATTCCAGACAGGTAGAACTGTGATAATCTGCCCCCCACAGGAGTGGAATGCTGTAGGGGAAGCAGAGGGACGTCACTGTTTGGGAGTGGAAGAGGAGCGGTTGTTGTTTTTACCTCTACCTCTTCCCTTATTATTATTGCCTCTGTATCCTCCTCTAAAGTAGCCCTTGTTAGAGGAGGTCTGTGTGTGCGTTTTGAAAGATGATGTTGTATCTGCACTGGTTTGCTTGGAGCCTCCTCTATAAAAGGAGCGGCGAAAAGAACTTCTAGTCTGTGTGGATTGTAGTGCTCCCATAGACTTAGCTGTGTCTGTCCTTTTTCATTTTCTCTAGTGTAGTGTCTACTTCCGACCCAAACAATTGGTTTTGATTGAAGGGCTGGTTCAAGATGGTAGTCTGCACCTCCGTCTAAAACCCTGAAATGCGCAACCACGCATGTCGTCTGAGTATAACACTAGTATTGACTGCTCTGGATGCTGTGTCAGCTACATCTAGTGCACATTTAATTAAGGCATTAGATATTAATTTGCCTTCTTGTATGAGCTCTGTTGCCTGACCTTCGTATTGATCTGGGAGGTGCTCTAACAATTTTTCTAATTTATCTTAGTGGGCCCTGTCATAGCGTGAGAGCAGGGCTTGTGTATTTGCTAAGCGCCATATATTTGAAGCCTGCAAAGCAATCCTTTTCCCTGACGCATCGATAACCTTGGATTCCTTGTCAGGAGGGGGCGTGTCACCAGAAGTCTGGGAATTAGCTCTCTTCCGTGCATTGGACACTACTAGTGAGTCTAGTGGCAGATGTCCCTTAATATAGACTGGATCAGATGGTGCTGGTCTATATTTCTTCTCTATTCTTGGATTTAACACTCTACAATGCACAGGGTCTTTAAATATGTCCAGAGCATGTTTAATGACTCCTTTGATCATGGGTAGTATTTGTGTAGACCTTTGTGACTGCTCAAATGTGTCTAATAAAATATCCTCCTCAATAGCATCAGAGTGCATTTTAACCCTGTGGTAAAGGGCAGCTCTATTTAAGAGGTGATTAAACCCAATGCTATCTTCTGGAGGGGAAGGTTTCGTTGGGTAGAACTGAGGATCAGGAATGTCAGGCACATTATTTGATGGGTATTCATATATATCCTCATCTGTAGGATATGTATCTGGGTTGATACCTTCATCTACAGGGTATGTGTGTGGGTCTGGTGTGTCACTCTCACCACCTATATCATACTCATCATCAGTGTGGTGTGATGATGCAGGAGATTGAACAGGAGAAACTCTTGGTGAAAAGTAAGGAGGGATAGGGGAGGACGAAGGTGAAGGAGAGGAAGAGTGTATTGGCGAAGTTGCACAATACTTTTTTGGCAGGAACCACAGGTAGAAGTGTTGTGTCTGCTGGTCTCTTTTTGTAAGGAATAGCTTCTACATGTCCAGTTTTTGGGTTAATATGGACCTTCTTTTGTTTAGGATCTGGCCTAAACAGTTCTTCCTCTACAACCTTCTTCGGAGTCGATTTTTTTGGTACCGATAGGGGTTCTTTTGTGTTTTTTGCTGTAGGAGTCGTTACAGAGCCCCGTGGCAAATTTTTCGGTACCGAAGGTGGTTTTGGCTTGGCAGGCTTGTTAGAGGGTTTAGGTGTCTCTGAATCAGGCCTTGGAGTCTTTGGTACCGAGGTTGGAGTCTCTGGAATGGAAGCAGGTCTTGTTGGCTTTGAGGCGTCGGACTCTGGCTTTCCATCTTTATTTTTGGAACCTGAAGGTTTCGGAGCCGAGCTTTTGCGGATCCGGTACAGTTTTTGGCTTCGGCGCCGGTGCATATTTAGGTTTTGGTGCCGAAGGGTCTTTGTCTTTGGGTACCGAAGGGCGTTTTGGCTTCGGTGTCAAAGAATCCTTCGGTGTCGAAGGATGTGTGTGCTCCGTTGCCGTTGGAAGAGGTGGAATTGGCACGTGTGGCTTGGTCAGTGCGGAGGCACCGGAAGGCGTAGTTGTTTTCCTCGGAGCCGAGCCCGAAGGCGGGGCGTTTGAGTGGATATTTCGGTCCCAACTGGGCCCCATGGGCGGAGTGCTGACCGTTGCCTTTGTCTTGGGCTGTGTCTGTTGTGCAGGGGCAAGAGTACTCACGGGTTGACGAGATGGAATCGAGTCATCTGAGTCCTCTGCCTCTGATATGATCTGGAGATCAGGCGAGTCTTCCTCGGCGACGAGTGGAGCCTCGTCCTCGGAGATGTCTTCGAGTGGATCCTCGCCTCCGGAGAGGTCTTCTTCGACGATCTCCTCCTCGAAGATGGCCTCCGGTGCTGGGGCTGATTTCCTCATCTCGTGTCGACGGGCCCTCCGATCCCGAATGGTCTTCGATCGGAAGGATGCACAAGCTTTGCAGGTTGACTCGTCGTGGTCTGGCGATAGACAGAGGTTGCAGACCTTGTGGTGTTCGCTATGAGGGAATTTTGCACGACATACCCGGCATCTCTTGAATAGAGTCGTGTCCATGAGGCGTAGGCCGTACGGCGCCGATAGGCCCAATGGCCCGAGTCGACGCACCGGAATGTAGCTGATGGTGTCGAAAGTAGTCTATTCGATGTCGAGCATAAAGTTTTTACGCTTCGAAGTTGCTGGAAAAGTTTTTCTAGCCGGAGCGGAAAAGTTTCATCCGAACCCAGTGGCGGAAAAAAACAATCTGAGGATGGAGTCGATGACCATGCGCAGTATTGTCCAAGGGAGGAGTCACCTATCTTGTGACTACAAAGACTTCTTCCAAGAAGACAACAACCTGCAATCATCCGAGCCCAACACCAGGTGGCGATCAAATGCTAAGTGTACACTCTGCAGCTCATATGCCTCGAACACATAGGTTACAGGACGTTCTAGTTCGGCTCAGTTTTCACTCGTACAAAACCAGTGAAATTCAGCAGTTTTAGTTAGCTCAGCTAAATATAACTTGCCCCCCATAATGCACTGCTTAAGACCTCACATATTACACCCCTCATGACATGACATATTTTACCTACTGCGGTCGCAAGTAGGTAATTAGTTAGGACCATGTTTCTATAGGAAACGCATTTTTGACTTGCCTATGTCTTTGGCCCCGGTTGACAAATCTTCACCAAATTTTACCCCAAAATTGCCCAGGTGATTCTTGTGTATGAAATGTTTTGGGGTGATCTGTCAAGCGTGGGTTTTCCCATGTTAATTCCCATAGGACCTTTAGTAGAACCTGCAGCCAAAACCACTGAACGAAATACACCAAGTTTGGCAGAAAGGTAGATTTGGTTACATAGATCACACTTTGAGTTATTTAGTGTAAATCTGTACCGCAGTTTTCAAGAAATTAAAGGAAATCCAAATTTGTTAATCTATGGCCGTAGATCGCAACAAATAAAGGTGAAAAATGCAGAGCTCATGCAGGAAAATGCAGAGATCCGATTGCCAACACCTCAACCAATTGTTGGCAGTCATCTTGGGACTTCAGTTGAGGCAAAAAAAATAAAAGGAAGAAAAGGGGCCAGGATAGGAATACCGTGGCCCCTAGCTCTGTTGCTGGGGTCCACCAGAGGGAAAAAAGCATTAACCCCTTGCATGCTGCCGCGATTCTGCGCCTGTGCGGCACATTCCAATCGCAGGTGCGGTCATGACGGCCGGGAGCCGTCATCAGCACGATAGCACTGTGTGCCATGACGGATGCCGGCCGTCATCAGCATGCAAGGGGTTAAAAATGTTTTTTAATGAATAATGTGCAGCAAAATTGTGAATATTCTGGTGGGCCAGGATTTCATATATAGGGGACCACCACATCTCCAGGGCTTTATCCTGCAAAAGTAACACGATGACATGCCCGGACTTGGAGGCTTTGCCCCCGTTCTCAACCACTCTGCAAATGCGCCTCTTTATGCACTACTTGTTGGATGCTGACTGTGCATGGGGGCCAAGAACCCCTCCTGCTACCACCCCTAATTCCCAAACAGCTGGATTGCTGAGAGCTAATTGAGGCCGGCCCTCCTTGTCCACCACTCCGCAAATGCATCTTCTGTTTCACTACTCGGACAATGAAGTCTCCTTGGCTGCTGACTGTCGTTAGGGGCCAAGAACACCTCCTGTTACCACCATTTATTCCCACACAGCGGGATTGCTGGGAGGTCGTCGGAGGCCCTACCCCTTTCTCCACCCACTGTACAGGCCCATATAGCCACTCACACACCCAGAGCTACTCACACACCAACATATCCACTCACACACCCACATCCCCACTCACACACCTACATAACCACTCCCCCAACCTATACAGCCACTCACACACGCCCTCACCGACCAATACAGGCACTCACACACACACACTCACCGACCTATACAGGCACTCACACACACTCTGAAAGGTTACAGGTTACAGCTAGGAAATAACATTTAAAAAACCTTGGAAATTTACTGAAAAAAAAACAAAAGGTTACAGAGACATTATAGTTAGTCTCACAATTCACTCGTACAAAATCATAGAAATTCAGCAGTTATAGTTACCCTAGCCAACTATAACTTACACCACCGCAATGCACTGCTTATGACCTAACATATTGCATCCCTCTTGACATGGTCCGTGACATCACTGATTACATCACAGATGACATCATCCGCAGCATCACTCAAACACCCACTCACACCCCCATACAGCCTCCCTCGTATTCATTCAACAACTCACACAACCACTCACTCAACCATACAGCCACTCAAACAACCACTCCCACTCATACAACCACTCACTCACCCATATGGCCCCTCGCCATACAGCTACACACACACACTTACTCACCTATACTGCTACGCTCACACCCACACAGCCTCTCAACACAACCACTCACTCACCCATTATACCACTCACACACTCACTTAAGTAGCCAACTACTTACATACCCATTTACACATCCATACAAGCCCTCACACATCCGCTCACTCACCCATATAGCGATTAACAGACAATCACTCTCCAATGCAGCCACTCATACACCCAGTCACTCACTCATACAGCCATTCAGACACCCACTCACTCACCCGTACAGTCACTCACACACAACCATTCAACCAAGCATACCGCTACTCACACACCCGTTTACATTCCCACTTGCACACTCATAGTCACTCAGACAACCTGTCACTCACAGATACACACAGCCACTCACATAATATTTTTTAGAAATAGCATCACTAATTCATAGTACACACAGTATACTAATTTAACTTTTGTAGTACCTTGGTATATATGTTTAACAATCAAACTTTTACAAAACACCAACACTCACTGGCTGAGGTCAGTGATGTAATGAGTTATGTCACTGACCACGTCATGAGAAATGTAATATGGGAGGTCATAAACAGTGCATAGCAGGGGTGTAACTTATAGTTAGCTAAGGTAACTAGAATTGTTGAATTTCTATAGTTTTGTACAAGTGAAATGTGAGCCAAACTATAATGTTCCTGTAACTTTTAGTTTTTTCAGGGAATATAAACAAACTATATTTCATTCATACATATATCTTTTAAGTAATTACATTTAAATTAACTAATACATAATTAGTAATAATGGCTTAAATTTGCTTGAGTTTCTACTGGGGTAGTAATGGGTCTTCAGGGTTCAGGGATAGGTAGTGCATCTGGATAGTACGTTTTTTAGTGCTCAAGGATAGGTAGCATAAATGGTTAGTAAAGGGTTTTCAAGACTCTGCGATGGGCAGCGTATTGCAGTGGAAAGAATTTTTAGGTCTCATGATGGGTAGTGTTTAGCGGTAGTATGGAGTTTAAGGCTCCGGATGGGTAGTGTATAGGCGTAGTGAAGAGATTTTAGAGCTCAGGATGGATGGGCAATAGGGTACAAAGGAGGTTTTAGGATTCATGGATGGACAAAGCATAGGATGGATGGATGGATGGACAAGGTAAGAAGGATTGTTTAAGGGCTGGGTAGTATATGGGGTAGCAATGAGTTTTTAGAAGTCAGAAGTGCATAGAGGTTGTAAGGGGTGTTTGGTCTCAGGAATGGGTAGTGTATAGAGGCAGTATGGAGTATTTAAGCTAAGGTATGGGTACTGTATATTAGTAGTAAGGAGTTTTTAGGGTTTAGGGATGGGTAGTGCATAGGGTTGAAATCCTAAAAATAGAAATAAACAGGCTTGTTCTCCAATGAGTACAAGGGAAAGATGTATATAGGTTTGAGCACATAAAGTGACATTTTCTGGGGCAGAGGAAGGTTGGCTAGGGAGTTCTAACTCTTTCTGGTTTCATCTAAGCCACACTGACAATATTCTCACCTTGTAAGTCTGAAATGGGTGGAGTCAAGGTTTTTCATCTGACTAGAAAACGATCAGCCGTAATGGGTCTTCACATATCTATTAAAGGTAAATATTTTGCATGTTCAAAGTGACTAAAGACCCATTCAATTCTACCTAGGACCAATACACAGTATGTGTGATGCTGTACTGATATAGTATTCTATTGGAGAACTAAACTCATGACACTGAACATATTTGAGTCCACTGAATCACATAACCGGTTTTTTCAAAACACACAGCCACCCGAGGGCAGGGAATGGTGTTAATCAACAGCCATTTACAGAAAGCCAACTAAATGGTTCTTCATTCCACCAGCTAGACAAAACTGCCCATGGGCTAAAACACAGATGCTGCAGTAGATGCATCAGTCTACTGAGCCAGCATACCCAAGAGGATGAGTATTAATAGGGTGATGAAGAGAAGCATCTTAATTTTGATCATAGAGTACAATCTGAATTCTATGATGTATGTCTAGAATAAAAGCGGAAGAGACCATGTGGAAGAGAAATCATGGGATAAGGGATATGCCACCACCTACAGTATGCTCAGAGGTCTGAACTAAGAAGTTGTGAAGATGCACTTTGTCAACGTAAGATAGTTAACTAAAATATTACTTCTCACAGGTTGGCTATCATTGCTATAATTCAACTGCAAAATAATCGTCCAAATTAGACTTTTGCTATGTCAATCAGTCTAAACAGGCAACATGAATTATTCCTGATTTTGAGTGGCATGCTTTCTGCCAAGGACTTACTTTCTAGAGCACACATGCTTGCTGAGTGCAATACTCTGAACTAACTAAAGCTGTGTTAATTTTGGGGGAGAAAAGGCTGCAAGTGGAGTCATTATGTTGGCACCACTTGGCAAATGGCTTTGCATGTCTAGAGGACGCACCAGACACATAAAACTGACCGTCTTTCCAAGGATGTTTATGTTTATGTGGGGATATTTATATAGCGCACTGTCGCTCCAAGGAGCATCCTGGCGCTCCGACTCCATTACTGATAAGATGGTATGCTTTTACTGTTTGTCGATGTTTTGTACACAAAAAGGTCAGACAAGTGATTTGCAAACTGAGTCGGCTAGCCCGTAGATCCATGTTTTAAGGGATTTTTTAAATGTCTGTTCAGAAGTAATTGTGCGAAGGTGGGAGGGCAGTTTATTCCATGCTTTGGCTCCTATGACTGCCAGAGATTTTCCTCCCTTTGTGGCCAGTCTGAACTTGGGGACAGTCATCAAGTTGACAGTAGCTGACCTAAGTTCTCTTGTAGGATGGTATCTGTTGAACTTATTATACAGATATTGTGGGCCTCGCTTGTGGAAATCCCTAAAGGTGATCACGAGGACTTTAAACAGAATGCGCTTCTGAATAGAGAGCCAGTGCAGCATGTCCAAAGCGGCCGATGCTGATGATTTTCTGGGCCACCTTAGAACCAGCCGCGCCACCGAATTCTGTACCATCTGTAGTTTATGCAGGGTAGATTTTGCCACCCCTGCATACAGACTGTTACAGTAATCTATCCTTGATGTGATCAATGCAATTGCTACAGTACGGCGGGCTGATAGAGGCAGAAAATCAAAAAAAATTCTGAGGCCTTTTATGATATTAAAACATAGGCCGGCAACTTCTCTCTTTTGTTGTTTAAAGGAGAGCATCTCATCGAATTTTATTCCCAAATTCCGTGTTGCATTAATGGTGTTTGACGGGGCTTCTGCGTCAGATGGCCAACAGGTGTGCGGGGAGAAGAGGTTGTTTTTCCCAAATGGTAAAATCTCTGTTTTAGCAGAGTTGCATTTGAGGTGATTGTTGTGCATCCAGTTGAAAGTCGCAGTCAGACACTCTTTCAGAACTTGTTCGGCTTTTTTGAGTTTTCATCCAGAACAAGGACTAATTGAGTGTCGTCTGCGTAAGCTATAGTGCTGATGTCATAGGATGCAATAAGGTTGATCAGGGGAGCCATGTAAAGATTAAACAAGGTAGGGCTCAAACTTGAGCCCTGGGGCACCCCTGAACCAATCTTCTTCTCTTCCGAGTGGAATTGTCCAAGCATGGTTATCTGTCTTCTGTGCAACAGGAAGTTTTTAAACCATTTTAACACGGTGCCCCTTATGCCTGCCTTGATTGGGCGATGTAATAAGATGGCATGGGACACCGTGTCAAATGCTGCAGATAGATCTAGGAGGATTAAAACTGCCCTCTTACCTAGATCCAGTGCATCTCTTATGGTTTCCGTAGTTGACAGAAGCGCTGATTCTGTGGAATGGCTTGCTCTAAACCCTGCCTGGTTTGGATGAAGAATGTTATTTTCTTCCAGGAATGTTGAAAGCTGCTTATTGACAAAGGTTTCAGCACATTTACATATGGCAGGGAGTTGAGAAATGGGCCGCAAGTTAGATAGAACTGTTGGATCATGCAGGATCTTTTTTTGCAGTGGTTTGACTGCTGCGGTTTTCCATGAGGTAGGAACCTCTCCAGTTTGGAGTGATGCATTAAGAATAGCATTAATCACGGGGTTTACTTCCTCTTTAATTGCATGAAGCAATGAAGGGGGACAGGGATCAAGTGGCGAGCCAGATTTAATTTTTGAGATGACTTGCGAGGAGTCTGCAAGACTAATCGTAGCAAAGGTATTCCAATTGACTGACCCACCAGACTTATTATCTTGTATGGTATCTTCATCTTCTTGGGGGATTTGGGGAAAATCTTTGGTGAGATTTATAACTTTTTGTTCGAAATATGTTGCAATTTCGTTACAAAAGATCTGTGAGGGTGGAATTTCCTGGGACAGAAATTTTGGATTTCTAAAGCTATTTACAATTCGGAAAATTTCCTTTTGTTTGTTCTGTGAGGCTTCAATCAGGTTTGTAAAATAGTTAGTTTTGGTGCATTTGATTAATGCATGGTATTTCCTCCTAGCTATCTTAAAGACTTCCTGATCGTCATTATTATAGTGCCTACGCCATTTCCGTTCTAGCCTTTGTACTATTTGCAATGTATCTCTTAGTTCACTAGTGAACCAGGGAGCTGAAATTTTTCCTTGTCTAGATTTTAGTTTTCGTGCTCCCCCCGAGATCAGTTTCTCCCCTATGGATCTCATCCATCTCTCATAGCTATAATTATCAGAGATGACTTCCCCATGCAGGGATGGTTTGTTCTCTTTTACCCAGTTTGTCAGGTCCAGGTGATCAATACATTTAGCCCAGCATGGGGTGGGTTTCTCATTCCTCATTATATCTGGTTTTACAGCCTTTATTTCATCGGTTTTGAGATTAAATGCGATGAATTTGTGGTCAGTCCAAGTTAGGGGCAAGGGAGCTGAAACCCTGATGGTATTAAGATTAGAACAGATACAGTCTAAAACATGCCCGGCTTTGTGTGTAGGATCTGTCGTGAGTACTGTCAGTCCCAACACATGCATAATATCTTAGAAACATTGGGGTCGCTAGTGCTGTCCAAGTGCAGATTTAGGTCTCCCAATAGGGTGAAGTTAGCAGCTTTTAGAGTTAGATTGGTGAGGACTTCACCCATACTTTCCAAAAAGTGGCTCGCTTGGCCTGGTGGGCGGTATATTAAGGCTCCGGAGAAAATAAAAGAATCATGGGCCTGTAAATAAAAGCCCAGACATTCAGCTCCTTTTAGGACGGATAATTCCGTGATGTTGCATTTGAGGGTATCTCGAAGAATGATAGCCAACACCCCCGCCCTCTCTGTAAGGGTCTATCTAGTCACTGTATCCGATAACCGGGTGGCAAGGCATGTACAATGTCTGGACTGGACCAGTCTCTGAGCCATGTTTCAGTGACTAAGAGACAATCCAGCTTTGTTTCCGAAATTAAATCATACATATGTAATGCATTCTTGCACATCGAGCGGGCATTGATTAGCCCTCCATTAATGACCCTATATATAGTTTTCGTAGGCGGCCTTAAATAGGGTTGTAAATTTTGTTTACAATTAATGCAACAGATGGGCCCTAACCATTTATCAACATTCATGGCAGGAATTTGGGGTGGGCATTGTCAGTTACGCTGACGACACCCAGTTGGTGTTCAAAATAACGCCAGACAATAGAGACTCAGCTTCCAACTTCTCTAATTGTATGCTATCAATAGCGAAGTGGATGAACACCAACTGTCTCCGTTTAAACGGAGATAAAACTGAGGTACTGATAGTAGGGAAAGATGCTTCTGTCTGGTCCCATGCAAGGTGGCCTAGCGAACTAGGAGAATTACCTCGGCCTGTGGAGAAGGTGAAAAATCTCGGAGTCATGCTTGACGCCGACCTCTCAGGCAAAGCCCAGGTGAACAAAGTCACAAGCAAATGCTATGGCACCTTAAAAGTACTCCGTAAAGTACTCGACCTTCTGCCGACCGAAGCGAGAAAAACCATTGTCCATGCATTAATATCCCCTCATTTGGACTATGGCAATGTTCTCCTACTCGGTCTAAATCAAAAGGGTCTGCACCAGCTACAATGCATACAGAATTCAGAAGCACGACTGGTGCTCTGTCTCCCTCGGAGATCATCTACTAAACATGCGCTTGCCAAGCTTCACTGGCTCCCTATTAAAGAGAGAATCATATTCAAGACTCTCTGCTATGCACACCGTATTGCTCAAAACAAAGGCCCTAGAGAGATCTTATTACCATCCATAGGCCGATCAGAGACCTTAGATCGTCAGGCATGATGCTATTTAAAACCCCCCGCATCACAAAAGCGAAGATGGGCGGAAAATCCTTCCGCTATCTGGCCACCAAATTTTGGAATGCTCTGCCAATCCATCTACGGATGGAGCCATCTGAAATGAGTTTCAGAGCTAAACTTAAAACTCACTTATTCCCCAGATACTAACTTTATCTCCTATGGTTCATGTTCTTCCTGATGGGTTTGCATTGCAGTCAGCGCGGGGACACACAGCTTTGTGCAGCCAGGCACTTAATAAATGCTTATTATTATGACATTGAATACAACTAGGGTTCAGCGACAGTATCTCTTTTCTGGATAGCTGACCTGGTTTAGCCCTCTGAGCAGAGGGAGCAGCCCCCAGCCCGTCCGTAGCGCGGACGGGCGCAGACGGGCTGGACTTAGGCTCGACTTCAGCAGATGCGCCGGAGTCGCGTCGACCGCGTCCGCTGCTGGGGCTGTGTCTACGCCCAATATGGCCGCTGAAATGCCGCCTCCCACTCAGCACCTCAATCGGCTGTATACGGGGCAATTCAAGGCAGCGAAATTAGTGCGAGTAGCAATGTACAGGATTTTTGTTTAAAAAGCAAAGCTTGGCGGCGCAAAAGAAGATTACAAAACACAAACAAAATTAGATTTAAAAGCGCTGGTAATACTATGATCAATCTCCCGGCTTCCGCCTCAGGAGAGCTATGGAGTCTGCTAACTGCTACTGCTAACCATCATATCCTTAAAGTGAACGGTTCCTATGGATACAAAGATTTGTGAACATGGTCCATTTCTCGCATTGAATCTGGAATTTTGGTTAGCTCATTATCATATTGCGGTGTTGGGGGCGTGGCTGACTGCTGAACATGGCGGTCGAGACTTGGTGGAGCTCCGAACCCGGGCTCATTAATCCTGGCCTTTACTGGCTGCACACAGCTTCCAAAGGTCCAAAACGGCAGGCACAGACACCGAAAAGCGGAGCGGACGACTGAAACCACTTTTCGAACAGCTGGTGGGGCGCTGTGGCGGGAACCGAGGACCGTGCCCTGTGCGGCAAGTGGAGAGACATGCAGAGATTTTCGGCTCACGAGGCGGGGAGCTGCCTAGAGGACGCAATTAAACTGTGCACCAGCGAGGAATGTGACCGGAAACTCTGGCCCGACTGTGGGAGTGTGCCGCTCTGATCACGGAACGACTCCATGTGCAACATTGAAGGGCCCGGGTCGAGTGAGACTACGCCACAGTAGCGGACCATTGCACTGGAGGCTACGCGAGAGCGCGGCTGCTGTGGGGCCTATGGCATCCCCCTCGGGGAGCTGCAGTGAGTTCTGGCGCGCACTGAGCGAGGGCGCCTGGTGCCTAAGTGTCACATGGGTCTGGAGGCATATGGTGTAGGGATTCCTTTGAGTGGCTGAGGAGGCGTGTACCAGGCTGGCCTACGCAGTAACTTTGAGACTGGGAGAAGGGGCCTGTAATAATGCTTAACCCCTTCCAGGCTCATGACGAGCTGGGCTCGTCATGGTGTAGCCTCCTCGCACGCTGATGACGAGCCCAGCTCGTCATGTAACATGGGTTTTTTAAAATCTCAGCATAGGTGCAGAATTCCACTAGCGCGCATGTGGTTAAGCTCCTGAGAAGGGCTGTTACTGAAGCTGCCACAAGTGGGATGGGGAGTCTCTCCTAAAGCCCACGGGGACACTTGCTACACCTCTAGCTCCACAGCGAGGTTGCCAGGACTGGGGTGCTGTGTCACAGACGTTGTTAAGGTAGCCTTGGACAGTTAACTGGTCAGCGGTGCACACGGGCCGACAGGCGTCACTGTTGCTGGAGGACACGGAGCTGCCCCCATACTATTCCTGCACAATAAACTTGGTTCAAGCCCCGCAGGGAGCTCTGGAGTGGTTGGCTAGCGGCGTTTAGCGGTTGCGACGCAGTGGAATCGCTGTGTCTCTCATACCCTGGTGGGGTGGTCATTACCAGTACTCATAGGCCCAGGCAAGCTGTAATGGGCCGCAACAGGGGAAAACAGCATGGCGCTGGCCCGAGTATGGACCCCACTCACGGCCAGGACGAACTTGCAGAGGCCTCACAGACGCCTCACAGACGCCTAGCTGCATACTGCCTACCCAGATGGCGGAAAATGCAGATAAACTGGATCTGATCCTGCAAAAAGTTAGAGAATCAAGAAAAGCCATAGAGCAACAAATCGGAGCCCCTACGACCGGATTCACACTACTTAAGGTGGACCATGCGAAGTTAGCGGACAAGGTAAAGGATCACACAATGGCACTGGCATATCGGTCTCCACATTAAGCTCAGAACACGACCCATATACAATAGCTCCAACAGCAGATCGCTACATTGATGGACCGGGTGGAGGATGAGGAAGGAAGGGCAAGGAGGAATAATGTGCGGGTCATTGAGCTGCCGGAAAAAAGCAAGGGAGATGATCCAGCTAGATATATGGAGCAGTGGTTCCGTGGCAATGCTGCTGCGGAAGGCCTCTCTACACAATACTGCGTGGAGCGCCCACACAGAATACCCACTGGCCGGCCGAAACTGGGCCCCACCCCTGCCCCTCATTGTCAAGCTGCTGAACTACAGAGACCGGGATACGCTTCTGCAGAAAGCTAGGGAGAGGTCTCAGATACATTTCGAGAACAGCAGGATATCGCTTTACCCGGATTATACACTGCTAGTCCAAAGGCAGAGATCCTCCTTCATGTGAGTTAAGGAGAAACTGAGGAACCTGAATCTGAAATACGCGTTGCTGTTCCCGGCCCGACTGAAAATTATTTATGACCGGAAAACGCACTTCTTTGACAGTCTGGGAGACGCTGAGGAATGGTTGGAGGTGACAGACCCGGTGGGGACCGGGGATATCGCTTCCCAGAGTACGCAGCGCAGTTCTTCTCAAGTGAATATGTCGAGCAGGAGGATACGCAGGAACTTCCGATGGACCAATCCCACACTGCAACAAATGCACCAGGGCAAGCAACAAGCGATCGAGACGGCTGCTACTTTCAGACAGCCTACGTTAATTGAAGACTCCCCCCTCCTCGGACGGCACAGGGAATGGGTCGGACTCTAAAGGCAGCGTGGGCCTCTTCCCCACTGTGACCCCGCAGACGGCGGATGGTGTGTTCGGCTCACCGCCAGAGGATGCTGTTGTTCATGTACCTGCCATAACGGATGTTAATGTATCCTTTTTGTGGAACTGTGTTATTGTCGCTGTGTGTAACTGCGCTTGTATTTTGTTAGCCCGGGTTTCAGTAGTGATGGAGCTAGAGTTTATGCTGGAGTGCGGGTATGCACCCCATGGACGGTGTTGGTAACGATCCCCAATTTGCGAATGCTGCTTTTGTTTAGGGCATAGTTTTGCTCACCATGTTTTGGTTTCTGGACCGGTACAGTTCTCCGACCGGACAGAGTATTGGGGTATATGGGACGGGGGGGGGGGGGGGGGGGGGGGGGGGAGACAGTCCTATTTTTCTGTATACCTTCGGTTGGCTGGCTAGCAGGACATGTATGTTATTGCCAGTTATACTGCTTGCCGCGTTTTTGCAATGCATTTACCCAACACATACAAGATAATAACGTGGAATGTTCGGAGACCGGGCTCTGTTCATAAGCGTCATAGAAATCATGCTCAACTGCTGAGGCGCAAAGCACATATAGTCTATCTGCAGGAATCCCACATGGTGGAACAGAAGGCGGTGAAATTACGTAAGAAATGGAGGGGGCAGGTATTCTCCACTAGTTACTCTGGTTACGCACGGGGAGTCACCATCTCGGTGAGACACGGTGTGCCATTTCAGCCCCTAGAACAAAGAATCGATCAACAGGGACGCTATCTTTTTATACGCGGGTCCCTCGATGGTCAACAGTACTAGGTAGCACATATTCACCGAATTTTGAGCAGGAACAATTTCTAGCCACCCTAAACTTGGCATGGGCGGGCTGGGAGATGCACCCCTGGATGATAGGTGGTGACAACAATGCAATAATGGACGTTGACCTTGATGGGTCCCATCCCCCTTTGAACGGGACAGGGATGATAAAGCAGACAAAGGCTCTCTGCGGTTGGGCGGAGGGATGGGCATTAAGCGATGTTTGGAGAATGCGGCACTCGACGCACAGGGAATACTCTTTTTACTCCCCGGAACATACGCTTCACACAAGAATGGAAAGGACATTCTGCTCGAACATGGTAGCGATGCAAGTCACACATGCCACATACCTAGCAAAGACTTTTTCGATCACAACCCACTTGAGATCGAGATTACGTGGGGCAGGATACCTACTCCGGTGCCTACATGGAGGCTCTGGCCACAGTTGCTGGAAGACACAGCATTCCAAGCAACAATAGCAGACACTATTACCCATTATTTCGCTGAGAACAGTAACACGCTTTCTAATGTACTGATAGAGTGAGTCGCCTTTAAGGCGGTAATAAGTGGTTGGGCCACAAGTTTGACAGTGGGCGCCAGGTAGGAGGTTAACAAATCTTTTGTGGAAACAGAACACAGGATGTATAAGTTGGAACAGGAAGCAGTACATAACAAGGAGAAGCAAGAAGTGCCTATCAGGCATGCTGAATTGTTAGAATCCCTCCGACTCGTAGACTATCAGAGGTATACGCAGTTGTGCCACTCCGAGGCGGACAAGTCGGGGACACTGTTAGCGAAGACATTGCGAGATAACCCTCCCCCCCCCCCACAATTGTGATCAATGAAGTAGCTACCTTTTCGGGCAAACCGGTGCACACCCAAAACGACATTAATGCAGCTTTCTGCCAGTATTTTGCCTCATTATACAGCAAGCCTGTGGATAGGGAGGAGGATTGCACAGATGACTTTCTACAGGCAGTATCCTATCCCCAAATGACAGCGGAAGCTTTGGAAGGACTGGCAGGTCCCATCACTGTGGTGCAAATTAAGATAGCACTAAATGGGCTCACACGAAATAAAACACCGGGACTAGACGGGTTGCCTGCGGAATTTTACACTATTTTTACTGACTCACTCCTACCCTACATAGTGCACTTATATAATACAGCGCTGAAGGAAGGGGCACTACCCCTTACCACGGCGCAGGCACTGGTGGTCTTGCTCCCGAAATCAGGTAGGGATCCCACGGACATGGCAAGCTATCGCCCATTGTCATTACTAGCGACAGAATACAAGATACTGGGTTAAGTGTTGGCAAATAGGCTTATGTCCCTTTTGAATAAGATGATCCACATAGATCAGACAGGTTTCTTACCGGCTAGGGTGCACATGTCTGAACACTAGGAGGCTGCACCACCTTATGTTGACTGCCCCGGAGCGCTATGCACACGCGGGATGCATATCGTTAGACCTATGCCAAGCGTTCGACACATTGCAATGGAGGTACATGTTTGAAGCACTGACGAAGTTTGGGCTCCCAGAGGGGTATCCTAACTGGCTTAGACTGTTGTACAATGCTCCTACTGCCCGGGTTCGAACAGCTGAGCATATTTGCAGCAGAATACCGGATACTTAGAGGGACGAGGAAAGGTTGCGCACTTTTGCCACTATTGTTTATACTGGCGCTGGAGACCCAGGCGCTACCGTTACGTAGAGATACGTGGGAATTAGGTATAGAGATAGGGTCTACAACACACCTCTTCTAGGCATATGCAGATGATATTGTCCTTTACATTAAAGACCTTCGGTCATATCTAGCCCCCATCTCGGAGATCTTTGCCACCTTTGAGCATATATCGGGATTGGTCATTAACCCAGCGAAGTCCCATGCCTTTTTCTTTTGCGAACACGCCGCGCCCGCAGACATTACATTTGGTTCGATGACACTAAAGGTGGCCCCGCATACGTTCAAGTACCTGGGCATTCATGTATACACGGCCCCTGCTGACATGTTGGTAGGTAACTAACAGAGCAATTAGCGCCCTGCGGTCTAGCGTTGCATTTTGGACCATGCTATCACTGTCAGTGATGGGAAGAGTGGCTATAACGAAGATGGTGATTCTTCCACGACTGATTTACTATTTCACAAATCTGCCTCTATTAGTCCCTCAAACTACCTTTATACTCTTAAACACCTTACTTATTGACCTCGTTTGGGGGAAAGGCAGGAGAAGGATAAGTCTTAGAAAGCTCCAGCTAGGTATGAGAAGGGGAGGGTTAGGAGTGCCGGATCTTAGAGCCTATTTCTACGCCTGCCAGTTGCAGTGGTTATCTTATTGGACGGCAGGGCGCAATCTGCAAGAAATTGGGTTCACAGAGCGAGATATAATTAACGGGGCCCTACACACACTGCTATTACCGAGGTGCAAGCCCCCTCACCATATTCCACCCTTACTATATATAGCTCAGCAATGTTGGAAGGCGGCGCTACAGTACACAAACTCACACCCTGTGTATGCCGGCAACATCCCCTTATTGGGTATACCACTAGCAGTCAGGAGGATAACAAAACGTTCAATAACGCCTTGGTTGGAAGAAGGAATTAGCACGGTATCAGACTTATTTAATGAGGGGCAGCTACTGGATCATGACAACTTTGTTCGGGAGACGGGGGCACCGGGACACTAGTATATGGTCCATGCAGCACTAGCCCATTATGTCACAACACATTGGGCCCCACAAAGGCAGGAACCCACCAACCACAAACTGATTAAAGCACGATATTATATGGGCTGTGGGAGACACCTGATAAAATGGCTATATATATATAGAAATTCGGGCGCATACAGAGATCGCCCTTCTTTCATTACGCAATGCATGGGCGGAAGACATAGGAAGGACCATTAAGGACAAGGAATGGGAGAGAATCATAGAACATCCCCAGAAAACCTCCCATAATGCCAAATTTAAGCTTATTCAAACTATGATTTTACATAGGGTATACCTTACCCTACACAGATTAGATAGGATGTTCCCGCAGACCCAACATCACTGCCCGAGATGCCACTGTGAGGGAGCTGACTTAGCCCATATGGTCTGGTCTTCCCCGCGCCTACGAGAGTTTTCGGATGCGGTTATATGTTACACGCGAGGAGGTACACATAGGAACATACCTAATACTATGGAAGAGTGTCTTCTGGGTCTTCATAAGTCATACACCAAATACAAAGTACAATATAGATTTGTGAACCTGTCGCTGCTGGCAACGCGGGCAATTACAATGTGTTGGAAGTCCAAGAATCCCCCTTCAGCTTTTGCATGGTATAATGATCTGTTCCGCTGGGGCAGTGTAGAAAGTGCTTTAATCCGGAGGGAAGAGGCTAGGGGCCTGCATAAGAACCCGATAGCATTAGATTGGGATATTGTGTTAGAGGCCCTGAAAGCACAAGACATGGACTCCATTGCCACCCCTCAGGGCACGCAGTAGAGTCAGATGAAAGAGCAATATATAGTAATGCCACGAACGATGTACATGCAAACAGGCGTTGGAGTACCATGAACAGGTTCGACATACACTTATAAGTCAATTGCAATAATAGTTACTTGTATAGTGCTGCTGTAAGCTAAGCTAACGTTATGGGACATATGTATACAAGGTAGACCTATATGTCAACAAAGGGACTGCAGGGAGGGGGAGGAGGGGTTTTTGGAGGGTTTGTTTCCCAGTTTTTGTAGTAGCCTGAAGCGTGAAGAATTGTGGACTTAGATTTGGACTGGAAGAGGTGAGGCTTACAAATACGTGCTGTGATACTTACTAGGGGAAATGTAGCACACTGTAAGCGTGTATATATTGTTTACAGCGAAGGCATTCGTTTACCTCTGTAATGCAAAGTAGATTCTCATGTACTTTTGTTAAATAAAAGTATCATCCCACATGCTTCATGTAAGGTATAAGATTATGAAGATTAAAGAAATAAAAAATGTTTTAAAAAAATCATATTGAGGTGTTCAGATGGGGTCTGTTCTGCAGTGAAAAGTTCTGGGATTCTGCTCACCTTCTGATTTGCAATTGATAGTTGTTGGAGTTTGTTCGCCTTAAACATGGAGCAATCTGCAGATCACACATTCAAATCAAGGCAGGACTGACTCAGCATTACAGCCATACGAAGTTGGTGAATTGAGTATCATGGAACTTGGCAACAACAACACTGGTTCCTTATAGTGCTGACAACAAAATAAGTGTTGCATGAAGCACCATATATAAAAGACATTGCTATTAAAATCATCACACTCAATCAACAAATATTCATAGTAGTACTTACTCCTCAACAGAGGGTTCTGCTTCTTGCCTTTCTTCTTTGGCTTGATAACCTGCTGAGAATGTTTTTACCACAATTATCATAACAACCAATTAAGCTTTCCTCATTTCACACATCTATAAATCATTGACTGTACCTCTATGACATCAAATATAAAATAAGATAGGAAAACAGATAAGACAAGATTTACTGCACAGTTCGACCACGTCAAGCCCTGGCAATTCACCACAATAAAAACCCAAATGAAATCCTCTGCATTATACAGGGGGTGGGAAATAGGTCTGGGATTTATTCACTTTACTTTATGGTATTTGTGAAAATGAACAGTAAACACAAGGCAACAACAAACAACATGCTTTGACACGAAACTATGTGTATGCGCACACACAAATACTTACAAAATATTTTACCCAGATTTTTGGGAAGTTGGAAAGATTTTTAAGCCAATAAAAAATAATTATATTCCTGATGGAAGGATTTTTGGGGCACATAGCCAATAAGTGGTGCCTGTCATATCTTTCATGGTGGACTAAGATAATGGTATTGGGCCACATGGTTTTTCGAGTCTAACTCTCAACAACAGTGTGCTTGACTGTCCGCAATCGCTTTCAGCATAAATATATATAGTCAGATGTGTAGAATGTAATTTGGTATTTATTAAAATTGTTAACTGTAGGGAAGAGCTCATGACTTACAGGAGGTGAAGCCTCAAATGAGTCCGGTTGCCTCTAGGAGTGGGTGACAGTCTCCGCTACCCCTCTTGGAGCTTGGAGTTTGGCAAAGCTCTGCCAGCCACCACGTAGAGGAGTTTGCCCCCCACAGTCCACCAGCCACCACCAGTTTTTCTATACCTACCAAACACAGCCGCACGTTTGCTTCTCCCTTTAGAGGTCTAGTGGTTATTATTAACACCGTTCTAAATGGTGGGAACTTGGAATGCACTATGTGAGAAAGCATGCGGCATAGGGGGAGGCCTACCATGGTGCACTGCTGGCTCGCCTCAAATTAATACTATGATTGCGCACATAGAAAGAAAGTCAACCAGAGCAGGAGGGGTGGTGAGAGCCCGGATACTGGCGACAGGATGAGGCAGCCTCAATGTTGCTGTCAGGAGGGCGCAGAAAGGGAGCCGGGGCTGGCGGCACCCCTAAAAGGAACTGTATCCCTCACTGGTGGAGCCGGCGCAACGGGTGCCGCTTGTTCACTCACAACCTGCCCAGCTAGCTCTTGGCTGTGTGCTCTTTGGCAGAGCCCCATCTCTAGCAGTGCTACAGGAACACAGGGGAGGGGAGACCGGCGGGAGCTGGAGCCGGCAAGTGCAGGCCTACTGCTGGAGCGATTCCTGCATACACTGAGCAGGACACCTTTGAGGGTTACGGTAATGCTCTCCGTCAGGCCCCTGCCTCTGAAAGGCTTGAGGTGGAGTCTGCCCCCAGGAAACCATGTATGGCATCTGCCTCCATGTCGGACCTCTAAAGGTAAGTGCAAGCACACTCTTTTTGGACCTTACATAGCGATAAGGGGTCTGTTAATTCTAATGCTAGGGGTGTGGTGGCCCTTCTTATCCCATGCTCCATTCGGTGCTCCTCATCCAACGAACACTATTGCTATATGGCATAAGCCTTAATCCGCCCGCTCACGGATCTCTGTGGAAATCCACTGAGATTTTCAGTAAATCAGCAGAGTGAAACTCCACGAGCTATGCCCAGTCCTTGATGCCTCAACCGTTCCTCAGCAATAGTAGTAAAGATTGAATTTGACTCTGTCAATTTCTGATTTATGCGATGGAATGTTTTCATGTGCATTTGTTTCAACAAATGTATTTAACCAAAACCAGGATACGAAGAACTGATTTATGCAGCTAGGTAACTCACATTCAAGAGACATGAAGAAAATCAGGGGATTTGTTTCATTTTGTAATTGTTACATACTTATTTTATTTATTTTAATTTCTTATATCGCGCTGGACTCAATCCCGTAAGGGTATCTCCGCGCTTTGCCAGCCAGATCATTAACAGAGTCAATGATTTAAATTAGTGGGACTGAGATGCTTCCTGGAAGAGGAGAGTTTTTAATGCCTTTCTAAAGGACAGATAGTTGGTGGTCATTCTCACATCTGTTGGAAGTTTATTCCATAAAGCAGGGCCAACTGAGGAGAATGCTCTGTCTCCCTGTCTGGATTTTTTTGTTGCAGGGGGTTTTAGGAGAGCTTGGTTACTTGAGCGGAGTGACCGGCTGGGTTGATACAGCTCAAGTGATTGAGAAAGGTATTTAGGACTATCCCCATATAAGCATTTGTGGACCGTACAGCATATCTTGAAACTGATGGGCTGCCGTATAGGGAGCCAGTGCAGCTCATTCAACAAGGGCTTAGAGGGAGTCCTAGCCAGTACACTCATGACCAGTCTAGCCGCAGTATTCTGGACCACCTGCAAGCGGCCTACTGCATCTGCATTTGCTAACGTCAGCAGGCCGTTGCAGTAGTCCAGGCGGCTAGTAACCAGGGCCTGTACGAGTGTCTTCCTATAGGTGTCAGGAACATACGGGAAGACTCGTCTTAGAAGGCCAATGGTGTGGAAGCACAATCCTGCGATGTGGTTGGTGTGTTCCTTAAGGGTCAATTTTTGATCAATTTTTACCCCTAGATTTTTAACGTGTGGCTTTGATGTTGGAACTGGACCCAGATCCAGTGGCCACCAATCTGGAGACCAGAGAAGACTTGCTTTGCCGAAGAGCATAACCTCTGTTTTTGCAACGTTACATTGGAGGCAGTTTGCGGCCATCCAATGTGACACTGCCCTCATACCTTCAGCAAAGTTTTCCTTGACTTTAGGGCCAAGGGAGCTGAAAGGGTAGAGTAGCTGGGTGTCATCAGCGTAGGAAACCGGTGTGAACCCATACTTCCGTACAATCTCAGCAAGGGGGGCCACATATACATTAAACAATGTAGGGCTAAGGCATACAATCTGTGAGGCACTAAAAAGTGTTTTACCCATCTGACTGTTGCTATACTTTGGTAATAAACTCGACTTTGACCTTTACATTGTAGTAATAAATGTGTGTTTATTTATACAATTGGTCTAAATAATGTGTTTTGGGATATATATATATATATATATATATATATATATATATATATATATATATATCCTACTGGCGGTCGCCAGTAGGTAGTTATAGTTAGGATCTACTTTCCATAGGAAATCCGCAACATTCTATTGGGGATAACTTTGGCGCCGGTGGACGAATCTTCGCGAATTTCTCCAAGAAAATGGCCCGCTCTTTCCCTGAAAGTTTGGGGGGGATTCATAAAGTGGGGGCCGAGATAAAAGGGGGGTCCCAAAACGTGTTTTCCCCATGTTAATTTTCATAGGGCGGTCGGTTTCACTTTTAGCCCGAACGGCTGAATCCACAAAACTTGGCAAAATTGTAGGGACTGGTAGCCCGATGTGCCTTTACTATGTCTCAAGATATATGCTCAAGTGGTTTTTACGAAAATTTACTTTGAAAAAATATATATTGGGCTACATATATGTTAGAGCCCAAATGTAGCCCAATGTAGCCTAAAGATGGCCACCAGAGACAAAAAAAAAACAAATGTAGCCCAATTATCAGCCAGATGTAGCCCAAATATAGCCCAATGACAGAATGTCACAGAGTGTTCTAAAGAACAACTAGAGCGCCAACAGTCGTACTTATAAACTGAGACATATAGTTAGGAATTAACATTTAAAAAACCTTTGAAATTCACTGAAAAAACCATAGGTTTCACACCAGTTATAGTTAGCTGGAAATTTTACTGACATAAAACCATTGAAATTCCCACGTTATAGTTAGTTGGACTCACTATAACTTGCGCGCCTGCAATGCACTGCTGATGACGTCACATATTACATCACTCATGACATGGTCAGTGACATCCCTCATGGCATCACTGATGACACCATCCAGTGAATGTGTGTCTTTCTGAAAAATAAATATTAGTGAGTAATGTTTAAATTTTTAAATATATGTATTAGTGTTTCACTTTGTGTATAAGTGGCTGCATGGGTTGGTGAGTAGCTACATGTGTATGTACATGGGATATTAGATGTTTTTCTTAGTATCAGTATGAGTGTCTATATGGTTTGGTGGGGGTATTACTTAGCACATAGATGCATGATTGACTGACTCTCTGTTTGTATGTGTTTTGAAGACAGCATATGTGCAGGACTGTATGAGTGAATGAGTGTGTATATGTGTGTGTTACTGAGTGAATGACTGTCTCACTAGTGTCTTTATCAGTAACTACATATGTCTTAATCTAGTATATGTGAATATTGATGTATATAAGTGAGTATATGTGAGAGTAAGAGATTGTAAGAGTTCCTGTTTAAATAAGTATGTGTTTCTATAAGGGATTGTTTAAGAGAATAAATATGTTTAAATTTCAATAGAAGTAAGGTGGTAGTGTGTGTATAGCTCTATATGCAAATAAACGGATGTTCAATTGTTTATTTGCATGTGTGAGTATGTGTGTGAGTAACTTTTGGATGACTGTCGGTGTGTAACAGGATGTATAGGTGTATCACTACATATGATGAGTGAGTATATATGTATGAGTGAGTATATTGAACTGTTTGTGAATGAGTAGATGTGTATATAGATGGTGGAATTACTGAATTGGTTGTTGAAACTGATATGGTTATCTCCATTTTTTAATAAATTTTTGTTTCTATTTTTAAATATGTGTTTCAAGGGTTACACTACAGTGAAAGGAGGTCTGTCACAAGGATGGTGTCATCAGTGATGTCATGAGTGATGTCACTGACCAGGTCATGAGTGATGTAATATGTGACGTCATCAGCAGTGCATTGCAGGCGCGCAAGTTACAGTGAGTCCAACTAACTATAAAGTGGGAATTTCAATGGTTTTAGGTCAGTAAAATCTCCAGCTAACTATAACTGGTGTGAAACCTATGGTTTTTTCAGTATATATATATATATATATATATATATATATATATATATATATATATGTATATATATATATATATATATATATATATATATATATATGTTTCCACACACCTCCGTGAATCTCCTAGAGGTCAAAAAAGGACGGCACTCCAAGTCGGTTTGTTAACCAGGATGGTTTATTGGCAGACCCCCCTGCCCCCTCGACATATATATATATATATATATCAACTCAAGGTTCAACAAATGATGGCACTCCACTCGGGAACACTTTTAAACAGCATTTATTTCAGGCTATGCAGACCTACGTGTTTCGAACGTGGCGTTCTTGATCACGGTAAAAGTTTGAACAATGAATCCTTTTTCACTTTTGCCATATATACACACACATTACACCCTATGCATTGTGGGCATTGTAGTTAAATTGGGATCATTTAACTTTTACACAACATTTCCTATCTGTTTTGTTGAAATGTGGAAATGACAAAGATTTCTGTAAATCTGTAGTGTTTCTCTATTTGTTTATAGGGCTGAGTGCCCTTTTAATGTCATGCATGAGGTGTTGATTTCAGCGTTTAGTGTGATAGTGAAATTGGTATCCAAGTGTATGTGGCTTTAGCGGTGGAGAATGCATCCTGTGTGCTATTATTAATAATACAGTGTTGTTCGCGAAATGTATTCGCTTTTATGTGTGTGCAACTACTGTTATTTGAAAAAAGGGAGGATGGCTATTCCGTGTTTCTAGGGCTGAGTGCCCTGGCCACCGCTATTGACTTGCCACTAGTACTTAGATATGTATGTTTGCTTTGTTGTAGTACTCTTAATTTTCAGAAAACAAGACATATTTCTTGTATTACAAGCGTCAGTTATAAATGAACATGAAGTTCTGCATCTGCATTCATTCCCATCGGTTGTGTGGTCTTGAATTTTATGATTAATTTCGATTCTAGTCTTCTTAGTTGCAATTTTCTATCTCCTCCACGTTCGTTCGGAGGGATTGCAGCTAAGCCAGAGTATGTCATATTTGTCCAAGTATACCCAGGATGGCTCATCATGTGCTTGGCCATGGCATAGGCAGGGTCCTTTTTCTGTATATCCCTGGTGTGTTCCAAAATCCGTTTTTTCAGAGGGCATGTCGGCTCCCTATATACCTTTTTCCACATTGGCATTGTAGTAGGTATACTGCAAATGGAGTTTCACATGTAATTTGCTGTTTTATTTCAAATTTTCTGCCAGATGGTTCCAGTAGGCTTTTGAGATTTCTGCCAATCTTGCATGCTTTGCACACTGGGCATTTTGAAAAGCCTATTTGTTTTGATCCCAGCCAATCTTTCTCTTTTCGCATTTCAAAATGGCTGTGCACCAAATGGTCCGATAGGTTGGGTGCTCTTCTATAAGTGATTGATGGTGTCTCTCCTATATCTTTTCCAATGTCAATGTCTGATTGCAATACATGCCAATATTTGCTCATGATTTTTCTAATCTTGAAGCTCTCCTTGGTGTACCGGATTATCATTCTCGAATGTTCTTCCAATGTATTCATTTCCATTTCATTCTCATCGGTTGTTGAGTTCTGATTCTGACTTTTCCTTTTTCCTAGTCGGGTTCTGTTGTTCGAGGTTAGCATTTCTTGTCTGTTTTTTGTTCTTGCCGCTATTTTCCCTCTTTTTATGTCAATTCTTTTATAACCTCTCTGTTAAAATCGTATTTTTGTTTCCTCAAATTTGTGCTCCATTTCACTTGCTTCTGAACAGTTCCGCTTCATCCTTAATAGCTCACCGTAAGGAATACTTCTCTTTAAGCTATTGGGATGATAGCTTTGTCCATGTAACAGACTGTTGGTGGCTGTTTTCTTGCGATGGACAGTTGTCTCCAGTTGATTGTTTTTGATGTAGACTTTGGTGTCTAAAAACTCAATTTCTTTTTTTACTGATGTTATAAGTGAACTGTAAGCCCACTGTATTGGTGTTCAAGATGACAAAAAAGTCTTTAAATTCCTGTTCGGTACCTTTCCAAAGCAGGAAAAGGTCATCTATGAAACGGATCCATAGTGCCACATTGGCCATATATTGGTCGTTTTCTTCTCCCCAAGCTATGCACCTCTCCCACCACCCCATCATGAGATTAGCATAGCTTGGGGAGAAGGAAACTCCCATGGCAGTTCCACAGCGCTGTTTATATGTTTTTTTGTTGAAGACAAATACGTTATTGTACAAACAGAGTGATATCATTTGTACAAGCATTTTTGAATGCTCATAGAGGTTGACTGGTCTTTGTTGTAGGAAATATTGGATAGCCTTCAGTCCAATTTCATGGTCTATGGAGGTGTATAACGATTCAATCGTTATCATGAAGTAATTCGGTTGCCATTCTGTATCAGATAAGATGCGCAGAAAGTCTCCCGTGTCTTTAATGAAAGATGAAAGGGTGGGCACTATTGGGGCCAGGAAGCTGTCAACGTACACGGATAATTTCTCATATAGGCTACCGCAGCTGGAGATTATTGGTCTCCCTGGTGGTTTATTAAGTGTTTTGTGCCCTTTCGGAAATGTGTGTATGTGTGTATATATATATATATATATGTGTATATATATATATATATATATGTGTATATATATATATATATATATGTATATATATATATATATATATATATATATATATATATATATATATATATATATATATATATATATATATATATATATATATATATATATATATATATATATATATATATATATATATATATATATATATATATATATATATATATATATATATATATATATATATATATATCCCAATAGATTTATCTCAGATATAAGGCTGGGGGTTAGGCTTTAGCTGATTATCTCAAACTCCATCGTTTTCAGAATTTGAATGCCATTTGCATATGAAAGAAATGCCATAATGTGGCTTGAGATGAAGCGCAGCAAAGGTTTTATAAATGTGATATACAGGAGTTAAAGGACAACCCTATGTGAGCCCATGTAAAAAATGAAGGGGCTAGAAAGACCCAGCTTGACAGATAAAGAGTGATTAAGAGTAATTTTAGGCAAGGGGGCCATATAATGGCTAATTCTAGCCTAGACTAGTCCAACTGTCTTATTGTTTGTTACATAAACATCAGTTTTGAAAGTTAAAGAGAACCCGAAATGCGAGTTTTTTTTAACACAGTCTACCACATGGCGCTATTCTATGTAGTCTAGAAATGGGCCTAACCAGTGCCCACAAGATGTCTTCTTTCATGAAAATAATTTACTCAAGTAATCAATCACTTCACAGAAAGTAAAACTGTTTACTCAAACATTGCTTGCAATGTCACTATTTACAACCTTATACATGAAAACATATCGAAGAACGGTCCAGCTTCTAGCCTGTCTCAACCAATTACCTACACAATCAACTCTGACTTGCCAAATCATACTTTAGTAATTCTCTGTCGTCTAACTTATACACATGCTGCACCCACTTTTCTAAACTGGACCAAAAGTGACAACTGCTAAGTGATTTTACATATTAAAAGTATAAAACACTGGTCAGAAAATGTAGGTGTACTTTTTGAAGGAGTAATGGATAAACTCAACCTTTCTGACAATGACATTAAGCAGAGTTAGTGTGGGGTTTGCAATAAATGTTCTAGGACCGACCTCTGCCACTGAATTCTGGAGCCCCCAAGAATGTATAGGTAGAGACAGTTGGTGGGATACTTTGGCAGCGAGGATGGCAAGGGAACCCACGCAAATCTGAACTAAAGAAATTAGTTACTTATAGTTAAGAAAACCAAACTAACAGAGAGGTGCGAGAGGTTAGTTTAAAGTAGTAATGAAAACAAGTATGTCGTAGGGAAAATTACCGGGAAGTGTCTATTGCCTAGTGACTCAAGGAACACTGATTCTAGAGGAAAATTTGGGAAATACAAAGAAGTGGAAACTTAGTTGGCAGATTTTACAGTTGTGTTTTTTTGAACATCTTGCTTCACATAATCAAAACTGTTCAGATTATGGTATCAGGGGTCATTTTGTGTAAGAATTTGTCGCAGAAGGGATTATACCAATGTGTTGTGGAGAATTCACATGAAGTGGTATATGACCCAGATGTTGATAACTATATGCTCTCTCTTGTATAAACTGTAGAATGCGTTTTAAGGGTAGATGGTGTCATTAGGAAAAAAAAATGTGAAATAAATATTTGGAGGGGTTAGGATGAACATCGTAGAAGAGGGGGCGTGGCTTGACCACCGAAGAATCATGGCGGACCCTGAGTGAGCTCCGCTCCGACGTGGGACTCCATCGCTTTATTTGAGCCTCTTTCGACCGATGCTCCCACCTCCTGTGGCGGTCGGGGCTCCATGACGGTCCGGTGAGTCTGCGGGAGCAATTTGAAGGGCTATGCTGCTTTCTTGTGCCCGTAATCAGCAGCGGCAATTTCTCCTCATAGAACAGTGGGCGGTCGCCATTTTCTAACGCGGCGCTCGCGTTCCTGCTTTCATGACGCTTTCATTCCACATTGTGACGGCTAGCATCCCTCCCTCTGGCCCCAGCTCAATGCTTGGATTTATTTTTTCTTGGAATGTTATCACTGAGTTATGCTGGAAATGTTCGCAGAAAAAAAAATATTATGTTCGGAGTCTAAAACAAAGGCAGCATTTCAACAGTATCCAGGTTTACCTCAAGTTAAGGCAACAGTTTAAAACTAGGCAACATAATCTTGCAAATGCACAAGATTGAACAAACCCTTCTCTTCTAACACGCACACAAAAAATAACAGGGCATCAGTCATTTCATTAATGTTATATACTGATTTATAACGCGCTCTGTTAGTCAGGACTGTCCTGGCGCGGTGAGGAAACTGAGTCAGAGTGATCAGGGAGACAGCTATTCAGAATGTGCAAAAATGTGTGGGTAATCCTGGGTTAACATCATCTGGGATAATTCACACCAAGATCTCCACAATGTGCATTTCCTAAAATAATTTTCTCTTCAAATATAAAAGAAGGGAGGGACACTATCTCCTAAATCCACTTGCACTCCTGCCACAGCACCATACCATGCAACCAACCCAGGATCATAGAACCCGCCCGTGCCTTTCAACCAACTAACAGATACAATATGCAACTCAAACCGTCAGTGTATTGGCTAAGCTGAAGACAAATTAGCATGGATTATTTCCTGTGCCTTAATACCCTTATATAATATGGCATTGTTCACCCGTTTTTTACTTCTTACATGTGTCAATGAAGTCTTTTCCCTCTTAGTGACTTTTCTTTTTTATTCTTGAGTACTGTCATGGACTTCCACGATAATATTCATACCTTATTTACATGGTCTATTCTTTGAATTTATTTGTCTACAACTGGGCCTTTTCTCCACCGCATTTTGGTTTTTCCTATTTGGCAATGTGGGTCAGTTTTTTTTTTCTTTTTTCTTTCACAGCGAGTTTTTGCCCACATATTTGGATAATCTTATACTGCTTTCATCGCTTTTGCTTGGAGGCCCTAAATCTTGATCCTTATTTCAGATTATGAATTGACATACTCTCTATCAAAATAAGAAGTGATATTTTTACCTCTACATAGCTTTGTCATCTTTTGTTAATTACCTCCAAGGATGACTCTCAGTGTTCAATATGGCCAGTTACCTTCATTCTGCCAGATCTTCTTCAACCGGTACTAAACCAAAAAGGCATAAAAACGACCCTCCTCTCCTCTCCTCTCCTCTCCTCGCAGAATCCGGTATATTAGATGATGTACGTGGTATTCAACCCTTTTTGATTACTACTAATGAAAAACTAAAACAGATTAAGGAAAGATGGATTGTCATGGAGGGGAACGTACTGGATCTTGAACAGCGGGTAAACGACATACAAGATGTTTCTGCTAAGATTCCG
Organism: Lissotriton vulgaris; assembly: GCF_964263255.1. Taxonomy (NCBI): domain Eukaryota; kingdom Metazoa; phylum Chordata; class Amphibia; order Caudata; family Salamandridae; genus Lissotriton; species Lissotriton vulgaris. The sequence goes on from NC_141689.1 coordinate 234,866,336, forward strand.
TTACTTGAGCTAGAGATCCACAAGCTAAAAGTCCACACTGAGGATCTTGAAAATCGTAATCGCAGAAATAACCTACGCCTTTATGCTCTTCCGGAAAATATTGAAGGTACTAACTTGGTCGCATTCCAACAGAAGTTTCTCCCAGAACTTTTAGACCTTCAAGCTTTGTCATCTACTCTAAATATACAGAGAGCACTTCGCCTGGGCCGTCTTCATCCCAGGTCAAACAAACCGCGTGGCATTATAATGTTTTTTCTGGAGTTTACTGAGCTTATGCAAGTACTGAGGGCAGTGAGACTTAAACGTCGTCTTACCTAGTCAGGCCATAACATCTTCATTTCTCAAGATGTATCCAATGCAACGAATACACGTCGCGAAGAGTTTCTTGCTCTGCGTCCTCAAATGAGACAGCTCAACATTCAGTATTGAATTCTTCATCCGTGTCTCTGCAAAATCGCACATGATGGACGGTCATGATCTTTCGATGATACAGATAAACTTAAACTGTTTATCAATAACATTTCCTCTCATGGCATGGAAAATAATTAATGTATCTTATGTCTCAGGATTGTTACTAAGTTTTCAAAAGTTTGGCTTAAATAATATTTTCTAACTGTAGGTTATCTTTTTCTTCATGAGGTGCTCTTCCTCTTTTGTTTTTTTCTTATGGTTGTCCGTGTTCTTCGTTCTCACCATGCTCCTCTCATTTCGTGCTATTCTTTTTCTTCAGATCTGGATTCTCATCCTAGATCTGTCTATTGGTTTCCTTCTTCTATCTTGCTGTCATTCTTTCCCTCTCCTTTCTTCTTTTTTCTATTGTTATATCTCTTTGGTGGTTCTGTTTATTATATGTCTCGTCACTTGTAATGTCCTTTTCTCTCGTTCTATCTCACTTTTTGCCTTGTTTCTTGGCAATTGTTTTGTATTTGATAATTGGTCTGTCCCTTCACATATTCATCATTGTCTTTCCATTTTTCTCTTCTTTGTTGTTTATGCAGTTTTGTGCTCCTGTTTCCTCATCTATTCCCTAATCCTTACTCATGGTTAATGTGGTCTCGTGGAATGTTCATGGTCTTGGGCATCCTGCCAAACGTCAAAAGGTATTGTCCCATTTAGTTAAACTTAACACCCAGGTTGCTTTTTTACAGGAAACCCACTGTAATGATGTTGAATCGCTTAAACTCAAACGCCAATGGGTCAATCACATTGTTTTTTCTCCTGCTATTGATCGTCATGGTGGTGTTACTATACTATTTCATAAATCTATTAATGCCCAAATTGTGTCATCAGATTGTGATCCTTCTGGTCAATGGGTGATGGTTGATGCCATCATTAATAAAAGACAAATTACTTTTTTGAATATTTATGGTCCTGTTAAACCTGACCCAGAATGTTGGCAATCTATAAAATTGAAACTATTATCTATATCTAACTCTAACATAGTAGTAGGTGGTGATTTTAATAATTGGCTTGATCCTTTTTGAGACAGACAATCCAAATGCAAACTTAAAACCAGACAAAACCCACAAATCTTTCCAGTCTGCCTTATCATCTCGTCCCCTATTTGATACTTGGAAAACACGTAATCCTGATATTTCTGAATTTACTTTTTTCTCCCCTGTACACCATACCAGGTCTCGTATTGATTATATTCTCATTTCCAAAGCATTATTACCTTGCCTCCACTCAGCGGAAATTGGCTCTATGTTTATTTCTGACCATGCTCCAATTTTTACTTCTATTGAATTATCTGTCACCACATGTAAACAAGGTTGTTGGAGTTTTAAAAAAACACCTTTTATTGGATCGTACTTTTATTTCAGAAGCAAACGCCTTTATTAATGAACTATTTGTTCTTAATGACTCTCGAGACACCTCCCTACACAATAACTGGGATGCCTTTAAAACATCCTTTAGGGCCTTTACTTAATGCCTATTCCTCAAAGAAAAAGAAACTAATGAATTTCAATTTGAATTTAAAGGTATTTATTGAGCGCTCGTACACCAGGCGGTTTCCTGGCGCTGTTGAGGAGAATGATTCCTGAGTTAGATGGTAAAGCAGTTTAGGTTTTAAAAGCCTGTGAAAACAGAGTAGTTTTCAGGGTGCTGCGGAACTCCAGGTAGGATGGTATTGATCTCATTTGGAGAGGTAGAGAATTCCAAAATTGCGGAGCAAGGACGGAGAACTTAGAGCCTCCCATTCTGCTCTTCTTGAACCTGGGCACCACCAAGAGGGACAAAGAGGAAGAACGCAGTTGTCTGCCGGGGATATAGGGTTCGATTTTGGACTTGATATAAGACTGAGCTGTTCCCGCAAGGGCCTGGAACGTAATGCACCCCATCTTAAAAAGGGCCCTTTCTCTAATAGGGAGTCAATGGAGGGATCTTAGAAGGGGAGTAGTGTGATGTGATTTGGGTAAGCTATAGACCAAGCGGGCAGCTTGGTTCTGCACCAGTTGGAGCCGCCAGATGGCGTACGCGGGGGGGCCATTGTACAGGACGTTCCCGTAATCTAAACGGGAAAGGACCATAGGCATCAGGATCAATTTAAGGGCTGAAAAGGAAAAAAAACGTGAGATCTTTCGATTAATGCGCAAAGTAAAAAAGCAGGAGGAAACCACTGTGCTGATCTTAAGAGTGTAAGGTGAGTTGTTGGTTGAGGGTAATCCCTAATGTCTTAACAGAGGGAGAAGGAGAGAGGGAAGGACCAAAAGAGGGGGGCCAAAAAAATAGGAGACCAAGGGTTGAGTTTACCACCAGTGAGAAGAAGCTCGGTCTTATCAGGGTTGAGCTTGAGATGGTTAAAGCTCACCCAATCTCTGATAAAGACCATCACCGACTGGAAATTATAAATAGAGTCAGGAGAATCAGAGAGGTTGAAAATGAGCTGGAGGCGTAATTAAAACACCGTGACCTCCATCCTCTGCAGGGCAAAAATAAGCGGAAAGATATACAAATTAAAAAGAAGGGGGAGAGAGAAGATCCCTGAGGGACGCCACATTGCACTTTGCGGGCCTGGGAGGAAAAATTCGCCAGATGGACTGCCTGTGAACGATCGCTCAAAAATGAGCTGAGCCAGGCCAGGGCTGAACCTCCAATGCCTGCCGCCTCGACACGGGAAAGAAGGATGGTGTGGTCCACCGTGTCGAAGGCGGCCGGCAAGTCAAGAAGAACCAGTGCCTGTGGAAGATTAGCGTCTAGCCCCTCTCTGAGTGTGTCTATGACAGAGACCACCACTTTTTCAGTGGAATGGAGAGGGCGGAACACTGCTTGGCATGGTGCGAGATAGCCGCTGTCCTCGATGAAAGAACTGAGGACTTTAGTGGTGTGGCGTTCGAGAACTTTGGCCAGGTAAGGGGGAAGGGAGATGGGCCGATAATTTACTAGCGCTGTTGGATCTGCGCCTGGTTTTTTCAAGATTGGGATGACGGTGGCTGATTTGTGACATGGAGGGACAGTTCCTGACTTAAGGGTCTCATTGAGAAAGGTAAGGGGGGGAAGGGCAGGTTAGAAAGATGTCGCGCAAGATGTAAGCCGGGCAGATGTCGGAAGGAGATCCAGACTTGACGCAAGGGAGCAAGGAGAGAAAGATTTCTTTAGACAGCGGGGCTATATGGTCAAGGTGATAGGTGTTGGGTGGTGGGTCAGGGTTTAAAAAAGCTGGGGAGGGAGGGGGAATGTTGGCCTTAATGTCTGCAATTTTGTTAATAAAAAAGTTATTTAGCGAGTCACACAGGGGCTGGGAAGGTACCGGCTTGGATGTGGTCCTGTCCGAAGAGGCCAATTCGAAGACTGTGGCGAAAATTTCTCTGGGTTGGTTCTCTGCCCGGAGGATCTTATTCGAGAAATAGCAAGTTTTAGCGTCTAGGATGGCTTTCTTGTACTCAGCCTGGATGGAGGAGTACAATAATTTGGTGGCGGCGCAGTAAGTGCGTCTCCAAGCACGTTCTACACGGCGGACAGCCAGTTTTTTCTCCTTAAACTCTGGACTGAACCATTTGTTGCTGTCGTGGGCGCGTCTTACCCTAATGCGTCTTAGGGGGGCCACCTGATCACAGGCGTTGGACAGCCATTTATTTAGAGTTTCTGCTTGAACCGGTGTGGCCTGTTCCTCTGTGGCTGGACTAGAGGCTAATAAAGATGAGATGAATACTAAATATAAAGAAACTCCATCTCAACTCAAAACATTAGAACATAATATTACACCTCCAAATCCTCATAATCACTACAAGAGTTAATTAAATCTAAATCTACCCTAAATAAAATAGCTTCCGTAGATGCTTGCAACATCCTACTTAAGGTTAAATCGAAATATCACGGAGGCCAAAACAAAGCAGGGAAAATGCTAGCAAATTATTTAAAAATCAAATCAGAACGTAAGGTAATTGGCCCTACCCATGCAGAAACTAATAACACTCCTCTCATCTGATTTTGATATTATTAGTACATTTCAATCATATTATAATCTTTTATACACAGAAACTACTAAGCCTTCTGTAGAAGATTTTACCTCCTTTTTTCAAGATATTCCTAAACCTAAAACTTTCCCGGATATTTTCACACCACTTGAAGAAGATATTGCTCTTCAAGAATGATCTGATGCTTTAAAATCCTTGAAAAAACTTGAAGGCTCCTGGCCCTGATGGCTTTTCAGTTGAGTTATTTTTAGCCTTTTCATTAATTTTTGCTCCCAAATTATTAGAACTTTTTAATTCCTTTATATCCAATTCTAAGGCCTGTGGCTCTTTTTTTGAAGCCCTTATTATTGTCATCCCCAAGCCAGACCAAGACCCCTCCTATTGCAAAATTTTTCGATATCATTAATCAATTATGATTGTAAAATGTTTGCAAAGATCTTAGCTTCTCGTCTTGATCAAGCTGGCTTCGTCAAGGGACGTTTAGCCTCTGACAATGTCAGAATGTTTTCCAATATTATTTCCCTGAGCAAAAAATATCCCTCTCCCTTAGCCGCATGATCTTTGGATGTAGAAAAAGCCTTTGACCAAATTAATTGGGATTTCATGATAAGCACTTTACAATGGTTCGGTTTTGATTTAAAGTTCATTTCATATGTTAAATTGCTATATACAAATCAAAAAGCATGTGTTTTTGTTAATGGTCTTTTCTCCCCTTATTTCTCACTCCAAAGAGGTACTCGCCAGGGTTGCCTCCTCTCCCCACTTCTTTTTTTTACTATGTATGGAACCCTTTCTCGGACGCATTAGAAGTAACCCCCTTATTACTGGTTTTACCTTAAAGTCTCACCATATGCAACTTTCTGCATATGCAGATGATGTTCTTATTTATATGTCCAATCTTACCTCTTCTTTACCCCCATTTCTATACGAAATCTCATTATTCTCTACTGTTTCAGGTTATAAATTAAATTTCTCCCAAACTGATTTTCCCTTTAAACCCTTCATGTTTTAGATATGTTTGATTCTACCAATTTTACATGGTGTCATCCAACATACGCGATACACTCCATAACTTTACTGCTTTAAAACTCAAAATTACCAATTTGTTGAATTCTTGGTCTCCATTATTTCTATCATGGTGGGGCAGACTAGATACAATTAAAATGATGATTGGCCCCCAAGTATTGTTCACATTGTCAATGTTACCATTCAAAATCCCCAAATATTATTTTACACAGATATATTCTTTATGTATTAAGTTTCTTTGGAATAATAAGCATGCACGTATTGCCTTGTCCAAATTATTTCGTCCCAAGACTGAGGGTGGTGTACGATTTCCTAATTTTAGTATCATGATGCTTTCCTGATTCGTCAATTTTATGCTTTATCTAAAGATTATCAAGATTTGCCTAAACCTGCTTGGGTCAATGTTGAATGTTCATTATTAAATGATTTCTCAGTTAAGGATATTGTATGCATGACTAATTGCACTTTTATCTCTAAATATCCAATTTTGAAATACTCTCAGTATCGGCTTCACACATTATCGTTTTTTCCTTGCCTCCTCGATATGCTTTTACAAGCACATCAAATTCTGTCACAAATCCTTTTATTACAAACATTGGAAAGAAAAAAAAGGGTATTTTTTATGTTAATCATATGATTGTTAATAATATGCTCTTATCTTTTCATCAACTACAAGTGACTTTAACCTTCCTGATTCCTTCATTCAACAGTATAACATTTTAGCTCCAATACTCCAGGTTTGTTTACAGAGCTTCAATTCCCATCCGATTCCTACTTCCCTCATTCCTGATACTCCCTTATATCAAATTTCATCTGACACTATTCCCAGTGCCTCCTTTGTTTATAAAACGTTATCTACCCCTAACTGCTCACAGGTTAAATCGATTATTGAATTAGAATGGGAACAGAATCTTTCTCAAAAACTATCTGTATCTCAGTGGGACAAACTCTGGCAAAAACTCTTCAAAACATCCAAGGCTGCAAACATTACACAATCCTTATATTTTATTTATAATAGAATTGTTATTACTCCCCTTCTTTTACATAAGTTTAACCATTCTGTCTCTTCATCTTGTTGGTCATGTCTTACTGCTGAAGGTCTTTAATGCATTTACTGTTCTATTGTCCTAAGGTATATGATTTCTGGAAAGCTGTTTGGTCAAAATGTGTATCGATTTATTCCTATTAGATTCAATTTAATATTCACAATGTATTTTTAGGTACTTTGTCCCCAGACTTTGATCAAATTATCTCCAAATCAATTTTATTTGATTTATTTATTGCTATAGCTTTTAAGGTTATATTAACATGCTGGAAAGACAACTCTAAACTATAATTTCTACTTTGGTGGAATTTAATATGTGCCTCGGTGCCCCTTGCTTCAATTCATCTACAAACTAACAATGATTTACTATGGCCACCATTCACTACTTTTCCATCATCGGATTCACCTTCTTTGTAGTTTTCTCTTTTATACTAGTTATTGCCTTCTTTTTCTCTCTGTTATCCTCTTTTCTTTAGATCTCCACTTTCTCTCGTCTCTTTTCCCTCTTTTCTTTTTTATAAAAAAAATGTAATTGCTTTTCATAAATACTGTTTACTTTTTTCATATTTCTATGCAGGTTCTTATTTCACTAATGCAAATGTTTATGTCCTAGTTCTATTTTTTTTATGTACTTTGCTTCAAAGTCTTATGTTCAAGGCTAGTAATATAAGTATTATACAATCTGTTTTATATTATTTATTCTACTGATGCTTTGTATGTATACCTATATACTTTTTTCCTTCAAAGGACTCAAATGACTATTTGTATTCCTGTGTTATTATCCTCAATAAAAAATGATTTAACAAAAAAAAGGATGAACATCGTAGTAGACTCGGACTCTCCATATACAAGGATGTTTGGAGAGGTGGGTTTTCGACAAATTGGGGGAAGAGTTGAAAGTGGCTGATACTAAGCCAGAAAGTTTCACTGGTGAGCCCACACAGATTCTAGGTTTTAGGAAAGTAAAGAAAGCGGCATACAAATTTTATGTAGAGGAAAGGGGATCAACCACATTTATGCTTTTTAAGGTATTGTAGTGAGATGGCATCATCCACAGCTATGTTGCTGAGATTCATGTTCAAACTCTTTAAAGAAATGAATGACGGGGGCGTGGCTAGCAGCCAACGGGAAGGGGCGCACGCCAGATAGGCTCCCGAGCCCTCACCGTTTATCCTACTCTAATCCTGTAAAAATCCTGCAATTTACCCCCGAGCGAAGGGAGTCCTGGCCCTAGAATCTGAGGGCAACAACTGCAGGCAATCCCCTGCTGGAAGAGGCGAGAATACTGCAGGGCATTCTGAGCGCGGCCGGAGATCCGAAACAATATGGTGGTGCACCCTCGCTCCCCTGCTTGACGTTGTGGAAGAGACGCTGTGCCAAACAGTGTGGAACCCCCAGCGGAGCCGACCGCAGACAGCAGCAGCGCCTAGAAGCAGCAGGCGGGCCAGAGCTGCAGCAGCGCCTAGAAGCAGAAAGCGGGCCAGAGCTTACACCGGGTTGAATCATCTGGAGATCCAGACGAGCGCTCGGGAGAGGCAGGCTCAGGCAACCGGGTGTGAAAGCAGCAGGCAGGCGGCAAAACTAACGGAGGCCCCGGCCACAAGGGCCTTGTGGGCCACAATCACCAGCAGCCAGTAACAAGTGCAGCAGGCAAAGTGCTAATACAGTGAGTCCCTCAGTCAAGCTCCCAACTCCAAGTGGACCCCTGAAAGGACCATTGTGGGCGTGGGAGGAGGTGAATCTACTTGCCACATGGAGGGTGCGGCGGTCCCGAACAGCAAACGGTGCGAAAGTATCCTCTGGGAGCCCTGCCACTTATGCCCAGTAGAGCGGGAAACATTAGAGAGGAGCAGCCGGCAGGATATCACAGCAGTCGCATACCATACACCCCAGTGTGGACGATAATTAACTGGCGTCATTGCGTGTTTTGTGAACCTACGCAAGGAGCAACTCAACACTTGAGGACAGAACACAGGCAAAGCATTGCTGATTTATACAAGCTTCAACACAGCTCAGGGCCCCTGGGACTTAGCGTTAACAGCGGAGGGAAGGGGACACACTTCCCGACTGAACTTGGGAGTAGCTTCTGAGGTCACGCGGCGGAGCCGCTGTAAGCCAGGAGTCTGCTCCCGCTCAAACTCTACGCCTTCCCCTACACAGACCAGGGAGGGGAGTGAGGAGGGCGACTAAGTTATCATACTGCGCTATAAATATCTCCGCGAGCCAAGAGATCACATCTGCTCTGCGCCACGCTTTGTCCTTCAACCCCCTTGTTTATTGCAGTGGGGTCAGTAGACCCGGAAACCCGAAAGGCCGCCAGGGAGCAGTAGGTCCTCCTGGGCAGGCAGTGGCGGGTAATGGGATTGATGCCTGGATGCTCAGGCCTATTCCTTATACCGAAGCTTGAAAATGGAGAGCGGGAGGGGAAGTAAGACACAGGCGGAAAGCAAACTGGCCAAATTTGCCTGGTCGCATGATGATGAGGGTAAGACTGCCACACCTCAGAAGGTCCCAGACAACCAGCAGAACCCGCCATTGCAGCAGGAATCGACGCTCCAAGACATTGTGGCGGCCATTATGGGAGTACAGACCTCCCTGGAAACTCGCCTTGATACTGCGAATATTGAGGTCTCCCTCATAAGAGCAGACCTTAAAAAATGGACTCCAGAGTAAAAGAAATGGAAGAAGTCACAACGGAACTAAATAAAGACACTGCCCTGCTTAAGCGACAGGTGGGCCAACTACAGGATCATTAGGCCAAACTGTAGGGGCAGCTCGGTGAATACGAAGGCAGGGCACACAGGAATAATATATGAATTTTGGGGGTCCCGGAGCGCTTGGAAGGCCCTGCAGTACACTTATTTGTTAAGGATCTAATCCTGAAACAAGTGCAACCACAGAGACTCTCCAACTGCTTCTCCATTGAGCACGCCCAACCGGGAGCCCCCCATAGGCCGAATATAGCGCGAGTCTTTAACTTTAGAGATTGTGACATCATACTTAAGACTGCACGTGCCAGCCCACCGATCAAATTGGAGGATAGTGTGGGTACATTTTTCCCCAGACTTCACCACAAAAGTCCAAACCAAACGTCGCAGCTTTATTGCAGTAAGCGGGCGCTGCGTGAAAAATGGGTGAAGTATGCCATGCTATTTACAGCAAAACTCTGTGTTGAATCAGATGGCAAGGCATGGTTCTTCTCCTCCCCTGAGGATTTGTGGGATTGGTTGGAGGGCTGGCGCAGAGTAGAGAAACAACACAAAGAAAGAAATGGAGGACCCAGAGTTAGCTGAACTAAACATAGCGCCTGACAACGCGGCGATCCTGCCAGAAAAGAGACTGACTCAACATCAAGCAGCTGAAAAGACGACGCTCCTAGTTCTGGAATGGACACATTTGCCATGCATATTGACGGGGGAGTAAGGCTGTAAACCAAGCACATTTCAAATAGGGGATGGGGCGACAGTAGTTTGAAATCCACTGGTAGGGGGGCAGGAAAGGGGGAGGTGTGGCAGTGGAGTAGAGAAGTAAGGTCTTGTTTTTGTTCTCAAATCACAGGGTATGTAAAGTCAGACTCAATCATATTTATGCTCATTCAAACTGCCAGCTATGCAATCATGTGGTGCCCAAGGTAGCTTATGCCCGACTTTCATTTCAGGATTATAAACTTGGCGAAGTTGTTGTATGGTGCAGCTGTTGCTCCTCACGATGTGCCCCAAAGCTCCTGTGAAATCTACTTACAAAATTAATGGCGGGAAGTACGGTTGAAACGTCACTATCAGTTCCGACGTGGAACGTAAACGGGCTGGGGGACAAAAAAAAGCGAGGCGTTGTGCTACAATATCTGAGGAGACAAGACCCTGATCTGGTTTTATTGCAGGAGACACACATAGTGGGAAACAAGTGAAAGGCCCTCACACGATGGGGATTCAAACTCCTGGTCCATGTGGAGTATACCACAGGCTCTAGGGGTACCGGTATCCTAGTTAGCAAAAGCCTTGCACTCACTCTGACACGCACTTGGGCGGATCCCCAGGGGAGATTTGCAGTTTTGGCGGCCAGCTATGTAAGGAAACTGCTTAGTTTGGTCCCAGTAGATCTTCCACCTGCATTAGACAAGGAGGCGCTTACTGACCTAGGGAAAATTATAGTAAATCTCCTCATAGGCACCCTAATTCTGGGAGGGGATTTCAATATGACCATGGATGACCAAAGAGACAGACATCCGCGACGCCCCCTTACACGCCCGAATACGAAAATGGACAAATTCACACGGGCCATGGGCCTAATAGATGTGTGGCACTCTCTGCAGTAAGACACAACACACTATACTTATTAATCGAGCGCACACTAGAGCATGTCCCGCATAGACTATTTCCTGATGAATCAGACAGATATCGGACATTTTCGACATCCGCGTGGCCTGCCTAGAGGTATCTCAGACTACTCCCAAGTGTGGGTCAAGTTCACTTATTATAATAAGAGGCAACGTAACACCATAGTCCTTAACGCCTGATTGCTTAAAATTCCGGATATAAATGAGAATCAGACAGACCACTACTTTACCGAAAATGTCAGCTCCGCGGACCCGGCGCTGACAATATGGGAGGGCTTCAAAGCGATATTGAAAGGGCAAGCACTGGAGCTCAAAGTGGGGTATATTAAAAAGCAACACCAGCAGATGTTAAACCTAGAGCGCGAACTCCAGCACCTGGAGGTGCTAAGTGCCAGTTCACCTAGTGTAGCCACCACACACCAATTAATCAAGCAGCTAGAATATAAAACCTTCGCTGGAGAGCAGATGCGGGCCAGATTACTGCAAACACAACATAAGGTGTATGAGATAGGAGACAGGGCTGGGAAAATGCTTGCCTGGCTGGAGAAAACGGAACAGGGGTAACACTGGGTGCCTAGAGTGACCCTTAAGGAAGCAGAGGAGTATTCAGACCCGCAGGAAATTGCAGAGGCGTTTGCAGACTATTTAGAGAAGGTTTGTACCTGCTCAACTACATATATGGCTGAAGATTCCCGTCAATTGCTAGGGGATATACACCTGCCTACCCTATCTGATGCCGATAGAAACGTAATGGAAGTGGATCTTACAGATGACGAAATCCGCAAGGCTATAAATAGTATCCAATTGGGGAAGGCAATGGGACCCAACAGAGTCCCTATTGAATTTCTTGAATCAATGGCCCTACGAGTTGCGCCCCACTTAAAGAATATGTATAATGAAAGCTTTGAGAAAGGAATCTTGCCGGAGGACCAGTGTCTGGCTTCCATTGTGGTCATTTGGAAAGCCAGGGAAACCCGCTGACCGTTGCGGTTCTTATCGACCGATTTCCTTAAATAATGTTGAAGCCAAACTTCTTGCAAAACTTCTGGCCTCCCGTCTAGTATCTATAATCCCATCGTTGATCCATCCCGACCAATCTGGTTTTGTGCCGGAGAGGAATACAGCACTAAATATCTGTCGCCTTCACAATGTCCTGGGGCGTCAAAAAATACATAGAGGAAGAAGCAGTGGTGCTCTCCATGGATGCCTCCACGCCATTGATTCTTTCGAATGGCCATATCTTTTTGAGGTGCTGGGACGACTAGGATTCGGGCAGAAATTTTTGGGATGGATTAAGCTGCTTTATATGGAGGTGCGGGGTCAAGTAACGGTTAATATTCGCACGTCCTGAACATTTACATTAGGAAGAGGCACCACACAGGGCTGCCCCCTATGGGAAACACCCATTACAACGAATGTATTGTTTCGCGGTGCTATTGCAAGGCGGCTTTTACATCGCGGCCGGCTTCACAACGCATGCTATCGGGGTGCATGCTACAACGTCACATTGACATATACATCGCTAGCCATTACATTGCTAGCGAGGACTACAAAGGGAAGAGAGGATGGGGTCTGGCAGCTAACGCTGCCGACTTCAGTGCTGAGAACCAAGGTTCGAGCCTCGGTTCACGTCTCCCCGTGCCTGGTAAAGAAAAATTCAGAGTTTTGAATAAAAGCAGAGATGACACTATTTGACCCTCTGACACCACCGGGAGAAGCATGGGGTGTGAAGTTCTGTAATTTCACCAGTAATGTACTTTGCATACAAATATACTTTATGGCCTATATGGTGTGAAATTCTATGTCAGGACCGGAGGCTTCAGATTATGCTTTTCTCTCTCCGCTGTTTATTCAAAAGTCACCGCATAGCAGCCAGAAAAGCAATAACATGACAAAAATATATCACATAATACCCAACATCGGGTTAATAAGATCAACAGAAAAAACAGAACACATTCAGGGAACTCCATATCCCATCAGTCCATGTACATAGTCCTTCTACAGTGTCCATAATCCTTAAGGTAGGCCGTCCATCTTGTGGTCTCTTCCTCCTTCTCCCTCGTTATTGCAATGTGGGGGTGTTTTGGGTTTTAGGCACGGTATATTTTTTTGTATATGGGCTTAAGGGCTCTTAATTGATATACTTGTGCACGTTTATCTTTCAGAGCCCTGGTATTTCGTCGCGGGGACACTTCGCCCCTGACGCGACTGTCTCCGAGAGTTGCGGTGTTACCTACTCGCCGCTAGAGGGAGGCGTCGGGCCTCTTTCCTCCTCGGTGTGGTTTCCCCATCAGACGGGAGCCGCGCCGAGGAGGAGAGCCACGCCGGAGCATTCCTCTGCCGCCTCACCTTGACGCCCTGTTGGGTTGTATTGCCCCAATTTCATCTACGCCATTAACGGGTCTGTACTAAGCGGGTTACCGCGTTTGACGCCTTCGGGCTGTATTTTTTTCAGCACGTCAGGCGGTTGGCCCGCTTGCCAGCGTTTACATTTAGTTAGCGCGCAGGGAGGCGGCCTTGACCCGGTCTCTGCTGAGAGGGTTAGCGCGCTGGGTGGAGTGCTGCCACTAGACTCCCTGGTTTACCAGTGACAAAAGCCTTTGCTAACCTCCGGTTGGCCCATACCCCTGGTCCCTAGTGCCAGTTAGAACTTTCCGCCCTTTCCGCGACATAGCAAGTAGGCAGCATGGCGGAAGGGTATTATATGGAGGAGGAGGAAACCCACCAGTATTTAGGGGATGATGAGTTTTATGACGCAGTGGATCAGTCTATCTACAGGTGTGTGCAGGAGATAGTGGGGCCCATGGAGGATCGCCTCTCGGCCCATATTGCGGAGGAGTGCGCGAAACTAGCTCCCGCACCAGTGGGTGCCCCTGCGGGTTCCCAGTAACCTGGGGAGGGTCACCTGCCAGCACCCAAGAAGGCCTGTAGGGACGGTGGCTCGGGGGGTGAGCCGGGTGTGGATAAGGACGCCTTCGAACGCCTTAGGGATGCGTTTCTGGCTAAGGCAACCGACCCTGCCCCGGCGCTGCTCCCGGGCCCTTCGGTGCATACGGGGACTGCCCCTTCCTCTCCGGGAGGGCTCTCCCCTCTGGACACCGTCGACGAGGAGGAGGACTCGGTGCGGTCTTGGCACCCGTCCGGTACTTCGGCTGAATTGCCTCAGGATGCCTCAGGTATGCTAGACCCGGACGATATCATTCATTCGAGGTCGGCTGCCTGGAAGCCGGGCGACAAGGTCGCGAAGTTCATGGCGGGGCGCCTCCGCAAGCCTCTAGAGAAGGAGGCACATAGTTGCCTGCGGGGAGAATGTCCGCGTCCGACACTCGAAGGGAAGGTGGCCATGACTCTGGAACTAGACGGGAAGATGGCCACCTTTATGGCTAAGTTCGTGAAGGACCCCCGCAAGGGCATCGACCGCTTTTGGCGGTCATGCCAGGATAAGCTTTTAGATACCATAGGCCCCCAGACGAAGATCTTGGATATGGCAGAGGAGGCCAAGGCGTCGGGCTCTACAATAGCCCCTGACGTGTTGGCTAATTGGGTGCAGAGGGCAGTTATTTTCTTAGGCAACGCAAACTGCGCGCTCTCCACTGAACGCCGGCGCTCGCTACTCATCAAACTTGATCCCAAGTTAGGGGATCTGGCCTCTTCAGAGGTGGGAGCGGTGGCGCAAGACGGCCTGTTTGGCGACCCGTTCATAAAGGAGCTGGGGAAGTTTGTGTCCACTTTTTCCTCCCTAGACAAGGCCCAGTCCACCATCAAGAGGGTGTTCCAACAACGTTTTTCTAGGGGGGCCGGTCGTGGTAGGGGCCTCACGACCGGCCGTGGCGGACAGAACCAACCCAATAGGGGACAAGGCTCCGGCAGAGGCCAGTACAACTCCTCGGCCAACTATATCAACTTCTACCCCGCCAAGAACCAACGTTTTCGTGGCAGAGGTGGCTTCAGGAACGACGCTGGAAACAATAGTTCCCACGGTGAGTGTAATCCATCCGGATCGAGTGCTCATAGGAGGGCGGTTGGCTTGTTTCCCAGAGGCCTGGCGGGCCATCACGGGGGACGCCTAGGTTCTTCAGACCGTGCGAGATTTCCATATAGAGTTTTACGATCAGCCTTTCCAGACGAAAGCGCCTCATCCAATTGTTTTCTCGCAAGAAGATGGGCGGTTGATCGACGAAGAGGTCTCAGAGCGGTTACACAAAGGGGCCATTTGCCGATCAATGAGACACCCCTCAGGTTTCCTCAGCAATGTGTTCCTAGTGGAAAAGACGGACGGGGGCAAGAGACCCGTCATAAACGTTCGGGAGTTCAACGGTTGGTTGGTATACAACCACTTCAAGATGGAGGGTATCCACCTCCTGAGAGATGTGCTCTTGCCCAACGACTGGATGGTCCGGTTGGACCTCAAGGACGCTTATCTGGTGGTTCCCATACACCCACCTCACCGTCGATTCCTACGGTTTCTCTGGCGGGACCAGATTTTCTAATTCACGGCCCTTCCGTTCGGACTTTCCTCTGCCCCCTGGTGTTTCACCAAGTTGCTACGCCCGGCAGTGGAGGTCCTTCGGAGCCAGGGAATTCGGATGATCGTCTATCTGGACGACATTCTGCTTATGGCCCAATGTCCCAACAAGCTGGTGCTTCAACTCGACCAGACAATTTCTCTCTTGCAGGGTTTGGGTTTCATTGTCAACAAGGACAATTCAGTCTTCAACCCTCCCAGACGATGGTGTTCCTAGGGTTCGTGGTGGACTCAGTGCAGGCGTCTTTAAGCCTTCCCTCTCGGAAGATGGCCAAGATCCGGCACGTGCTTCGGCAGACGATCGCCGTCTCACACGTCCCTACGACAGATTGCCAGGGTAGTAGGGCTTCTCTCGTCCTCGATTCAGCCAATCTTTCCAGGGCCGCTTCATTATCGGGCCCTGCAACGCCTCAAGGCTTACCACCTCAGAAGGGGCCTAACTTACGAGCAGTCGGTTCCTCTGTCGGAGGAAGTGAAAGGGGAAATGTCCTGGTGGCTCTCCCATATGGAGGCGTGGAACGTCCGAGCAATTTTCGGGTCGATTCCGGATCTGATCATAGAATCGGACGCCAGCAGAACAGGCTGGGGCGCCCGCTGCGGGGATTTTTCCACAGGCGGCGGTTGGTTGTTAGAGGAGCAGCAGCTCCATATCAATTGCCTGGAGCTTCTGGCGGGTTCTTTTGCCGTCCGTTGTTGGACCAAGGACTCGGCGAAGTCATGTGTTCTTTTACGGATGGACAACATATCAGCGGTCCGCTATGTCAACCACCTGGGCGGCCCTCTGTCGCGGGCGTTAGCAGACCTGGCGAAGGATTTTTGGGATTACTGCCTAGCTCATCAGGTCTCGGTGACGGCGGAGTACCTCCCGGGCCAGGCCAATCAGGTGGCGGATTGGCACTCGAGGTACCTGTGGGATTCAAGTCTCTGGAAGCTGGACGCGCGAGTGTTTCACTCGTTAGAAACCATGTGGGGCCCGTTCTCGGTGGACCAGTTTGCGTCCCGTCTCGACTTCCAGTTGCCGAGGTTTTTCAGTTGGAGACCGGATCCTCTGGCTGAGGCGACAGATGCGTTCCTCCAGGATTGGAGTCGGGAACAGCCCTACGCTTTCCCCCCCGTTTTCGATGGTGGTGAGGTCGGCGGCCCATCTGCGCCGCCAGAAGGCGGACGTGGTGATTGTGACGCCCTGGTGGAGGTCGCAAGTTTGGTTTCCGGTTCTTCTGGAACTTTCTTGGGATTCTCCAATCCTACTCCCCCGGTTTCCTCGTCTCCTTCTTAATCCAGACGGGGAGCCTCATCACCTCATCATGCAGGATTCTCTCCACCTCATAGCGTGGCGGCTTTCAGGAGACGCTGGTCGCTCCCCAGACTTTCGGGCTCAGCTGAGTCCTTCCTGTCTAAAGCGTGGGCCGACAGTACAACAAAGAGGTACTGCTCGGCTTGGTCCAGGTGGGTTCGTTGGTGTCTTAGACGGGACTGCGCTTCTTGAGGTTTCGGAAACCATTAAAGGGGTTCTGGACTCTGGGGGCAAAGCCATGCTGGTGATGTTGGACTTGTCGGCGGCTTTCGACACCGTCCCCCATGATGGCCTTCTCCTAAGACTTTATGAGATAGGTCTGCAGGGGACGGTGCTCGACTGGTTTTCCTCCTTTCTAGCCGGCCGCCGGCAAACGGTCTGGGCCTCGCCAGATTCCGCTGTGATGCCGCCTCTGGGAGTCGGGGTCCCGCAGGGCTCCATTTTGAGCCCGACCCTTTTTAACATCTTCATGACCCCGTTGGCGGAGTCGTATGGGGCCCAGATCGTATCCTATGCTGACGACACCCAGCTCCTCTTCTCGTGTAAGAGAGGAGGAGACTTTGACGGGGAGAGTATCCGGGATTGCCTTGGGGCTGTTTTCCAATGGTTCCAACTGAACAGCCTCAAGTGCAATTCCGACAAGTCCGAGGTACTCTTCTTTGGGTGTGACACAGAGCCAGACTGGCACATCTGGTGGCCCATCAACATGTTTCCTCCGTCTTGTTCCTCCCAAATTGTTAAGAACTTGGGGGTCAAGATGGATAAGGGGCTCACGATGAAATCCCAGATCCTCAGGGTGTCGGGCACTTGCTTCGGCATCCTTAGGATGCTGCGGAGGTTCCTTCCTCTGCTGTCTGAGGAGCATAGGAAACTGACAGTGCAGGCTCTCATCGGGTCCAGGTTAGATTATTCTAACATTCTTTACCTGGGCCTGCCAGAGTATCTGCTGCAGCGGCTCCAAGTGGTGCAGAACGCTGCCGCGAGAGCAATTTTCGGTTTAAATAGACGGGCCAGTGCATCGGGCCTGTTGAAAACCTTGCATTGGCTCCCAATCCGGAAGCGGATCGCCTTTAAGGCTCTGACTCGGCCTATAAGGCCCTCCATGCGATGGGAGCAAAGTATCTTCAAAGAAGACTGGCCTTCTATCTTCCGACTCGCTCTTTGAGGTCGGAATCTTTGTTCCTGGCGGTTGTCCCGCGTGTGAAGAGAGCTCGCCTGGGTGGCCGCTCTTTTGGACTACTGGCGCCACAGCTGTGGAATTCGCTGCCGCTCACTTTGCGGGGAGCTACTAGCCTACTTGCCTTTAGAAAGGGCCTTAAAACTTGGCTGTTTACCCAGTAGCCCGTTTCTTTTTATGTGTATTTGCTCGTTCGGCCTCTGTCCTTTTCTTTTATGGTGTTATGTTATTGTGTTGCAGCCTTCCTTTTCCAAAAGCGCCGGGACACTCTTTTTGAGTAGCCGTGCGCTATATAAAAGAATAAATAACATAACATAACATAACCTGGATCCCCTGGTCGCAGGTGTCGTTCCCATCTTAAACTTCCTTGTGGAGCTGGCGGCGGATCGGTTGGCCTACAGGACCATTAACGCAATGCGTTCGGCGATCTCGGCGGCGCATGAACCACTGGATGGGGCCCCTGTCGGGGAGCATCCTTTGATTTGCAGGCTTCTTCGGGGTGTACGTCTTTCTTTACCCCCGGAGCCGAGATATTCCGTCTTGTGGGACGTGAATGTGGTTTTGAGTTTGAGTTTAAGTTTGAGTTTAAAAATATTTCTAGAGCGCACGTACACCCAGCGGTTTCATGGCGCTATGCAGTACTACAAGACCCAAGGAAAGAAAGACTAGGGAGCCAAGGGGGCAAATTAAGAGGGAAAGGCCTGAATAAAAAGAAAAGTTTTAAGGGCTTTGCGGAAAAGGGAGTACTGCGAGCAGGATCTCAAGTGGATCGGGAGGGAATTCCAGAAGGCAGGTGCCAAAGTAGAAAACTTAGATCCACCCCATTTTTTGTCGTTTAAAGCGGGGAACCACGAGAAGTTGTTGGGTGGCTGAGCGCAACTCTCTAGATGGGTTGTAAGCGAGAATTGCAGAACCGATGAATGCAGGGGCAGAGCCGGACCGGGCGTTGAAAATAATACAGCCCAGCTTGAATAGGGCACGTTGCTTTACGGGGAGCCAATGTAAGGATTTAAGAAGGGGCGTGACGTGGTGTGATTTAGATAAGTTGAACACCAGGCGGGCCGCCTGGTTCTGGACCAACTGGAGACGCCTCACGAGGTATGCCGGCATGCCACAATAAAGGGCATTGCCGTAGTCCAAGCGGGACGTCACCATCGCCAGAAGTATGAGTTTGAGGGCAGAGGGGGAAAAAAACAGGAGACTTTGCGGATTGTCCGGAGGGAAAGAAAAGCTGAAGATACAGCCGCACTAACTTGGGAATGAAGGGAGAGTTGATCATTAAGTTTGATGCCAAGAGTTTTGACAGAGGAGGAGGGAATGGGTGGGGAACCCAAAGAAGGGGGCCAAAAGAGAGAGGACCATGGACTGGAGCAACCACCCGTCAACACCAATTCCGTTTTGTCGGGATCGAGTTTCAGGTGGTTGTGGTTCATCCAGTCCTGAATAAAGGTCATAACAGAATGAAAATTGGAAATTGAGGCACAAGAAGAGGATAAAGAAAAAATGAGCTGGAGGTCATCCGCATAATTGTAAACCGAGACCTCCAGCTGTTGTAGAGCAAAGATAAGAGGGGCAATGTATAGATTGAATAACAGTGGGGAAAGGGAAGATCCTTGGGGAACCCCACACTGTACAGGCCGAAAATCGGCTGAATAATCACCCAAGCGGACTGCTTGGGTGCGGCCACTCAGGAAGGAGGACAGCCAGACCAAGGCCGAGCCCCCGATTCCCGCCGCTCCGACACTGGAAAGTAAGATGGCATGGTCCACTGTGTCGAACGCGGCGGAGAGATCGAGGAGTACCAAGGCCTGGGGCTGACTAGTGTCCATACCCTACCTGAGGTTGTCCAAGACCGATAACACCACGGACTCCGTGGAGTGTGCTGGGCGGAAACCAGCCTGCCTGGGGGCCAAAACACTGTTCCCTTCCACAAAGGAGCTCATAGTTCTTACTACATGGCGTTCCAGTACCTTGGCCAAAAAAGGTAGGAGTGAAATAGGGCGGTAGTTGGCTAAGACAGAAGGATCGGCACCCGTTTATTTTAGGATGGGTAAAATTACCGCCGATTTAAGTGATGGAGTGACAATGCCCTGGGAAAGTGAACTGTTAAGAAACGTAAGGGGTGGTGAAGGGCAGAGGGAATAAATCTGTTTCAGAATATGAGCAGGGCAGGGATCCAGAGGGGAGCCAGACTTAACCAGGAGAAGGAGGGAAAGGAAAGAGTCAGCTGTGAGAGGAGGGATAGAGTCCAGACGCGCTGCGACTGGGGGACAGTGAGGATTAATGAAGGAGAGGGACGGGAGGGGAATATTGGCTCGGATCGTGCTGATTTTGTCAAGGAAAAAAGAGTTGAGGGAATCACAGAGGAGCTGTGAGGGAGAGGGTTTGAGTGTGGCCCTGTCAGAGTATGCTAGATCTTGAACAATGGCAAAAATTTCTCTGGGTCGATTTTCGGCAAACTGAATTTTAGAAGAGAAATAGGCCTTCTTAGTTTCCAGAATGGATTTCATGTATAGGGCCAAAAGGGTGATATAATGATTTCTTGAGATGGGACAGTAGTCCCGCCGCCAGAGGCACTCCGCTCGGCGAAGATTAAGTTTTTGAGTCTTCAATTCGTCATTGAACCAGCTGTTTGCATCTTTAGAGCGCTTAGATGATATGCGCTTTAGAGGGGCGACTGAGTCACAGCCGGCCCGCAACCAACCATTGATGGATTCCGCTTGTCCAAGAGATGGCAGCCCTGAAAGATCCGGGCTGGACGCGGAAAGTGTGGCAGACAAGGAAGCTACGTCCACGCGGTTCCATGAGCGCGCCCAAGTATTTTTAACTGGGGGAGGCTTAGGAACTGAACAGAGGGATAAGGAGAAGGAGATAAGAAAATGGTCAGACCAGGTGCAGGGGGAAATGGATAGTGAGGTAACCGGGCAATCTCGATACCAAATTTGGTCGAGGGTGTGGCCCAGACTATGGGTAGGGGCGTGTACAGCGGAGGTAAAGTTAAGAGAGCGAAGCAAATCTGAAAACTCCTTGGAAGCTGTACATTCAGCGGGGTCGGAGGGCCAAAAGTTAAAATCCCCAAGAACAACAATGGACGAGTGGTTGACTGCCAGGGTAGCCACCAGGTCTTGAAAGCTTGGAAGAAAGAATTGCGGGGAGGACGGGGGTCGGTAAATAAGGACACAAGTGAGTGGGGGAGTAAGGGAAAGTGAGCGGGCCACTAAACAATCCGATGAGCCCAAAGGGGTAAAGACTAGAGGTTGAAAAATGATTTCTTTACGGGCAATCAAAGCGACTCCACCTCCTGGCTTGCCAGAAGAGCGATCGGCTCGGAGAGCATAATAGGATGGGGGGACCATTGCCAGTAGGGAGGGAGCTATCAGAAAACCAGGTCTCAGTAAGGAATAGAAGGTCAGGTTTATGTGAATCCAGTAGCGTGAAAAGATCGTGTTGGTGCTTAACTGCCGATCTGGTATTGAGGTACATCGCGGAGACAACCGTAGAGGAGGGGCCAGTAAGTAAAGGGGTGGTGGGGCGACTGGCCGAGGACAAGGGTGAAGAACAAGAGTGGGAAAGGGGATAAGATGTGGAGAGGCCTAGCCTGATGATTCGGGTTTTAAACCTTTTCCTTTCCTGGCAGCACATTCGCTATCTTTCACTGAAAGAGTTATCGGCAAAATTGGCTATGCTTTTGTGTCTAGTGTCTTGTCGCCGGGTTTCTGATGTGCGTGCCTTGGATATCTCTGCATGGATGTTTTCCCCTGAAGGGGTTAGGTTTACTGTGGGACGCCGTACAAAGTCCGCCACAAGATCCATCTCGTATCCGGCCTTTGTGGACGTTCCCAAACTCTGTGTGGTACAGTGTTTAAAGATGTACGCTGGAATTTCGCCCCCCGGGCGAGAGGCAACTTTTAATTGCTCTTCGAAAACCGCACAAGGCGGTGTCTTCCTCCACTATCGCCCGTTGGGTGCGGTGGGTGCTCCAAGAAGCTGGCATTGATACTAAACAATTTGGAGCTCATTCGGCTAGAGGTGCCATGGCCTCGGAGGCTTTCTCGTTAGGAGCACGTTTGGAGGACCTGATGCATGCGGCGGACTGGTCCTCAGACTCCACTTTCAAGCGGTTTTATTTTAAGCCTGTGGTGGATATTGCAAGTTTGGTGGTTAATCAGCTTTGAACAAG
Source organism: Lissotriton vulgaris (assembly GCF_964263255.1). NCBI lineage: Eukaryota > Metazoa > Chordata > Amphibia > Caudata > Salamandridae > Lissotriton > Lissotriton vulgaris. The sequence goes on from NC_141689.1 coordinate 234,888,337, forward strand.
CATAATCTGAAGCCTCCGGTCCTGACATAGAATCGAAATTTGCCTAGCATAGTAACGGTAGGTTTCAATTCTATTAAGGACACGGAGGCGAGGATTATCCCACCCATGCTTCCTGCGGAGATCCCTCCCCGTATGGCTGTAAGTAATCAGTTTTCCATTATAGGAGATCATTAAGACTTGTTGTAATGACGAGTGTAGTTCTTAAAGGTTGGTCTTTTTCCTCTGGCGGAATTGGCAACGCTCACGCTGTTGTGTTTTTCCTGCTAGGCAATGATGGCGCAAAGCAAGACCGTGGATGAGATAGCGTGTCTTGCGCGAAGGAAGAGACCACAAGATGGACGGCCTACCTTAAGGATTATGGACACTGTAGAAGGACTATGTACATGGACTGATGGGATATGGAGTTCCCTGAATGTGTTCTGTTTTTTCTGTTGATCCTTATTAACCAGATGTTGGGTATTATGTGATATATTTTTTTCATGTTATTGCTTTTCTGGCTGCTATGCGGTGACTTTTGAATAAACAGTGGAGAGAGAAAAGCATAATCATCGCCTCCGTGTCCTTAATAGAATTGAAACTTACCGTTACTATGCTAGGCAAATTTCGATTCAAAGCAGCTGTTTGCACTCTCAGCAGAGATACCACTATTTGACCCTCTGACACCACTGGGAGCAATGTGAGTGCGTAGCATGGATGACCGAAATTGTGGATGGATATATGCTGGTGGGTGCATGATGGATGGATGCTCTCTACGATTTCCAAAGTCCCAGAGGAGCACGGAACGTGGTGCCTTACCAGGGACCTCTCTCTGGGATTCCCAGTCTGGTCTTTGCTAACGTTTCCACGTTAGGAGATGCACTTCAAGTGGTGCTAGTAGCAAAAAGAGTCAATTCCCATGTCCTCCCAGGGGGCCAGTGCTACCTTGACAGGTCAAAAGGTGGGCCACTCTGTGAGTGCATGTGCCCTGCTGCTAATTTCGGCATGGGACACCCCCAGCTCACTTCACCACCCTAGGCAAACCACTCTCCTAGTGTTCGCTTACTGATGGTGGTGCCCCGTTATTAAACCTTGCTACTTGGGGCCTGCCACTGTGGGTCTGCTTTTATCAATGCCGCTGCCCAGCTCTCTGCTCTTTTTGTGTCTGATCACTTATGTAGCGGTTCACCTGCTCTCTGCTCCATGCTGTATTAATAGGGATCCCGTTCCCGGTCAGGCTCTCTACCATTGCCACGGCCTGGCAACTCTCCTGCCAGCACTGTGTCATGAATGACTCCGTTGGGCAACTTTAGCATATGCAGAATGCTGACGTAAGAGGCATATGAATAATATTACCATATTACGTTTTCAACAACGCAGGCAAGCATTTATTAATTTGTTAAAAACGCACAGTGACCATTTATGCTGACGGATTTAGCATAAGCTGAATGCTGACACACATTTCAGTGCGCATATCAATAATGTTACCATATGACGTTTTCAACAACGCATTTCAGTGCGCATATCAATAATGTTACCATATGACATTTTCAAAAATGCATTTCAGTGCGCAAGTGGCATGTTTCCCACAACAAGTGAACATTTATTAATTGGTTAGAAAGGCACAAGTAGCGTAGTGGGAAGTGCGGGGGCCGTGGGGGCCAGTGGTTAGAGGCGGGATCGCGCTGTGGGCAAAAAAAAAACAGAAACGGTGGTAGGACAGTCAACGCACAAAGAACGGGTTTAGACGGGCATTATGCGTTGTATTGACATGCGCTTTTACAGTCTGTGATGTCATGTACTTGGCAATAGGAATCACTGTTTCTGCTTTGCAACGCCGTGGGTTGTAAAAATTGATGATGTAATGGTGGTTGCGATGTATTACACACGTTCTAAAAGCACGCGTTGTAATCGCGTGCAAAGTATCGACATACATTCCCCCCCTCTATCTCCCCTGATCTTCTCCTTAATTCTGGAACCACTGGCATCCTGAGTGAGAGGGGACGTACTACTTAGAGGACTGAAATGGGCGGAAGGGCATGAAGACAGGATATCACTATATGCAGACGACATCCGGTTATATCTTGCGTCCCCCATAAGTCAATACACAGAGTTTTCACTATCTTTACAAGTTTTTCCAAATATTCCGGTTATGCCATTAACTGGACTAAATCGGTGCTGTTTGTCCTTCATAGTCCAGTTCCTAGACCTCCCCTCCACCCCCCCCCCCCCCACCCGCCAAGGTTGCGAGGTCAAAATAGCCCTGGATGGATTCCGCTACCCGGGAGTCTTCATCACTCCAGACCACCAACTCTTCCATGACAACAATCTAGCTGTCCCCTTGGGCAGACTCTGTATGAAGTTAAACATTGGAGATCTCTGCCCATTTCTTTGCTCGGCCGAGCTGCCCCGTTTAAGATGCTGGCTCTCCTGTGCTTTTTATATATCCTCCAAAATTGCCCCTACAAGATTCCAGACTCCTACTTTAAAAGTATTGAAAAGTGAGGTCCGATCGTTATAGTGGAGTGGAGGAGCACCTCACATAGCAATGCACAAATTGGCTAAAGGGTGGTAGGACGGGGGATTGCACTCTCAAATATACAACTCTATTACTGGGCATCACACCAGGTGGTAGTGAATCACTGGCTGCACCATTCTCCGATAGACCCGGCATACATGCTAAATAGATATCAGATGGGTAGAGAGGGGTGCTTAGGAGCTCTATATACTAAGGTCCACAAAGGGAGCTATCTGGGCCCTACGGCTCGAACAGTGGAAATTTGGCACCAGGCGACTAAACGTCTAGGCTGGACTGAAGTTTTGACCCAGGTCACGCCTCTGTGGTGGTCCACTCAAAAACTAGGACTCCTGTGTCACCAACCAGGATTTGATAAATGGAGAAATTGGACTCTCCATCATATGCCATTTAGTAAAGAAAGGCAAAATCCTTCTGTTTACGGGGAAATATAAGTTGGCTCAGGGGAAGCTTTTCGTTATTTGCAGATCCGTCATGCCCTCACCGCAGCACTCCAGACATAGGAAACTTACCGAAATCTTCCTCCTTGGAGGACCGGCTGCTTTCTGGACAAATCCCAGATAAAGCCAGATCACTACCATACCGTAAACTATGCAACAACCTGCCAGACCCCTTTCATGCTGTCCGAGATAGGTGGCAGGCTGACATAGGGAACATTGAAGATGACTACTGGCAAACAGCACTAATGTCCCCAAAGGAAGCAGCTGTCAGTCTTCGTTTCCGCCTGATACAACTAAAAATCCTACATAGAACGTACCTCACGGCAGTTACATTAGCGAAAAAGGGAACTAGATAGGATACAATGTGTCTGCAGGGGCGTAACACAGGCCCCGCAGCCCCTGCGGTACGGGGGGCCCGCTCTCCAGTGGGGCCCCTCACTCCGCCATCAAGCAAGCCTCGGCTCAAGTCTGTGCACCCACCCACGCGCACCATGTAATTCATGATTGAAGTTCACTCATGAATTAAATGGTGCGCATGGCGGCGGCCTCCTGCTCTCCCCATAAATTAAATGATGCGCGCTGTGCATGCCACGGCTAGCTGCATTATTTAAATGGTACCGTTGTGGTACCGCAGCTTCTAATTGGGTGGTGCGCATTGTGCACGCCCGGGCTGGGCCACAAGGGACTAACTTTTTTGCCACTCGCACCGACGTGAACCAGCCCGAAGTGCCCCCTGTGAAGCTAGGAGGAACCTGCCTCTACAGCAGAGGTCTTCAAACTTTTTGATGCCGAGACCCCTTGTAAAACCTTTTTAGGCGTAAGGACCCCCTTCCGACAAAAGATTCTAGAAACTAGTACTCCTCATCATAAACAACTATCGACAACCATAAATGCGCCTGTTAGACCTCATCACATCCATCCATCCATCATTCATCAACCCACACTTCCACACATCCATCCATCCTTCATCCATCCACCCTTTCATCCTTCCATCCATACATCCATCCTTTACCTATCCACCCGTCCATCCACACACCCACCTTTTCACACATCCATCCATCTATCCATCATTCATCCATGCAACCTTTTATCCATCCATACATCCATCATCCATCCACCCTTTCATCCTTCCATCCATACATCCATCCTTTACCTATCCACCCGTCCACCCATCCATCATTCTTCCACCCACCTTTTCACACATCCATCCATCATTCATCCATGCAACCTTTTATCCATCCACCCATACATCCATCCTTCATCCATCCGCCCTTTCATCCTTCCATCCATACATCAGTCCTTCCTCCACCCACCCTTTCATTATTCCATCCATATATCCATCCACCCTTTCATCCATACATCCATCCTTCATCCACCCACCCTTTCATCCATCCATCCACCCACCCATCCATCATTCATCCCCCACCTTTTCACACATCCATCCATCCATCATTCATCCATGCAACCTTTTATCCATCCATACATCCATCATTCATCCATCCACCCTTTCATCCTTCCATCCATACATCCATCCTTCATCCATCCAACCTTTCATTAATCCATCCTCCCTTTCATTATTCCATCCATATATCCATCAACTCTTTCATCTATACATCCATCCTCCATCCACCCACCCTTTCATCTATCCATCCATCCACCCACCCATCCATCATTCATCCCCCACCTTTTCACACATCCATCATTCATCCATGCAACCTTTTATCCATCCATACATCCATCCTTCATCCATCCATCCACACTTTCATCCTTCCATCCTCCCATCCATCCTTCATCCATCCACCATTACATCCATCCATTCACCCATCACTCATCCACCCACCTTTTCACAAATCCATCCATCATTCATCCATGCAACCTTTTATCCATCCATACATCCATCCCTCATCCATCCACCCTTTCATCCATCCATCCTCCATCCACCCACCTTTTCACACATCCATCCATCCTTCATCCATCCATCCATCCACCCTTTCATCCTTCCATCCGTCCATCCATACAGCCATCCACCCTTTCATCCATCCATCCATCCATCCATCCTTCATCCGTCCACCCTTTCATCCATCCATCCACCCACCCACCTTGTCTGTGCCTCTCTCATGGGGGGGGTCAGTATCTCTCTGCTTCGTCTTCCTCTCTCATGGGAGGGCATCTCTGTGCCTCCCTGCTGGGGGGGGGGTGGGGGGGGGGCAGCCGGCTGTGTAAACATCTCACCATGAAGAACAGACTCTCAGCCACATTTCTCCTGCACAGGCGCCAGGTATGAGGGCTCGTGGGACTTGAACCAATGATCTGATTGTAATGTCCTTCTGCTGTTTACTGTGTATTTGTAAAGCGCTCTGATACTTCTGGGTTAAACTAGCGCTATATAAAACGTTAAAAGTAAAAAATAAACCCACAGCTAAGTCCATTGAACTCAAAGGGCTACAGCCTCCTCCCCCCCCAGCTCGTGTATGTCAGCCTGGCTGAAACAGCTTGGACACACACAAAGGCACACCAGAGTACTATCACAGGTCTTTAAAATACCTTTACTTGTTAACGAGGCTTTGATGTTTTTCACACCTCGGTGTGAATTAGGCGGCCTCCGCCTTGAGCACCCTCGATCAGCCCGACAGGAACTGCACTCTGGCAGAATCTGCGACCCGCTTCCCAGGACTCCACGACCCCCCTGGGGGTCGCGCCCCACAGATTGAAGACCTCTGCTCTACAGCCTGCTTGAACCCCAGCTTCCTTGGATGACCTGTCTGTCACTGGCTCTCTGAAACAATGCGGTCTGATCCGGTGCGCTAAGGCAACAGGAGGGGTGGCCTGGTAACAGCCTCCCATGAATTGCGCGTGCGGTGGAACTTGTGCTGCGAGCCCTACGGTGAGCTGGAAGTCACGTACTGGATTCATGGCTAGGGAGCCCCCTCACTTCCTAGGTCAGTTAGTGGAGTACCATTGAAAGAAGTAATCGTTACATTGCATGTGTTGTCAAAACGAGGTAGCAGAAAAGAATGTAAAACATTTTTTTAAAAGTTCTTTTTAGTTCAGCTGGGCTGTAGAATTGAACAATGTAAATAATTTGAGAGAGATTTGTGCATTTGAAAAGAGGATGCGGCGTCACGTCCACAGATGCGGACTTTAAAGCCGGAAACCATGTTCGAGTCTTGGCCTTGGTTTAACATCCCGTGATTCTGGGCAAATCACTTAGTGTCCCCCACCACCCCATGTGCAAATGTAATGTAACTTGTGTTCTTGTAAGGTGCCCCTATAACTTCGGTTCGAGTTGTATTAAAAAAAAAAAGGCCCTCCTTTTTGAGGCAGGACCGGGCTGAAACCTCTTGATTTCCAGTAAGTAGGCCCGCCGACCCTGACAGTAAAGCATTTCTATTTCGGATACGAAGCACCACACTAACACACACACAGCTTACTGTTTGCAGCCCAGTGACTGGCATTGTTGGCGTTCGAGGTTAGTCAATTTCTAGTTACCAGCGGCTGTCAGGGACTTCTTGAGCTTGCAAACTGTTAATAGTTTGTTGTGTAGGCTAGAAACACCCCTTACTTTAGCAGGCCTCAAACCCCACTTTCGCAGGCCTCATACCCGACTTTGCAGGAGCTGATGGCGGCAGTAAAACTCCTTAGATGTCTGTAAATGCTGTTTTGACGAATCAATATGTAGAGTATTTTTCAGTGCATCCCTGCTCCTTCTGAAGCTGCAGTATTTACAGCGGTAGGCGCTTTGTGGAAAACAGCGTTTGTAGGTTAATGCTGGGGTTATGCTGCCTCTTTGAAAAATTGGCACACAAAGGAGTTAGGTCCTTAGTGGGACTGAGGGTAGGCTGGACCGTTATACTGAGCGAAAACTAGAAATGCCTCAACTCCTCATATTTTACTAGTACAAATATTTCAAAAGCGAGACCAAATACACACTCCTTGGACCTGGTCAGGTACTTTTATTTATACCTTTCACTCTTATTTTTAACATTTTTTTGAAAAAGAAACTTGTTTTTTTAGGACCAAGAAAAAGATACATATTCATGACAAGACATTACAAAAATAAATAAACAATCTTCACAAAGGACATCAATCAACAATGCATTCAATTGTACATATACAAAAACATTTAGAAAATTCATTTCATCAGTAATTACAAATCAAATCCTATTTAAACAGACAAATCAATAACCAAAGCACAGTGTATATTGTTTTTTGTATATCAATAAATGATAAACGTCACTCTTGTAGATATGCCGAAGCGTTTCAGGTTCGAATAACCAATTTTCGAACCCTCATCAGGGCTTTGTTATTTCTCAATATAGGATGTAAAAAAACAAAGTTTTATTGACAACCTGTACACCTTATTGCTACCATTCTCAAAGTGTAGAATCATATAGATCTACCTGTATCTCTCAAGCGGACGCTGTTTTCATCAATGTCAGGGGAAGGAGGAGGACTTTTTTTGCTGGGCTTCAAATTTTATTTCTACAATAAATAGAGCACAATTTGTGTAGGAACTCTGACAAAAATACAAAAATGTCAGCGTCAAAAACGCACTTCTGAATTCTACATACCTCCGGACGCACCGTCCGGCGCCTCTTAGAGGGAGGGGATCATGGTAAATGTGTCACAGATCCTAATGCAAGAAAAAGGATTGTCCATAATGCAATTTTAGCTCAATGTTTTTTTTTAAAATGATCAATACGTGTGACCATTTCCTCGTTAATCCCATACCTTATATCCGTGTTCTTTACTTCAAAGTAAGTTTCTTTGTGTCATATTAGCCATTAGTTGTCACGCAACTTATCAGAAGTAAAGGACCGATTAGAAAATGCTCTGACCCAGGCAGTTCGTCAAAACGCCGATCTTTCGATTTGGGTGTCTTTTACAAGAAATCGTACCTGTGTTTGAATCTGTCCCTTGTTGTAATTTCAAAAGGCTGTGTCTCCCCGAAGGTCCAATATTACCCTCGTAGCTCCCCACGCACTGAATCAAAGAAAAATAAACGTACACTGAGTGCCTTTGCAGACAAAGCTTACGGTATCGAACGGTGTGGAGGGAAAGCTACACCATTCTTACCTGAATGCGCTGATGCTGTCCCTCCGCTTGTCAGGCTCCCGCTGGATAGCCTCACTGACTGCGGCAGCCATCTTGGTTAATTTAAAGGTCACGAGTTCAACATCCCGATGTATTGTGGGAATCGCAGTTCGAATCAATCGTGACGAAAGTGTACTGCATTATAAATTGGAAGAATATATCCATTAATGTTATGTGCGTATGGGAGAGGAGTATTTTGATTTAATCATATGTGGGATACAAATCAAAGCGCAGTTCAAAACATGAACCGCTCAGCTAGAAATTTTCCTCTTTATCTTGCAATAGTATTTGCGTGTGTGGTAAACATTTCACACCAGTCCTGGCCATTTACAAAGTAATGTGATTGGAAAAAGTTTTTTAAAAAAGGGGGGATTTAATCATGAAGCCATTGCGAATAGCGGTCTATTAGATCCTTGATAATTCCGACATGCTGTTCAGGCCTATCAATGTACTGTTGAATTTCAAAATAAGGTATGCTTCCTTTTGTAACAACACCTTGTCAACATCCGCAGGGAGCTGTAATGTACCCAATGTAAAGAGTACTGACCGTTTGAAATCGTTCACAGTATGCGATTTCTCTATGAAGTGTTCAACCATGGGTGCGGTCAATACCGCCTTCTTGATTCGTGACCTATGTTGGCTAATACGTAAATTAACCTGTTGGTTTGTTTTGCCAATGTAAATCTTCTGGCACTGACAGATTATTACGTATACAACGTTTTTTGTCCAACAGTTCGAGAAGCCAAGATGTTTCCACTTGACCCCCTGATGTTCAAATTCAGTCCCTTCAATTGTATTTGGACATGCAACGCAATTGCCGCATCTATGATGTCCTTCAATCGGCTTCATATTCCAAAGGGCTAGAAGGTCATGCTTAGGTTTGGGCTGCGATAAGTTAGCCCTCACAATTTGCTGGCCAATGCTTTTATTTTTTCTGTACGCAAAAATTAGGCGGGGAAAAGGACATTCCAATCCCTCTAGTAAATGCCAATTTTTTAGAATTGTTTGTCTCATTTTGTGCGTGTCAGGGCCAAAGGTGGTGACACACACCAACCGATCCAGCTCTCTCTTCTCTTTAGTTTGTAATAAACACTCGCGTGGAGTATAACAAGCTCTTTTATATGAGTGTTTTAGTAGTTTTTTAGGGTAGCCCCTATGAATCATCTCCTGGCAAAAAGTCTGGGCATGATGGTCAAAGTCATCTGTCTCCGTACAATTTCTGCGTATTATGAGCAGTTGCCCGTAGGGCAAATTCGCTTTAAGGTTCCTAGGGTGATGGCTTCTGTGGTGTAGGATCGTGTTTTTAATCGGTTGATTTCTTATATAGTGACGTTTTTAAGAAACCATCCCTGTACGTTACTTCCACATCCAAGAACGTCATCTTGGTTGTACTTGCTTCCATAGAGAACTTGATGTCATTGTGTCTGGTGTTAATCCACTCGTGGAACGTCAATAGATCGGTCTGGCTCCCCTGCCACAAGACAGTGTGTATATCATAACAACAAAATCACAAGCAAGAGGAAGGGTGACAATATCAAGGAATCACTAATACAATTCAATATAAAAACTCAAGTTCATTTAATAAATGTTCATAGTAAAAACAAAGTATATCACGGTCAACATTATATAGCAATCAATAAAATACACAAAAAGTGACAAATTACACAAAAATAACATAAAAATAATCATATATTAATAAAGACCAACAAGTGGCAATCAATATTTTTTCGACGCGCGTTTCGGCGTTTCAAGGACGCCTTCTTCAGGATCCACAGATTCTGTCTAAAGGTGTATAATTGAAAGAAATATAAACATAAGACCTTTAAGATCGAACAGGTTTATCCTTTTCTAAAAGAAGATTACTACAACTTGGCGGATTCACGCAGGGCGCTGTACGAATATCAAGGCAGGTCACGTAATCTATTTACAACTTTTTCAGAGACCTCATCATCAGGGTCCTCTGACGCAGATTCAAGAGGAAATAATTCAAGGACACAAGTCTCTTTTTTTGAAAGGGGCCAACAGCCAAAAACAAGGTACAAGCCAGCATGGGAAATGCGAACAAGGAACAGGTTTTACAGATCCTAGAAAAACCTAGTGTAGTTGTCAACTTGTCACAGCGAGTTTTAACGCATCATGAAGAATCTGTGTTAAATCTTGGTTTAAAATTTGTTCCTAGCAGGAAAACGGACTTCACAAAACACAAAATAGAGACCTTAGAGTTTTGTAGAAAATTGCAACTCAAAGCATTTTTTCACAATCAGCCAGCGCCAATAGATAATGAAGTAACGGGTCTGAGAAATAAATCAAACTTCGTCCCCTATCAGAATATACCAAAGCAGATTCAGGCATTTGAGCAGGTTGTACTAGCATCTATTAACAAAATGGAGAAGACCAAGAAGTATGTCCCTCAAAACATCAGACAGTGTCAACGAGAAGCCATTCAAAGTCTCAAAGATGATCCCTCTCTAGTTATTAAGCAGGCCGACAAAGGGGGGGCAGTGGTGCTCTGGCCAAGGGACAAGTACATAACTGAAGGCTTGAAACAAGTTAACAACCATACTTGGTATCGGGCCTTGTCAGAAGATCCAACAAAACAGATCCAGAGTCTAATTACTGAAGTACTAGAACAAGGGAAAGACAATGGTTTCTTAGGGAATAAGGAATTTGATTTCCTTATTAAAAAGTTTCCACGAACCCCGATCCTATATCTTTTACCTAAGATCCATAAGAGCTTAGTTGAACCCCCGGGGAGGCCTATAGTTTCGGGTGTTGACTCGTGCCTGGAGCCAATATCCAAATATGTCTATTTTTTCTTGAAACCCTTTCTCAAAAATGTAAAATCTTATCTTAAAGACACTACGGATTTCCTGACCAAAGTGTAAGGTACACCATTTGATCCACTTACACAGATAATGGTCACTAGGGAGAATTTTGTTTTTTTTAAGAAAGCAAAAAAAACTCTTTTTAGAACAGCCTATTAGTGTTCTTTCTCCTTTAGCTGGCCACTTGCTTGTTTTTCTTTATCGCGCCAGGATACTCTGGTAGTAATGGAGCGCGTTATAAAACAGCAAATAATAATAATAATAATAATAATAATAATAATAATAATAATAATAATATGGACGTTACGTCCTTATATACGCAGATCCCCCAGGAAGAAGCACTCGAGGTGATTGAGTTGTATCTGGAAATGCGAGAACGACCACACACGGTCCCAACTTGTTTTATTTTGCGACTCGCAGAAATAGCTCTTAAAAAGAACTATTTTGTATTCAATGATCAGTTCTATATGCAAGTAAAGGGCACTGCCATGGGGTGTCCTATGCCCCAGAGATGGCGGTACTCTACATGGCCCAATATGAAATGAGATTTGTGGATGATAATAATAATCCACACATTGTGAACATTGCACAGTGGTGGCGTTATATAAATGACGTCTGGCTCTTGTGGCAGGGAAGCCAGACCGATCTATTGACGTTCCACGAGTGGATTAACACCAGACACAATGACATCAAGTTCTCTATGGAAACAAGTACAACCAAGATGACGTTCTTGGATGTGGAAGTAATGTGCAGGGATGGTTTCTTAAAAACGTCACTATGTAAGAAATCAACCGATAAAAACACGATCCTACACCACATAAGCCCTCACCCTAGGAACCTTAAAGCGAATTTGCCCTACGGGCAACTGCTCAGAATACGCAGAAATTGTACGGAGACCGATGACTTTGACCATCATGCCCAGACTTTTTTGCCAGGAGATGATTCAAAGGGGCTACCCTAAAAAAATACTAAAACACTCATACTCCACGCGAGTGTTTATTACAAACTAAAGAGAAGAGAGAGCTGGATCGGTTGGTGTGTGTGACCACCTTTGGTCCTGACACGCACAAAATGAGACAAACAATTCTAAAAAATTGGCATTTACTAGAGGGATTGGAAGATCCTTTTCCCCGCCCAATTTTTGCATACAGAAAAAATAAAAGCATTGGCCAGCACATTGTGAGGGCTAACTTATCGCAGCCCAAACCTAAGCATGACCTTCTAGCCCTTTGGAATATGAAGCCGATTGAAGGACATCATAGATGCGGCAATTGCGTCGCATGTCCAAATACAGCTGAAGGGACTGAATTTGAACATCAGGGGGTCAAGTGGAAACATCTTGGCTTCTCGAACTGTAGGACGAAAAACGTTGTATACGTAATAATCTGTCCGTGCCAGAAGATTTACATTGGCAAAACAAGGTTAATTTACGTATTAGCCAACATAGGTCACGAATCAAGAAGGCGGTATTGACCGCGCGCATGGTTGAACACTTCATAGAGGAATCGCATACTGAGAACGATTTCAAATGGTCAGTACTCTTTACATTGGGTACATTACAGCTCCCTGCGGATGTTGACAAGGTGTTGTTACAAAAGGAAGCATACCTTATTTTGAAATTCAACAGTACATTGATCGGCCTGAACAGCATGTCGGAATTATCAAGGATCTAATAGACCGCTATTCGCAATGACTTCATGATTAAATCCCCTTTTTTTTTTTTTTAACTTTTTTTTAAACTTTTTTTTAAAAACTTTTTCCAATCACATTACTTCGTAAATGGCCAGGACTGGTGTGAAATGTTTACCACACACGCAAATACTATTGAGAGATAAAGAGGACAATTTCTAGCTGAGCGGTTCATGTTTTGAACTGCGTTTTGATTTGTATCCCACATATGATTAAATTAAAATACTCTTCTCCCATACGCACATAACATTAATGGATATATTCTTCCAATTTATAACGCAGTACACTTGCGTCACAATTGATTCGAACTATGATTCCCACAATACATCAGAACGTTGAACTTGAGACCTTTAAATTAACCAAGATGGCTGCCGCAGTCAGTGAGGCTATCCAGCGGGAGCCTGACAAGCGGAGGGACAGCATCAGCGCATTTAGGTAAGAATGGTGTAGCTTTCCTTCCACACCGTTCGATACCGTAAGCTTTGTCTGCAAAGGCACTCCGTGTACGTTTATTTTTCTTTGATTCAGTGCGTGGGAGCTACAAGGGTAATATTGGACCTTGGGGGAGACACAGCTTTTTGAAATTACAACAATGGACAGATTCAAACACAGGTACGATTTCTTGTAAAAGAAACCCAAATCGAAAGATCGTCGTTTTGACGAACTGCCTGGGTCAGAGCATTTTCTAATCGGTCCTTTACTTCTGATAGGTTGCGTGACAACTAATGGCCAATATGACACAGAGAAACTTACTTTGAAGTAAAGAACACGGATATAAGGTATGGGATTAACGAGGGAATGGTCATGCGTATTGATCATTTAAAAAAAAAAACATTGAGCTAAAATTGCATTATAGACCATCCTTTTTCTTGCATTAGGATCTGTGACACATTTACCATGATCCCCTCCCTCTAAGAGGCGCCGGACGGTGCGTACGGAGGTATGTAGAATTCAGAAGTGCGTTTTTGACGCTGACATTTTTGTATTTTTGTCAAAGAGTTCCTACACAAATTGTGCTCTATTTATTGTAGAAATAAAATTTGAAGCCCAGCAAAAAAAGTCCCCCTCCTTCCCCTGACATTGATGAAAACAGCGTCAGCTTGAGAGATACAGGTAGATCTATATGATTCTACACTTTGAGAATGGTAGCTATAAGGTGTACAGGTTGTCAATAAAACTTTGTTTTTTTACATCCTATACAGAGAAATAACAAAGCCCTGATGAGGGTTCGAAAATTGGTTATTCGAACCTGAAACGCGTCGGCATATCTACAAGAGTGACGTTTATCATTTATTGATATACAAAAAACAATATTTTCCAGAGTGAAGAGGGCGCGCACTGGCGGACGGTGTTTCTCTGTCAACGCAGCCCGCCTGTGGAATTCCCTCCCCCGTAATCTAAGGATGGAACTAGATTACCTCCGATACAGAAAACTGCAGAAAACTCACCTGTTTCCCTGATCTCCTTTTCCCCCCTCTCCTCCTTATGTTATCCTCTGGACTGTCCTGATCTCAGCGCTGGGATGCTTACAGGTTACTACGCGCTTTACAAAAACCTAATAATAATAATAATATTATACACTGTGCTTTGGTTATTGATTTGTCTGTTTAAATAGGATTTGATTTGTAATTACTGATGAAATGAATTTTCAAATTGTTTTTGGATTTTGTAATTACTGATTAAATGAATTTTCTAAATATTTTTGTATATGTATAATTGGATGTATTGTTGATTGATGTCCTTTGTGAAGATTGTTTATTTATTTTTGTAATGTCTTGTCATGAATATGTATCTTTTTTTTTGGTCCTAAAAAACAAGTTTCTTTAAAAAAAAAAGTTAAAAATAAGAGTGAAAGGTATAAATAAAAGTACCTGACCAGGTCCAAGGAGTGTGTATTTGGTCTCGCTTTTGAAATAATTGTACTAGTAAAATATGAGGAGTGGAGGCATTTCTAGTTTTCGCTCGCCTCTTTGAAAAACGCATGGAAATGTATTAAAATGCTACGAAGGTAAAACGCTGCTATTGCTGACACACACAAACATCACCAACACACACGGTTACTGACTCTTGAAAATTGCTGTGCACAAGTACTCAGGAAACTTGGTCAATGCTTTCCTACCATTTGGGCTAGGGAATAGGGCCATCCAGAACCCTGAACCAGGTTGTCATACCAGTTCCCCTCCCCACCTACACACACACTGCATGGAGAGAGAGCGCTAAGTAAAAAGAGTGCCTACGAGCACTATTTTCTCAAATAAAGTTGTCCACCCTGCTGTTGCAGACATGACATGCTATCTCCTAACGCTTTTTAATTTTTTTAGAGTTTGTATGTGCAATGCAATAGATCTCCCATTTGCGAGAGTTTAAGCTAGTGGCATTGTGAACGACCATGCCTTTTATTTATCTGTTTTAAAAACAAAACATAAATAAAAGGCATTGTAGTTTACAATACCAATAGCTCAAACTCTTAAATGCGAGACCTATTAGCTAGGCGGCAGTGCCATAAACCAAGTCTTGCCCTCATTGGTTCTCATTGACTGGGCAGTATGCTGATTGGCTGCCAGGCCAGTCCCATACAGTCAGACTCGGGTAGCTCTGTTCGGCTTCACTGAGGCTTGTATTTTCCCTGCAGTGGCTCCTGGAATTACAGCTTCCATTCAAGGCCTTTGGTAAGAGCAGCCTCCACCCCCCCCTCTCACCCTCCCCCCCCCAGCCTCTGCTGCCCACTGGGGAAACGCCCGATGCCCTGTCCGGCCAGCCTGGCCCTGCCCTGTGCTCTTGGGCAAGATCTGCCATGTACTTGCAGACCATGATGCCAAGCTGCAAGCGCTAGTGCATTAACTATTGAGTTGCCCCTTATCCTCCCCCAAATTAACATCCAGGCCCCAAACCAGGTCCAAGAGACATGAAGTCATCAGTTTTTAATTCATTTCCAATGCTGATGAGTCCATCAAATAATGTTAACAATCAAACTTGGCGAGGCAAAAAGGAAGACGTGGGTTAGAAAGGGATCAGATCATGGGTGAATCTCCCTCTCAACAATTTAATTGCACAAACAATCTGCAGGAGGCAATTCTTCCTCCCAGCTCTCCCTTTTTAGTTCAAACCCACCATACAGCGAGGCTATAGAACTAAGGGGCCACCCTCTGTTCCTCTATCTGGGTACGGTCATCAGTGAGTTGTCAACTAATTTGATAGAAGTGATCAAAACAACTCCTAAACTATGTTGGAATTTATTTGGGAGTGACCAATTCCTCATTTCACCAAGTGGACCATAAATCCACACAACAGTCTCTGCCCTGACTCTCAGTGCCTGTTTTAGGTAAATGTGCACCTGATCAGGAAAAAGAAACACTCACATTACAAGAGAACCGGTGCCTGAAGTGGGCACCCATGCTGGTGGGAGGAAACAAAATGTGAATGGCAGTTGAAAAGACCGATAGAGGGCTGGCACCTGTTGCAACATGTGACTCTTGTGGTGCGTGGGCACCTGCAGATGCCCTCTCACACTGTGTAGAGCCCCCCACCCAACATAACCCTTCAGCGGTCCTACATATGCACCATGGAAGCGTGCAAGCTGGATAACCTTGTAAAACAACACGTGTGGTGCACGCGGAGTGAAACAATCCCAAGATAACGCAGTTACTCTGTAACGTTCGCGCTGGGATTAAGAGCGCAGGTAGAGCTGTTTAAACAGGAGAAGTGATGATTAGCGTCCGAATTAGCTGATGAGAATCCTGTATATTCGCCATATAACCTGCATGGCCAGACACCTGTTATAACTCATTATGATCACGTCTGCGGAGGATTGTGTAAACAAACATCTGTGCACTTATTTTGATGTGCACTCACACACAAGACACTCTTTGTGTTTGAGGAGCGCAATTTATTTTTACTTTTTTAACATCGGTTTGTAAAAGGGTGACATTTTACATGCCATGAACCTTCTGTCGGGTGGGGGCACAGCTCATTTGTACGGCTATAAAGACCCCGTAAAAAAAGACCAGCACACTTCTCATGGCCCTCCGTGACTCCCATGAGATGCAGATTAGTGAGAACGAATTGGTGGACGGTGGTAGGTGGTGAGCCGGGCCGCTGGGGCCTCATTGTGCTTGCAGGGGGGACCCCTCAAGTTTCGTTACGCCACTGTATCATATCCATTTTCCTTCCAGATAAACTTAGAATTGGGTCTCTACTCACAGCTAATGGGTCCACATGAATGGTGTTTATAGAATTTCTAAATGTTTATTCATTAAGTGCAGCTCTAGATAGGTTATTGTGTTGTGGCTCCGCCATTCTGTAAAACACTAATGGCACGAGGGCCTTATTTGGATTGTATAATCAAGTAAAAAACTAGGTATTTAAATAAATATGTACCAGTGTATATGCTTATGAATAACATGGCACATCCATTTGTGTTCAATAGAATAATGTACCTGGTTTTAATTCCAAATTCAAAACACTAACACGCCTCCTCCCACAAAAAACACTCTTTATATATGAAAGCAATTTAGAACGTCTAACTTTTGAAATTAAAGTGTGCTTAGGTGGTGCATAATGTATAAACTGAAGTGCTAAGGATGAATTTTGAGATTACGTCATCATTAAGAAAACAAGCATTGGAAATGCCATAGGGCTCGCATTAGGAAAGTTTAAACTAGCTAAATTAATAGCTTTGTCATTTACAATGCCAATAGTTATAACTTTCGCAAACACCTATAGCATTTGTAATGCAACATGTTTTGTATTTACGTGACTTAGATGTATTGATCTTACAAATAACAATGGCTTTTAATTTTGTAAAATAATTAATACTTAAATAATTTATGTAATTTGTAATGGCAATAGCTTAAACTTTTGTAAATAACTTTTGTGAAGATTATGTTCAGTGTGTTTTATTGTGACGTAAATACAAGAACAGAAGTGAAATATTAACATCTTTTTGTGATTTGTAATAAAGCATGAAAGCTTGAAAACAGCTTGAAACATTGAAAGAACATATTTGAACCAGTGATGCTGTGGTTGCGCTGAGTGATGCAGTGGTTGCGCTGAGTGATGCAGTGGTTGCGCTGAGTGATGCAGTGGTTGCGCTGAGTGATGCTGTGGTTGCGCTGAGTGATGCTGTGGTTGCGCTGAGGGATGCTGTGGTTGCGCTGAGGGATGCTGTGGTTGCGCTGAGTGGTGTGTGCATCGGTGGAGCTAAGTGGGTGCATCGGTGGAGCTAAGTGGGTGCATCGGTGGAGCTAAGTGGGTGCATCGGTGGAGCTAAGTGGGTGCATCGGTGGAGCTAAGTGGGTGCATCGGTGGAGCTGTGTGGTGGGTGCCTCGGCGGAGCTGGGTGCATCTGTGGAGCTGTGTGGTGGGTGCATCGGTGGAGCTGTGTGGTGGGTGCATCGGTGGAGCTGTGTGGTGGGTGCATCGGTGGAGCTGGGTGGTGGGTGCATCGGTGGAGCTGGGTGGTGGGTGCATCGGTGGAGCTGGGTGGTGGGTGCATCGGTGGAGCTGGGTGGTGGGTGCATCGGTGGAGCTGGGTGGTGGGTACCTTGGTGGAGCTGGGTGGTGGGTGCCTTGGTGGAGCTGGGTGGTGGGTGCCTTGGTGGAGCTGGGTGGTGGGTGCCTTGGTGGAGCTGGGTGGTGGGTGCCTTGGTGGAGCTGGGTGGTGGGTGCCTTGGTGGAGCTGGGTGGTGGGTGCCTCGGTGGAGCTGGGTGGTGGGTGCCGCGGTGGAGCTGGGTGGTGGGTGCCGCGGTGGAGCTGGGTGGTGGGTGCCGCAGTGGAGCTGGGTGGTGGGTGCCGCGGTGGAGCTGTATGGTGGGTGCATCGGTGGAGCTGTGTGATGGGTGCATCGGTGGAGCTGTGTGGTGGGTGCATTGGTGGAGCTGTGTGGTGGGTGCATCGGTGGAGCTGTGTGGTGGGTGCATCGGTGGAGCTGTGTGGTGGGTGCATTGGTGAAGCTGTGTGGTGGGTGCATCGGTGGAGCTTAGGGGGGGCGTTGGTGGAGCTGTGTGGTGGGTGCATTGGTGGCGCTTAGTTGGAGCATCGGTGGAGCTGTGTGGTGGGTGCATCGGAGGAGCTGTGTGGTGGGTGCTTCGGTGGAGCTGTGTCGGTGGAGCTGTGTGGTGGGTGCATCGGCGGAGCTGGGTTGTGGGTGCATCGGTGGAGCTGTGTCGGTGGAGCTGTGTGGTGGGTCGTTCGGTGGAGCTGTGTGGTGGGTGCATCGGTGGAGCTGTGTGGTGGGTGCATCGGTGGAGCTGTGTGGTGGGTGCATCGGTGGAGCTGTGTGGTGGGTGCATCGGTGGAGCTGTGTGGTGGGTGCATCGGTGGAGCTGTGTGGTGGGTGCATCGGTGGAGCTGTGTAGGTGGTTGCATCGGTGGAGCTGTGTAGGTGGTTGCATCGGTGGAGCTGTGTAGGTGGGTGCATCGGTGGAGCTGTTTAGGTGGGTGCATCGGTGAAGCTGTGTGGTGGGTGCATCGGTGGAGCTGTGTAGGTGAAGCTGTGTGGTGGGTGCATCGGTGGAGCTGTGTGGTGGGTGAATTGGTGGAGCTGGGTGCATCGGTGGAGCTGTGTCGGTGGAGCTGTGTGGTGGCTGCATGAGTGGAGCTGTGTGGTGGGTGCATCGATGGAGCTGTGTGGTGGGTCGTTCGGTGGAGCTGTGTGGTGGGTGCACGAAGGCCATGCCACATGGTAGAAAAGTTATGAGGACCACTGTACACGAGAGGGCTATTTGTCTAGGCACTTTGAAGAGTGGCTTTATGGCAACGTCAAATAGTAAGGGGGAAAGGTGACCCTTGAGGTACAAGATTCCAGATTGACTCACTGTGTCCAATCCTATAAAAATGAACGGAACCGCGCAAGTCATTCATTGAAACATGAGCCACACGCCACCGCCAAGATGGGAGAAAGTAAAAGTACACTGTATGCCAGGTATTATAGCGCAATCTTAAGACAAGGAAGGATGACTTAAGGCTCTTGGCAATAGTCTGAATAGCAAGCGAGTCAGTGTGTGAATCTGTACCAAAACGGGGGGTGGAACCAAGTGGCTTTGAAATTTACAGTAAACATATACCACTAAATAGGCGACTCTCAAAGAACAATCTGTCCTTAAATGTCCCGCACAAGAAAGACACATAAAAAGTGCTGCTTCCAATGAAAGAATATATTCAAAAGAAACCTGGCATTTTAAGTGGCTTTAGATTGACCTAATGACTATGCCGGTGTAGGACTACCATACACCTCGATTTACAGTCTAGGTGAAAGCATTAAAAGCAACAGTAGGCAACTATCTGCACATAAAATATCCTTTGGATCACCCACGTGAGTTTGCCTTTCAAAAATGAAAGCGTTTTCGCCACAAAGAATTTAAGAGATTCTGGAGCGCATGAGATTCAAAGACAAACATTAGTAACGTGCCCTATATTCAGGAGCACAAAGCATTAACCCACTACTTAAGTAAAATAAGTGAAATTAAAAATAAAACTCAGCCAAATTGTAAGTTTAATATTTAGACTAGGGAACCATGGTGCATTATTTACAACAGAAATTAATGAGAGATAGGCCAAAACAAGACTGCAACACATTAATCAACGTTTAGTTCACGTGCATAGGGCAGTTTAAGGCAATCTAAATCAATGCAATGCCTTCATCTTACGGGTTAAAATGTATTGAAGCTTGGCTTGCACCAGAAATCGGGCATGTAGTACATTTTATTTTAACAAAAAAGATTGCATTGATTCTGGAAGAACACATACTAAAATGGTGAAATGTTGAGAACGAAATAACAAGTTTTAAAACAAGAAGTGTAAGAGAGCATGTCAAGTCAAGTCAAGTCAAGAGATTTATATAGCGCGCTACATACCCAGAGGGTCTCAAGGCGCTTGAAGAAGGGTGGGGAATTACTTGTCGAATATCCACGTTTTAAGTTGCTTTCTGAATGCTAGGTGGTTCTGAGTAAGGCGAAGGTGAGTGGGAAGTGAGTTCCAGGTTTTAGCTGCCAGGTAGAAGGTTCTACCTCCCATGGTGGTTTTGTTGATGCGAGGTACAGTGGCAAGGGCTTGGTTGGAGGATTGTAGCTGGCGGGAGGGGGTGTAGAAGGACATTCGTGTGTTGAGGCATTCGGGTCCAAGTTCGTAAAGTGCTTTGTGTGCGTGGGTTAGGAGACGGAAAGTAATCCTCTTATTGACGGGGAGCCAGTGGAGGTTTTTCAGGTGACCAGAGATGTGTTCTTTACGCGGGATGTCTAATATGAGCCTGGCTGAAGCGTTCTGGATGCGTTGGAGTTTTTTCTGGAGTTTTGCGGTGGTTCCGGCGTATAGGGTGTTTCCGTAGTCCAGGCGGCTCGTGACCAGTGCGTGGGTGACTGTTTTTCTAGTTTCGGTGGGGATCCAACTAAATGTTTTTTTGAGCATGCGAAGAATGTTGAAGCAAGATGAAGAAACTGCGTTGACTTGTATGTTCATCGAGAGTGAGGAATCCAGGATGACGCCCAGGTTCCGTGCGTGGTCCGTCGGGATGGGTGCTTTTCCAAGGGCCTCTGGCCACCAAGAGTCATCCCAGGCGGAGGGAGAGGTGCCTAGGATGAGGACTTCTGTTTTGTCTGAGTTCAGTTTCAGACGGCTGTGCTTCATCCATTCGGCTACTTCTTTCATTCCTTCATGCAGGTTGGTTTTGGCAGTGTTAGGGTCTCTGGTGAGCGATAGGATCAGTTGAGTGTCATCGGCGTAGGAGATGATGTTGAGGTTGTGTTGGCGTGCGATGACCGCGAGGGGGCTCATGTATACGTTGAAGAGGGTGGGGCTGAGTGAAGATCCTTGTGGTACGCCGCAGATGACTTAAGTGGCCTCTGACTTGAATGGTGGAAGGCGGACTCTCTGGGTTCTTCCGGTGAGGAACGAGGTGATCCATTCCAGTGCTTTTCCTTGGATTCCGACGTTTCTGAGGCGCTGTAGAAGGGTGCTATGGCAGACTGTGTCGAAGGCTGCGGAGAGGTCGAGGAGGAGGAGGGCGACTGTGTCTCCATTGTCAAGTAGAGTTCGAATGTCGTCTGTTGCTGCGATGAGGGCGGTTTCAGTGCTGTGTTTGGCTCGGAAGCCGGACTGTGAGGAGTCGAGGGATTTGTTGGTTTCGAGGAAGGCGGCGAGCTGGTTGTTGACTGCTTTCTCGATGACTTTGGCCAGGAATGGAAGGAGCGAGATAGGGCGGTAGTTTTTGAGTTCGGTGGGGTCAGCTGTGGGTTTCTTCAGAAGGGCGCTGAGTTCGGCATGTTTCCAACTTTCCAGGAAGGTTGCGGAGTTGAGGGAGCAATTGATGACGTCTCGGAGGTGTAGTGCTATAATGGAGTCTGCTTTGTTAAAGATGTGGTGAGGGCATGGGTCTGTGGGGGATCCTGAGTGGATAGAGTTCATCAGACGGATGGTGTCCTCAGTGGAGATTGGGTTCCAGTCATTGAGGATGTTCAAGGGGGGAATTGCTGAGGAGGGAACACAGAACACGGAGCCTTGAGGGAAATGTATATGAAGCAAAGAGGGAACCATACTGTGTAACAGAAACATAACGAGAACATCCTGTGGAGTACAGAACAAGCAACAGAAATATTCGGAAAGAAATGCAAGAAAGCGCCAAATAGGAAAGGAGAAAGCACGGAGTAAAAAGAAAACAAGCATTGGCGCAGCGCGGCAGAAACGAGAGACACGGCCTGGTGGCGGTGAAACTGAAAGCACGGCCGGCCGGCCGTGAAAAAGCCTTTGATGCAGCAGGGGGCAATTAGGGGAGGAGAATGGCTGGACTGAGGCAGAGCGCAAAGCCTTTGATGCAACAGCGGGCGGAGCGGGAAGAGCTGCTGGCGGCAGCAAGCTGACGATTTGATGCTATGCACGCGCATTTTAACTCATTGCGCTTGCGCAATGAGTTAAAAAGCACATGCACTGCATGGAATCGCCAGTGGTTAAACTTTGGATAAGCCACTATAGAGCTTCGCCAGCTATGCGCAAGCGCATCAGCAGGCGAGCCCTAAACAGCAATGGTTCCCAGTTCTTTCCATCTAAAAGATAATGAGGTCATTTTTTCTCACCTTTGCATACTACAACTCTATATTTAGTACTCCCTTATAAAATAGTAACTTCCATTTGAGTACCACAATCAGATAAGGACATGTGGTACAAACATCCTCTGTTAATGGTGGGTTAGGGTGGCAACGCCACTGCTAGCAATGCACATCACTCACCGGTTGTCTGGAATGATCTGACTCTTTCTTCTGCTGCTGTAGCTGTAGTGCAGCACACAACCTGCCCAAATCCTAAACTCACCCCAGTGGATTTAGTGTTCACAACTGCTGTGGAACATCCAGCAACGTTCAAAGTCTGAGTCACCCCTCTTCCAACCACAAATGCGCCCATAGCAGAGCTTGAATGCAATCCACACATAGGAACCGGTAGCTGCTGACCATTACTGTACAGTTGTACGTTTTTCCACAATGAGAGTTTTTGTAACAGACGTGAAGTTTTGTAAAACATTGCTCCTTGAAAGTGCTCAGTCCCACTGGATTGTAGGATCCTCATTTACAGTATTTTTAAGCCTCAGGTACAGCTGTAAAGAAACAAAAACAAAAACTTAAGTTTAACTATAATAGTTTAAGTGTAATGTTTCATATCCCTGCAAATGTTCTACAGTGTGGGGATCAAAGAGCAGTTACAATTGTGTAGGGATTGCTTACAAACGTCTTTATTGATTGTCCCTTCTATACAGTGGTAGCCTGTAATATGCAGTAGTGGTGGGGCAGGCACACTTCCACAAAAGCACACACATACACTCATCCACATGCACACTCACTCACTCACACCCCTGCATTTACAAGAGTGCACACACGCACAGATACACATATGTTAATACATATAACTTTCGAAGAGGTGACATCGGTTGGTGGAGGAAACAACAGAAAGGCCTCAGTAGTTACTGGAAAGGAAAGCACTGACTGAGGATCTTGCTTCCTCCTCTCATTTCGTTTTTTTTGTCATGGGGGCGTCAGTCAATGAGAGGAGGACCTTGGGGGGGTTAGTGAGAGTTGCTGACAAGGTGTCTTGGTATACAGTCTGCCTTGGGCACTTCAAGGCTTAAACCTGAAGCACCCATGTCTGCATCTATCAGTGACGCTCCCTCTTGTTATCGGGAGGAGGTTCTCAAAAGACTTTGCTGGGCTGATGATGGCATGCCCAAAGGGCTGTGAAATCTACTGCTGGCAAAGCTTGCACAAGGCTGCCAGCCGCCTGTACATTTTGTGTATATAGAAAGCCTGGCTGCCTGAACCTAGCATGGTGAACGTGTATCTGACTGACCTTGGCTCAGACAGACAGTCATCATCCTTTGCAAAATGCAGGGGAGGACTGACCCCTCCACACTTAACGCTTAATAACAGACTGCTGCTGTCCCTAGCACAAGTTTCTTTTTTTTTTATAAATCAATCAGACTTGGAGGTATTAGGATCTTATAATCAAACAGGCTTCATCAAATGGCTTGACATATTTCTTTCTGCTTTGAGATCCCTGGAGTACAGAGAAATTGACCCCAGTAACTAGACCTATGTCATAGTGCTTCCCTGAGAAACATAAGCTAATGTGAAAGGCTTGGAGGCATGAGAGAAGTCTGCCTATTCCAGGCATAAAAACACATCTTAGATTAATTTATCCAAACAAAGAATCAGTCATTCTTTGATCACATGATGACGATGAATGCGTTTTAAAAATGTCTGCTAGTATTGCTACCCAATGCAGACCTTAAAGGTCATCAATCAAAGACATCCATTGGGGAGGGATACCAGCAGACTGAGTAGATGTGTTAGAAACACATTTTTATGATGCTGATGCGACCAAAGAAATCCCTCAGAGTTAGTGTACACCACACTGCAATAATGGGGTTTTGGAGTTGGTGATTAACTGGACGATTCCATACTTAATAGGTTTTAAACTGCATTATGGAAAAAGACAATGATTTCTGATGAACGATTAATACTGCTCAACCAGTCGTCAGACATATTCCCTGCCTTAGTAAACTGATCACATTGCCGAAGCACTTTTTTGGACTTGGTAGGAGTTCAAAACATAGGTTGTACCATCCACAAACAGAGGGTGAGATATTTACTTTAATGAACACCGATTTGGTTGCATCCTAGGTTAAATGCATTTTAAAATAATGCCGATAGTCCAGTAACAAAGTTACAAATAAACCATGCAAAAGACAGTAACCAATTTGCTTCTCTGCTTTGCAATACCATACAGCAATAGTACTAAAGTCTAGTGATCGCTTCGCAAAAAATAAACTCGGTACACCTTAATCAAAGTTTCCCTTTTTAATAACTTAATTATGAAGTTTGTGGCGTCAGTGAGTGCGATGCAGATCCCCTG
Source organism: Lissotriton vulgaris (assembly GCF_964263255.1). NCBI lineage: Eukaryota > Metazoa > Chordata > Amphibia > Caudata > Salamandridae > Lissotriton > Lissotriton vulgaris. The sequence goes on from NC_141689.1 coordinate 234,913,288, forward strand.
GTGTATTCTGTCACATCAGTCATTAAAGATAAAACTGCGCCACAGACCAAGCAATATAATCTACTATAAAAAGGTTTAGGAGGCACCAAATTAATCAATAAACACATTGTGTCCAACGATTATGGCATAGATGTTGAGCTCGTAGAAAGATCTCTTTTTATTGTTCTTCAGTTGCTTGACATAGTGAAAATGTTGGCGGTGTTGCTGTGTTTTCCTAACAAAAGCCCTAAGGAAGCTTTTTATTTTGGAGAGTGAAACTGCTGTGTTATATAGTCAAGCAACTGAAGATCAATAAAAAGAGATATTTTTCTATTCGCTCAAAATCTATAGAGTATTCTTTGGACTCAATGACCTTATGTTGCATTATGTAGTATATTGATGATTTTGTTGCCTCTCTGTTCTGTAAATTTGCTTGAAAATGTGTGTTGTGGGCATCAGACCCATGGCACAGGGCAACACCCTTTTGTACTACAGAGAAAAATTGGGCGGTACTGTTGAACACACTTTGGTTGCCCAATCTTGGTTTAAACATATATGATATCTTTACTGGAACAAATGGGCTGAGAAAAGGCACCCAAGTATATATTTCTTTCACCAACTGAAAACAACAACTCTGCAAGTCCCCCAAATTGCAAAGTCCTTCTCAAATGTTAAATAGAATTAACTCACTTGCATGAATTACAAGAGCTGCTCCTTACTCTTCAGAGTTGTGCCACCACAATACCTATCAATAGCTCTGGCCAATGGGTCCCTTTACCCAACACAACATGGCCCAGTACTCAATCTCGGGTTCCCCAACAGCATGCTTATCCCACCTATGGTTTAATCTTCTTCTCTTCTCTAACAGACAAAACATAATTCAAATATCAGCTCAGAGAATGTGTTCCACTCCACTGACTAAAATGTCACCCTGAAAAATCAACACCTCTCTGTGACCTTTCAACACGCAAATCATCACCTATTGAAAGACAGCACCAACAAACAGATCAAAAAGCATGTGTAAAAATTACAAAACTCCACTAGGTATGACTGAAGCTGTTAAACGTCTAGAATCTTTTGTGAACACACCTTGATGATACACAGAATTCAAATCCAACTTGGAAAAAAAGTAGCCCCATTGAGGTTTCCTACCATTTCATCTATCATGATACAGACCTATCCACACAAATTGCTTTATTTACAGTTCTCAAAACTATGAAGAATCAACTAAGTATTCACAACCCCTTCCACATTCTATTCCATCACCTCCTCAATCAATTTCATACCAGTAAACTCACCCAACATCTACTCATAATTCACACCTGATCCAAACACTTGTTGCTTGGACCCCTAAACATCATAGATGACACCAACTTACAATATCAGAACCAATTGTGTACACAGAAACTGTACCCTAAACACAGCAACCCACAAGTCTTCAGAGATTGTAAAGTAGCAAACTGATTCTGTGCTAGAGATTCCAAAATTTAACGTCTTGTAACAACAATGGCCAAGGTTGTTATATATCTGGACTGTGAGCTCATGTGTTATTGGTGAAATCCTGCTCTCTGGTCAACTTTTGGAAATCACTTTAAACTGTTTGCCTCAATAACTAGATCTCCCACCATGGGGTCATGTGGGGCTCCTGTTTGATAGCAATGTTCATGAGCCTTGTGTCTACACAAATCCTCACCTCTTCTGGTTGTCATGGTTTACAGGTGACAGCAATGGGCGAGAACCAACGAGTAGGCTCTTCCACCAATTCAATAGTGTCCACGTCATTTAGTTTCAAGTGTTCTACATTCGGTCAGAGGTAAGAGACAACTCTCCTTTGCCAGAAGTTAAACAGGATGAGTAACTTGTCTTTTACACAGTTAATGTATTTAAAACAGCTTCCAAAATCCATTGTATGTAAAAAGTATTTGTTGCAGCTGTTCAGTTGTTTAGTAACTCAACAGGATTTCCTCACTATCCTGAGTGACATACTTTTTTGTGGCTATTAGCTGGTCCTCATTAGTCCCGATTGGTCGACTTCAGCACTGGTTGTGGCATTAGGTGCCATGTTCGGCTTAGGGCTCAGAATAATGCAATTAAGAAATATAACATTGACTTTTAAATGTTGCAGACATTTTGTAAAGTCAACTACAAATGCCCTTTTCCCATATGCTGATTAATATTTTCCTCTGTTGTCACTTTTACTTTTTGAGCTTACTTGCGATTGGCCTGAATTAAAACATAAAGGGCAATTAAATGTGAATTTCAGTAACTAAACATTATAATGACTTGCATCAATACAATTTACTTTTTTTCAGAAAACTGTCTTTGTTTTCAAGTTCTCCCACAAAATCTAAATAATTAAGTGCTCTCTCGCTGAGTCTTATGAACAAAAAAAAACCTTAACTTGGAGCTTTAAGAACTCTAGTTTCGCTTGACTTTCAAATCAAAAACATATGTTTGGTAACTTCAGTCACAAATAAGCTTTTAAGCTTGCAGTTTCTCTTGACGAAATTAAATCAATGTATTTTCCAGGCTTTTGTTAAATGAAACAAACACGTGAAATATCAATTTGTTTTAATATGCACCCTCGAAATATTCCAAAAGGTTAACTTGAACTGACCTTTCTGTTATGCTTTTTTTTCTTTAACAAGCCTTACTCGATTCCAAAAGGATGTGCTGCAAAGCTGTAAAAAGATAACACAACCTACAACTGGGTATCATCCAGAAGAAGAAAAACTTTCTAAATCTTGCCAAGGAACTGGGAACAAATCAATCAATCAATCAGGGGTTGTCAAGCGCGCTATTCACCTGTGAGGGTCTCAAGGCGCTGGGGTAGGTGGGGCGGAGGTGGCAGACCCGTTAGTCAAAGAGCCAGGTCTTGAGAGCCTTTCTGAAGGTGTTCAGGCTTGGGGCGAATCTGATGTCTGCTGGCAGCTCATTCCAGGCTTTGGCCGCAATGTGAGAGAAAGATCCTCCACCTGCTCTGGTTCTGCAGATTGGAGGGGTTTCGGTCATTGAGAGGTTGGAAGATCGGAGGTTTCTTTTAGGTATATGGAAGTTGATTTTGTCGTTGAGGTATTTGGGTCCGGTGTTAAGTAGGCATTTGTAGGCGTGGGTGAGGATTTTGAAGGGGACTCTTTTCTCCACTGGGAGCCAGTGGAGCCTGCGTAGGTGTTGACTAATATGTTCGCGCCGGGGGATGCCAAGGATGAGTCGGGCGGCGGTGTTCTGTATGGTCTGAAGTTTTTAGAGTAGGGTTTTGGCTATGCTGGCGCAAAGCGCATTTCCATAGTTCAGTCTGGTGATGAGCCTGTGGGTGACAGTCTTCCTTGACACCGGAGGGATCCATTTGAAGGTCTTGCGGAGGGTGGTGAAGCAGCAGGCGGTAACGGCATTGATCTGTCAGTTCCTGGTGAGGGATGAGTCGAGTACGATGCAGAGGTTTTTGGCGTGGTTTGAGGGGGGGGTTGGTGGGCTTCTGAGGGGCGGTCGGCCACCAGGTGTTGTCCCATGCTGATGGGGTGGTTCGGAGGACGAGGACTTCTGTTTTCTTGGAGTTGAGCTTTAGGCAGCTGTTGGTCATCCAGACTGCGACCTCCTGCATTCCTTTCGGGAAGTGGAGTCTGGCGGTGGCGGGGTCGTTGGTGAGGTAGAGAATGAGCTGGATGGTGTCAGAGTAGGAGACGATGTTGAGGCAGTGTTGTCGGACGATGGAGGCGAGGGGGGCCATGTAGATGTTGAAGAGGGTCGGGCTCAGTGATGATCCCTGTGGGACTCCGCTGGTCATTTCCGTGGGGGCGGAGAGGAAGGGCGGCTGTCTGATTCTTTGAGTTCATCCAGTGAGGAATGATCGGATCCAGTCTAGGGCTGTTCCTTGTATGCCCACGTTGTGTAGTCTGGCGATGAGTGTGCCGTGGGAGATGTAGTCCAAGGCTGCTGAGAAGTAGAGTAGAATGAGGCCTGCGTGTGGCCTTGGTCCAGGAGGGTGCAGATATCGTCTATGGCTGCGAGTAGGGCTGTCTCTGTTGCTGTGGTTGCTTTGGAATCCGGATTTGGACAGGTTGAGGATGGCATGCTCTTCTATGAATCGTAATAAAGATTGAGGATACGCACAGCCTGTGATCATAGGGTGAATCAATGAAAAGTTGTCACGTGCAAACAGGGCTTCACTGTCCAAACGAAACAGTGTTGAGGAAAATGTACCAAATGTTGCAACCCCTGAATGGGGGTTGTCCCCTGGTGCACAGCGTACAGGAGCACAACAATGTGTTAATCAAATATTTTCACCAGCATGGCCAAGTCTTTTCACCAGCATGGTAAGTTTTTTATTCAAAGATCACTTATTTTCAATGATATTGATATTTCTCATTATAGAATGTTTTCACAAAATGTAACGTTTGCATCACTCAAGCTGTAAATAGGTCCCAACTCATAAAGCCACCATCCCAATGCATTTCGGGCATTTATGCTGCCCTTCGTCAGGGGCTCTTAAAAAGGAAGGATCTCGATAGGGCTTAATAGTCAGCTGAAAGGTTTTCATGCAGGTGCAAGGAAACTCACGTAACGTGACTCAGTAAGAATAAAAGTGTGAATAGATAATCGTGCCGTATTATAGAAAATTAGTGAGTAGGGTGAGAAACGCGATATCTCCATTGTGCATGAAACATTGAAACTGGCAAATAACATAACAATCATCCATGTGTTAGTGCACTGAAGAGAAAAATGGTGTGAGAAGCCGGTTTGGATTTCAAGCTATATCAAACGGGTGAAAGGGGGACAGTCTAGGTGTTCGTGAAGAAGGTGCAACTGTCGGCATGCATGGTGCGATTATAAAGAAGTGCCATTCTGGCGATATAGGAACAAATTCTCACGTGCGGGTCGATATGTGGAGAACTTAGGAGCGTTATCTGAAAATAGAATAAACATAAGCCCCCATGAGGCCTCTCACAAAAAACGTGTGCAAATCATCAACAAGTCCGCTGAAGGCGGTACTTATGGTTGTGAAGCGTGTGACAAGAGGAAAGGGTTCCTCAGTTGTTAGTCCGGTAGCTAGTTGGAGGCTCATGAACGGCGAGTGATCAAATGAGTTGTGCCGCGTTAATAGTGATGGTGGTGAACATAGAAAGAGGACTGCTCGGCAAAACAGCATGGGCGCCATCTTGAACTGGTGTGAAACGAAAGGTAGGAAAGTGAAGGACCCTGAAGGGTTAACACCAAAGAGAATGATAATAAGGGGTAGGGAGGAAAACATTCGATTGAACCATGGTCAACATAGTACAATCCGTTAAAAAAATGCAAAAACATGAGAAAAGAGTACAAAATACAATCTGTTGAAAACCTGAAAGGTAATAAGATTATTTAAGCGCAAAGTCATATTAAACAATTATAGGTAACATAGAAACTCCATTCTGTCATTGAGGCCGTGAGGTTGCATGGTGCTTAAATAGCAAATCCAGTAATTCTCTCTCTGGAGTAGTCTGGTTTTTATGTTCATTCCCTCTATGGGTTTGATAGTCTCAAGTATCAGAAATTTTAGTTGGGCAACGCTGTGTCTCTTTTCCAAAAAGTGACTGGCGACAGTTGATCGCAGATTGCCAGTCCTGATGTTGCTCTCGTGTTCCAGTATTCTGGTACGGATTTTTCTTTCTGTATGTCCCACGTAGCAAGAACCACTGAAGTGTTACAGGTAGCATTCACTCTGAGTTTGATTTTCGTGCCTTTCATAGGGTAGTTGAAAGTGTTGCCTCTTATGACATCGTTACAATTGCTGCAATTATAACATGGTAATAAACCTGTGTATTGGCGAAGTGTGTCAAGCTCTGTTGGTTTTGTGAGTAGTTCTTTGAGGTTGCTACCCCGGGTGTAGGCAAAAATGGGTTTGTTTTCAAATATTCCCATAAAATCAGGTTTGTTACTCAGTAAAGGCCAGTATTTCAGTATCATGTTGCGAAAACGATGTAGAGTATTTAGAGACAACTACTATTCTCTTATTCTTCTCCTTTTTCTTCACAGTAGGAAGTTCTTGTCTATTTAGGGATTTGCATCGGGTTTTGGCCGATCTTAGGATCTCTTCAGGGTATCCTCTATCTTTGAATCTTGTCAACATAGCATCTATTTGTTCATCACACTGTTCAGGGGAAGATACTATGCGTTTGACTGAGTAACTGCGAGAAAGGTAAGTTGTTTTTAAGGCCTTATTGGAGGAAACCGTTGTAATGCAGTATGCTATTGTGGTCTGTGCTTTTTCGGAACAAGGTCGTGGAGAGTTTGCCTTCATTGAATTGAATCTCAACATCCAAAAAATGTATGAGTTTTTGATTAATTTCCCACGTAAAAAAAACCTGGGAATCACTCTAGACACCAATCTCTCATTCGATGCCCAAGCCAGTAAGCTGGCATCAAAACTTTGGTACATCCTAAAAAGGATTAAAAAAATTCTACCTTACCTACCGCAGGATTCGCGCAAGACAGTGGTGACAGCTTTGGCCTTGACCAGACTGGCCTACGGGAACGGCCTCTATGCCGGAGCCAGGAAGAAAATCCTAGTTAAACTTCAACGCCTGCAGAATGCAGCAGCCAGGTTGATACTTGGCATACCTAAGTTTGAAACAATCAGCCACAAACTAAAAAACCTGCATTGGCTACCAATTACAACAAGCATTTACAATGCAATGGTGTCGGCATTGTTAAAGTTAGAGCTATTGGCATTGCTCATGACATTATTTTTATTTATGTTTTTGTTTTTCAAACATAAATAAATGGCATTGTCATTTACAATGTTAATAGCTTAATCGCTGAATGTGAGAAATGTTAGTTTATGTACTTTACGTTAGGAATAATAAGGCCTTTGGAGCAAAAACGAAAATAAGGGCAATAGTGCAGCGACTGCAGGGAATTTGCACATTTATTCGTGCTTAAAATAGACGTGTCTTTCCAGCGTTAGCCAAGCGCGACACTTTATTTTTCACGCTTTATTGATGAACTTTTAAAAATATATATTCAAAATTCTACTTTGCCGTAAATCTACGAATATTCCATGCCCCTCAGAGCATATCACAGTAGCACAGGGTTTTATTGCACACATGCGTTTCAGCTGAATCTGCGGAAATAGACCCAATAATAAAATAGGTTTAATTTCTTTGCCCCTTCAGACAAACAAGCCATAAGAGATAGCGTAAGTTCAAAAATATAAGTATTTTCATTATTGAAAGAACAGCGCAAGGAAAATGATATTAAACAGAATATAGATGTCTCTGAAGCAAATTGTGTTTTAAGAAGCCTTTAAAATGGCTGTGTTGGGTCAGACTAATAAACCAGATTTAATATTAAAAAAGGACGACCGATTTGACGTTCACATTTTCCTATTGCTCACACACACAGCCATTAGTTCATATTTAATTAATCGATGCATACTAGAATAGACCTAGTAATTTCATTTGCGTGTCTGAAATATTGTGCGCTAGGTATTGCCTATTGGAAGCAGCCTTTAGTAATCTAATTTAGATATTTATCAGCTGAGGCTTAGTGTTTGTTTTGAATCCGTACACTTCCTGAGCCAACGCTTATGTTATGCTGGAACACTAGACACTCCCTGCCTTAAAGACACAGTACTCTCCTTTTAGAGGGCACCGCGTCAAGCGTGACGTAAAAGTCAGATGCGGGCGCGCTCTTTAGGGACGTGCTTTTTTGTAAGGATAACAAGCCAAGTGCGTAAAAGCTGCAATGCATTTGCCAAGAATAAAAAAAGAACCGAGTTAACATACGTCGTATTACGATAGCGGAAGTTGGCGAGTATAAATAGACGCCTGGTTGGGTTTGTTTTTTGAAGCGGGTTTGCTACTATAGTGAAATAGAAATGCTTTTATTTCCTAACTAAAAATTAAAACATGGGCAGCCGAAAACGGACTAGTGTAGTTGTAAATAAACACGGCTTTACCGTTCGCTCTTTGGAAAAATATATCAGCGTGATGGTACGCCTCTTGGCTCGTTCCAGTTTTTCATGCCTGGCGAGCGCGAGAAGTGCTGAATTATTTAGTACTTTTTTGTTCAAGGCGTTAAACATTCGCTTGCAAAGCTGGAGCGTTCTGGTGTAATAGGGTATGCAAGGGATACCTGCACACATTTCTGAAAAAAAAGTGCCTTGGTTTCAGTAAAAGGATATATGATTATATAGTTATACAAGTCTACACCACCGGAATCCCGCTGCGGCAGCACCAGAAGTCAGGCAAGGGCACCTGTGACGGGGGCGGGGCCTGGTCTGGACCGGAAGAGGAGGCAGGCGGAGTCAATGCGTCTCGCGGCACCTGTGAGCGGTGGAGAGCCCCGGAGCCGCCCAGCAGGAGGCTGCGCGACATTGGCCCGGCTTGGTGCACTCGTGTGTGTATGTATGTGTGCGACGGTGACGGCGGGGGGGGGGGGGTGTCGGTGCACTTGTGTGTGTGTGCGTGCGTGTGTGTGTATGTGTGTGGGGGGGGGTGGTGTCTCTGTATGTATGTGCGTGTGTGTGCCCTTGTGTGTGTTTCTGTGCATGCGTGTGTTGTATTGGAGCTGCGTGCATTGCAAGAAACTTGCAACAGCGCTCGTACTTGTGCGCGTGCAAGTTTGAAATCGCCTCAAAGGAAATGCGCGCGGCCAGGATTGTCTCCTGGGAAGCAGACCCAGCGACCATAGATTCTCGGCGAGAACGCGCTTCCGCGCGCTTAGCCGCGACCTAAAAAGGATACAATTTAATTCACTATGCCTAGCATACAAGGCAATCAACGGAACTGGATCACAATTTCTAAAAACACATCTAAAACATTATGAACCAAACAGACTTCTCAGATCCGGCCAAAAAAAAACTCATCAGGGTTCCGAGATTCAGGAGAGCCAACTGGGGCGGAAGAAGTTTCTTGGTACACACAGCAAGAATCTGGAATCAACTACCACTAGCCATAAAAATCAGCCCATCCTTGAAATCCTTTAGAAAGGAAGCTAAAACATGGCTTTTCTCTGCACAGCTCTAATCAACATCTTCAAGAGCCAGTGGTATATCTCGATGCCTTCGCGCGCTCTACAAATAGATAATCAAATCAAATGTAAATTGTATGCGACTGTCTATTGTATTGAGGTGGTGTAGAAATTCAACCAGAGTTTGGCCTGGACCTGACCATAGAATACAAATTTCATCTATGAATCTTAGGAACAGCTTTCCGCGTTGCTACCAGATGTGTTGGCTTAATATATGTTGTTCTTCATAATGTCCCCTAAACAGGTTAGCGTACGCCGGAGCGGCGCAATTGCCCATGGAAGTACCACATAGTTGTAAATGCCATTTGTCATTCCACTTGAAGTAGCTGTGGTACAACGTAAACATGAGTAATTCCATGAGAAAAATTTGAAGATCCGCTTCAATAGTTGAGTTGAGCACAGTTTGTTCTATGGCTTCAATTCCCAGGTTGTGAGGTATGGATGTATACAAGAATTTACCATCCACTGTACATAGCCACAATTTCTCTGTTTCAAGTGTTTGGATCTGCAGGAGCTTGTATAAGAAATCAGAGGTGTCTCTGATATAGGATCTGCTGGTAATCACGTGCGTTTGTAAATGTTGGTCTAGAAATTTCCCGATAGGCTCGTGGATGCTGCCCCTGGTTGACACAATGGGTCTGAATGGAGGTTTTTGGGCATTCTTATGAATCTTCGGCAACATGTAGCGGACAGGTGCTTTTGGATTCTCTTTGACGAGGAACTTCTTGGCTCTCTCATTTATGGTGCCGTTGTCTACTGCTTTTTGTACGATGGTCAGGAGTATGGATGCAAACTCTTTAGTGGGGTCTCCATCCAATTCCACGTATGTGTTTATGTCCGATACATGTAGGGTAACTTGTTCTTGAAAGTAAGCACTGTCCATAATGACTAGTGCGCCTCCCTTGTCGGCGTTTTGACACGTGATCGATGGATTGTTTGCCAGTTTTCTCAAGGTGTTCCGATCCTTCATGGTCAGGTTGTGATGTGTGGTGGTGGCCTGAAAAGGTAATGTGGAAATCTCATGTTTAACTTGTTGTTCAAAAGTGTCAATGACTTTGTGGCTGATGGGAGCCATAAAAGTACTTCGAGGACGTAATCCACAGGATATCTTCATCTGATGTGGTGGATTGAATTGTGTTCTCGAAATAATGTCTCAATCTGATGTTTCTCATTAGTTTGAAGAAACTTACTTCCAATTCTAGGGTGTTAGTCGTTGTGGTGGGTACAAAAGTTTGTCCCTTTTGTAGAGTCCGAAACTCATGTTGCGTTAGTTGGTAAGATGATATGTTGATCACAAGATTATTGAAATCCATTATTTTTTCCGGTTGCTCTTTTTCTTGACCTACTGTGGAGTATGTGATGTGTCTACGGTTTTTGCCCCGCCTGGGTCGGCCTGCTCGCCTTGGCCTTCCTCTAAAAAATGAACCACAGCTGTGTTGTTGTCTGTGTGGATGCACGTTCCGGTCTTTGTGCAGCTTGTGATCTAGCTTCTCCATCTGACGATAAGGTGTCCGTTTCTGAATATGGATTATAGGGACGATGTTGGCGTCGGCGGGCATACACTTCTGCCCAAGTGTAAACCTCGCAGAGTTTGTAGTCAATTGTGTCCCGTTTAAATTTGCGTATCTTGCGTTCTTGAATTTCTTGGGTATATTTATTGAGTTGAGTGTTAATGTCCTCTAGAACTGTAGTAAGATCAGTGGTTTTCATGCTGTTGGCCAACTCCGACTTAATGGTAGTTATCTCCGTGGTTAATTCTTCCAATGCTTTAGATAGCTCCTCTATGATTAAAAGAATCAAGTCGAACGAGCACTTGTTGAGAATCGCGTACCATTTCTCAACAAAGCAAGAGTTGTTTTTGCATAATAGAGGTTTGAGCGGGACGCTGAGGCCCCTCGGGATCCGCTGTGCACGATGGTATCTCACGAGCGTAGTTGCATGTAGTTTCTGATTAGACTCTTTTTTGAGTAAGTATAATAATTGCTTGATGTTACTTTCCTTGCTTCTTGTGTTGGCCGGGGTCGAGGTATCTTCCTGTATGAGCCCACACATTTTTGCAGCATCATCAGTTGAAAATGCGAATGCTTCAGCTTTAGAATCAGTGAGGTTGGTGATAGTGTCAAAGTTCATTGTGCAAGAAAAGGCATGCAGTGTCCTGGGGTCAGAAATATATAAGCAATAAAGATTGAGGATACGCACAGCCTGTGATCATAGGGTGAATCAATGAAAGGTTGTCGCGTGCAAACAGGGCTTCACTGTCCAAACCATACAGTGTTGAGGAAAATGTACCAAATGTTGCAAACCCTGAATGGGGGTTGTCCCCTGGTGCACAGCGTACAGGAGCACAACAATGTGTTGATCAAATATTTTCACCAGGATGGCCAAGTCTTTGAGTACTGTTAAGTTTTTTTATTCAAAGATCACTTATTTTCAATGATCTTGATATTTCTCATTATTGAATGTTTTCACAACATGTAACGTTTGCATCACTCAAGCTGTAAATAGGTCCCAACTCATAAAGCCATCATCCCAATGCATTTCGGGCATTAAATGTTGCCCGTCGTCAGGGGTCAATCTAGGGGAAAACAAAAATGAAGGCTCTTAAAAAGGAAGGATCTCGATAGGGCTTAATAGTCCGCTTAAAGGTTTTGATGCAGGTGCAAGGAAACTCATGTAACGTGACTGAGTAAGAATAAAAGTGTGAATAGATAATCATGCCGTATTATAGAAAATTAGTGAGCAGGGTGAGAAACGCAATATCTCCATTGTTGATGAAACATTGAAACTGGCAAATAACATAACAATCATCCATGTGTTAGTGCACTAACACATGGATGATTGTTATGTTACTTGCCAGGTGCAAGGAAACTCACGTTACGTGAGTTTCCTTGCACCTGCATGAAAACCTTTAAGCTGACGCATCATACAGACCATTGTCATTCTTAAATGTGGATACCAAATTATTTGCTAAAGTACTGGCAAACCGCTTAGCTCCTCTAGTACAGTAACTGGTTAGTCCCGAACAGGCAGGAATTGTTCTTAGGCGCCCTCTCATGCACAATTTGTGCACAGTATTTGGCACCATCCAGCCTGTATGATGCGCATTCATCGGGGGGGTTTACCCGGCTTTAAAAGGGTAACGATCAAGGCCTCTCGCATAGATTGGAGCATCTCCCCGCTCTCGCCCATCTCCTTGAATAATGTAATCAGGTGAGGAACCAAAAGCTCACTAAATTCTTTGTAGAAAGTGACCGTTAGGCCATCTTGCCCGGGCGCCCCCAGATCTCATGGCTCGTAAAGCGACCTGGCCTCCAAAGGCCTCATAAGGAATTCCCTGTGCTCATCAGCCAACCAAGGAAGTTTAATATGTTTCAAGTAGTCCAGTATTGCTATCTCTTCTGCCACTCTTTTAGTGCAATACAGATCTGCATAATACTCCCTGAATCTATCCGCTATAGAGTCAGGGTCCTGAGGAATCTCTCCCGATGATTAACGCAGTTCTGTAATACTAGCAGTCTCCTGCCTACCCCTCAAAAAGGCTGAAAATGTAGCACCCGGGCGTTCCCTCTCCCATATGTCATAGCTACAGAATATTTCCCCAAAAACGTAACCTCTCTATCAGCTTCTTCATGACATTCCTCCAGCGTTTTTGAGCTCTCCTAGGGACTGGTCATTACCATCCTCCTGTGCCTCCCGCTCCAACGTGGCCAATTTCTTTTCCAGGGATTCCAATTGCCCTCTAATTGACCGTAATACCCCAGGATGTTTGGCCATCGATATTCCTCTTATATATAAACACTTTAAACGTCTCCCATACCGTGGCAAACTGGGGGACAGAGCCAATATTTGTAGCAAAAAAGGTTTCAATCGCTTCCGTCATTTCAGATTAAAATACTTCATCTAGTAGAGCGTAAGGCGGGGACCTCAAAGTGTACGGGACTGGTCTGTTCAATGGGCTAGTAACATCCAGCTGAATAGGCGAGTGATCTGAAAACGAGCGGGGTGAACCTCACAACCACAAATCAACCCGCTCAGTGTACCAGTAATCAATTCTGGTATACAAGTCATGTGGAGCTAAGTAGTGTGTAAAGCCTCCCACTCCACTCAGTCGTAAGCGCCAGACATCAACCAGGTCCAATTGAGCTATAGCATCCTCGATCACCTTTGACGGCAATGACTTGCCCCGGCTCGGCCCTCCTGAAAGGTCCAACGTTGGAGCTAGGACACAATTAAAATCCCCTCCCCACACCTGCAGGAACAGTGGCAGTCTAAGTGCGCGCCCTAGCAGATCTCAATAGAATTGCAGGTAATCTTCTGCGCATGAGCATCGGATAGATGGGACTCTTGTAGAAGTGCCACATTCACATTATGTCTGGTGGGATACACGATTATCTCCCTAGGTTTCCTGAAGTCATTTAGTACACTAACATTCCAAGTCAGCAGTCGCCGTCTATCCCCCAAGGTCTAACCTATATAGCTTATTTCGATTATTATATTCCATCTGTACTTCCTAGGGAACTTTCCAGTTTCAGGGAATTACCTCTAGGATCGCTATAGACGCCGCAACCATGACTACACAGAACAAAGAAAACGTACGATTTCTAATGCCCCCCACCATCCGCGCTTTCCCACAAATAAAGAACACATAAATATCAGAGTGATTAACACACAGGGGTAGATGTTACCTCAGCTCCGTAAAGAGCACTACTAATACAATACACCAAAGTGCCATCCAAATGTATCTAGTCCATCCATGCAAAAGCAGTCAACCTACTTACAGCTGGCTGGTAATGAGCAGGTCATCCTCACCTCCTGTAGGAGTTAAACGGTCTATTGATTATAACTATATTTTGGATATGCAAAGTCCTTAAAGTCCTAAATGGGAATTCTGGTAGTCAGGATACAGAAAGCCTACTGCAGATAGTCTATCTAGCAAATGTTACTTCAATCCACCTCATCCATACTGCCACCAGCGGCCTCGTCCTATCTTTCTGATTCTTTATTTCTCTCTCCCATCTTGAGGTGTTCCTTTAGAGCCTCCTGCAAAGATTTAGGATCCAAGAAAATCTCCGATTTACCATTCATAGTAACCTTGATTCTAGCCGGATACAGAATGGCATAATCCATATTTTGTTCCCGCAGACCTCTCTTCAGAGGAACGAACTGTCGTCTGGCCTCTTGTACCCTCATAGTAAAATCCGGGAACAATGAGATTTTGAAACCCTCATACTGTAAGTTTTTCTTTTCTCTGGCCTGTTTGAGGGAGGCGTCCCTGTACCTTAGTTTAGCAATTTTGCAATCACCGGACGAGGCGGAGCTCCCAGGGGAGGCTTAGGGCCAAGGAATCGATGGGCACATTCAACTACAAATATTTCCGAAAGTGTTTCTCGACCTAACAAAGCGACCAGTAATTTTTCTATGAAGGTCTCCATGTTGCCCATCGCGGTGGATTCCGGCAGGCCCGTGATGCATATGTTACTTCTCCTGGACCTCGCCTCTAAATCTTCTGCTTTGTCTTGAAGCGCAATAATTGTTTTCACCATTTGCTTTTGGGTTGTATCTACCTCAGTCTGCGCTTCCTGCACCTCTGACACCAGCCGTTCCATCATGTCGAGCCTCTCCGAATGTTTATCAATCCGCTCCGACATTCTATCTATCTGTCTATTTTCCCCATCAATAGTTGCCAGACTCTTCTGCATCGCTGCCATAATCTGTTTATGTCTCCCTCCATCTCTTCTGGCGTGTCTGGGCGCTCGTCGGAGGTCCGAGCATCCCCGGTGTCTCTGCATCTCGATTTCCATTGTTCAAATTGCAACTAAGGCTGCATCTTGTCCACTTTGCCCATTCTGGGACCCGATGGAAGCTCGGCTATCACCAGATTTCACCCCTCGAGCGGCGCTCTGATCCTGCGCAGTACCAAGTGTCTTTTAGTGCGTGCTCAGACATGATAGTGTCGGGCTTACTGGCAAGAAGTGTGGCTGGTGGGTAACCTTATTCCCAGAGGGAGATTGTATATTGGCCCACAGAGCAGGACAGGCGACAGCAAGGGCAGGACTGGGTGAAGATCAAGGACTCCGTAGGAAGTACATGTCTAGAGTTTGAGTTCATGAGCGAGAAAGGCTCTCACACCTCCCAGCCGGCGTAGGTCTAATTGTCCACTGCGACTAGGTGAGGCTAAACAAGACA
Source organism: Lissotriton vulgaris (assembly GCF_964263255.1). NCBI lineage: Eukaryota > Metazoa > Chordata > Amphibia > Caudata > Salamandridae > Lissotriton > Lissotriton vulgaris. Next base: position 234,928,459 of record NC_141689.1, read on the forward strand.
GTAATACACTTATCATCCTCGCTGTTTTTTAGCATGATCTCATCTCACCCCCAGCGCTAAAAGTGCGATTCACTTCACAGGAATACTCCAACTGGGGTGGTTGTGTGGTATGGAAGTCCGATCTTCCAGTAACCACCACACCAATACCAGAGAAAAACAAAGTAGCAATGTAGGTGGATATCACAGGAGCAGGGTCCGCCTCAGCCAGGGCAGTGGAATCTCCTTAACTAAAGCAGCCTGAGCTGATTCCCGACTGCAAACAGGCAGCCCCTGCCCCAAGCTTCACAAACCCACATACCTCCGCTCTGAGGCAACACACCCAGGCCTGGATCGCTCCCCATGCAGTCTGCAAGAAATGGGGGGCTCGCTGAGGTCCCCCTCCGCTCACCTCTCCATCATAGCGCTGCCAGCCGCACCCGACCTGGCCGGCAAGGTCCAGAGCATCAGGTGTCGCACGTCTGTGCGACGCTGTCAGGCCAAGCTCCCGGGGGCGTGCACCCGCAGCCAACGTTACCCAAGTAGTGCAGGACGCGCACGGCCCCACAACTCTTGAAGAACGCCAGAGTCTGAAACGAGCACTCCGTAGAAGGCGGAGGCAGCTGATGGCTCCGCCGTCAATGTCCCTTGTTGTTGGTGATCTGCGCACCTAATAATAGGTGCAATGGCAGCGGAATTCGATCCGCTTGTTTTGGTGCAGAATGAAGTCACGGGTGAAAGGATAATGGAGGATTATGTAGATGGCTCGCAAACCTCGTTCAGATCGCGGCGATCTTGAGCCTTGGCAAGCTCCGCCCCCACCTCGTATCACAATCCTTTATCAATCCCCATAACTCCCCATCTTTTGGTGGACTTCCAATAGCTTTCTATTAGTGGATATGGCATTCCAGCGGTTTATGGAAATGATGAATTGTTATGTTATTCAATGTTATTCAATACTTGTAAAGCACGCAGCTACTCAATTGAGTGTCCCAGCACTCCGCAGTACGTGCGTAAAACCGTTTGATCATGAAGAATCAGTGGGTCGTATTCCCACTAACAAAATTAGAGAAAAAAGCAACTCTGGGCTTTTCAGTGTATACAAAAAAGACAGTAAAGCGCGAGGCCATACCCAGACCACTGATATCTTGCAGAAATGTCAGAACTATTATCACTCTAATTGTAGAGCTATAATGCACTTATAAGCACTGTCGATGCACTAGTTGTTGATTCAGAAGTGAAATTTCCTTTGACGAAGATGTTGCTATTGCCATTCAATTCCTACCTGCAGGCAATGCCTCCGGCAAGGGCTCAATACCTTCTGAATTCTATAAACCTTTTTCAACTTCATTAGCTATGATTATTATGCAAATAAATAACAAAATTGATCAGAACTGTGAGAAAAAAAAATCTTCCCTCCTGGATTTTAGTAAACATTTTAGTTTTTCTAGTGTTTGGCAATTTGAAGATTGATTTACTGGTATTCCCACAGCACCACTGTTTTCTATCAAGCATGACACAACAGTTCATATTAACAATGCTATTTCCCTACATTAGGCAGCACATACATTGCAGCAACAGCCGGTATGATTCTCCATGATGTGGAAAACTCTGAGCATCTGTCTTGCCATCTTCTTTGAGCAGTCATTGGTAAAACGAGGTTCCATTTATTCGTAGGATGAAGACTTAATAAAAAACGTTGTTACTAGAGAGATGGCTGTGCTGCATTTCTTCAATTGGACACAAATCTGATGCGATGCCAATTCAGGCCACCTCATAGCACCACTGTGATCAGCTATCTAGCTAGAACCATATTTACAAAAAAAAATTTAACTCATATTTTACCAGTTTGCAATAATGGGCTTGATATTAAATTGACAGCATTTGCTGAGAACGTTGCCATCGTGATGACAGCAGTTAATCAGGTTGAAGCTGAACACATTTGTATCTTATTAGGGTACTATTAGCCCGTCCCGACGTTGTCCGGGTATGAATTGCTGCCGGCCAGTAGTATATTGTTTTGTAGGATTTCGTTTTGATAGCATTTCTTATCTGTGACAGGCCTGTGAAACGCTCCGATTCACAGTGCACTGCTGATGCACTTATGAGTGCGCATTCAGTAGTGTGTGAACTCGAGTTTCCCTACTTTATTTTTCCTTGCAATATTATAAAGCGCGAACTCGACAACACGGCATGAGCACAATTTACATTACAGAAGAACACATTAATTTGTGGTAGGCACAGGGAGACAAAGCGATTTGCCTGGAATCACAGGATGTTGATCTGCTGCCGAGATTCGAACGTAGCTCCCCAGCTCTAAAGTTCGCACTTCTAGAACTTTTGGCGGGAGGTGTGTCTAAAAGTGTATGTTGGATGCTGGCCATCATTGAGAGAGACCTGTGCATTTTTCAAATGGGTGGTGAAAAACATATGAGTATGTTGCTGGAGATGTGGGCCGCTGTGCCACCAATGTACTTACCGGGAGAGGGTAAACACCCATTATTCCGCAACTTTCTTTCCGCATACCATCACTCCGCATACTTTCATCACGAAAGTACCATGACTCCGCAATGCTATTATAACGCATGGCATTACATTTTATATGCTTTTACCACGCATACATTTACAACGAAATTCATTGTAAATGCATGAATGGTAAAAGCATGTTTTTTTTAATGTTTGGATAGGGTAAGTATGGGTATAGGGGTATATGTTTTGGGGTACTGAGGTATATGTTTTGGGGTATTTGGGTATTTTAAGGGTTCAGATATAGTTTTGTGTTATGGGGTACGGGGTAGTTTTAGGGTTTAGGGATAGGTATGGGTTTGGGGTACGGGGGTATTCTAAAGGTTCAAGGCTAGGTTTGGGTTTTGGGGTACAGGGGTATTTTTAGGGTTCAGGGCTAGGTTTGGGTTTTGGGGTATTTTTAGGGTTCAGGGCTAGGTTTGGGTTTTGGGGTACAGGGGTATTTTTAGGGTTCAGGGCTAGGTTTGGGTTTTGGGGTGCAGCGGTATTTTTAGGGTTCAGGGGTAGGTTTGGGTTACAATGGTAGGTTTGGGTTTTGAGGTACAGGGGTATTTATAGGGTTCAGGGCTAGGTTTTGGGGTACAGGGGTATTTTTAGGGTTTAGGGATAGGTTTGGGTTTTGGGGTACAGGGTATAATTATAGGGTTAAGATTGGTTAGTGTTTAAGGGTATTTTAAGGAGTATGGGTGGGATAGGATTATGGGGTGCAGGGGTATTTAAAGGGAGCAGGGTGGGATTATCACACGATATGAGACATGGCATGAAGGGCGGAACGTACCACACGCCCCCAGCACACGCCCACAGCACAATGCAGACACGTCCACAAGGGACTACTTTGCTGGCACAGTTCTTTTACCTTTTAAATGTATATGGTGGGCGTCTGCATAGCCTCTGTCCTTCCGCTGCAACTGCCCTTTCCAACGCTGTATTGGGTGTTGTGATTGGTGCTGGGGTTCCTGAGATTACCCGCCTTAAGGTTTGGGCTCTCTCTTTATTATATTAGTATAGATAAATAACATTTTCCAAAACACAATTGTTAATCTTTAAGTAGGATGTGGTGATCAGCGACTGGTAAAATAAGCAACATACCAGGGGGTAACAATATGTTCTGGCATTGGAGCGATTATACCTCTAAGTACGTACACTACCCCCAATTTCTTTTTCACTGTATTCCCCTACTGGTCCCCAAATCATTTTCTGGCATATTGAAAGTGCCATTAGTAGCTTTACCTGTGGCTACCGAAATACTAGAAGGGCTTATTCATTATAACAAACTAAATTTGAATAAAGGAGCTTGGGCTCTTCCTGATTTTAAGTTTTACTTCAGGCTCCTTTGGGACAACACATGCATTATTGCCCATTCAGTACTGGGACTGATCACAATTCACATGTTTCAAATGAGCATTGGATCCAAAGCCAGAGGGTGTTTTAGGGGATGTGAACTTTTTATTAAGCTTACGTTTTGACTAGCCAAAGAAAGAAAGAGAAGTGAAAAACATCTAAGCAAAGATAAGCAACACACGGGGTTCAGTTTTCTTTGCATTCTGGGACTTGTTCTTTCTTTATAATGATAAAATAAAACAAGTACGAGGAAGCAAATGAAAATAAACAAGAAGAATTGCTGGGTTCAAGGCGAAGGTGGTGGAAAAATGGCCATGGGCTTGTGTGGGAATTATTTGCTTTTCGCCTAGGGAATCATAATGAAAACATTCAGGATTCATTTCAGACTATTGTGTTTTTATCTAGGAACCTGAATCGATATTCCTATCTTATGCCTTTGTACGGTTATAATCAATAATATCCCTATAATGGCATAAGAATTATATCCATATCTAGTTGTAGCCCATGCAGTCACATTAAGCAAGGCTACTTCCCCGGACTACTAGAAAGCCCAACGAGTTCTATAAACACACCAAACCTCCAGCAACCTGGGAAATCCCCATTTGCTTCTGTTTTGATTTGACATAGAACTCCTGCTAGCACTGTAAGAACGGCCAGTTCTTAGTGACCTCTTTATTGACGTCTTAAGTCCAACCTTACGTCAAACCCAGCACCTTTCAGGTATAAATATACCAACGTTGCCTTAAGCAAACACACAGTGGTGGTTTTGAAGCAGAGCAGCTATCTACTTGCCCGAGAGCCCAGCTGATGCGAGAGCCCACGGACGTTGCCCCTCCTCTTTGATGCGCAGAGAAAGACGCTGTCTTTTTTCTCCAGCCAAGAAAATCCAGCTCCGGCGTTTCCAGCCTACCCTTGCGGGTCCTGAGGAAAGAGATACCAGACCTCCCACATTCTATTACCAAGGTACGGAGCTGACTAAACCCTTAAAGAGAATTCTTGAGTCAGATTCTTGGCAAAACCAACTTAACCTAAACTGCTACTTACTTACTCCGTCCCACGTATTAGGCTTAAGTCAAGTACACCGGGGTAGGCGTATTTAGAAGCACCAGTTGAGTACGTTAGTCAATGTATATATGTATGTATATCTTTTATCCATTTTAAAGTATCTTATGGCTAAGAAACCATATCAATGCTTTTACAGTATTATTTCATAATACTCCTTTTACTGTACGCACTTTACTTTACATTAAGTATTGCAATTGTGGCAATTCATTTCTCTTGCATGAGAAGGAAGACTGCTCAATAAAACACACCTTTTATTGAAAACGCCCGTCTCTCTTTTCTCTGCACTCTGGTGAAACTAAGTGCGCACAATTGACTGAGTGAAATAGCTGTCTATTGTTTTCACACGACTCTAGAGATACACTCTTATTCTGAGGGAGCAAAGTTGTCATGTTATATGGTTGTCAGAAGCTAATCCCTTCTTGTCTATCCAGGGAGGTTAAACTCCTCCTCGTTTATTCGAGAAAGTTTCTAGTGACCTCTGAGCTAGCTGGCACACCTTAAGTCTAATATAGTCAGTACAGACCTAGTCGACCTCAGTCCTACGTCTACACTGCTGAATATATTATTCCAATGCGCAGAGCCTATTGGGAATATAGGAACTACACTACATGGCGCCCAACGTTTGGTAAGGCGATAAAACTAACGCAAGACGTTAGAGTAACCCAGTCGTGCTTTTTCACACAGGCCCTTTTTCCCGTAAATACTCCAAAAGACGTCTGAAGTGGGTAAAAGGTTAAAATCCGCCGGAACTTAGTAGGAAGAGATTCCTATGTATAGTTTTTGGTTTAGTCAACGTTGAAGGATACAGTGTTCCAAAATATTGTGCACCTAATCTTGGTTTCCTTGAAACTTTATCTGCAACAAAAACCTTTCTGCCAGTAGAATGGGGGAAAGTGAAGACGAAAGAGAGCGAGCTAGAATAGCAGCTCAGCTAATAACGGATGACACGAGTCTCCTACAAAATGACCCGAATGTTATACTCATTCCGGCAAATATGAGAAGAACTAGAACTATAAAACTTATAGAAAACGGACTGACATCACGAGGTGGTACAGTCATATTCGTGGTAGAGGCCCATGAATATCGGCAGACAGAGGTATTCTACTCATGGATAAACTTTCCAGCAGAAAACGCTGTAACACACGAGTTCCACTATTACAAAATAGAGGAACCTCCTGAGGAATACACTCCTTTCGAGGATGTTGAAATCCCATTAAATTACCAAGAGCACCTGCTCTGGTTTAAAGGCGCCCTAAAACATAATAATCACATCACCAGGCTCGGTCCACTAGGTAGACCAGGAGCAACGTGGCTGGTTCTAGCCAGCTACACACCACACCCTGACATTGATAAAATGTCAAGCGAAGAACTCTTAGTTAAAATAAAAGAACAAAAGGCATATAGAGAGTTAGTTTAATGGCAACGGGGAATATAACTAATCTCCAGAAATTGAAAGAAACAGATATAGCAGACCAACCAATTGAACTTGCCAGAATTATAGAAAAATCCTATGAAGAACTAGGTAGAGATAGTTTGGGTGGGAAACCGGTAAAAGCCCAACTAACTGAAAATCCTGAAAAGATAATTATTAAAAATAATCTTAACACTCCAAAAAAGAACTGGGATGGAAATAAACAATCCACTCCCAAAGAAAAAAGATTCCAGTCCAGAGGAAGGTCTCCTCGGCGGAGAGAAAGATCTCCGGATCAAGGAAACAAGTCTCCCCAGAGGGAGCCCTCTGAGAAAAGATACAACCTTAGAAATAGGGATAATTTGAAAAAACCTGATAGCTATCAAGATATTGATACACGTCCTTCTCGATTTTTTCAGACTTCCTCGCAGAAATCGGAAAGAAGAGGACAGTCAGAACACAGGGAAGAGCATGTCAAGTCCAAAGACAAGGAACCTGCTCAAAGTAAAAAATTACAATTTCCAAGAAAGAAGGTAGCCAGTATTAAAATAATAAAAACATGCAGAGGATACGGAGGACACAGCTGACAAACGGAGAGTGGGCCCAGACAATGCTAGACAGCGCAGCAGAAGTGACAATAGCTCGCAAGATCCTGATGAATCATCTGGAGACAGTGGACACGAATGAATACATTCAGGTGGAAACTGCAGATACAAGAGTTAGCAAACCTCATAAAATATACGAAATAGCATTGCGTATAGAGGGAGATAAGACTAGGAAAGTAAGGGGTCTGTTTTGAGATAACCTTTCAAAAGGCTATGACATCCTTCTAGCTGAGAAAGACTGGCCACCAGAGTTTGTCAGGGAGTGCCCTCATGGCGAAGAAATGATTATGCCTGCCTTCTCAAATCATATTCCAATTCATAGAAAATACACATATGCAAGAAAATTGGCAGTAGCCCAAGCTCTTGCATTATATAAAAATCATGTAGGATGGGATGAGGACTCTCCACCACACAAAATCCAGTTAAAATGTCAACCCACTGCACAAAGGCAGTACCCAATTAAGCAAGAAGCTAAAAAACAAGTCAGGGAGATCTTAGATCAACTTGAATACCAAGGGGTGATTGAAACATGCACCTCTCAAATGAACAATCCTTTGTTTCCTGTCTCCAAACCAGACGATTCAGATCGTCTAGTCTTGGACTACAGACACCTTAACTCATGTTGCAAAACATTTGCAGTACAAAACTCACACAGTGCGGCACTAATGAATTACATTGTTCGCAAAAAATACAAAACAACATTAAACATCTCTAATGGATTCTTTTGTCAAAACATTGCACCCGAAAGCAGGTATTTAACCGCTTTCTCAATAATGGGGTCACAGAAAAATTTCTGTCGACTCCCACAGGGATTCAAGAATAGCCCAGGATTATTCTCAGCAAGGGTTCTAGAGTTACTACAAATATATGATGATGAGGCATTATCTTATGTCGATGACATCTATCTCACAGATGATGACCTGGATACTCACTTGAAAAGAGTGAACACCATAATACTTGGGTTTGCAGCAGAAGGTTACAAATTCAACTTTAAAAAGTCACGAATTGCCCATCTAACTATCCTGTTTTTAGGATATGAATTATCAAGTGAAGGCAAAAGCCTAGCAGACAATTTCTTAGAGAAATGTGCTGTACTCCAAGCACCAAAAACGCTGAAGAACTTACAATCAATACTGGGTTTCCTGAATTTCAGAAGAACATACATTCTAAAATATGCAGAGAGGGTTAAACCTCTCTATGAATTAATAAAACCTGATTTTAAAGCAATCAATTGGACTCAAAAACACACAGAAATGTTAAGATCATTGCAAACAGACATGTTAGCTAAAACAAAATTAGAAACTCGCGACAATACACGCAACCTTGTAATCCGAGTCATCCCAGGAAGTTGCGGATTCACGTACCTGACCTCTAATGAGGGAGACTTTAATAAAACACTCTTTTCCCTATGCTGTGATGGGTCCCAGGGGCAGGATTTGCCTGATTGACGGACTCCTGCGACACCGATTCACACGAATCTAAAACCTGCTTAGCTGACTCAGATGGAGGTGGCAGCTGCACGTAAGGAAAGAGAAATCTTCCCTCCCCAAAGAAACCAAGATTGGAAGCTCCTGTTACTGATGACCAGGATAGGGAAGAAGAGGAAATCATAGGGAGGTTTATTCAAGCAGCTGAACTGAAGGAAGTCCACTTCTGTTACATGATGCAATTAAAAGGCTTACAGAGACTGAATGGAGGGAAACAGATAAATACTACTATATAAAAAGGTATGCTAGCCAAAATGTTACCGATGAATTTCCATCAATAACAAAAATGGACCGATTAATGTCAGGCCTGGCTACTCAAGGCACAATAATTCCAGAAGAAACCAGACAGCTGACCCACTAGATAGAATAGTAGATCTGACAGTAAAGGAGGAGAATACAGCCTCTAATTTTGTGAAATGGGAGACAGCACATTCAAGGTACACAATTCAGTCATTCATTAAAGACTCTTAGAACCTGGTGGAGTTAATGGAACAACGTGTAGAATTAATTCTGACATTGATTTAGCAGTATATGCGGCTATTGTAGGATATTTTGTATGATTTATCAGGTACCACAACATCAAAAGCAGGCTCCTCTAAAGCCACTAGGCATCCGGTATGGCTCAGATCCTGGAAGTGGGATGACATCTAGAAAGGTCTTCTGATGAGAATTCTATTTACAAGAATAATGCTGTCTGGGATAGCTGGTTAAAAAGTCAGCTGAGGATATGAAGCTTATGGCTCCTTCCCGACCTCTTAGGGGCACATTTTTGGGGAACAAGAAAACCTTTGGCTCAGCATTTTCAGGGAATATTAAACCAGCCCCTTTAGGCAATGGGGTGTGGCCAGGGAGGGTCCCTTCCTCAAAAAAAGCTCAGCTCAAAGGAAAGTGGAGAACTATGGGAGTGATAAGTATCCAATCAGCGATGGTTTTCAAACATGTTGTTTTCACTCCTCTCCTCCACACTTCTTCTGCATAACCTTTTCTCCAGCGAACACAATGAACAAACACGTTTTACAAGAATGAATCCAGAAATATCTTTTGAAAAAGGTGATAATTCCTATATTTTGCCAGCAAAGACAGAAAGGACTTTATTCCATTCTTTTTTGATAAAATAGTCATCGGGCATGGTAAAGACCAGTTTTAAAATCAAATTTTTTTTTTTACATTCCGTATTAAATATTCAAAATCATGAATATAGAAGAATGTGAAAAATTGGGTTACTAGTCAAGCATGTGTGAAGCCTTTCTGCAGTACCAAAACAGTAATAAAGTCAAGACACAACACAGTAAAAATCCAATCCTGAATGAGAAAAAAAGGAGTACATTTTAATAAATACAATGACACAAAAACAAAAGAGGGAACCAAGCAAATGAATGTTTAAAATGTAAGAAAAACAGCACCAAAATGTGTTAAATGCCAACTATGGACAACTGGTTGTGGTAGACTGGGACACAAGAGCAATCGGAGGCCGATCACGATGGAGCGTGGGTCGGATGCAGAAATGGGCTTGACCCAGTCTGAGGTTTTACCTTGGGACTGTGTCTTACAAATGAATGTAGAAAATGTTCTGCATAGTCAGTTAGATGTTCGATGCTGTGCCAGTGAAGCTGTTGGTTTTTAGCGGGAAAGCTGCAACTGGAAGAAATCTGAATTTCGTGATACTTTTATCACATTTGCACGGTCAACATTACTACTTTTGCACTTATTTACTTTATTGGTACTCAGAATACTTAAGCAGAGCAAAGCTGCAGGCTGTTGCCAAAAAGAGTTCTAGGAAGATGGATACTTCTTCACAAGGTCCTATTAAATTGAATTTGCTGCTGTAGAGAAGCTGAGAGTGGGAGAAACCTGAATCTTCAGCCCGGCGGCAAAGCACCTTGGGCGGGTCAAACTTGGCAGGTTTGTCCCAGTTTCCGAAAGGGTCGTTGAAAAAGCTGCTAAGTCCCAGGTTTCAGAGGTAGTAGGAGAAGTCCAGCCCGACAAAGCCAGGGATCCAGGAACAACAGTTCAGGATCAGGACTCACTACAGCAGAGGCCAACAGAAAGATGGAAAGTTAATAGGAGTAATTTTTGCTTTGTGAGGTTCTGTCTACAGGAGCAATTGTTCATCTAGTAATGGCTGTCGAGAAAGACCTGGACTTGGAGTACAGAATATTACCAGTATTAACCAGGCCATGCATAAATCACAGCTCATATTGGATTTATGCCAATGGCCAGGGATGGCGACTGAACTGACTCCACACAGGACGAAGACACCGATTTAAAAGCTCCCACCTTAATCTTGTGATTGAAGTTGCCAAGCAAAGATTGTGTCCAATCCAAAATAGCTCCTGTAATTCTAGTCCATTTCTTCAGCTTTTTTAACAGATCAATGTAGTAGATTCAGGCTGCCTGGTCCCTCTCATCCAAATACAACCATAGATGCACAGATATCTACAATTGCTATGTTATGACCTTGAGGGCCTTAATTCCGACTGGCAAGGTGCAGGATTTTCCTCAATAAACTGAAGATCCCTCGATATTTTCCTCTCCGACATGGAAAGGGATGTTCGGAATTGCTCTGTTGTGCATTAGTATTGCTGGCCCACTGTTAGAGAATCAAGTAAGTAGTTTGATTATGGAGAGGTACATGCTGATATTGGCAGAAGAACTATATTTTGGTGGTCTTTTATGACACAGATGCAGAACCAAGAGTTTCAGAGGAGGGATGCCAGCACGCACAATATATTATTATATCTGGGTGTGTTTTCTGAAGTTTACTGGCTGTAAAGCCATCAGTACTGAGAATCAAAACATATGTTGACATCCATCTATAGCCTTAGGTTGTGTTGTGCTAACCTCTATTTCTCTGGTAACTCAGGAAGCATCACGTGCAGCTACTTCCCTGAAACCACAGGAAAATTGTGTGCTTCCTTCTCCCAGCGTGCCATTGCCAGCCATGTTCTAACTCCTACATGTAGATCAAGGGCTTCGTGCACTCCGGTCATTGCATGTGGCACCTGGCTGCACCCCCAAAACAACAAGCTCCTTCCTTTCAAAAACAGTAACGAAATAATTAATTAATGCCGTCCTCGTTTCTTCAGGTCTACAAATAAAGTTCAAGACAAAAATAATGACAGTAGGAGAAACGAAGTTAGGAATGAAAGAATGGAATATCAATGGTTTGGTCATTGAATGTGTAAAATCGTACAAATATTTAGGAATCACATTTGACGATAGGTTGTCATTTAGGCAGAATTTTGAAGCTAAGGGAACATCACTATCATTTGCTTTTAGAAAATTGAGAGATAAGCTATCATGCCCAAATTACGATCACCTGTTGAAGGTTATGGAAGCAAAGTTGATTCCATCCTTAGATTATGGTTCCATTATTTTCCGCTGCAAAGACGCAAACACCCTCGACGATATTGAAATAAGGACATATAAATCAGTGTTCCTAGATATATATTAGCCATGCCAATATAAGACTAGAATTTGGTCTAAAAGGACAGATATTGGCCCGACAATCTACATTTTTAAAAACCTTATTGTCATTGTCTCGTGCTGAAGAGGGTTCCCTTGCAAATCAATGTTGGCATAAGATGACGAGAAGTGAATACGCGAGCAGCTGGCAAATATACTTAAATGAGTGCCTAAGTAATTTTGATTGTCCAAACCTAGAAGACGAAATCAGGAGTAAAATGGTTTATAAAAAATCAATTCACCAATCAGTTAACTTAATGTCAACTATAATAGATAAAGATGAACTTAGGAAAGAAAACACTTATGGTCAATTGTAAATTCCTTTAGTAAATTGGCTCCCCAACCATATTTGTTGTTTCATTTGAAACCTATAATTAAGAATAAATTTATGCTACTACGGTTCGAGAGATATCCGACTAAAGATGGAATACCAAAGTGGGAAAACAAGTGGCCTTCTAAATTGTGTAGGTTATGTGGTTCTTAGTGCATATAGTAACTTTATGCCCCAAATTGTTAGAAGAGCGGAAAACTATATTAAAATCTATTTTTAATGAATTGGGGGTAAGATCCTGTAGAAACGCCACTATTTTATGTCTAAATGGAGCCACCACCAGTCTTCTTTCCCGACTTGTTAAGTTTATTTTTATAGTTGAATAGAAATTTTGTAATATTGACAATTGAAGTGAAGATATTTACGATATGAAAATTATTTATAATGCTGCAATGTATTTCTTGGGTTATGTACGGTCTTTAAACCAGAGTCTTTAAGGTAGCCCAAGTGTACTGTTGCTGTTTGTTATATTGTTAGTAAATGTTTTTTGGGGTAGTGCTGGCATCCTTTAAATTAAAACAGTCAAAGTCTGCTTAGCGGAAACATATACTATCTCTGAGGTTTGAACAATTGTATTTTACTACGACTTTTTCTTTTTCGCCCCTCCTTATATTGTTGTAAAGTACTTTTTAGGCCGACGTAAGGTTTATTGTAAATTGAAGGTGCCAGCATTGAGCATTTCATTCTATTTTATTTTTGCTGCTAAAGCCTATTAGTACAAATGCACTTTATTGTTAAATGTCGTTCCTAATGCAATTTTACTATGGTTGGCTTTTTTTATGTAGCTTTCACTGTTCTAAAGTTTTTTGGTATATTGACATCTTTAGCTGCTAACACAAGGTACTTTAGTTTTTGCTGCTAAAAGTTTATTAGCACAATTGCACTCTATTGCTAAAGTTGTTTTAACTATTATTGTATTGGGCGTTTATCTTTGCAGTTCTCATTATCTTAAAGTTTTCCTTAGAGTAATGTACTGTATACTGTAAACTATAGCTGCTGGCACAATGCACTTTATCTTTGCTTGCTGATCATTTGCAGCCAAAAGAAATCCATGTTTAGGACTAAGTTGTAGATTTTGCTGGATATAATGTACACTGAAGCGGTATATTTTTAATTACATTTTATTATGTATGTGTACTTTGCTGAGTGTAATGATTTTAAGTAATCAACAAATAAATACTAATTGAATTGAAGTTTAAACCCGTTTACATTTCCGCGAGTGCCGCGTGATGTTCACTCTGCCTGCAGCAGTGCATCCTGGAAATCGTTTCAACCACAGGGATGTGCAACACACTGTGCAACACGATTGGCAGTCTCACGTCCTGGTCCAAAGCAGTCCTAGCGTGGTTCTTGGGAGACAAGCGATGCTGTACCCAAGCAAAGGTTTGCTCTATAGCCCACAGAGTTGTAAAATGTACTGCTTTTCCCCCGGGACAGTAATCACTGGTCTTACTCACCCTTCTACAATACTGTTGCGCATTCAGTAAGACACTTTGCGATGCCCTCCTCTGCATAAACAGTACATGATTGAATCCCGCCGTGCAATCATATTGCCAGTGGCAGTGCTTCGCTTAATTTTCCCCAAATAACTAGAATCTTTAATCGCTTTTTTTTCGCCGATTGTGCCCTTCTGTACAACACTTTAGACGCTATGGTTTTAAACAAGCACAGCAACAGGCACACGGTATATACAAATTACCATGTAAAGTTTGCGAGGTAAACATGATTAATGTGCTAGGTTTGCACCAAGCATGCAATAGATATGGGACAACACACCAGAAAACCATAGCATGCAGCATGACGACTGTACTCACCAGGCTGCAGCCACTTTGACGTAATTTGCTCTCACGTCATAGCAGTCCCTGGATAATCCCTACAGCATTCAAGGGCGCCAAACCCTGACCTCAAGCAGCACTTGGTTTTCACAAGCTTTCTCCCTCGCAGGCAGCTTGAGGTCAGTCGGTAACTAAACCCCAGTGGCCAGAGTTCACCAACTCAATCTTACTCTGTGTATGTACCTTTCACTCGCCACCCCGCACTTCCGGTAGATACCATCCCAACATGGCGACTGTATACACGGGTGTACGCGAGCTAGAAACACCAATAGTAGAAGTCCCTGCGTCAGTCACCCAACCATCATCCGCAACAGAAAGAGGACAAGGTTACAAGGCGATGGCTTGGCTTCCGAGTTTTCCGTTTGTTTTTGCCTTCAAATGTGTCCAAGGGCAGAACGGGCTCGGATTGGTTCTCATTACTGCTGCACCTATGCCTACATTTACACGTGGCTCAAGTTTGCAATACAGCTTGTGATTGGCTGCAAGTATATCCATGTAAATAGATGCTCTGGAGGCACCATCAAGCCGCTACGAGACACTGGTACATTTTACAATGAAAAATAACACGGATTTGCAAACCAATCGGTCTCGCATTTGGGAAAGTTTGAGCTTTTGGCATTGCATATGATAATGCTTACTTATCTTTTTTTTGTCTGCAGTGGAATGATTATTTAGAAAACGAAAGTTAAAGCTATTGGCTTTGTAAATGAAAATATGTTTTACGTATGTGTTGTGGAGTGGTTGTATGTGATATGCAGTGGAATTATGTGGATAGTTTTAAGTACACAGAGGCCTCTTAACCCCTTCCCAGCGGCGCAAATTTCGCCGCGGTGCAGGGGGGCTAGAGGGTGAGAGCGGCGTGCTCGTGACTGAACCATGACGTCATGAGTCACGGGCGGTGTGTGCTCATGACGGCGTGGTTCCGTCATGACCCCGCTCGCTCATTAATTCGCCCGCACAGGCGGGTAATTAATGCTGAGTGGGCGGAGCGGCAGCCACATGACGGAACCACACCGTCATGAGCACACGTCGCCTGTGACTCATGACGGTGTGGTTCCGTCATAAGCACGCAAAGGGTTAGAGTAGGTTAAACACGTTTATTTTCAAGGTACAACAATGTAGTGATGGATAATGAATGAAGTGTTCAGACCGAGTGGTAGGCAATTGTTATGTTTCTCCTTGCACATAATGGTTCCTTTCTCTTCTTTTTCTTACTTACCTGGGTGCTACTCTTCCTTAATTGTTCATTGTTATTTACTGTTATTTATATGTTTCCACCTGATACTTTTTTTTTAATACTGTTGGAAAAAGGGAGATGTGTAGTGTCTTCACTGCATCTTTCACAGCCTCTGACTTGTTCCTGTAGAATGTTCATATTGTTATGATACATTACAATGTTCGCTGACTCCCTGATGTCAGTTGAGACCTGTGGCTGAGTGGGTAGAAACCTGCTCCTGGTGGGCTCCATTGGGTTTCATTGAGTTCATTGCTTTCATCTTCTTCTAATGTGCTTACTTGGATTAAACCTGATTAAATACAAGAGGTGATAAAAGAAGTAAGAAACGAGTAATAGTGAAAAAAGAGAAAAGGAGGCAAATTATGAAAGTAGTAAAAGAAGTGAGAAAAGAGTAATAATGAAAAAGCGCTAAGGTGGTAAATATGAAGCACTGTTTTAAACACTTAAAGGATTAGAGAAGGAATGGAAAGAATGCAAACAAAAACAAGCATTGGAAATGCAATAGGGCTCGCATTAGGAAAGTTTGAGCTATTGGTCTTATAAATGAATTTTTTTTATTTATGTGTTATTTTTTAAACTAGCTAAATTAATAGCTTTGTCATTTACAATGCCAATAGTTATAACTTTCGCAACCACCTATAGCATTTGTAATGCAACATGTTTTGTATTTACGTGACTTAGATGTATTGATATTACAAATAACAATGGCTTTTAATTTTTTTAAATAATTAATACTTAAATAATTTATGTAATTTGTAATGGCAATAGCTTAAACTTTTGTAAATAACTTTTGTGAAGATTATGTTCAGTGTTTTTTATTGTGACGAAAATCCAAGAACAGAAGTGAAATATTAACATCTTTTTGTGTTTTGTAATAAAGAATGAAAGCTTGAAAACAGCTTGAAACATTGAAAGAACATATTTGAACCAGTGATGCTGTGGTTGCGCTGAGTGATGCTGTGGTTGCGCTGAGTGATGCTGTGGTTGCGCTGAGTGATGCTGTGGTTGCGCTGAGTTATGCTGTGGTGGCGCTGAGTGATGCTGTGGTGGCGCTGAGTGGTGTGTGCATCGGTGGAGCTTAGTGGGTGCATTGGTGGAGCTGTGTGGTGGGTGCATTGGTGGAGCTTAGTTGGAGCATCGGTGGAGCTGTGTGGTGGGTGCATCGGTGGAGCTGTGTGGTGGGTGCCTCGGCGGAGCTGTGTGGTGGATGCATCTGTGGAGCTGTGTGGTGGGTGCCTTGGTGGAGCTGGGTGGCGGGTGCATCGGTGGAGCTGTGTGGTGGGTGCATCGGTGGAGCTGTGTGGTGGGTGCCTCGGTGGCGCTGTGTGGTGGGTGCATCGGTGGAGCTGTGTGGTGGGTGCATCGGTGGAGCTGTGTAGGTGGAGCTGTGTGGTGGGTGCATCAGTGGAGCTGTGTGTTGGGTGCATTGGTGGAGCTGGGTGGTGGGTGCATCGGTGGAGCTGTGTGGTGGGTGCATCTGTGGAGCTGTGTAAGTGGAGCTGTGTGGTGGGTGCATCGGTAGAGCTGTGTGGTGGGTGCATTGGTGGAGCTGGGTGGTGGGTACATCGGTGGAGCTGTGTCGGTGGAGCTGTGTGGTGGCTGCATCGGTGGAGCTGTGTGGTGGGTGAGTCGGTCGAGGTGTGTGGTGGGCCGTTCGGTGGAGCTGTGTGGTGGGTGCCTCGGTGGAGCTGTGTGGTGAGTGCATCGGTGGAGCTGTGTGGTGGGTGCATTGGTGGAGCTGTGTAGGTGGAGCTGTGTGGTGGGTGCATCGGTGGATCTGTGTGGTGGGTGCATTGGTGGAGCTGGGTGGTGGGTGCATCGGTGGAGCTGTGTGGTGGGTGCATCGGTGGAGCTCTGTGGTGGGTGCATCAGTGAAGCTGTGTGTTGGATGCATCAGTGGAGCTTAGTGGGTGCATTGGTGGAGCTGTGTGGTGGGTGCATTGGTGGAGCTTAGTTGGAGCATTGGTGGAGCTGTGTGGTGGGAGCATCGGTGGAGCTGTGTGGTGGGTGCATCGGTGGAGCTGTGTGGTGGGTGCCTCGGCGGAGCTGTGTGGTGGGTGCATCGGTGGAGCTGGGTACATCTGTGGAGCTGTGTAGTGGGTGCATCGGTGGAGCTGTGTGGTGGGTGCTTCGGTGGAGCTGTGTGGTGGGTGCATCTGTGGAGCTGTGTGGTGGGTGCATCTGTGGAGCTGTGTGGTGGGTGCATCTGTGGAGCTGTGTGTTGGGTGCCTTGGTGGAGCCCTGTGGTGGGTGCATCAGTGGAGCTGTGTGGTGGGTGCCTTGGTGGAGCTGTATGGTGGGTGCCTCGGTGGAGCTGTGTGGTGGGTGCATCAGTGGAGCTGTGTGATGGGTGCATCGGTGGAGCTGTGTTGGTGGAGCTGTGTGGTGGGTGCATCGGTGGAGCTGGGTGGTGGGTGCATCGGGGAGCTGTGTGGTGGGTGCATCGGTGGAGCTGTGTGGTGGGTGCCTCGGTGGAGCTGTGTGGTGGGTGCATCGGTGGAGCTGTGTAGGTGGAGCTGTGTGGTGGGTGCATCGGTGGAGCTGTGTGGTGGGTGCATTGGTGGAGCTGGGTGGTGGGTGCATCGGTGGAGCTGTGTGGTGGGTGCATCGGTGGAGCTGTGTAGGTGGAGCTGTGTGGTGGGTGCATCGGTGGAGCTGTGTGGTGGGTGCATTGGTGGAGCTGGGTGGTGGGTACATCAGTGGAGCTGTGTCGGTGGAGCTGTGTGGTGGCTGCATCGGTGGAGCTGTGTGGTGGGTGCATCGGTCGAGGTGTGTGGTGGGCCGTTCGGTGGAGCTGTGTGGTGGGTGCCTAGGTGGAGCTGTGTGGTGGGTGCATCGGTGGAGCTGTGTGGTGGGTGCATTGGTGGAGCTGTGTAGGTGGAGCTGTGTGGTGGGTGCATCGGTGGATCTGTGTGGTGGGTGCATTGGTGGAGCTGGGTGGTGGGTGCATTGGTGGAGCTGTGTGGTGGGTGCATCGGTGGAGCTCTGTGGTGGGTGCATCGGTGAAGCTGTGTGTTGGGTGCATCGGTGAAGCTGTGTGTTGGGTACATCGGTGGAGCTTAGTGGGTGCATTGGTGGAGCTGTGAGGTGGGTGCATTGGTAGAGCTTAGTTGGAGCATTGGTGTAGCTGTGTGGTGGGAGCTCGGTGGAGCTGTGTGGTGGGTGCATCGGTGGAGCTGTGTGGTGGGTGCCTCGGCGGAGCTGTGTGGTGGGTAGATCGGTGGAGAGGGAGCTGGGTGCATCTGTGGAGCTGTGTGGTGTGTGCATCGGTGGAGCTGTGTGGTGGGTGCTTCGGTGGAGCTGTGTGGTGGGTGCATCTGTGGAGCTGTGTGGTGGGTGCATCTGTGGAGCTGTGTGGTGGGCGCCTCGGTGGAGCTGTGTGGTGGGTGCTTCGGTGGAGCTGTGTGGTGGGTGCCTTGGTGGAGCTGTATGGTGGGTGCCTCGGTGGAGCTGTGTGGTGGGTGCATTGGTGGAGCTGGGTGGTGGGTGCATCGGTGGAGCTGTGTGGTGGGTGCATCAGTGGAGCTCTGTGGTGGGTGCATCGGTGAAGCTGTGTGTTGGGTGCATCAGTGGAGCTTAGTGGGTGCATTGGTGGAGCTGTGTGGTGGGTGCATTGGTGGAGCTTAGTTGGAGCATCGGTGGAGCTGTGTGGTGGGAGCATCAGTGGAGCTGTGTGGTGGGTGCCTCGGTGGAGCTGGGTACATCTGTGGAGCTGTGTGGTGGGTGCATCGGTGGAGCTGTGTGGTGGGTGCTTCGGTGGAGCTGTGTGGTGGGTGCATCTGTGGAGCTGTGTGGTGGGTGCATCTGTGGAGCTGTGTGTTGGGTGCCTTGTTGGAGCTGTGTGGTGAGTGCATCGGTGGAGCTGTGTGGTGGGTGCCTTGGTGGAGCTGTATGGTGGTGCCTCGGTGGAGCTGTGTGGTGGGTGCATCAGTGGAGCTGTGTGATGGGTGCATCGGTGGAGCTGTGTCGGTGGAGCTGTGTGGTGGGTGCATCGGTGGAGCTGGGTGGTGGGTGCATCGGTGGAGCTGGGTGGTGGGTGCATCGGTGGAGCTGTGTGGTGGGTGCATCGGTGGAGCTGTGTGGTGGGTGCCTCGGTGGAGCTGTGCGGTGGGTGCATCGGTGGAGCTGTGTAGGTTGAGCTGTGTGGTGGGTGCATCGGTGGAGCTGTGTGGTGGGTGCATTGGTGGAGTTGGGTGGTGGGTGCATCGGTAGAGCTGTGTGGTGGGTGCATCGGTGGAGCTGGGTGGTGGGTACATCGGTGGAGCTGTGTAGGTGGAGCTGTGTGGTGGCTGCATCGGTGGAGCTGTGTGGTGGGTGCATCGGTCGAGGTGTGTGGTGGGCCGTTCGGTGGAGCTGTGTGGTGGGTGCCTAGGTGGAGCTGTGTGGTGGGTGCATCGGTGGAGCTGTGTGGTGGGTGCATTGGTGGAGCTGTGTAGGTGGAGCTGTGTGGTGGGTGCATCGGTGGATCTGTGTGGTGGGTGCATCGGTGGAGCTGTGTGGTGGGTGCATCGGTGGAGCTGTGTCGGTGGAGCTGTGTGGTGGGTGCATCGGTGGAGCTGGGTGGTGGGTGCATCGGTGGAGCTGTGTCGGTGGAGCTGTGTGGTGGCTGCATCAGTGGAGCTGTGTGGTGGGTGCATCGGTGGAGCTGTGTGGTGGGTGCTTCGGTGGAGCTGTGTGGTGGGTGCATCGGTGGAGCTGTGTCAGTGGAGCTGTGTGGTGGGTGCATTGGTGGAGCTGGGTGGTGGGTGCATCGGTGGAGCTGTGTCGGTGGAGCTGTGTGGTGGCTGCATCGGTGGAGCTGTGTGGTGGGTGCATCGGTGGAGCTGTGTGGTGGGTGCTTCGTTGGAGCTGTGTGGTGGGTGCATCTGTGGAGCTGTGTGGTGGGTGCATCTGTGGAGCTGTGTGGTGGGTGCCTTGGTGGAGCTGTGTGGTGGGTGCATCGGTGGAGCTGTGTGGTGGGTGCCTTGGTGGAGCTGTATGCTGGGTGCCTCGGTGGAGCTGTGTGGTGAGTGCATCGGTGGAGCTGTGTGGTGGGTGCATCGGTGGAGCTGTGTCAGTGGAGCTGTGTGGTGGCTGCATCGGTGGAGCTGGGTGGTGGGTGCATCGGTGGAGCTGTGTGGTGGGTCGTTCCGTGGAGCTGTGTGGTGGGTGCCTCGGTGGAGCTGTGTGGTGGGTGCATCGGTGGAGCTGTGTGGTGGGTGCATCGGTAGAGCTGTGTAGGTGGAGCTGTGTGGTGTGTGCATCGGTGGATCTGTGTGGTGGGTGCATTGGTGGAGCTGGGTGGTGGGTGCATCGGTGGAGCTGTGTCTGTGGAGCTGTGTGGTGGCTGCATCGGTGGAGCTGTGTGGTGGGTGCATCGGTAGAGCTGTGTGGTAGGTCGATCGGTGGAGCTGTGTGGTGGGTGCCTCGGTGGAGCTGGGTGGTGGGTGCATCGGTGGAGCTGTGTGGTGGGTGCCGCGGTGGAGCTGGGTGGTGGGTGCCTTGGAGCTGTGTAGGTGGAGCTGTGTGGTGGGTGCATCGGTGGAGCTGGGTGGTGGGTGCATAAGTGGAGCTGTGTGGTGGGTGCATCGGTGGAGCTGTGTCGTGGGTGCATCGGTGGAGCTTAGTGGGTGCATCGGTGGAGCTGTGTGGTGGGTGCCTCGGCGGAGCTGTGTGGTGGGTGCCTCGGCAGAGCTGTGTGGTGGGTGCCTCGGCGGAGCTGTGTGGTTGGTGCATCGGTGGAGCTGTGTGGTGGGTGCTTCTGTGGAGCTGTGTGGTGGGTGCTTCTGTGGAGCTGTGTGGTGGGTGCATCTGTGGAGCTGTGTGGTGGGTGCATCTGTGGAGCTGTGTGGTGGGTGTATCGGTGGAGCTGTGTGGTGGGTGCATCGGTGGAGCTGTGTGGTGGGTACATCGGTGGAGCTGTGTGGTGGGTGCCTTGGTGGAGCTGTATGGTGGGTGCCTCGGTGGATCTGTATGGTGAGTGCATCGATTAAGCTGTGTGGTGGGTGCATCAGTGGAGCTGTGTGGTGGGTGCATTGGTCGAGCTGTGTGGTGGGTGCATTGGTCGAGCTGTGTGGTGGGTGCTTTGGTGGAGCTGTGTGGTGGCTGCATCGGTGGAGCTGTGTAGGTGGAGCTGTGTGGTGGGTGCATCAGTGGAGCTGTGTCGGTGGAGCTGTGTGGTGGGTGCATCGGTGGAGCTGGGTGGTGGGTGCATCGGTGGAGCTGTGTCGGTGGAGCTGTGTGGTGGCTGCATCGGTGGAGCTGTGTAGTGGGTGCATCAGTGGAGCTCTGTGGTGGGTGCATCGGTGGAGCTGTGTGGTGGGTGCCTCGGTGGAGCTGTGTGGTAGGTGCATCGGTGGAGCTGTGTAGGTGGAGCTTTGTGGTGGGTGCATCGGTGGAGCTGTGTAGGTAGAGCTGTGTGGTGGGTGCATCGGTGGAGCTGTGTGGTGGGTGCATTGGTGGAGCTGGGTGGTGGGTGCATCGGGGGAGCTGTGTGGTGGGTGCATCGGTGGAGCTGTGTGGTGGGTGCCTCGGTGGAGCTGTGTGGTGGGTGCATCGGTGGAGCTGTGTAGGTGGAGCTGTGTGGTGGGTGCATCGGTGGAGCTGTGTGGTGGGTGCATTGGTGGAGCTGGGTGGTGGGTGCATCGGTGGAGCTGTGTGGTGGGTGCATCGGTGGAGCTGTGTAGGTGGAGCTGTGTGGTGGGTGCATCGGTGGAGCTGTGTGGTGGGTGCATTGGTGGAGCTGGGTGGTGGGTACATCGGTGGAGCTGTGTCGGTGGAGCTGTGTGGTGGCTGCATCGGTGGAGCTGTGTGGTGGGTGCATCGGTCGAGGTGTGTGGTGGGCCGTTCGGTGGAGCTGTGTGGTGGGTGCCTAGGTGGAGCTGTGTGGTGGGTGCATCGGTGGAGCTGTGTGGTGGGTGCATTGGTGGAGCTGTGTAGGTGGAGCTGTGTGGTGGGTGCATCGGTGGATCTGTGTGGTGGGTGCATTGGTGGAGCTGGGTGGTGGGTGCATTGGTGGAGCTGTGTGGTGGGTGCATCGGTGGAGCTCTGTGGTGGGTGCATCGGTGAAGCTGTGTGTTGGGTGCATCGGTGAAGCTGTGTGTTCGGTACATCGGTGGAGCTTAGTGGGTGCATTGGTGGAGCTGTGAGGTGGGTGCATTGGTAGAGCTTAGTTGGAGCATTGGTGTAGCTGTGTGGTGGGAGCTCGGTGGAGCTGTGTGGTGGGTGCATCGGTGGAGCTGTGTGGTGGGTGCCTCGGTGGAGCTGTGTGGTGGGTAGATCGGTGGAGAGGGAGCTGGGTGCATCTGTGGAGCTGTGTGGTGTGTGCATCGGTGGAGCTGTGTGGTGGGTGCTTCGGTGGAGCTGTGTGGTGGGTGCTTCGGTGGAGCTGTGTGGTGGGTGCATCTGTGGAGCTCTGTGGTGGGTGCATCTGTGGAGCTGTGTGGTGGGCGCCTCGGTGGAGCTGTGTGGTGGGTGCTTCGGTGGAGCTGTGTGGTGGGTGCCTTGGTGGAGCTGTATGGTGGGTGCCTCGGTGGAGCTGTGTGGTGGGTGCATTGGTGGAGCTGGGTGGTGGGTGCATCGGTGGAGCTGTGTGGTGGGTGCATCAGTGGAGCTCTGTGGTGGGTGCATCGGTGAAGCTGTGTGTTGGGTGCATCAGTGGAGCTTAGTGGGTGCATTGGTGGAGCTGTGTGGTGGGTGCATTGGTGGAGCTTAGTTGGAGCATCGGTGGAGCTGTGTGGTGGGAGCATCAGTGGAGCTGTGTGGTGGATGCCTCGGTGGAGCTGTGTGGTGGGTGCATCGGTGGAGCTGGGTACATCTGTGGAGCTGTGTGGTGGGTGCATCGGTGGAGCTGTGTGGTGGGTGCTTCGGTGGAGCTGTGTGGTGGGTGCATCTGTGGAGCTGTGTGGTGGGTGCATCTGTGGAGCTGTGTGTTGGGTGCCTTGTTGGAGCTGTGTGGTGAGTGCATCGGTGGAGCTGTGTGGTGGGTGCCTTGGTGGAGCTGTATGGTGGGTGCCTCGGTGGAGCTGTGTGGTGGGTGCATCAGTGGAGCTGTGTGATGGGTGCATCGGTGGAGCTGTGTCGGTGGAGCTGTGTGGTGGGTGCATCGGTGGAGCTGGGTGGTGGGTGCATCGGTGGAGCTGGGTGGTGAGTGCATCGGTGGAGCTGTGTGGTGGGTGCATCGGTGGAGCTGTGTGGTGGGTGCCTCGGTGGAGCTGTGCGGTGGGTGCATCGGTGGAGCTGTGTAGGTTGAGCTGTGTGGTGGGTGCATCAGTGGAGCTGTGTGGTGGGTGCATTGGTGGAGTTGGGTGGTGGGTGCATCGGTAGAGCTGTGTAGTGGGTGCATCGGTGGAGCTGGGTGGTGGGTACATCGGTGGAGCTGTGTAGGTGGAGCTGTGTGGTGGCTGCATCGGTGGAGCTGTGTGGTGGGTGCATCGGTCGAGGTGTGTGGTGGGCCGTTCGGTGGAGCTGTGTGGTGGGTGCCTAGGTGGAGCTGTGTGGTGGGTGCATCGGTGGAGCTGTGTGGTGGGTGCATTGGTGGAGCTGTGTAGGTGGAGCTGTGTGGTGGGTGCATCGGTGGATCTGTGTGGTGGGTGCATCGGTGGAGCTGTGTGGTGGGTGCATCGGTGGAGCTGTGTCGGTGGAGCTGTGTGGTGGGTGCATCGGTGGAGCTGGGTGGTGGGTGCATCGGTGGAGCTGTGTCGGTGGAGCTGTGTGGTGGCTGCATCAGTGGAGCTGTGTGGTGGGTGCATCGGTGGAGCTGTGTGGTGGGTGCTTCGGTGGAGCTGTGTGGTGGGTGCATCGGTGGAGCTGTGTCGGTGGAGCTGTGTGGTGGGTGCATCGGTGGAGCTGGGTGGTGGGTGCATCGGTGGAGCTGTGTCGGTGGAGCTGTGTGGTGGCTGCATCGGTGGAGCTGTGTGGTGGGTGCATCGGTGGAGCTGTGTGGTGGGTGCTTCGGTGGAGCTGTGTGGTGGGTGCATCTGTGGAGCTGTGTGGTGGGTGCATCTGTGGAGCTGTGTGGTGGGTGCCTTGGTGGAGCTGTGTGGTGGGTGCATCGGTGGAGCTGTGTGGTGGGTGCCTTGGTGGAGCTGTATGCTGGGTGCCTCGGTGGAGCTGTGTGGTGAGTGCATCGGTGGAGCTGTGTGGTGGGTGCATCGGTGGAGCTGTGTCAGTGGAGCTGTGTGGTGGCTGCATCGGTGGAGCTGGGTGGTGGGTGCATCGGTGGAGCTGTGTGGTGGGTCGTTCCGTGGAGCTGTGTGGTGGGTGCCTCGGTGGAGCTGTGTGGTGGGTGCATCGGTGGAGCTGTGTGGTGGGTGCATCGGTAGAGCTGTGTAGGTGGAGCTGTGTGGTGTGTGCATCGGTGGATCTGTGTGGTGGGTGCATTGGTGGAGCTGGGTGGTGGGTGCATCGGTGGAGCTGTGTCTGTGGAGCTGTGTGGTGGCTGCATCGGTGGAGCTGTGTGGTGGGTGCATCGGTAGAGCTGTGTGGTAGGTCGATCGGTGGAGCTGTGTGGTGGGTGCCTCGGTGGAGCTGGGTGGTGGGTGCATCGGTGGAGCTGTGTGGTGGGTGCCGCGGTGGAGCTGGGTGGTGGGTGCCTTGGAGCTGTGTAGGTGGAGCTGTGTGGTGGGTGCATCGGTGGAGCTGGGTGGTGGGTGCATAAGTGGAGCTGTGTGGTGGGTGCATCGGTGGAGCTGTGTCGTGGGTGCATCGGTGGAGCTTAGTGGGTGCATCGGTGGAGCTGTGTGGTGGGTGCCTCGGCGGAGCTGTGTGGTGGGTGCCTCGGCAGAGCTGTGTGGTGGGTGCCTCGGCGGAGCTGTGTGGTTGGTGCATCGGTGGAGCTGTGTGGTGGGTGCTTCTGTGGAGCTGTGTGGTGGGTGCTTCTGTGGAGCTGTGTGGTGGGTGCATCTGTGGAGCTGTGTGGTGGGTGCATCTGTGGAGCTGTGTGGTGGGTGTATCGGTGGAGCTGTGTGGTGGGTGCATCGGTGGAGCTGTGTGGTGGGTACATCGGTGGAGCTGTGTGGTGGGTGCCTTGGTGGAGCTGTATGGTGGGTGCCTCGGTGGATCTGTATGGTGAGTGCATCGATTAAGCTGTGTGGTGGGTGCATCAGTGGAGCTGTGTGGTGGGTGCATTGGTCGAGCTGTGTGGTGGGTGCATTGGTCGAGCTGTGTGGTGGGTGCTTTGGTGGAGCTGTGTGGTGGCTGCATCGGTGGAGCTGTGTAGGTGGAGCTGTGTGGTGGGTGCATCAGTGGAGCTGTGTCGGTGGAGCTGTGTGGTGGGTGCATCGGTGGAGCTGGGTGGTGGGTGCATCGGTGGAGCTGTGTCGGTGGAGCTGTGTGGTGGCTGCATCGGTGGAGCTGTGTAGTGGGTGCATCAGTGGAGCTCTGTGGTGGGTGCATCGGTGCAGCTGTGTGGTGGGTGCCTCGGTGGAGCTGTGTGGTAGGTGCATCGGTGGAGCTGTGTAGGTGGAGCTGTGTGGTGGGTGCATCGGTGGAGCTGTGTAGGTAGAGCTGTGTGGTGGGTGCATCGGTGGAGCTGTGTGGTGGGTGCATTGGTGGAGCTGTGTGGTGGGTGCATCGGTGGAGCTGTGTGGTGGGTGCCTCGGTGAAGCTCTGTGGTGGGTGCATCGGTAAAGCTGTGTGGTGGGTGCATCGGTGAAGCTGTGTGGTGGGTGCATCGGTGAAGCTGTGTGGTGGGTGCATCGGTGGAGCTGTGTGGTGGGTGCATCGGTGGAGCAGTGTGGTGGGTGCATCGGTGGAGCTGTGTGGTGGGTGCATCGGTGGAGCTGTGTCGGTGGAGCTGTGTGGTGGGTGCATCGGTGGAGATGGGTGGTGGGTGCATCAGTGGAACTGTGTGGTGGGTCGTTCAGTGGAGCTGTGTGGTGGGTGCCTTGGTGGAGCTGTGTGGTGGCTGCATCGGTGGAGCTGTGTGGTGGGTGCATCGGTGGAGCCGTGTAGGTGGAGCTGTGTGGTGGGTGCATCGGTGGAGCTGTGTCGGTGGCGCTGTGTGGTGGCTGCATCGGTGGAGCTGTGTGGTGGGTGCATCGGTGGAGCCATGTGGTGGGTCGTTCGGTGGAGCTGTGTGGTGGGTGCTTCGGTGGAGCTGGGTGGTGGGTGCATCGGTGGAGCTGTGTGGTGGGTGCCTCGGTGGAGCTGGGTGGTGGGTGCCTCGGAGCTGTGTAGGTGGAGCTGTGTGGTGGGTGCATCGGTGGAGCTGGGTGGTGGGTGCATCAGTGGAGCTGTGTGGTGGGTGCATCGGTGGAGCTGTGTGGTGGGTGCATCGGTAGAGCTTAGTGGGTGCATTGGTGGAGCTGTGTGGTGGGTGCCTCGGCGGAGCTGTGTGGTGGGTGCATCGGTGGAGCTGTGTGGTGGGTGCCTCGGTGGAGCTGTGTGGTGGGTGCTTCTGTGGAGCTGTGTTGTGGGTGCATCTGTGGAGCTGTGTGGTGGGTGCATCTGTGGAGCTGTGTGGTGGGTGTATCTGTGGAGCTGTGTGGTGGGTGCCTCGGTGGAGCTGTGTGGTGGGTGCATCGGTGGAGCTGTGTGGTGGGTGCCTTGGTAGAGCTGTATGGTGGGTGCCTCGGTGGAGCTGTGTGGTGGGTGCATTGGTGGAGCTGTGTGGTGGTTGCATCAGTGTAGCGGTGTGGTGGGTGCATTGGTGGAGCTGTGTGGTGGGTGCCTCGGTGGAGCTGTGTAGGTGGAGCTGTGTGGTGGGTGCATCAGTGGAACTGTGTCGGTGGAGCTGTGTGGTGGGTGCATCGGTGGAGCTGTGTCAGTGGAGCTGGGTGGTGGGTGCGTCTGTGGAGCTGTATGGTGGCTGCATCAGTGGAGCTGTGTGGTGGGTGCATCAGTGGAGCTGTGTGGTGAGTGCATCAGTGGAGCTGTGTGGTGGGTGCATCGGTGGAGCTGTGTGGTGGGTGCCTCGGTGGAGCTGTGTGGTGGGTGCATCGGTGGAGCTGTGTGGTGGGTGCATCGGTGGAGCTGTGTAGGTGGAGCTGTGTGGTGGGTGCATCGGTGGAGCTGTGTGGTGGGTGCATTGGTGGAGCTGTGCGGTGGGTGCATCGGTGGAGCTGTGTGGTGGGTGCATCAATGGAGCTGTGTAGGTGGAGCTGTGTGGTGGGTGCATCGGTGGAGCTGTGTGGTGGGTGCATTGGTGGAGCTGTGTGGTGGGTGTATCGGTGGAGCTGTGTGGTGTGTGCCTCGGTGGAGCTCTGTGGTGGGTGCATCGGTGAAGCTGTGTGGTGAGTGCATCGGTGGAGCTTAGTAGGTGCATTGGTGGAGCTGTGTGGTGGGTGCATTGGTGGAGCTTAGTTGAAGCATCGGTGGAGCTGTGTGGTGGGTGCATCGGTGGAGCTGGGTGGTGGGTGCATCGGTGGAGCTGGGTGGTGGGTGCATCGGTGAAGCTGTGTGGTTGGTGCATCGGTGGAGCTTAGTGGGTGCATTGGTGGAGCTGTGTGGTGGGTGCATTGGTGGAGCTTAGTTGGAGCATCGTGGAGCTGTGTGGTGGGTGCATCGGTGGAGCTGGATGGTGGGTGCATCAGTGGAGCTGGGTGGTGGGTGCATCAGTGGAGCTGGGTGGTGGGTGCATCAGTGGAGCTGGGTGGTGGGTGCATCTGTGGAGCTGTGTGGTGGGTGCATCGGTGGAGCTGGGTGGTGAGTGCATCTGAGGAGCTGTGTGGTGGGTGCATCTGTGGAGCTGTGTGGTGGGTGCATCTGTGGAGCTGGGTGGTGGGTGCATCTGTGGAGCTGTGTGGTGGGTGCATCTGTGAAGCTGTGTGGTGGGTGCATCTGTGAAGCTGTGTGGTGGGTGCATCGGTGGAGCTGTGTGCTGGGTGCATCGGTGGAGCTGTGTCGGTGGAGCTGTGTGGTGGCTGCATCGCTGGAGCTGTGTGGTGGGTGCATCGGTGGAGCTGTGTGGTGGGTGCATCGTGGAGCTGTGTGGTGGGTGCCTCGCTGGAGCTGTGTGGTGGGTGCCTCGGTGGAGCTGTGTGGTGGGTGCATCGGTGGAGCTGTGTGGTGGGTGCTTTGGTGGAGCTGTGTGGCTGGTGCTTCTGTGGAGCTGTGTGGTGGGTGCTTCGGTGGAGCTGTGTGGTGGGTTCATCTGTGGAGCTGTGTGGTGGGTGCCTCGGTGGAGCTGTGTGGTGGGTGCCTCGGTGGAGCTGTGTGGTGGGTGCATAGGTGGAGCTGTGTGGTGGGTGCATCGGTGGAGCTGTGTGGTAGGTGCCTTGGTGGAGCTGTGTGGTGGGTGCCTCGGGAGCTGTGTGGTGGGTGCATCGGTGGAGCTGTGTGGTGGGGGCATCTGTGGAGCTCTGTGGTGGGTGCATCGGTGGAGCTGTGTCGGTGGAGCTGTGTGGTGGTTGCATCAGTGGAGCTGTGTGGTGGGTGCATCAGTGGAGCTGTGTCGGTGGAGCTGTGTGGTGGTTGCATCAGTGGAGCTGTGTGGTGGGTGCATCGGTGGAGCTGTGTGGTGGTTGCATCAGTGGAGCTGTGTGGTGGGTGCATCGGTGGAGCTGTGTCGGTGGAGCTGTGTGGTGGGTGCATCGGTGGAGCTGTGTGGTGGGTGCATCAGTGGAGCTGTGTGGTGGGTGCATCGGTGGAGCTGGGTGGTGGGTGCATCGGTGGAGCTGTGTAGGTAGAGCTGTGTGGTGGGTGCATCGGTGGAGCTGTGTGGTGGGTGCATTGGTGGAGCTGTGCGGTGGGTGCATCGGTGGAGCTGTGTGGTGGGTGCATCAATGGAGCTGTGTAGGTGGAGCTGTGTGGTGGGTGCATCGGTGGAGCTGTGTGGTGGGTGCATTGGTGGAGCTGTGTGGTGGGTGTATCGGTGGAGCTGTGTGGTGGGTGTATCGGTGGAGCTGTGTGGTGTGTGCCTTGGTGGAGCTCTGTGGTGGGTGCATCGGTGAAGCTGTGTGGTGAGTGCATCGGTGGAGCTTAGTGGGTGCATTGGTGGAGCTGTGTGGTAGGTGCATTGGTGGAGCTTAGTTGGAGCATC
The DNA here is from genome assembly GCF_964263255.1 of Lissotriton vulgaris. NCBI lineage: Eukaryota > Metazoa > Chordata > Amphibia > Caudata > Salamandridae > Lissotriton > Lissotriton vulgaris. Next base: position 234,957,698 of record NC_141689.1, read on the forward strand.
GTGGAGCTGTGTGGTGGGTGCATCGGTGGAGCTGGATGGTGGGTGCATCAGTGGAGCTGTGTGGTGGGTGCATCAGTGGAGCTGGGTGGTGGGTGCATCAGTGGAGCTGGGTGGTGGGTGCATCTGTGGAGCTGTGTGGTGGGTGCATCGGTGGAGCTGGGTGGTGAGTGCATCTGAGGAGCTGTGTGGTGGGTGCATCTGTGGAGCTGTGTGGTGGGTGCATCGGTGGAGCTGGGTGGTGAGTGCATCTGAGGAGCTGTGTGGTGGGTGCATCGGTGGAGCTGTGTGGTGGGTGCATCGGTGGAGCTGTGTGGTGGGTGCATCGGTGGAGCTGTGTGGTGGGTGCATCGGTGGAGCTGTGTGGTGGGTGCATCGTGGAGCTGTGTGGTGGGTGCCTCGCTGGAGCTGTGTGGTCGGTGCCTCGGTGGAGCTGTGTGGTGGGTGCATCGGTGGAGCTGTGTGGTGGGTGCTTTGGTGGAGCTGTGTGGCTGGTGCTTCGGTGGAGCTGTGTGGTGGGTGCTTCGGTGGAGCTGTGTGGTGGGTGCATCTGTGGAGCTGTGTGGTGGGTGCCTCCGTGGAGCTGTGTGGTGGGTGCCTCGGTGGAGCTGTGTGGTGGGTGCATAGGTGGAGCTGTGTGGTGGGTGCATCGGTGGAGCTTAGTTGGAGCATCGTGGAGCTGTGTGGTGGGTGCATCGGTGGAGCTGGATGGTGGGTGCATCAGTGGAGCTGTGTGGTGGGTGCATCAGTGGAGCTGGGTGGTGGGTGCATCAGTGGAGCTGGGTGGTGGGTGCATCTGTGGAGCTGTGTGGTGGGTGCATCGGTGGAGCAGGGTGGTGAGTGCATCTGAGGAGCTGTGTGGTGGGTGCATCTGTGGAGCTGTGTGGTGGGTGCATCTGTGGAGCTGGGTGGTGGGTGCATCTGTGGAGCTGTGTGGTGGGTGCATCTGTGAAGCTGTGTGGTGGGTGCATCGATGGAGCTGTGTGCTGGGTGCATCGGTGGAGCTGTGTCGGTGGAGCTGTGTGGTGGCTGCATCGCTGGAGCTGTGTGGTGGGTGCATCGGTGGAGCTGTGTGGTGGGTGCATCGTGGAGCTGTGTGGTGGGTGCCTCGCTGGAGCTGTGTGGTCGGTGCCTCGGTGGAGCTGTGTGGTGGGTGCATCGGTGGAGCTGTGTGGTGGGTGCTTTGGTGGAGCTGTGTGGCTGGTGCTTCGGTGGAGCTGTGTGGTGGGTGCTTCGGTGGAGCTGTGTGGTGGGTGCATCTGTGGAGCTGTGTGGTGGGTGCCTCCGTGGAGCTGTGTGGTGGGTGCCTCGGTGGAGCTGTGTGGTGGGTGCATAGGTGGAGCTGTGTGGTGGGTGCATCGGTGGAGCTGTGTGGTAGGTGCCTTGGTGGAGCTGTGTGGTGGGTGCCTCGGGAGCTGTGTGGTGGGTGCATCGGTGGAGCTGTGTGGTGGGGGCATCTGTGGAGCTCTGTGGTGGGTGCATCGGTGGAGCTGTGTCGGTGGAGCTGTGTGGTGGTTGCATCAGTGGAGCTGTGTGGTGGGTGCATCGGTGGAGCTGTGTCGGTGGAGCTGTGTGGTGGTTGCATCAGTGGAGCTGTGTGGTGGGTGCATCGGTGGAGCTGTGTGGTGGTTGCATCAGTGGAGCTGTGTGGTGGGTGCATCGGTGGAGCTGTGTGGTCGGGTGCATCAGTGGAGCTGTGTGGTGGGTGCATCGGTGGAGCTGGGTGGTGGGTGCATCTGTGGAGCTGTGTGGTGGGTGCATCCGTGGAGCTGTATGGTGGGTGCATCGGTGGAGCTGTATGGTGTGTGCCTCGGTGGAGCTGTGTGGTGGGTGCCTCGGTGGAGCTGTGTGGTGGGTGCATCGGTGGAGCTGTGTGGTGGGTGCATTGGTGGAGCTGTGTCGGTGGAGCTATGTGGTGGCTGCATCGCTGGAGCTGTGTGGTGGGTGCATCGTGAAGCTGTGTGGTGGGTGCCTCGGTGGAGCTGGCTGGTGGGTGCCTCGGTGGAGCTGTGTGGTGGGTAGGTCGTTGGAGCTGTGTGGTGGGTGCCTCGGTGGAGCTGTGTGGTGGGTGCATCGGTGGAGCTGTGTGGTGGGTGCATCGGTGGAGCTGTGTGGTGGGTGCATCGGTGGAGCTGTGTGGTGGGTGCATCGGTGGAGCTGTGTGGTGGGTGCCTCGGTGGAGCTGTATGGTGGGTGCCTCGGTGGAGCTGTGTGGTGGGTGCATCGGTGGAGCTGTGTGGTGGGTGCATCGGTGGAGCTGTGTGGTGGGTGCCTCGGTGGAGCTGTGTGGTGGGTGTATCGGTGGAGCTATGTGGTGGGTGCATTGGTGGAGCTGTGTCGGTGGAGCTGTGTGGTGGCTGCATCGCTGGAGCTGTGTGGTGGGTGCATGGGTGAAGATGTGTGGTGGGTGCATCGGTGGAGCTGTGTGGTGGGTGCATCGGTGGAGCTGTGTGGTGGGTGCTCCGGTGGAGCTGTGTGGTGGGTGCACATGTGGAGCTGTGTGGTGGGTGCCTCTGTGGAGCTGTGTGGTGGGTGCATCTGTTGAGCTGTGTGGTGGGTGCCTCGGTGGAGCTGTGTGGTGGGTACATAGGTGGAGCTGTGTGGTGGGTGTATCGGTGGAGCTGTGCCTCAGTGGAGCTGTGCGGTGTGTGCCTCGGTGGAGCTGTGTGGTGGGTGCCTCGGTGGAGCTGTGTGGTGGGTGCATCGGTGGAGCTGTGTGGTGGGTGCCTCGGTGGAGCTGTGTGGTGGGTACATAGGTGGAGCTGTGTGGTGGGTGTATCGGTGGAGCTGTGCCTCAGTGGAGCTGTGCGGTGTGTGCCTCGGTGGAGCTGTGTGGTGGGTGCATCGGTGGAGCTGTGTGGTGGGTGCATTGGTGGAGCTGTGTCGGTGGAGCTATGTGGTGGCTGCATCGCTGGTGCTGTGTGGTGGGTGCATCGTGAAGCTGTGTGGTGGGTGCCTCGGTGGAGCTGGCTGGTGGGTGCCTCGGTGGAGCTGTGTGGTGGGTAGCTCGGTGGAGCTGTGTGGTGGGTGCCTCGGTGGAGCTGTGTGGTGGGTGCATCGGTGGAGCTGTGTGGTGGGTGCATCGGTGGAGCTGTGTGGTGGGTGCATCGGTGGAGCTGTGTGGTGGGTGCATCGGTGAAGCTGTGTGGTGGGTGCATCGGTGGAGCTGTATGGTGGGTGCCTCGATGGAGCTGTATGGTGGGTGCCTCGGTGGAGCTGTGTGGTGGGTGCATCAGTGGAGCTGTGTGGTGGGTGCCTCAGTGGAGCTGTGTGGTGGGTGCATCGGTGGAGCTATGTGGTGGGTGCATTGGTGGAGCTGTGTCGGTGGAGCTGTGTGGTGGCTGCATCGCTGGAGCTGTGTGGTGGGTGCATGGGTGAAGATGTGTGGTGGGTGCATCGGTGGAGCTGTGTGGTGGGTGCATCGGTGGAGCTGTGTGGTGGGTGCTTCGGTGGAGCTGTGTGGTGGGTGCACATGTGGAGCTGTGTGGTGGGTGCCTCTGTGGAACTGTGTGGTGGGTGCATCTGTTGAGCTGTGTGGTGGGTGCCTCGGTGGAGCTGTGTGGTGGGTACATAGGTGGAGCTGTGTGGTGGGTGTATCGGTGGAGCTGTGCCTCAGTGGAGCTGTGTGGTGGGTGCCTCGGTGGAGCTGTGTGGTGGGTGCATCAGTGGAGCTGCGTGGTGGGGTCATCTGTGGAGCTCTGTGGTGGGTGCATCGGTGGAGCTGTGTCGGTAGAGCTGTGTGGTGGGTGCATCAGTGGAGCTGTGTGGTGGGTGCATCGGTGGAGCTGTGTCGGTGGAGCTGTGTGGTGGTTGCATCAGTGGAGCTGTGTGGTGGGTTCATCGGTGGAGCTGTGTCGGTGGAGATGTGTGGTGGGTGCATCGGTGGAGCTGGGTGGTGGGTGCATCAGTGGAGCTGTGTGGTGGGTGCCTCGCTGGAGCTGTGTGGTGGGTGCCTCGGTGGAGCTGTGTGGTGGGTGCATCGGTGGAGCTGTGTGGTGGGTGCTTTGGTGGAGCTGTGTGGCTGGTGCTTCTGTGGAGCTGTGTGGTGGGTGCTTCGGTGGAGCTGTGTGGTGGGTTCATCTGTGGAGCTGTGTGGTGGGTGCCTCGGTGGAGCTGTGTGGTGGGTGCCTCGGTGGAGCTGTGTGGTGGGTGCATAGGTGGAGCTGTGTGGTGGGTGCATCGGTGGAGCTGTGTGGTAGGTGCCTTGGTGGAGCTGTGTGGTGGGTGCCTCGGGAGCTGTGTGGTGGGTGCATCGGTGGAGCTGTGTGGTGGGTGCATCGGTGGAGCTGTGTCGGTGGAGCTGTGTGGTGGTTGCATCAGTGGAGCTGTGTGGTGGGTGCATCGGTGGAGCTGTGTGGTGGTTGCATCAGTGGAGCTGTGTGGTGGGTGCATCGGTGGAGCTGTGTCGGTGGAGCTGTGTGGTGGGTGCATCGGTGGAGCTGTGTGGTGGGTGCATCAGTGGAGCTGTGTGGTGGGTGCATCGGTGGAGCTGGGTGGTGGGTCCATCGGTGGAGCTGTGTAGGTGGAGCTGTGTGGTGGGTGCATCGGTGGAGCTGTGTGGTGGGTGCATTGGTGGAGCTGTGCGGTGGGTGCATCGGTGGAGCTGTGTGGTGGGTGCATCAATGGAGCTGTGTAGGTGGAGCTGTGTGGTGGGTGCATCGGTGGAGCTGTGTGGTGGGTGCATTGGTGGAGCTGTGTGGTGGGTGTATCGGTGGAGCTGTGTGGTGGGTGTATCGGTGGAGCTGTGTGGTGTGTGCCTTGGTGGAGCTCTGTGGTGGGTGCATCGGTGAAGCTGTGTGGTGAGTGCATCGGTGGAGCTTAGTGGGTGCATTGGTGGAGCTGTGTGGTAGGTGCATTGGTGGAGCTTAGTTGGAGCATCGTGGAGCTGTGTGGTGGGTGCATCGGTGGAGCTGGATGGTGGGTGCATCAGTGGAGCTGTGTGGTGGGTGCATCAGTGGAGCTGGGTGGTGGGTGCATCAGTGGAGCTGGGTGGTGGGTGCATCTGTGGAGCTGTGTGGTGGGTGCATCGGTGGAGCTGGGTGGTGAGTGCATCTGAGGAGCTGTGTGGTGGGTGCATCTGTGGAGCTGTGTGGTGGGTGCATCTGTGGAGCTGGGTGGTGGGTGCATCTGTGGAGCTGTGTGGTGGGTGCATCTGTGAAGCTGTGTGGTGGGTGCATCGGTGGAGCTGTGTGCTGGGTGCATCGGTGGAGCTGTGTCGGTGGAGCTGTGTGGTGGCTGCATCGCTGGAGCTGTGTGGTGGGTGCATCGGTGGAGCTGTGTGGTGGGTGCATCGTGGAGCTGTGTGGTGGGTGCCTCGCTGGAGCTGTGTGGTCGGTGCCTCGGTGGAGCTGTGTGGTGGGTGCATCGGTGGAGCTGTGTGGTGGGTGCTTTGGTGGAGCTGTGGGGCTGGTGCTTCGGTGGAGCTGTGTGGTGGGTGCTTCGGTGGAGCTGTGTGGTGGGTGCATCTGTAGAGCTGTGTGGTGGGTGCCTCCGTGGAGCTGTGTGGTGGGTGCCTCTGTGGAGCTGTGTGGTGGGTGCATAGGTGGAGCTGTGTGGTGGGTGCATCGGTGGAGCTTAGTTGGAGCATCGTGGAGCTGTGTGGTGGGTGCATCGGTGGAGCTGGATGGTGGGTGCATCAGTGGAGCTGGATGGTGGGTGCATCAGTGGAGCTGTGTGGTGGGTGCATCAGTGGAGCTGGGTGGTGGGTGCATCAGTGGAGCTGGGTGGTGGGTGCATCTGTGGAGCTGTGTGGTGGGTGCATCGGTGGAGCTGGGTGGTGTGTGCATCTGAGGAGCTGTGTGGTGGGTGCATCTGTGGAGCTGTGTGGTGGGTGCATCTGTGGAGCTGGGTGGTGGGTGCATCTGTGGAGCTGTGTGGTGGGTGCATCTGTGAAGCTGTGTGGTGGGTGCATCGGTGGAGCTGTGTGCTGGGTGCATCGGTGGAGCTGTGTCGGTGGAGCTGTGTGGTGGCTGCATCGCTGGAGCTGTGTGGTGGGTGCATCGGTGGAGCTGTGTGGTGGGTGCATCGTGGAGCTGTGTGGTGGGTGCCTCGCTGGAGCTGTGTGGTCGGTGCCTCGGTGGAGCTGTGTGGTGGGTGCATCGGTGGAGCTGTGTGGTGGGTGCTTTGGTGGAGCTGTGTGGCTGGTGCTTCGGTGGAGCTGTGTGGTGGGTGCTTCGGTGGAGCTGTGTGGTGGGTGCATCTGTGGAGCTGTGTGGTGGGTGCCTCCGTGGAGCTGTGTGGTGGGTGCCTCGGTGGAGCTGTGTGGTGGGTGCATAGGTGGAGCTGTGTGGTGGGTGCATCGGTGGAGCTGTGTGGTAGGTGCCTTGGTGGAGCTGTGTGGTGGGTGCCTCGGGAGCTGTGTGGTGGGTGCATCGGTGGAGCTGTGTGGTGGGGGCATCTGTGGAGCTCTGTGGTGGGTGCATCGGTGGAGCTGTGTCGGTGGAGCTGTGTGGTGGTTGCATCAGTGGAGCTGTGTGGTGGGTGCATCGGTGGAGCTGTGTCGGTGGAGCTGTGTGGTGGTTGCATCAGTGGAGCTGTGTGGTGGGTGCATCGGTGGAGCTGTGTGGTGGGTGCATCGGTGGAGCTGTGTGGTGGTTGCATCAGTGGAGCTGTGTGGTGGGTGCATCGGTGGAGCTGTGTCGGTGGAGCTGTGTGGTGGGTGCATCGGTGGAGCTGTGTGGTCGGGTGCATCAGTGGAGCTGTGTGGTGGGTGCATCGGTGGAGCTGGGTGGTGGGTGCATCTGTGGAGCTGTGTGGTGGGTGCATCCGTGGAGCTGTATGGTGGGTGCATCGGTGGAGCTGTATGGTGTGTGCCTCGGTGGAGCTGTGTGGTGGGTGCCTCGGTGGAGCTGTGTGGTGGGTGCATCGGTGGAGCTGTGTGGTGGGTGCATTGGTGGAGCTGTGTCGGTGGAGCTATGTGGTGGCTGCATCGCTGGAGCTGTGTGGTGGGTGCATCGTGAAGCTGTGTGGTGGGTGCCTCGGTGGAGCTGGCTGGTGGGTGCCTCGGTGGAGCTGTGTGGTGGGTAGCTCGTTGGAGCTGTGTGGTGGGTGCCTCGGTGGAGCTGTGTGGTGGGTGCATCGGTGGAGCTGTGTGGTGGGTGCATCGGTGGAGCTGTGTGGTGGGTGCATCGGTGGAGCTGTGTGGTGGGTGCATCGGTGAAGCTGTGTGGTGGGTGCCTCGGTGGAGCTGTATGGTGGGTGCCTCGGTGGAGCTGTGTGGTGGGTGCATCGGTGGGGCTGTGTGGTGGGTGCATCGGTGGAGCTGTGTGGTGGGTGCCTCGGTGGAGCTGTGTGGTGGGTGTATCGGTGGAGCTATGTGGTGGGTGCATTGGTGGAGCTGTGTCGGTGGAGCTGTGTGGTGGCTGCATCGCTGGAGCTGTGTGGTGGGTGCATGGGTGAAGATGTGTGGTGGGTGCATCGGTGGAGCTGTGTGGTGGGTGCATCGGTGGAGCTGTGTGGTGGGTGCTCCGGTGGAGCTGTGTGGTGGGTGCACATGTGGAGCTGTGTGGTGGGTGCCTCTGTGGATGTCATGCACGCACCTGTTATGTCTCGGAAGTGCCCTGGATCCACGCTGCTATTCACCCTGCTTTCCCCTTGTCACCCTCCGGGTGCCAGGAAGTAACGCTAACACCCAGAAAATAACTAAGAGGAACACAGGGGAACAAAACAAGGGTAGGAAGGGGAGAAATAGACAGACACTCCACAGTCTTCGTCCACACTGGGGTATAGGGGGTCTTCGGTATGACACTGCAGAAATATAAGAAACAATCATGAGAAGAAACCCCACCCTGTGCAGTCCCTGTAATATATGTGTTAAGTGTCGTTATGTACCTTATGGAAAGTGTAAGGCCCCAACGAATCCAAAGGAACACAAATATTACGACAGGAATACTAGTGAAAACTGGAACGGACTGTGTACTGAATGTCTGTACCCCTGCACACCTTCTCGGTGCGCCTCAATATATACGATGTACCCACATTAGGGTTAACCAGCACTCTAGGCAATGTGCCTGAAACATAAACGTGAACCTCCAAGCCTAGAGGCAAATTCTCGGAAACAACTTAAAGATACCACCGCAACCGCGGTAAACGATATACAAACGGAATAACGCACAACAAAGTAACTCTTCCCAAAGCAAGCCGCTAAACGGAAGAACGGAAGCACCTACGATATTTTGCACGCCAACCTTCTCCTAGCTCCTCGGACGCCGATGTGAACCCGGAACGGAATAACACACACTAACTGAACGCGAAGCACTTCCTGTAGGTCGGGGCGGGCTTATCACTCGAACACTACTCAATAGCGCATGCGTGGTGTTAACGCATGCGCACTTGTGTCTCTGACGCTCTTTGCCAATAATAACCTGTCTGAACAACGAAACGCACTCTAGTTAGTCTTGCCGATCGTACTGCAGGCATGACAGTGGAGCTGTGTGGTGGGTGCATCTGTTGAGCTGTGTGGTGGGTGCCTCGGTGGAGCTGTGTGGTGGGTACATAGGTGGAGCTGTGTGGTGGGTGTATCGGTGGAGCTGTGCCTCAGTGGAGCTGTGCGGTGTGTGCCTCGGTGGAGCTGTGTGGTGGGTGCCTCGGTGGAGCTGTGTGGTGGGTGCATCGGTGGAGCTGTGTGGTGGGTGCATCGGTGGAGCTGTGTCGGTGGAGCTGTGTGGTGGTTGCATCAGTGGAGCTGTGTGGTGGGTGCATCGGTGGAGCTGTGTGGTGGTTGCATCAGTGGAGCTGTGTGGTGGGTGCATCGGTGGAGCTGTGTCGGTGGAGCTGTGTGGTGGGTGCATCGGTGGAGCTGTGTGGTGGGTGCATCAGTGGAGCTGTGTGGTGGGTGCATCGGTGGAGCTGGGTGGTGGGTCCATCGGTGGAGCTGTGTAGGTGGAGCTGTGTGGTGGGTGCATCGGTGGAGCTGTGTGGTGGGTGCATTGGTGGAGCTGTGCGGTGGGTGCATCGGTGGAGCTGTGTGGTGGGTGCATCAATGGAGCTGTGTAGGTGGAGCTGTGTGGTGGGTGCATCGGTGGAGCTGTGTGGTGGGTGCATTGGTGGAGCTGTGTGGTGGGTGTATCGGTGGAGCTGTGTGGTGGGTGTATCGGTGGAGCTGTGTGGTGTGTGCCTTGGTGGAGCTCTGTGGTGGGTGCATCGGTGAAGCTGTGTGGTGAGTGCATCGGTGGAGCTTAGTGGGTGCATTGGTGGAGCTGTGTGGTAGGTGCATTGGTGGAGCTTAGTTGGAGCATCGTGGAGCTGTGTGGTGGGTGCATCGGTGGAGCTGGATGGTGGGTGCATCAGTGGAGCTGTGTGGTGGGTGCATCAGTGGAGCTGGGTGGTGGGTGCATCAGTGGAGCTGGGTGGTGGGTGCATCTGTGGAGCTGTGTGGTGGGTGCATCGGTGGAGCTGGGTGGTGAGTGCATCTGAGGAGCTGTGTGGTGGGTGCATCTGTGGAGCTGTGTGGTGGGTGCATCTGTGGAGCTGGGTGGTGGGTGCATCTGTGGAGCTGTGTGGTGGGTGCATCTGTGAAGCTGTGTGGTGGGTGCATCGGTGGAGCTGTGTGCTGGGTGCATCGGTGGAGCTGTGTCGGTGGAGCTGTGTGGTGGCTGCATCGCTGGAGCTGTGTGGTGGGTGCATCGGTGGAGCTGTGTGGTGGGTGCATCGTGGAGCTGTGTGGTGGGTGCCTCGCTGGAGCTGTGTGGTCGGTGCCTCGGTGGAGCTGTGTGGTGGGTGCATCGGTGGAGCTGTGTGGTGGGTGCTTTGGTGGAGCTGTGGGGCTGGTGCTTCGGTGGAGCTGTGTGGTGGGTGCTTCGGTGGAGCTGTGTGGTGGGTGCATCTGTAGAGCTGTGTGGTGGGTGCCTCCGTGGAGCTGTGTGGTGGGTGCCTCTGTGGAGCTGTGTGGTGGGTGCATAGGTGGAGCTGTGTGGTGGGTGCATCGGTGGAGCTTAGTTGGAGCATCGTGGAGCTGTGTGGTGGGTGCATCGGTGGAGCTGGATGGTGGGTGCATCAGTGGAGCTGGATGGTGGGTGCATCAGTGGAGCTGTGTGGTGGGTGCATCAGTGGAGCTGGGTGGTGGGTGCATCAGTGGAGCTGGGTGGTGGGTGCATCTGTGGAGCTGTGTGGTGGGTGCATCGGTGGAGCTGGGTGGTGTGTGCATCTGAGGAGCTGTGTGGTGGGTGCATCTGTGGAGCTGTGTGGTGGGTGCATCTGTGGAGCTGGGTGGTGGGTGCATCTGTGGAGCTGTGTGGTGGGTGCATCTGTGAAGCTGTGTGGTGGGTGCATCGGTGGAGCTGTGTGCTGGGTGCATCGGTGGAGCTGTGTCGGTGGAGCTGTGTGGTGGCTGCATCGCTGGAGCTGTGTGGTGGGTGCATCGGTGGAGCTGTGTGGTGGGTGCATCGTGGAGCTGTGTGGTGGGTGCCTCGCTGGAGCTGTGTGGTCGGTGCCTCGGTGGAGCTGTGTGGTGGGTGCATCGGTGGAGCTGTGTGGTGGGTGCTTTGGTGGAGCTGTGTGGCTGGTGCTTCGGTGGAGCTGTGTGGTGGGTGCTTCGGTGGAGCTGTGTGGTGGGTGCATCTGTGGAGCTGTGTGGTGGGTGCCTCCGTGGAGCTGTGTGGTGGGTGCCTCGGTGGAGCTGTGTGGTGGGTGCATAGGTGGAGCTGTGTGGTGGGTGCATCGGTGGAGCTGTGTGGTAGGTGCCTTGGTGGAGCTGTGTGGTGGGTGCCTCGGGAGCTGTGTGGTGGGTGCATCGGTGGAGCTGTGTGGTGGGGGCATCTGTGGAGCTCTGTGGTGGGTGCATCGGTGGAGCTGTGTCGGTGGAGCTGTGTGGTGGTTGCATCAGTGGAGCTGTGTGGTGGGTGCATCGGTGGAGCTGTGTCGGTGGAGCTGTGTGGTGGTTGCATCAGTGGAGCTGTGTGGTGGGTGCATCGGTGGAGCTGTGTGGTGGGTGCATCGGTGGAGCTGTGTGGTGGTTGCATCAGTGGAGCTGTGTGGTGGGTGCATCGGTGGAGCTGTGTCGGTGGAGCTGTGTGGTGGGTGCATCGGTGGAGCTGTGTGGTCGGGTGCATCAGTGGAGCTGTGTGGTGGGTGCATCGGTGGAGCTGGGTGGTGGGTGCATCTGTGGAGCTGTGTGGTGGGTGCATCCGTGGAGCTGTATGGTGGGTGCATCGGTGGAGCTGTATGGTGTGTGCCTCGGTGGAGCTGTGTGGTGGGTGCCTCGGTGGAGCTGTGTGGTGGGTGCATCGGTGGAGCTGTGTGGTGGGTGCATTGGTGGAGCTGTGTCGGTGGAGCTATGTGGTGGCTGCATCGCTGGAGCTGTGTGGTGGGTGCATCGTGAAGCTGTGTGGTGGGTGCCTCGGTGGAGCTGGCTGGTGGGTGCCTCGGTGGAGCTGTGTGGTGGGTAGCTCGTTGGAGCTGTGTGGTGGGTGCCTCGGTGGAGCTGTGTGGTGGGTGCATCGGTGGAGCTGTGTGGTGGGTGCATCGGTGGAGCTGTGTGGTGGGTGCATCGGTGGAGCTGTGTGGTGGGTGCATCGGTGAAGCTGTGTGGTGGGTGCCTCGGTGGAGCTGTATGGTGGGTGCCTCGGTGGAGCTGTGTGGTGGGTGCATCGGTGGGGCTGTGTGGTGGGTGCATCGGTGGAGCTGTGTGGTGGGTGCCTCGGTGGAGCTGTGTGGTGGGTGTATCGGTGGAGCTATGTGGTGGGTGCATTGGTGGAGCTGTGTCGGTGGAGCTGTGTGGTGGCTGCATCGCTGGAGCTGTGTGGTGGGTGCATGGGTGAAGATGTGTGGTGGGTGCATCGGTGGAGCTGTGTGGTGGGTGCATCGGTGGAGCTGTGTGGTGGGTGCTCCGGTGGAGCTGTGTGGTGGGTGCACATGTGGAGCTGTGTGGTGGGTGCCTCTGTGGATGTCATGCACGCACCTGTTATGTCTCGGAAGTGCCCTGGATCCACGCTGCTATTCACCCTGCTTTCCCCTTGTCACCCTCCGGGTGCCAGGAAGTAACGCTAACACCCAGAAAATAACTAAGAGGAACACAGGGGAACAAAACAAGGGTAGGAAGGGGAGAAATAGACAGACACTCCACAGTCTTCGTCCACACTGGGGTATAGGGGGTCTTCGGTATGACACTGCAGAAATATAAGAAACAATCATGAGAAGAAACCCCACCCTGTGCAGTCCCTGTAATATATGTGTTAAGTGTCGTTATGTACCTTATGGAAAGTGTAAGGCCCCAACGAATCCAAAGGAACACAAATATTACGACAGGAATACTAGTGAAAACTGGAACGGACTGTGTACTGAATGTCTGTACCCCTGCACACCTTCTCGGTGCGCCTCAATATATACGATGTACCCACATTAGGGTTAACCAGCACTCTAGGCAATGTGCCTGAAACATAAACGTGAACCTCCAAGCCTAGAGGCAAATTCTCGGAAACAACTTAAAGATACCACCGCAACCGCGGTAAACGATATACAAACGGAATAACGCACAACAAAGTAACTCTTCCCAAAGCAAGCCGCTAAACGGAAGAACGGAAGCACCTACGATATTTTGCACGCCAACCTTCTCCTAGCTCCTCGGACGCCGATGTGAACCCGGAACGGAATAACACACACTAACTGAACGCGAAGCACTTCCTGTAGGTCGGGGCGGGCTTATCACTCGAACACTACTCAATAGCGCATGCGTGGTGTTAACGCATGCGCACTTGTGTCTCTGACGCTCTTTGCCAATAATAACCTGTCTGAACAACGAAACGCACTCTAGTTAGTCTTGCCGATCGTACTGCAGGCATGACAGTGGAGCTGTGTGGTGGGTGCATCTGTTGAGCTGTGTGGTGGGTGCCTCGGTGGAGCTGTGTGGTGGGTACATAGGTGGAGCTGTGTGGTGGGTGTATCGGTGGAGCTGTGCCTCAGTGGAGCTGTGCGGTGTGTGCCTCGGTGGAGCTGTGTGGTGGGTGCCTCGGTGGAGCTGTGTGGTGGGTGCATCGGTGGAGCTGTGTGGTGGGTGCATTGGTGGAGCTGTGTCGGTGGAGCTATGTGGTGGCTGCATCGCTGGAGCTGTGTGGTGGGTGCATCGTGAAGCTGTGTGGTGGGTGCCTCGGTGGAGCTGGCTGGTGGGTGCCTCGGTGGAGCTGTGTGGTGGGTAGCTCGGTGGAGCTGTGTGGTGGGTGCCTCGGTGGAGCTGTGTGGTGGGTGCATCGGTGGAGCTGTGTGGTGGGTGCATCGGTGGAGCTGTGTGGTGGGTGCATCGGTGGAGCTGTGTGGTGTGTATCGGTGGAGCTGTGTGGTGGGTGCATCGGTGGAGCTGTGTGGTGGGTGCATCAGTGAAGCTGTGTGGTGGGTGCCTCGGTGGATCTGTATGGTGGGTGCCTCGGTGGAGCTGTGTGGTGGGTGCATCGGTGGAGCTGTGTGGCGGGTGCATCGGTGGAGCTGTGTGGTGGGTGCCTCGGTGGAGCTGTGTGGTGGGTGTATCGGTGGAGCTATGTGGTGGGTGCATTGGTGGAGCTGTGTCGGTGGAGCTGTGTGGTGGCTGCATCGCTGGAGCTGTGTGGTGGGTGCATGGGTGAAGATGTGTGGTGGGTGCATCGGTGGAGCTGTGTGGTGGGTGCATCGGTGGAGCTGTGTGGTGGGTGCTCCGGTGGAGCTGTGTGGTGGGTGCACATGTGGAGCTGTGTGGTGGGTGCCTCTGTGGAGCGGTGTGGTGGGTGCATCTGTTGAGCTGTGTGGTGGGTGCCTCGGTGGAGCTGTGTGGTGGGTACATAGGTGGAGCTGTGTGGTGGGTGTATCGGTGGAGCTGTGCCTCAGTGGAGCTGTGCGGTGTGTGCCTCGGTGGAGCTGTGTGGTGGGTGCATCGGTGGAGCTGTGTGGTGGGTGCATTGGTGGAGCTGTGTCGGTGGAGCTATGTGATGGCTGCATCGCTGGTGCTGTGTGGTGGGTGCATCGTGAAGCTGTGTGGTGGGTGCCTCCGTGGAGCTGGCTGGTGGGTGCCTCGGTGGAGCTGTGTGGTGGGTAGCTCGGTGGAGCTGTGTGGTGGGTGCCTCGGTGGAGCTGTGTGGTGGGTGCATCGGTGGAGCTGTGTGGTGGGTGCATCGGTGGAGCTGTGTGGTGGGTGCATCGGTGGAGCTGTGTGGTGGGTGCATCGGTGAAGCTGTGTGGTGGGTGCATCGGTGGAGCTGTATGGTGGGTGCCTCGATGGAGCTGTATGGTGGGTGCCTCGGTGGAGCTGTGTGGTGGGTGCATCAGTGGAGCTGTGTGGTGGGTGCCTCAGTGGAGCTGTGTGTGGGTGCATCGGTGGAGCTATGTGGTGGGTGCATTGGTGGAGCTGTGTCGGTGGAGCTGTGTGGTGGCTGCATCGCTGGAGCTGTGTGGTGGGTGCATGGGTGAAGATGTGTGGTGGGTGCATCGGTGGAGCTGTGTGGTGGGTGCATCGGTGGAGCTGTGTGGTGGGTGCTTCGGTGGAGCTGTGTGGTGGGTGCACATGTGGAGCTGTGTGGTGGGTGCCTCTGTGGAACTGTGTGGTGGGTGCATCTGTTGAGCTGTGTGGTGGGTGCCTCGGTGGAGCTGTGTGGTGGGTACATAGGTGGAGCTGTGTGGTGGGTGTATCGGTGGAGCTGAGCCTCAGTGGAGCTGTGTGGTGGGTGCCTCGGTGGAGCTGTGTGGTGGGTGCATCAGTGGAGCTGCGTGGTGGGGTCATCTGTGGAGCTCTGTGGTGGGTGCATCGGTGGAGCTGTGTCGGTAGAGCTGTGTGGTGGGTGCATCAGTGGAGCTGTGTGGTGGGTGCATCGGTGGAGCTGTGTCGGTGGAGCTGTGTGGTGGTTGCATCAGTGGAGCTGTGTGGTGGGTTCATCGGTGGAGCTGTGTCGGTGGAGATGTGTGGTGGGTGCATCGGTGGAGCTGGGTGGTGGGTGCATCAGTGGAGCTGTGTGGTGGGTGCATCAGTGGAGCTGTGTGGTGGGTGCATCGGTGGAGCTGGGTGGTGGGTGCATCTGTGGAGCTGTGTGGTGGGTGCATCTGTGGAGCTGTGTGGTGGGTGCATCTGTGGAGCTGTGTGGTGGGTGCATCTGTGGAGCTGTGTGGTGGGTGCATCGGTGGAGCTGTGTGGTGGGTGCATCGGTGGAACTGTGTGGTGGGTGCATCGGTGGAGCTGGGTGTTGGGTGCATCAGTGGAGCTGTGTAGGTGGAGCTGTGTGGTGGGTGGCACTTTTTATAAATCATTAGTAAAAGAGATCAATGAAATTCAACTAAAACCCATATATAGCAGAAGAGGAGAAAGCTCTAGTAACGGGATTCAGGATGAATGTATTCCTTTGAAGCAAACCGCCAGCACGTGAAAGGTGTAAAATAGCAACAAGCATAAAACGAAAATGCCAGCAAAAGACTTTATAAAATTCTGTGTGGCCCTGATAAAATAATTAGAGCGTTTAAATATATCATGACCAACAACGGTTATTGTTTCAAGAGCAGCGTTCGAGATGGTTAGGCTGCAATATAAACAAGCCCTCGGCATTGCTGTGGTGGGAAGGGGGGCGGGGAGAGGCAAGAAGGGAAGAATAGGGGCCGGGAGCAGCAACCTTTGATGTGTGCAGTGAATAATTAGGGGAGGAGAAATGCCGGCTGGGGGAAGCTTGAGATGCCCGAGGAGGCTGGTGGCTTTGATGTGCACGCGCTTCGGGCACTGCAACAAATCGCCGAGTTGGTTAAACTCTGTTTAAGCCATAATATAGCTCGCCAGCTATGCGCAAGCGCATCAGCAGGCGAGCCCTAAGAAGGAAAATGAGAAAGACAACAGAATTATCTCTTTAGGTGACAAGAGAGAACAAATCTTCTCCTTACAAGACAAAAGAGAAGGAGATGGTAAGAATGTAGACACTGAACACCACGTTGAAAGTAAAGCAAAATACACCAATTGGCCAGACTTATGAAATTGTGAACCAACAAACGAAAAAGGGAAAGATATAACTACGCAAAGAAATATACACGAAGAAAGAAAGTGCTCCACAAGAGAAAATAAACAGAATCTTCAATAAAATTAAGAAGAAAGGTGAAAATTAACACCTAATAGGAGCACGAACAGAGGAAAACCTCAATTGCCAGTTAGAATATTTAATTATGAATGAAACCTTCAAAAAGGCGGTGAAAATCTGGCATAATAATAATCAAATCATCAATTAAAAGCGTTCCGTGCACAAAACATCAAATCTCATGAGTAATAACTATTATAATAATAATAACATTTCATGTAGCGTACGTCTACGCACAAGAAATTGTTAGAAGAAGTTAACATATGAAAACATGAAGCATCATGAAATTGAAAGTAACATAACTGAATTCAGAAAATAACACAATGCGGAAAGTAAGGAAAATAATAGGTACCTTGAAAACTGATGTTAGCAAATGAAATGTGAAACCGGTAATTTTAGCTAATGTAAATCTACTCACATCTAATACATGTAAATATATAGCGCTATGAAACTAAATTACATAGTATGAAACCGGTTGTTGGGACGGGAAGCCTCCTGCATGTCTCTGGAGAGAGTGCTTCCCCTGCCTTATGCTAATCTCCAGGCAAGTCACTCAAAAGCTACTGTATAGTTTCTAGATCCTACCTCAGTGAGCATGACAATCATACATGTCCACTGAGGGTCTCCCTGTTTACATGGATTGAGACCCTAGAGCTTGGCTCTGAGGTCGAGGGGGCATACCTAGAGCACCCCTATTTTTCAGAGAGTGGCTACTGCCCTCTCTATTAAGGCTGTGGTAGACTGACAGTGGTGGCAGCAATAAATCTATAGTCAGGAGGGGTGAGTCTAGGCACCCTCCTTATTTATTTATTTTATTTTATTTATGCGATTTTATATAGCGCGAACTTTACCCGAAGGTGTCAGAGCGCTTTACATAAGAACCAGTTGAAAAACATAAGGACTTAGGATTACATGCGTTACAAAAAGGAAACAAACAGAAAAAATTGCAAATGTACAAGATATAAAGTCACACAAGGAGGAGAGTCACATAGGAATGGTAGAGAGCACAGCGGGCTACTGCATATTCTAGTGATTAGAGTTATCTCTATATACATGGGGAGGGGATATGACTGGATATACTCTAAGAGTCACATAGGAATGGTAGATAGTACAAAGGTCTACTGCATATTCTAGTGATTAGAGTTATCTCTATATACATGGGGAGGGGATATGACTGGATATACTCTAAGAGTCACATAGGAATGGTAGATAGTACAAAGGTCTACTGCATATTCTAGTGATTAGAGTTATCTCTATATACATAGGGAAGGGATACACATCAATATACTCTAAGAGTCACATAGGAATGGTGGAGAGCACAACGGTCTACAGCATATACTAGTGATTAGAGTTATCTCTATATACATAGGGAAGGGATACACATGGATATACTCTAAGAGTCACATAGGAATGGTAGAGAGCACAGCGGACTACTGCATATACTAGTGGTTAGAGTTATCTCTATATACTTAGGGAAGGGATACACATGGATATACTCTAAGAGTCACATAGGAATGGTAGAGAGCACAACGGTTTACTGTATATACTTGTGATTAGAGTTGTCTCTATATACAGAAAAGCAGAGTTCCATTAAGTGGGGTTGGAGGGGTAATGCAGTCGGAGGGGGGATGTAGTCACAGCACCAGGGGAGGGACAGAGAAGGGCAGGAAAGTGAGACAAACGAGAGAGGGAAGCAGATAGTAACATTAAGACAGCGAGGAGTGTGTCAGAGGCAACAGGAGAGACAATAGAAAGGTCTCTAGGACAGAGAGGGGAGAGGTCAGAGGTCGCTAAAAAGGCGGAGGAGAAAGGTAGACGAATAAGCGAGTCATAAAAAGAAAAGAAAATGGCCGGGAGTGCAGAGGTCCAAGTCCGCCAGTCCAGGAGGAGTGCTGCAACAGCCAGCAAGTCCGGGGGGGAGAAGGGCAGTCCGCAGCAAAGTCACAGCCTCATCGTCCATGAGGAGCTGGGGCAGAGGAGTTTGATCCGGAGACCAGGGGTCGGGGAAGAAAGACCACGGGCGCCAAGACAGCGGTTCGCAGAACGGGAGGCAGTCCCGGGAGCAGGGGAGAACACGCCACAAAGCTGTCCCACATCATCTGGGGCCAAATGGAAGAGCCTCAGCAACGCCGACGCTGGATGGGCACAGTAGGAGGCACAGGAGGAGGGGACAGTAGGAGAGCTCAGCAGGCTATGCTTTGGCAGCCGCCGATCGCAAGCTTGAAAGTCTGCCCGGGGAGTCATTTGCACAGATGTCCCAAAGGCGCCGCCAATTTGGGGTCAGGCAAGCCCCGGGGCAGAGCAGACTGGAGCGCTTCTCTGAGGAGAGCAGCGTTAGTTGCGGTGGCGCCTGGCTCACCTCTAGTGCTGGTGTAAAATTGGAGGCCAAGGTCTTCAGGTGGCAACCACTGCTGGCACCACAGGATCCGGTGAACAAAGCCGCCATTTTAATCAGGAGCTCCTCCGTGGGTGAGAGGCTGAGCCAGCAGGTAGGAGAGAGGAGCAAGTGGTACAGGAGGTCTGCTGGAAAACAGGGTGTATGAGGTGTTGGAGGTGCGGGTTAACCCCAGGACAGGCCAGTGGTTTCTTCAGCTCCGCTGCAGCATAGGCAGAGGGGCAGCAGCTCGGGGTAACAGATGCAGATGCAGATGGGCACAGGAGACGCAGATGCAGCATATGTTGTGGGAGAGGCAGTAAGCGCAGGGCCCAGGTCATCAATTAGAGGCACCGATCGGCATTTACGGGTCACCTCCGGGTGCCATTTTGAAGTCAGGCAGGCGAGGGAGAACCGATTGCGGCGGGGTCGTCTCCGGTGTAAAGCCGTTACCGAGGCCCCGAGGTAGTGTTTCACTAGTGGCAGTTGCTGTGTCCCTCGGAATGCGTACTTTGGACATACCTCCTGCAGAGGGATGCAGCCATCGGCGCTCTCGGCAGGGCTCCGGTCGCCATTTTGGCCACCGCTGTCGTCTCTCCGCACCTCAAATCTACGCCGCTCCAGTGGCACCAGCAGCGATCTGAGCAGCCCCGCAGGTGCCCCATGCCTTCGGCTTCAGGTAGGGAGCATCAGCATCCCGGAGGGCTTCCTTCAGATGCTGGGATCCAAGCCGGAGCAGCGCGTGGACCGGGAGTTTGCCATGCCTGTGGGCCATTTGCCTTTGTCTGACTGATGTGTGTTTGAGAGCCCGTGGGTGTACAGGGGAAGAATGGGGATTTGAGCCAGTGTGAGGAATGCGAGCTGTTCTGCTGGACATCCCAGCTCCCCCGCGCCCCTCCCTATTTCCTTGGAAAGGCCTGGTGGGCTGGGGAAGACCCTCAGCTCTTATCTGGGGTTAGCTGCACTAACTGTGTGGAGAGGACCCTCCCCCACTGGTCAGGGCCTCCTGGGCTGGAGTTAATTAAAATTCCTCTCTACGGAGTTGCACAGCCCGATACAGAAAGGGACCTGGTACATGCTTGACCCATGCATTGAATACGCAGTGAATGGTTTCCTCTGATTGGATGAGCCTATCAATCAGAGGTGATAAAAGTCTGGCCTGAGTGGTCAGCTGTTGTTCAAGACTGGTCTATGACTGAGATGGGGGCCACATGGGAGCCCTCCGACGGTAACCAGCCGCGACCCCGCGGTGTGAAGGCAGGAGATAAGACTCTGTTCACTGCGGTCTGGAAGGAAGGCATCAGCAACATTAAGGACCAGCTGTTCTGTGAGGCTTGGAGGAGCGTTCGCTTTGGACCAAGGAAATTACAGACAGCTGCCCAAGGTGTGGAAAGGAAGCTTGCGGCACATCACCCAAGGTGTGGAAAGGAAGCTTACAGCACATCACAGAGGCTGGTGGAAAGAAGCTTGCATCACATGACGAGAGCCAGAGAGGAGGAAGCTTGATTCTAGTCTTTGAAGGTGAGATCAAATCCCCTCTAAGCTCCTCCCTTGCGCTGTGGGAGCCTGTACAAGCAGTAACTGGGAATAGAGGACAGTGAAGCAGGCCCCCACCTATCTTTTTGTGATCTTTGAGGGTATCAGGGTGAACTGGCACTCTGCCCAGCCACTACCCTCCTACAGCTAGCCAGTGGCTACTGGACTAGTAGGACTCCAGTAAACTGTGCCAAGATATCAGGCACCTATGATCAGATCCCTGACACCACTAGAGCGGTGTCCTCACTCACAATGGGAGGGCACTTCTGTTGCTCTGGGTGGGGGTTATGGGGCTGATCACGAACATTTGACTTCACATCATATGCTGAAACTATATCCTTTCAATCCAAAGATTGGTATCAAGGCTCTAGTGAATGAGAGCAGCCCTGTGTAACATGATCAGTAATATGCAATGCTTACCGTGGTTGGGGGGCGCTAGAGGGCGCACTGCAGAATGGCCGCACTGTCGTGAGGCTCCTGCTGCCCGGAGCTATTATCCGCCTAGGGATCCTGATTACCATCGCTGCGCCCTGATCTGACCCTATAGATCTACTGGGATACCGACTGACCACCCACGGTCCAACTCCTGGTCCATTCGGAGGTTGCTGGCCGAAGTTACGAGGGCTCCAAGTTTCCCCGACTTGCGCTCTGGAGGTCGGGTGTTCCGTAGCCCGGCGTCATCCTTCACGCTAGCCTGCGGCTCTGCACGTGGGGTGTAGGCCCTGCTCTGCCTCTCTCCACCGGGCCTACTTGCTGGCCGGGCATGCTGCTGCATGCTCCCCTGTCCTTGAACTAATTCCGCGGCTCCTACATCTGCCTGCCCAGGAACTATTGCTTAGGGAGACACAGCGGATCATCGTCTGGTCGCCTGGAGAACAACCCCTCTGGCCTGGGAGCGGAGACGGCCATTTTTCTTCGCTGGGAGTGGCGGGCGTACATGCCTGCTCGTGCCCCCGTTTTTCGGCGTTTGGCCTAGAACTTGGGCCGGCCTGCAGCCTAACTCTTCTTGCCTTTGGTGCCCCGCTGTGCTACTAGCGCTTTATTATGGGGAAGCCGGACACTAAACAATCTAAGTTGTCCTTTGACTCTGGAGTGGCTAGGAGGGGAACGCGACTTCTCCAGGATGCTGGGACTTCGCGGTCTCCCCCCCCGCCTGTCGCTGATACTGTGCCGCAGCCACCAACTCCGGATTTTCATCAGATGATGCAGGAGATGAGGCAGGGGTTTGCCACGATAGTGGACAAGGTGGACAAGATATCGTCGCGCATGGATGCGGTGGTCCAGAAGCTAGACGTGCACGAGGAACACCTGACAACGGCGGAACAGCGCATTTCGGACCACGACGACACGGCTGCCACTCATACCACCCAGCTGGTGAGAATGGATAATATATTGCGGGTAATTGCCGCTAAGAATGAGGAGTACGAGGCGAGGAGTAGGCGCAATAACGTTCGTATTGTAGGTGTGCCGGAGTCAACGAATGTTGGAAAGATGGAAACCTATGTGGAGAGACTTCTGGTGGGCGCCATTGGTGCGGATGCTTTCTCGTCCCAGTTCATCGTCGAGAGAGCGCACCGGTCACTCGGGCCTCGGCCGGCCTCTGGAGCCGCACCGCGCCCCATCATTGCGCGTCTTTTAAACTATCGTGACCGGGACGCTGCCCTCCAGGCTGCCCGCACCAATCGGGCCCTCTCCTTTGATGGGGTGTCTTTCACCATGTACCCCGACTTCACGCCGATGGTGCAGGACCAGCGTCGTAAGTTCCTGGGGGTGAAAAAGAAACTTCGGGAACTGCAAGTAGACTACGCTTTGCTTTACCCTGCCAAGCTTAGAGTGACGCACCAGGCTAAGCAACACTTTTTCACTAACCCACAGCATGCTGAGGATTTTGCAAAGCGCCTCAAGCGTGATCGAGCGGCTGCAGATCGAGGAGGTGATCGAGACCCTGAGGGTGAACATTCGGCGGCTGAGGAGGAGGTCGCCTGATTGGGGTGACTTTGTTCTTTTTTTTTTGTATTGAGACATTATGGACGTATGTCCTTTGCATTGACTTCCTTACCCGCATTGGAGGCCTAACTGCCATCCGCTTTTTTGAGGCGGGGGCCTTATCTTGCCTGTTTGCAATTGTATGTATGGGTGGCGATTATTGGGGTCGGTATGGCGCCACAGGATGGTGCTATTTGGTTTCGCGCTCTGGGCACCCACCCCCCCGCGCTGCGCCTGGGGCCATTTGGGACTCGTTGGCTCGGACACTGGCGTGGTGTGTGGGAGTGGTGTCGTGCACCTCTAGAGGGTTCCCCGGAGGGTGTACCCCACTTGTACCTTTGGTTTGGATTCTAGTCCTTTGTTGGTTGGCTGGATGTGTGTTGGGGAATGGGGGGGGAGTGGGGGTGTGCATGGCCTGATAGTTGGGGTGTCATCAGGTGGGTGGGTGGGGTGGGGATGATGCTGACGACACGTGCTCGCCCAGGCCTCATGGGCCCATGCGGGGATTGCTATTGCTGTCTGTATGTACAGGCGCGGCTCAGAGCCCGCTGCTTCGTCTGGTCCATTTTTACTTTGGGCGGCATCGGTCCTGGGGCCCTTGCCTTCGTCCGTTGTGGGCCTGAGAGGAACGGCCGCCATCTTTGGCGACCGCGTGGTGGTGAGCACGCTACACGAGGAATGCGTGTGCGGGGTGTGGGCCGGATGAGCTGTGATTGCTGTGTGCTGCGCGATGTGTTTCCTGGGTGCCTGTTGCACGGATGGGGCAGCTGGGGGGGGGGTTGTTGTGGTTCTGGTTGTTTGGTTTGGAGATGGCTGGGATGTGTGTGGAGTGTATGTGGTGGGACGACTGCGTCCTGGACTGGTGTCCTGGACTGGTGTCCTGCTGCTGGGAGTCGGACGTTCCGCCTTTGCTCACCGGGTCCTGTGGGGCCCTGAAAATGGCTAATGTCGACTGGCATTGTAGATCAGATATCAATTTTGTCCTGGAATGTACGGGGTCTTAATGATGCCAGAAAATGTCGTAATGTGATCCAGTATTTGGACAGGCATGCTATTCATGTTGCCCTCCTCCAGGAGACGCATCTGCGACCCGGACCTTCCCCCAGCTTTGGTGGGAGGTGGGCTGCGGCCAGGATGTTTGCTTCATACTCCTCTTATGCTCGCGGGGTTGTTATCCTTGTTAAAAGATCGCTCGCATTTCAAGAGTGGGATCTATGGGGGACCCTGAGGGGCGCTATGTGCTACTGTGGGGGCGGCTTGGGCAGCTCACTGTGCTGTTTGTTAATTGCTATGCTCCCAATGTTGATACGCCAACCTTTTTTGTTACATTGTGGGGACATGTGCTTGCTGTAGATGCCACTTACATTGTGTGGGGGGGGATTTCAATTTTGCACTTCATGCGCAGTTGGATAGATCGGACGGGAGTCCTCAGTATAATGTGCAAGCTAGAGAAGTTTTGCGTGGGGTTGTGGAGGAGGCTGGACTGATTGACAGCTGGAGGTACTCTCACCCTGCCACTAAGGAGGGCACTCATTACACTGCACACGCGCGCTCATGGGCGAGGCTGGACTATGTGTTTCTCTCTAGGGGGTTGGTGGCTGGCCTACGGGAAGCTGTGCATCTTGCTCGCACGTATTCTGATCACTGCCCGGTGAAGGTTGTTTTATCTGTTCCCGGGCTGCAAAGGCCGCGCCCGCCTTGGCGCCTTTTTCCGACTGCCTTGCTTGACCCTGTGTTCAGGGAGGAGCTTGGCGAGGAGGTGGAGGCGTTCTTCCCCAGAAACAAGGGCTCTGTCGACAGTGTCGAGGTTATATGGGAGGCGTTCAAGGTCACGATCCGAGGAGTCACTATCTCTAAAAGTTGTGGAATGCTTAAACTGATTGTTCGGACCCTCGGGGGCTTGGAGGGTGACTTGCGTGACTTAGAGCGCAGGATGCAGGCTGACTCGGATCCCGATCTTTTGAGCCAGTTCCGTACCAAGCTCTCCGAGTATGAAGAGGAGGCCGCCAGGGAGGCTAAACATAGGGGAAAGTATTGGACGGCGAGGAGGTACTGTGAGGGGGAGCGGCCCTGTAAAGTCCTTGCTGCCCTTACTAGACATCCAAGCCATGGGTCGGACGTGCTGGAATTGGTTTTGCCGGATGGCACTCGCTGTCGGGACACTGCGGAGATTCAGCGTACCTTTATTGACCATTACGCACACCTTTACACGACACAGCAGACTGGTGAGACACGATATGGCGGATTTCTTGATGATTTGGCACTTTGTTGGTTGTCGGATGATCATCGGGCGTTCTTAGGTAGGCCCCTGGAGGTGGAGGAGGTCAGGAATGCCATCATGTCTTTGAATAATGGGAAGGCCGCTGGTCTGGATGGCCTTCCTGCTGAATTCTATAAGTGTTATGTGGACATTATGGCCCCCGTCCTCCGCGAGGTTTTTGAGGAGTCCCTGGAGGAGGGGCGACTGCCGTGTTCCATGCGGGAGGTCGCTATTACGTCGCTGCTCAAGCCGGGAAAGGACCCGTTGGATGTGGGTTCCTATAGGCCCCTCTAATTGCTCAACTGCGATGTCAAAATACTCGCGAAGGTCCTGGCGGTGAGGCTCGCTGAGCTCATGCCTGTTATTGTTCTGCCCGATCAGTCGGGGTTTGTGCCCGGTCGTGCTACCTCCCACAATCTTCGCACTTTGTTTTCCCTTATTTCGACCATCGCTCCAGATATCCCGGTCGCCGCCATCTTCCTTGATGCCACTAAGGCGTTCGACTCAGTTGAGTGGGGCTATCTTATTGATGTACTTTGTCGGATGGGCTTTCCTCGGATTTTTATTTCATGGGTTAAGCTCTTATATACTGATCCGATGGCGAGGGTGGTGGTGAATGGGGTGCTATCCCCCCGTTCCCTCTCACAAGGGGGACTCGTCAGGGATGCCCCCTCTCGCCCCTCCTATTTGCCATTGCCATTGAGCCTCTGGCCTGCAGGATTCGTCAGCTACACCAGCAGAGCGCCTTTAATTGTCTTCAGCGTCAGGTCGGGATTTCTTTGTACGCTGACGATGTCACGCTTTATGTGAAAGATCCTGAAAGCAACCTTAATGCGCTCTTGCGAGAGCTGGTTGCTTTTGGAGGTGTCTCCGGTGTCCATATCAACTGGCGGAAATCCTAACTCTTCCCCCTTACTGCGGCTGTGGCTAGGTTTCCTCTCGATTACCCTTTGGAATGGTGCGATTCGGAGCTGCGGTACCTCGGCATTGTTGTGTCATTGGACAGAGAAGAAACGATCAGGCTTAATTATGGTGTGGCTATTACTAAACTGGCAGACGACGTCACTAGATGGATGTCCTTGCCTCTCTCCATGGCTGGTCGGGCGTCACTTATCAAGATGGTAGTTTTGCCCCGCTTCCTGTACCTCTTTCAAAATCTTCCATATCATCCTGGTGCTTATTTCTTTCGCAGACTTCGATCTGAGCTCATACGATTGTTTTGGGGGGGCAAACAGCCGCGGGTGGCTTGGGCTACCCTTACACTACCCTATTCTGATGGAGGATTCGACGTCCCTGAATTTGAGCTTTACTATCTTAGCGCTCAAACGCATTACGTTTATCACTGGATGCGCCCCACGCCGTTTATGCCCCAAATAGCGGCTGAACATTGGGTTGCCCATCCGCTCCCATTGGAGGGGTTAGTATTGGGCAATGTGTCAGATGTGGATACGCCTCGAACGACGGTGACATGCACGGTGGATGCTTGGAAACGGGTGGCACGACTGCTGGGTGTCTCCTTTCTTTATTCGCCGGCCCTGCCTCTATCCTATCATCCTGATTTGTCTCTGTTGCTGGAAACGGGGTTTCAACGAATGTGTAGGCGGCTCGGTATTCTTACGTGGGGTGACGTGTTTCACGAAGGTGCCTTCCGTACTCAGGCTCATTTCTTTGGTGTTGCTGCCTGCTCCCCTTTGGAGCTGTTTTACTATGTTCGCCTGAGGCAGGGCATGCGTGCCTTGTTACCGGATTTCCCTTCGGAGCCGGAGGTCACCCTCCCCCTCCATGTGATGTTGGTTTCAGATGGGCATCACCTGGTGTCGAAATTATACGGTGCTATTCGCCGACAGCGCTCTGTCCCGGCCAATCGGATGCGTGAGCAGTGGGTTGCTGAGCTGGGAGCCCCTATTACTGACGAGCAATGGAAGTATTGCTGTGGACTCACGGCCAATGTTTCTTCCAGTTGTCGCCTGAAAATCATCCATTACAAATTTGTCCAGAGGTACTATTACACCCCGGCGAGGAAACTTCGGTTTCATTTATCGGAGGATGACAGATGCGCTAGGTGTCGAGCAGAAGGTGCTGACTTTCTGCATTTGGCTTGGAGTTGTGCGGGGGTACAGGAATACTGGACTCAGGTCCATGTGGCCCTGCAGGTTATGGCGGAGGATGGGGTGGCGTTTGACCCCTTGGTGATGTTGCTGGGTTACTCTAAGGACGTGCCTGCCTCTCATCGTAGATTTGTTGATGTGGCCCTGCTTCTGGCTAAGCGTAGGGTTGCTTGCTGCTGGGGTCGGGGCAGGGTACCGCGCTTCCAGGATTGGTTGAATGACCTCATATACTGTCAGGACCAATATAATGTCTATTCTGAATTGATGCCTGTGAGGTGCAGGCCCAAGGACTTTTGGAGCCCGCTTCAGGTGTACCTCCTAACTAGAGCTGTGCAGGATTCTGATTCTGAACATGAGGACCGAGTAGGTGTTGGTTAACTGCAGCACGGCGGGCTGGGATATCATTCTACAGTTGCTGATCCTCAGGTATCGGGGGGGCCGAACTGCATCCTCTTTCTGCGAGCTCAAGGGGGCTGTATTTCCTTGTATGTCACTCAGATGGTAGAAATAGAGATCGGACTCCTGTCGGGTCTTAGCCCTTATTTCTGTTTCTCCTTTGTTTTATTTTTGCGCTACCGGAACATGCCCATACTGTATCATTTCATCAGCTTGCCTGTGCGTCCTGGATCATCATTCTCCTACATGCTATGTGAACTTAAATATTGCTATATATATTGATTGCTATGCCACTCTGTACTCGGGACCTTTTTGAGTATGTCGTACTATTGTAATGGCCATTTATGACTGTATGTATCATGTATGCACTTCCTTTTTCCTTGCTTATCTCCAAATAAAGGTTTAAAAAAATGCTTACCGTGGTTCTCTGAAAAGCTTAGACTAGCTAAAGCCAAATGTAAAACGATGGAGCGGAGGTGGAGACAGAACTATGCCCCTGAACTCAAAGTTTGCTATAAGACAGAGATGAAAAAATACCAAAAATTAGTAAAATTAGAAAAGGGCATCTATTTTAAAAATAGAATTGAATCAGCAGGCAACCCTACTAAAGAACTCTTCACTATTTATAGAGAACTTACGATCCCATCCAGGCTGGAGGCCCAAGATACCTACTCCGCTGAGCTATGTGATCTGATAGCCGATTATTTTGTGGATAAGGTGGATAAAATTCATGCCACCTTTACAGCTGACAATCCTTCAGCCAGCCTGAGGATACAGGAGCTATCTCCTCTCAGATAGCTCAGCTCACATGCTTCTCTACACCTGAAAGACAGGAATTATTAGAAATAGCTAATAGCATACTATCCGGATCTCCCTCTGATGCATGCCCTGTGGCACGGTGCAAGGGAGTTATGGAGAATGTGCTACTCGATTATATTAGCTATATGGTTACCTTATCTTTCCAGGAATGTCACGTACCCCATGCGTGGAAAACTGCTCAGGTCATCCCCCTAAAGAAAAAACCCAACATTCCCACAACGCAACTCCAAAACCTACGCCCCATCTCCCTGCTCCCCTACTGCGCTAAGATCGTGGAAAAGATTGCCAACAGGCAGCTTATGGAACGTTTATACTATGACCTGATTGCTCTACTAACACCCGCTAGGGTGCTAAAATCTTATTCGATTGCCACTGGATCAAAGACATTGCACGGCTCCTATTTTTTGTTTCCTGATTGATATTAGTGTGTATACTTTTATGCGACTGCTACCCAACCTTGCAACCCTCCCACTACCGAATATTATAATGTCTCCAAGAGTTTGTCTACCCAACCTCCTGTTTCTGTAAAGCGCTCTGATATCTGCAAGGATCTTGTTCGCGCTATATAAAACCTTAAAAATAAATAAATAAATAAATCTGGAAAAGGAAGGCCTCCTCCACTCATCTCAATCGGGATTCAGAGCCGGCTACTCTACGGAGTCGGCCATTCTGTATTCCACCGAGCGCATGAGGCAAATAGTGGATGAAGGCGAGACAGCAGCGTTGATTCTATTAGATCTGAGTGCAGCGTTCAACACCGTGCTGCACTCAACGCTGCTGTCCCGCCTGACACAGATGGGGGTGACAGGGTCAGCGTATGCCTGGCTACAATCCTTCTTAGCAGACAGAAGCTTTCAGCTACACTGTCCACCCTTCAGATCCTCCCTACGTAAGGTAAGCCACAGGGTTCCTCAGGGCTCTAGTTTGAGCCCTACCTTGTTTAATATCTATATGGAACCCCTGGCTCGAGTGGTGGAGGCATTTGGGGTGGACATTGTTAGCTACGCTGACGACACACAGCTGGTGTTTAAGCTCACACCCGACTGCAGGGAAGACGCAAGCAACTTCTTGAACTGCATGTCAGCAGTGGCGGTTTGGATGAACAATAACTGCCTGCGCCTTAATGGCGAAAAAACTGAGTTGCTTGTGGTAGGGAGAGCGACATCAGCTTGGTCACGGCTCTGGTGGCCTAATGAATTAGGGAATCCCCCATCCCGACGGAATCGGTAAGAAATCTTGGCGTTATGCTGGACTCCAACCTCTCGTATACGACCCATGTCAACAAGGTCACAGGGAGGTGCTTTGGCTTACTGAAGGTTCTCCGTAAGGTCCTTGACCTTCTCCCCCCCGTAGCCAGAAAATCCATTGTCCATGCTATGGTGACTCCACACCTTGATTATGGAAATGCCATGTTGATAGGACTAAATCAAAAAGCCCTTCATCAATTGCAGTGCGTGCAGAATGCTCGCCTAGTGCTTGGGCTCCCGCGCAGAGCCTCGGGGAAGTCAGCCCTGGCTAAGCTCCATTGGCTTCCTATTAGGGAGGGAATAAAATTCAAAGTCCTCAGCTATGCACATCGCATTGCTCAGGACAAAGGCCCGGACTATTTAAAAGATCTCCTTAGCACTCATCCCCCCATTTGGAATCTAAGATCTTCTGGTGTGATGTTGTTTAAAACTCCTCGCATCCTTAGGGCCAGAATGGGCGGACGCTCATTTAGGTATTTGGCCTCCAAACACCTGAACGCACTTTCTTTGCATCTTAGGATGGAGCCATCTGAAATCAGATTCCGGAGGAAACTAAAAACACACTTGTTTCCCACTCTGTAAGTCCTTCGGCCTGGCATCATCGGCCCCCTATGTAATCTATCAGCAGTTAGCGCGGGGACACACTGTTCTCTGTGTAGCCAGGCGCTTTATAAACGATTTATTATTATTATTATTATTATTATTACTGTGTGTTTTCATGTTAACTGTGTTTTTATAGTGCTTGGCGTCTAGGCGCTATAATACTGTTTGGGGTCAGAACTCTGTCTGAGGGTTGTAGAGACTTCTAGTTTTCACTGTTTATCCTAGTTTTATGTGTAGTATAATTATCTTATGTGTATTAAAGTACTTTTCTTTTATAAAAAGTAAAACACTGACTGGACATTGAGTTTATCAGTTGGTGGTACGGTTTACACTGTATTCTGAATGTCTAACCCCACCTCACCTCCTTGAGTAAGCCGTGGACTGCTCTGTCTCGCTACCCTGAGAGAGTCAAGTGCTGGAGAGGAGTACTTGGTTATCCAGTTTTGGGTCCCTTAGCACTGAGGCCCCAGGACACCAGTGAGGGAACACTCCAGTTGATGCGATTGGAGCGCAGTTACCTCTGAGTGCCCTGGTGCCCAGGAAGCCGGGTCTAACATTGGTGGCAAGCGGTGAGGGATCACTAGACTTCAGGCTCAGTGGACACTGAGGCCAGTTGATAATTCCAGCAGATATCCATAAGCTATATGTAAAATGGCAGATAACATTGGAGAGGAATTGGAATTGCATAACTTGACTGTGGAGCAATTAAAGCAAATGTGTGCTGAAAGGGGGTGGAAGGTCCCAAGGTCTAAGGACAGGGAGCACTTGATTAGCCACATGACAAAATGCTATGAGCAAGAGGTCACTGTTGTGCAAGAGTTGGAGAGCACTGTTACCACAAGCCTGCCAAGTCAGTCAGTGCAGGCTTCTCCTGTACCAGCCCCAAGGCATTCCCCAAGGCTTTCCCCTATTCTTTCCCCTAGGTATTCCCCTAGACCTGCCCCTAGACTTTCACCTCCCCCTATCTCCAGGGCTACATTTTCCCCTGTCCCAGGATTCGCCTCCTTAGGAGGGACTGAGCTAGCAGAGATCCTTAAACTTCAGCTGAAACTCCAGGAAGCTAAGGATTTAGCAGAGGAGAAAGCAAGGGAGTTTGAAAGGGAGAAGCTAAGGATGGCCCGCCAGGCAGAAGAGGAGCAGCGAAGGGTCAGACAGGAAGAATGGGCTTGGAAGGAGAAGGAGAGGGAAAGGGAGAGGCTGGAGAAAGAAAGGGAGAGACAGGAGAAAGAGAAGGATAGGGAATTGGAGAAAGAGCGGTTAGCCCTCGAGAAAGAGAAGCTCAAGTTAGCAGCTGATAGAGGGCTTAGCTCTGTGGATGGTGCATCCACTTCAAAGTCCCAGGGAAAGGAAAATACCACCAAGGTACCAAAAGAATTGATACACATGTATGTCCCTGGCACTGATATTCTCAGTTGGATGCGTGCCTTTCATCTAGCATGTAAGGCTCAAGGTCTTAATGGTCAGTCCAAAGCAGCGACTTTACTGAGTCGCCTCCCTCGGGAAGGGACTGAAGTGATTGAAAGGATGCCTGAGAAAGACAGTCTGACATATGAGTGCATGAAGGATGCTTGATTAGGCGGTTTGGGTTGAAACCAGCCCAGTACTTGCAGAGGTTCCATGAGAACAAGAAGGCAGAGGGGGTTCCTTTTGAGAATTGGGTCCATGACATAGTGAGAGACTGGAATGAGTGGGTGAGAGGGATGGAAGCAAATGATTACCAGTCCCTAAATCAGGTGATGATTGCAGAGCATCTCCGGGAGGAGTGCTCTGTCCCACTCAGACAGTATTTGTCTGACCTTCCTGAGAGGGATCCTGAGAAACCTGCAGTGATGGCAGATAAGTGGCTTGCCAACAGAGTGAACAGGGGGCAGGGGCAACCCCTTTCCAAGCCCAAGGGGGAGAAGAACTCCCAGCAGGCTGGCCCTAAACCAGAGGGGAAGGGCCAGAACGGTTCCCAAGGCTCCCAGTCAGGACAAGAGTCTAAGGGGAACGGGGCCTCTAGTCAGTACCAGGAGGGGAAAGGAGGAAAGGGTCCTTTCACTCCGAAGGGGATTAAATGCTTTAAGTGCCACCAAGAGGGACACTTAAAGCCAGACTGCCCAGTGAAGGATGTGGTGCCAGTGGCATCCGTGATAGCAAGTGTGCTTTCAGTGGGAGCAGACATGAAGGGAGGCCCAAGTGAGTTTAACTTAGTCACCAGGGACATCTGGGAACTTAAGCATATTCACCCTAACTCAACGGGGTATATGAGTGTGGCAAGTACCAATGGAAGGAAGGTTCCTGCCGTCAGGGATACTGGTGCCCACAGGACTATGGTTGAACGCAAATATCTCAAACACGAAGAGATCATTCCTGGTTCCAAGGGGTATGGACTTGTAGCTAGTGGTGATGACATGGAGTACCCTCTTGCTAGAGTGGAGGTAGAGGTGAATGGTAAGAAGGCCATGGTCAACGTGGGGGTGCGAGAGAAGCAAGGTGCTGGGTGCTTTCTGGGGAATGATCTTGTTGAACCCGGGTTAGTACCAGGCCCTGAGGCCTATATGGCCTGGATTACATCAGCTGTGCTCACTAGGGCACAGACTGTAAAACTGCTTCCTAGTGAAGTGGGGACAACTGTAGCGGAAGAGACACTAGAGGGGAACAGGCCAGAACAAGGACCAAAGGCAGATTCTGAGAAGGCACCGGTCCTGGTATCTGCACCTCCTGCTCCAGTGGGAGAGGAGGGTGAGCATCCAGAGGCGGATAAGGTGTTGGAGTCTGGGTCCCTGCCAGAGCTGCAGGAGCTGCTTGCGGCAGGAGGACCGTCTCGTGAGGATTTTTGTAAGGCGCAGGCTGAGTGTCCTACACTTGTTGACCTGCGGAAAGCTGCTCAGGAACAGGTCTCTACTGGAGTAGTCGGAAAGCACAAGGTGGCTTAGGAAGATGGACTCCTTTACAGTGACCCTGCTGACCCAGAGCCAGGAGCCAGCAAAAGGTTGGTGGTACCTCAGGTGCACAGGAATTTCCTGCTGCAGCTAGCCCATGAAGTACCCCTAGCTGGACACTTGGGCATCAAAAAGAGAAAGGACAGGTTAGCACCTCTGTTTTACTGGCCAGGAGTTGGTCAGGATGTGGAGACATTTTGCCGAACCCGTCTGGTCTGTCAGGCCAGTGGCAAGTCTGGTGGTCAGACAAAGGCACCCTTGGTGCCCCTACCTGTTGTGGGGGTGCCCTTTGAAAGGGTGGGGATTGATATAGTTGGTCCGTTTGACCCTCCATCATCCTTGGGCAACAAATTCATTCTTGTTATGGTGGATCATGCCACCAGGTACCCTGAGGCTGTGGCTTTGAGGAGCAATACTGCTAAGGTGGTAGCTAGGGCTCTTCTAGGGATCTTTTTCAGGGTTGGATTTCCACAGTCGGTGGTGACTGATAGGGGAACCAACTTCATTTCATCTTATATGAAGGCCATGTGGGAAGAGGTCGGGGTGACTTACCACTTCTCCAATGCTTACCATCCTGCAACCAACGGTTTGGTGGAGCGCTTCAAAAAGACCTTAAAGAGCATGATGGGGACTCTGTCTGATCCCCTCAAGATGAAGTGGGATCTCCTCTTGCCATACCTGTTGTTTGCTTACAGGGAGATACCACAAAAAGGGGTAGGGTTCAGTCCCTTTGAACTACTTTTTGGGCATCCTGTCCGAGGTCCCTTGACATTGGTCAAGGAAGGCTTGGAAGGCAACCCTAAGTCCTCTACCCATGATGTGGTGACTATGTCTTGGGCCTCCGTAGGCTGATGGCCCAGCTCACGAGTAAAGCAAAGAACAATCTTCAAGCCAGCCAACAGCTCATGAAGGAGTGGTATGACCAGAAGGCTATGCTGACTGGGTACCAGGAGGACCAGGAAGCTGTGGTCCTGAAGCCGATTTGTCCCCGGGCTCTGGAGGACAAGTGGTGTGGCCCCTACAAAGTTGTTAGGAAGATTTCTGATGTCAACTATCTAGTTAACACAGGTGCTGCACGGGAGCCCAAAAGGGTATTCCATGTCAATCGGCTGAAGGTGTGTCTTCGCAGGGAGTACCCTGTTTTTTTACTTGCAATGGCGGAAGAGGTGGAAGAAGAGAGTGAACCCCTCCCTGACTTATTGCAAGGTGATGAGAAGGATGGTTCAGTTGAGGGAGTTAAGCTTGCCTCTGAACTGACACATGAACAGCAGGTGGAGTGTAAAGAGCTGCTGGGGAGATTTTCCCATCTCTTTTCACTTACCCCTGGGCTGACACCTGTCTGTGTGCATGACATAGACACAGGGGACACCCTGCCTGTTAAGAGCAAGACATATAGGATGTAAGACCGGGTTCAAGAGTGAATCAAGACTGAGGTGGCCAAGGTGCTTCACCTGGGGGTTGTTGAACACTCCTGTAGTCCCTGGGCCAGTCCAGTGGTGTTGGTGCCTAAGCAGGGATCAGCTGACCTGCGCTTTTGTGTGGACTATCGCGGTTTAAATACTGTGACGAAAACTGATGGCCATCCTATTCCCCGAGCTGATGAGCTGGTGGATAGGTTGGGTGCCGCAAAGTACCTTAGTACTTTTGATCTAACCAGCGGTTACTGGCAGATTGCATTAACACCTGGTGCCAAGGAGAAAACAGCATTTTCAACCCCAGGGGGCCTCTACCAATTTAAAGTTATGCTTTTTGGATTGAAGAATGCTCCCGCCACTTTCCAGCGCCTAGTCAATCATGTATTGGCAGGCCTGGAAGAGTTCTGTGTGGCGTACCTGGATGACATTGCTGTCTACAGCTCCTCCTGGAAGGACCACATGGGACACCTGGAGCAGGTGTTGGTGAGGATGCAGGGGGCCAAGCTGACCATCAAGGCAACCAAGTGTCAAGTTGGGCAGTCCTCTGTTGTTTATCTTGGACATCAGGTGGGTAATGGGAAGGTTCGCCCCCTGGAGGCTAAAGTCCAGGCGGTGCTGGACTGGGAGACTCCTACTACTCAGACCCAGGTAAGGGCCTTTCTTGGCCTTACCGGTTACTATCGGAACTTTGTAGCAAACTATGGGACCATTGTTGCTCCGTTGACAGCCCTGACCTCTAAGTAGCAGCCCAGGAGGGTGATCTGGACTGAAGAGTGTCAGTAGGCATTTGTTGAATTGAAGACTGCACTATGCAATGCACCTGTGTTGAAGGCCCCTGATTACAATCAGACCTTCATTGTGCAGACAGATGCTTCAGACAAGGGAGTTGGGGCACTTCTTGCCCAGCTCAATGAAAAGGGAAGGGAGCATCCGGTGGCCTTTATCAGCCGCCGACTACTCCCCAGGGAGCCGAACTGGTCTGCAGTTGAAAAAGAATGCTTTGCCATTGTGTGGGCCCTTCGAAGATTCAGGCCTTACTTGTTTGGTGCAAGGTTTGTGGTTCAGACTGATCACAAGCCCCTCAAGTGGCTTATGGCAATCAAGGGGGAGAACCCAAAGTTGCTCAGGTGGTCCAAATCTCTGCAGGGACTAGATTTTACTGTGGAACATAAAGCAGGCTTACAGCACAGTAATGCAGATGGACTTTCCTGCCGGTTTATCCAATCAGATGATCGGTCTTCTCCCACTGGGAAGTAAGTACCGGCCATTCTGATCTGGGGAGGGCATATGTTGGGACGGGAAGTCTCCTGCATGTCTTTGGAGAGAGTGCTTCCCCTGCCTTATGCTAATCTCCAGGCAAGTCACTCAAAAGCTACTGTATAGTTTCTAGATCCTACCTCAGTGAGCATGACAATCATACATGTCCACTGAGGGTCTCCCTGTTTACATGGATTGAGACCCTAGAGCTTGGCTCTGAGGTCGAGGGGGCATACCTAGTGCACCCCTATTTTTCAGAGAGTGGCTACTGCCCTCTCTATTAAGGCTGTGGTAGACGGACAGTGGTGGCAGCAATAAATCTATAGTCAGGAGGGGTGAGTCCCTAGGCACCCTCCTGACCAAGTCTGTGCAGTTTGCCATGCCTGTGGGCCTTTTGCCTTTGTCTGACTGATGTGTGTTTCAGAGCCCGTGGGTGTACAGGGGAAGAATGGGGATTTGAGCCAGTGTGAGGAATGCGAGCTGTTGTGCTGGACATCCCAGCTCTCCCGCGCCCCTCCCTATTTCCTTGGAAAGGACTGGTGGGCAGGGGGAGACACTCCGCTCTTATCTGGGGTTAGCTGCACTAACTGTGTGGAGAGGACCCTACCCCACTGGTCAGGGCCTCCTGGGCTGGAGTTAATTAATATTCCTCTCTACGGAGTTGCACAGCCTGATACAGGAAGGGACCTGGTACATGCTTGACCCATGCATTGAACACGCGGTGAATGGTTTCCTCTGATTGGATGAGCCTATCAATCAGAAGTGATAAAAGTCTGGCCTGAGTGGTCAGCTGTTGTTCAAGACTGGTCTATGACTGAGGAGGGGGCCAAATGGGAGCCCTCTGACGGTAACCAGCCGCGACCCCGCGGTGTGAAGGCAGGAGATAAGACTCTGTTCACTGCGGTCTGGAAGGAAGGCATCAGCAACATTAAGGACCAGCTGTTCTGTGAGGCTTGGAGGAGCGTTCGCTTTGGACCAAGGAAATTACAGACAGCTGCCCAAGGTGTGGATAGGAAGCTTGCGGCACATCACCCAAGGTGTGGAAAGGAAGCTAACAGCACATCACAGAGGCTGGTGAAAAGAAGCTTGCAGCACATGACGAGAGCCAGAGAGGAGGAAGCTTGATTCTAGTCTTTGAAGGTGAGATCAAATCCCCTCTAAGCTCCTCCCTTGCGCTGTGGGAGCCTGTACAAGCAGTAACTGGGACTAGAGGCCAGTGAAGCAGGCCCCCACCTTTCTTTTTGTGAACTCTGAGGGTATCAGGGTGAACTGGCACTCTGCCCAGCCACTAGCCTCCTACAGCTAGCCAGGGGCTACTGGACTAGTAGGACTCCAGTAAACTGTGCCAAGATATCAGGCACCTATGATCAGATCCCTGACACCACTAGAGCGGTGTCCTCACTCACAATGGGAGGGCACTTCTGTTGCTTTGGGTGGGGGGTTATGGGGCTGATCCCGAACATTTGACTTCACATCATATGCTGAAACTATATCCTTTCAATCCAAAGATTGGTATCAAGGCTCTAGTGAATGAGAGCAGCCCTGTGTAACATGATCTGTAATATGCAATGCTTACTGTGTGTTTTCATGTTAACTGTGTTTTTATAGTGCTTGGCGTCTAGGCGCTATAATTCTGTTTGGGGTCAGAACTCTGTCCCAGAGGGTTGTAGAGACTTCTAATTTTCACTGTTTATCCTAGTTTTATGTGTAGTATAATTATCTTATGTGTATTAAAGTACTTTTCTTTTATAAAAAGTAAAGCACTGACTGGACATTGAGTTTATCAGTTGATGGTACGGTTTACACTGTATTCTGAATGTCTAACCCCACCTAACCTCCTTAAGTAAGCCTTGGACTGCTCTGTCTCGCTACCCTGAGCGAGTCAAGTGCTGGAGAGGAGTACTTGGTTATCCAGTTTTGGGTCCCTTAGTACTGAGGCCCCAGGACACCAGTGAGGGAACACTCCAGTTGATGCGATTGGAGCGCAGTTACCTCTGAGTGCCCTGGTGCCCAGGAAGCCGGGTCTAACACCGGTAAATGTAGATAATGTAAATCTACTCACACCTAATAACATGTAAATATATAGTCTTCTGAAACTAAATTACATAGAAATTGCACATTAATTAAGAGTTGAACAATAACACTACATTATAAATTGTTTGTAATGTAGTCACTGTTGTCCGGAATGGAGCAGGAAAATTGAAGAGGGCCTTGAAGAGGGCCCAGCAACGTACACATTAATAGCAAATCTTGTCTTTACGTTAAAATAAGCAGGGATGAAACATTAACACTATTTGATAAGTTACGGTGCTTGTATTTTAAGCATTGCTGAATGTTCAGGTATATTAGCACTGGAGCCCACTATATGGCACTGTTGAATTAATTATGCCCTCAAAGTAATTCTATGCAAAAGAAGAAAATACTGAGTGAAACACAAAAGAAATAGTCCATGAAATGCTGACCTTTCAAGTTTAGTTCGTTGCTCTTGAAGAAGTTTGATGGTGTGCCTCATCAACTTAAAAAAAAACTGGTGTGAATCGAAGGAGAAGACATCGTACACCAAAATATACAATGCTGCATGAAGACGACGTTCAAATTGCCAAGTAGAAACGTGGTTGGCAGAATGGTAGGCAAAACAACAGTAGAAGGCATTGTAAACGTGAAACCAGTGCTTAAGCATAAAATGCTGGCACGTATTTTAACGCTGCGCCGGGTAACTCACGGCGTCAAAATGCACCAAAGATCCTCGGTAACCAGAAATCAGATCAGTATGCATCACACAAACAGCGCCAAGAGGAAGGTAAAGCTGCACGAGCTAGAGTGCTCGGGCACTTTTAAATGATACAAAGCGGTTTAACTGCCTAAGGCCAATGCACTCTGTAACAATGTGGGGAATGTAAAATAAAATAATAAACCCAATGTCACAAACCACTAAAATAAAGGTGGTAGCGTTGGCAGACGAATCTCCCTGATGCACACATCGGACACTGTTACAGCACTGGAATCATGTGTAATGGAATCTCTTTACTGAAGAAAAATTATTAATGTTCAAGTTTAATCATGGCTTCTTGAACGTGGCCAAGCAAGAGGAAAAGCAGGGGATATCCTCCATAAAATATATCAGGAAAGTCAGGAAGGTAGGGGGAATCCTCCAGAAATTGTATGAGAAGTTAATGACATGAAGTAAGTTTCAGCAGGGACTGGCACTTAAGGATCAAGGCGACCGGTTGAATGGTCACTGGTTGGGTTCTGAAGTTGGGGTGCCAGTATGCTTGTGAAAAATAATTGAATGAAAACGAAATTCTTTACTTTGTAGTTTCCTGGTCTTGACAGTCCTTATAGTAATAGGCTGAAGTACGCCCAGATCGTCGCCAAATTGTAGTGATAGATAATGAATGAAGTGTTCAGCCCGAGTGGTAGGTAATCAGGTTTATTCCTGGTAGGACATTTGAAGATGAAAGTAATGAACTCAATGAAACCCAATGAAGCCCACCAGGAGCAGGTTCCTAACCACTCAGCCTCAGGTCTCAACTCACATCAGGGAGTCAGGGAACATTCTAATGTGTCATAACAATATGAACATTCTACAGGAACAAGTCAGAGGCTGGGTAAGATCCAGTTAAGTTACTACAAGCAACCCCAAAGATTCTTCTTCATCAGCAACTACCTACTCTCTGTCCCCTGGATTCCATGTTCCAGAATCCGGTGGAGATGGCAACCAGCAGTGGATGTTGCTAGGACACAAGATAGATACATGTATAGAACATATATCTCCCCCCTTTAATACAAATAATAACACACAAAAAAACAAGAATCCAGAATATGTCAAAGGACATAGCATGAACAGAATATGAAGTCTAAGTACATAAATAGTCCTTGTGCCAGCTCGGTTTTAACTTGATACGATCCAGCCTTCCGCCCTCAAGTTCACTGGGAACAAAAGTACCCGAATCGTTTTTCCCTTTTAACCAGACATCGCGTTCCAAATAATTGCACTTAGTTATCTTCCGCATATTCCACCTCCTGCCGTCATTTAACCAGCCATGTTACCAACAACCTTCATTACCTCCTAGGTCGTGGACCATTTAGACAAACCCACTCTGATTTACCACAAAAACAACCTTACTGAATCACCTACCCTGAACTCGCGTGCACAACTCTTAATCCAGTCATTGTGTCTGTGAGTGTATCTTTCTTGATAATGATGTACTCTGCGTGCCAACTCATCCCTACTCACACGTTTGGTACTCACTCTACACATCCATGCCAGTGTCACTTTGTTGCAAACCAGACGTCCCTTAAGAAGGATGAATGGAGTTTATTGAGTGGGAGTATGGGGTGTATAACGGTAACTCCAAATCATCTCCTTCACCGATCTTTTGCAATTCACCCAGTCCGCATCAGCGAACTACACACATTCCTTCACACACGGTTAAATCTTTCAACCATGCCGTTTTCCCTAGGATTGTAAACAGTAGTGGTACAATGCTTCACACCTGTCCCCTTCAAGTATTTACCAAAATCGTCAGCAAGAAACTGTAGACTGTCGTTGGTTGTGACTCTCTCCAGGTAACCCTCTCGACGAAAAATCTCCACACAAAAGTCTATTACGTTGGAGGATTTAGTCTCCCTCACAAACGCTACTTCGGGCCATTTAGTAAAATAGTCCATCATGACTATGGCATACCTGTTTTCAATACCTCTGGCACTGAACAGCCCACAAATGTTCATAGCAAGCTTTTGCCAAGGCTTGGCAGACAAACTGGTAGGTGAAATTGGGGTTTCTTGAGACTTGTGTGATTTATCACGGCACATACATGCTACACTTCCAGTATTGCCAGATGGAAGCGGGAGCTGGAGAAGTGGGAGGGCTGCAAGAGTAGAATCTTACTTAGGAATGCAAGACGGGGCCTAGGCTAAGTCGACAGTGCTCGGGCGTGGGAAGCGCTGGGTGAGAAGATGAAACGCAATGACCAAGACTCTGGCTCTTCCAACCCAACGGCGGTCTCCAGACAGGGAAGCCCGTCGAGACAGGGCTCAGAAGGCAACCTAGAACAGGAACCCGGGTAGACAAACCCATAAACATTTCACGGAAGGCGGAGTGGGGCAGAATAAAGGGTTGAAAACCTGATAGCTACAAGATCAAAAAGTAGCAGGAGGAATGGACATCGAACTATAGGAAATAAAATGTTTAAAAAAAACCACACACATATATGATACACAATTGCGCACACATCTCTCTATGTCATTATCCATGCCAGGCCACCAGAAATCACACCTGGCTCTCCTCTTCATGTCAAACATACCATTGTGTCCTTCATGCAGTAATTCCAATAATCTGGTCCGTAGAACAACAGGCACAACTAACTTGTCTACTCTACTGACCAAACCACACTCAACTCATAATTCCGTCCATACCATTTTGTACTCGGAAAGTTCCTTTTTAATGAGCGAGTTTTGCCCAGTACTATCAGATAAACACAAGATTAACTGTTGCAACGTAGCATCCTGCAAAATTTCCTGTTTCCACTCTTCCTCGCTCACAGCACCCTTGCATGATGCATCCACTGTAGCCACCAGCCATTCCTCTTCCTCATCCCTAACATCTTCCTCCACATGTCCTGGTAAGGGCAAACGAGATAAGCAATCAGCATTGATGTTTTTGAGACAGGCACATATTTCAACTGGAAATCATACTCCTGCAATTGGTACAACCATTTAGCTATCCTGGGCGTATCCTTTCCAGCACCCTTTGTAGTGAAAATGTCAATTAAGGGTCTGTGATCGGTCCTCAACTCGAAATTCATTCCCCATATATATGTCTTAAAATAATTGATACCCCACCAACAAGCTAGAGCCTCTTTTTCAATGACTGAGTAAGTAAGTTCTGCCCTCTTACGCGTTTGTGAAGCTAATGTTACCACCTGATGGAGCTCAGATTTCATCTATAGATTTAGGCATTACTAAATGACAAAAACTGCTTGGAGTTTCAGACACAAACTGCATTTTAAAAGTGGCTCTTTTGGTACATGAAAATACGAAACAATGAATGAGGCCTGCTCAGATGCTTTAAGTCTTATGAATCAAGTAAAGCCATGCTCAATTCATTAATTTATGGTTGTTTAATTGTGTTTAGTTTAGATTCAACCTCACTATAGAATGTACGTTTAATTTGGAAAATGTGTTTTGAACTTTCAAAGTAGAATATATTTGTGCTGATTTAAATGTAAAAGAAATGTATAAAGCGCAACTAACACCCAGCGGTTTCTTGGCGCTCAAGCATGAGGAGACAGACATTCCGCGGGGCGAAGAGTGTTAATTGTAGGCATTAGAGAACAAGTGGGTTTTAAGAAGGGACCTAAAACAGGTATAAGAAGAGGCAAGTCTTAAACCTAGAGGGAGTGCGTTCCAAAAAAGGGGGGCAAGGCATGAGAACCTCAGTCCACCCTGTTTCTTGCATTTAAAGGTCAGAACCTTAAGTAAGGCCAGATGAGAAGAACGGAGATTACGGGAGGGAACATATGGGTGCAATAGTGAAGAAATAAAGGAAGGGCCCATACTAGCCAAGGACTTACAGATAATGCAACCTAGTTTGAATTTGCAGCGCTCAGAGACAGGGAGCCAGTGGAGGGATTTTAACAAAGGACGGACGTGTTGATGTTTGGGCTGATGATAAATGAGACGTGCGGCCTGATTCTGGACAAGTTGCAGCCTCTTCAGTTGGTATGCCGGTATACCAACATAAAGGGAGTTGGCGTAGTCTATCCTAGAGATGACTAAAGCCAACAGGACCAGGGTAAGGGCCTCAGTGGTCAGGAAGCGAGCAATCTTTCGGATTTTCCTTAACTGAAAAAAACTGGAGGAAACTACCGCGTTGATCTGGGGCTTCATCGTAAGGTCGTTACTGGTGATAACCCCAAGACTTTTTACTGAATTGACAGGACTGGGGGGAGGACCCAACCTCGCGGGCCAAAAGGTGGATTTCCATGGATTGGCAGCCCCCCCGACAAGCACCAGCTCTGTCTTGTCGGGGTTGAGTTTCAGGTGATTCAACCCCATCCAGTCACTGATGTGGCAGAGGGTAGACTGAAAGTTGTCAATGGACTGGTCCGAGGGGTTAATATCGAAGATCAGCTGGATGTCGTCCGCATAATTGAACGCGGTGACACTGCTACCTCGTAAGGATCGAATACAGGGGGTCAGGTATAAATTAAAAAGAAGAGTGGATAGGGAGGAGCCCTGCGGGACGCCACAAGTCAGCCCGACCCCGTCAGCAGAAAACTGAGAGAGCCGGACCACCTGGCGGCGGTTGCTCAGAAACGAGCAAACCCAGTCAAGGGCGGTGCCCCGGATGCCAGCCTCCCCGACACGGCCAACCAAGATATCATGGTCGACCGTGTCTAAGGCGGCCGACAAATCCAGGAGCACCAGGACCTGACTGATGTTAGAGTCCGCCCCTCTCCGCAGTTCCTCCATAACTGAGAATATAACAGACTCCGTAGAATGAGCGGGTCTGAAGCCGGCCTGTTGGGAGTCGAGAAAATGGGAATTTTCGATAAAAGTGCTCAAGATGTTCGTAACGTGAGACTCAAGAAATTTGATGAGGTAGGGGAGGAGGGAAATGGGATGAAAATTGCTCATGACCGTAGGATCTGCCGTAGGTTTTTTAAGGATGGGCATAACCTCGGCGATTTTGAATGAGCTAGGAACTAGGCCGGAGGAAAGGGAATTGTTCAGTAGCGCCAGAAGGGGGGGGGGGTAGGGCAGGCTGTAAAAGCCTCACGGAGGATCAAGGGAGGGCAACAATCGGTGGGGGATCCAGAGGCAACCTTATTTAAAAGAGCCAGAAACTCCATCTCCGAAATTGGAGGAATCTGAGTCAGCCACTGAGGGTAGGGGGGAGGGCGGGGAGGAGTCAGACCTAGGGGGATTGGGCAGGACCGAGGACAAGATGCTGTTTTTAATATTTGCAATTTTTTCCACAAAGAACTGATTTAAGGAGTCACAAAGTGCGCGGGAAAGAAGGGGTTTAATAGTAACCCTGTCTGGGTTTGACAACTCCTCCACAATGGAAAAGATATCTTTGGTTTTGGTGGCAGAGTTGACAATCTTTTTTGAAAAATAAGAGGTCTTAGCTTGTAAGACCACTGCTTTGTACTCTTTAAGCAGAGTCATAAACCGCAGCTTCATATCGGGAGCATAGCCGGGTCGCCAACGGCGCTCGGCCTGCCTAAGACCCAGCTTCAGGACTTTGAGGTCCTCAGTGAACCACCTTTGAGCGTGGTGAAGGCGTTTAAGTTTAATCTGTCTATGCGGAGCCACAATGTCACTGGCTGATTCCAGCCAGTATGTTAGAGCAGAAGCTTGAGTGTCGATGGAGCCGAAATTGGAGGGGGTAGAGGTTCTAAGTAAGGTGACAAATTTGCTGAGATCGGCCCTATTCCAATTCCCGGCCGAGAGGTTGCCCTCCAAAGCTCTACTAGGGCAGGGGGTAGCCGTAAGAGAAAAGGAGATTATAAAATGGTCTGACCATAAGCAGGGTAGGATGAGCGGGGCAGAAATGTCCAGGTTGGAGGTCCAAACCCAGTCCAAAATGTGACCCTTAATATGGGTCGCTGAATTTATATGTGAGAGACAGTTCATACTAGATAAGAGATCAGAGAATGTAACAGAGCAAGTACTCCCCTTGTCATCGAAGGGCCAGTAATTAAAATCTCGTAAGACTTAGATTTTAGAATTATTAATAACAAG
Source organism: Lissotriton vulgaris (assembly GCF_964263255.1). Taxonomy (NCBI): domain Eukaryota; kingdom Metazoa; phylum Chordata; class Amphibia; order Caudata; family Salamandridae; genus Lissotriton; species Lissotriton vulgaris. The sequence continues at coordinate 235,001,375 of NC_141689.1, forward strand.
TTGGGAAAGCATGTCACCAAACATTGTAGGGAAATCGGGCATAGACTGGGGAGGGCGGTAAACTAGAACAGAAATAAAGGGGGTCACAGGGGATTCCAATCTCAGCACAAGGTAGTCGACCGAAGGAATACTGATGGTAGTCAGGGCGAAAAATCAGATAGAATGTTTAACAATCGCTGCTACCCCGCCTCCTGGCCTACCAGAAGCTCTGTTCACTTGGAGGATGTAGTAGCCAGTGGGGATTGCAGCAAGAATATCTGGGGAGGACTCCTCATTAAGCCAAGTCTCCGTCAGCAGCAATATATCAGGTTTCCCGGAATCTAACAGAGCAAAGATTTCCAGCTGGTGTTTTACCAGTGAACGAGTGTTAAGATAGCTCACTGTAATATTGGAGTGTGGAAGCCCTTTGAAAGATGGAGGGTTGACGGCTGAGAGAGGCGGGATGGCCAAAGAAGGGGCTGAGGGCAAAGGGGGAACTATCTCAGGAAATGTTTCTCTAACATAGAGAAACCCCAGTGGCTCAAATCTCGACAGAGTCGTAGGGGGAATAGGCTAATAGGCATGCAGTCGGATCAGATCTACAGAAGAGTAGACAGGCTTGCCTTTGGCGCGCCTTTGGTGCGCCGCCGGCGGGGCCGGGAGAGACACATGATTAAATAGGGAAAGGAAGGGGCGTGGCCTAGCGTAAAGGGGGTGTGGCCTGAACAGGGGGCTTCCCCAGAATGGCGTCAATCCTTAGAGCGACCCGCGGCAGCGTCCAAATCGGCTGCACGGGGAGATGTGCTAGGCGAGAATGTGGCAAAGTGCAAGGATCAGGTAAATAATAAAAACACAAGATATACAATTTTAAAATCACTCGTTGCTCCCGGCTTCCGCCTCAGGAGTTCGAAGCTGTCTGGCCGCGCGTTGGTTTGAGCACGTTTTAAAGGGCAGGGGGCGTGGCCTAGCATAAAGGGGGCATGGCCTGAACAGGGGGCTTCCCCAAGATGGCGTCAATCCTTAGAGTGACCCGCAGCAGCGTCCAAATCGGCTGCGCGGGGAGATGTGCTAGGCGAGAATGTGTCAAAGTGCAAGGATCGGGTAAATAATAAAAACACAAGATATACAAATTTTAAAATCACTCGTTGCTCCCGGCTTACACCTCAGGAGTTCGAAGCTGTCTGGCCGCGCGTTGGTTTGAGCACGCTTTAAAGGGCGGGGGGGGGCCTAGCGTAAAGGGGGCGTGGCCTGAACAGGGGGCTTCCCCAGAATGGCATCAATCCTTAGAGCGACCTGCGGCAGCGTCCAAATCGGCTGCGCGGGGAGATGTGCTAGGCGAGAATGTGGCAAAGTGCAAGGATCAATTCATTTTACAGTGTAGAAAAGCTGAAATACACAGCTCGTGATTTAGTTTGCTTTGGAAGGCTCACTACCCAGCCTTGAGATAAGAATGTATTGTTGTTTTTTCCTCTCAGTTTCTGTCTGAGTCTTACTTTTTATCAGTAGGCAGTTGTTTAGACAATGTTTTATTCACTTCATAATGTAGAATGAAAAACTGCAAAGCACACATTTTTCTTCTTGATTATTAGAATATGTATTCTCTGTTTCCGCATAATTAATACTTTTTTGTTGGAGAACATGTAATTGTTTTCAGGATGTTAGGAGATGAAGTCATTTAGCACAAGACTTCAATGTGTTACAATAACTGGCCTGATTGATGACATGTCTAGTCAGCCGATGGGGTGTCGATGTGTTCTGAAACTCCGATTGGACAAACTACGTAAACCAAGTCAAATGTGTTTTTGTTAGAAATACTGGTTACTAGCACAGAGCTGGCGGCCTTTGTCTTATTTTTTTAGCAGGACGCTTGCAGAAAGATACTGTTTTTTAGTTTCACAGAAGGGAAGAGGGGCTCATTTTGGCAGCTTCTGTGGGAAACACAGAGAGGCAGACAGAGATGAACAGCGCAAAGAGATAGACTCATCTGAGAGAACGAGGGCAGATTAAGATGCGAACACCCTAGGTTTTATGAAACAGGGAGGGAGCACACTCCTGACCGCTCAGCCGGGTCGCCCCTTCACATTCTGGGGCATGCAGTTCATACGATTCAGGACAAAGTTCGTAAGTATTACACTAAGGTTGGTACAAGCAGGTGCTTGGTATAAGGTATCTCTAGACACAAGACATGGCTCGTGTTTCTGGATAGTATCCTTCATCAGTAGAGATCAGTTTGGAGTGGCTAAGAGGCCGCCAAACAATCCAGGTGTGAGGAAGTACTCACCGATGCGGTCCTGTGGGCCGATAACCTCCAACAGACTTCAAAAACGACAACACCCGATCCGGATCCATGTCGTCTTTTCCTCTCCTTACAGAGAGCTGAAAGACAGAACCCGGAAGTGGGCGGCGGTAACCCCGGAAGAGGAGAACGGAACCCAATGAAAGTGGAGCACAGAGGCGGGTTTAGGAAGGAAGGAGTAGAGCGGAAGAAGACGTCGGGGGAGGTGACGCTAGGAGAGAAGCTGCACCGGAGCCGAGAGGACTGCGAGGAGAAGTCCAGGAGAAGAGAAGACCAGGACGAGGAAGCGGACGAGCCCTGGAGTGAGGAGTGGTGGATTCCTCCGGAGGACGCTGAAGAGCGGCCGCGGACTCAGGAGAGTTTGCGGCAGGAGTCGGTGAGTTAAGGGTTATCACGCTACTGTACGGGAGGGTAGCGGGTGGACACTGTAGGGTGGCATGGACACTGTAGGGTGGCGGGTGGTGTATATTTCACTATTCTGCGCAGTGAACCGCTATCTTCCTTGTAAAGTGCATTACGCCTGTAAAAGGAGTCGCAATAGTACCCCTTAATTGTCTGTGATTAGAAAACGGACTAGTACACCTGAAACAGACTTGTATGAGGAATACTGAATATGTGTAATTAGATACCCTGACTTCTGATCCAACTTTTGTAGAAAATATCACAAGATAACCAAACTCTATGTTGCAATCACTTGTAGATAAGTGAAAGTTATTTCTTTAAAGTGAGGGTTCCTCACCAGCCTCTTGCTTTATTTTTCCCTTCCCATGTTTCCTTATTCTCAACACTACCCTAGTTTAAAATCACAACCCCAATTGTCTTACGCTGAGCACAACTGTGGTGCGGTGACGGGTTAGAACTCCCTGATAAAAGGTAAACTAGTGTCCTGACGACTCCCTATCTTTCCTCTTCTATGAGCCTCCGGGGAACACCCTTCGATTCCGAAGACGAAGAGCCAGGACCATTGCCAGATACTGAAGAGGATTCCCAGGAAGAAGACTATAGTGACGCCCGGACATCTGTTTTACCTGACCCAACACTTGTTGAAAATAAATCTCTACCTGTTCGTAAACTTATTCAGCCTCCTCGCCTGTATATTAGACCTGCACTCCCACAAGTGGTGTCAGAAGTGGGATCTAAAGGCGCTATGGAGGCCGCTCTCGCTAAAATGGCGGAAAATCAAGAACACCTGGGGAAGGTGATGGAGCGTTTCTTGACTGTCGTGGAAGAAGATCGAGGCAAGATACAGCAAGTACTTTCCAGACAAGGACAAACACATGATGCCGCCATGACTAAACTAACAGAGGCTTTGGGACAACAAAGAGGTCCCACAACCCTTCCCTCAGTAGTGTTACAGAGATACGTGAGTGGAGAAGATCCTGATTTTTTTTTTCAACAATTTTGAACGGATGGCTACGGCAGCATCATGACCTCCCGACAAATGGGGACAATATTTAGGTCCTTTATTATCAGGAGATTTACAGGCAGCATACCAAGCTGCGACGGTACAAGCAGGCGTGACCTATCCTGACATCAAGAGATGTATCATGGAACGTCTAGGAGTTGATGATGAGTCATATCGACTTAAACTCAGACAAATGAAAGAAGGACAACAAGAGACACCTAGAGCTTTGTATTTTTGAGTTAAGGATATGGCAGATCGATGGCTAAAACCTGCCACTACAGATAAAGATGGTATCATGGCCAAAATTTATTTGGAACAATATTTGACCTCCTTGCATCCACCCATTCAAAAATGGGTACGCCAACAAGCTAATCTTACCCTGGAGACAGCAGTGGAGATAGCAAGTGCTTATAGTAGAGCACAGGAATTGCAGAAAGGTAAAGAAGACTTCCATGGAAGAGTAGGAGGTCAGACACCTCATAGGGCACCTCGACCACCGATGATTAAAAAGCCAGAACCGATATCCATTGTACCAGGAACAGCCATCTTTCGGATACCGATGGGACCACAGTGTTTCCAATGTGGAGGTATGGGGCATATAGCAAGATTTTGTCCACAAAGAGAGAAGGAGGAGCCCATGGAAATTGGAGTAGCTCGGAATTATTATTGTTCTCCTTCAGAAAGGAGACAACCCCCTTACCATTGTACGGTGTCAGTAAATGGACAACCAGTGACTGCTTTGGCCGATACAGGATGTCTGCATAGCGTAGTACGTCCACAGGACCTAGGACCTAATATCGGTCCAATTGATGGAGCAGTTGCGATAAGATGTGTTCATGGGGACACTAAACCCTATCCTACTGCTCAAGTACAAATTCAGCATGCCGGCGATACTGGCACCACCCTAACTGTTGGTCTGATCCCAAAATTACCCGAACAAGCTATTCTTGGGAATGATTATCCCAAGTTGTCACAGCTGTTAAAGGATAAACCTGACAATACAGACGAATGGTTGGCCAACGCTCTGTTTGCCCAAGATGAGGGGAAAGATTGGCCACCAGCTAAAGAACGGAAAAGCAAAAGACAAAGGAGAGCAGAGAAGAACAGATCACAAAATGTGTTTCCGATCTTTCAAGACGAAAACCCATGGGAAACGGACAGAAGTTTTCATGCAGCCCAACATGAAGATCCTGTGTTACAGGAAGCCTGGAATCAGGCATTACAAGACGAAGATCCCCAACATGTAGGTCCTTATTTCTTTACGAAGAACGGTTTGTTGTACCAGAAGGGAAACCCAAATCAGAAAGCACAACTATTAGTTTCAGGGCATTTAGAGACAAGGTATTATATTTAGCCCACAGTCATCTTCTTGGGGATCATTTTGGGGCTGACAAAACTGAAAAACAGATTCTAGAACTCTTCTACTGGCCCGGTATATACCAACAGGTTAAGAGATATTGTAGGGAGTGTCCTGTTTGTCAACGGAATAGTAGATACCATCCACCACGAGTTCCCCTTAGACCACTTCCAATCATTGATGAACCTTTCCAGAGAGTAGGAATGGATATAATAGGACCTTTACTACCCTCCCAGAGTGGCTGTTGATATGTACTTGTAATTGTAGATTATGCCACAAGGTTTCCCAAGGCCATACCTTTACGAAGACCAGATGCGTCTAATGTTGCCAAAGCAATGATCATGCTCTTTTCTAGAGTAGGTTTTCCGAAGGAAATCCTGTCTGACCAAGGGACACCCTTTGTGTCACGACTAATGAAACAAGTATGTACACAGTTAGGAGTCAAACAAATCCGTACCTCGGCTTATCACCCACAAACGGATGGATTAGTTGAGAGGTATAACGCCACTATAAAAATCACCCTAAAAAAACTCTTTGCCTTGGAGTCTAGAAAGTGGGAAGACATGCTGCCATTGGCTTTGTTTGCCATCAGGTGCAAGGAACAGAAAAGTACGGGATACTCTCCATTTGAGTTGTTATATGGTCATAAACCGCGTACTTTATTAGAGATGGCACAGGAAAGATGGGAAAATGAACCCCATGACTCTAAACCCATCACTGAATATGTGTCGAATCTGCGTACCCACCTAGGTCAAATTAGGACCATTGTTAAAAACAATCTAGAAGGAGCTCAAGAGGCTCAAAAGAAACAGTACGATAAAGGAACAAAAGACAGGACTTTTAAGGTAGGAGACTCAGTATTACTCATGATGTCTTCCTCAGATCATAAGTTGTTGGGGCAGTGGCAAGGCCCATATACGATACTTGATCAGGTTACCCCTGTAACATATAGGATTGAGTTAGATCCGGTGAAGCATACGTCTCAGATATATCACATTAACTTACTAAAGAAATGGGAAGGACCTGTTCCAACCACTGTAAGTATGGCACAAAGTGTGTCTACTCCGTTTGATCAATGCATAGACCCTGGGTTACCTGAAAACTTAAAAGAAAGCCTAACCCAGGTTTTGAAGCCAATACAAGATACCTTTTCCACCAAACCTGGTAGAACCACATTTATGGAACATGCGATAAATGCTGCTCCTGGGAAGAAGGTGAGACTTCGACCCTATCGCATTCCTGAAGCTCGGAGACAAACAATACTGGAAGAAGTCCAAAAAATTTTGGAGATGGACATTATAGAACCTTCCGTAAGTGAGTGGAATTCACCAATAGTTTTGGTTCCAAAACCGGATGGGTCGGTGCGTTTTTGCATTGACTTCAGGGAAGTCAATAAGATTTCAGAGTTTGATACGTATCCCCTTCCACGGGTTGATGAAATGATAGAATGAATAGGCCAAGCCAAATATATCAGCACACTCGATTTGTGTAAGGGCTACTGGCAAATACCCTTAAGAGCCGAAGATCGAGAAAAAACTGCGTTTTCCACTCCTGATGGATTATACCAGTTTAAAGTATTACCCTTTGGATTATATGGAGCTCCAGCAACTTTCCAGAGGGCTATGAATATCATCCTACGGCCCTATGAGACATATGCTGGTGCTTACATTGATGACATAGTCATATACAGTGAGACTTGGGAGCAACATCTCTGTCATATCTCCAATGTAGTTCAAGCTCTAGGACAATATGGATTAAAGATTAATCCTGCAAAAAGCCATCTGGCTGCCCAAACTGTTAAGTATTTGGGATATTTGTTAGGAGATGGTGTAATTAGACCACAGGCCTCCAAACTGACAGCCATATCGCAAATTCCTTTACCTCGCACCAAGAAGGACTTACGAGCCTTTCTGGGATTATTGGGATATTACAGAAGATTTATTCCCCAGTTTTCCCAGACGACTGCACCTCTAACAGACCTACTTCAAAAAAACTGCAAAACAAAAGAGCAGTTACGACACCCCTCCTTAGGAATACTACAGGCATTTGAGACCCTGAAACAGTCCCTAACGTCCGACTCTGTGTTAACCAGTCCAGATTATACTCTTCCCTTTGTACTACAAACTGACGCTTCAGATCAAGGACTAGGGGCTGTTTTATCACAAGAAACATCCCAAGGAGAGAAGCCCATATTGTACATCAGTCGTAAATTATTTCCTCGTGAAAAGAAGTATGCCACTATAGAAAAAGAAGCATTAGCCATAAAATGGGCAATAGAAACCTTAAGATACTATCTTGAAGGCAGGGAGTTCACTTTGTACACTGATCACGCCCCTCTAGAATGGTTAGCCAAGAACCAGGGCCATAATGAAAGAGTGCTCAGATGGTTCCTTTCCCTACAACCATATCGATTCCGAACCAAACATAGGAAAGGAAGTGAACAAGGAAACGTGGACTATTTATCTAGATTTCCTCAAGATACAACCCCGAGTAGAAGGACATCAAGGGAAAGGGGATGTGAGGAAGTACTCACCGATGCGGTCCCGTGGGCCGATAACCTCCAACAGACTTCAAAAACGACAACACCCGATCCATGTCGTCTTCTCCTCTCCTTACAGAGAGCTGAAAGACAGAACCCGGAAGTGGACGGCGGTAACACCGGAAGAGGAGAACGGAACCCAATGAAAGTGGAGCACAGAGGCGGGTTTAGGAAGGAAGGAGTAGAGCGGAAGAAGACGTCGGGGGAGGTGACGCTAGGAGAGAAGCTGCACCGGAGCCGAGAGGACTGCGAGGAGAAGTCCAGGAGAAGAGAAGACCAGGACGAGGAAGCGGACGAGCCCTGGAGTGAGGAGTGGTGGATTCCACCAGAGGACGCTGAAGAGCGGCCGCGGACTCAGGAGAGTTTGCGGCAGGAGTCGGTGAGTTAAGGGTTATCACGCTACTGTACGGGAGGGTAGCGGGTGGACACTGTAGGGTGGCGTGGACACTGTAGGGTGGCGGGTGGTGTATATTTCACTATTCTGCGCAGTGAACCGCTATCTTCCTTGTAAAGTGCATTACGCCTGTAAAAGGAGTCGCAATAGTACCCCTTAATTGTCTGTGATTAGAAAACGGACTAGTACACCTGAAACAGACTTATATGAGGAATACTGAATATGTGTAATTAGATACCCTGACTTCTGATCCAACTTTTGTAGAAAATATCACAAGATAACCAAACTCTATATTGCAATCACTTGTAGATAAGTGAAAGTTATTTCTTTAAAGTGAGGGTTCCTCACCAGCCTCTTGCTTTATTTTTCCCTTCCCATGGTTCCTTATTCTCAACACTACCCTAGTTTAAAATCACAACCCTAATTGTCTTACGCTGAGCACAACTGTGGTGCGGTGACGGGTTAGAACTCCCTGATAAAAGGTAAACTAGTGTCCTGACGACTCCCTATCTTTCCTCTTTTATGAGCCTCTGGGGAACACCCTTCGATTCCGAAGACGAAGAGCCAGGACCATTGCCAGATACTGAAGAGGATTCCCAGGAAGAAGACTATAGTGACGCCCGGACATCTGTTTTACCTGACCCAACACTTGTTCAAAATAAATCTCTACCTGTTCGTAAACTTATTCAGCCTCCTCGCCTGTATATTAGACTTGCACTCCCACACCAGGCATCGTTGCCTCTCGGGCGCAGAGGTGCTTCGCCTATAGCTAGTCAGCTACGGAGGCTCACGGGAGCCCTAAACAGGAAACAGGGAGTGAGCACACTCCTGAACGCTCAGCCAGGTCGCCCCTTCGCATTCTGGTGCAAGCAGTTCATACGATTCAGGACAAAGTTTGTAAGTATTACACCAAGGTTAGTGCAAGCAGGTGCTTGGTATAAGGTATCTCTAGACACAAGACATGGCTCGTGTTTCTGGATAGTATCCTTCATCAGTAGAGATCAGTTTGGGGTGGCTAAGAGGCTGCCAAACAATCCAGGCTTCGTTGCCTCTCAGGCGCGGAGGTGCTTCGCCTATAGCTCGTCAGCTACGGAGGCTCACGGGAGCCCTAAACAGAAAACAGGGAAGGAGCACACTCCTGACCGCTCAGCCGGGTCGCCCCTTCGCATTCTGGTGCATGCAGTTCATACGATTCAGGACAAAGCCTACTCAGCGGCCTCAATACTTATCTCTACTGATGAAGGATATTGATCCAGAAACACAAGTCCAGTCTCTTGTCTAGAGATGCCTGGAGAAACCAAGTACCTACTTGCACAAACTTGGTGAAACACTTACAAACCCTTTCTTTTTCATTTGCGAAGACACACAAACTCCATGACGCAGAATGCACAGGGGCAACCCAGATGAGAGGTGGAGCAGTGTGCGGCCAATCCTGTTTACTGTTTAAGGGCTCCCGTGAGCCTCCCTAGCTGACGAGCTAGTGGTGCTGCACCTGCACGCCCGGGAGGCATCGAAGCCTGTGACTGTTGTTGGGCAGCCTACTCAGCGGCCTCAATACTTATCTCTACTGATGAAGGATATTGATCCAGAAACAAGAGTCGAGTCTCGTGTCTAGAGATGCCTGAAGAAACCAAGTACCTACTTGCACCAAACTTGGTGAAACACTTACAAACCCTTTCTTTTTCATTTGCGAAGACACACAAACTGCATGACCCAGAATGCACAGGGGCAATCCAGCTGAGAGGTGGAGCAGTGTGCGGCCAATCCTGTTTACTGTTTAAGGGCTCCCGTGAGCCTGCCTAGCTGACGAGCTAGTTGTGCTGCACCTGCGCGCCCGTGAGGCATCGAAGCCTGTGACTGTTGTTGGGCAGCATACTCAGCGGCCTCAATACTTATCTCTACTGATGAAGGATATTGATCCAGAAACACGAGTCGAGTCTCGTGTCTAGAGATGCCTGGAGAAACCAAGTACCTACTTGCTCCAAACTTGGTGAAACACTTACAAACCCTTTCTTTTTCATTTGCGAAGACACACGAACTGCATGGCCCAGAATGCACTGGGGCAATCCAGCTGAGAGGTGGAGCAGTGTGCGCCAAATCCTGTTTAAGGGCTCCCGTGAACCTCCCTAGCTGACGAGCTAGTGGTGCTGCACCTGCACGCCCGGGAGGCATCGAAGGCTGTGACTGTTGTTGGGCAGCCTACTCAGTGGCCTCAATATTTATCTCTACTGATGAAGGATATTGATCCAGAAATACAAGTCGAGTCTCGTGTCTAGAGATGCCTGGAGAAACCAAGTACCTACTTGCGCCAAACTTGGTGAAACACTTACAAACCCTTTCTTTTTCATTTGCAAAGACACACGAACGGCATGACCCAGAATGCACAGGGGCAATCCAGCTGAGAGGTGGAGCAGTGTGAGCCCAATCCTGTTTACCCTAAGTTTTCTGCTTTGAATAACTGGATTTGAAAAAATGTATTTGTCCTATGCATTTATTTCTCTTCATGGGAGATTTTTGCTAATTATTAAATATTGATTTAGCTTTGCAAAACTCACTCTTGCATTATATTTCTTAAAACTCTTTAAGAGTTCTGACTGACATTTATGCCTCATTATCAATTAGAAATAGGGATTTCTTCCTTTATGGAGTGCTTTCTATGCAATCTATAATATGTTCTGTATTCATTCATTCATTCATTCATTCAGAGTCTATCGAAAAGGCCATTAACCGGCTGAAAGCCCTCTTTTCTATGGTTAAAAAGCTAACTGGCTCAAATACCGTCCCCACCCCACCCGTATTGGGGGTAGTAGAATGCAATGAAATTGCGGACTTTTTTATAACTAAAGTAGAAACCATCTACAACACTCTGTCCTTAGCCTCCCCCAGACCACCTCCTGACCCCCCCCACTTTGGACTCTCTGAGCCTACTATCCCAGGAGACTCAGATCTCGCATTGGCCCCTGCTAGACTCTATCACGCTGCTCGCCTGCATGACGAAGGTCAATTCAGGTTCTCCCTTGGATCCAATCCCCATGAACATCCTCCGCCAGCTCTCTCCTGACTTTCTACAAGTCATCCAAGAGCTCCTGAACTCCTCATTGCGGGAATCTATAGTCCCGGAGGAATGGAAAAGAGCCCTGGTAGTCCCACTCTTAAAAAAAAACGGTGCTGACCCCAAGATGCTTGCCAACTTTCGGCCCATCTCTTTGTTGCCTATGTTCTCAAAAATCCTGGAGAGGCATGTTAACATCCATCTTTCCTCTCATGTGGAGACTACAGATTTTTTACATCCATCTCAGTCGGGATTTCGTTCCCACCACTCCACTGAAACTACCCTCCTGGGGATTACTGAAAACCTACGCCCTCGCCTCGACAATGGTGAGACCGCGGCGCTTATTCTTTTAGATGTAAGCGCAGCGTTCGACACGGTCTCACATCCCATTATCCTACAAGCTCTGAGAATGGCTGGAGTGACCGGCCCTGCCCTTGCCTGGCTGGCTTCGTTTTTGAATAGCCGCACTTTCCAGGTTGTCTCCTCCGGCTCCTCCTCCTCCGTCCGTTCATCTGCGTATGGTGTTCCGCAGGGGTCCTCACTGAGCCCTATGCTCTTCAATATCTACGTGAGACCCCTCGCCACCATCGTGGAAGACGCTGGCCTATCCCTCTACTCATACGCAGATGACACTCAGATTCTTTTCTCCCTCTCCTCAGCCACAGCAAATGCCCCATCCGCTCTTAAACTTGGTCTCAGCCTGGTGGCAGAGTGGATGCAGGCGAATCTCCTGAAGTTAAATGGAGATAAGATGGAGGTGTTCATTTTGGGCAAGCAGAAGCACCTCTGGAGCCCTGCGCACTGGCCCCCAGAAATGGGCCCACCACCCCTTCCAGTGACCCAGTTTCGCAACCTTGGCTTTGTGCTGGATGACGCGCTCTCCATGCGACAGCAAGTGGTCAAGGTGGCAGCCACGTGTTTTTCCATCTTGGGTTGGCTTCGAAAAATATTATGGATGCTCCCAGTGGGGACCAGACGCTTGGTGGTCCAGGCTTTAATCACCTCCCGCCTGGACTACGGCAATGCACTCTAACACCTTGGAGGTTTAGAGGAGACTTCAGCTCGTTCATAATTCAGCTGCTCGCCTCTTCTGTAAGGTCCCATGGAGATCCCCAATCTCCCCTTTTCTTAGAGACCTTGACTGGCTCCGCATTGCCAACCGTGTCAAATTCAAGGCCCTTTTCTTTATGCATAAAATCAAGCTAGGGTCAGCTCCAGTCTACCTCCAAGCTCTTGTCCAACAATATTCTCCGTCCCGTCATCTTAGATCATCAGCTCATGGCAATTTTCTGATTCCACGCTTTAAATTGACGAGAATGGGCGGACGCTCTTTCTCCTGTGCTGCCCCCAGGTTATGGAATTCTCTTCCGGCTACACTGAAATTCGAACCATCTTTGTTGAAATTCCGCAGATACCTTAAAACCTGGCTCTTTTCTCAATAACAACTGAGATGTGCAATCACTAATTCTTTGGCGCCGGGAGACCCCCTGTGGGTAGCTGCGCGCCCTACAAATTCAAATACAATACAATTCATTCTATTTTGTCCTATTTTTCAAATTGATATTTGACTAACAAATGAAGAGTCAGAGAAATTTAAATTTGATTAGAAAATAAAACCTTTTAAAACTACTTACAACTCTCATTATTGCCTTAAATATTAATAATAATAATAATACAGATGCTTGTAGAGCGCGAACAGCTACCTCAGGTGAGGTGTCCCGGCGCTAGTGAGTCCTGCAGAAAAAGCGAATAGTCAGGAGGAAGATCAGGATTATTGCACAAAGAGCCAAGTTTTTAAGAGCTTCCTAAAGCTAGCTTCCGTCGTGGCAGATTGGATGGCAGGGGGCAAGGTATTCCAAAGTTTCGCCGTACCGGCCGAAAAGGACCTGCCTCCAAGTCTAGCTTTCCTCACGCGTGGGACAGTTAGCTTGAGCAATGAGTTTGAGCGCAGCTCTCGATTTTGGTTGTAGCGGGGAAGTCGACGTTTTAGATAACTGGGACACGTGCCTTTTAGCGCTCTGAAAGCCAAGGTAAGCACCTTGAACTTAATTTGGCTTGCCACTGGCAACCAATGTAGCTCGTGCAGATGCGGAGAGATATGCTGCCTGAAAGGGACATTTTCTATCAATCTCGCAGCCGCGTTCTGCACGATTTGTAAGCGTTGCACCGCATATTTGAGCAGACCAAGAAAGAGGCCATTTGAATAATCAAGTCGGGATGTGATTGTTGCGTGAACAATCGTTTTTCGACATTCGACTGGTAGCAGGGGCAGAAATTTACGCAAATTTCTGAGTTTGTGCAGGCAGCCAGCAGTGAGCTGTTGTATATGCGGCAGGAAGGACAGATTCTCATCCCATCTTACTCCTAGATTTTTTGCATGGGTTCCGGGAGATGGGGCAGGGCCCATTTCCGTTGGCCACCATAGGTCCGGCGGGGGTGTTTGTGATTTCCAAAGAATCAAAAAAAAAAATGCAAATATTTATTTGCATTTGATTTCTTCATGTTTATGCAAAGTCTCCTTATGGTGATAACACGGTGGCAAAGGACAATCCCCTTAAACGGAAAACAAACAAGAGGTAATGATGTTTTGCATTGAGAAATTACCGTGAAATTTCCGCTCCATCAGTTTAATAGCAGAGTTACAGTTAACACCATCACCAAAAGGAGCAGAGTTTAGGTTAATGCCCAAATAGCGCTACAAAATAATTGTCCAAGTTAGATAAATGTCCAGATTTTCAAAAAGTCCTAATTACTGATTCCAATGCCCAGAACTTGAAGACTGGCAAAGCGGTACTGGGAGGTAATGCGAGAAGACGATTGCTGAAGTGGTGTGAGTATCAATAGGGTTGTGAATTGTTGTTAATGTACTAGAAGGGCTGTCTTTTAGCCCCCCTCTTATTTTCCCTTTACGTTAGTGACCTGCCCTATACTATATCCGCTGGTGAAGGCATTGCCCCACGCTTGGGAGATTCTTACATCTCTTGCCTAATGTACGCGGATGATAAACTGATTTTAGACCTCACCCCAAAAGGACTCAATAATCGTCTTCAATTACTACATACATTCTCAGAAGAGCATTTCCTGAAAATAAACATCTCTAAAAGTAAGGTAATGTGTATGGAGGGGAGAAAAAAACTGAGGTTAGAAAACTTCAACTGGGAATTGGGAGCTCAAAAATTAGAAAGAGTGTCATCTTACGTATTTTTGGGCAAGGTTGTCAAAAGTAATTTAAGTAATAAACCCCATATTGAAAATAGCTCCCACAAGGCAAAATCACAGGGAAACGGCCTAAGGTCACTATATAAATCGACTGGTAAAAGACACTTTGGGTATCTGCTGGAGGCATTCCGGGCAAAAGTCCCCCCAACTCTGCTTTATGGCATAGAGTTTATCGACTTAGTTGAATGGGGTTTTTTAGACACTGTTGAGGGATCCCTCTTGAGAAGTTTAGTCTCGGCTAATAATAGCTGTAGTACAGCTGCCCTTCGTTTGGAACTCGGGCTAAGAAGCAGCTGGGCACAGGGCTTGGCAGGAGTCATTCGCTGGGTAATATGCCTGATTAAGGGAAAGCCAGCAACATTAAGATCCCTAATCAAAAAAGAGTTGATGGGCCCACTAAAAGAGTACTCAATGCTTATAAAGAACTATAGGAAGGCCCTTACACTCTTGGATTTGGAGGAAGTCTCCCTCCTAGACCTTTCTACACAACAACTAAAGCTCACATTAAAACATGCCACCTGGAAATTGAGCTATGAAAGGGATCGTAACCTGACTTCACAAAAAAAGGGGACAAATCTAGCAGTTGACTCATGTTCGTTAAGACAAATACAACCATATGTCACTTGGAATATGCCCCATGGCGTGCGCCGCTTCTGACTACTCCTTAGGCATGATCTACTCCCATTGAATAAGCTACTGGCCAAATGGTATGGCATATCTGACATATGTAATTTTTGTAGCAGCGCAGTCCAAGACTCCATACATGTCTTATTAGTTTGTCCAGCATTAATGGCCCATCGTCGGCTGTGGGTAAAGCCCGTATGTATTCAGCTTGGTATTTTATCTGCTAGTTCTTTGATTGATGCAATCTTTTGTCCTCCGAATGAACTCTTTTGCCATAGAATTTTAATTTTTTTTAAATGTTTCTTAGAATTGTACTAGATGAATGGCATGACATTTTGTATATTTCTGTAAAATTGGTGGATAACATGTGGTCTAATTTTAATATGTTTAATCTGTATTCCTGTAATATGTGGATCTCCACGGAGTTCCAAAATCATATTTATAAATAAATAAATACAAATACTAGAAGGTATTATTAGTAGTGTTTAAAAAAATAGGAAGGTTTTGACTGATAATGAAATGTTGCTTATTAGACTGTTTTATTGATTAAATTGGTAATTTATAGGACAGGATTTGATTTTGGTTACTAATATGAAATGTTATCGTCTTTGTTTTATGGAGTCTGAAGTATGAGTATGGCATTGCCTTAGATCCCGAGAAAAACCAACAAAAGACACAGAATCTGTCCGATAGTAAACCTTGGTATGATAGAATCTGTAGGGAATCTAAAAGGGCGCTTTTATCAGCTATTAAATCTAAGACACTATCTGATATAAAAATAGCAAGGAATAATTACAAGTTAGTACAAAAGGCTTCAAAAAAAGCCTGGGAGGAAGAAAAATGGGCAGACATGCTGTTAGCTGTTAAAACAAATGACAGTGTAGGTTTTTGGAGGTTAGTAGCCAATGGGAACCATGTAGGGAGAGTGGTTAAGGACGTCTACTTGAACGAACTAACATGGGTCAACCACTTTACTAACCTCTATAAAAAGTATGATGATGCCCCATTCGATGTGGATGTCCCATGCTTCGAACACCCCACTGATTGCCTGGACTTTACACTAGGCGAAACCGAGTTGGCAATTAACCTAGTAAAGACTGGTAAAGCTCCAGGCTTAGATAAGATCCCTGGGGACTTATACAAACATGATTTAAAAGTATGGGCACCATATATAAACTACCTGTGTAATAGTTATCCCTTAGCTTAGATTTCCCCGAAAGTTGGAGGGGAGCTGAAATTGTTTTAATTTTCAAAAAAGGGGATCGGATGGACCCTTCTAATTACCGGCCAATCAGCCTGATGGACATTCTCCAGAAAATCTACTCACGACATATCTTAACTCGTGTCAGTGACTGGATGGAGGAGAATGCAATCTTAACCAAATTCCAGGCTGGTTTCCGATGTAAAGTAAGCACAATAGATCAGATATTCAGATTCTGTTGCCTTTATTGGAAATATGTACATATCAAAAAGGGACATTTATACGCTGCTTTCGTTGATTTGAGAGCAGCGTTTGATTTAGTGCCACGCAATCTTTTATGGAAAACATTGAGTGTAGTAGGGCTGCCAAATAGTCTATTGGTTCAGATAAAAGAGCTGCACGAAGGGAACTTTGCGAAAATCCGATGGGGCCCAAGTGGGGAACTGACCCAAAAAATTCCCATTGAGCGTGGCGTTCGCCAAGGCTGTGTATTGGCCCTCAAATTTTTTTCCCTTTTCGTGAATGACATCCCTACACATCTAGAGGATGTATAAATGATTCAGCAAAACTGAATGGAGAAAGGGTAACATCATTATTATTTGCAGACGACACTATTTTGATTTCCCAAACTAAGAAAGGTCTCCAGGCACTACTTAATTCTTTTAGTGAATACTGTAGTAAGAAATGACTGGAAATAAATGGGAAAAAGACAAAATGTATGGCCCTCAATCCACCAAAAACAAATAAAGGCTGTTTAACACTGAATGGCGTTAAACTAGAATCGGTCTCACATTTCCCATACTTAGGGGTTACTTTAGACTCTAACTTTTCCTGGAGAGCCCAAATGGAAAAAAGTAAGCTGGCATTCACTCAGAATGTAAAGCCAATTCTTAGGAAACAAAGTTTGAGTACTAGTAAAGCTGTGTCTCCGGTAGTTGAGCTCTTTAAATTCAAGGTTCAACCAGCAGCGTTATATGGTGGAGAAATTTGGGGACCAGGGTCAAAGGATACTTTCTGCGTCTTAGACAATAATTTTATGAGAAGTCTGGTAAGGGTCCCAAGAGGCACTCCTTTAGTGCCCCTTAAAACTGGATTTAAATGTAAAACGTGGATATTTGACAAATAATCCCCCTCCCCTTCCTAAGCGCCTTGAAACCCTCTGGGTATGTAGTGCGCTATACAAATTTTATGACTTGACTATGACTTGAAGAACTGACCATTACACTATAATTCGCCCACTGATGTTATGGGTTAGACTGTGGCGGGTGCCTGAATTGTACGACTATAGAGATGGTCTAAAAGAAATCATGGGGTTGGATAATTCAAAAACTATCCCATGGCTAAAACATGTTAAAATTTGGCTCACCAAAATAGGTTTAAAACACTTTTGGGAGAACCCAGAACATCTACCGTCTAACCCAAAACTAATTCTAAAAAGGGCCTTTTGGAGTTTTATGGTTAACATGGCAACAAATGTTTCGGGTGCTGGAACTTTAGTAACAAACTTTCTCAGTTTCAAGGATGAGCCACTATTTGAGACTTTTCTTGATGAGATAGAGCCCCCACTTGCCAAAACCCTATTTTTAAAACTAAGATATGGGAATCTTCTGATCAAAACAACTTTGGCACGTTGGTCAAGGAGGCCTAATGTTCCACCCCTAGTGGCAGATGAAATTTGCTCTATGTGTGATTGCAGCCAGATTGAAAATGAGTTTCACATCTTCTTTTTTTGCCCCGCCTATGCATTGGCCAGAAGAAGATGGATTAAACCACTATGCCTACTGTTAGGACTGAGATCATGTAACCAGGCCCTGAGAATACTTAAAACAAACACAACCCAAACAATAATATTTAGTGTTAGGCGATTCTTATACTCAATTTTTTTCCTAAGGAAAAAAAGGGGCAACAGTTATAAATGAAGTATATCCTTAAGAATAGAATCAGAATATGCCCTAGTAATTACAGGGGGATCTTTGGTATTTTATAAACGGTTGTGCTTCGATGTATTTGTATTAAGAAATGTATTTTTATTGATGTATTTAAATTTTCTCGACAAAATGTTTATTTTATTGTAATGAATTGTGTTGTGTCTCTTTTATGGCATCCATGCCGAAATAAAGAAATTTAAGAAGAATTGTTGTTAATGTACTAGAAGGTATTATTAGTAGTGTTTAAAAAAATAGGAAGGTTTTGACTGATAATGAAATGTTGCTTATTAGACTGTTTTATTGATTAAATTGGTAATTTATAGGACAGGATTTGATTTTGGTTACTAATATGAAATGTTAGCGTCTTTGTTTTATGTAGTCTGGAAGTACGAGTATGGCATTGCATTAGATCCCGAGATGTTTATTTAAGGTAGTCATAGTGTGGAGAAATATCACACTGTTATTTTTTTTGTCTGTTGTTGTAATATTGAACAGCGAAAGGCTGTTGATGTTATTTTAGGGACTTATTCTGTTATAAGGAGAGTGTATGAAATAGTGGAAAGTCCTTTTCTGAAACTCTGGCCTTATCCACAGAGGAGTACCAAGACCTATTTTCTAAAAGTCCTCTTCTGAAACTTTGGCCTTATCCCCAGAGGAGTACCAAGACCTCTTTTCACTTGTTTTGTTTGGGAGTAGAGAGACGCTGGTTGTTATTTTACTGGAAGTAAAACGAATCTTTTGGAGTAATTGAACTATCTCTTTGTTAGTGGAGCAGACAAAGGCAGAGTTGTGTGTTGTTTCTAATAAGAATTTATTTAGAAAAACTTTGTAGTACATTGCCATATTATTTTGTGAAGGGAAGGTCAGTAGCAGGAGTTAAACTGACTGAAATTGATAGCATTGAAGAAAATAAAATTGCATTTAACCATTGCAGAAATTAAACTGTTTAAAGGTTTTAAGAAACTGTTGGGAGGTAAAGTGAAACATTCAATTTTAATTGGTGATGCTCCTTAAGGAACACCTGTGCATTTTATGCCTACAAATTTGGGACAAAATTCATGTGTGTGGGTTCACCAATGGTGCAAGATTATTAAAAAAAAGAGGGTCATTTGAGATTTCCAAAAGATGGTACTTTTGAATTGCAAATTTACAAAATATTTGAAGTGTTATGTGAAATAAAGACACCATCTAGAGCAGGGGTACTCATAGTACGGCCCGCGGGCCGCCAGCGGCCCGGCAAGCCTACCCTGGCGGCCCGCGGACCTTGCACACATCCTACCGGTGTTTTTTTATTTTTCAAAGAGTGTCAGCAAACACCGCCGGTTGGACTCCGAGAGACTCTGCTCTCTGGGGGCTGTGCGATGTTCCGGTAATAGAGTGGAGATGCAGGGGCGCTAAGGAGAGGCAAAACCCAACAAAGCCTCATTTGCAAGTAAATGGTCTTTAAAAGACCTGTGAAGTACTCGGGTGCGGCTCTGTGTGTGCCCAGGGAAGCTGGCTGTCTGAGACAGGTCCCACACGGGGGAGGGGGAAGGGGGTGGAGTGGGAGGGGGGAGAGGGGACGGGGGAATTTGCTGAAGCCCTTTCGGTCTGGGTCTGGGCTGCGTGTGCGCACACTGACAAGCGCAGGAATGCCAAAAATGATTCCTCAAACCGTGACCATGCCACGCACAAGTTATTGAAATAGCTCACCTCACAGAGCAAGCACGTGTACATGGCCATTCAAAATTATACATTTTTAGGGCTCGGGTCTACGTCACACTGCGTAGCAGTGTAGGCGGAGCCTAAGAGTCCTGTAGTTAGCGTTTCCGAAAAGCTACCTAAGAAATTCCTGGCTGCTCGTGAATGTTCGTGCGGTAATTGAAGACAGATGCTTGGCGTACGTGCACCAGTCTCGAGGGCTCGGGCTTGCCAGTCAAGTCGTGTGGTGCCTGTGAACTTCTGTGGCAGGAGAGCAGGCTCGCGGGCTCTTTTCACTGTCTCCGAATACTCGAGGGCTCTGTATTGCCTTTAAATGCTCCAGAGTCCAAAGACTGATACCGTGTCATGCCTGGGGTCATGTCTCGAGCACGTTGCCCATATGACGGGGGGTCCTGAGGGGTACATGAGAAGCTCGTACCTCAGTCCACCCTTCACTGTCTGCTTTCATCCAGTGGGTAAACAGCCACGGTCTCCTCCTCCTTCGTGCGTGCTCACATTCAACCAACTTCTCCTGAGCGGTGAGTCATAGGAGACACATTTTCACTGGAGATATGAGGGAACGAGGGTCTTAGGAATGCGGGGGCTTTGGTGCTCAGTGGTGTGCCTCAAATTCCAACTTGATTTTCTTATCCGAGCTCTTCGGAGACCGCTCTGGCGGGCAGTGGAAGTAGTACCCACCTCTCCGCATACAGGAACGGCTTTCTACCCTGCTGCCCGCCTCTCTGCCTTGCTGGCCGTGCCCGCATCTATGGTGCAAGACGGAAGGGAGGTCGGCGTCGTTGCTCCTTTGTTACGAAGAAGTTCGACCCTGCCCTAGCCCCCGTACAACAGTTTAAAGCATGTCTCAGCACCGTTTTAAGGCTGAGCCCACTGTTGCGCCCCCACTCTGATGGAAGACCGCATTTAACACCTCGCTCATTCCCACGAGCAAGTCGGCATACTAGAAGGTATTATTAGTAGTGTTTAAAAAAATAGGAAGGTTTTGACTGATAATGAAATGTTGCTTATTAGACTGTTTTATTGATTAAATTGGTAATTTATAGGACAGGATTTGATTTTGGTTACTAATATGAAATGTTAGCGTCTTTGTTTTATGTAGTCTGGAAGTACGAGTATGGCATTGCATTAGATCCCGAGATGTTTATTTAAGGTAGTCATAGTGTGGAGAAATATCACACTGTTATTTTTTTTGTCTGTTGTTGTAATATTGAACAGCGAAAGGCTGTTGATGTTATTTTAGGGACTTATTCTGTTATAAGGAGAGTGTATGAAATAGTGGAAAGTCCTTTTCTGAAACTCTGGCCTTATCCACAGAGGAGTACCAAGACCTATTTTCTAAAAGTCCTCTTCTGAAACTTTGGCCTTATCCCCAGAGGAGTACCAAGACCTCTTTTCACTTGTTTTGTTTGGGAGTAGAGAGACGCTGGTTGTTATTTTACTGGAAGTAAAACGAATCTTTTGGAGTAATTGAACTATCTCTTTGTTAGTGGAGCAGACAAAGGCAGAGTTGTGTGTTGTTTCTAATAAGAATTTATTTAGAAAAACTTTGTAGTACATTGCCATATTATTTTGTGAAGGGAAGGTCAGTAGCAGGAGTTAAACTGACTGAAATTGATAGCATTGAAGAAAATAAAATTGCATTTAACCATTGCAGAAATTAAACTGTTTAAAGGTTTTAAGAAACTGTTGGGAGGTAAAGTGAAACATTCAATTTTAATTGGTGATGCTCCTTAAGGAACACCTGTGCATTTTATGCCTACAAATTTGGGACAAAATTCATGTGTGTGGGTTCACCAATGGTGCAAGATTATTAAAAAAAAGAGGGTCATTTGAGATTTCCAAAAGATGGTACTTTTGAATTGCAAATTTACAAAATATTTGAAGTGTTATGTGAAATAAAGACACCATCTAGAGCAGGGGTACTCATAGTACGGCCCGCGGGCCGCCAGCGGCCCGGCAAGCCTACCCTGGCGGCCCGCGGACCTTGCACACATCCTACCGGTGTTTTTTTATTTTTCAAAGAGTGTCAGCAAACACCGCCGGTTGGACTCCGAGAGACTCTGCTCTCTGGGGGCTGTGCGATGTTCCGGTAATAGAGTGGAGATGCAGGGGCGCTAAGGAGAGGCAAAACCCAACAAAGCCTCATTTGCAAGTAAATGGTCTTTAAAAGACCTGTGAAGTACTCGGGTGCGGCTCTGTGTGTGCCCAGGGAAGCTGGCTGTCTGAGACAGGTCCCACACGGGGGAGGGGGAAGGGGGTGGAGTGGGAGGGGGGAGAGGGGACGGGGGAATTTGCTGAAGCCCTTTCGGTCTGGGTCTGGGCTGCGTGTGCGCACACTGACAAGCGCAGGAATGCCAAAAATGATTCCTCAAACCGTGACCATGCCACGCACAAGTTATTGAAATAGCTCACCTCACAGAGCAAGCACGTGTACATGGCCATTCAAAATTATACATTTTTAGGGCTCGGGTCTACGTCACACTGCGTAGCAGTGTAGGCGGAGCCTAAGAGTCCTGTAGTTAGCGTTTCCGAAAAGCTACCTAAGAAATTCCTGGCTGCTCGTGAATGTTCGTGCGGTAATTGAAGACAGATGCTTGGCGTACGTGCACCAGTCTCGAGGGCTCGGGCTTGCCAGTCAAGTCGTGTGGTGCCTGTGAACTTCTGTGGCAGGAGAGCAGGCTCGCGGGCTCTTTTCACTGTCTCCGAATACTCGAGGGCTCTGTATTGCCTTTAAATGCTCCAGAGTCCAAAGACTGATACCGTGTCATGCCTGGGGTCATGTCTCGAGCACGTTGCCCATATGACGGGGGGTCCTGAGGGGTACATGAGAAGCTCGTACCTCAGTCCACCCTTCACTGTCTGCTTTCATCCAGTGGGTAAACAGCCACGGTCTCCTCCTCCTTCGTGCGTGCTCACATTCAACCAACTTCTCCTGAGCGGTGAGTCATAGGAGACACATTTTCACTGGAGATATGAGGGAACGAGGGTCTTAGGAATGCGGGGGCTTTGGTGCTCAGTGGTGTGCCTCAAATTCCAACTTGATTTTCTTATCCGAGCTCTTCGGAGACCGCTCTGGCGGGCAGTGGAAGTAGTACCCACCTCTCCGCATACAGGAACGGCTTTCTACCCTGCTGCCCGCCTCTCTGCCTTGCTGGCCGTGCCCGCATCTATGGTGCAAGACGGAAGGGAGGTCGGCGTCGTTGCTCCTTTGTTACGAAGAAGTTCGACCCTGCCCTAGCCCCCGTACAACAGTTTAAAGCATGTCTCAGCACCGTTTTAAGGCTGAGCCCACTGTTGCGCCCCCACTCTGATGGAAGACCGCATTTAACACCTCGCTCATTCCCACGAGCAAGTCGGCATACTAGAAGGTATTATTAGTAGTGTTTAAAAAAATAGGAAGGTTTTGACTGATAATGAAATGTTGCTTATTAGACTGTTTTATTGATTAAATTGTTAATTTATAGGACAGGATTTGATTTTGGTTACTAATATGAAATGTTAGCGTCTTTGTTTTATGTAGTCTGGAAGTACGAGTATGGCATTGCCTTAGATCCCGAGATGTTATTTTTTTTGTCTGTTGTTGTAATATTGAACAGCGAAAGGCTGTTGATGTTATTTTAGGGACTTATTCTGTTATAAGGAGAGTGTATGAAATAGTGGAAAGTCCTTTTCTGAAACTCTGGCCTTATCCACAGAGGAGTACCAAGACCTCTTTTCTAAAAGTCCTCTTCTGAAACTTTGGCCTTATCCCCAGAGGAGTACCAAGACCTCTTTTCACTTGTTTTGTTTGGGAGTAGAGTGACGCTGGTTGTTATTTTACTGGAAGTAAAAGGAATCTTTTGGAGTAATTGAACTATCTCTTTGTTAGTGGAGCAGACAAAGGCAGAGTTGTGTGTTGTTTCTAATAAGAATTTATTTAGAAAAACTTTGTAGTACATTGCCATATTATTTTGTGAAGGGAGGGTCAGTAGCAGGAGTTAAACTGACTGAAATTGATAGCATTGAAGAAAATAAAATTGCATTTAACCATTGCAGAAATTAAACTGTTTAAAGGTTTTAAGAAACTGTTGGGAGGTAAAGTGAAACATTCAATTTTAATTGGTGATGCTCCTTAAGGAACACCTGTGCATTTTATGCCTACAAATTTGGGACAAAATTCATGTGTGTTGGTTCACCAATGGTGCAAGATTATTAAAAAAAGAGGGTCATTTGAGATTTCCAAAAGATGGTACTTTTGAATTGCAAATTTACAAAATATTTGAAGTGTTATGTGAAATAAAGACACCATCTAGAGCAGAGGTACTCATAGTACGGCCCGGCAAGCCTACCCTGGCGGCCCGCGGACCTTGCACACATCCTACCGGTGTTTTTTATTTTTCAAAGAGTGTCAGCAAACACCGCCGGTTGGACTCCGAGAGACTCTGCTCTCTGGGGGCTGGGCGATGTTCCGGTAATAGAGTGGAGATGCAGGGGCGCTAAGGAGAGGCGAAACCCAACAAAGCCTCATTTGCAAGTAAATGGTCTTTAAAAGACCTGTGAAGTACTAGGGTGTCTTGCACTGTGTGTGCCCAGGGAAGCTGGCTGTCTGAGACAGGTCCCACACGGGGGGGGGGCGTGGGGAAAGGGGGTGGAGTGATTTTCTTATCCGAGCTCTTCGGAGACCGCTCTGGCGGGCAGTGGAAGTAGCACCTACCTCTCCGCATACAGGAACGGCTTTCTACCCTGCTGCCCGCCTCTCTGCCTTGCTGCCCGTGCCCGCATCTATGGTGCAAGACGGAAGGGAGGTCGGCGTTGTTGCTCCTTTGTTACGAAGAAGTTCGACCCTGCCCTAGCCCCTGTACAACAGTTTAAAGCACGTCTCAGCACCGTTTTAAGGCTGAGCCCACTGTTGCGTCCCCACTCTGATGGAAGACCGCATTTAACACCTCGCTCGTTCCCACGAGCAAGTCGGCATCTCCTATCAGTTCCCGATTTTGCACCACCTGTGTCCTACCGAGGGTGGCTGACTGTTAACCAGTTGTCAGTGTGTTTATCAGCAGGACGCAAAACGCAAGTTGGTCGTTCTTAAGGAAATAACTCTGCCTTCCCTAACTGTTAAAATAGTCTTTAAAGGAGTCTTCATGCTTTCCGAACGCAGTTGTCAGCAAGTATGCAGGCTGTATTGTGTGTTGTGTAAGGGTTGGGCAGTTGAATCATTGGGCCTCGTTCCTTTTTTTCTTGATTAAACTTCTCAGTATAATGGAACACACGATTCACTTGAGGTGATTTCTACGGGCTACCTATAATACAAAAACTGCGTGACAACAGATGGTAGAGGCTTGTATTCTCTTGGCTTTCTACTGCAGAGAGATTGCAATGCCTGTTCTTGGAAGGGCAGACAGCATCCTCAGGAGAAGGGTCTGTGGCAACCACATCTTCAACTTTGCTTCACAGCACTGGTTGTGACACCTGCACATCGAACTGTCAACTTCAAAAACAAAAAAGAGTGCAGAGTGAGGGCAGAGTGTGTGCAGAGTGACGACGCGCTGATGGGTGGAGAGCTTTCTGAAACCTGCAGAGTGAGAGTGCAGGGTGTGTGCAGACTGAGAGTGAGTGCTGCAGAGTGAGATTGAGTGCAGAGTGAGAGTGCAGAGTGTGTGCAGAGTGTGAGTGAGTGCTGCAGAGTGTGAGTGAGTGCTGCAGAGTGTGAGTGAGTGCTGCAGAGTGTGAGTGAGTGCTGTAGAGTGTGAGTGAGTGCTGCAGAGTGTGAGTGAGTGCAGAGTGTGAGTGAGTGCAGAGTGTGAGTGAGTGCAGAGTGAGAGTGAGTGCAGAGTGAGAGTGAGTGCAGAGTGTGAGTGAGTGCAGAATGGGAGTGAGTGCAAACTGAGTGCAGAGTGAGTGCAGAATAACTGCAGAGGAAGTGCAGACTGAGTGCGTAGGGAAAAGACCACACACACAAGACCGCACACATAAAACCAGATACATAAAACCACACACATAACACCACACACCACCACACACACCACACACTCGCCACCACACACGCAACCACACACACACACACCACCAGCCGTCACTGCACACTTTCACCGGGCACACACACCACCAGCCATCAGTGCACGCTTTCACCGGGCACAAACACCATCAGCTGTCAGTGCAGGCTTCCACCAGGCACACACATCTCCAGCCGTCTGTGCACGCATTTACCAGGCACACACACCACCAGCCATCAGTGCACGCTTCCACCAAGCACACACACCTCCAGTCGGCAGTGCACGCTTCCACCAAGCACACACACCTCCAGCCGGCAGTGCACAATTTCTACAGGCACACACACCCCCAGCCATCAGTGCACACATCAATTGTTAACGCATCCACAATTAACTATTGAAGCAATCGCAGTATGGTGCACTTTACTTTTAAACATATTAATCTAAAGCGCAGCATGCCACCATTGCTACACTTCCAATCCAACCCACATAATTCTACTACACACCACATGCATACACTCCATAACACATGGCTAAAAGACATTGCCATTTACACTGCCATTAGCTCTAACTCAAATAAATCCGAGACCTATTGCATTTCTAATGCTTGTTCTGATTGGAATAATGAGGCTACGAAACTCAAAGCAAAACACATTTTAGGTGGTCACAATTCAGTTAATCACAAGAAGAATCAGGAACTTCACATAAGGCTGCTTTGTGTTATTGCTCCGTCATGGGAGGGCCTCAACCTAGAAATGAATGTTGCTTAACACTTAGTAAGTATTTTCAATTAGTACACAACCTTTCAATTTGTGAGATATGCTAATCGTACTTGCAAAGTATTTTTTTTTTTAATTAACTAAATTACGATTTAGGCAGCATCGTTTTCACCTACATATGCCCACAAAGTACATAGATACTGAAGGGGAATCATACATATCCTTGTACTTTTATGGTTCACAACCAAGCATACCTCTCCCCAGGACTGTTGCTGCTTCCCGTGGTACTCCTAGTGCGGCCGGCAGGCCTTCCTTGGCGGCCCACTGACCAGTGATAGAAGAGAGAGAGAGGAGAGAGAGGTAGAGAGAGAGAGAGAGAGAGAGAGAGAGAGAGAGTGAAGAGAGAGAGATGAGAGAGGGAGGAGAGAGGGAGGAGAGAGGGAGGAGAGAGGGTGAGGAGAGGAGAGAGGGTGAGGAGAGAGGAGAGAGAATGGAGAGAGAGGAGAGAGAGGAAATTGAGAGAGAGGAGAGGGAGGAAATTGAGGAGAGAGAGAGGAGAGAGAGAGGAAATTGAGGAGAGAGAGTGGAGAGAGTGGAGGGAGAGTGGGGGGAGAGTGGAGGGAGAGGAGAGGGAGAGGAGAGAGAGAGGGCAGAGAGAGAGCGGAGAGAGAGCGGAGAGAGAGTGGGTGGAGAGAGAGAGAGAGAGAGAGAGAGAGAGAGGAGAGAGAGAGAGAGGAGAGAGAGAGAGAGGAGGGAGAGAGATAGTGGAGAGAGAGAGAGAGTGGAGAGAGAGAGTGGAGAGAGAGTGGAGAGGAGAGAGAGACGAAGAGAGAGTGAGTGGAGGGAGAAAGAGAGATGGAGCGTGAAGGGGTGGAGAAAGAGGAGAGAGAGAGTGGAGAGTGAGTGAGTGGAGGGAGAAAGAGAGATGGAGCGAGAAGGGGGTGGGGACAGAACCGAAATGTACAGAGTCCTATAACCCACAATACATTTCAGGTAACAATGGGGTAACCATACAAAAAGGGCCATTTTTTTAAATCCATTATCAATTTTCTAGCATTTCGGATTAAAACATTTTCTGTTTTCAGTACCATCCTTAAACTACCGCTCTCTGTTGAATCTTTATTCTACCTATTTAGAAGATTGTTATATCGAGTGCACTGGGTTGATCAGTTTGTTATGCACTTCTTACAAGGAAAGAGGATGAGGAAAGCTAAAAAGTGAGAACATACAAATAATAGTTCTGTCAGGTTTGTGGCCATTTTGGAGCAGGCCAGAAGCCTTGCATTTTTATATTTGTGCAGCGGGTGATCTATTGGGTTCTGATCGGGCTCTAATTTATTGATGAGTAACACCTTTTTTCGGAATAATAATGATAGTTGCGGAAAGGCGCAGATTTCTGTTGCTGTTTGTGGACTGGGAATGATTGTTCATACTGGATTTTTTACAGACATTTTTGTCATTGAGCGTCAGTGGGTAGCTGGCACTAATGTATACTACATCCAAACATTTCATTTGTCAAACTCCGGGCTTGATATTAAACCATAACCAGTGTGTGATCCCTCATCGCTCCTGCCCTGAGAGGTCGCTCCCCTGTCTCCCTGCCGAGACGCGGTATTGTAGCTCTGTGCCTGCCCTGCATATCAGTGTGCTTTGTGATTTATGCGCTTCAATTACTGTGTGCCTACTCTGTGTGTCAGTGTGACTTGTGACTATAGCGCCTCATTTCCTCTGTGCCTAGCCTGTGTTTCAGCGCGAGTTCAGCGCCTCAGTTGCTCTGTGCCTGCTCTGTGTTTGGTTAACGATTTCAGCGCCAGAATTTCACAGCGCTAACGCTACCTGATATTTCCGACCTGCAGCTCCTTCAGGCAATATCCCCCGGCGCCCTGGTCTGCTCCCCCCTCCATTTTGTTTTTTGTTGTTGTTGTGGGGCTCCGTGTGCCTTCCCTGAGCTCGCCCCGCCTCCCAGCTGAGCCGCCCTCGCCCCTCCCCCTTCCCACCGACCATTTATGACAGCAGCTCATGCGCGCAGCGTTCACGCGCAGCGTCCACGCCCAACTCGCGCCGAAGGTGCGCCAAAGGTAAGCCCGTCTACGCCCGTCCGCGCCAGGACCGCGCCCAGCGCCATACCCCCTGGCCCCCGTCCCTCCCAGCCCCCTCGCATTACCTACGATGCCGCAACCCTCCTAGCCCTTAATCCCGGTCGCGCTCCCAACTGCGTCCAAGCCGCCCCTGGACAAACCCATGGACCTTTCTCCTGCTTCTCCTGCAAATTCAGCGGCACCGACAACATCTCCGCTACGACCACACCACAGATTCCCGACCCCAACCACCTACAATGCATCCTTCTCAACACCCGATCTGTCCACAGGCACGCCATTGACCTATGGAATCTACTAGACACCATTTCTCCTGACATCGCCTTCCTTACGGAAACATGGATGAATGCTTCCTCCGCACCAGACATCACCATTGCCATCCCTGAAGACTATAAGATCACTCGCAAAGACCGTACCAGCCACACAGGAGGAGGAATCGCTATCGTCCATAAGAAATCAATCCGCATATCAACCAGCTCTGACGCCAACCTCGCCAACTCCGAACACCTTCACTTCCAGATCCACATCGACCCCAAAACCACACTCAGAGGCACCCTCCTCTACAGACCACCAGGACCCCGCGCAAAATTCAGTGAAGACATCACGGACTTCATCACCCCACACGCGCTCCCCTCCAAAGACTACATCCTTCTGGGAGACCTCAACTTTCACCTCGAAAAGATCAACGACCGCAACACCGCCACCCTCGTGGACAACCTCGCCAACCTCGGACTTAAACAACTAGTCACTTCCCCCACCCACATCGCAGGTCACACACTCGACCCCATCTTCACATCCAGCAACCATGTCTCCTTCAGCCACACTACGGACCTCCTCTGGACTGACCACAGCTGCGTTCACTTCACCTACAACAAACCAAAACCCAGCATCCACCTCCAACCTACCCTGCAAAGGAACTGGAACAAAATCACCACGGACCAAATCTCCGCATCGCTCCTTCAAAACTCCCCAGCCCTCTCTTCTAACGCTAACGAAGCCGCCGCCAACCTCACCCTATGGTTATCCAACACCGCTAACACCTTAGCACCACTGAAAAAACGTCAAAACAAACCTGGCAGCAAGAAGGCCTCATGGTTCAACGATGATCTCAAGAAGTCCAAGAAACTCTGCCGCTCCCTTGAAAAGGCCTGGAAAAAAGACCCAACCACCAGCACCAAGGACGCCTTCAAAAACGCCACCCGCACTCACCACCAACTGATCCGAAAAGCCAAGAAAACAGCATTCAAGGATCGACTTGACATCAACGCTCACAACAGCAAGGAACTTTTCAACATCGTCAAGGAATTTTCCAATCCCTCGGCCAACTTCAACGACACCACCCCCTTTCAAACCCTCTGCGACTCCCTAGCCTCATTTTTCCACAACAAGATCGCAGACATCCACAACAGCTTTGACAACCAACCCGGAAACCAACCCACCCTTCCATTTGCTGACCATCTTCCCCCCGTGAACACCCTTAATGACTGGATCCCAATCTCCACTGAGGACACCATCCGCCTGATGAATTCCATCCACTCAGGATCCCCCACAGACCCATGTCCTCACCACATCTTCAACAAAGCAGACTCCGTCATAGCACCGCACCTCCGAGACGTCATCAACTGCTCCTTCAACTCCGCCACCTTCCCGGAAGACTGGAAACACGCTGAACTCACCGCCCTTCTGAAAAAACCCACAGCGGACCCCACCGAACTCAAAAATTACCGCCCCATCTCGCTTCTTCCATTCCCGGCCAAAGTCATCGAGAAAGCTGTCAACAACCAGCTCGCCGCCTTCCTCGAAGCCAACAAATCCCTCGACCCCTCACAATCTGGCTTCCGAGCAAAACACAGCACTGAGACCGCCCTCATCGCAGCAACAGACGACATTCGAACTCTACTGGACAATGGAGACACAGTCGCCCTCATCCTCCTCGACCTATCTGCAGCATTCGACACAGTCTGCCACAGCACCCTTTTACAACGCCTCAATAACATCGGAATCCAAGGAAAAGCACTTGAATGGATCACCTCGTTCCTCACCGGAAGAACCCAGAGAGTCCGCCTTCCACCATTCAAGTCCGAGGCCTCTGAAGTCATCTGCGGCGTACCACAAGGATCCTCACTCAGTCCCACCCTCTTCAACGTATACATGAGCCCCCTCGCGGCCATCGCACGCCAACACAACCTTAACATCATCTCGTACGCGGATGACACTCAACTGATCCTTTCCCTCACCAATGACCCCAGCACCGCCAAAACCAACCTACACGAAGGAATGAAAGAAGTTGCCGAATGGATGAAACAAAGCCGTCTGAAACTGAACTCAGACAAAACAGAAGTCCTCATCTTAGGGACATCCCCCTCTGCATGGGACGACTCCTGGTGGCCGGAAGCCCTCGGAAAAGCACCCATCCCGACAGACCACGCACGGAACCTAGGCGTCATCCTGGATTCTTCACTCTCAATGAACAGACAAGTCAGCGCCGTATCCTCTTCCTGCTTCAACATTCTTCGCATGCTCAGAAAAACATTTCGCTGGATCCCCTCCGAAACAAGGAAAACAGTCACCCACGCTCTGGTCACGAGCCGACTGGACTACGGAAACACCCTCTACGCAGGTACTACCGAAAAACTCCAGAAGAAACTCCAACGAATCCAAAACGCCTCAGCCAGACTCGTATTAGACATCCCACGCAACGATCACATCACTGGTCACCTTAAAGACCTCCACTGGCTACCCGTCAACAAGAGGATCACTTTCCGACTGCTTACCCACGCACACAAATCACTCTACGACATCGGTCCAGAATGCCTCAACTCACGACTGTCCTTCTACACCCCCTCCCGCCAACTACGTTCTTCCAGCCAAGCCCTGGCCACTGTACCTCGCATCAACAAGACCACCATGGGAGGCAGATCCTTTTCATACCTGGCTGCTAAAACATGGAACTCACTCCCCGCTTACCTTCGCCTTACCCAGAACCACCTAGCATTCAGAAAGCAACTTAAAACGTGGATATTTGACAAGTAATCCTCCTCCCCTTCCTAAGCGCCTTGAAACCCTCCGGGTATGTAGTGCGCTATATAAATTCTTTGACTTGACTTGTATTGACGCTTTTTGACAAAATTGCTTACAATACTCAATTTGTCTTATATATTTTACTCTTAGATTCCTTGAAGTACATATCAACTTAAACCCTGAACCTATAAAGTTATGTTTTCATCAGTGTTACTTACCCTTTGCACTTATAAATGTGCCTTAAATATTCTCAAATATCCTTTTGGGGATTCTCCAGCTGTAAAGCTGTCTTTGAATTGATCCCATTTGAACTAATTTGACTGCTCCAATGAGCTTTGTAATGTTCTATATGCCAATAAGTATGACATAAGTCTATTCCAACTCGCATGCAAAGTTGACTTCAAATTATGGTTAATTTTACTCCACTGTACTAGTTCAACGTGCTATATATGCAAAACCAGAAATCCCTGTTCCAACAGATTCCATGATGAATATAGTATCCCTCATGTAAGGATGACTTTACTTTAAGTGCTCTTTTGACTAACATGCTTTAAAATGCAATATTTGTCTCCAACTTTAACCTCTTGGGCGAACAGCATAAAAAGAATAATTCGGTTTACCACCAACATCACCAATTTGCACTGCATTTTTTTGCAAGTTACCATCTCCAACTTGTCCCTACTCCACCCGAGAACATTTCCTTGTCCGTACTGGGGGCTGTGCCCCCCCAAAGTATACACTCCGGGCTAGGGCCCTGTGTTTATGTGGCTGCATACTCTGAGAATAATTTGATAACATGGCCATCATGATCCTAGAACTATATGCTTCAGGTGCTCCTCGAGACTTCAGCCTAGAGCAAAGCATACAAATAGCTCGGCCCAAGAGAGTGACGTCAAGGGTAATTCAATTTTCGTAGTTAAGTGTTCACAAAAGGAAATGGTTTTCCACCCATGCCATGCTAGCGTAAGCTACTAACCAACTAAAGGGCCCTTGTCATGTGCACGCTTTGTAAAGTATGTTGCGAGTCCGATTTTGTGAAGTATTTTTGTGGCAAAGAAGAAACTAACTACATTTCCTGTAACTTTAGGTCTAAGCAGTGCTTTTGTGTGAGAACAAAAGTAATGCATCTAAGGGCGTTAAGTAGTTGGGGTACGCCACGTAGCCAACGGGCATGGCTAACTGTTGGGCATTTAATGGAATTTAAAAGTTTTTCTGTGAGTGTATGCTCTTTCTTACTGCTTGTGAACCTAGAGTTAGTCGTCTTTTTAGCCTTGAGTGTTCAAAATGACCAGTTTAATATTAGTTTACCCTCCTCTGCACAGGGGCTCACGTGCACAGTAAACCTTGTTTCTCTGCCTGCAGCCATCTTCCTTCATCATTACCAGCCTCCTTTATAAATCATTAATTCACCCGTTCCTTGGTGGCCGCAACTAATTTGTTTACCAGGTACAAAACAAAAGAAACATACAGCGAATCTGAAACTAAGATTCTCCAACAAAAGAATCGAGAAAAATGGCATAAACATAACACACCAGAAGAGAATGTAATAATATCCTAGTGGAGATGGTGAATAGCAGGTTTTTTGTTTAGCTGAACCT
The DNA here is from genome assembly GCF_964263255.1 of Lissotriton vulgaris. Taxonomy (NCBI): domain Eukaryota; kingdom Metazoa; phylum Chordata; class Amphibia; order Caudata; family Salamandridae; genus Lissotriton; species Lissotriton vulgaris. Next base: position 235,034,473 of record NC_141689.1, read on the forward strand.
AGTTCTATTGAAAACCAAGATTCAGCGGAGCCAGGTGAATCCTTTGCTTATGTGGAAGTATGTTAAATATTTGGTACACTAATACACCAGGGGCCATGTCACGTGCATTGCCTGCTAACTTCTAAGCTGATGAAAGAGCACGTTTGGACTAGCACTTGCACCAATCAAACTATGCAAAATGACATTTACCTTGACCAATCCCTGCAAACGTGACATATGCACAGTGCGAAAATAGCACTTTCACTGAGTCAGCTGTGTGGTTGCTTGCACCTGAGGGTGCTTGTGTATTGTGCTATCTAATTTTTGCCATCATTTCACAGATTTGAAGGTGTGCTGCCTCTGCCACATGCCTTCAAACCAAAAGACCCTCCTGGTACAGGAGATAATTGGCACAAGTCTTCTGGCAACTGCTTTAACATAACAATATTGTGCTGCTCAGTAGCAGAATTCAAGACTGTTGTGGCTTTGTGGTGACAACAGTGGGTCTCCTTTCAATGCTGTCCCCATACCCAAGCATTGACAGTACCAACTATTGGTGGCAGATGATTCCAGTCTTAAGAGTGCAGTCTTTTTTTATCTTTTTAGCTGAACCTACCCTAGTTAGGGGTGTTGTCTTCTAGCTACATTTGTGAAGACGGTCATTATTAGAACCCACACTCTGTCTGAGTGTAAGTTAGTGCTTGCCTACATGTGAGGTGGCCATTCAATATAATGGGGTGGCACTTTGTCCCTCAGAACCTGGGTTTACAGTTATAAACTTGTAGTTTATACATGTCAGAAGGGACAGTGGTGTAACAATAGCCCCTGCAGCCCGGGGAGGCTGGAGCTCTAGGTGGCCCACTCTGGCACTGTGCACGGGCAGGCCTGAGAGCTCCTCACTGGTTCTGGATCCTGGGGGGCCCCCTCTATGCACTTGGCAGGGGGTCCCCGCAAGTTTCGTTACACCACTGGCGTGCACCTGCGTAGTTTTAACATTATCGATGCTTGGAAGATACCAGGCCACAGAAAGCGTCATTCTTACCATTTAATAGTTCACATGCATTGCAAGTTATGTCATTTCCTCAAGGATCAGTAGAGTAGGAATGTAGGAAATGAATACTAGCGATCATTAATGTGCTTTTTATGTTGTACTTTTGCCTGGCCCATGCCTAGCTTGTTTAGGAAATACTGTAATTCAGTATGTCAGACAATACTGGAGTATACTGGGGCGAACAGTATTTGGTGACCCCAGGGGAAGATATGGTAGAGCTTTGGGCATGCATTGGTCGGGGAGTAGGCATCGCGTGAATTTTCTGCAGAGGAATGGTGCACTGCTGGATTGTATGATGTGAGGAGGGAGTTGAGATTGGGAGGGCTGGGGGAGCAGTACCCCAGCACGCCTCCCATGCCTGCTGACCAAGCAATAAAAAGCAAAGTCGACAAGCGCATGTGCTGGATATGCGCACTTACACGAGTAAACACAAATAATGGAGCTGCTTTTATCTGGAGCCTTTAAGGCGAGATACGCCAGTAATTAGAGCAAAGGGGGGGGGGGGGGGGGGGCTGGTGTGCGACCTGAGATGGGCCAAGGTTCCTGAAGACTTTTTGAGGTTTCTGAAGAACGCAACGCAGTTCTCCCCACACACCTCTCATGACTGCTGCCCAGGCAAACTCTCGCTTAAAAACCGATTAGCCAGCAAGAAAGCTGGTATCATCAGAACCAGGCGGCAGTAGCTGTAAGAAGGCAGGGACCGGGATGCCAGGCCGTGCGCTCGAAAAGCAGGAGGGAGGAGGAGGCAGCTGCAGCTACAGAGAGGAAGCAAAGAAGGAGGAGGCAGTTGCAGCGGGGGAGAGGAAGCAAAGAAGGAGGAGGCAGCTGCAGCTATAGAGAGGAAGCAAAGAAGGAGGAGGCAGGTGCAGCGGGGGAGAGGAAGCAAAGAAGGAGGAGGCAGGTGCAGCCGGGGAGAGGAAGCAAAGAAGGAGGAGACAGCTGCAGCTATAGAGAGGAAGCAAAGAAGGAGGAGGCAGGTGCAGCGGGGGAGAGGAAGCAAAGAAGGAGGAGGCAGGTGCAGCGGGGGAGAGGAGGCAAAGAAGGAGGAGGCAGCTGCAGCTATAGAGAGGAAGCAAATAAGGAGGAGGCAGGTGCAGCGGGGGAGAGGAAGCAAAGAAGGAGGAGGCAGGTGCAGCGGGGAGAGGAAGCAAAGAAGGAGGAGGCAGCTGCAGCTATAGAGAGGAAGCAAAGAAGGAGGAGGCAGGTGCAGCGGGGGAGAGGAGGCAAAGAAGGAGGAGGCAGCTGCAGCTATAGAGAGGAAGCAAAGAAGGAAGAGGCAGGTGCATCAGGGGAGAGGAAGCAAAGAAGGAGGAGGCAGGTGCAGCGGGGGAGAGGAAGCAAAGAAGGAGGAGGCAGCTGGAGCTATAGAGAGGAAGTAAAGAAGGAGGAGGCAGGTGCAGCGGGGGAGAGGAAGCAAAGAAGGAGGAGGCAGCTGCAGCTATAGAGAGGAAGCAAAGAAGGAGGAGGCAGATGCAGCAGGGGAGAGGAAGCAAAGAAGGAGGAGACAGCTGCAGCTATTGAGAGGAAGCAAAGAAGGAGGAGGCAGGTGCAGCGGGGGAGAGGAAGCAAACATGGGCAATACAAATTGTTGGGCAGACGGTGGTGCCTTAGATTGATAGCACCGAAATTTGTATTCTTCACTTTGCAGAGAACTTCAAGTGAGCTTGCAGATAAAACAAGCATTTGTAATGCAATCGGTCTCGCCTTTGGGACCTTATATGTATTTAGCCATGCAGCACATTAGCCTGGGTGCTGAAGCATCTACTGTTCTTTAACATTGGGGAAAGTAAGCACCAAACTGCGTGACACGCCAGGTATGGGAACACATGGAGAGAAATATCGCCTTTTAGCGAGACAGCTATTGAGGAGATGGGCCCTGGTTTCCCCCTGAACGTCACCTACCCAGCCGGACATTAGGCACAGTTCCTCCTCGTCTGCCCGCTACTGACTCCTTCCTTGCCTCCCTCCTACGAATTCTTGCAACATTATTTTTGTGTACTGTACCTTTCTATGCTCTTGAAACTGATGTAACTTTTATCGTAACGATCCTAAATGTAAATCGCTCTGACACCCTCTTGAGTCAAGTTTGCGCTTTATAAAACTTTACAATTAAAAATAGTCCAAAGCTCAGTTTTTAATATAAAATCAGGGCCTTCGGTGGTCATATCACTGAAAATACAAGATTTGAAAAAAAATATTGTTTACAGGTGCTCGTGGTAGACAATTTCTATGGACTTTTAGCAATTCTGGTATTTAAGTACATACAAGAGGTATCCAATGCTTAACCTAAGAAAGCCCTGGGGGAATGCGGAATGCAAGCCATGGCAGTGTGGATAGAGCCCAGGAGCCGCACGGAGCAAGCCAGGGGTAGAAGCTTTGTACCTTGGCGACCCTCAAATGACGCCCATGCCACTGAGCCATCTGCATAAAATACAGTTGGTTACCTGCATGGTACACGTGCTGTGGAGCAGGCATATTAACCCCCCACACTTCTTTATTATGAATTAAAACTGCCACTAGACAACACTCTGATCTCTCTCCAACAGGTACATTATTCACCAGATTTATCTTGACATTTTTATATTGCCTGAAAATTGCTGGACAGACAAGGAATCTGCAGCAGGTGCTTTTAAACCCATTACTTAGTTCAAAACACACCAGTGGCACATGTTCCATCGCCCTAAATCTGACTGTGCAGACTGATGAGATTTTAATATGCCTTTCCAATGATACCTATCCTTTCTTCCAGAGCATATAAAGATGTTATTGTCCAGCTCATCAGTATACTGACAATGCATGTTTAATTGGTAGGTCATTCCGAGCGCAGACTGCCGCGGCTTCTATGCAAAAGGGGCTAGACTGGAAGAAAGGCAGCAAATAAACATACTGCTGGGGTCTACTTGCTAAAGCATCCAGTTGCAATAGCCAAGTTCGTGCACTGGTTTTATTTGATGGATTAAAGTGTGCCCGACTATTGGTCTCTGCTGTTGCTGAGTGGGGAAATGAAAGAAATATAACAGCTCTTCGCTCAGGAAGCACAGTGAAACCTGTTATTGATTGGAACTGTATTCACCGTGCAGCACTCGCCTTGCCATAAACTTTTCTTCGGAAACGAAGGATGGATGCTGCGATTATTTTTGTCATTTCCTTGAAGCATTGCAGGAGTGCAGTGAGAAGGGGGCTACTCCGAGAGGGAGCCTGAAGGCTGGGCCGCGTGAACTGTCATGTCTGACAGATAACATCACTCTCAAGCTGAGGTTTTGTCTGCCATTTTACGATTTTACATGCTAGTGGACGATGGTGCAAACAAGGCTCTTCTTGCAAACTAGAAAGGCCAAAGCCAAAGCCATCATTTTCAGAAGTGAAAGTCGTGTGTAAAATGTTTATTGTAATTAGACTTCAGGTCCCCTCTGGACTAAAAGCATGGGGAAAGTGGGCGCTTACCCGAAAACAAGCATTTGCAATGCAATAGGTCTCGTATTAAGAAAGTTTGAGCTATTGGTATTGTAAATGCCAAGTCTTTTATTTATGTGTTGGTTTTGAAAATAGCGAAATTAATAGCTTTGTAATTTACAATGCCCATGGTTTTAATTTTTGTAAATGTGACACCTATAGTATTTGTAATGCAATATGTGTTGTATTTACGTGACTTAGATGTATTGATATTACAAATAACAATGGCTTTTAATTTTTTTTAAATAATTAATACTTACATAAAAGTTATTGTAATTTATAATGGCAATAGCTTTAACTTTTGTAAATAACTTTTGTGAAGATTAAGTTTAGTGTATTTTATTGTAACGAAAATCCAAGAACAGAAGTGAAATATTAACATCTTTTTGTGACATTTGTAATAAAGCTTGAAACATTGAGAGAACATATTTAAACCAGTTGTTGTTGAATGGTTGCACAGATTGATGCTGTGGTAGCGCACAGTGATGTTGTGGTGCCCCTGAGTGATGTTGTGGTGCCCCTGAGTGATTCTGTGGTGATGCGATAGAGTGAGGGCGATAGATAGAGTGAGGGCAATAGATAGAGGGAGGGCGATAGATAGATAGAGTGAGGGGGATAGATAGAGGGAGGGCGATAGATAGAGTGAGGGGGATAGATAGAGTGAGGGCGACAGATAGAGTGAGGGCAAAAGATAGATAGATAGATAGATTGATGGCGATAGATAGATAGAGTGATGGCGATAGTTAGAGGGAGGGCAATAGATAGAGTGAGGGCGACAGATGGATAGAGTGAGGGCAAAAGATAGATAGATAGATAGATAGATAGATAGATAGATAGAGTGATAGATAGAGTGAGGGTGATAGATAGAGAGGGCGATAGAGTGAGGGCAATAGATAGAGTGAGGGCGACAGATGGATAGAGTGAGGGCGATAGATAGAGTGATAGATAGAGTGAGGGCGATAGATAGATAGTGAGGGCAATAGATAGATAGAGTCAGGGCGAGATAGATAGAGTCAGGGCGAGATAGATAGATTGAGTGAGGGCAACAGATAGATAGAGTGAGGCCGATAGATGGATAGAGTGAGGCTGATAGACAGAGTGAGGGTGATAGATAGATAAAGTGAGGGTGATAGATAGATAGAGTGAGGGTGATAGATAGATAAAGTGAGGGTGATAGATAGATAGAGTGAGGGCGATAGATAGAGTGAGGGTGATAGATAGATAGAGTGAGGCCGATAGATAGATAGAGTGAGGGCGATAGATAGATAGAGTGAGGGCGATAGATAGATAGAGTGAGGGCGATAGATAGATAGAGTGAGGGCGATAGATAGATAGAGTGAGGGCGATAGATAGATAGAGTGAGGGCAATAGATAGAGATAGAGTGAGGGCGATAGATAGATAGATAGATAGGAGTGAGGGCCATAGATAGATAGTTAGTTAGATAGATAGATAGATAGATAGATAGATAGATAGATAGATAGATAGATAGATAGATAGATAGATAGATAGATAAGAGTGAGGGCCATAGATAGAGTGAGGACGATAGATAGATAGAGTGAGGGCGATGGATAGATAGATGGATAGATAGATAGATAGATGGATAGATAGATAGATAGATAGATAGATAGATAGATAGAGTGAGGGCGAGGTTGGCGGCTTTATGCTAAGTGTAATGGTCATCCAAAATGACCAATTCCGAGCGGTAGAAGAGGGCCGGTTTTACTAAAGTGCGAAGTCTGAAAAAGACACATTTATATTACTGACAGTCTAGCATGAGTAGGTGGATAGAATCACAATACTTGTAGCTGAAGAGTTTAACAATAATTGGTTTGGAAGCAGAATAGAACCAGAGTGAGAGAGCCACACATGTGCTCAACAGTACAATGCTTCAATATCTCAGATGTATTAAACAGTTCAGACATTACTTTCTTGAACAACGGTTCCATATTGCTCATCCTCTTTCAGGAATTCCCATTACATGTACATTGTCACATACAGGGTAACTCTCAATATTTTCAGATTTGCCTTCAATTTGTTTCACTGTCAAAATAAGCTTTTCTACAGTGGATGGGGAGCCTGTGTATTGTTATCGTGGTTTGGAAATCATCTGACTTTTATCATTATTTTTGTCACAATGTTTACCATGCCTCGAATGAACATATTCACCTTGCAAGGAGTCTTCTCCCCTGCAAGCCATTGATCTGCAGGGTGCTACAGGCCTCCACCCATGCCCATTAATAATCGTTATGAACACAAAAACCCTCAAGAGCATCTGCCACGACAACCACATAGACTTAGTCTACCTATCAGAAATTGGGCTCTCACAATTCTATAAATATTTTCAAAATGTGCTTTAAACCAATATATTAAAGGACTTTAGTTCACTGCAATTTACTTGATAGTAATATATTTTTTTAGGGTGATAGACAATTATTATTTGCTGTTTTAGCCCTCGGCTAAAACAGACTATCATGAATAATACTTTACATCGATAGGCACAGATAAAATAAAAGCAATTTTAAAAGACTGACCATTGTGAAGCAATTCACCTCCGACAGTTCTGCAATGCCCAAGTATTTGCTTTACTATAATAAAAAGGACAATGCGTGTGCCCGTGAGATGTAAAGTGTCAACTTCTAGTGATAACAGAGACAGTCTTCGAGCGGATCCCTTTGAAGCACGGCCTCGCGGCCGTGCTAGAAGTGTTTGTTAATTAGGGGAAGGAGAAGTGAGGCCGCGTGCGCTGGGGAAGCAACAGATGGCTTTAATTGAAAGCTCTCGCAGGCAGGCGGCTCGGATAATAGCGCGGTCATGAGAACTCATGCACGTGTCGAAATCCGCTTTAGTTAAACTTTTTGGTTTCATGGTAATAGGTCTCTCTACGAGACCTAAACAGGTGAAACCCACCCAGACACATCCAAAAGAATGGACAAGATAAGAATCAGCTAGAACATCTCAGAACAAAACTAAGGTTGTCATATTTGGGGGATGTAAGAACAAGCTCACCTGATATATAGGGGATAAGACCGTCAGCACAGCGAGGAAATACAAATATCTGGGAGTATGGTCTCAGAACCCTTTAAACACAACGTCCATCTCAACTCCCTAAAGAAGAAAGGCGCAGCAATCATCAATGGCATCAACCAACTAAATAGGACACGAAGTAGTACTTCAGCCACACCTATACTAAGGTTTGTGAACACAACTTCCTGCTCTGCAGTATGGTACCTAAGCCTTCCCTGGGTCTGGCGCTTCAGCAAACATTCTACATCTGTCGGTCAAGACTCAGGCTGGAATTTGGTGTAGGAAAACAAGTATTCACTTGCAAATCAGACACAGTGAAATACTCAAGTTTCAAGTTTAAATACTTTATTCGACAACATTGTCATAAAAGCATGTATCCCTATACTAGACAGAATAAATACTAATCTAATAATAAAAACGTATTAAATACCATACAATTTGTACTTTGTTGGCGAATAGCAATTTTAAAAATTACAATTTTTTTTTTTTTTTTTTAAAAAGAAAAAAAAATATCATCACAGCCCAAAGGAAGCTCAAGTAGTTCATAGGAGTTTTAAAGTGCGCGTGCGTATTATCCAAGCCCACCCCAGGAATTTAGCCACAGCAATTGCAAGATTAGGGGCACAGTTTGATTTCAAGACCCTAAAAGCCTCTAAACATCTCCTTGTACCCAAATTCCTGCATGCGGGTTTCAACCATCTATTCCTTGGGGCAGCATATAAGGGACAAACAAATAGAAAATGCAAGATATCTTCTACATGGGATTTACAATGGAAGCATGTGTTTACATTATCAGAAGACCATTTGACAGTAAAAGCATTTAGGGGCAAGGTGCCAATTCTGAACTGGAAAAACAATTTCCTATCTAGAGGCTTGGAGATCAAATCCCAATACTGTTCAAACATTGGGGAAGTTTTAACTTCTAGGAACTGAGATGTCAGGGCAGGAGATTGACTAGAGGTCAGTGCAGCATTGTTTATCATGTCCCAGTATAACTTTTTTAGTGTAGTCTTTGAAGGAAAATCATCTGGGTCTGTTACGGACCACAAGTGCTCAAGGTGCAATTTTTGAAGTAATTTCCTCACTTCTTTTAGCCAAACAACTTTATGGAAAATGTCAGAGTTATCAACATCCAGAAGGGCAGCTGCGTAATGACTCAACTCCGGAGTGGTTTTTATACGCCTCCAATATAGGAGGGGACGCAGTCTGATCATGTCCTCAATCCTTTTCCTCCCAAGGTCGTAGTGGAGAGGAGTTGAGGGGGTGCTCTGTGGAACACCAATTAGGCCCCGCAGAAATTTGTTTTCTGCCACTGTTAAAGTGTTCAAATTGGTGAAACCCCAAAGTTCTGATCCATAAAGGCATGCACCCAGCACTTTCATGCCATAGATCTCCATTATTGGCTGTATTGGTTTTGTGAATGAAGATTTGTGCTTTTTGGCTATTGCCCCTGCCAACTGGTTAAATTTTAACAATACAAAGTCCATATGAGATCTCCAGTTCATACTAGCATTCAGGGAGATGCCTAAGTAGGTGAAGGCATCCACTTCTTCCAAAAAAGCCCCATTGTAAACCATTTTCCCCTTGGATTTCTTGGAGGGATTCAGATTCATAAATTTTGTCTTTGTTGTGTTTATTTCTAAGCCCCGGATCCGGCAGAAATCACCAAAAGCGTTTATTGTCTTTTGTAGACCACTAGGGGTCCGCGAGACCAGCAGGGTGTCATCTGCGAACATTAGTACTGGAACTCGCTTCCCATCTAGTAATGGAGCATCCGTCGGAACTTGCTTCAGAAAGTCCACAATGCCATTGATGTAGAGGGAGAATAAGGTGGGGGCCAAGACACAACCCTGTCTCACGCCTCTCTCGACAGGGAAGGATTCCGTGACCTCTCCCTGGGCTCCCCACCTTATCCGGGCATAGTTGTTCTCATGGAGCCTTACAAGCAAAGTTAATAATTCAGGACTTATTCCTAAATCCCTTAAAACATCCCAGAGTTTTTGCCGGGGAACTAAATCAAACGCTGACTTCAGGTCAACGAAAACAGCAAACAGAGGACCATTTAGCAGGGTGACATTTTTCCAGTATATAGTTAGGAAGTGGAACACCTGATCGACAGAGCTAGTTAAAGGGCGAAATCCCGCTTGGTAAGGGGAAAGGATGTCCTTATCAACTATCCAGGCTTGTATCTTGTTTTGAACCATCCTGCCCATCAGTTTTTGGGCACAGTCGATGAGGCTGATGGGCCTGTAGTTGACTGGTAGAGCCTTGTCCCTTTTTTTGTACACTGGGATTATTTCTGCTCCTTTCCATGTTGCTGGTATCTTTGCCCCCTGTGCAATGGCATTTCCAAGCCATACAAAGTATTTACACCAGCTATCTCTGTCTGATAGGAAAACATCTGCCGGTATGCCATCAATTCCTGGTGCCCTGCCTCTGGTCACTCCATCCATTGCCTCATGTAGTCTTTTAATGAGAATAATTCATTAGTAAAAAATACCCTTTCAGGAAGGGGAACAGCCTGTAGACCTGGATTGTCAGCATATTGGGGTTTGAAAAAATCCACCCAGGACTCCTTAGGTACATGATTTTTCGGGCATTCAGCTACACCCCCTGAGCCCCACTTTAATATGGCCCAGAACTCTTTCTGATGTTTATCAACACATGCCTTCTTCAAATCTTGCCAAAGGTTCTCGTCCCATTGCTTTTTTGCCTTAATCTGGGTTTTTCTATATTCATCCCTGGCATTTAGAACTCCCGTTCTAGATCTTAATGCGATACTAAGGTTGTGTCTTGCTATTCTACATGATTGGTCGTACCAGCCCTTCTTTATGGGTGGTCCAATACCCTTCCTCTTCTTGTTTGTTTTAAAGAATAGCTTCTGGATACTAGCAAAGAACTTTGGCTGTGACTCTTCAATCCTTACTTTAAAATTTTCATCGTTCAGTAACCCCTTAAGTGCTGCGTCGGTGCGTTGGCCGACGGCAGCACTACCTCCCCAGTGCTGCGCACGACCATTGGACGTCCATTCAGCACTAGTTCCAATGGACAGCGCAGCACTGGGGAGGGATGTTTACTAGCATCTATGAGGTTAAAACCTGTAGTCTGGCGACTTCATCAATAACTAACCCCTCAAGGACCTGCATATCCTCTGGGTTGCCTGCTAAAGTTGCCCATCTGATATGACGGAGATTATTAGATGGAACAACATCTAAAGTCGTAAAGTTCCTAGCTAAATTTTCTATCGTTATTTTTTGTTCTAGGTTGAATAGTAAAGACAAAGGATTGTGATCATTCTCCAACCTAGATATGACCTGCATGTCGACCACTTTGCTCCAACCTCTAACATCTATCAGAATATAATCAATCCTGCTACTTGATCTTAGGTTATCAAAGGTATGCCTACCCTGTAAATCAGAAGGGGTGCGGCCATTGGCTGCCCTCAATCCTCTGGATAGGCATAAACTTTTAACCTGTATAGCTACTTCTGTCCATTTTTTAACCGTCGGAAGGTCTAACTGGGGAATTCCCCATTTGGTGTCTTCTTCATATGTCAGGTCGTTATCCTCACAACCTAGGGGTTCAAATGTTGTGTTTAGGTCTCCACCCACCATAATAGTGTACTGAGTGGATAACATCTCTAGGTCAATGTCTAAAGCTCCTACTATGTCAGAGGACATACCCCCTTGGGTTCCCCTTGCATAGATGTTATATATTGCCAACTTGTAACCGTCATTCCAAGTGAGCAGTATAGAAAGTAGGTCGCTATTAGAGATATGGTTCTGCTTGATAGTACATTGCAGGGCTTGCCGTATCCAAATAGTTAGACCCCCTGAGGGGCGACCCTTAGTATTCTTCTTCGCGGGCACATAAAAGTTTAAAAAGCCCAAGCGAAAAACTGGTGACACTGACCATGTTTCTTGTAACAGCACAATGTCATAAGAATCTATAAAGTCACACCATTCTGGAGTCTCTATTTTATGTTGGATACCCGCGATATTCCATGAGATGATCTTAATGCAACTTTCCCTTTCCATATTCCTCTTATTTAAGGGAATAGCCAGGTTAGGGGAAGGCGCACAAGGTGGAGACCTTACTTCGACTACATTAATACCAGTGTGAACAGGTAATCAACTGTTCTGTACTGGATTAAAGGTGTAGTCTCTAGGTTCAGTTATCTTGTACTCACAACAATCTGTTCCTGTTGTCATGAAAATACTAGAATTCCCGTGTTTGACCTTTGCAATCTTTAGTTGCCCTAAGCTCGTTGATTTTTCCAGTCAGTCACATTGACTTAGCCCTGATAGGGCAGAGAACCTATTCTCTATCGCAATTCCCCAATTATTTTTCTTTACAGGGTATTTGGCTTTTCTTATTACAGGGTTCCATTTGGTTTTTAACAGTGTTGGATTTATATTATTTCCCTTTTTTGTGTAAAAGAAGTCCAACGTTAATGGCACTATTTCAGTAGATCTACGCTGGGGGGGATATATATTAGCTAGTATGTTTGGTAGGACTTCGGGATCTGAGAAGTGCAACACCACGCAATCCCCCCTGAACTTTTTGATGCCACCCCCGATCCATTCAACCCTTCTAGCTTTTACTACTTCCTGTGCCAACTGATCCCTGCCTCCTGGTTTAAAAGCCATATTCTTTGATAACCAATGAAGTGATTTATTTATCAAAGAAGGGATGTTCTCTACTTGCCCTGGTTCTAATTGAGGGACATTTGCTAAAACCAATATTAGTGGGGAAGCTTCCACTATTAATTCTACGGGCCCTTTATCTGTGTTCTCTATCTCATTTGTACTTCTAGAGGCGGGCCTTGCAGAATCCACATCAATGATAGCTGGGTTTGGAATTCCCGTCCCCTCTCCCCCTTGGCCAGGCCTCCACGTGGTGTTTTGGGAAGTATTTGCTGTAGTATCTGGCCCAACTGCGGCTTTGGTATTTTTCGGATCAGCCATAACCAAATTTATTGGAGCAGTCTTTGGTGTTTCTTCTATTGTTTTTTGCAAAAGTAACCCCAGTCTAGTGACCTCTGCTGTAAGCAGGTCAATTTTGCTTAGGAGTGGTTTAGCAATAATTTTAATTTTATTATCTATGGCATTCAGTAGCTTTTTAAATTGATCTTCATCCAGGTGAACTTTTCCTCCCCCATTACTCCCAGTATCATCTCCAGTTTTCTCCTGAGGCGAGGCCTCAAGGCGCTTTTTTCCTGATCGAAGACCACCCCTTTTTGGTATGTTCTTCCCCCCACCCTTTGTTACTCTAGGGGCTGGGACCGGTGTAGGGATTTCCTCTTCTAAAGTAATAATTTCAGTATCAGTTATACATTCAGGAACTGGTTCATTGATTGCAACTAATAATTGGGTCAGTGCTTATTATCTGTGGTTTGGAAGACCTCATTGCTAATATCAAGAACTGAGAGTGGTAGAGGCGTGTTGTCGATGAGCAAGTCCGGTGAATAGCTAAAACCCAAAGATGATCTCCTGTCCTGATTAATTTTGGCAACTTTCTGTACCATATAATTGTCTATTGTATTGAGTGGAGCAGAAGATGCTTTAACTTTGGACATTTTAGTAACAACGATACTGGTCCTTGGGATTAGAGTCAATATGATGTCCCAGTCAATTATAGGAATGAGGAGATTACTTCACTTACTTGGGTGTTTTTGGGCAGCGGTCTTGGCCCTGCTCCTGCCTTTTCCTGCCGATGAGGGCCGTAGAGGGCCCGCCCTTTGCCCGGGCTTAGCCCCGGGCGTCCCGCTCGTGTCCCGCGCAGCGGGTAACTGAGGCGCTTTTGTGCGCCTCCTGGCGCCCTCGCGTCGTTGGTAAGCGCGCCGCAGCGTAGGCTGCCGGGAATTGAAGTCCCGGAGCGGCGGCGCGTGTAGTCCTGATGGAAGATGACTCTCGGCGGTGGCGGCTTAGTTCCTGGTGCCTGTTTGCCCCAAAATGACTCCTGGCGGTGGCGGCGTGGCAGCGTCAAGCAGGTGAGTGATTCACTGTCTCCCCCGCTCCGCCGGTAACTGAGGCGCTTTTGTGCGCCTCCTGGCGCCCTCGCGTCGTTGGTAAGCGCGCCGCCGCGTAGGCTGCCGGGAATTGAAGTCCCGGAGCGGCGGCGCGTGTAGTCCTGATGGAAGATGACTCTCGGCGGTGGCGGCTTAGTTCCTGGTGCCTGTTTGCCCCAAAATGACTCCTGGCGGTGGCGGCGTGGCAGCGTCAAGCAGGTGAGTGATTCACTGTCTCCCACAGTGAAATACTATATCAGGGTCCTGAAGGCGCCTCCCAACTCGCTAAAAGCCCATCTGAAAGTCATCTTTGAGACCCAGGGCAACGCCAGGCACCAGTAGCTGCACGATGCAAGTATGTCCCTTCAAATTGAACAATCCGCGCTACTAATTGGGAACTTCCCTACACAGGCTGGAAAAGGGCTATAATCAGTTCAGGCAAAAAACAACTTTGAGAGTCCAGGGTTTAACCTTAATAAAGAACTCCCCCTCCACCAACCTCCTATAACTCCTAGAAACAATAAACGTAAGAGCCCGCAGAACGATTCTGTATATGGGACTATTAGGTTTACCAGCTACAGAATTTAATCTAGCATGGGCCCGCCAGGGTGGCGGCAGAGCCTGCAGACTCTAATTACAACAAGGGTTCTCTCTCCCGAGCGCACTCACCATGCTGGCGGCTCCACTGCCGTAGCGGAAAGCAGCTCCTAAAATCCGGGGAAACAAGCACTAGACGGCTGCACGATTTGGATAATAGAAGTAGGAGCAGCACAGGAAAAACACACGAGTGTGGAAATAAAAAGAGGACGAAGTGACGATTCCGAAACGTACTGAGCAACATAGATACAGAAGAAAGATGTGAAGGAACGTCGCTTTTAGCTGTGTGTAGATAGCGTGACCATCTTTGAGATCTGCAGAGGTTAAGACAATGTCTAACCGTTTGTAAGGGAAAGAGAATTTGCGCTGTTAAAGTGAGGCCCCCCTCATTGTCTGCCCTCACTTTTGAAAAAAATTCTCAATTTCGGTAATTTTCCTAACACAATGAAAGCGATAATCATTCCGTACGTTATTGTACCCTTGGGGCATCTACTTAACTGTTCAATCAGCTCTGATTTAGCCTTGTGCTCTGAACTGTTGCCACACATATATTAATAGGATGTAGCAGGTCCGTAATTTAATTAGAGTAAATAAATGTACTATGAACTGAACGAACTACGCCATGAACCCATAAACAACCAGTTGGAGTGCCGACAATATGGAACTTAAGTCCCCAAAGGCGAGAACTGAAATTAAACAAGCATTTGCAAAGCAAGAGTACTCACATTTACGCGAGACCTCTTGAATTGCAAACGGGAGTGCGGGCGGGCGTGATTAAGGCATGAACAACGGGAGTGGGAGGGGGCTGGAGAGAAGGCACGACAGCGGGAGGGGTGGCAGGATACAAAGTAGTGCTCAGGAAATATGCAGTAAAGGGGCCAATAGCCATGGAAGGAGACATGGTTGTCTTAAGGAGAGACTAGCAGCCTGTAAACCAATCAGAAGGCAGCATTTAGAAAGGCCAAAGCCGCAAGCCAATGAAAAAGTGGGCAGGAAAGTGGGCAGGGTGTAATAGTGTGCCTTTCACTTGTTTGTACATAGCTGTCCCTTTAAGAGCCTGAGTTATCCTGAGTTACTGTTTAAGCTGCACCATAGCAATAGAATGGTCATGTGTGGTAAGTAAGTCAGTTGCATCTGACTGGAGCAAGCTGATGGATGGGACATTTTCTTTTCCTGAATAAACTTACCTTTATTCATCTCTCTGAAGTTTCATCTTGATTTTACACTGGCGACGATGGTCTGAAACCTACCCTGCGTATCAAGAACTTCATTTTAATGGATTTGGATTTGTCTCAACATCAAATAACTTTCAAAATCTACAGTCTTCAACGCTGTTCTACAAAGTCTTTATCTACTTTCCTGTGAGTAATATTTTGTTTGGAAACAACTCTGAGCATCGCCACATGCCTCACTCTGACAAACTGTAGTTTAAGGGTTGGAAGGCTTCGATGTGGGCTCACTTAGAGTGTGTAGAAAACAATTTATCACTTGATTCTACTTTGTAGTAAAGACAGCATTTTAAGGAAACCTGCCAATCATTTTGAATTAGAATTTTTAAACGCTGTAGGAAGTCTATGGAGTCTATGGCTACAACTGTTAATGTCTGTGATTAGCTTGAGAAGTTATTTATAGCGTTGCTCACACTGCAGTAGCTGTTTGTAGGAAGCGGAAAGGAAAGCCTTTTAATTGTACAAGGGTTAATTGCGCTAATTGAACAAGGATTACCTGCGCTGAAGTTAATCACTTTTTGTACTTTCTTCAATGTTGTAAAGCCATTAAGGAGAAAATTATTCTAACAAGAAACGCGATGCACGTTTGGTCAAAGAGGCTATAGGTGTGGACAAAATGTGTGAATTAGCGAGCGCCAGAGAAAGCTGCTACAGGTATTGTATTGTATTGTAATTGCATTTATCTAGCGCTTACTACCCCTGACGAGGCGTCAAAGCACTTTTTCCGGAAGTAGCACGCTACTCCGGGACCCATCGAGGATTAGTATTGAATTAGTATAGTGAAACATGCAAGTACATTTTAAGTGGTGGATAGGTTAGACAGTTATTTGGATTTGGAATGATAGCAGAAGGATAGAGGAGGACAAAGGTTTGTATTTATATAGCGCTTGTTGACGCACGCTATTCAGGAAGCCTATAAAGGATTAGTGGTGAATTAATATGGTGAAATATGAAGTAATTTCAGTGGTGGATAATAGTCAGTTATTTGGAGTGAGAAGGATAGCGGAGGGATAAAAGGGAAAGAAAGATTTGCATTCATATAGCACTTGTTACCCCTGATGGGTGTTGAAGCGCTTTTCTGGCGAGTAGCAAGCTACTCTGGAACCCATAAAGGATTAGTGTTGAAAATTAGTATAGTAAAATATTAAGTAATTTGAGTAGTGGATATGTTATTCAGTTATTTGGGTAGAGAAGGGCAGGTGGGGGGATAGAAGAGGGAAAGAGGTTTGTGTTTATGTAGCGCTTGCTACCCCTGATGGGGTTTTGAAGCGCAAGTACCACGCTACTCTGGAACCCATCAGGATTAGTGTTGAATTAGTATGGTGAAATATGAGAGTAATTTTAGTGGTGGATATGTTAGTCAGTTATTTGAATTGAGAAGGTTTGGGGAGGGGTAGAAAAGGAAAAAGCTTTGCATTTATATAGCGCTTGTAACCCTGATGGGGTGTTGAGACTCTTTATTGGCGAGTAGCACGCTACTCTGGAACCCAATAAAGGATTAGTGGTGAATTAGTATAGTTGAATATGGAATTTGAGAAGTGAACATGTTAGTCTGTTCATTTTGATTGAAAAGGATAGTGGCGGGATAAAAGAGTGAAGGATTTTTTTTTTTTTTTAGGTCCTAGCAGTAGAAGGAGGCTTTTGGATGAGTGAAAAGGAGTTTTGGAGGGGAGGAGTCAGAGGGAAGAGTTTAGAAAGGTTTGTTTTAGGGGATCGGTATAGTAAAAGGTAATGCAAGGAGGGGTACAGTCTAGAAAGGGTTATTTTGGCGATCATAGTAGTGGTATGGGATAAATGAGAGAGTGGATGTAGAGGATATATTGATAGTTGTATAGGATGAGAGATAGGTTAGTGCATTGGAAGGAGTAGTAGAAAGAAGTTTGAGATGAGTCAGAAGGTTGGACTAGAAGATATATTGAGCGAAGTGTAGGCTGAGAAATAGGGTAGTGGCTTCCTTTATAAATAAACAAAGCGCCAGCTGCCCCAACGATCTATTTCAACTGTCATCCTCTACCCGACTGGTTACTGTGGCTTTGTTGAAGATAAACAACATGGTGTCTCACCTGTTGCTATGCCTCTCTCCGGAGTTCCACGCATTCTGTTCATGATGCTTTAGGAATCAGCTTCTGCTCCTGCGTCCTCGGTGATTTCAGCATTCTAATGCGCAGCGTGTACGTGATTAACGTCACGTAAGCGCCATTTAAAAAAAATAAATCTTTATTTTGGACAGACTCGAAGCGGACAAGCGGGCTGTTATGAAGGAAACGTTAAGGGACGCATTGTAGTGTGACTTGCTGACATCGACGTTTATCATTGATGCTCCTTTCTCGTGGTGGTACTGTATTAATAGACGTCCTCAAGTAAGAAACTTTCAATTAAAAGCTTTAAAGATGCAACGGCTTTGAAAAGTCAAGGACTTCGTGACACATTGGAATCATTTATAGGAGTGTTTTACTGTCACACAGTGCCATCTAGTGGTTTTTCTTCAAAGTATTTTTCTTTTTCTTTTCTTTTTAACAAAATGTATTGAAGTTGACCAACATTATTTCCTCTTTTTTGTATGGTATATTCAGTATCATTTTGTGTGGGTGGCATTTATTAATAACAGTTTAATTTCCTTTTATGTGAGAATTCTAACAAGCTCATTTGAAATTTTTACATAAATGTATTAAAGACACCTTTCTAGTGCAGGTAGTTCTAACAGCATAACACATCAACTTCACAGCCTTCATTAGGCTGTTACATGTGTATGTTTTTTGTGATTGTTGAATTTTGCTTGCATTCGCTAAATTCTATAATCTAGTATTTCGTGTTTTTCAACCCGTTTATGCAGAATGGTGCAACACCACCTTTCTTCCTTTCAACACCAGGGGATCCACCCGAAAAGTGGCAGAAGGCGAAAAAGGTGTTTGAAAGGTATACTAAGGTGTGTGGCACAAACTTAAGTGCAGAACGAAGAACTGCACTCTTGCTTCACTGTTTAGGGTCGGAAGGACAGGAAGTGTTTGATCACCTTCCTGATATAAATGACCAGACATTGAATGAATATGAAATATGCATTTTAAAATTGGACAGACATTACTTTCCTAAAGTAAGTACAATCCTTGAGAGATATCATTTTTGGCGTAGGACACAAAATGAAGGTGAAACCGTAGAGAACTATATCACACCGTTAAGGAAATTGGGATCTTCTTGTAAATTTGATGCCCTGATCGAAGAAAGAATTAGGGATCAATTTATGCTTGGTTGCAACATACAAAAGGTAAGAGATGATGTCTGGCAAAAAGATGATCCCACTCTAGAAGAAGTGATCAACATAGCTAAGCAGATTGAACACTCTGTAAAGTGTGTTGAGATAATCATGAAACAGGAAAACAAAAGTAATGTTATACATGAAATTAAGACTTATCCTAATGGAAAAGGATAGAAGAATAGTGTTAAAGCGAGTAGTTGTGATTCACTTTGGAGTAAAAAGTCTAGCTTTCAAGGGAAATGTTTCCGTTATAGGAATTTTGGTCACCAAGTGAATGACAAGAAATGTCCTGCTTTGAAAGCCACATGTGGTAATTGTAAGAAGGTTGGACATTTTTCCTCTGTCATGCAAAAAAGAAAAAGGTAAAAGTGAGTTCAGTGTCTCGACAAATTTCATCAGATAGTGATTCAAACTCGGATGTTGACTGTGGACAAATCATTTCACAAGTATCTGATAATGATAAGAAGGGACCCTTTGATGAAATACTAGTGGATGGAATGTCCACTTTTGTGTTATTTGACTCTGGGGCAAAAATAACTATTGTATACAAACATTTTTACACTCGTTATTTAGAGGGTAAAATTTAAATTTTGAAACCAGATATTAAGCCTTATGCATACGGTGGAGAACCCATCAAACTCATTGGATACTCTCAAGGTTTGATTGAATATAGAGGAAGGTTAGTTTCGGGGAAGGTTTATGTTTCTCACAGAGGGGACAGCATATTAAGCTGGTTCCACCAACGAGATTTAGGAGTCATGCTGGATCCCAACAGCAATCCCCCCCATTATACTAAAAGAGTGTTTGAAGGTGAATGAGATTAATGGTTGTGAAAGTGATATTTCCTACACTGAACATATACAAAGTTTGTTTCCTAGCGTTTTTAAAGACAAGTTAGGTTGTTTACGTGATTATACTCACAAAATTAAATTACTACCTGCCGCTGAACCAATCGCTTGTAAAGTCCGCAGTGTACCCTTCTCTGTGCGAGAGGAGATGAAAAGTCATTTAGACAAGTTGAAGGATGAAGGTATTATAGAGGAGGTTGAGGGCACTCAGTGGTTGGCCCCAGTAGTCGCAGCTAGAAAATCTGACGGTAGTCTGCGCTTATGCATAGACTTACGCTCCCTCAACAAACAGGTAGTGGTGGACAGATATCCCCTCCCGAAAATCTCGGATATAATAATAATAATAATAAAGCCATTTTTAAAGTGCCTGGCTGCACTAAAAATAGTGTGTCCCCGCGCTAGAATGCTACTACATCTCAAGAAACAAAAGTGAGGGAGAGTGAAACGGGGGTCAGAGGGAGGAGGGAGAGTTGGTGCCTGGATACAGATGAGTTTTGAGTTTGGCACGGAATCTGGTTTTCTGAAGGTTCCATACGAAGATCCAGTGGAAGTTCATTCCAGTGCTTAGGGGCCAGGTGTCCGAAAGAGCGGCCACCCATCTTGGCTCTGCGGGTGCGAGGGAGTTTAAACAGCATAGCTCCTGCCGATCTCAGGTTTTTGGTGGGGCGATGAATTGTTAGGAGCTTTTGCAAATATCCTGGGCCTTTGCCCTGGGCGATGCGGTGCATAAAGCACAAGGCTTTAAGTTTGATGCGATCTTTGACCGGGAGCCAGTGAAGCTTTGCTAGAGCATTCTTCCCAAATGCTCTGCGAGGCAGGTTGAGTACCAGGCGGGCAGCAGCGTTTTGCACGCACTGCAGTTGGTGTAAGCATTTTTTACTTAGACCTAGAAGCAGGACATTGCCGTAGTCGAGATGGGGTGTGACTAGGGCATGGACTAGTGTCTTTCTGGCGTTGATGGGGAAGGAGGTCAAGGACTTTGCGGAGGGTTTTTAATGTGCTGAAGCACTTTCCCATGACTTTATTGACCTGAGATCTGAAAGAGAGATCGGAGTCCAGCATTACTCCAAGATTTCTGACAGAGTCCACGGGGGAGGGAAAATTGCCCAGTTCCGCCGGCCACCACATGTGCGACCAAGCAGAGGGGGATTTGCCAACAATGAAAAGTTCAGTTTTTTCGCCGTTAAGGCGCAGACAGTAATTGTTCATCCATAATGCTACTGTTGACAGGCATTTGGAAAAGTTAGTGGCATCTTCCGTATGGTCGAGCGACAGCTTGATCATCAGTTGGGTGTCGTCGGCATAGGTAACAATATCCACCCCGAAAGCTTCAACTATGTGAGCCAGGGGTTCCATATAAAGGTTGAACAGGGTCGGGCTTAAGCTGGAGACCTGTGGAACCCCATGTCTCAGCTTCCGGGGGGAGGATGTGAAAGGGGGACAGTGCATCTGGAAGCTTCTGTTGGCCAGGAAAGATTTTAGCCAGGCAAGGGCAGGTCCCTCCACTCCCATCTCAGAGAGGCGAGACAGCAGCGTTGTGTGCAGCACGGTGTCGAATGCTGCACTGAGGTCTAGTAAAACCAACGCTGCTGTCTGTCCTTCGTCCGCCATCTGTCTGAGGCACTCAGTGGAATATAGAACGGCGGACTCCGTCGAGTAGCCGGCTCTAAACCCCAATTGAGTAGGGTGTAGGAGAGAGTTCTCTTCCAGGTATTTCATAAGCTGCCCGTTGACCACTTTTTCCGCTATTTTGGCACAGAAGGGAAGAAGGGAGATGGGCCGAAGATTTTGGAGTTTGGAAATGTGGACATTAGGTTTTTTTTCCAGAGGGATGACCTGGGCTGTTTTCCATGTGTCAAGAACGTGGCATTCTTGGAGAGAGAGAGTGATGATATGAGTGATTTGATCGATCATACTCTCCAAGACTCCCTTGCAGCGGTTGGGGGGGGCACACGTCACGGGGGAGCCAGACTGTTATGCTTTGAACAATGTTCAGCAGTTCCTGTCTCTCAGGTACTTTAAAGCATGTCAGGCAGGATTTAACAGTGGAGTTGTCTTTGACTGCCATCTGTGTGCTAGGGGAATCAGCTCCGTCGGTGAAAGTGGCATATATTTTGTCGACCTTGCCGACAAAGTGATCAGCTATGGAATCGCATAGCTCACTGGAGTAGGTGTCTTGTGCTTCGAGTCTGGTCAGGAACGTTAACTCTTTGTAAACAGCGAAGAGTTCTCTAGTGGGGTTGTCGTCAGATTCTATTCTACCTTTAAAGTAGGCACCTTTTGCCGCTCTTACTAATTTGTGATATTTTTTTAGTTCTGTTCTATAGTGTGACTTGCTTTCTAGATTGTAGCTTTTCCTCCATTGTCTTTCAAAATTTTTGCATTTTCCTTTAGCTTCTTTGAGTTCTTGCGAGAACCAGGGGGCAGTTTTGGTCAGTCTTGCGGGAGGTTTGAGTGTCCATGGAGCTAACTTATCTAAAGCATTAAACATCCAACTTTCGTAATTGTTCCACGCCTCTTGCAAAGTGTTGCTAGGGGGTGGTGGTGTTTCAAGTAGGGCTAGCTTAAATGTCTCCTGCTTGAACTTTTTCCAATCTCTACGTTTCTGGGGTAAGGGATTATTGGTTCTGTTATCAGGAGGAATACCTTCTGTTTCAAATGGGATGATGAAGTGATTAGACCAGGTTGTTCTGATCGGGGAGGAGACGTTGACACCCTCCCAGTTAGCAAAGATGGGGTCCAGAAGGTGCCCTTGTTGGTGCGAGGGGGATCTGGATTGAAGGTTAAGTTCTAGAGATTTTAGTGCTTCTGCCACAGTCTGGGCCTCCTTACAATCCGTGTTATCAAAGTGAAGGTTTAGGTCACCTAAGATAAGAAATTTTTTGTACCGAAGTGCCGGTTGGGTTATTAGTTCAGTGAGATGTTCGCCGAACTGTGCACCCCTCCAGGTGGCCCGTATATAAGTAGTCCCTTGATGATGTTTTGGATCCTGCTTTTATATTGAAATAGGCGCTTTCACAATTAGGTAGCGTAGCCTTCAGTAAGGTGCACTCTAACTCAGTTTTATAGATGAGGGCTAACCCTCCGCCTCTCTGTTTCGGTCTATCTAGTCTGAGTAGGCAGTATCCGTGAGGAGTGGCTTCGAGAGCTTCAGGCGATGAAGCATCGTCTAGCCACGTCTCGGTTAGAAATAGTACATCAGGACTGCTATCCGTTAGTAGATCATACATCTCTGTTTTATGCTTCTTCATGGATCTGCAATTAAGCAGCAACATTTTTAATTTAGCTGTCTCCCTTTTATTTTTCTTCAAGAGAGGAGTAGTGTACTTACAGGTCTCACAAAAGACAGGTAAGGAGTCAGCCGGCAAGGCGTGGTAGCAGTTGTCTTTAAGTTTTGGGCGTAGGGATAGTAGTTTTTGTTTGGTATAGTGTGTCCTATGCCTGGGAGTTCCAGTTTCCGTCATGTCCAAAGGTACAGGTGAGCGAAGGGGTCGTGCCCCGAGCCCTGTTCGGTCGCGGACGGGCACAGACGGGCTTGCCTTAGGCGCGCCTTTGGCGCGCAGACGGCGCGTCCGCTGCGCGTCCGAAAGATGCACATGATTTATAGGGAAGGTGGAAGGCGGTAGGGGGGGCGTGGCCTCAGGAAAGGGGCGTGGCCTCAAGGATCGCCGGTAATGGCGGCAAGAAGTTAGTTTGTTATGCTTCCGCGGCAGCGCTAAAATCCGCTGCGCGGGCTGGTCAGGAGCGAGCTAATGCCCTGAAATGATGCCAGGCGAGGATAACAGGTGAGTTTAAAAACACACGAATAAGTGACTCAAATTTTTAAAAATGAACAGGTTGCACTCCCGGCTTCCGCCTCAGGAGATAAGTGATTCTTAAAAGGCGCTTGCAATCAGCGTCTTTTATATGTTCTTGGGGGGGGTCGTGGCCTCTGGAAAGGGGCGTGGCCTCAAGGATCGCCAGTAATGGCGGCAAGAAGTGAGTTTGTTATGCTTCCGCGGCAGCGCTAAAATCCGCTGCGCGGGCTGGTCATGAGCGAGCTAATGCCCTGAAATGATGCCAGGAGAGGATAACAGGTGAGTTTAAAAACACACGAATAAGTGACTCTCAAATTTTTAAAAATGAACAGGTTGCGCTCCCGGCTTCCGCCTCAGGAGATAAGTGATTCTTAAAAGGCGCTTGGAATCAGCGTCTTTTATATGTTCTCGGTGGTGGGCGTGGCCTCTGGAAAGGGGCGTGGCCTCAAGGATCGCCGGTAATGGCGGCAAGAAGTGAGTTTGTTATGCTTCCGCGGCAGCGCTAAAATCCGCTGCACGGGCTGGTCAGGAGCTTGCTAATGCCCTGAAATGATGCCAGGAGAGGATAACTGGTGAGTTTAAAAACACACGAATAAGTGATTCTCAAATTTTAAAAAATGAACAGGTTGCGCTCCCGGCTTCCGCCTCAGGAGATAAGTGATTCTTAAAAGGCGCTTGCAATCAGCGTCTTTTATATGTTCTCGGCGGGGGCGTGGCCTCAGGAAAGGGGCGTGGCCTCAAGGATCGGCGGGAATGGCGGCAAGAAGTTAGTTTGTTATGCTTCCGCGGCAGCGCTAAAATCCACTGCGCGGGCTGGTCAGGAGCAAACTAATGCCCTGAAATGATGCCAGGAGAGGATAACAGGTGAGTTTAAAAACACACGAATAAGTGACTCTCAAATTTTTAAAAATGAACAGGTTGCGCTCCCGGCTTCCGCCTCAGGAGATAAGTGATTCTTAAAAGGCGCTTGCAATCAGCGTCTATTATATGTTCTCGGCGGGGGTGTGGCCTCAGGAAAGGGGCTTGGCCTCAAGGATCGCTGGTAATGGCGGCAAGAAGTTAGTTTGTTATGCTTCCGCGGCAGCCCTAAAATCCGCTGCGCGGGCTGGTCAGGAGCGAGCTAATGCCCTGAAATGATGCCAGGAGAGGATAACAGGTGAGTTTAAAAAACACACGAATAAGTGACTCTCAAATTTTTAAAAATGAACAGGTTGCGCTCCCGGCTTCCGCCTCAGGAGATAAGTGATTCTTAAAAAGCGCTTGCAATCAGCGTCTTTTATATGTTCTCGGCGGGGGCGTGGCCTCAGGAAAGGGGCGTGGCCTCAAGGATCGCCGGTAATGGGGGCAAGAAGTTAGTTTGTAATGCTTCCGCGGCAGCGCTAAAATCCGCTGCGCGGGCTGGTCATGCTCATGTTACTAAAAGATGCCAAGGTTTCCTCCACAGTGGACCTAAAGTCAGCCTACCATCAGATAGAGCTCGATGAGAGTTCTCGAGATCTAACTGCTTTCATCACCCCTTTTGGAACGTTCAGGTTTCTTAGACTACCTTTCAGACTAGTCTCGGCAGCGTCTGTTTTTCAGAGGGCTCTAGAGAAAGTGTTGCAGAATATAGATGGAGTTACGATATATCAAGACGATGTTCTCATTTTTGCTCGTGACATTGAGGAACATGATGGAATTTTGAAAGAAGTCTTGAGAAGATTCTGTAAAAACAATCTTACCGTTAAGTTAGAGAAATGAATATTTAGGAGATCGTCTATTGACTATTTGGGTCACACCATTTCTGGTAAGGATGTTGAACCCAAACGGGAGTTAATTGAGACTATTCAAAATTTTGCCTCTCCCGTAAATAAATGAAGAAGTCATGAAATTTCTGGGTATGACAGAGTACTACAGCAAATTTGCAGAAGGGTTTGCTGAGAAAACATCTAACATTAGGAAATTGTTTTGTAAAGGTGTTGATTTTCATTGGACTGAATTATGTGAGAGTGAATGTATTAATTTAAAAAACAGCTTATAGAAGACACCAAAACTAAGGAGTTTTGATCCAAGTTTGAAATCGCTATTAATCACAGACGCGAGCATGAAGGGAATAGGAGCTGTCCTACAACAAGAGCAAGGTGAGGAAGTGAAAGTCATTTTGTTTCTTTCTCGCAGTTTGAAAGGCGCTGAGCTGAGGAATTCTGTGATAGAGAGGGAAGCTTTGGCAGTTCATTGGGCCATCAAGAAGCTCAAGAATTTTTTATGGGGTGCCAAATTTTTAGTGAGCGATCACAAATCTTTGTGTCAGGTGTTCAATAAGAAAGGTTTTGATGCCATATCTAGCAGGATTTCCAAGTGGATTGTAAGTCTGCAAAGTTATGATTTTCAGGTTGATTTATCTGCCAGGGGTGCATAACTGCATTGCTGATACACTTTCAAGATTGGTTAACATTGAGAATGGTGAAATGGACTCGCAGGAGGATGACAGGAACAAATGGGTTTGTAATGTCCAACATGATGAGATGAAAGAGGATAAATGGTGCAAAGTGTGTGAAACTGATGCAGAGTTTATGGAGTTACGCTTTTTTGTAAAAAAGGGTTGGTCATTCCAAACTGGTGGGAGTGTGGATGAGTTTTGGAATGTGAGGGATGAATTATCCTTGAGTGGTGCTTTGATTTTTAGAGGTCCTAGGTTGATTCCACCTAAACTACTACGTGAAGAGTTAATACATTTAGCCCATGAAGGTCACCAGGGAATATCCAAGACTAAAGAAAGGCTTAGGCTTAACTACTGGTGGCCGGGATTGGATATTCAAGTTGCAAGGATTATAAGAGATTGTTTGCAATGTATCTTAAGTGAGAAATCATTAAAACCTAGAGTACAGCCTATGGTAATAAGAGAGCGACCTAAAGGTCCATGGCAGGAGCTTGCTCCTCAAATTTTAGGACCGGTCTTCTCAAATTGTTATGAAATGTATGTTTTTGTCCTCATAGACATGTTTTCTAGATGGCCAGAAATCACATTTACAAAGAGTATTGACTCTAAACAAGTCATAATCTTTCTAAAGAAGTCTTTACACAAGAAGGTTTACCTGGATCAATCTTAACAGACAATGGTGTCCAATTTGTGTCTCCTGGAATGAAAGATTTTCTGCAACGCTGTTCAATTAACCATAAGTTGTGCGCTTTGTACCACCCAGAGTGCAATGGTATGGTGGAACGTTTTATTCGGGTGCTTAAAGAAACCATAAATATTTCAAAACAAAGTGGTCTGGATTTGAAAAGTGAATTGAATAAAAAGGTAGAAACTTATAGGTTCACTCCTCATGCCACTACTGGGGATAGCCCATTTATTCTATTAAAAAACAGGCATCCAAACACTTTAGTAGCTCCATATTGGGTGAATGTGGCTGATTCCAAAAGAAGTAAAGGTATTCCTTCTCAACATATGCAGGAGGTAAATGAAGAGAGAAAGGCACTTGATAGGAAGGAGAATTTTGATTCCAGGAAGTCTGTGAAAACAACGGTTGTCAAAGTAGGAGATTTGGTCATGATAAGGGCAACTGAGAGCAAGAAAAGGTCAGGTATATTTTCAAAACCCCACAAGGTTGTAACATTTTTAAGAAATGTGATAAAGACTGAAGACTCTCGCATATGAAATTTAAATAGGGTGGTAGTTTTGAAAAATAAGGTACTATTTGATGACAAAAAGGTTCTGCTGAATGATGAAAACAGGGATGAAATTTCTAATAATACCACTTCTAATGTACCTACCTTTATTCAAAGGGAATGCAGAAAAAGAAGTTACCTACCTTCTAAATTACAAAATTTTGATATGAAATTTTAGATTCATTTAATTGTTTGTTTGTTTTTTTGCTTAGGTTTTTTTCTTTGTTTTTTTGTATGGAAGGAAGGTGTGTAATATTGTGCCTTTAACTTGTTTGTACATAGCTGTCCCTTTAAGAGCATGAGGTATCCTGAGTTATTATTTAAGCTGCACCATAGCAATCGAATGGTCATGTGTGGCCAGTGAGTCAGTTGCATCTAACTGGAGCAAGCTGATGGATGGGACATTTTATTTTCCTGAATAAACTTACCTTTATTCATCTCTCTGGAGTTTCATCTTGATTTTACACAGAGCTTCCCTCACCTATAGTGTACACTGCATGCCTCGCAAAGCGAGCAGCGCATGCACTGCCCCGCTAGGCGAGACCTAAAAAAAAAGTACATTCTTTAACGAACCCTCTAACACCACAGTGTGGCACTAAGGGACTCTTTTTAAAGACGAGCCTCGACTTAATCCTTATTCATTTAGCGCATCGTTTTATCAGGAAGTGTGCATTTATTATAGGTAAGCTCTTGATATTTTGGAATATTTAGACAATGCACAGCTGTTTAAAATATGTTAAGTATGATAAATAAAATTCTTACTTTAGCACCAAGATATTTCAATTCTATTAAGAATGCAGAGGTAAAGATTATGCTTCTTTATGTTTACTGCATTAAAAATATAACAGGCAATCACATTATAGGAAACTTAGAATTACATATCCCATGAACACTCAGTCCATGCCAACATCCCATGCTTCAATCGCTGTCCAGATATTACTTTAAAGTACTGAAACTGCCATCTTCTAATTCTCTTTCTTTGCAATGTAGAATCAAACACAACAGTCTGACTCGTCTGCATAATCATAATTTTACAGTAGTCCAAACCAGGAAACACTGCTCCAACAAAGAACTTGTCAACGTCCATCCAGGCCCAGAAAGACGGGCTAACCAAAACCAGTACGACGAACACAGTTCACCTTAAAGAAACCAGACTGGCGCTGCTAAGTCCTGCAGAAACCAACGAACACTGCATTCACTGTTAATTCAGCCTTGTTTCTTATCGTTTCCTGCCAGACGGAAAAACTAGCCATAAAGTCTGACTCACAAC
The DNA here is from genome assembly GCF_964263255.1 of Lissotriton vulgaris. Classification (NCBI taxonomy): domain Eukaryota; kingdom Metazoa; phylum Chordata; class Amphibia; order Caudata; family Salamandridae; genus Lissotriton; species Lissotriton vulgaris. The sequence continues at coordinate 235,062,636 of NC_141689.1, forward strand.
CTGATCAGCGTAATTCACATAATAGGGAGGGTAATCCATTACTATGTCATAGAGAATATATCAAATGACAATATAAATATGTCAAACGCAATAGACAGAATATGGGTGGGATAATCTTTACCACAGTGTTCTTATTAGAATTTAAAATTCTTGTCGCGCAAGGTAGATTTTTTTTAATCTGATGTCAGGACTGGAGGCTCAGATTATGCTCATTTAAAGCTGTGTCACCACCACTGGTTTCAAAAAGGAGAGGGTACCCCACTTTCACCAGGGAACAGGGTAGGAAGACAGTTAGTCAAAGGGGAAATCCCTGGAGTCAACTAGTCCACTAATCACTGTTGGCCTTTCTTGTTGTAAAAGGAAAGGTCACAATATGCCATGGGTAATCGGACAAATATAAAAAATAGGTTTCCACAAAGAAATAGTCTTGTTTACAATCTAGATTTATTAAAATTACATTAAATTAAACAATAAAAACAGGATAAATTCATACAATTCTTCCAAAACAATTAAAACCCAAGATTAGGTATCTTGGAGGGATAAAAAATGATTATTCAACAGTATTACACAAACACAATATTACAATACACGATAAATGGAAAAACAATCAGGATATGTTCACAATAAACAACAGACGAAACATAATCACAACAAACCCCTCGTATGTAAGTGGCCCGCTTGATATCTCTGCCACTGTATTTCACTAGATCCAGTAGCCGTAGACAATTTGGTCCTTTATTTTGTGTCCCTTTTCTTTCCAGTGGGCCACAAGGGGGGCATTTTCTTTATTGTTATTTATCGCAGACTTATGTTCCCCTATTCTAAGCCTTACTTCTCTGCCAGTTTCACCTATATATGCCTGGTTGCAAGGACACAGGATCATATATATTACATTCTTTGTTTTACAATTATTCAGGGTGGTGATTGTGTGTTTCGCATTTATCGTGTATTGTAATATTGTGTTTGTGTAATACTGTTGAATAATCATTTTTTATCCCTCCAAGATACCTAATCTTGGGTTTTAATTGTTTTGGAAGAATTGTATGAATTTATCCTGTTTTTATTGTTTAATTTAATGTAATTTTAATAAATCTAGATTGTAAACAAGACTATTTCTTTGTGGAAACCTATTTTTTATATTTGTCCGATTACCCATGGCATATTGTGACCTTTCCTTTTACAACAAGAAAGGCCAACAGTGATTAGTGGACTAGTTGACTCCAGGGATTTCCTCTTTGACTAACTCACCACCACTGATGCAATATCCACAATAAGCTTGTGATAGAATTTTTTAAACTAGATTCTGGAGACCAATCTGCAGCTTTCATAATATCCTCTAATCTGGAGCCTAATGAAAAGGATTTTGAAGTCATAGCGCCTCTAGTGGAATAAGGGCCTGTTAGAACTGGGGGTCTCTAGTTGGTAGAGGTAGATACCACTGTCCAAATAGGGACCCTTGATTCTAGTCATGGTAAGGAGGAAACCCCCTGGGATAACCCCTGCTCACCCTCTAGGTAGCTTGGCACGAGCATTAAAGGCTATTCAGAAGGCAATGTGTAAAGTATTTGTACCAACACTCACAGCAACACAGTGAAAACACCACAAACTGACTCCACAACAGTTTAGAAAAATAAAGGTATTTAATCTAAACTACACAAGACCAAAACAACAAAAATCCAACATACACAGTTCAAGAATATGGTTTCAAAAGAGTTCTTAAGGTTGTAATGTAAGTTCTTTAGGTTGCAATAAAATAATCCACAGTTGCGTCACGTTTACTCACAGTACCTTTTAGTTGCGACAAAGTTCCAAAAGCAGAAGCTGGTGCGGTGGAAAACAAGCGATGCGTTGCTCCTGAGACCCTGGGGAGGCGTTTGCGACAGCCCCGCTGCAGCAGCGGGTGTGTTGCGACGAATCCGGTCTGTATGGGGAGGAAGGCCACTTGTATGGATTCCGGTGCGTAGGTTCCGCAGGAAGTTTGTTCTCGCAAAGGCACGATGCGACGATCTTTGGAGGTGCGACGATCTCGCAGCTCCTCGACACGATGATTTCTACGACGAGACTCGCAGCGACGTGATGCGATCCGCAGGCAAGCAGTGCGGCGATCTCACCCAGCGACGACAGGCTCTGCGACGACACTTGCAGCGATGTTAGACTTTCCCGCACCGGTCTGGTGCGTCCCGCAAATGAAGAATGCAACGGCTCTGGCAGCGGCAACAGACGCTGCGACTTTCTCGACCTTCGTAGCGCCGGGAAACTTCTTGCCTTGTTTGGGATGTTCTCCGCAAGCGAGCGATGCAACACTTTTCAATTGCAAAAAGTCTCTCAAGCTTAGTTTCAAGCTTCCCAGCACAGATACAACTTCCAGAGGCCCCTGTAACGTGGTGATGCGACCCCCTACACTGGACATGGACAACGGGACTCCCCCCTGGGGCTCTTACCATCCCCACCCTCTTTGTTCCATATTGCAGAACAAACTTTCCTCTGTTGATTTCGAAATCGGCGCCTCCGGAGAACAGGAGGAACCACGGCCCTTTAACTGGAGAACTGGAGAAGAGTGGGCGGGGCTTCCTACGGAGGAGGCAGAGTTAAATACGGAAGCCGGAAGGGAGAAAGTGTGCTTGTACACCCGGAGAGACAAGAGTTGGAGAGGATAGTCGGAAGAAGAGCGTGGTGATGAGAGGAGGATTCGATCGGAGGGAGAACCGAGGAGAGCGGAAGCTGTGTCAGCCACGAAGGAAACGCCAGGAGGCCAACGTTCCCACAGCCGCCCTGCCACACACCCGGGGAGGCGTGTGGCTCTCTCAGGTACGGAGACGAGTTACGGGTTGGGTCGGGAGAAAAGGCAGTTCAGCTGATTGATTGGGAAACCCCTGTCCCGGTGTACCCTTCCCCCTGAACACTACACTCCTCACTGTACGAGAGCCTGTGTGTGCTGCACTTTGTGTACTTCCTCACTCCCTTTCCCTAAAACTCACAAATACCGGACCCTCCACTGACCCCCTTCTTTCTTTGTGTTTTCCTTTGTGAGCGACGCCACGGACGAAGACCAGCCCCTAGCGAGGAGGAGACCCGAGTGGCTACGCCGAACGGAGACATCAAAACCAAGAGCCCGTAGGAGGAGCCAAAGTCATTCCCCCAGAAGGACCCTGTACCCCAGGAAGACCTGTACAGACTACCTATATGCTGCAATAAAACCCTCTCTAACAAAAACGCGTCTCCTGCCCATTCCTCCCTCCCCCGAGATAGCCGATCCCGTAACAGTGGTGGAGTATGCGGGCATAACACCCATCTGTATAGAAGAGATGGAGACAATAGCGCAGCAGATGCATACAGTGGTGCAACAACTGGTGAAAGGACAGGAAAGACTGGAGTGGGTCGTTGAGCAACAACTCAACTCAGCTCAAGCCGACCGTGACATTCTGAAGCAAGCCCTGAGCGCCCGGGAGAACGACCCTTCAAAATCATTGGGGGAAACCCCGCTGCGAGCTGGTGGGGAAGAGCGGATCATACCCCATGGGTCAGGGGGGGTCTCTTTGCAAAAGTATCAACCAGGAGAGGACCCAGGCGCCTTTATTTTGAACTTTGAGAGGGCAGCCCGGGCTTGCGGATGGCCTGTTGGTAAATGGCCGTTCTTCCTGGCCCCTCTCCTTGTCGGGGAAGCCCAGGCGGCCTACCAGTTCGCCAACCCCTCGGGGGATACCCCAAACACCGACGTGAAAAGCGTAATACTGGAGCATCTAGGCTTAGATGCGGAAGCATACCGCTTGAAGTTCCGTAAAGAAAGAGTCAGTCCCGGGGAGAACCCGAAAACCCTTTTTGTGTGGTTGAAAATGGCCGCAGATAAGTGGCTCACTCCTCACAGCAGCACTAAGGAAGAAATAATGGACCGCATTTATCTTGAGCAGTACCTGGAAGCACTGCCATACGCTACCCAGCGGTGGCTTAGACAACACCACAATATAACAACTGCCCAGGCTATTGAGATGGCCGCTTTGTTTTCCCGAGCCCAACCTAAATCTCCTGCTTGGGAAAACGATCTATCCTCAAGACCGATTCACAAACCAGAGGAACGACCTCAGTGTGCGCCAGAACCTCCCCGACCTCGGAATTGGAGACCTGACCCTCCCGGGCCCTCCGGACCCCAATGCTTTGACTGCGGCAACTGGGGCCATATCATCAGACTGTGTCGTCATCGGAAACCCCCGGACGAGCCTATGGAGGTAGGATACCTCCCGAAGGCGGTGCTCTATTCAGCCGAGATGGGGAACACATTCAGAGTAAGTGTGAAGGTAAACGTGTCCTCCATTCAAGCCCTTCTCGACTCTAGCTGTCGCCAGTCAGTGATCCAATCCCAGCATGTAGCCCCCGCCCAATATGATCCCAGAGAGATAGTGAATATCCGTTGTGTGCATGGAGACATTAGACCCTACCCCGTAGCCAACATTCCCCTTAATCCATCACAGGGGGAAGTCTATGTCGTTCGAGTGGGGGTCCTGTCCTCCCTCCCCGAGGACCTAATCATAGGTACAGACAACCCTGACTTCTTACGCATGTTTCGCCAACACCTAGACCAAGTACAAGGGTCCACCTTCCACTCTAAACCCCGAGATCCTCTCCCCGCCTTTGTTTCGCAGGAACCGTGGGTATTGGATAGGAGTTTCAGATTCGCACAAACAAATGATCGCACCCTCTTTAATGCCTGGGAACAAGCCCATCAACAGCAAGGTACCACCCAGGGCCCCTATCCCCGGTTTCACATCCAGAATAGTTTGTTGTATAGACAGGGTCAGAAAGACGGCCCCTCTCATCTCTTGGTGCCTCTCTCTTTCCGAGAGCAAGTGCTGTTGTTTTCTCACAGCCACTTGGTGGCCGGACATACATGCGCGGAGAAAACCACCCAGACCCTGCTAAGGCATTTCTATTGGCCCGGAATATATAAGGACGCTTCTGTATACTGCCGGGAGTGTGAAATATGTCAACGTAAAAACATGACAAAACTGCCAGCGGTCCCACTACAACCATTGCCAATCATCGGGAAACCATTCGAAAGGGTTGGGATGGATCTCATCGGACCCTTACCCAAGACCAAGAAGGGGTACCAACACGTCTTAGTAGTGGTCGACTATGCAACCAGGTTCCCTGAGGCCTTCCCACTAACAGCAACCACCTCCAAGCAAGTCGTGGACAGGATGATAGAACTCTTCAGTCGGGTCGGGTTCCCAAAAGAGATCCTGACGGACCAAGGAACCCATTTGTGTCCCGCCTTATGAAAGAAGTTTGCACCAATCTGGGGATAAAACAGATCCGTACGGCAGTATACCATCCCCAGACGGACGGTCTGGTGGAACGGTACAATCGGACGTTAAAAACCACCCTTAGGAAAATGTTAGAAGTCAAGGGTAAGGATTGGGACCAGTTATTACCTCTAGCCCTATACGTAATAAGGGGTCAGACCCAGAGCAGTCTGGGCGTCTCTTTATTTGAACTGTTATATGGCAGACACCCTCGTTCCCTTTTGGAAATGACAAAGGAAGCGTGGGAGCAGGAGGTCCCTGAAGAAACAACCACCACCTTGGAATACGCCCAGAGTCTGAAATCCAAACTAGGAAGACTGAGATCCCTAGCATACACCCACCTGGAAAAGAGCCAAGCCCGCCAGAAAAACGCCTATGATAAGGGGAAGAAATGGAGACATCTGAAAGAGTGTGATTGGGCTCTCGTGATGCTCCCCTCATCCACCCAGAAATTTAGAGCTGAATGGGTCGGTCCTTACAAGGTGCTGTCGACTATCGGGAGGACCAGTTATAGGTTGAAACTGGGTCCCAACACGACCCACATATACCATATCAACCTGTTAAAAAAATGGCTTGGGCCCCTGCCATCGGGAGTGAATCCGACAATGGCCCCGGTAACCTCTCTAGAACAGTTGGTGATTAATGACGAGCTGGACGAACAAAAGAATCAAGATCTACAAAAAACTCTCAAACCATACCACTCACTGTTTTCTAATACTCCCGGCTGAACCTCACTGGCAGAACACTGTATTGAGACACCGCCAGGCAAAATCATAAAAATAAGACCCTATAGGGTACCAGAGGCCCGAAGAAACGACATCAGAAAAGAAGTACAGGATATGCTAGACCTAGGAGTTATACGCCCTTCCAGAAGTAATTGGTCCAGTCCTATTGTTATGATCCCAAAGCCGGATGGGACTCGAAGGTTCTGCATGGACTTTCGGGCACGGAACGAAATATCCTCTTTCGACGCCTACCCCATACCCCATGTGGACAAGCTAGTCGAGAAGTTAGGAGACGCAAAAAATATAACAACCCTCGATTTGACTAAAGGCTATTGGCAGGTGCCCCTAAGGGAGGATGACTGTAAGAAAACGGCTTTTTCCACAGACGATGGACATAATGAGTTTACAGTCCTCCCTTTCGGCCTTCATGGGGCACCTGCCACCTTCCAGCATGTGATGAACACCGTGTTGAAAGACCTGACCGGGTTTGCCTCAGCCTACCTCGGCGACATCGTCATATACAGCCCCGATTGGAACACCCACCTGACCCACCTACAGGCCGTGTTCACGCGTTTGGAACAAGCAGGCCTGAGGATCAATTCTAAGAAGTCACGCTTGGCATTCCAGAAGGTGAAATACCTTGGATACGTATTGGGGCATGGGCTCATAGAACCCCAGATCGAGAAGATCCGGGCTATTGCAGACACCCCCTTCCCCAGGACTAGAAGAGAGATGAGAGCCTTCCTTGGTCTAGTGGGGTATTACAGGCGGTTCATCTCCCAATTTGCCCACATAGCAGCGCCCCTCACTGACTCACTTCGTAGGTCAGGAAAGTCCAACTCTCCTATCATCCCCACCGAACTGATGCAGAATGCCTTCCACTCCCTGAAACACCACATCACCTCTACCCCTGTCTTGTCCTCCCCAGACTTTACAAAACCGTTTTCACTACATACCGATGCCTCGGACTATGGAATCGGGGCGGTCCTTTCCCAAATCAGGGAGGACGGGTTAGACCACCCCATCCTGTACATAAGCCGCAAACTGTTCCCTAGAGAGTTAAAGTATGCAACCATAGAGAAGGAATGCCTGGCTATTAAGTGGGCGGTAGAGAAGCTGGCTTATTACCTTGAGGGGCACCCGTTTACACTTTACACAGACCATGCCCCTTTGCTCTAGATGGCCCGTGCTAAATCCCAAAATGCGTTGCAGTGGTTTTTGGCTCTTCAACCCTACTCCTTCAAGGTGTTACACAAGAAAGGGACAGACAACGTAGGGGCAGATTTCCTCTCCTGCCATCCACTCCCCGAGCGGGAGTGTCCTAGGGGGGAGGTGTGTAACGTGGTAGTGCGAACCCCTACACTGGACATGGACAACGGGACTCCCCCCTAGGGCTCTTACCATCCCCACCCTCTTTGTTCCCTGTTGCAGAACGAACATCCCTCTGTTGATTTTGAAATTGGCGCCTCCGGAGAACAGGAGGAACCGAGGCCCTTTAACTGGAGAACTGGAGAAGAGTGTGCGGGGCTTCCTGTGGAGGAGGCAGAGTTAAATACGGAAGCCGGAAGGGAGAAAGTGTGCTTGTATACCGGGAGAGAGGAGAGTTGGAGAGGAGAGTCGGAAGAAGAGCGTGGTGAGGAGAGGAGGATTCGATCGGAGGGAGAACCGAGGAGAGCGGAAGCTGTGTCAGCCACGGAGGAAACGCCAGGAGGCCAACGTTCCCACGAGCCGCCCGGGGGAGGCGTGTGGCTCTCTCAGGTACGGAGACAAGTTGCGGGTGGGTTCAGGAGAAAAGGCAGTTCAGCCGATTGATTGGGAGACCCCTGTCAGGGTGTACCCTTCCCCCTGAGCACTACACCCCTCACTGTACGAGAGCCTTTGTGTGCTGCACTTTGGGTACTTCCTCACTCCTTTTCCCTCAAACTCACGAGTACCGGACCCTCCACTGACCCCCTTCCTTCTTTGTGTTTTCCTTTGTGAGCGGCGCCACAGACGAAGACCAGCCCCTAGAGAGGAGGAGACCCGAGTGGCTACGCCGAACGGAGACATCAAAACCGAGAGCCCGTAGGAGGAGCCAAAGTCGTTCCCCAGAAGGACCCTGTACCCCAGGAAGACCTGTACGGACTACCTATATGCTGCAATAAAGCCCTCTCTAACAAAAACACGTCTCCTGCCCATTCCTCACTCCCCCGAGATAGCCGATCCCGTAACAGCCCCACAACTGGATCAAGCACTCTAGGAAGGACAGAACTCCCCCCGCAGAGTTCAGGGAAGTTGGGGGTGAAGTCCTTTTGTTCCTGGGACTTCATAACAGGAAGCCAGCTCTTCTCAGGCCCTTGGGGATTCCTTCAAGACAGGGGACACAGCACAACAGCAAAGTCCTTCCCCTCTCCTTGGCAGCAAAGCAACAGGTCATTCCAGCAGAGCAACAGCAGGACAGTCTTCCTTCTTCAGATTCAGCTTTCTCCTTGGCAGAGGTTCCTTCTTAAATCCAGGATGATCTAATTTTCTGTTGTCAGGGATCCTGTACTTATACCCCTAAAAGTCTTTGTTCTCTTTGTGCAAGTGGGCCCTGAGCCTGGTCTGAACCAGTTCTGGGTGTTGCTTGAGCACTTTGTTTGCCTGGCTTCTCCTTTCCTTTCAGAGTGAGAGGCAGGGTCGTCAGCCTCCCAGCAGGAGGTGGAGCCAGCATTGTGGCAGGCAGGCACAGCCCTATTCAGGCCCAGGTGCTAACTCCTCCCACCACTCAGGTTGCAAATGCAGTCATTCAGCCTAGGGCTGACTCAGCCAGCCTCCTGGGGAATCCCCAGCCCCTGTCACTCTCAAACCAGACAGTCAATACACAACCAGGCCAAGGCACACAGAAGGGTCAGACAAGAGAACAGCAACTTTCTAAAAGTGCTGTTCTCAAACACAGGATTTAAAAACCACCTTTCCTAAAAGATGTGTTATTAAATTCTGAGTTCAGGGATACTAGACTCTTATTTCCTATCTTGTTCCTATGAGAAGAAATGCTGGTAGCCACTGTAGCCAGCATTCCCCATGTTAATCTATGGAGCAAGATAGCCTTACAATAGTGAAAAACGAAAATGGCTGCATTTAGAGCATGTCACCTGCACCAGTACATGCTCTACCTTTCACATACACTGCACCCTGCCCGGGGGGGGGGGGGGTACCTTGGGCCTTCCATAAGGGTGACCAATGTGCACAAAAAGGGAAGGGTTAGGCCTGGTCAGTGGGGACACTTACCAGGAGGACATGGCAGTTCACAGACTGCACACGGCCACTGCAGTGGCAGGCCTGAGACACAATTTTGGGGCTACTCATGTGGGTGGCACAATCAGTGCTGCAGGCCCACTAGTAGCATTTGTCATCACCAGCCCTGGCACACCCAGTGCACTTTACTAGGGACTTCATGATCATACAAATATGCCAATCATGTATATCCAATCATAATAACAATTTACACAGAGTGCATATGCACTTTAGCACTGATCAGCAGTGGTAAAGTGTGCACAGTCCTATTGCCAACAGCCATGGGTCAGGAGAAATATGGGAGGAAGAAGCTAAAAGTTTGGGGATGACCCTGCAAGAAGGGCCAGTTCCAACAGGGCCGAACTTAGAAACATCAATACTTGCTTCTGTAAGAAGCCATCGCACCCACCTGGCCAACGTTGCTGACGATGCTGGCTTGAATTGTTTTTCCAAAGCAATCGACAGTTGACCAGCATTGTTCTGTCTCATCGCACTAGTACATCCCTCATATGATTCTAGACAATGTGCCACACACAATTTGTCAATATTCGGAAACCCTGGGTATGAAACAGATCGGCAATTGAATTTAGTACATCTCATAATATTGAAAGAAACTCTATCTGAAGCAAATACTCTTCCTGCAAGATCCAGAGAACACGCATCTGATACTCTCTTACACGATATCAAACATAGCATAAGTTTAGCAGACAGCTGTTTACAGGACAGGGAAGCATTATCTGGCTCCAGAAAGTGAAGGACCACGTTGACATACCATAAATCTGTGTATCTTGGTAAAATGGGCTTTGCCAGTTGAATGCCTTGCATAAGTTTGCACACCAGCGGATGTTTACCAATTGTTTTTCTTCCACCGGGCAATGACTTGCTGAAATTGTGGACTATAAATTATTTACTGACCTGTAAGGAGGCCTCTAGAAGCGAGCAGTCCCTAGTGGTGGTGGTACCTACAGGAACTGTCCCACCTGCATCCTTGTCTGCCAACCAGAGACCCATCTCCACCCTCCCTCTGGCTTCCCCCACCCAGTTAGCCTAACCCACCCCGCTAAAAGGGCTGGGGTCTTTTCACCACATGTACCTGACCCCTTGCCCCTGTTCCCACTGCTGCGCTGTGTGAGGAGGCTATTGACTTTTTATGCAGCATCTCTGTAGGCCAGACTGCACTCCTGAATGCTATGCATGGACTTAGTTGCCAAATACAACAAATGGCAGCATACCTGGAAGGAATTTATAGTGCTATGTCTGGCCGGCAGAGATCATTTACAGGACTAGTCTCCTCCAATCCTTTCAACCAGCCCAACCTTGTGCCCCAACTCAGGTTCCTTCCTCATCACAGTTCCAAAGTCCTACTTCTATCCCAATCACACTCACTTATTTTCAGGCACACACACAAGCAGCACACTGACACACACACACATAAACACAAACATGCAGAAAAAACACAAGCAAACACGCAAACAACACCTCTTCAACACAAACCAGCCCACCTACAAGCATCGCCACAACTACCACCACCAGCAGACCCACAGCACCACACTGACCACCACACCCACAGGCACCACAACCACCAGCACATAAACATACACACAAGCACCACAACTACCACCACACCTACAACCTCCAGCACACCCACAAGCACCACCACCACACCCACAAGCACCATCACATCCACAAGCACCAAAACCACACTAACCACCTCAACAGCACTCATTTAAGCGCACACCTACATACACAACACCACCCAAAACCCAAATGCAGACACTCACCCGAATACAAAACACCTGAGAAACATCACACATCCAGACATACACCAGCCCAACTGCATAAAACATACACCCACATGCACCACAACCACATTAACTACCTTAACAGCACAGTAATTCAAACCAACACCCTCACAGACAAGTACACCTACACGCAAAACAACATCCACCAAACACAAAAGCACACACTCACCCGAACAACATACACCTGCCAAGAAACACACATCCAAACTTACACAACATACACCAGACACAAATGCAAATGCAAATACAACAGACACACGCACATCACCCTCTGCATCTCCCTCTGCCTCTCAAACCCAATCCTCTCCCACCCCTCCTACCCTTTCTCCTAGTTCTGATTTTTTTCAGGTCTGTCCCAGTAACAATTTGTTACTTACCATTAGGCCAGGAAGTACAACATTTTGTATAAATGTCTACTTTGTAAAGTCCATACACTAGTTTAAAACTTTTGAGATGGACATTAACATTTTGGTGCAAACATAAATTATTATTATGGATACTTACACCAACACATAGATGTTTCAAACTTTATTTTTTTTATTTTTTATGTATTTTTATTTATATTTTTATTTATTTTAAAGGTTTTATATAGCGCCGGCTAGACCCAGAGGTATCAGAGCGCTTTACATGAGCATGAGATCATAATTACAGGTTACATCGTTACAAAGGTTACACAGTTATTAGAGCATGGCAACATAGTTACTTGTAAGGTCAATGTCAGGAGCTAGTGGTGAACAGAGCACGAGACCAGAGTAGTGACTTTGTTCTAAGTTTCACTTTGATTATGAAGCCCAATTGTTTTTAACACCACACTACAGGTCAGGATTGTTCTGGTCTTCGTTTTTCTTCTCTGGGGTTTTCTCGGTTCTTGGAGCCTCAGGGGTTTTGTCTGAATGTATATCCCGGTTCTTGGAGCCTCAGGAAAAAGAAAACAACCGGGGATTATTGTTCTGCTCAGCTTTAAGTGGTCGTGCTACCGTCACCAGGGGGGGGGGGGGGGGGGGGGTTCTGTGCAAGGCTCACCTCCGGACGTGCCCTACCTCCCGCCTCCCCAAACGTACTATCTCCCTTCTCCCCACACACCCCACCAGAATGCCCCTTTCAACAACACTTGCCTTGGGCTGCCGCCCGCCTCTCGGACCGCAGCAGCAGGACCCGTGGCTTCTTCTCCCTTCAGCCCGCCGGGTTTGGAAACTGTGTCTGGATCGTTGGTCTCTGCTGCTCCCAACACGCTCTCCTCTCTTCGGTCCTCTGCTGCTCTTAGCACGCTCTCCTCTCTTCGGTCCTCCGCTGCTCTTAGCACGCGCTCCTCTCTTCGGTCCTCCGTTGCTCTTAGCACGCTCTCCTCTCTTCGGTCCTCCGCGACTCTCACGTTCTCCTCTCTTCGGTCCTCCGCTGCCAGGTGCTCCGCTACCTCCTCTCCGTCCTTGCACACCGTCTGTTCTAATCCTGCGCCTCTTATTCTTCCTGCTTCCGCTTGATGACGCGACTTCTCCCCCTTCCGCCGCTCAACCTCTAGAGCGCTGCTGCAGTCTTCCTGGTTCTGGATTGTAGGCAACCAGGAAGTGGGGTGTTGTTCCTCCTCCTTGTCCGCGAAAGGGTGCTCCTGCCGCTCCTCCTCCCCACAGTCAAGAGAAACGATAAGCACAAATACGAAAGGGGAAAATCAAGCAAGGGGAAAGATTCAGGGGGGGGGGAAGGAGCTGGGGAAGTAGACAGGTCATGAAGGCGGGAAAAGAGGAGGGGAGGGTGAAGGACATCGCATGGAAAGAGGAGCGGAACGACGACGGGGACACTAACCGGTAGCAGTCAAAGCAAAGTCCAAAGTCCAGTAAGCTGTGAACCCAGGGGAAGTGATATCACTTCCCTATCTCTGTTGCGGGAGGCTCCCTTTACGCAGTGGACTCTCTCAGAGGGGTCTCTGAGACTCCAAGGAATACATACTGGATCCTTCCCCAACAAGCATTGGCATAGCCAATAGGTCTCGCCTTTGGGAACTTATAAGTGTTTAGCCAAAGATATTGACTTTACCCATGTCTTTAAGCTGTGCTGGACAGACATTTGCAGCATGATGCAAGTTATAATAAAGAAGTGTCAGAAGCATTTTTGTTACCTTAGATATGACCAAAAAAGCATTATGTACAACTAAACGAGCATATTAAAAAAGTATTAAAAATAATGTCTTGAGTTTTTTTTGTCCTTTCAATATTGGCAACTTGTATCTGCCTGTCCTCATGGTTGGTTGCTTGTGTTTTTTTGTTATGGGGGGCATAAATAACAGGAGGGTGAAGGTCAGTCAGTCAGTCAGTCAGTGAGAGTGAGAAAAATTGTCAGTAAGAGAGTGCGAGTTAGTCAGTGAGAGTGAGTCAGTGAGAGTGAATGAGAGTGAGAGTGAGTCAGTCAGTAAGTGAAAGAGAGTGAGTCACTGAGATAGTCAGTCAGTGAGAGTGAGTCAGTCTTTTAGCCAGAGTCAGTCTTTTAGCGAGAGTGAGTCTTTAAGCGAGAGTCAGTCTTTTAGGGAGAGTCAGTCTTTTAGCGAGAGTCAGTCTTTTAGCGAGAGTCAGTCTTTTAGCGAGTCAGTCAGTCAGTGAGAGAGGGTGTCAGTCAGTGAAAAGAGTCAGACAGTGAGAGAGAGCCAGTCAGTGAGAGAGAGCCAGTCAGTGAGAGAGAGCCAGTCAGTGAGAGAGAGTCAGTCAGTGAGAGATAGTCAGTCACTGAGAGAGAGTCAGTGAGTGGGAGAGTGAGTCTGTGAGAGTGAGTCTGTGAGAGTGAGTCTGTGAGAGTGAGTCTGTGAGAGTGAGTCTGTGAGTGAGAGGCTGTGAGTGAGAGTCTGTGAGTGAGAGTCTGTGAGAGTGAATCTGTGAGAGTATGTTTGTGAGTAAGTCTGTGAGAGTACGTCTGTGAGAGGGAGTGAGAGTGTGAGTATCTGTGAGAGTGTCTGTGAGAGAGTCTGTGAGAGAGTGTCTGTGAGAGTCTGAGAGAGTGTCTGTGAGAGTCGGTGAGAGTGTCTGTGAGAGTCTGCGAGAGAGTGTCTGTGAGAGTGAGTGTCTGCGAGAGTGTCTGAGAGAGTGTCTGTGAAATTATGTGAGAGAGTCTGTGAGAGTCTGTGAGAGAGTGTGAGAGTCTGTGAGATAGTGTCTGTGAGAGTCTGTGAGAGTCTGTGAGAGTGTCTGTGAGTGAATGTCTGAAAGAGAGTCTGTGAGAGAGTGTCAGAGTCTGTGAGTGTCTGTGAGAGTCTGTGAGAGAGTGTCTGCGAGAGTCTGTGAGAGAGTGTCTGAGAGAGTCTGTGAGAAAGTGTCTGTGTGAGTGTCTGAGAGTCTGTGAGAGAGTGTCTGTGAGAGTCTGCGAGAGAGTGTCTGTGAGAGTGAGTGTCTGCGAGAGTGTCTGAGAGAGTGTCTGTGAAAGTATGTGAGAGAGTCTGTGAGAGTCTGTGAGAGAGTGTGAGAGTCTGTGAGATAGTGTCTGTGAGAGTCTGTGAGAGTCTGTGAGAGTGTCTGTGAGTGAATGTCTGAAAGAGAGTCTGTGAGAGAGTGTCAGAGTCTGTGAGTGTCTGTGAGAGTCTGTGAGAGAGTGTCTGCGAGAGTCTGTGAGAGAGTGTCTGAGAGAGTCTGTGAGAAAGTGTCTGTGTGAGTGTCTGAGAGTCTGTGAGAGAGTGTCTGTGAGAGTCTGTGAGACTGTGAGAGTCTGTGAGTGTCTGTGAGAGTCTGTGAGAGTGTCTGTGAGAGTGTCTTTGAGAGTGTCTGTGAGAGTGTGTCTGTGGGAGAGTGTCTGTGGGAGAGTGTCTGTGAGAGTCTGTGAGAGAGTGTCTGTGAGAGTCTGTGAGAGAGTGTCTGTGAGAGCCTGTGAGTCTTTGAGAACGTGTATGTGAGAGTGTCTGTGAGAGTGTCTGTGAGAGATTGTCTGTGAAAGAGTGTCTGTGAGAGAGTGTCTGTGAGTGTGTCTGTGACTGTCTCTGAGAGAGTGTCTGTGAGAGTCTGTGAGAGAGTGTCTGTGAGAGTCTATGAGAGAGTGTCTGTGAGAGAGAGTTTGAGAGAGTCGGTGAGAGAGTCTGTGAGAGAGTGTCTGTGAGAGTCTGTGAGAGACTGTGAGAGAGTGTCTGTGAGAGAGAGTCTGTGAGAGAGTGTCTGTGAGAGAGTGTCTTTGAGAGTCTGTAACAGAGCGTCTGTGAGAGTGTCTTTGAGAGTCTGTGAGTATCTTTGAGAGACTGTGAGAGAGTGTCTGTGAGAGTGTGAGAGAGTGTATGTGAGAGTCTGTGAGACAGTGTCTGTGAGAGTCTGTGAGACAGTGTCTGTGAGAGAGTGTCTCTGAGAGTCCATGAGAGAGTGTCTGTGAGAGAGTGTCTGTGAGAGTGTCTGTGAGAGAGTGTCTGTGAGAGACGGTCAGAGTCTGTGAGAGAGTGATTGTGAGAGTCTGTGAGAAAGTGTCTGGGAGAGAGTGTGAGAGAGTCTGTGAGAGAGAGTCTGTGAGAGACTGTGAGAGTGTCTGTGAGAGAGTGCCTGTGAGTGAGTGTCTGTGAGAGAGTGTCTGTGAGAGTCTGTGAGAGAGTGTCTGTGAGTCTGTGTGAGAGTGTCTGTGAGAGAGTGTCTGTGAGAGTGTCTGAGAGATTCTGTGAGAGAGTGTCTGTGAGAGAGTGTCTGTGAGAGTGTGTCTGTGAGAGTGTGTCTGTGAGAGAGTGTCTGTGAGAGTCTGTGAGTGTCAGAGTCTGAGAGTGTCTGTGAGAGAGTGTCTGTGAGAGAGTGTCTGTGAGAGAGTGTCTATGAGAGAGGGTCTGTGAGAGAGTGTCTGAGAGTGTGTGAGAGAGAGTGTCTGTAATAGAGTGTCTGTGAGAGAGTGTCTGTGAGTGACTATGAGAGAGTCTGAGAGAGACCTAAAAAAACGGAGGGCGCTGTGCATTGGGCAGGAGCCAGGGAATTGGTTGACTGGCACTGAGCCGCCTGCGGGGCAGCTGGAAAGCTAATACGGGGCAGGAGGGTGTTGGGGCACAAAAAAATCAACCCAGATAAGAGGCAGGATAAAGGGGCAGGGAAACTGATACTGGCAGAAGGTATGGGGACTCTGGAACGGGCACTGAGCTGGACGACGGGGAGCAGACACTGAAGATGGACAGGGCTAGTAATTGGATAGGGCAGGGCGTAATGCAAGTCACTGCAATCCTTGTGGTGCGGCTCTCCCCACCCCTCTTCGGGGGGCCCCCAAATCCGTTAGGGGGCATTCAGCCCAAAAGGGTAATGAATATCTGTGAGATACTAGAGACTTGGGCTTCATTCACGTTTGGGGGTGGGGCACGGTGGGGAGGGACATATTCTACGTCACGGCACTGGAAAGGGAAATGGCACCTGGTAGTTGCACGGGGACGGGCATTGTACAAGGTAAAGGAACTGAAAATGGACAGGGGGTAAGGGAGAGGAAACTGAACTTGAGGCAGGGGGCGGATCTGGGCAGTAGGAAGGTAAATGCGCACTGGGAGGGAAGGGGCAGGAGGATGTGCAGCGGGGAAGAGGCAGCTGGTCGACCACTGGGGGGTGGGGGGGACAGGTTCAGGGGCAAGTATGGACAATGGACAGACGACAGGGTTGGAGGCACTAGTGGGAATCCTGACGCTTGAGAGGGGGAGAGGCTGGAGCAGGCCAGGCTCAAGGAATCTTCCTGTGGGAGGGCCATGAATTAGGGTGGGTGGGTGAGCCACGAAGATGAATGGGCAGTGGTAAGTGTGGTGTGGCAGTGTGTGTGGCCAGTTTGGGGGTCAGTCGCTTGCGCAGGGGTGGACACGCGCAGCAGCAACGACTCAGCCATACACACAGTGCTAGTCGGAAGTGACGTGCCCGAGCGCACGCCCTCCATTTATTCAGCCCCGCAGGCCACGCCTGACCTGCGGATGTAGGGGTGCGTGAGGCGTGCGTTGACTAGAGTGCTAACAGCACTACATCCCTATCCAACTATATAAACATTTCCACAATGTCCACACATTTGATGCCCAGTGCATACAACAACTTTAATACGGTGCTCTGTACTTGCGAGTCCCTTGGTGACGACTTCAGGGTCTCAGCTGACAGGCATAGTCTTTTAACTTCTGACTTGGGGGTGGGTTGGGCCGCAGGTTGTACCTCGGTATGTTGTTTCTGCCGCCTTCCCTGTTGCGGGGTGTGTCCCTGGTGGGTGTGGACATAGTTGAGGATCCACGCTCTGACTCAGGCACAACCTCTCGGGTCCCTACTGATGAGTTGCCTTCATCCTCTTGTGTCATGGCCCTTGGTGATTCACTGGTTCCATCCGCAATTTCTGTGTTTGTCCTCGGTCCAAGAGATATCACTTTGAACCAGGAGGTGTTCCTTGACACTTCCTCCCCCTCCTTTCTAGCGGTCACCATGGTCCCTTTCGTGGCGGTTACGGTCCATGGGCCTGGTTCGTAGAAAGTCTGGAACTTCCCTCCAGGGCGTCTATTTCGTATGACTACTTGAGCTCCTTGGCACAATCGCCGTGGTGTCGCTCTCCGGCGCTGGCTCGCTCGCTGGTTGTTTCGTCGTCTCCGTTCCTGAGCCTCATCCATGTTATCCGAAACCGGCACCGCCTCCGGGGCGACGGGAAGTAGGTCTCGGCGTTGGCCTTGGAACATGAGGGCCCACGGGCTCCTCCGGGTGGTGCAATGAGGAGTTCCTCGGTACTCCCTTAGGAAGTCATGTAGTCTTTGTTCAGGATCGGCCTGCTCTACCACCGCTATCCGGAACATCTTGTTGAGGGTCCGCATGAATCTTTCTGCCTCCCCGTTGGCTTGCGGCCACTGGGGTGTGATGCGCCGGTGTGTGATACCTCGGGTCTTCAGGAAGGTGGCGAACTCCGCTCCCTGGAATGGTGGTCCATTATCGCTTTTTATCTCCTCCGGGTAACCAAACATGGAAAACAGTTTTTCTAGGGCTGGCCCCACATGCGTGAATGCCGTGGAGTTGACTCTCTCGACTAGCGGGTACTTTGAGTACGAGTCAATAGCCACCAATGTGTGTCCTTCTCCCGGGAAGCTCCCGAAATCCAAACTGACTTTGGTCCACGGGGTTGTGCACACTTCGTCCGTGAGTATCGGGGCCGGTCTCTCAGGTTCACTTGTCAGTTGGCAGGACATGCAGTTCTACTTTGACAGTCTCGGTCTTGATGGGGGTTTTGTGTAGGGCCTGTTCCATGGCCGTCGCTCTGGCGTCTGAGAGTTTGTGAGACCTAGCCAAGATAAGGATGTCTTCCAGGGAAATCCCCGGTTTGCGCAGGATGTGGCCTCTCAGCGTTTTGTCCCGGCACCCCTGGATGAGTTGTCTCCGTATGGCCCTTGGCTGATCCTCGTCGGTGGAACTGGCTAGCTCCCTGACTCGGGTGTGGAACTGGTCCATGGATTCTCCGTCCCGTTGGCGTGCTTGTTCCAACTTAAATACTTCAAAGTCCACGTTTAACTGGAGATCGAAATGGTTGTTGAGGGCGGTAACAGTGGCGGCATACGTGGTCGCTGCGCCCATGTTAGGGAGGTGTTTGAAAAGTCTGAATATCTCGTCCCCTGCGTAGTGGAGAAGTAGGGACCTTTTCACTGAGTCATCCGTCTCCCTTGTGACCACGAAATAATTTTCTAACCTTTCCAGCCAAATCTTCCATCGAGGTGAGGCCGTCGCTGGGTCAACCGCCTCGCTGAAAGGTGGCAGCACCCCGGCTGCAGCATGCTGGAAGGGAATATTGATCACAGGCCCCGCAGCATCTCCATCCCCCATGGCGGCGACTCCCAATTAAGGTGAGGGTAGGCCTCCAGTTCAGACAGTCCCCTCGTGAGGCCGCGGCAGCGCTTGTACCTGTGCAGGGAGGTGCTCAGCTTGTCCTCCTCTCGCAGAATCTTCTGTCGGTACCCCGTGCCTCGTGGCTGGTCAGGGTAGGAGGGTCGGGCCGCTCCGGGGTTCTTTTCCAGGCCACCAGCGCCAATAGTGTCCCGCCCAGGCGTCACCAGGCTTCCCCAGGCCTCAGCAGGCCAGAAAACGCGTTGCACGCGGGATGCGTGGGATTCTGCCGGCGTTTTCCCCGCTTCTCACGCGAGAAGCGTGAGGAATGGCAGGGTGCGGCAGCCTCGCGTACCAATCGAGATGCGTGGCGGATGGCAACCTGTCCCGGTATGCAGTCCGAAGGCGCGGTGGCGGCCAACGGTGACACACGCTCCTTCCACGGGGCAGCAGGGGAGAGGAGGGTCACTGCCCAGCAGGTGGGAAGCCAACAGGGAGGAGCGCGCCGGCTCCTGTGGACCAGATGCAGCAGCCGGGTCATACGCGGTAGGCACCGCAGTGAAGAGCAGACCGCTCCGCTGGGTCTGAGGTGTACGGGCGAGGGTTGGGCCCCCTCCGCTCATCGCCAATGTGGTGTGGCAGTGTGTGTGGCCAGTTTGGGGGCCAGTCGCTTGCGCAGGGGTGGACACGCGCAGCAGCAACGACTCCGCCATACACACAGTGCCAGTCGGAAGTGACGTGCCCGAGCGCACGCCCTCCATTTATTCAGCCCCGCAGGCCAGGGGGTGCGTGAGGCGTGCGTTGACTAGAGTGCTAACAGCACTACAGTAAGTATTTTCGAGATATGCTGATGTAGGTGCTGACATCCGTACACATTTGATATTTTAACACAATAAGCACTACCCACCGCACTACATATTTCGCTTCATTGCTACTTGTCCTGGACGTTAATATGCAGATGGACTGAAGCAGTCTCCTGGTCTCCGCGTAGCAGCAGAAGCGTCTCTGATGCCAGCATGACCCCTTAGCAGGTTTTAATATTTTTTTTTTAAAATACAACTTTATCAGGTTTGCTCTTTGCAAAGCTTTGACGTTTAAAAACACGGTGCAATAATCCCTGTAACTATTTGCACAGTTTGTTCAGTGAATTATATGTTATGTACGTGAGAACAAGTGTATTTCCATTCCTATATATGGTTTGGTACTTGTATTGCACACAATGCAATAGTAAAAAAAAATACATAATTCACACAGGACAATGAAGCATGGAAAATATATCACAGTTGCGCTGGATAACCGACATTCCACATAGGTTGAGGAAGGGGTTTTTTTTGGGGGGGGGAGGGAGTTGGTGAAATAATTCTCTCTCTCTCTCTGGGATTCCTTTTATTTGGGCCGGCTTTTGGCCCGGGCGGGCTGGGCACAGGCCCAGGGCACCAATTTTCTGAGGGGCGTAAGGAGATGTCTGCGCACCTTGCTCCAGTGCTGCATACGCTGTTTTTATAACCTCTTCAGCCTGATTTCTTGCCCTCCCTTCTCCTCTCACCCACTGCTGCCACACACTATGAACCCCCCTCAGACAAATTACTTGGCACAAGCGTGAGATGCCAATCTGTGCATAATCCAGGTAATTGGGGTTGGTACAGAGATGTGCTCAGAGGCCAGTCACTATTCTGATGCAATCAGAATGCTGACTGGCCTCTGAATACAAACCAGGTCGCAGGGAGACTGCTGCAGAGAGGGCACTGCTCGCACGTGCTTTAGGCTGGCCTGATGGTCTAGACTCTGGAGCTGTGGGTCCCATGACACACCCTCCTGTGAGCGGGAAAGAAGAAGCAGGGGCGGCTCTAGGCTCATGGTGGACCTGGGCAGGGAGCGTAGGTAGAGGCCCCGGCCGGGGCCCCCGCACCATTTCTTAAAAGCTTCAGGGGCCCCGGCCGGGGCCGCACCATTTCTTAAGAGCCTCAGGGGCCACGGTAGGGGCCCGCACCATTTTTAAGAGCCGCAGGAGACCCAGCCATGGCCCGTGCACCATTTAAAAAATGCCACAGGCCTGGCATGGTGGCCCCTGGGGGTTTGGTGGCCCTGTGCAGGTGCACAGCTTGCACATGCCTAAGGCCGGCCCTGGAAGAAGGACGACGACTCAGAGAGATACTGATCCCCCCCACGAGAGAGGCACAGAAAAGATGGGTGGATGAATGATGGGTGGATGGATGGATGTAAGGCTGAAGGATGGATGGATGGATGTAAGGCTGAAGGATGGATGGATGTGGATGGATGTAAGGCTGAAGGATGGATGGATGTGGATGGATGAAAGGCTGAAGGATGGATGGATGTGTGAAAAGGTGGGTGGATGAATGCTGGGTGGATGGATGGATGTAAGGCTGAAGGATGGATGGATGTGTTAAATGGTGGGTGGATGAATGATGAGTGGATGGATGAATGAAAGGGTGGATGGATGAATGATGGATGTATGGATGGAAGGATGAAAGGGTGGATGGATGAAGGATAGATTGGCGAAGGATAGATGTATGGATGGAAGAATGAAAGGGTGGACGGATGAAGGATGGATGGATGAAAGGGTGGATGGATGAATGATGGATGGATGGATGTGTAAAAAGATGGGTGGATGGATGAAAGGGTGGATGGATGAAAGGGTGGATGGATGAATGGGTGGATGGATGAATGATGGATGTATGGATGGAAGGATGAAAGGGTGGATGGATGAAGGATAGATTGGTGAAGGATAGATGTATGGATGGAAGAATGAAAGGGTGGGCGGATAATGGATGGATGAAAGGGTAGATGGATGAATGATGGATGGATGTGTAAAAAGATGGGTGGATGCATGATGGGTGAATGGATGGATGAAAGGGTGGATGGATGGATGAATGATGGATGGATGGATCGGAGGATGGAAGGGTGGATGGATGTATGAATGGATTAAAGGTTGCATGGATGAATGATGGATGGATGTGTGAAAAGGTGGGTGGATGAATGATGGGTGGATGGTTAAAGGATGGGTGAATGGATGGATGAAAGCGTGGATGTTATGTTATGTTATGTTATGTTATGTTATGTTATGTTAAGGTGAGCTTATAGAGCGCTCTGTCACCGTGGGTTTCCTGGCGCTGATCGATGAATGATCGATGGATGGATGGATGTGTGGAAAGGTGGGTGGATGAATGATGAGTGAAAAGGTGGGTGGATGAATGAAGGGTTGATGGATGAATGATGGATGGAAGGATGAAAGGGTGGATGGATGAAGGATAGATTGGTGAAGGATAGATGTATGGATGGAAGAATGAAAGGGTGGACGGATGAAGGATGGATGGATGAAAGGGTGGATGGATGAATGATGGATGGATGTGTAAAAAGATGGGTGGATGAATGATAGGTGAATGGATAGATGAAAGGGTGGATGGATGGATGAATGATGGATGTATGGATAGAAGGATGAAAGGGTGGATGGATGAAGGATGTATGGATGGATGTGTGAAAAGGTGTGGGGATGAATGATGGGTAGATGGATGGATGAAAGGGCGGGTGGATGGATGTATGGATGAAAGGGTGGATGGATGATGGATGGGAGGATGAAAGAGTGGATGGATGAAGGATGGATGTATGGATAGGAAAATGAAAGGGTGGATGGATGTATGAATGGATAAAAGGTTGCCTGGATGAATGATGGATGGATGTGTGAAAAGGTGGGTGGATGAATGATGGGTGGATGGAAGGAAGGGTGGATGAGTAAAGGCTGGATGTATGGATGGAAGGATGAAAGGGTGGATGGATGGATGTGTGAAAGTGTGGGTGGATGAATGATGGAGGGATGTGATGAGGTCTAACAGGCGCATTTATGGTTGTCAAAAGTTGATGATGAGGAGTACCAGTTTCTAGAAACTTTTGTCGGAAGGGGGTCCTTACGCCTAAAAAGGTTTTACAAGGGGGTCTTGGCATCAAAAAGTTTGAAGACCTCTGGTCTAGAGTCTCTAGACTGAGATGGCAGTGTCAGCGAAGGGCAGTAATTTCACCGAGGCCCATGATGCATGTTTCCTGCAAATGCTCGCGCTCTGTCGCTAGCAGCATCAGCGGACAGCTTTCAGGAGTGCCAGAGAAGTTATGGCGGCCATGTGTTTCCGCACAGCAGCGGGGAACTTTAATTGACGTCGGAAACGTACAGGCCGAGAGCAGCCCTGCACTTGCTTCTATCATGATGGCTATTGGCTGTCACAGGAGCCCCCTTGCATAATACAGCCTAATGAATCCATGTCTTGCAGATGGGGATAAATGAATCTTCCCGGTATTTGCTGTTGACTTAAAAAACACGCACCGTTTACTGACCAGCACCGCGGGGCGGAAACAGGATACTGAATCCCCCCTCCAGGACTCTCTGACCTGCCTCATGGTTGCCAAGGCAATATTTCCAAAAATGTTGTCGTGCTACCGTAAGGCAGGTCATGGAGTCCTCGAGAGGCGGGATCCAGAGCAGACAAATCTGCTAAACAGGAGCATTTTCCAATGGCAGGCCTCCGTTTCCAGAGGCTGGCCAATGGAAAAAAAGGGGTAGTGGCTTCACGCCATACTGAAATCCCCTGCTCACAATATCTCTTTGCCTGCAGCAGGGAATGCCCTGCAATGCAGGCTTCAACCTAAAAAGGGTAGAGGGAGTGCTTTGGCAAGGGGTGCCACACCATACCGCAGCTGTGAGTGGCTCCCTTGGCGCAGTGCACTCTCTCAGCGGGTACGCTGAGACTCCAGAGTATAAATATTGGATCTTTCCCCAACAAGGGGAGCAGGAGTGCTTAGTCAAAGGGCACACAGGACAGAGGGCTAGACAGACTAGCAGGCAAGGTGAGAGATTCAGGGGAGGGTGGATAGGAACTAGGGAGGTAGACGGAGGGAGAAAGAGTACTAAATGGGAAAACATTTAATTAATGAGTTAATTATATAGCGCTGGCTAGACCCGAAGGACTTAGAGCCCTTTACATGAGAGACAATAATGTTGCAAATTACAAGAGTTAAAAGTTACATAAGTATCAAGAAAAGCATTCAAAGAACATAGGGGACAAGGTGAATGGAGCGGGAAGGGGAAGGGAATAGGGTAAAGGGGTAGGAGGAAGATAGGATGTAGACGAGTGGAAAATCTGCCCAAGGTCCGGCTGGGCAGGTGACAGCAGGGAGTGGGAGTCCACCACCCATCTCCTCTTTAGCTATATGAGAGCTCCACTGAGCATCAGCCAAATTGCTAGGTCTTCGCAGTCTGGGGAAAGTTCTGCAGGTTCCAAGTCCTGATGTGTAGGCAGGTTAGGGGATAGGTTCAAGGTCTGGTCAATGTCCAATTGCTGTCCCAGGGAAGTAAAACAACGTGTAGGGTACCACTATTGAATCCATCTTGGGGTCAGGCAGGGGACTGTACTGTACACTGGTGGCCATCCTAAGGTTAGGCATCAGGCATTTAAAGTCAATATCCAGGACAGGGTCCGCCAGAAAATAACAAATTCAGCGAGCGCACACCACCGCACACACAGACATGCACAAGCACACACCAATGTGAGCACCCGCTCTCATATGCGCACTGACGCACTCAGACAAGCACATAGACACAAACATGCAAGAACACAACCACACATAAAATCCCATGCTCTAATAAAAAAACACCCACATACATGCACACACAAACACCATCACATTCACAGACATGCACAAGCACACACAAATGCGCTCACTCTCATATAACACGCAGACACGCACAAACACACATAGAGAAACTATCAAAAACACAAGCACACATACAATCACATGCTCCAGAACAAAATACCCAGGGACGTACAGACAAATACATACACACACACACCATCACACTCACAGACATGCACAAGCACACAACAAATGTGCGCACACACTCTCATATGCGAATAGAGGGCACACATACAGAAACATCCACACTCACAAGCACACATACAATCCCATGCTCTAATACAAAAACACTCAAATACATGCACACACCATCACACACACAGACATAAGCACACATACAGAAACATCTGCGCGCACAAACACAAGCACACATAGAATCACAAGCTCTAATACAAAAACACCCAAATACGTGTCCACACCATCACAAGCACAGACATGCACAAGCACACACAAATGTGAACATAGTGTTTCATACACGTACAGGCGCACACACACACGTACGTCCGCACACACACCCTCATACACTCACAGACTCACACACAAAAGCACATCCATGACACATTTCTCCATGATGGCACAAAAAGGCAGAGCCAGCGGTACCAATGTCCTGAGGGCGCCGCCATCTTAGGACCAAGCAGTCGGCCCACGTTTTAGCGCAATCAGGTGTGTTCCTCATAAGAGAGCAATGGGTGCACACTGATGGTCGCGCTGTTGCTCCCGAGTCCGTCCAGATGCCACCAGGTCCCAGGAGCTCGAAGGGTGGTCAGCAGCGCCTATGTCTTAAGGGCGCCGCCATCTTAAGGTCAGGCGTCGGTCCGCGTGGCGTCTCTGGCGGGTGTACCTCTCACAGTGGAGCAGGGAGCGCTTCCTCGCGCTCGCGCTGGAGACCGGCTCTCCTCGGGCACGAGAGCTGGCGAGCGGAATCCCAGGTCTTGGGAACGTTGTCCTCCTCGGATCTGGTGTTCATGTCTGATCGTTAGCCGCCATCTTAGCCCGCGGCCTGAGAGCCTCCCGCGGCCGGGCCAAGTGCGCTGAGGTGCGTTTGTTACTTTGAAGGGAGAACAACAGAATCTAACAGCGAGGGTAGAGGGGAAAATAGAATCTTTCCGGGCTGGAGGATGAGGAGTTAAAGAAGAGGCACGGATCCAGAGAGGATGGTGAGTGGTGGCTACTGTGGGGTGCCCCTTCTGCGTGGGTGGTGTTGCATCGGTGCTGGCAGGCTTAGGGCATCTGGCCTGCTGGCCCACAGCGCCAATCACATGTGTCAGTGGTGTCACAGGGGTGCCTCGTTCCTTAAGCCCCAGATTAATTACATCAACCCACACCGGGCTGTAGGCAAGAGCAGGAGAAGGTCCCGGGCTGGAGAAGGTTAGGCGCTTGTTGTGCTGCCACTGGGACACACCGCTTTGCCGGTTCAGATTAATCTACCGGCGATACTGGAAAGGGGCTGCTGGCAGTCTTTGCTGCGGGGGGCTTGGCGGCACTCACCAGAGTCTGTTGCGGCCAGGCCCGCTCCGAGTACATGAGGCCTCCGGTATCGGGATAGAAGACGGGAGCCGATCTGATGTAAATAAATAATTTACTCTTAATTTCTATGCAGGTAAGTACTTAATCAATAATAACTCAATCGGAAATGAAAGAAAACAGAGTCCGTGGTGTTAGAGTTCTTAGGGGTTTTATTCCTTAAAAAGGAATGGTCGGCCAAGTTATCATGTTCTGAACACCACACAGGGTGTCAGAAGGGATAGAGCGCGCTACATTTTATTAACAGTACATAGCTTATATACTTATTTTACACCATTGGAAACAGTATAGAAGGCGTAACAGCTGAGAGAAGACAAGATAACAGTATACACGTGGTACATGTGCGTAATCAAGAGGCGTGAACTAGAGGTGTGTTCTAGAAACGTCACAGGTAGGTGTCACCAAGGGGTGGCACTAACAAAAAAATGTTGCAATGTCAGCAGAAATCGGAAGCTTGGATGCGCGCGCAGCTGCATGACGTGTGCATGACATGGAATCGGAGGGTGCTGGGGACTTGACATTTGCACTGACGGAAAGAGACAGAAGTCTGGCATGTCAGATCAACTTGTGCTTCTATCATATCTGATATCTGATGTTTAGGAACTAAGCTATCTGGGCGGAAAGGTCTCTGGGGCAGAAGCTATTCTATACTGACTGTGAGTGCGTGTATAAGCGCCTGAGTGTCTGCATGAGAAGCGTGGGGCACGGGGCCTTCCAGGGAAGCATGGCAACAGAAGCTATGAATTACTTGAATTAGTTGCATAGAGACAGGTCGGCCCTTTGGCCCTACAGCTGAGGAAGGATGTTTACTGGAGCTAGCAGGCAGGAATGTATTTTCAGGGAAGGGAAACAGATAACTCGAAGGTTATAGTCAATCTTGGCAGGCAGCAGGCTGAGCCGAGCGCGAGGGGCCGCGCTGAAAGTAAGTCAGAGTTCACGAGTACAGGGGCTGCCTGGGCAGAGATTCTCGGAGTCAGAAGCCAGAAAAGAGGTTCGGTGGCAGAGATTCAGGGCCTACTTCAGCCAGAGCTGAAAAACGTAGGAGTACACTACAAAAAGACGTTGATATAGCATACTTAGGAACGGACCACTCAACCCATTCATGGTGGGTCTGAAAGAGGACATGTTAACGTTGGACGCAAATGTATTTGCGTCTTCATAGCTGACACAGGAGGGAAGTTACATGCACTTTAACTCGTACATGGAGACGGTGGGGTACTTGCTAGGGAACACAACTTGACCATAAAATTTATATTTCCTCATTCCCTCCTTGTTCCCTACGGACCCTTCATGATATATCGATCATCATAAATCGATCAGCTTGTTCTTGTAACATTATATGTTCATCTTTCTTTCTTTGACGATTTGAGAGACAACTGGAATGTTCAATGCAGGAAGTGGCACACAGTCCACATATTGCCGGTCCACATTGTAGACACAGGCAGCAACTGAATACTATGACTAGGCCAATGCCTAGGAAGGATAGGATCTTCCATCCCCAAGCTGTTAACGTTGTCCAGAACCAACCAGACCAAGTCCAGGTGCCTGGATTCTGATGTATTTGATTTGCAATTTTATGCAGACGGGTAATAGCTTGATAGACAGATGGTGCATTTTGTGGGATGAAAACACAGCAACTTGACCCGATGACCTTACAGGCTCCACCTCTATCTGTCAAGATGACGTCAATAACAAGACGATTCTGAAGGACAACAACCCGATTGCTCCTCTGTTAAGTTACCTAAGGCGGAGGCAGTTTCATGTACTACTGCTTCAAGTGTTCTAGTTAATCTACGTATTAATTTACTGTTTTGGACAGGTCCTAGAAAGAAAAAGAATCCTTTATTGAAATCAGTGTACTGTTCCCATGCCGTTTCTGTGTAGTCGACAAGTGGGATATCTCTTCTGGGTCTATTCTTTACTAGATTCGTATTTCTATGGTAATCTGGGGGAGCTAGAAAAACAGGTGGCAGAAGGAATGCAATATAACAGGTACCATCCCAATCTGGAGGCAAACGTATGTATGCGGTATGACCACAAACAAAATAAGAGTGACTGATAGCTTTGAAGGACGATTTACCCTGATCACTGAATTCGACCACAGTAGTGCATTTACTATGACCTACATGTACTGAACCTTTCTTCCGGACACACAATTCACCTGTGACTGGTAATACTAACATATGGGGCAGAACTGGAGCGGCTTCGGATTCAACAGTAAGGATCATGAGACTAATTGTGTAGTTACCTAATCCATATACTTCATTTTCTAGATCAGTTCCTGTTCGAGTGGGGAGTCCCTCCTTGTCAGGGTAACAGACGTCGAGCAGGACTGAGTTCAAATTTCCCCAAACCCAGCCTCCATCGAAAACAGCAATATCAGGATCTAAGGAATTAATTATTTTAAACCATGCACCACAGGAGCCATTGTGAGTGAACGGGTACGGAAAGAGGGGCAGAGCTCCCTTGTAATTCTGGTAGGGAGGGAGTCGGCCACATATCCAGCAGTCTGTAGCATTATTTGTCTGATGGGAGTGATGTAACATACTAATGAATGTGTTATTGCGCAGCGCAAGTCTGTAAGAGAGTTCATGTGCAGGTAATTCGCTAAAAGTGTGTTCAGCAGAGACATTGTAAGCAGATTGTTCACGCCTGAAAATAGGCCAATAGATCGGTAGCAGGATGCTGGCAATAATAATTAGAACACTTAAAAAAACATTATTAACAACGTCACTATACAGTGACTACGCAGTGATTTGCAGTATGTACGTTTCTTTGCTTCTCTCTCTCTCTCTCTATCTCGATCTAGGGGATACATGTCAGAAACTATTTAACCGATTCACCTAGGGGAGGACTTAAACAATTAAACTGTCTGACTTGCTAGATCTGAGTTTCATACGATATTGTTCTTGGGGAGTCTTTTCTCGTTCTGAAACGGTAAAGTCACTTGGTTTTGTACAGTCTTTGGTGGGGGTGGACGAGTCAGAGTCCTGTTTTAGTTCGTTTTTTAGTTCATTGCAAAGCTTGATGTGACTCGTGTGGACCCACCCCTTTCTCCCCTCTATCTTCACGGCGGTCCTCGTGGTGAGAAGAACGGTCTTCGGGGACTTCCAGCGGGGCTCCAGCGGACTTTTCCGGTCGAAATTCCGGACGAGTACCAGATCCCCAGGACGGACCTCGTGCGGCTTTACATCAGTGTTGTCAGGGAAAGCTGCGGCAACCTGTGAACGACATGATTGGAGTGCAGACATCAAAGAGGCAAGGTAATCTGTCAACATATTGCAATCAACATCAGTGATTTTCTTCGGAATGGGCGTCCCCCACATATTCGGTGGTCTGCCAAAAACCACTTCGTACGGGGATAGCCCTGATCTCGAGTGGGCGACCATTCTCATGTAGAATAGTGCCACCGGCAGGGCGACTATCCAGTCGACCCCTTTCTCCTGACAGATCTTTGCAAGACGTAATTTTAGTGTCTGATTATGCCTTTCTACAAGGCCTGCTGCTTCGGGATGTCGGACACAATGGAACTTCCACTGGTATCCTAGTAGTAAAGAGACTTCTTTCATTAATGCAGATGAGAATGGCTGACCGTTATCTGAGTACACGACACGAGGCAAGCCGTATCGTGGGAAGAATTCACGAACCAGCTGCTTGGCAGTGGTCGGAGCAGTGTAATCTGATACTGGGTATGCTTCGGTCCAGCGGGACAGAGCACAGACAACTACGAGAACATATTTAAAACCTCGACAGCGGTCCATCTGGATATAATCCATCTGGAGGACTTCAAAAGGGTGATCGGGAGGATGAAATCCACCTTGCTCTACAGGGACGCTTTTACCTGGATTGAACTGACAACAGATCATGCAGGTACGCACTTTCTGTTTTGCTGCTGCTCGTAAGTGTTTGTTATACCAGAGATTCTGTAGACTGTCTAACATTGCTTTCTCTCCTAGATGTGCCGGGCTATGTGCTGTATTTATCATAATTTGAACCATTGAGTCGGGGAGAAACCATATAGATTTTTCCTTTGTTATCCAACCTTGATCTGTCTGAATCCCTCCTAGTTCAGTCCATTTCTTTATTTCATCTGGAGTAGCATGTGTCTGGATATCAATTACGTCTAGGGCGGGATCTCTAACTGTCATACACTTTGTCGGTACTATTGTCTTTGTCACATCAGTAATCTGGGTGTGAGTCAGTGCTGTATGTTTTGCTGTCTGATCTGCCAGGTCGTTACCCTGGGAAACAGAATCTGTGACTTTAGTATGTGCTTTACACTTCATGACTGATATGCCCGAGGGCAAATGTATTGCTTCTAACAGTGTTTGAATGAGGGGACCATGTTGAATCTTGGCCCCATGAGAGGTCAGGAAACCTCGTTCTTGCCAGAGGACTCCGAAGTCGTGTACAACTCCGAATGCATAACGTGAATCTGTGTATATGTTAACATTTCTGTTTTTGGCTAGAATACAAGCTTGGGTCAGAGCGATGAGCTCTGCTGCTTGAGCAGACAGTGTGTCAATACGATGTGTTTCTTTAACTTCAGTTTCAGTGGTCACGGCATACGCGGCCACTAATTCTCCTGTACTTGTTCTCATGCATGAACCGTCCACATAAAGTGTCAGGTCTGGATTTGTCAATGGAACATCTGTTAAATCTCGTCTAGGCTTTGTTACTGCATTAATGATTTCTATACAATCATGTGGGGCTGGATCTGTCATAACTGTTGGTAACAGTGTTGCGGGGTTCAGGATGCTGCAGCGTCTGATTTCTATGTGTGGCTGGAATAGTGTTAGTTCGTAACCTGTCAGTCGTGCTATAGTCAAGTGTTGAGTCTGGGTTCTGTTTAACAAAACCTCTACAGAGTGTGGTACTTGAACTGTTAACTGATGACCTAAAACAATTGAATCACTCTGTCGGATTGCTAACGCTGTTGCTGCTACAGATTTTAAGCACGCAGGGAGTGCCTGGGCTACTGAATCCAATGTACTTGAAAAATAAGCGCAAGGCTTATGTGAACCTGCTTGATCTTGGGTGAGGACAGACAACGCTGTACCATCACGTTCTGTAACGAAAAGTGTAAACGGTTTGCTGTAACATGGTGTCGCTAAAACTGGTGCTTGACATAAGGCTTTCTTTAATTCTTCAAAAGCTTGTGTGTGTTCCTGAGTCCAAGGGAGGGCAGTCGAAGTTGCTGCCTCCTGTGTCGTTAACTGAATGAGTGGTTTAGCTAGAAATGCATACTGGGGAATCCATTGTCTGCAGTACGAGGTGAGGCCTATGAAGGCCCGCACTTCCTTTTGTGTCTGGGGTTGCGGCATATTTGCAATTAACTGAATGCGATCGGGAGTGAGCTGTCTCCCCACTTTGGACAGCAAGTGACCCAAGTACACAACTTGCTGAACACAGAATTGTAGCTTCGAAGGGGACACCTTGTGCCCCTTGTCGGCCAGGAAATGTAGAACTGTCAGTGATGCTTTTTCACATTCGGGCTCACTTCGTGCGGTGATCAACAGATCATCGACGTATTGCAGTAAAGCGGTGTTAACTGGCATTTGAATACCATCTAGTTGTTTTTTCAGTGCTTGACTATAGATGCTGGGGCTTTCTGTGAATCCTTGAGGTGCGCGCGAAAATTTGAAGCTGCGTCCATTTAAACTGAATCCGAAGAGATATTGGCTCTCTGGATCAATAGGCACGCTGAAGAAGGCGTTCTTGAGATCAATTACAGTAAAGAACGTTGCTTCTGAATCAATGGCAGTCAATAGAGATGAGATATCGGGGACCACAGGATACTGTGGAATGATGCATTTATTTAATTCTCGAAGATCAATCACCAGCCGATATACTGGCGGTGCATTGGGATCAGTACGTTTAAGAATCGGAATGATGGGTGAATTACAGATATTGGAGTCAGTCTCGACGACCACTCCTTGGGCAATGAGCTCGTCAATGATTTTCAGTAAAGCCACTACAGCATCGGGTGGTAACTTGTATTGTCTGATTCGGGGTAATACAACACCTGTTTTGAGTGTAACACGGTATGGTGTGATATGCATGCAACCTACATCAGTCGGGCCTTTTGCCCACAAGTAATCTGGTACATTTTTCAATCTGACATCGAATTCTCGCAAAACATAATGACCCTTGAAATCCCGCAGAAAGAGTCTAACCCCCTCCGGGGAACAGCATATTATAGCTCCTAGAGCCTTCAATGTTTTAATTCCTAACAGATTTTCTGGACATGATTTCGTGAGTAACAGGTCTGTAACACGTGATAATGGACCCACAGCCAGGGGAACTGGTTCTGATACCTCATTTACAATAGGCTGTCCTGAAAAACCCAGGGAAACATTCTGTGAGCCTGAGAGGGGTGCCCCTGGAACTTCATCGTGACTGATTGTAGTGCGACTTGCCCCTGTGTCAATTAAAAACTTTCTGTCTTTTCCCAATACTTGACTGTGTACATAAGGACCTTCTTGATCTACAGGAATCTCAATAAGAGGCAAGCCACCTTCCCTCTCTAGGCTGTTTCATGTATATCGTGAATATTCGGGGTAAGCGGACTGGGCATACTGGTACATCTGCTGTGAAACTTGCTGAGTTGCAGCAATGGGCTGTGGCTGTGGTACTGCTACGGTCTGTGCTGGAGTCGAGGAAGCATGCATAGGCTGTGTACTCTGTGTATTCTGTGAAGACTGATGCTGGTTATGGTCTTGTCTAGGCGGATGCGGTCTTTCTTTAGTTTTACCTGTCGCTATGTTATGTTTCAGGACTGGGCATTCGTGTACGTAGTGACCTGGCTGCTTGCAATAATTGCATGTCCCTTTAACAGGAGCTGCAGTGTGACTGGTCTGGGTCGTACCCTTTCTGTGACCGTCGGATGGGACCGTCTGAGCTACTAACATTTTCATCTTTGTGTCTTTCATGCGTTTTTGTTCCTGATCTTGCTCTTCTCTAATTCTGTTCTGATGATATTGTAACATTTGTAACATCTGTGATGGCGTATTTGCTTGCCATGTACTCTCAACCTTGTATACACGGTTTTTAACTAATGGTAGGGAATTCTCTACTAACTTTGATACAAAAAGATGCGGGTACGACTCGCTACTTGGCTGGAGGCCACTATTAATAATAAAACATTTCTCGAATCTTGAATAGAAGTCACTAGTATCTTCATCATGTTTCTGTTTACAGGACGAGATGGCGTCCCAATCTTCCTTTCTAGTTGTCAATAATCTGGGCAGGACCTGTACTATCAAACCTGGTAGTGCTTTAGTTTTGTCCCCAAGGCCTAACCCTGGGACCCGTTTCTTTTCTTCGTCCTCTATTTCTGCCCAGGCAATCTTTGTATCTCCCACTTCCCATTCCTTTTCTTTCAATTTCTCGAATATACCTGTAGGCAATAATACCTTCAACATTTTCATGATATCATCATACGTGTAATCCCCCATTAGTAACATGTCTTTAAGCTCTCTATGAAAACCTGCAGGGTCTTTATCATGGCATGGTACTAGTTTCTTCATTTCTAACAGTTCTAATTTAGTCAGAGGCGTGTGTACATACACACGTTTCAAGGTTTTATCCTCACCCATAACAGGGTGCACTTCTCGTAAGGGGTTCTGACTTTCAATACTACCCCCGCATTGCATGTGGTACATTTTCCTTTCTGGAGGTGGGGCGGGAACATATTCAGAGCTTACAAAGGTATCATATCTATGTCGCTGTTCTAGAATTATTTGAATTAATTTGGTACTTAAGCCTCTCCATCTATCCATCAGTAGTGCTTCTAGTGTCTCATGTAAGGGACCGGGATCAGAATAATGTTTTCTGTATTTGATAAGAAGGTGCTGAATCATGTATACACCTGCTAATCTCTGTTCGTCGGGGGAGAGGTTCAGAAATGTCTGTGCCACTGTGTCATCATTATATATATCTGCGTTTTCGGCCCATGATACAGCTGATCGGGCTAGTTCTTGTTCATCCATAGAATTGAGTACATGGTACCCAACTCGATCTCGAAGCCGTTTATCAGTTTCCTGGAACTGATGCTCAGCAGAATTCGGATTGGTCAAGGCGGAGAAGAAAACTCTCTTGCTCTCTGGACGGATACCCTTCCTAAGGTAAGTTCCCTTACCTACATATGCTATGGTGCCTACATTTCTTTCGGATTCTTCCTGTTCTTCTTCCTCCTCGGAGGAAGCCTTTTCTTTCTCTTTCTGGTGTGCTGCTATCACTGTTTTCCTAATCTTCTTGTACATAGAGGCTATGCAATTCTGTCTGTCATGTTTTCCTTCAGCTATATTTTGACCCCACTTGTTCAATGCATCTAATTCACTCTGATCTGTTCCAGGCCTGTCTCGTTCTCTTATTAGACAATTTATGAAAACTCGTAGTATCAGTGCTTGCATGTCAACTTTCTGTTTCTCCATGGCATCCTTAATACTGTCAGGGTCCTTTCCTGTCTGAACAAACTCATATATTCTATCAAGACGCTCCTTCATTCCTACATAGCATAGCAAGTTATCAGTAGCAGATCTTAACCGTAATGATGCCAATATCATTAAATCGTCTTTTCCGGGTACTGGATCATATCTGCAAACTGACATGTTTTCTTTTAATGCGTCAAGGCGGGATGAATTAGAGGAGTGGGGAGACCTGTATGTTAGAGGACTCTGCATACCTCTGAGATTGAATCTGTGAGTTGGTGGCGGGGTCTGAGGACCCGCGGTCGCACCTCCTGAAGCGGAAGCTTGTGCATTACCTCCCTGTGGAGTCTGTATCTGAACTTGAATTTGTCGTTTAGGTGGATCAGGCAAACGTGGTTTCGGTAGGTCAGTTTTGAGTACGGGAAGCGGCGGGGCTGGCGGGACAGGAGAAGTCTGTTGTGGTACTGGCGAGGCATGATCTGGGGGCGGGGTGCCACCCCCGTCCCTGTCAGTAGGCAGGGCACGAACAGGCAGATTGGTGTAAGCTGGAGCTACATCTTCTAGGTAGGAATTTAGGAATATGTCTTTAGTAGTCTTATGCATTACTTTAGTTGGAACTAATGGCGACGGCAAATTTTTTGGTATTTCTGAAATGGCGTCAGGTGTACCCTCGGCCAAAAGATACATGCTGTTTACTTGGCTATTTCGGATGCGATCTATTTGTTCTGATTTTACTCGAATTCCTTCAATAACTAGTTCGTTTTCTCGGGCTTTTTCTGATTCTTTAAGTCTGTCTTCTCTACGAAGTGCTCTTTCAGCACGTTTATGTGATTCCTTACGCCAAAATTCTATGGCATCTTTCTGAGACTGTCTGGCTTTCTTTTTCCGTAATGCCTCTTCTACCTTTATGATGCACTCGGCATCCCATGTTCCATTTACTGGCCATCGGTATCTTTCCTCTAGGTGCTTTGTATAATCGGTCCATAATTCTAGATACAATATGGCGTCTATGCCATGCTTATTATACATAAAATTGCCTGGAGTGTCCCTAGGAGGGATAGGAATTTCTTCCTCTAGCATCCCTTTCCTAGTTCCTATCTGCTTTAACTTGTTGAAAAACGGCATTCTGCTTACTTGATACTGAAATGCGCAATCCTTGATACTTAATTCTGAATGTAACTAGTTATACAAGAAAACACAATAATGCACAAGAAAAACAGTCACATTCATACCACGACATTAATCACAAAAAAAACATTTAAAACATAGATGACTACCCCACTATATTGGATGTACTGCTCAACAGTACAGATACACTGGTGTAACAGTGCAAAAATTCAGAAATTCGGAATACTAGATATACTGCTAAACAGTACAGATACACTGCCTAAAAACAGCGCAGACCGGACTTGTGTACCCAAACCCGTCTAGATACGACCCAGCAATGGTACTCACCGGGAAGCACGGAAACAGAAGGCCTCGGAAAACTCGACTGGACTCGACTCGATACTTCGGAAAACTTCGGAAAACTTCGGAAAACTTCGGAAAACTTCGGAAAACTGGTGGGCCTCTTGACACCTCGGACCTTGCTTCTTTCGGCTAGGCTCTGGTCGGGATCCTCCGCACTCCTCACCGCCTCGTCTGGGTACTGATCGCAGTCCTCGTCACCTCCGTGGGTCAGAGGGAGATGCAGGAAATCCTGCCGGTACGCGTATGTTCCGGCTAACTGACGGCAGGGGACACAGGTTGCAACGCACCAACCGGCGCGTGAGGTGGGGGAGGGGTCCCTATTCGGGCGCCAAAATGATGTAAATAAATAATTTACTCTTAATTTCTATGCAGGTAAGTACTTAATCAATAATAACTCAATCGGAAATGAAAGAAAACAGAGTCCGTGGTGTTAGAGTTCTTAGGGGTTTTATTCCTTAAAAAGGAATGGTCGGCCAAGTTATCATGTTCTGAACACCACACAGGGTGTCAGAAGGGATAGAGCGCGCTACATTTTATTAACAGTACATAGCTTATATACTTATTTTACACCATTGGAAACAGTATAGAAGGCGTAACAGCTGAGAGAAGACAAGATAACAGTATACACGTGGTACATGTGCGTAATCAAGAGGCGTGAACTAGAGGTGTGTTCTAGAAACGTCACAGGTAGGTGTCACCAAGGGGTGGCACTAACAAAAAAATGTTGCAATGTCAGCAGAAATCGGAAGCTTGGATGCGCGCGCAGCTGCATGACGTGTGCATGACATGGAATCGGAGGGTGCTGGGGACTTGACATTTGCACTGACGGAAAGAGACAGAAGTCTGGCATGGGGGGGGGGGGGGGGTTCTGTGCAAGGCTCACCTCCGGAGGTGCCCTACCTCCCGCCTCCCCAAACGTACTATCTCCCTTCTCCCCACACACCCCACCAGAATGCCCCTTTCAACAACACTTGCCTTGGGCTGCCGCCCGCCTCTCGGACCGCAGCAGCAGGACCCGTGGCTTCTTCTCCCTTCAGCCCGCCGGGTTTGGAAACTGTGTCTGGATCGTTGATCTCTGCTGCTCCCAACACGCTCTCCTCTCTTCGGTCCTCTGCTGCTCTTAGCACGCTCTCCTCTCTTCGGTCCTCCGCTGCTCTTAGCACGCGCTCCTCTCTTCGGTCCTCCGTTGCTCTTAGCACGCTCTCCTCTCTTCGGTCCTCCGCGACTCTCACGTTCTCCTCTCTTCGGTCCTCCGCTGCCAGGTGCTCCGCTACCTCCTCTCCGTCCTTGCACACCGTCTGTTCTAATCCTGCGCCTCTTATTCTTCCTGCTTCCGCTTGATGACGCGACTTCTCCCCCTTCCGCCGCTCAACCTCTTGAGCGCTGCTGCAGTCTTCCTGGTTCTGGATTGTAGGCAACCAGGAAGTGGGGTGTTGTTCCTCCTCCTTGTCCGCGAAAGGGTGCTCCTGCCGCTCCTCCTCCCCACAGTCAAGAGAAACGATAAGCACAAATACGAAAGGGGAAAATCAAGCAAGGGGAAAGATTCAGGGGGGGGGGGAAGGAGCTGGGGAAGTAGACAGGTCATGAAGGCGGGAAAAGAGGAGGGGAGGGTGAAGGACATCGCATGGAAAGAGGAGCGGAACGACGACGGGGACACTAACCGGTAGCAGTCAAAGCAAAGTCCAAAGTCCAGTAAGCTGTGAACCCAGGGGAAGTGATATCACTTCCCTATCTCTGTTGCGGGAGGCTCCCTTTACGCAGTGGACTCTCTCAGAGGGGTCTCTGAGACTCCAAGGAATACATACTGGATCCTTCCCCAACAAGCATTGGCATAGCCAATAGGTCTCGCCTTTGGGAACTTATAAGTGTTTAGCCAAAGATATTGACTTTACCCATGTCTTTAAGCTGTGCTGGACAGACATTTGCAGCATGATGCAAGTTATAATAAAGAAGTGTCAGAAGCATTTTTGTTACCTTAGATATGACCAAAAAAGCATTATGTACAACTAAACGAGCATATTAAAAAAGTATTAAAAATAATGTCTTGAGTTTTTTTTGTCCTTTCAATATTGGCAACTTGTATCTGCCTGTCCTCATGGTTGGTTGCTTGTGTTTTTTTGTTATGGGGGGCATAAATAACAGGAGGGTGAAGGTCAGTCAGTCAGTCAGTCAGTGAGAGTGAGAAAAATTGTCAGTAAGAGAGTGCGAGTTAGTCAGTGAGAGTGAGTCAGTGAGAGTGAATGAGAGTGAGAGTGAGTCAGTCAGTAAGTGAAAGAGAGTGAGTCACTGAGATAGTCAGTCAGTGAGAGTGAGTCAGTCTTTTAGCCAGAGTCAGTCTTTTAGCGAGAGTGAGTCTTTAAGCGAGAGTCAGTCTTTTAGGGAGAGTCAGTCTTTTAGCGAGAGTCAGTCTTTTAGCGAGAGTCAGTCTTTTAGCGAGTCAGTCAGTCAGTGAGAGAGGGTGTCAGTCAGTGAAAAGAGTCAGACAGTGAGAGAGAGCCAGTCAGTGAGAGAGAGCCAGTCAGTGAGAGAGAGCCAGTCAGTGAGAGAGAGTCAGTCAGTGAGAGATAGTCAGTCACTGAGAGAGAGTCAGTGAGTGGGAGAGTGAGTCTGTGAGAGTGAGTCTGTGAGAGTGAGTCTGTGAGAGTGAGTCTGTGAGAGTGAGTCTGTGAGTGAGAGGCTGTGAGTGAGAGTCTGTGAGTGAGAGTCTGTGAGAGTGAATCTGTGAGAGTATGTTTGTGAGTAAGTCTGTGAGAGTACGTCTGTGAGAGGGAGTGAGAGTGTGAGTATCTGTGAGAGTGTCTGTGAGAGAGTCTGTGAGAGAGTGTCTGTGAGAGTCTGAGAGAGTGTCTGTGAGAGTCGGTGAGAGTGTCTGTGAGAGTCTGCGAGAGAGTGTCTGTGAGAGTGAGTGTCTGCGAGAGTGTCTGAGAGAGTGTCTGTGAAATTATGTGAGAGAGTCTGTGAGAGTCTGTGAGAGAGTGTGAGAGTCTGTGAGATAGTGTCTGTGAGAGTCTGTGAGAGTCTGTGAGAGTGTCTGTGAGTGAATGTCTGAAAGAGAGTCTGTGAGAGAGTGTCAGAGTCTGTGAGTGTCTGTGAGAGTCTGTGAGAGAGTGTCTGCGAGAGTCTGTGAGAGAGTGTCTGAGAGAGTCTGTGAGAAAGTGTCTGTGTGAGTGTCTGAGAGTCTGTGAGAGAGTGTCTGTGAGAGTCTGCGAGAGAGTGTCTGTGAGAGTGAGTGTCTGCGAGAGTGTCTGAGAGAGTGTCTGTGAAAGTATGTGAGAGAGTCTGTGAGAGTCTGTGAGAGAGTGTGAGAGTCTGTGAGATAGTGTCTGTGAGAGTCTGTGAGAGTCTGTGAGAGTGTCTGTGAGTGAATGTCTGAAAGAGAGTCTGTGAGAGAGTGTCAGAGTCTGTGAGTGTCTGTGAGAGTCTGTGAGAGAGTGTCTGCGAGAGTCTGTGAGAGAGTGTCTGAGAGAGTCTGTGAGAAAGTGTCTGTGTGAGTGTCTGAGAGTCTGTGAGAGAGTGTCTGTGAGAGTCTGTGAGACTGTGAGAGTCTGTGAGTGTCTGTGAGAGTCTGTGAGAGTGTCTGTGAGAGTGTCTTTGAGAGTGTCTGTGAGAGTGTGTCTGTGGGAGAGTGTCTGTGGGAGAGTGTCTGTGAGAGTCTGTGAGAGAGTGTCTGTGAGAGTCTGTGAGAGAGTGTCTGTGAGAGCCTGTGAGTCTTTGAGAACGTGTATGTGAGAGTGTCTGTGAGAGTGTCTGTGAGAGATTGTCTGTGAAAGAGTGTCTGTGAGAGAGTGTCTGTGAGTGTGTCTGTGACTGTCTCTGAGAGAGTGTCTGTGAGAGTCTGTGAGAGAGTGTCTGTGAGAGTCTATGAGAGAGTGTCTGTGAGAGAGAGTTTGAGAGAGTCGGTGAGAGAGTCTGTGAGAGAGTGTCTGTGAGAGTCTGTGAGAGACTGTGAGAGAGTGTCTGTGAGAGAGAGTCTGTGAGAGAGTGTCTGTGAGAGAGTGTCTTTGAGAGTCTGTAACAGAGCGTCTGTGAGAGTGTCTTTGAGAGTCTGTGAGTATCTTTGAGAGACTGTGAGAGAGTGTCTGTGAGAGTGTGAGAGAGTGTATGTGAGAGTCTGTGAGACAGTGTCTGTGAGAGTCTGTGAGACAGTGTCTGTGAGAGAGTGTCTCTGAGAGTCCATGAGAGAGTGTCTGTGAGAGAGTGTCTGTGAGAGTGTCTGTGAGAGAGTGTCTGTGAGAGACGGCCAGAGTCTGTGAGAGAGTGATTGTGAGAGTCTGTGAGAAAGTGTCTGGGAGAGAGTGTGAGAGAGTCTGTGAGAGAGAGTCTGTGAGAGACTGTGAGAGTGTCTGTGAGAGAGTGCCTGTGAGTGAGTGTCTGTGAGAGAGTGTCTGTGAGAGTCTGTGAGAGAGTGTCTGTGAGTCTGTGTGAGAGTGTCTGTGAGAGAGTGTCTGTGAGAGTGTCTGAGAGATTCTGTGAGAGAGTGTCTGTGAGAGAGTGTCTGTGAGAGTGTGTCTGTGAGAGTGTGTCTGTGAGAGAGTGTCTGTGAGAGTCTGTGAGTGTCAGAGTCTGAGAGTGTCTGTGAGAGAGTGTCTGTGAGAGAGTGTCTGTGAGAGAGTGTCTATGAGAGAGGGTCTGTGAGAGAGTGTCTGAGAGTGTGTGAGAGAGAGTGTCTGTAATAGAGTGTCTGTGAGAGAGTGTCTGTGAGTGACTATGAGAGAGTCTGAGAGAGACCTAAAAAAACGGAGGGCGCTGTGCATTGGGCAGGAGCCAGGGAATTGGTTGACTGGCACTGAGCCGCCTGCGGGGCAGCTGGAAAGCTAATACGGGGCAGGAGGGTGTTGGGGCACAAAAAAATCAACCCAGATAAGAGGCAGGATAAAGGGGCAGGGAAACTGATACTGGCAGAAGGTATGGGGACTCTGGAACGGGCACTGAGCTGGACGACGGGGAGCAGACACTGAAGATGGACAGGGCTAGTAATTGGATAGGGCAGGGCGTAATGCAAGTCACTGCAATCCTTGTGGTGCGGCTCTCCCCACCCCTCTTCGGGGGGCCCCCAAATCCGTTAGGGGGCATTCAGCCCAAAAGGGTAATGAATATCTGTGAGATACTAGAGACTTGGGCTTCATTCACGTTTGGGGGTGGGGCACGGTGGGGAGGGACATATTCTACGTCACGGCACTGGAAAGGGAAATGGCACCTGGTAGTTGCACGGGGACGGGCATTGTACAAGGTAAAGGAACTGAAAATGGACAGGGGGTAAGGGAGAGGAAACTGAACTTGAGGCAGGGGGCGGATCTGGGCAGTAGGAAGGTAAATGCGCACTGGGAGGGAAGGGGCAGGAGGATGTGCAGCGGGGAAGAGGCAGCTGGTCGACCACTGGGGGGTGGGGGGGACAGGTTCAGGGGCAAGTATGGACAATGGACAGACGACAGGGTTGGAGGCACTAGTGGGAATCCTGACGCTTGAGAGGGGGAGAGGCTGGAGCAGGCCAGGCTCAAGGAATCTTCCTGTGGGAGGGCCATGAATTAGGGTGGGTGGGTGAGCCACGAAGATGAATGGGCAGTGGTAAGTGTGGTGTGGCAGTGTGTGTGGCCAGTTTGGGGGTCAGTCGCTTGCGCAGGGGTGGACACGCGCAGCAGCAACGACTCAGCCATACACACAGTGCTAGTCGGAAGTGACGTGCCCGAGCGCACGCCCTCCATTTATTCAGCCCCGCAGGCCACGCCTGACCTGCGGATGTAGGGGTGCGTGAGGCGTGCGTTGACTAGAGTGCTAACAGCACTACATCCCTATCCAACTATATAAACATTTCCACAATGTCCACACATTTGATGCCCAGTGCATACAACAACTTTAATACGGTGCTCTGTACTTGCGAGTCCCTTGGTGACGACTTCAGGGTCTCAGCTGACAGGCATAGTCTTTTAACTTCTGACTTGGGGGTGGGTTGGGCCGCAGGTTGTACCTCGGTATGTTGTTTCTGCCGCCTTCCCTGTTGCGGGGTGTGTCCCTGGTGGGTGTGGACATAGTTGAGGATCCACGCTCTGACTCAGGCACAACCTCTCGGGTCCCTACTGATGAGTTGCCTTCATCCTCTTGTGTCATGGCCCTTGGTGATTCACTGGTTCCATCCGCAATTTCTGTGTTTGTCCTCGGTCCAAGAGATATCACTTTGAACCAGGAGGTGTTCCTTGACACTTCCTCCCCCTCCTTTCTAGCGGTCACCATGGTCCCTTTCGTGGCGGTTACGGTCCATGGGCCTGGTTCGTAGAAAGTCTGGAACTTCCCTCCAGGGCGTCTATTTCGTATGACTACTTGAGCTCCTTGGCACAATCGCCGTGGTGTCGCTCTCCGGCGCTGGCTCGCTCGCTGGTTGTTTCGTCGTCTCCGTTCCTGAGCCTCATCCATGTTATCCGAAACCGGCACCGCCTCCGGGGCGACGGGAAGTAGGTCTCGGCGTTGGCCTTGGAACATGAGGGCCCACGGGCTCCTCCGGGTGGTGCAATGAGGAGTTCCTCGGTACTCCCTTAGGAAGTCATGTAGTCTTTGTTCAGGATCGGCCTGCTCTACCACCGCTATCCGGAACATCTTGTTGAGGGTCCGCATGAATCTTTCTGCCTCCCCGTTGGCTTGCGGCCACTGGGGTGTGATGCGCCGGTGTGTGATACCTCGGGTCTTCAGGAAGGTGGC
The DNA here is from genome assembly GCF_964263255.1 of Lissotriton vulgaris. Lineage (NCBI taxonomy): Eukaryota > Metazoa > Chordata > Amphibia > Caudata > Salamandridae > Lissotriton > Lissotriton vulgaris. The sequence goes on from NC_141689.1 coordinate 235,105,273, forward strand.
GAACTCCGCTCCCTGGAATGGTGGTCCATTATCGCTTTTTATCTCCTCCGGGTAACCAAACATGGAAAACAGTTTTTCTAGGGCTGGCCCCACATGCGTGAATGCCGTGGAGTTGACTCTCTCGACTAGCGGGTACTTTGAGTACGAGTCAATAGCCACCAATGTGTGTCCTTCTCCCGGGAAGCTCCCGAAATCCAAACTGACTTTGGTCCACGGGGTTGTGCACACTTCGTCCGTGAGTATCGGGGCCGGTCTCTCAGGTTCACTTGTCAGTTGGCAGGACATGCAGTTCTACTTTGACAGTCTCGGTCTTGATGGGGGTTTTGTGTAGGGCCTGTTCCATGGCCGTCGCTCTGGCGTCTGAGAGTTTGTGAGACCTAGCCAAGATAAGGATGTCTTCCAGGGAAATCCCCGGTTTGCGCAGGATGTGGCCTCTCAGCGTTTTGTCCCGGCACCCCTGGATGAGTTGTCTCCGTATGGCCCTTGGCTGATCCTCGTCGGTGGAACTGGCTAGCTCCCTGACTCGGGTGTGGAACTGGTCCATGGATTCTCCGTCCCGTTGGCGTGCTTGTTCCAACTTAAATACTTCAAAGTCCACGTTTAACTGGAGATCGAAATGGTTGTTGAGGGCGGTAACAGTGGCGGCATACGTGGTCGCTGCGCCCATGTTAGGGAGGTGTTTGAAAAGTCTGAATATCTCGTCCCCTGCGTAGTGGAGAAGTAGGGACCTTTTCACTGAGTCATCCGTCTCCCTTGTGACCACGAAATAATTTTCTAACCTTTCCAGCCAAATCTTCCATCGAGGTGAGGCCGTCGCTGGGTCAACCGCCTCGCTGAAAGGTGGCAGCACCCCGGCTGCAGCATGCTGGAAGGGAATATTGATCACAGGCCCCGCAGCATCTCCATCCCCCATGGCGGCGACTCCCAATTAAGGTGAGGGTAGGCCTCCAGTTCAGACAGTCCCCTCGTGAGGCCGCGGCAGCGCTTGTACCTGTGCAGGGAGGTGCTCAGCTTGTCCTCCTCTCGCAGAATCTTCTGTCGGTACCCCGTGCCTCGTGGCTGGTCAGGGTAGGAGGGTCGGGCCGCTCCGGGGTTCTTTTCCAGGCCACCAGCGCCAATAGTGTCCCGCCCAGGCGTCACCAGGCTTCCCCAGGCCTCAGCAGGCCAGAAAACGCGTTGCACGCGGGATGCGTGGGATTCTGCTGGCGTTTTCCCCGCTTCTCACGCGAGATGCGTGAGGAATGGCAGGGTGCGGCGGCCTCGCGTACCAATCGAGATGCGTGGCGGATGGCAACCTGTCGCGGTATGCAGTCCGAAGGCGCGGTGGCGGCCAACGGTGACACACGCTCCTTCCACGGGGCAGCAGGGGAGAGGAGGGTCACTGCCCAGCAGGTGGGAAGCCAACAGGGAGGAGCGCGCCGGCTCCTGTGGACCAGATGCAGCAGCCGGGTCATACGCGGTAGGCACCGCAGTGAAGAGCAGACCGCTCCGCTGGGTCTGAGGTGTACGGGCGAGGGTTGGGCCCCCTCCGCTCATCGCCAATGTGGTGTGGCAGTGTGTGTGGCCAGTTTGGGGGCCAGTCGCTTGCGCAGGGGTGGACACGCGCAGCAGCAACGACTCCGCCATACACACAGTGCCAGTCGGAAGTGACGTGCCCGAGCGCACGCCCTCCATTTATTCAGCCCCGCAGGCCAGGGGGTGCGTGAGGCGTGCGTTGACTAGAGTGCTAACAGCACTACAGTAAGTATTTTCGAGATATGCTGATGTAGGTGCTGACATCCGTACACATTTGATATTTTAACACAATAAGCACTACCCACCGCACTACATATTTCGCTTCATTGCTACTTGTCCTGGACGTTAATATGCAGATGGACTGAAGCAGTCTCCTGGTCTCCGCGTAGCAGCAGAAGCGTCTCTGATGCCAGCATGACCCCTTAGCAGGTTTTAATATTTTTTTTTTAAAATACAACTTTATCAGGTTTGCTCTTTGCAAAGCTTTGACGTTTAAAAACACGGTGCAATAATCCCTGTAACTATTTGCACAGTTTGTTCAGTGAATTATATGTTATGTACGTGAGAACAAGTGTATTTCCATTCCTATATATGGTTTGGTACTTGTATTGCACACAATGCAATAGTAAAAAAAAATACATAATTCACACAGGACAATGAAGCATGGAAAATATATCACAGTTGCGCTGGATAACCGACATTCCACATAGGTTGAGGAAGGGGTTTTTTTGGGGGGGGGGAGGGAGTTGGTGAAATAATTCTCTCTCTCTCTCTGGGATTCCTTTTATTTGGGCCGGCTTTTGGCCCGGGCGGGCTGGGCACAGGCCCAGGGCACCAATTTTCTGAGGGGCGTAAGGAGATGTCTGCGCACCTTGCTCCAGTGCTGCATACGCTGTTTTTATAACCTCTTCAGCCTGATTTCTTGCCCTCCCTTCTCCTCTCACCCACTGCTGCCACACACTATGAACCCCCCTCAGACAAATTACTTGGCACAAGCGTGAGATGCCAATCTGTGCATAATCCAGGTAATTGGGGTTGGTACAGAGATGTGCTCAGAGGCCAGTCACTATTCTAATGCAATCAGAATGCTGACTGGCCTCTGAATACAAACCAGGTCGCAGGGAGACTGCTGCAGAGAGGGCACTGCTCGCACGTGCTTTAGGCTGGCCTGATGGTCTAGACTCTGGAGCTGTGGGTCCCATGACACACCCTCCTGTGAGCGGGAAAGAAGAAGCAGGGGCGGCTCTAGGCTCATGGTGGACCTGGGCAGGGAGCGTAGGTAGAGGCCCCGGCCGGGGCCCCCGCACCATTTCTTAAAAGCTTCAGGGGCCCCGGCCGGGGCCGCACCATTTCTTAAGAGCCTCAGGGGCCACGGTAGGGGCCCGCACCATTTTTAAGAGCCGCAGGAGACCCAGCCATGGCCCGTGCACCATTTAAAAAATGCCACAGGCCTGGCATGGTGGCCCCTGGGGGTTTGGTGGCCCTGTGCAGGTGCACAGCTTGCACATGCCTAAGGCCGGCCCTGGAAGAAGGACGACGACTCAGAGAGATACTGATCCCCCCCACGAGAGAGGCACAGAAAAGATGGGTGGATGAATGATGGGTGGATGGATGGATGTAAGGCTGAAGGATGGATGGATGGATGTAAGGCTGAAGGATGGATGGATGTGGATGGATGTAAGGCTGAAGGATGGATGGATGTGGATGGATGAAAGGCTGAAGGATGGATGGATGTGTGAAAAGGTGGGTGGATGAATGCTGGGTGGATGGATGGATGTAAGGCTGAAGGATGGATGGATGTGTTAAATGGTGGGTGGATGAATGATGAGTGGATGGATGAATGAAAGGGTGGATGGATGAATGATGGATGTATGGATGGAAGGATGAAAGGGTGGATGGATGAAGGATAGATTGGCGAAGGATAGATGTATGGATGGAAGAATGAAAGGGTGGACGGATGAAGGATGGATGGATGAAAGGGTGGATGGATGAATGATGGATGGATGGATGTGTAAAAAGATGGGTGGATGGATGAAAGGGTGGATGGATGAAAGGGTGGATGGATGAATGGGTGGATGGATGAATGATGGATGTATGGATGGAAGGATGAAAGGGTGGATGGATGAAGGATAGATTGGTGAAGGATAGATGTATGGATGGAAGAATGAAAGGGTGGGCGGATAATGGATGGATGAAAGGGTAGATGGATGAATGATGGATGGATGTGTAAAAAGATGGGTGGATGCATGATGGGTGAATGGATGGATGAAAGGGTGGATGGATGGATGAATGATGGATGGATGGATCGGAGGATGGAAGGGTGGATGGATGTATGAATGGATTAAAGGTTGCATGGATGAATGATGGATGGATGTGTGAAAAGGTGGGTGGATGAATGATGGGTGGATGGTTAAAGGATGGGTGAATGGATGGATGAAAGCGTGGATGTTATGTTATGTTATGTTATGTTATGTTATGTTAAGGTGAGCTTATAGAGCGCTCTGTCACCGTGGGTTTCCTGGCGCTGATCGATGAATGATCGATGGATGGATGGATGTGTGGAAAGGTGGGTGGATGAATGATGAGTGAAAAGGTGGGTGGATGAATGAAGGGTTGATGGATGAATGATGGATGGAAGGATGAAAGGGTGGATGGATGAAGGATAGATTGGTGAAGGATAGATGTATGGATGGAAGAATGAAAGGGTGGACGGATGAAGGATGGATGGATGAAAGGGTGGATGGATGAATGATGGATGGATGTGTAAAAAGATGGGTGGATGAATGATAGGTGAATGGATAGATGAAAGGGTGGATGGATGGATGAATGATGGATGTATGGATAGAAGGATGAAAGGGTGGATGGATGAAGGATGTATGGATGGATGTGTGAAAAGGTGTGGGGATGAATGATGGGTAGATGGATGGATGAAAGGGCGGGTGGATGGATGTATGGATGAAAGGGTGGATGGATGATGGATGGGAGGATGAAAGAGTGGATGGATGAAGGATGGATGTATGGATAGGAAAATGAAAGGGTGGATGGATGTATGAATGGATAAAAGGTTGCCTGGATGAATGATGGATGGATGTGTGAAAAGGTGGGTGGATGAATGATGGGTGGATGGAAGGAAGGGTGGATGAGTAAAGGCTGGATGTATGGATGGAAGGATGAAAGGGTGGATGAATGGATGTGTGAAAGTGTGGGTGGATGAATGATGGAGGGATGTGATGAGGTCTAACAGGCGCATTTATGGTTGTCAAAAGTTGATGATGAGGAGTACCAGTTTCTAGAAACTTTTGTCGGAAGGGGGTCCTTACGCCTAAAAAGGTTTTACAAGGGGGTCTTGGCATCAAAAAGTTTGAAGACCTCTGGTCTAGAGTCTCTAGACTGAGATGGCAGTGTCAGCGAAGGGCAGTAATTTCACCGAGGCCCATGATGCATGTTTCCTGCAAATGCTCGCGCTCTGTCGCTAGCAGCATCAGCGGACAGCTTTCAGGAGTGCCAGAGAAGTTATGGCGGCCATGTGTTTCCGCACAGCAGCGGGGAACTTTAATTGACGTCGGAAACGTACAGGCCGAGAGCAGCCCTGCACTTGCTTCTATCATGATGGCTATTGGCTGTCACAGGAGCCCCCTTGCATAATACAGCCTAATGAATCCATGTCTTGCAGATGGGGATAAATGAATCTTCCCGGTATTTGCTGTTGACTTAAAAAACACGCACCGTTTACTGACCAGCACCGCGGGGCGGAAACAGGATACTGAATCCCCCCTCCAGGACTCTCTGACCTGCCTCATGGTTGCCAAGGCAATATTTCCAAAAATGTTGTCGTGCTACCGTAAGGCAGGTCATGGAGTCCTCGAGAGGCGGGATCCAGAGCAGACAAATCTGCTAAACAGGAGCATTTTCCAATGGCAGGCCTCCGTTTCCAGAGGCTGGCCAATGGAAAAAAAGGGGTAGTGGCTTCACGCCATACTGAAATCCCCTGCTCACAATATCTCTTTGCCTGCAGCAGGGAATGCCCTGCAATGCAGGCTTCAACCTAAAAAGGGTAGAGGGAGTGCTTTGGCAAGGGGTGCCACACCATACCGCAGCTGTGAGTGGCTCCCTTGGCGCAGTGCACTCTCTCAGCGGGTACGCTGAGACTCCAGAGTATAAATATTGGATCTTTCCCCAACAAGGGGAGCAGGAGTGCTTAGTCAAAGGGCACACAGGACAGAGGGCTAGACAGACTAGCAGGCAAGGTGAGAGATTCAGGGGAGGGTGGATAGGAACTAGGGAGGTAGACGGAGGGAGAAAGAGTACTAAATGGGAAAACATTTAATTAATGAGTTAATTATATAGCGCTGGCTAGACCCGAAGGACTTAGAGCCCTTTACATGAGAGACAATAATGTTGCAAATTACAAGAGTTAAAAGTTACATAAGTATCAAGAAAAGCATTCAAAGAACATAGGGGACAAGGTGAATGGAGCGGGAAGGGGAAGGGAATAGGGTAAAGGGGTAGGAGGAAGATAGGATGTAGACGAGTGGAAAATCTGCCCAAGGTCCGGCTGGGCAGGTGACAGCAGGGAGTGGGAGTCCACCACCCATCTCCTCTTTAGCTATATGAGAGCTCCACTGAGCATCAGCCAAATTGCTAGGTCTTCGCAGTCTGGGGAAAGTTCTGCAGGTTCCAAGTCCTGATGTGTAGGCAGGTTAGGGGATAGGTTCAAGGTCTGGTCAATGTCCAATTGCTGTCCCAGGGAAGTAAAACAACGTGTAGGGTACCACTATTGAATCCATCTTGGGGTCAGGCAGGGGACTGTACTGTACACTGGTGGCCATCCTAAGGTTAGGCATCAGGCATTTAAAGTCAATATCCAGGACAGGGTCCGCCAGAAAATAACAAATTCAGCGAGCGCACACCACCGCACACACAGACATGCACAAGCACACACCAATGTGAGCACCCGCTCTCATATGCGCACTGACGCACTCAGACAAGCACATAGACACAAACATGCAAGAACACAACCACACATAAAATCCCATGCTCTAATAAAAAAACACCCACATACATGCACACACAAACACCATCACATTCACAGACATGCACAAGCACACACAAATGCGCTCACTCTCATATAACACGCAGACACGCACAAACACACATAGAGAAACTATCAAAAACACAAGCACACATACAATCACATGCTCCAGAACAAAATACCCAGGGACGTACAGACAAATACATACACACACACACCATCACACTCACAGACATGCACAAGCACACAACAAATGTGCGCACACACTCTCATATGCGAATAGAGGGCACACATACAGAAACATCCACACTCACAAGCACACATACAATCCCATGCTCTAATACAAAAACACTCAAATACATGCACACACCATCACACACACAGACATAAGCACACATACAGAAACATCTGCGCGCACAAACACAAGCACACATAGAATCACAAGCTCTAATACAAAAACACCCAAATACGTGTCCACACCATCACAAGCACAGACATGCACAAGCACACACAAATGTGAACATAGTGTTTCATACACGTACAGGCGCACACACACACGTACGTCCGCACACACACCCTCATACACTCACAGACTCACACACAAAAGCACATCCATGACACATTTCTCCATGATGGCACAAAAAGGCAGAGCCAGCGGTACCAATGTCCTGAGGGCGCCGCCATCTTAGGACCAAGCAGTCGGCCCACGTTTTAGCGCAATCAGGTGTGTTCCTCATAAGAGAGCAATGGGTGCACACTGATGGTCGCGCTGTTGCTCCCGAGTCCGTCCAGATGCCACCAGGTCCCAGGAGCTCGAAGGGTGGTCAGCAGCGCCTATGTCTTAAGGGCGCCGCCATCTTAAGGTCAGGCGTCGGTCCGCGTGGCGTCTCTGGCGGGTGTACCTCTCACAGTGGAGCAGGGAGCGCTTCCTCGCGCTCGCGCTGGAGACCGGCTCTCCTCGGGCACGAGAGCTGGCGAGCGGAATCCCAGGTCTTGGGAACGTTGTCCTCCTCGGATCTGGTGTTCATGTCTGATCGTTAGCCGCCATCTTAGCCCGCGGCCTGAGAGCCTCCCGCGGCCGGGCCAAGTGCGCTGAGGTGCGTTTGTTACTTTGAAGGGAGAACAACAGAATCTAACAGCGAGGGTAGAGGGGAAAATAGAATCTTTCCGGGCTGGAGGATGAGGAGTTAAAGAAGAGGCACGGATCCAGAGAGGATGGTGAGTGGTGGCTACTGTGGGGTGCCCCTTCTGCGTGGGTGGTGTTGCATCGGTGCTGGCAGGCTTAGGGCATCTGGCCTGCTGGCCCACAGCGCCAATCACATGTGTCAGTGGTGTCACAGGGGTGCCTCGTTCCTTAAGCCCCAGATTAATTACATCAACCCACACCGGGCTGTAGGCAAGAGCAGGAGAAGGTCCCGGGCTGGAGAAGGTTAGGCGCTTGTTGTGCTGCCACTGGGACACACCGCTTTGCCGGTTCAGATTAATCTACCGGCGATACTGGAAAGGGGCTGCTGGCAGTCTTTGCTGCGGGGGGCTTGGCGGCACTCACCAGAGTCTGTTGCGGCCAGGCCCGCTCCGAGTACATGAGGCCTCCGGTATCGGGATAGAAGACGGGAGCCGATCTGATGTAAATAAATAATTTAGTCTTAATTTCTATGCAGGTAAGTACTTAATCAATAATAACTCAATCGGAAATGAAAGAAAACAGAGTCCGTGGTGTTAGAGTTCTTAGGGGTTTTATTCCTTAAAAAGGAATGGTCGGCCAAGTTATCATGTTCTGAACACCACACAGGGTGTCAGAAGGGATAGAGCGCGCTACATTTTATTAACAGTACATAGCTTATATACTTATTTTACACCATTGGAAACAGTATAGAAGGCGTAACAGCTGAGAGAAGACAAGATAACAGTATACACGTGGTACATGTGCGTAATCAAGAGGCGTGAACTAGAGGTGTGTTCTAGAAACGTCACAGGTAGGTGTCACCAAGGGGTGGCACTAACAAAAAAATGTTGCAATGTCAGCAGAAATCGGAAGCTTGGATGCGCGCGCAGCTGCATGACGTGTGCATGACATGGAATCGGAGGGTGCTGGGGACTTGACATTTGCACTGACGGAAAGAGACAGAAGTCTGGCATGTCAGATCAACTTGTGCTTCTATCATATCTGATATCTGATGTTTAGGAACTAAGCTATCTGGGCGGAAAGGTCTCTGGGGCAGAAGCTATTCTATACTGACTGTGAGTGCGTGTATAAGCGCCTGAGTGTCTGCATGAGAAGCGTGGGGCACGGGGCCTTCCAGGGAAGCATGGCAACAGAAGCTATGAATTACTTGAATTAGTTGCATAGAGACAGGTCGGCCCTTTGGCCCTACAGCTGAGGAAGGATGTTTACTGGAGCTAGCAGGCAGGAATGTATTTTCAGGGAAGGGAAACAGATAACTCGAAGGTTATAGTCAATCTTGGCAGGCAGCAGGCTGAGCCGAGCGCGAGGGGCCGCGCTGAAAGTAAGTCAGAGTTCACGAGTACAGGGGCTGCCTGGGCAGAGATTCTCGGAGTCAGAAGCCAGAAAAGAGGTTCGGTGGCAGAGATTCAGGGCCTACTTCAGCCAGAGCTGAAAAACGTAGGAGTACACTACAAAAAGACGTTGATATAGCATACTTAGGAACGGACCACTCAACCCATTCATGGTGGGTCTGAAAGAGGACATGTTAACGTTGGACGCAAATGTATTTGCGTCTTCATAGCTGACACAGGAGGGAAGTTACATGCACTTTAACTCGTACATGGAGACGGTGGGGTACTTGCTAGGGAACACAACTTGACCATAAAATTTATATTTCCTCATTCCCTCCTTGTTCCCTACGGACCCTTCATGATATATCGATCATCATAAATCGATCAGCTTGTTCTTGTAACATTATATGTTCATCTTTCTTTCTTTGACGATTTGAGAGACAACTGGAATGTTCAATGCAGGAAGTGGCACACAGTCCACATATTGCCGGTCCACATTGTAGACACAGGCAGCAACTGAATACTATGACTAGGCCAATGCCTAGGAAGGATAGGATCTTCCATCCCCAAGCTGTTAACGTTGTCCAGAACCAACCAGACCAAGTCCAGGTGCCTGGATTCTGATGTATTTGATTTGCAATTTTATGCAGACGGGTAATAGCTTGATAGACAGATGGTGCATTTTGTGGGATGAAAACACAGCAACTTGACCCGATGACCTTACAGGCTCCACCTCTATCTGTCAAGATGACGTCAATAACAAGACGATTCTGAAGGACAACAACCCGATTGCTCCTCTGTTAAGTTACCTAAGGCGGAGGCAGTTTCATGTACTACTGCTTCAAGTGTTCTAGTTAATCTACGTATTAATTTACTGTTTTGGACAGGTCCTAGAAAGAAAAAGAATCCTTTATTGAAATCAGTGTACTGTTCCCATGCCGTTTCTGTGTAGTCGACAAGTGGGATATCTCTTCTGGGTCTATTCTTTACTAGATTCGTATTTCTATGGTAATCTGGGGGAGCTAGAAAAACAGGTGGCAGAAGGAATGCAATATAACAGGTACCATCCCAATCTGGAGGCAAACGTATGTATGCGGTATGACCACAAACAAAATAAGAGTGACTGATAGCTTTGAAGGACGATTTACCCTGATCACTGAATTCGACCACAGTAGTGCATTTACTATGACCTACATGTACTGAACCTTTCTTCCGGACACACAATTCACCTGTGACTGGTAATACTAACATATGGGGCAGAACTGGAGCGGCTTCGGATTCAACAGTAAGGATCATGAGACTAATTGTGTAGTTACCTAATCCATATACTTCATTTTCTAGATCAGTTCCTGTTCGAGTGGGGAGTCCCTCCTTGTCAGGGTAACAGACGTCGAGCAGGACTGAGTTCAAATTTCCCCAAACCCAGCCTCCATCGAAAACAGCAATATCAGGATCTAAGGAATTAATTATTTTAAACCATGCACCACAGGAGCCATTGTGAGTGAACGGGTACGGAAAGAGGGGCAGAGCTCCCTTGTAATTCTGGTAGGGAGGGAGTCGGCCACATATCCAGCAGTCTGTAGCATTATTTGTCTGATGGGAGTGATGTAACATACTAATGAATGTGTTATTGCGCAGCGCAAGTCTGTAAGAGAGTTCATGTGCAGGTAATTCGCTAAAAGTGTGTTCAGCAGAGACATTGTAAGCAGATTGTTCACGCCTGAAAATAGGCCAATAGATCGGTAGCAGGATGCTGGCAATAATAATTAGAACACTTAAAAAAAACATTATTAACAACGTCACTATACAGTGACTACGCAGTGATTTGCAGTATGTACGTTTCTTTGCTTCTCTCTCTCTCTCTCTATCTCGATCTAGGGGATACATGTCAGAAACTATTTAACCGATTCACCTAGGGGAGGACTTAAACAATTAAACTGTCTGACTTGCTAGATCTGAGTTTCATACGATATTGTTCTTGGGGAGTCTTTTCTCGTTCGGAAACGGTAAAGTCACTTGGTTTTGTACAGTCTTTGGTGGGGGTGGACGAGTCAGAGTCCTGTTTTAGTTCGTTTTTTAGTTCATTGCAAAGTTTGATGTGACTCGTGTGGACCCACCCCTTTCTCCCCTCTATCTTCACGGCGGTCCTCGTGGTGAGAAGAACGGTCTTCGGGGACTTCCAGCGGGGCTCCAGCGGACTTTTCCGGTCGAAATTCCGGACGAGTACCAGATCCCCAGGACGGACCTCGTGCGGCTTTACATCAGTGTTGTCAGGGAAAGCTGCGGCAACCTGTGAACGACATGATTGGAGTGCAGACATCAAAGAGGCAAGGTAATCTGTCAACATATTGCAATCAACATCAGTGATTTTCTTCGGAATGGGCGTCCCCCACATATTCGGTGGTCTGCCAAAAACCACTTCGTACGGGGATAGCCCTGATCTCGAGTGGGCGACCATTCTCATGTAGAATAGTGCCACCGGCAGGGCGACTATCCAGTCGACCCCTTTCTCCTGACAGATCTTTGCAAGACGTAATTTTAGTGTCTGATTATGCCTTTCTACAAGGCCTGCTGCTTCGGGATGTCGGACACAATGGAACTTCCACTGGTATCCTAGTAGTAAAGAGACTTCTTTCATTAATGCAGATGAGAATGGCTGACCGTTATCTGAGTACACGACACGAGGCAAGCCGTATCGTGGGAAGAATTCACGAACCAGCTGCTTGGCAGTGGTCGGAGCAGTGTAATCTGATACTGGGTATGCTTCGGTCCAGCGGGACAGAGCACAGACAACTACGAGAACATATTTAAAACCTCGACAGCGGTCCATCTGGATATAATCCATCTGGAGGACTTCAAAAGGGTGATCGGGAGGATGAAATCCACCTTGCTCTACAGGGACGCTTTTACCTGGATTGAACTGACAACAGATCATGCAGGTACGCACTTTCTGTTTTGCTGCTGCTCGTAAGTGTTTGTTATACCAGAGATTCTGTAGACTGTCTAACATTGCTTTCTCTCCTAGATGTGCCGGGCTATGTGCTGTATTTATCATAATTTGAACCATTGAGTCGGGGAGAAACCATATAGATTTTTCCTTTGTTATCCAACCTTGATCTGTCTGAATCCCTCCTAGTTCAGTCCATTTCTTTATTTCATCTGGAGTAGCATGTGTCTGGATATCAATTACGTCTAGGGCGGGATCTCTAACTGTCATACACTTTGTCGGTACTATTGTCTTTGTCACATCAGTAATCTGGGTGTGAGTCAGTGCTGTATGTTTTGCTGTCTGATCTGCCAGGTCGTTACCCTGGGAAACAGAATCTGTGACTTTAGTATGTGCTTTACACTTCATGACTGATATGCCCGAGGGCAAATGTATTGCTTCTAACAGTGTTTGAATGAGGGGACCATGTTGAATCTTGGCCCCATGAGAGGTCAGGAAACCTCGTTCTTGCCAGAGGACTCCGAAGTCGTGTACAACTCCGAATGCATAACGTGAATCTGTGTATATGTTAACATTTCTGTTTTTGGCTAGAATACAAGCTTGGGTCAGAGCGATGAGCTCTGCTGCTTGAGCAGACAGTGTGTCAATACGATGTGTTTCTTTAACTTCAGTTTCAGTGGTCACGGCATACGCGGCCACTAATTCTCCTGTACTTGTTCTCATGCATGAACCGTCCACATAAAGTGTCAGGTCTGGATTTGTCAATGGAACATCTGTTAAATCTCGTCTAGGCTTTGTTACTGCATTAATGATTTCTATACAATCATGTGGGGCTGGATCTGTCATAACTGTTGGTAACAGTGTTGCGGGGTTCAGGATGCTGCAGCGTCTGATTTCTATGTGTGGCTGGAATAGTGTTAGTTCGTAACCTGTCAGTCGTGCTATAGTCAAGTGTTGAGTCTGGGTTCTGTTTAACAAAACCTCTACAGAGTGTGGTACTTGAACTGTTAACTGATGACCTAAAACAATTGAATCACTCTGTCGGATTGCTAACGCTGTTGCTGCTACAGATTTTAAGCACGCAGGGAGTGCCTGGGCTACTGAATCCAATGTACTTGAAAAATAAGCGCAAGGCTTATGTGAACCTGCTTGATCTTGGGTGAGGACAGACAACGCTGTACCATCACGTTCTGTAACGAAAAGTGTAAACGGTTTGCTGTAACATGGTGTCGCTAAAACTGGTGCTTGACATAAGGCTTTCTTTAATTCTTCAAAAGCTTGTGTGTGTTCCTGAGTCCAAGGGAGGGCAGTCGAAGTTGCTGCCTCCTGTGTCGTTAACTGAATGAGTGGTTTAGCTAGAAATGCATACTGGGGAATCCATTGTCTGCAGTACGAGGTGAGGCCTATGAAGGCCCGCACTTCCTTTTGTGTCTGGGGTTGCGGCATATTTGCAATTACCTGAATGCGATCGGGAGTGAGCTGTCTCCCCACTTTGGACAGCAAGTGACCCAAGTACACAACTTGCTGAACACAGAATTGTAGCTTCGAAGGGGACACCTTGTGCCCCTTGTCGGCCAGGAAATGTAGAACTGTCAGTGATGCTTTTTCACATTCGGGCTCACTTCGTGCGGTGATCAACAGATCATCGACGTATTGCAGTAAAGCGGTGTTAACTGGCATTTGAATACCATCTAGTTGTTTTTTCAGTGCTTGACTATAGATGCTGGGGCTTTCTGTGAATCCTTGAGGTGCGCGCGAAAATTTGAAGCTGCGTCCATTTAAACTGAATCCGAAGAGATATTGGCTCTCTGGATCAATAGGCACGCTGAAGAAGGCGTTCTTGAGATCAATTACAGTAAAGAACGTTGCTTCTGAATCAATGGCAGTCAATAGAGATGAGATATCGGGGACCACAGGATACTGTGGAATGATGCATTTATTTAATTCTCGAAGATCAATCACCAGCCGATATACTGGCGGTGCATTGGGATCAGTACGTTTAAGAATCGGAATGATGGGTGAATTACAGATATTGGAGTCAGTCTCGACGACCACTCCTTGGGCAATGAGCTCGTCAATGATTTTCAGTAAAGCCACTACAGCATCGGGTGGTAACTTGTATTGTCTGATTCGGGGTAATACAACACCTGTTTTGAGTGTAACACGGTATGGTGTGATATGCATGCAACCTACATCAGTCGGGCCTTTTGCCCACAAGTAATCTGGTACATTTTTCAATCTGACATCGAATTCTCGCAAAACATAATGACCCTTGAAATCCCGCAGAAAGAGTCTAACCCCCTCCGGGGAACAGCATATTATAGCTCCTAGAGCCTTCAATGTTTTAATTCCTAACAGATTTTCTGGACATGATTTCGTGAGTAACAGGTCTGTAACACGTGATAATGGACCCACAGCCAGGGGAACTGGTTCTGATACCTCATTTACAATAGGCTGTCCTGAAAAACCCAGGGAAACATTCTGTGAGCCTGAGAGGGGTGCCCCTGGAACTTCATCGTGACTGATTGTAGTGCGACTTGCCCCTGTGTCAATTAAAAACTTTCTGTCTTTTCCCAATACTTGACTGTGTACATAAGGACCTTCTTGATCTACAGGAATCTCAATAAGAGGCAAGCCACCTTCCCTCTCTAGGCTGTTTCATGTATATCGTGAATATTCGGGGTAAGCGGACTGGGCATACTGGTACATCTGCTGTGAAACTTGCTGAGTTGCAGCAATGGGCTGTGGCTGTGGTACTGCTACGGTCTGTGCTGGAGTCGAGGAAGCATGCATAGGCTGTGTACTCTGTGTATTCTGTGAAGACTGATGCTGGTTATGGTCTTGTCTAGGCGGATGCGGTCTTTCTTTAGTTTTACCTGTCGCTATGTTATGTTTCAGGACTGGGCATTCGTGTACGTAGTGACCTGGCTGCTTGCAATAATTGCATGTCCCTTTAACAGGAGCTGCAGTGTGACTGGTCTGGGTCGTACCCTTTCTGTGACCGTCGGATGGGACCGTCTGAGCTACTAACATTTTCATCTTTGTGTCTTTCATGCGTTTTTGTTCCTGATCTTGCTCTTCTCTAATTCTGTTCTGATGATATTGTAACATTTGTAACATCTGTGATGGCGTATTTGCTTGCCATGTACTCTCAACCTTGTATACACGGTTTTTAACTAATGGTAGGGAATTCTCTACTAACTTTGATACAAAAAGATGCGGGTACGACTCGCTACTTGGCTGGAGGCCACTATTAATAATAAAACATTTCTCGAATCTTGAATAGAAGTCACTAGTATCTTCATCATGTTTCTGTTTACAGGACGAGATGGCGTCCCAATCTTCCTTTCTAGTTGTCAATAATCTGGGCAGGACCTGTACTATCAAACCTGGTAGTGCTTTAGTTTTGTCCCCAAGGCCTAACCCTGGGACCCGTTTCTTTTCTTCGTCCTCTATTTCTGCCCAGGCAATCTTTGTATCTCCCACTTCCCATTCCTTTTCTTTCAATTTCTCGAATATACCTGTAGGCAATAATACCTTCAACATTTTCATGATATCATCATACGTGTAATCCCCCATTAGTAACATGTCTTTAAGCTCTCTATGAAAACCTGCAGGGTCTTTATCATGGCATGGTACTAGTTTCTTCATTTCTAACAGTTCTAATTTAGTCAGAGGCGTGTGTACATACACACGTTTCAAGGTTTTATCCTCACCCATAACAGGGTGCACTTCTCGTAAGGGGTTCTGACTTTCAATACTACCCCCGCATTGCATGTGGTACATTTTCCTTTCTGGAGGTGGGGCGGGAACATATTCAGAGCTTACAAAGGTATCATATCTATGTCGCTGTTCTAGAATTATTTGAATTAATTTGGTACTTAAGCCTCTCCATCTATCCATCAGTAGTGCTTCTAGTGTCTCATGTAAGGGACCGGGATCAGAATAATGTTTTCTGTATTTGATAAGAAGGTGCTGAATCATGTATACACCTGCTAATCTCTGTTCGTCGGGGGAGAGGTTCAGAAATGTCTGTGCCACTGTGTCATCATTATATATATCTGCGTTTTCGGCCCATGATACAGCTGATCGGGCTAGTTCTTGTTCATCCATAGAATTGAGTACATGGTACCCAACTCGATCTCGAAGCCGTTTATCAGTTTCCTGGAACTGATGCTCAGCAGAATTCGGATTGGTCAAGGCGGAGAAGAAAACTCTCTTGCTCTCTGGACGGATACCCTTCCTAAGGTAAGTTCCCTTACCTACATATGCTATGGTGCCTACATTTCTTTCGGATTCTTCCTGTTCTTCTTCCTCCTCGGAGGAAGCCTTTTCTTTCTCTTTCTGGTGTGCTGCTATCACTGTTTTCCTAATCTTCTTGTACATAGAGGCTATGCAATTCTGTCTGTCATGTTTTCCTTCAGCTATATTTTGACCCCACTTGTTCAATGCATCTAATTCACTCTGATCTGTTCCAGGCCTGTCTCGTTCTCTTATTAGACAATTTATGAAAAATCGTAGTATCAGTGCTTGCATGTCAACTTTCTGTTTCTCCATGGCATCCTTAATACTGTCAGGGTCCTTTCCTGTCTGAACAAACTCATATATTCTATCAAGACGCTCCTTCATTCCTACATAGCATAGCAAGTTATCAGTAGCAGATCTTAACCGTAATGATGCCAATATCATTAAATCGTCTTTTCCGGGTACTGGATCATATCTGCAAACTGACATGTTTTCTTTTAATGCGTCAAGGCGGGATGAATTAGAGGAGTGGGGAGACCTGTATGTTAGAGGACTCTGCATACCTCTGAGATTGAATCTGTGAGTTGGTGGCGGGGTCTGAGGACCCGCGGTCGCACCTCCTGAAGCGGAAGCTTGTGCATTACCTCCCTGTGGAGTCTGTATCTGAACTTGAATTTGTCGTTTAGGTGGATCAGGCAAACGTGGTTTCGGTAGGTCAGTTTTGAGTACGGGAAGCGGCGGGGCTGGCGGGACAGGAGAAGTCTGTTGTGGTACTGGCGAGGCATGATCTGGGGGCGGGGTGCCACCCCCGTCCCTGTCAGTAGGCAGGGCACGAACAGGCAGATTGGTGTAAGCTGGAGCTACATCTTCTAGGTAGGAATTTAGGAATATGTCTTTAGTAGTCTTATGCATTACTTTAGTTGGAACTAATGGCGACGGCAAATTTTTTGGTATTTCTGAAATGGCGTCAGGTGTACCCTCGGCCAAAAGATACATGCTGTTTACTTGGCTATTTCGGATGCGATCTATTTGTTCTGATTTTACTCGAATTCCTTCAATAACTAGTTCGTTTTCTCGGGCTTTTTCTGATTCTTTAAGTCTGTCTTCTCTACGAAGTGCTCTTTCAGCACGTTTATGTGATTCCTTACGCCAAAATTCTATGGCATCTTTCTGAGACTGTCTGGCTTTCTTTTTCCGTAATGCCTCTTCTACCTTTATGATGCACTCGGCATCCCATGTTCCATTTACTGGCCATCGGTATCTTTCCTCTAGGTGCTTTGTATAATCGGTCCATAATTCTAGATACAATATGGCGTCTATGCCATGCTTATTATACATAAAATTGCCTGGAGTGTCCCTAGGAGGGATAGGAATTTCTTCCTCTAGCATCCCTTTCCTAGTTCCTATCTGCTTTAACTTGTTGAAAAACGGCATTCTGCTTACTTGATACTGAAATGCGCAATCCTTGATACTTAATTCTGAATGTAACTAGTTATACAAGAAAACACAATAATGCACAAGAAAAACAGTCACATTCATACCACGACATTAATCACAAAAAAAACATTTAAAACATAGATGACTACCCCACTATATTGGATGTACTGCTCAACAGTACAGATACACTGGTGTAACAGTGCAAAAATTCAGAAATTCGGAATACTAGATATACTGCTAAACAGTACAGATACACTGCCTAAAAACAGCGCAGACCGGACTTGTGTACCCAAACCCGTCTAGATACGACCCAGCAATGGTACTCACCGGGAAGCACGGAAACAGAAGGCCTCGGAAAACTCGACTGGACTCGACTCGATACTTCGGAAAACTTCGGAAAACTTCAGAAAACTTCGGAAAACTGGTGGGCCTCTTGACACCTCGGACCTTGCTTCTTTCGGCTAGGCTCTGGTCGGGATCCTCCGCACTCCTCACCGCCTCGTCTGGGTACTGATCGCAGTCCTCGTCACCTCCGTGGGTCAGAGGGAGATGCAGGAAATCCTGCCGGTACGCGTATGTTCCGGCTAACTGACGGCAGGGGACACAGGTTGCAACGCACCAACCGGCGCGTGAGGTGGGGGAGGGGTCCCTATTCGGGCGCCAAAATGATGTAAATAAATAATTTACTCTTAATTTCTATGCAGGTAAGTACTTAATCAATAATAACTCAATCGGAAATGAAAGAAAACAGAGTCCGTGGTGTTAGAGTTCTTAGGGGTTTTATTCCTTAAAAAGGAATGGTCGGCCAAGTTATCATGTTCTGAACACCACACAGGGTGTCAGAAGGGATAGAGCGCGCTACATTTTATTAACAGTACATAGCTTATATACTTATTTTACACCATTGGAAACAGTATAGAAGGCGTAACAGCTGAGAGAAGACAAGATAACAGTATACACGTGGTACATGTGCGTAATCAAGAGGCGTGAACTAGAGGTGTGTTCTAGAAACGTCACAGGTAGGTGTCACCAAGGGGTGGCACTAACAAAAAAATGTTGCAATGTCAGCAGAAATCGGAAGCTTGGATGCGCGCGCAGCTGCATGACGTGTGCATGACATGGAATCGGAGGGTGCTGGGGACTTGACATTTGCACTGACGGAAAGAGACAGAAGTCTGGCATGTCAGATCAACTTGTGCTTCTATCATATCTGATATCTGATGTTTAGGAACTAAGCTATCTGGGCGGAAAGGTCTCTGGGGCAGAAGCTATTCTATACTGACTGTGAGTGCGTGTATAAGCGCCTGAGTGTCTGCATGGGAAGCGTGGGGCACGGGGCCTTCCAGGGAAGCATGGCAACAGAAGCTATGAATTACTTGAATTAGTTGCATAGAGACAGGTCGGCCCTTTGGCCCTACAGCTGAGGAAGGATGTTTACTGGAGCTAGCAGGCAGGAATGTATTTTCAGGGAAGGGAAACAGATAACTCGAAGGTTATAGTCAATCTTGGCAGGCAGCAGGCTGAGCCGAGCGCGAGGGGCCGCGCTGAAAGTAAGTCAGAGTTCACGAGTACAGGGGCTGCCTGGGCAGAGATTCTCGGAGTCAGAAGCCAGAAAAGAGGTTCGGTGGCAGAGATTCAGGGCCTACTTCAGCCAGAGCTGAAAAACGTAGGAGTACACTGCAAAAAGACGTTGATATAGCATACTTAGGAACGGACCACTCAACCCATTCATGGTGGGTCTGAAAGAGGACATGTTAACGTTGGACGCAAATGTATTTGCGTCTTCATAGCTGACACAGGAGGGAAGTTACATGCACTTTAACTCGTACATGGAGACGGTGGGGTACTTGCTAGGGAACACAACTTGACCATAAAATTTATATTTCCTCAGATCCAATGGACGGGGAGCAGTGTTGTGTTAATACAGATATGTTTATTTGTACTTCATAAGTGAGAGAAATAAATACATAGGGGCCGATTCACAAAGGTAATCTGAGACCAAAGTCTAACTTTATGTCTTTTGGTATTCACACAGATCATTTACGAGTCGTATCTTCTGTACGCAGTCGGGCCGGAATCTCCGCACCTGGGCTGTACTCTCTGGCTCGGGCCATACTCTCCGGCTCTGGCTGGATGAAAAGGGGAGTGCCCTTAGTGTTGACTGTAGTGCTGACACTACAGTCAACACTGAGGGGAGCGCAAATTGTACCATGATGCAAAGGAGCAAACCTTTCTGTGATATGATGTAGTGTCTGGCCACACCCTTTTCCCTGCCCAAATTGTTTTTCATGACCTCCTCTACCATTTATTACACGTTCCTAATGTTCCCTGTTGTAAAAATTGCATTCTGACCCATTGATTACACTTCATCCGGCTCGATCCTGAGAGTACGGCCTGAGCCAAGGAGTATGGCATGGGTGTGGAGAGTACGGCCCAGGTGCGTAGATTCCAGTCCAACTGCAAACGTAAAGATACGACTCCTAAATGATCTCTGTGAATACCAAAAGTTGTAAAGTTAGACTTTTGTCCCAGATTACCTTTGTGAATAGTCCCCATATACATTACACCTTCAAAATAATGTGAGAATGGAAATATGATTAAATACAGGAAATGCACTAGGCAAGAGGGCATGTTCTGTTTGCTGTGTGCCTGTTGAACCTTTATGGCCAGTCATCGTCCTCTTTAGCTATATGAGAGCTCCACCGAGCAGCAGCCAAATCGCTAGGTCTCTGCAGTCTGGGGTAAGTTCTGCAGGTTCCAAGTCCTGATGTGTAGCCAGGTTAGGGGATAGGTTCAAGGTCTGGTCAATGTCCAATTGCTGTCCCAGGGAAGTAAAACAACGTGTAGGGTACCACTATTGAATCCATCTTGGGGTCAGGCAGGGGACTGTACTGTACACTGGTGGCCATCCTAAGGTTAGGCATCAGGCAGTTAAAGTCAATATCCAGGACAGCGTCTGCCAGAAAATAACAAATCCAGCGAGCACACACCACCAAACACACAGACATGCACAAGCACACACCAATGTGAGCACCCGCTCTCATATGCGCACTGACGCACACAGACAAGCACATAGACACAAACATGCAAAAACACAAGCACACATACAATCACATGCTCCAGAACAAAATACCCAGGGACGTACAGACAAATACATACACACACACACACCATCACACGCACAGACATGCACAAGCACACAACAAATGTGCGCACACACTCTCATATGCGAATAGAGGGCACACATGCAGAAACATCCACACTCACAAGCACACATACAACCCCATGCTCTAATACAAAAACACTCAAATACATGCACACACCATCACACGCACAGACATAAGCACACATACAGAAACATCTGCGCGCACAAACACAAGCACACATAGAATCACAAGCTCTAATACAAAAACACCCAAATACGTGTCCACACCATCACAAGCACAGACATGCACAAGCACACACAAATGTGAACATAGTGTTTCATACACGTACAGGCACACACACACACGTGCCTACGCACACACCCCCTCATACACGCACAGACTCACACACAAAAGCACTCCCATGACACATTTCTCCAGGCCTGCCGCAGCATTGATGGCACAAAAAGGCAGAGTCAGCAGTACCAATGTCCTGAGGGCGCCGCCATCTTAGGACCAAGCAGTCGGCCCACGTTTTAGCGCAGTCAGGTGTGTTCCTCATAAGAGAGCAATGGGTGCACACTGATGGTCGCGCTGTTGCTCCCGAGTCCGTCCAGATGCCACCAGGTCCCAGGAGCTCGCAGGGTGGTCAGCAGCGCCTATGTCTTAAGGGCGCCGCCATCCTAAGGTCAGGCATCGGTCCGCGTGGCGTCTCTGCCGTGTGTACCTCTCACAGTGGAGCAGGGAGCGCATCCTGGCGCTCGCGCTGGAGACCGGCTCTCCTTGGGCACGAGAGCTGGCGAGGGGAATCCCAGGTCTTGGGAACGTTGTCCTCCTCGGATCTGGTGTTCAGGTCAGATCGTCAGCCGCCATCTTAGCCCGCGGCCCGAGAGCCTCCCGTGGCCGGGCCAAGTGTGCTGAGGTGCGTTTGTTACTTTGAAGGGAGAACAACAGAATCTAACAGCGAGGGTAGAGGGGAAAATAGAATCTTTCCGGGCTGGAGGAAGAGGAGTTGAAGAAGAGGCACGGATCCAGAGAGGATGGTGAGTGGTGGCTACTGTGGGGTGCCCCTTCTGCGTGGGTGGTGTTGCATCGGTGCTGGCAGGCTTAGGGCATCTGGCCTGCTGGCCCATAGCGCCAATCGCATGTGTCAGTGGTGTCACAGGGGGTGCCTTAACCCCCAGATTAATTACATCGACCCACACCGGGCTGTAGGCAAGAGCAGGAGAAGGTCCCGGGCTGGAGAAGGTTAGGCGCTTGTTGTTACGGTGCGCGCCTCTCCCCCACAGGCCCCGTGGCTGCCATTGGGACACGCCGCTTCGCCGGTTCAGATTAATCTACCGGCGATACTGGAAAGGGGCTGCTGGCAGTCTTTGCTGCGGGGGGCTTGGCAGCACTCACCAGAGTCTGTTGCGGCCAGGGCCGCTCCGGTTACATGAGGCCTCCGGTATCGGGATAGAAGACGGGAGCCGATCCAATGGACGGGGAGCAGTGTCGTGTTAATACAGATATGTTCATTTGTACTTCATAAGTGAGAGTAATAAATACATAGGGGCCGATTCACAAAGGTAATCTGAGACCAAAGTCTAACTTTATGTCTTTTGGTATTCACACAGATCATTTACGAGTCGTATCTTCTGTACGCAGTCGGGCCAGAATCTCCGCACATGGGCTGTACTCTCTGGCTCGGGCCATACTCTCCGGCTCTGGCTGGATGAAAAGGGGAGCACCCTTAGTGTTGACTGTAGTGCTGACACTACAGTCAACACTGAGGGGAGCGCAAATTGTACCATGATGTAAAGGAGCAAACCTTTCTGGGATATGATGTAGTGTCTGGCCACACCCTTTTCCCTGCCCAAAGTGTTTTTCATGACCTCCTCTACCATTTATTACACGTTCCTAATGTTCCCTGTTGTAAAAATTGCATTCTGACCCATTGATTACACTTCATCCGGCCCGAGTCTGAGAGTACGGCCTGAGCCGAGGAGTATGGCATGGGTGTGGAGAGTACGGCCCAGGTGCGTAGATTCCAGTCCAACTGCAAACGTAAAGATACAACTCCTAAATGATCTCTGTGAATACCAAAAGTTGTAAAGTTAGACTTTTGTCCCAGATTACCTTTGTGAATAGTCCCCATTTACATTACACCTTCAAAATAATGTGAGAATGGAAATATGATTAAATACAGGAAATGCACTAGGCAAGAGGAAATGTTGCATTAATAAATATATTCTCTGATTTAAGTTTAGGACTGGCATTGATTTTACAGTTATTTCAAAATAAACGTTACACCTTGTCTATTGTAATTTCTACATTTTATTACATTTCACTTATCCCAATAATGTGTAATACATGTTTTTAAATTTTGCAGTTTTCGACTGGCCCTGCTTTTCAAGCCAAGCCAGAAGCTTACCAGTTTTATTCCCTACTTCAAACAGGTGCTGAGCCTTGACATAGTACATCACTCAGACAGCCTCAGTGGCCAGGTCATTTTACTCCTTTTGCATGAGCTCTAAAGCATATCTTGCTACCGATCCCGTCTCCATCATGAGGAGGCACTCCTGCTCAAGTATGCCCTCCTCAAGTCTGGCCCTCTGGTCCTTTTTGTATCCTGATATAAGGGAGAGTGCCTACTCACTGAACACAGCTTTTTATGCCTCAAATACAGTTTGCGGCGAGCCTAGAGAGGCTAGGTTGTCTTCAAAGAAGTGATCTGTTATGTTAAGGAGGCCCTCGTGTATCACGTACTTCTTTAAATATTATGGGTTTATCTGCTTTACCGCCCTACTAGTGCCGGGTTTCAAGTTGAACACCTCCCACACTGGGGAGTGATCTGAGATTTCTCTGGCCAAGTGTCGAACATTAGAGTATTGGTGGACCTGTCCTTAGACTATGCCTAAGATGGCCGTCATGCAGGAGCTCTGTGCTGGAGCTCCCGGGTTAGGGATTACCAACTGGTAAATATCCCTTGGTCTACTCGGCCATCCACCGCAAATTTGAACCAACAAAGAAACGAGGAACAACCCCTAAGGATAATGCGACAAACAAACAAGAAAGAAACATCACATCGTACCTCGAATCACCAGGACTGCTCTGGCAGGGAGTGGTTCCTCGAGGACGTCCAGCAATGACTGAGCACTCCTCCGTCTCCTTTGTCCCGACGGCCACCTCTGATGCTCCTAGCCAGGGAGTCGATCGGAAAACCAGCGACCTCATCCTCCAATGCACTGATACAGGATTTTATTACCATAGGACGCTTCTCATTCGAGAGCTTCCCTGGCTCGGGCTTGCCCCTACCATTCACTGTGCTGTGCTCTCAGTGTGTGCAACTGCATGAAAGAGCCCCCCACTGGCGTGGATCACCGTAAGACATGACTCGGTTAGTTCCCCTACTCTTCGCCCTATCCGGCCTCTGCCTCCACTACACACATGAAGGGGTCCACCATTGCAGACCCCCATCAGACCTCTGAGGCCCTGGCTTGAGAGCCGCCTCTTGTCGCCTTGCCTGCCCTGCCTCCGCTGGCGCAGGTCGCCGCTCCCCGCATGTTAGGGCACGCCGACGCGGACAGAAAATAGAGCCCGGTCTCGGGCCTTTTACTTGTGGCAGCCTTCTTATTTCTATGCCCGACCCGCATGTCTGAAGTTTGAGCACCCACCGCACGTCGGAAGCTGCCTGCACTGTCTTTCCCCTGAGCCTTGGGGTGGGATACGATCCTCCTAACAGCTCTGATCCCTGCTTCGAGACCCAGGCTCCAGGAAAAGCTCTGACACTTCCTCCCAGTTCTAGTAGCCAGGTTGCCTTCCGGCTGCTCCTAAAGCACAAGCTAATCCGTGCCAAGATCTCCCCCCAACTACCTAAACAGCCCCTGAAGGAGACGAGTCAGTGCCCCTCCCAAACCCAGCCCCCCTACACTTTCGACTCCTGTGGCTTGAGCAATTTAGGAGAGGACATTTGAATTTGTGAGACGGCTTTAGAGTGGGTATCCTAAGATACTTGCGCCCAAAAACATGATGGCAACACTCCGCCATCCCTCGCCCCGAAAATGGCCTACAAGAGGTTCACCCTCATGAGAACAGGGTGAGTGGTTCTTATCCTCACTCCCGCCTAAGCCTTACTCTCAAAGCAACTCTCTAAACAAGGAATACTAGCCTTCCCTATAGCCCTGATCTGGTCTTACTACCAACTTTTATACCCGGACTGTGACTTTCTCAAAGTTTGCTTTGCTGACATACTCCCAATACAATTTCTATAATTAGTGTTTATTATTTATATGGACATGCTTCTACCTTAATTATTGTTAATTACTGTTTCCTTTTGATTGTTATCACAATACTGTTTTTTTTTTAAATATGACCATTCTGGCGTGGTACCCCTATAATTATGCTATCCCTATAATTTTTGTTTCGCTTGTTTTGAACCTTCTTTTACTTCTTCAATGTTATAATGTGTGCTGATGTTCCATCACTATTAGCCTCGTTACTCTATCATTATTGTTTTCACTATACTGCTTTGTTCTAATATGACTACTTTGGCATGCTATCGCCATAATTATGCTACCACTATAATTATGCTATCTCTATAAGTATTGTTACTCTTTTTGTACCTTCTTTTCTACTTTTTGAATGTTATTTTGAGTGCTGATGTTCTATCACTACTAGCCTCTCGACTTTACCATTACTACTTTCATTATACCGCTATGCTCTTAATGTGACTACTTTGGTGTGCTTCCACTATAATTTATGCTATCTCTGAACTATTGCTCCTTTCGTTGAATTTCACTGGAAAACTGACGATCAATCATTATTATTATTGTTACTCTAGCATTACCATTAGCCTTTCCCTGTTGTGTTTCTCTTTCCCCCTCTTCTTAATCTGTGACTTCTGGCCTACCCTTTGGTTTCCCCCCCACACCTCCACTTCCTCCCCTCACCCCCTAGCATTTCTCCCCCCTGTCCTCCCATCTCAAACGCCTCCTACCTCTCACCTCTCACCTCTATATGTCCCACCCCCTCCCCTCTGTTCCTCTCAATTCCCCCTCATGACCTCCATTCTCAAAAGCTGCTACCTCCCACCTCTTTTGTCCCACCCTCCTCTCTTCTCTTTTTTCCTCCCTACCCCCCCTGATGGCCCATCATGCCCCCCATTTCCCGTCCCAACTCCCCCAGATCCCGCCCTCTCTAGACATGGTCCCAATTCCTGGAACATCATATAACCATCCAATCTATCCAAACATGCTGTTGTATAGCATTTTAGGACCCTAGTGTAATTTTCCCGATTCATGCCCATATATAGGTATAAATCACCGTGTCCTTATATAGGCATAGAAATCATAACCATATTTAGACTTGGCCCATGCAGTCCAAATACGGCATGGCTACTTCCACTAGTTCCGAAAATCCACAACGATTTCTTGGAAAAACTCGCCTTCAGCAGTCAGGGACTTCCCCTTGCTTGAATATTGATTTGTCCAAGAACTCATGGAGTTATCAAAGAACTGCTAGTCTTTGATGACATTATTATGTCCAACCTTACGTCAAACTCGGCACCTTCAAGGTATAAATATGCCCACACTTGCCATAGCAAACGCACGGTGGTTTGGAGCAGTTCGACTCTCTACTTGCCCGACGCAGCTCGCTACAGCAAGTGCCGAAGGAAGCCGACCCTCCAGCAGACACACTGAGAGAGACACTGTCTTTTCTCTTGCCGAGAAATCCAGCTCCAGTGTTTCCAAGCTCCCCTTGTGGGGTGTTGGGAAATCAAGTCCCAAGACAGAGAGATACCTGACCTCCTTCATTCTAAAACTAAGGTACGGAGCTGATTAGACCCTAGGAGAAATCTTGGATAGATTCTTGGCAAAGAATACTAAACCTATGCAAAACCTCACTTACTCCTTCCCTTGTACTAGACCTAGGTTAGGTACATCAGGGTAGTCGTATTTTAGAAACACCAGTTGAGTATTTTAGTAATTGTTATTTATGTATGTATTTTATGGCTTAGAAACTATACCATGCTTTTACAGTATTATTTTATAATACTCTTCCTGCTGTATGCATTTTACTTTACAGCCAGTATTATGATTGTAGCAGTTCATTTCTTCTGCATGAGAAAGAAGACTGTTCAATAAATACCTTTTATTGAAAACGCCAGTCTCTCTATTTCTCTGCACCTCTGGTGAAACGAAGCATGCACGATTGACTGAGTGAAATACTTATCTATTGTTTCCACGACTCTAGAGATATGTTTTATTCTTGGGAAACAAAGCTGTCATGTTTATGCAGTTGTCAGAAACGAATCCCTTCTTATTTATTCGAGAAAGTTTCTAGTGACCTCCGAGATAGCTGGCACTCACAATTAAGTCTAGTATATTCGATAGAGACCTAGTAGACCTCAGTCCTACGTCAATTCTATAGGATATATTATTCCAATGCACAGAGCCTATTGGGAATATTGGAACTACACTACAATGCCAAGACAAACTTTAAGCAGAAATTACTTACTCATTACCCCGAAACTCCCATAGTTAACTCCCACCATAGCCTCACCTCGCATATAAAAAGGAACCTTATTTTCGTCTCCAAACGCCCCTCCAAATGGAAAAGCATCCTCCTGAACTATCTCACAATCACCAAATCCGGCAATGTCCCATATGGTTTCAAACTATCTACCTCCCCATCCGCAGCTTTTAACAGAGAAATTTACATCTCCATTTATAAAACCAGCAACATTCTCATTCAAGCACCCGAACACCACCTCAACACCTTCGACTACCTCTACAGTTCCCTGACAGACCTTCTATCCAAACCTGCCCCTAAACCCTCTCCCTCCCAAACATCGGTCACCCACATTTCCCTCCTACCAGCCCTGAGCCCACACCTCCTAGACACCCTAATTGAGCATCCCACCACCCAAATCCCCTCCTTATCTAACGACCAACATCCCCAAACCCACCTCGCTACCGATGACCTCTCCACATCTCTTGAATCCCTCCCCCTGAACGTCCACCCTTCCCCCTCCCGACACCCACAACACCTACTACGAACTACACTCCCCCATGCACCTATAATATGTCCCTGCTCCTTCTCCCACTGCTTCACACCACTACCCCCACTACACCTATACCTCTACCACCGAATATCACTCCTCCCCCTCATCATGACCTCACCTCCCCTTCCTTCAAGAAGAGGTGTGGCGCAGCGGCCAGGGTGCCTGACTCCGGACCACGGGGTTCATGGTTTGATCCCCGGCACCGGCGGCAGGTTAGCCCAGCACCATGTGACCCTGTCAATAGCTCGCTTAATCTTCCTGACGGTCCCCAGGGCCGGGACACCTCTCCGGAGGTAGCTGTGTGCTTTACAAATGCTGGTATTTTATATTCCCTCCGACTTCACAACCTACCTGCATGAGTGACCCCTCTACCTCAATGTCCTACCTCACTGGCTCCCCTCTGACCCCGCCACACTGCATCGCCCCCTGCCAACCATCAGGCTCTTGTCTCCGGCCAACACCAAACCCCCATGCTCCACCGCCTCCTCGCCGCCCTAGCTAACACGCAACCTTATCGCCCTGACACTCTCTAACATCAAACTGAACCTCTCAACCATTCAGACGGAACTTATGAGACTCAAAGAAGACTTCAGCTTTCTAAACAACAAGGCCCTCCTCAATCAGAATTACCCCGCCCGTCCTTGCCTCACTCACCCCTCCCAACATAACCTCTGGAAAACTATTCCCCTCTACAACAGATCTTCTAGGCTGCAGCGAGCTAGGTACAGTCTCTCCCCCTCTGCCACTACGGACCTATGAAACTCTTACCTCCCCAAACCCCTGATCCCCGAACGCACCCCTCATTTCTCCAGCATCCCAGTGATCCTGGGAACAAGCAGAACCCCCTCCTCTCCCATCTTGCCCAGACCTCCTACCCAATTTACCACCACACACTCGTGCACTACCGCCAAAGCCAACCCTAAGACCCTATCCTGCATGTTGTTAACTGCTGCTCGGCTGTCCGACACGCAACTGTAATATCCAAAACCCTCCTAAGTGAATCCATCGACATCGCCTTCCTTACAAAAACTTGGCTTAATGACCACTCAACGGCCATCCTTGACCTACTCACCCCCCGGGCTACTCCATCATTAGGAAAGACAGAACAGACAGAATTGGTGGTGGCCTAGCTATTGTTTACAAAAATGAAGTGTAACTCTCCTGTGTTAAAAGCGCCGAACACTTAAACTTCGAATACCTTGGTGCCGAACTCATTATTCAGGGTTCGCCCCCAATTCGCCCACATAACATCTACCACCCTCCGGGTGACCCACTTACCTTCACTGTGGAACTATCCAACCTTCTTTCACAATCCTCTCTCTCCAACTCGAAAAACATCTTCCTTGGAGACTTTAACATACTCTGGAACAATACTGCTGACCCCACAGTCACCCATCTCTTCAATCTTCTAGAAATCAATTACCTTGTTCAAGTTTGTCACTTGCCCACCTACACCAAAGGTGCTACTCTCGATGCCATCATAATGACCTGGCTACCATCTGTTAACCTTCAGGCTTTTGTACCTTGTCCCTGCTTGATAGCAGCCAAAAACTACCATTCTCATAATGCACTGCAACGGCTACCAGATTGTATGCTTTCCCATGCTGCACTAGTCCAAGGTCAGGTGACATCTGCAGCATATAAGCTGCCAGCTCCCGGTCTCAGGTGCTTGGCTTTTTTGCTAGGATCACGCCCTTCCTGCCTGTGAGTTCCTGTTTGATAGTTTTCCATAAATTGTGCTGCAGTGCTTCTGGTGAATTTCCCCTGCCTAAAGCGTTTTTGTATGAGATCTTTGTCCCTGATCTACCCTTATTCAGCCTGGACGTGCTGAATACCTCTATCTTCCTTATTGCCGTGAGCGCGAGGACGCGCTGGAGCCTGCTTTCCATTTTGTTTGTTTTGTTCACGTCGGGACACGTTGCACTCTACAGTCTTGTGGACGTCCTTGAGCGCGAGGACGCCCTGGAGACTGTCTTCCCTTTTGTTTTACTTACGCGATATCGAGCGCTGTGCATTCTTTTGATTCCTATTTTTTAAATCTCGCTTTCTATCAGTCTGACAGACTGTTATGTCCCTTGCGAGTAGAGCGCGTGGAGGGCTATTACGCTAGTGACTTTTCCTTTTTATTTTGTTGTATTCTCGTGCACGTGAGCAACGGAAGTCGTTTGTTTTCTTTATAATACACGTGGGCAGAGTACAGCTGATACATTGTATCCCTCTGAACCCGTTCGCGTCTTTCAGCAAGATTGAATGCTACTTTCTGTAAAGCAGTCTAGTGGGATACACGGACTGCTGGAGGACTTCCAGTTTGTTTAATTGCTAACTTTGCTTGCCGTATTTTTCCCTCCTTTGATTCTGTGGACTGAGGCGAGGCGGGGATAAGCCTTGATCATAGAGAATTGCTTCCACTCACGAGTACGGGGAAGCATATCATTTGAGTACTTAACATGTGATGCTGTCCTATATTTATGACTGGTAAGCTGTCCTTAGTGTAACCATAGTGTCTACTGTTTTGTCTGTTTTATGCAGGAGTACCCGATCTACTGATTATCCCTCCTCCTTATTACAAGAAGTTCTGGTGGTCCTTCCGGGTCTCTTCACTCCCTGAGGGTATCAGTCTAGCATCGGTGTGCCTAATTGGCTAGAGGTGGCTATACCCTATGTGAGTGGAGAGGCGCAATCTTCGCTCCTGTGGATATTGGTTCTTCTGACCTGGGACAAGACCCCAACACCATCTCCAGCATCCTTCCCATTGACTGGTCTGACCATCACCTCATCCTGTTACCTTGGCTCAAACAAGGCTGTGACCCGCAGACTTTAGCTTGTCTAGAACTCTGCAGATAGACTCCTCTGCAGAATTCCCAAGGCTTCCCCTATTTCTGGACACTTACGTGACCTACACTGGCTCAGGGCTGAGAACCGTATCAAGTTCAAAGCCCTGAGCTATGTGTTCCAAATCAAGGCAGGTACTGCATCTCAGTACCTTTAATCTCTTGTCCGCCCCTGTGTACCCTCTGGTCACCTACGGTCTGAAACCATGGGCAATTTTGTTGTGCCCAGGGAGAGACTCTCCAGAATGGGGGGAAGATCTTTTTCCTACCTCGGTCCATCCCTCTGGAATACTCTGCCCCCTATCATCCGCAAAGAAACTGACTACACCCACTTTCGCAGAGCTCTTAAGACCTGGCTATTTGATTAATAATTCCATCCGTGTACCTTGCGATTTCTGCTCCCTGACCGTCATGGCGCCGGGAAACCCTTTTTGGGTAGCTGTAGTGCCTTACAAATCCAAAAAAAAAATAAATAAATAAACTCAGTGAAATCTAACCCTCAACGACCACATAAAAAACTCTGCTAAAGGAGCTCTCCTCACTCTCCGTCACCTGAAGAAAATCACACCCTTCTTCCCTCTGGAAGACTTCAAATGGGTTGTCCAATCTCTGGTACCCTCACAAATCAACTATGGGAACGCTAGCCTCACAGGATCCCCCAAAGTACACCTAGTCCCACTCAGATCTGTGCTTCACCTAGCTGCCAGGCTCATCACTGGCTACAAACATTTTGATCACATCTCTCCTGCCCTGAAGGCTCTCAACTGGCTGCACGTTGATGGTAGATCCTCCTACAAGACAGCATGCATCACACATAAAGCCCTACACCAGAATGCCCCACTGTACTTCTACATCTGCGTGCTTTTCTGTGGTACCTGCACACATTTTATTCCCAAAAGAATCAGGGCCTGATTTAGATCTTGACAGACGGGTTACTCCATCACAACGGTGACGGATATCCTTTATGTCGAAGTATAAATCCCGGCAGATGCGCTATCTGTCAACGTTGTGATGGACTAATCCATCTGCCAAGATCTAAATCAGGCCCTTATTCATTGGACCACTTCCTTCAGATCAAACAGTGGTGGTTAAATACTCACAATCTTTCCAAGGTCCTGCGGTTGCATTCACAACAACCCCTGATAATAACTACAGATGCCAGCTAGATCGGTTGGGGAGCCAACTGTCTCAGTCAGTTATGTCAACAGGGGTGGTCATTGTTGGAGCAGAAGAATTAGTTGAACTCTTGGCGATCTACAGAGCTCTCTTATACTTTAAGGATCTCATCAGGCAGAAGGATGTCTTGGTAAAAACGGACAATACTGGGTCTATTGCCTACAGAAACCATCAAGGGAGCACTTGATTCAGGACTTTTAATCAAGTGGCGACATCGATTGACCTATGGACAGAAACCAATCGTCTGAGTTTACCAAAATCCCACAGCAAAGAAATGAACAACACTTGGGTAGATCACCTGAGCAGATTGCTTCCTTTGTCAACAAATCTGTTGCTGTCTTCCAGAATCTTCAGTCTAATCTGCATGAGATTCTGACAACCATTTCTGCACCTGTTCTCTTCTAGAAACAATTCAAAGGTTCAGAGATTCTGCTTGAGGTTTCAGGAAAGGGGAGCATGGGGAACAGATGCTGTGCTGGTGGAATGGGACCAGAAACTGCTCTATGCTTTCCCTCCTTTTCCATGAATCACCAGAGATTCAGCAGCAGAATGCAGAAGTGATATTGATAGTTCTTTATTGATCAAGATGATCTTGGTTCCTACTTCTAAAGAGACTGGTAACCTGTCCTCCTTGGATCCACTCACCATTTTCTCCATCTCCATTCAAGACTACGTGCCCTCCACTTCCACATCCATGACTCATTCTGTCAGCTTGGAGACTGAGAGGGTGAACCTTTTAAGTAATTTTGGTCAAAACCATTCAGAATCCATGAAGGCCTTCAAATCTCAAAACTTGCTTTAGACATTGGGATACTTCTCACAAATTAAGTTCCCAGCATGATCTCTTGGCATCCTTCTGTCCATTTTCCACAGTCTTGCAATTCTCGCTGGCAGGCTAGCAGCTTAATCTTTCTCTATCCACTTTTAAAAGTCACTGGTTCTATATTATAGCTTTTGAAGGGTTCTCTGAACCTGAAATTCATTCTTTAACAGAGTCATTTAGAATTTTTCTCTTTCAAGACCTATGGTGAAGTCCTCTCAATCTTGGGATTTGCCCACAGTCCTCAAGCTTTCACAAGGCCCTCCTTTTGAAACTTTAGTGGAAGTTGCCTTGAAATGTATTTGATATAATGATGTTTTTCTGGTGGCTATCCCTTCTGCAATGAGGATTGGTGAACTTTCAGCTTTACTGTGTCAAACTCCTTTTCTCAGGGTTTTTAAAGGCAGGGTCATTCTCCGTTCAGACCCTTCTTTTCTTACACCCGTCAGTTCTTCTTTACACCACTCCAAAGAGGTGACCCTCCCTTTTTTCTTCCACTCTCCTTCCGTGGAGGAGGAAACGTCCCTTCACTCTTTCGATGTTAACCCCTTCCATGCTCATGACGAGCTCAGCTCGTCATGAGGCACAGTTGAGCTGTGCTGATGACGAGCTGAGCTCGTCATGAATGCAGCAGAATAGCAATTTCCAGCACAGGGGAAAAATAACCACAGCAGCGATGTGGTTAAACAAGCTCTTTCCATTAACTTGACATATCTCAAGCATTCAGCAAGACACATTGAATTTTTGTGACTTTTGGTAAGCAGGTCAAGGCAGGAAAGAAACTCGAACTACATTTATTAAGTGGTTGAAGGCAAGCTACTTTTAGTCAGGCCCAGCAGGGCTATTCTTGAGGTGATTTGGTTCAGGAAAGATCTACTAAAGGTGTAGCTACCTGTCGCGACCTGGATAGCAGGCGCTAAGACCCTGCAGCACGAGTGTGCGAGGGGCCAGCACCGGACACCAGTTCCGGTCAAGGGGAGGAAGCTATGGGGCAGAGTAAGGGGACCAGGGCAGGAGGCAAGGGGTGATAGCATGCTGCTGTGAATAGCGAATAAAGGTATCTCACATCATTCGGTGTCTCCTGTCGTGATTGGGCGTGGGAAGAGGACACGACAACTGGCGACGAAAGAGTGGACAGAGCACACGTGTGTCTGGAGCATGACGGAGACGGGAAACGAGACCAGGAGCCCACCCTGGTTCACATGGGGAAGTGAAGACACGGCGTGAGAGCCCACCTCGGCCGTGACAGCAGCGGTGGAAACATTGGACCTCGCACGGCAGCAGCGCCGGTAAGAAACGGTCTGATCGCACCAAGTGTGTGCAAGAAACTGCAAGAGCGCGCGAACTCTCGCGTGAATGGGAGCGGCCATTGCAAAGTCAGGCAGATTGGCCAATCAGTGCTGAGAAAAATCGGGTGGCCATTTTGAGGTCAGGCAACGACCAGATTGGCCCCGAAATCGTGCGAGATTTTCGGCGGCCATCTTAAAATCAGGCAATATGAACCAATAAGGGGAGCTGAAGAGATTGGCAGCCATTTTGAGAGCAGGCAAAAAACGAAAAACAAAGAAAAAGTTAAGAAAGTGTAGAGAAGAGCACAAGAGGAAGAAACACAAGCACAGGAGACTGCAAATGAAGGCAGGGAGTAAAAAATTGCAGAGGAAATAAGAGGAAATAAGAAAATAAATAGCAGAAAAGAAGCAGAAAAGCACAAGTGCCAACAGGAGCACAGGAAAAAAAAGAAACAAGCCCAAGCAAGTGCAAACAAAAGCAGAAGGAGGCAAAAGAGCCAATTAAATATAAAAGAAAGCAAACAATAAAGAGTAGAAGGGCAACAATCAAGAAATACCTGAATAACGTCGAAGAAAGCTACTAGGAAAGATGACTGAACAAAGGAGCGAAAAGCAGAGCGCCCAATACCGCAGACCTCTCCCATTCAATCTATCAGAACCGCAAGTAGGGATCAGATGGGAGAAATGGATTAGGAAGTTCGAGCGGTACATGCGGGCCTCGGATGTAAACAAATGGATCTGTTTCTAAATCTGGTTGGGGACGAAGTAGACAAACTACTAGTAACACTACCAGCAGAAGAGACGTCGACATAAAAAGGAATTCCCACACAATGGGCCAGACCTGCAGGAAGTGTAACAGGAGCAACCACTTTGCCAGCGCATGCCTGGGACTGCAGTTCAAAAGTGAAAGAGGAAGACTGGGAAGACCAAGGATGACGACGAGCAGGCATGTCAGACATGTGGAAACAGCAAACAGAAGCTCATCGGCCGAGTCAGGAGAAGATGAGGAAGAAGAAAAGGTAGAACACCTGTACCTCATGTCTGACACTGTTGCAATGACAATCGAAGAAGACAAGAGTTGAGAAAGCATTCACCTGGTGAACAAAAATGAAGTAAAGAAAACAGAGAGTGTGACCATAGACGTAGGACCTCACAAAGCAAAGTTCGTGCTGGACAGCGGAGCCACCTGTAACATCATGTGTGTGTCGGAATATGAGCGGATGGAAGTAAAACCAGTATTGATGCCACCAAACGTTGACGTATTCATTTGGGGATCAAGAAAACCAGTGCTGAACATGGGAAAATTCACAGAGAACTTGACGTACAAAGGACAAACAACAAAAGAAGAGTTACATGGACTGAAAGGTGACATTCTGGCACCATGCTTATTGAGCAACAACACAGCGCAGGTGATGGGCTTCCTCGAAATGGCATACAATATGTCAGAGAAGGCAAGCATCCTGCAAGAATATCCGAAACTCCTCCAAGGACTAGGGAAGCTGAAAGACGACAAATAACACTGCACATCAATGAAGCAGTCAAACCAACGAGGACCCATACACCTACAACCACAAGTAGAGGAAGAAATTGAAGCGCTGCTAAGTCAGGACATCATAGAGCCAGCCGAGGGACCGCTGCCATGGGTGTCGTCGATCGTGGCAGTGCCCAAGAAAAATACGTCCAAAATTCGCATCTGCGTTAACATGAGAATACCAAACACAGCCATTGAACGCGAAAGACACCCTGGACCTCATCTTGATGACATGATTACCTGCCTGACAGGCACCGACGTTTCTCCAAACTAGACTTGTCCAAAGGATATCATCAGTTAGAACTTGACCCTCAGTCCAGATATATCACAACATTTTCCACACACCTGGGTCTTTTCCGATACAAGTGTTTGAGTTTTGGAATATCGTCGGCTGCTGAAATATTCCAGGAGACAATACGGCAAATAATAAGGCCGGTAAAAAAAGCCTGAATTACAGTGACGACATTCTGGTGTTCGGCAAGTCAGAGGATGAACATGACAAAGCACTGCGGGACGTATGCTCTCAGCTAGAACAAGCTGGGCTGACGCTAAACGAGGACAAGTGCGAACTGGGGCGAGATGAATTGGTGTTCTATGGACACATCTTCTCTAAAGAAGGGATGCAACCAGATTTCAGCAAAGTGGACACGCTAGAGAAAGCAAAACACCCAAAGGATGTTGCAGAGGTAAGGTCATTCCTCCGCCTTGCCAGCTACTGCTCAAGATACATAAAAGACTTTGCCACAGTGAGCACGCCACTGAGGGAGCTAACGAAACAAGGCCAGACCTTCATGTGGACAGATGAATGCAGCCAAGCGTTTGAAGTGATCAGACAAGCAGTGACAGCTGTGGACCACCTCCCATATTTTGATCCGCTGCTTGCACAGAATTGACGGTGGATGCCAGCCCAGTGGGGTTGGGAGCAATACTAGCACAACACAGAGCAGGCAAAGAGTCAGTGCGTAGTAGCATATGGAAGCAATAGTCTGTCCGACATCGAGAGAGCATACTCTCACCGGAGAAAGAGAGTCTAGCAGTAGTAGGGCATGTGAGCCCATACTACTCATATATGGTAAACCATTCACAATAACAACAGACAGGCACTGGTAACGATCTATGGAAACCCAATGCCAAAATACCACCCAGAATAGAGAGTTGGGGAATAAGACTTATGGACTACAACTTCAAGATCATACACAAACTAGGAAAAGAACACAACCCGGCGGACTACATGTCAAGGCACCCTCTACCACAAGCACGTGAGGCAACATCAATGGCGGAAGAATACCTGAACTTTATACTAAAACACAACACTCCGGCATCAATAAAGATGGAAGAATTGGAACAAGAAACGAAACGGGATCCAACAATGCAAGCGATCAAGACGGTGACAAGACAACAGAGATGGAGGCATGTCAACAACAACAGCATCATGGAAAAAGGAGTGATGAAAGAAGAATGCTAGCATTCAAAAAGATCCATAAAGAGCTCTCAGAGACAAAAAATTGAATAATGATGAGAGGAACAAGAATAGTAATGCCCAGAGCACCGAGGAGACAGACGGCACATGAATCACACAGAGGCATGGTAGCAACGAAGAAGATGCTTCGGGAAAAGGTGTGGTTCCCGGTATTAGATAACATGGTTGAGGCTGCCGTTACACACTGCCATGTCTGCCAAGTGACAGGTCAGCCGACCAAGCCAAAACCACTACAGATGTCAGAACTACCAAAGGCAGTGTGGACCGAGCTGGCAGCTGATTTTGATGGGCCCTTGGAGACAGGAAACTACCTGCTAGTAATAATAGACACATTTTCCAGATATCCCATCGTACGGCAAGTGGCGTCAACGTCAGCAAACGCGACGCTGCCAGTCATGGATGATGCCTTCGCAGCATGGGGCTCCCCACAAACTCTAAAGACGGACAATGGTCCGCCCTTCTCAGGAGAGGAGTTCAGAAAATTCATGGACTACCTAGGGATCCGCCACCGGAAAATAACACCGCTGTGGCCACAGGCGCATGGCATGGCCGAAAGGTTCATGGGAACGATAAAGAAGGCGGTACAACGGGCAAAGCTAACACAGATATCGATAGGGCAAGCCCTGTTCCAGGTACTAAGAGACTACAGAAACACTCCTCACAGCTCCACAGGGCGGTGCCCCGCCGAGCTAGTGCTAGGCCGCTTAAGCATGACGAGGATACCACAGATGGAAGAGTGTTAGACCTAGGGTATCCTAGACTACATAGGGTAGCCTGGCACAGTAGTGGACACAGCTAAACTCTCAGGCGTTGGTTAAGTATTTACAGAACCCACTCACAGTAACTCAATGATTGACCACTAAAATAAAAGACACAACACCAATTTAGAAAAATACCAGTACCTTTTATAAAAATAATGATTGTTCTATTTCTTATGCAAAATCTGTTTCCATTTAGCTCAGCATAAATTCACATATGTTACACAGTTTTTAGTACATTTCACACTCTAGCAATGCTAAATCATAGGTACATTTCACTTATAATAAGCTACTGTCAATTCCCCGAAATTACTTCTTCCATCAAATGTCACAGAAAGACATATTCACTATACAGGTTACAACAGCTACATTACAGACCTGGCATGTACATTTCATTACCCTTCTGTTCTCAGAGACCCGGTCAAGCTCGTCAGACTCCTACCCCCAGCAGCGCTGTTCTCAGAGCCCACAGCCAACTAAAAAGCTAAACAGGAGACAAGATGAGTTAATAAGGCTTCCCCTTTGTTTACTTAATGGCTACACCGCTCTGGTAGTGAATCTATCTCCAGGTGATTAATTGCCTGTAGAGATCCTGACAGGGAGCTCTAAACCTTACTGAATTTCTATGGCCTAGCTTCTCAAACACTGGCACAAGTACTTGAACCTAGCGGTTCGTGTCTGTAATCAGAGGGCAGGAGTCAAATTCCCTCAGGGTCTATTTGGGAGGCCACAGCACTTCGTAGCCGCGTTCGTTATCCCCAGTCACAGAAGTCACCGGATGCCGGCACAGCCGCCTCCCGCTCCCCCACTTCCCGGCTTACTTTTGTTTGAAGGCGAGCTAGCTGGCGTTGCCTTCTTCACGTGTTGGCGATGGTGCCTTTCAGAAGTCGGTGTCGGCGTGAGGAGACAGGGAAGCCTACCCCAGTCCGGGGCGCTCCACCGATGCGTCCGTTGCGGCGCTTCTGCCTCCTTCGATGTTCCTTCCGACTGGGGCTCCGCCGCGGGTGCACCTCCGGTGACGCGGCCGGGCCCTTCCTGCCGCCTGACTCCGCCTTGCGCACGCCTCCTCAGACGCGCTGGGCCCTTCCTCCTGGTTCCGGCTCGGCGCACCTCCTCTGACGCGACGGCGTCCTTCTCCACTTCGCCGGCAGATCAGCTGGGCTCTCCGCACACGCCTCACCGGCGGATCAGCTGGGCTCTCCGCACACGCCTCACCGGCGGATCAGCTGGGCTCTCCGCACACGCCTCACAGGCGATCAGCTGGGCTCTCCGCACACGCCTCACAGGCGATCAGCTGGTCACTCCGCTCGCGTGCTGTCGGCGCTCCCCACAGGTAGGAGACTCCGCCGGCGTCACTGCCTTACTTCACGAAAGGAGGGTCAGTCACGAGGGTAATGGAATGTGTGTGACGTTCCCCAGCGGGGTGGCACAGTTCTATTTTTAATGTTCAACTGATATGCCCACAGCCTTCAGGGTAGGGACGCAGGTCGCTCTCACAGGTCGATTTGGGTTGTAGATTATGGAGGTCTTCTTACAACACGACCCGGGCTCTTCAAACTAGTCACAAAGTCTCTGGTCACACTTTATGGCTGGTGTGACAGTGGGGTTTGGTCAGCCTGAAAGGGGGCACTTCCCAACACGCGACAGCCGGCCCACAGGTCGATCTGGTCACCTCTGGTGCGCAATCCTCCTCCACAAGTCGCCTCTCTCCTCACTGGTCACTCCTGAGACTACTACAAAATGGCTGCTGGTCACTGGCCTTTTATAGGGTTGCCTGAGACCTGCAGAAGTCACTGGATGCTTCTGGAAAGTTCCTCATGTTAGCCTATGGGCCTGTTCCCCTGGAATGTCCGTTATGGCAGTTGGTGGACACCATTTTAGATTCCTGAGTGTCCCTAGATTTTCAAGGGGCATAACTAGGCCTCACAGATTATGAGGGGAAAATGGCGTCATAATCAAGGAACACCTAGCCCCCTGACAGCACTGAAAAATCCTGGTGGACATATAAAAAAATAAAAATAGAAACTCTGGGAGGCTAAGGGGGACAAAAATAAATAATGTTGGTTAGAGTATCCCCAGATGCAGACAGGTCTAACACGCGTCCCCCCCAGCTGAAAGTGGGGAGAGCTACCCAATCCCTTGGGAGTTCTCATCACTAAGGCGGAAATACCTGGATAGACCGTCTGCATTGGCATGGTCCGTCCCAGGTCGGTGTTCCACCCTAAAGTCCATTCCCTGTAGGGAGATGGACCACCTTAACAACTTGGGATTCTCCCCCCTCATTTGCATTAGCCAACGAAGGGGGCAGTGGTCAGTCTGAACTAGGAAGTGCGAGCCAAACAAGTATGGCCGCAGCTTCTTCAGAGCCCAAACCACCGCAAAGGCTTCTCGCTCAAT
Organism: Lissotriton vulgaris; assembly: GCF_964263255.1. NCBI lineage: Eukaryota > Metazoa > Chordata > Amphibia > Caudata > Salamandridae > Lissotriton > Lissotriton vulgaris. Next base: position 235,145,436 of record NC_141689.1, read on the forward strand.
TGTACTCCACCTCCGTTCCCTGGGGAGTAGTCTCCTAGACAGGAAGACCACGGGTTGATCCAAGCCCTCATCATTTAGCTGCGATAACACTGCCCCAATGCCATGTTCTGACGCATCTGTTTGGACAATGAATTCTCTAGCAAAATCAGGGGCCTTGAGAATTGGAGCGGAACACAATGCTTGCTTATAGGTCATGAAGGCTCGCTGGCAAGCCTCCGTCCAGACTACCCGTCGGGGTTGTTTCTTGGAAGTAAGTTCAGTGAGGGGTGCCACGATGGTGCCATACCCCTTCACGAAGCGACGGTAGTATCCAGTGAGGCCCAGGAAGGCTCGGACCTCAGTTTGAGTCTTGGGGGGCTCCCAGGCTATGATAGCCTCAATCTTTGCCTGGAGGGGCTGCACCGTCCCTCTGCCCACCAAGTGGCCTAGGTACACCACCGACCCCTGTCCGATCTGACACTTGCTGGCCTTGATTGTCAAGCCAGCCTGTTGCAGGGCATGAAGAACAGCTTGCAAGTGCTGCAAATGGTCCTCCCAGCTGCTACTGAAGACAGCAATGTTGTCCAGGTAAGCAGCAGAAAAAGCTTCCATACCAGAAAGGACCTTGTTCACCAGCCGCTGAAAAGTGGCAGGGGCGTTCTTGAGCCCAAAGGGCATCACACGGAACTGGTAGTGTCCCTAAGGTGTAGAGAAGGCTGACCTTTCCTTCGCCCCCTCAGTAAGGGAGATCTGCCAGTACCCTGAAGTTAGGTCAAAGGTACTTAAGTATTGGGCAGCTCCCAGCCGGTCGATAAGTTCATCCGCCCGTGGGATGGGATGTGCATCAGTCTTGGTTACTGAATTTAAGCCTCGGTAGTCCACACAGAATCTCAATTCAGGTGTGGTGCCTGGTGGGGCAGCTTTTGGTACCAAAACCACCGGGCTAGACCAAGGGCTATTAGAAGGTTCAATCACTCCTAGCTCCAGCATCTTGGCGACTTCACTCTTGATGCTGGCCTTCACCTTGTCCGACAGCCGGTAGATCTTAGACTTCACAGGTGGGCTGTCTCCTGTGTCCACGTCATGGGTACACAGGTGGGTCCTACCCGGAACAAGGGAGAACAGAGAAGAAAATTGCTCCAGGATCTGGCGGCAATCACTCTGCTGTTCAGGAGTCAGGGATGGTGAGAGAATCACTCCCTCCACCGACCCATCCTTTTCCTGGGACGAGAGAAGATCAGGAAGAGGTTCGCTTTCCTCTTCCTCTGCTCCATCGGTCACCATCATTAAGACAACCTCGGGCCTCTCATGATGTGGCTTGAGGCGATTGGCATGCAGCACCCTGTGGGGCTGCCTCGGGGTCTTAAGATCCACCAAGTAGGTGGACTTACCCTTTTTCTCCAATACCTCATAGGGGCCTGTCCAACGGTCCTGGAGGGCATTTAGCTCTCCAGGTTCCATCACCCACACTTTTTGTCCAGGCTCCAGTTCCACCGGGTGAGCGTTGTGGTCATACCACTCCTTCATAACTGCTTGGCTGGCCTCCAAGTTGTCTGAAGCTTGCTTCCACAACTTAGCCATTTGGCTCCGGAAGGCCAGCATGTAGCTCACCACGTCCTGGGGAAGCTTCCTGGGAGTCTGTTCCCATCCGTCTTTCACCAGGCTGAGAGGACCCCGTACAGGGTGCCCGTACAAAAGTTCGAAGGGGCTGAAGCCCACTCCCTTCTGTGGCACTTCCCTGTAGGAAAACAAGAGACAGGGTAGGAGGACGTCCCATTTCCTCCGCAGGCTCTCAGGTAGACTCCTTATCATACCTTTCAAGGTCTTATTGAACCTTTCCACAAGACCATTGGTTTGTGGGTGGTAAGGGGTGGTAAACCGATAGGTAACACCGCACTCCTTCCACATAGCCCGCATATATGCTGAAAGGAAGTTAGTCCCCCTGTCGGACACAACCTCCTTGGGGAAACCCACTCGGGTGAAGATCCCCATCAGGGCCTTGCCACTGCGGGTGCAGTGATGGTCCTCAGAGGAATTGCCTCTGGGTACCGTGTGGCATGATCCACTAAAACCAGGATGAACCGGTGACCAGCTGAAGTTGGTGGATCCAATGGCCCTACAATGTCGATGCCCACCCTCTCAAAGGGGGTGCTAACGACAGGTAGTGGTTCCAGGGGAGCTTTTAGCTTCACCCCTGTTTTCCCACTGGCTTGGCAAGACACACACGTCCGACAATATGTATCAGACGCCACTTTCATTCGAGGCCAGTAGAAGTGGGGGACAAGCCGGGCAAAGGTCTTGTCCTGTCCTAGGTGTCCTGCCAATGGTATCTCATGAGCCAGTTCCAAAAGAAAGGCTCTAAAGCATTGAGGGACCACCAAGGCTCTGGATGAACCATGTCCAGGTGCCTTGGGCTCACTGTAGAGGAGTCCATCCTCCCAGTAAATCTGGTAGCTCCCTGCAATGTTTCCTGCTGCCTGGGCTTTGGCCTGTTGCCGCAGCCCCTCAAGAGTAGGACACTCCTTCTGAGCTTTGCAGAACTCTTCCCGGGAAGGACCTCCCTCCACGTGCCATTCAGTAGGGATGGGTAGGTTCTCCAGGGAAGCAACATTCTCCCCTGTGGACTCTAGATCCACCTCCGCAGGTGGCCCGTCTGTCTCACGAGGTGGAGATGTCGAGGCAGGGTCCTCCGGCCTCCTGTCCTTCTCCTCTCTGGCAGCCGGCTGGGCCATTGTTCCAGGCTCCAGCGTAAGTGAACTCCCCCTTCGGGCAGTCGTGGACCTCGTGCTGACACAAGTCCAGTCAGGGGGTCCCAGCATCTCAGAGTGAGTCTGGTACTCCACTCTCCTCCAAGCATTGTGCTCCATATCATTTCCTAACAGGCAGTCAACAGGCACGGCAGGGCTTACGGCAACTCGAAGTGGACCTGCAACCCCTCCCCACTCAAAGGGAACCTCGGCCACAGGGTAGTGGCCCAATCTGCCGTCAGCCATCACGGCGGGATGGAGTACATCTGGGATGACCTGCTCTGGAGACACCAGCTGACTCCTTACCATAGTCATACTGGCTCCTGTGTCTCTCAGAGCCTCCCCTCTACGGCCGTTGATGGTGACCCACTGCTCATACTTAGTAGTATTAGAGGGCAGTTGGGTCTTTGGAACCATCTCCTTATCTCCCAGGGACACTAAAGTGACACCCGCCCGCTCCCCTCCGTTACCCAAAGGCATCTCCTCCCCGAGCACTACACTAGTTATTCCCGGGGCTTTTCCTCCAGTGGGAGGGGGTGGTCTTTTTGGGCATCTCACATCTCCTTTATAGTGTCCCACACCACCACACTCAAAACAATGAACAACCCTTGGCTGCTGGCTTTGGCCAGGGTTAGGGTTGCGAGGGGGGTTACTCTTAGGGATGAATCCTCTGCCCCTTCCTTGCGAAGTATTTTGTGGACCTTTTGAGAACTCCCTCTTCTTATCCCCGCCCTCTTTCTTCTGGGGGGCGCCCTGTCCAGACTTCTGGGAATCCCCTCCAGTCCCCTTAGATGACACCCGGGTACTAACCCAGATGTTCGCCTCCTCAGCAAGCTTCCTGGGGCTGGTCAGCTTGCTGTCCACCAGATGCTGTCGTAGTTCGGGAAGACATTTCTCGAGTAGGTGTTCCTTGAGTATGAGGTCATATAAACCCTCATAGTCCCCTACCTCGCTGCCTTTCACCCAACCCTCCAGGGCCTTCCTGGCGTAATCCAAAAAGTCTACCCAGTTCTGCGTGCCTAGTTTGTGGCTACCCCGGAACTTTTGCCTATACTTCTCAGGGGTCAACCCAAACTTTCTTATCAGCGCCACCTTCATAGCAGGGTAGTAGGTCTGCTCACTTTGATCCAGGGCCAACAAGGTATCCCGGCCAGTAGGGGGCATATATTTATATAACCCACCCCCCCAGTGGGCTTCCAAGATCCCATGGGCCCTCAGTGAGACCTCATAGGCGGCTAGCCATTTTGCAATATCATCACTGGGTACATAGCTCGCCATAACATCTTTAGGTAAGTAAGGTCTGGGTTCTCTGATGTTTGTCTGGGTATCGCTGCCACCATTCTCAGATTTGGGGGTTCTTAGGTTTAGGGCTTGTAGATCCATCTCTTTGATGGTCCGCTCATGTGCCAACCTCTTGTCCTCCCTTTCCATATCCATCCTGGCCAGTTCTATTCTCATCCTCCTCTCCTCCCTCCTATCCTCTAACTCGGCGTCGGTCAAACCCCTCTCCGAGACGCTACTGCCCACTCTGGAAGGTGTCCTAGGACCTGTTAAAAGGTTCCCCCCTCCCGCCTGGTACAGTGTTGCGGTCTCCAGGACAGTGTCCCTGTCACTCCCCTCTGGATCTATTTCCTCCCCGGAATGAGCCTCCACCCATGCCCGGATACTGGTCAGCAGCTCAACTTTCCTGGCGCCTTTCTTAAAAAACACCCTTTGCTGCTGACACCATTCCTTTAGTTGGGTCACGGTATAGTTTTCCAGCTCCTCCACATTTACCTCCATTTCCACTTAGAGTATAAACTTTTACACAGGAGAAATCCAAAAAGTGACCTGGGGTCAACCTCCACCCACCACCAGAAGTTAATTTAGAAAAAGCAAAATTCAGATTAGGAGGGCCGCAGGGAGAAAACTCCAGGTGTGGTCCCGTGGTAGGCACTGCGTTACTACTAAGTGAGTGTAAGCACAAATCCGTGATCCCACCGCTGAAACACCAATTATGTTAGACCTAGGGTATCCTAGACTACATAGGGTAGCCTGGCACAGTAGTGGACACAGCTAAACTCTCAGGCGTTGGTTAAGTGCTTACAGAACCCACTCACAGTAACTCAATGATTGACCACTAAAATAAAAGACACAACACCAATTTAGAAAAATACCAGTACCTTTTATAAAAATAATGATTGTTCTATTTCTTATGCAAAATCTGTTTCCATTTAGCTCAGCATAAATTCACATATGTTACACAGTTTTTAGTACATTTCACACTCTAGCAATGCTAAATCATAGGTACATTTCACTTATAATAAGCTACTGTCAATTCCCCGAAATTACTTCTTCCATCAAATGTCACAGAAAGACATATTCACTATACAGGTTACAACAGCTACATTACAGACCTGGCATGTACATTTCATTACCCTTCTGTTCTCAGAGACCCGGTCAAGCTCGTCAGACTCCTACCCCCAGCAGCGCTGTTCTCAGAGCCCACAGCCAACTAAAAAGCTAAACAGGAGACAAGATGAGTTAATAAGGCTTCCCCTTTGTTTACTTAATGGCTACACCGCTCTGGTAGTGAATCTATCTCCAGGTGATTAATTGCCTGTAGAGATCCTGACAGGGAGCTCTAAACCTTACTGAATTTCTATGGCCTAGCTTCTCAAACACTGGCACAAGTACTTGAACCTAGCGGTTCGTGTCTGTAATCAGAGGGCAGGAGTCAAATTCCCTCAGGGTCTATTTGGGAGGCCTCAGCACTTCGTAGCCGCGTTCGTTATCCCCAGTCACAGAAGTTACCGGATGCCGGCACAGCCGCCTCCCGCTCCCCCACTTCCCGGCTTACTTTTGTTTGAAGGCGAGCTAGCTGGCGTTGCCTTCTTCACGCGTTGGCGATGGTGCCTTTCAGAAGTCGGTGTCGGCGTGAGGAGACAGGGAAGCCTACCCCAGTCCGGGGCGCTCCACCGATGCGTCCGTTGCGGCGCTTCTGCCTCCTTCGATGTTCCTTCCGACTGGGGCTCCGCCGCGGGCGCACCTCCGGTGACGCGGCCGGGCCCTTCCTGCCGCCTGACTCCGCCTTGCGCACGCCTCCTCAGACGCGCTGGGCCCTTCCTCCTGGTTCCGGCTCGGCGCACCTCCTCTGACGCGACGGCGTCCTTCTCCACTTCGCCAGCAGATCAGCTGGGCTCTCCGCACACGCCTCACCGGAGGATCAGCTGGGCTCTCCGCACACGCCTCACCGGCGGATCAGCTGGGCTCTCCGCACACGCCTCACAGGCGATCAGCTGGGCTCTCCGCACACGCCTCACAGGCGATCAGCTGGTCACTCCGCTCGCGTGCTGTCGGCGCTCCCCACAGGTAGGAGACTCCGCCGGCGTCACTGCCTTACTTCACGAAAGGAGGGTCAGTCACGAGGGTAATGGAATGTGTCTGACGTTCCCCAGCGGGGTGGCACAGTTCTATTTTTAATGTTCAACTGATATGCCCACAGCCTTCAGGGTAGGGATGCATGTCGCTCTCACAGGTCGATTTGGGTTGTAGATTATGGAGGTCTTCTTACAACACGACCCGGGCTCTTCAAACTAGTCACAAAGTCTCTGGTCACACTTTATGGCTGGTGTGACAGTGGGGTTTGGTCAGCCTGAAAGGGGGCACTTCCCAACACGCGACAGCCGGCCCACAGGTCGATCTGGTCACCTCTGGTGCGCAATCCTCCTCCACAAGTCGCCTCTCTCCTCACTGGTCACTCCTGAGACTACTACAAAATGGCTGCTGGTCACTGGCCTTTTATAGGGTGGCCTGAGACCTGCAGAAGTCACTGGATGCTTCTGGAAAGTTCCTCATGTTAGCCTATGGGCCTGTTCCCCTGGAATGTCCGTTATGGCAGTTGGTGGACACCATTTTAGATTCCTGAGTGTCCCTAGATTTTCAAGGGGCATAACTAGGCCTCACAGATTATGAGGGGAAAATGGCGTCATAATCAAGGAACACCTAGCCCCCTGACAGCACTGAAAAATCCTGGTGGACATATAAAAAAATAAAAATAGAAACTCTGGGAGGCTAAGGGGGACAAAAATAAATAATGTTGGTTAGACTATCCCCAGATGCAGACAGGTCTAACAAAGAGGCAGCAGGAAAAGAGCGAAGAAACATAGCTGCCAAGGACAAAGAAGCCATGGTGAAAATGAAAACATACGCTGATGCAAGGAGGCATGCCACTCCGGCGCAACTAAAAGAAGGAAACAAAGTGATAGTGCGGCAAAGACAGCTGAGGAAGTCAGACAGCCCGTTCTCGAAGGATCCGCTGGCGGTGACTGAAGTGAAAGAGCCCATGATAACCGCATCCGCAGGGCGCTACCACATCACAAGAAACAGCTCGCACTTCAAGGAAGTGAAGGTCAAAGAAGAAGAAGAGCGGACACCAGAGCAGGAGGAAACCCGACAGGACGAAGGTTCACGAATGGACGAAGGAGAGACACACAAGAGAAGGGAATGCAAAAGGCCAAAGAGACTGACTGAAGAGATGTAATAGGAAGAAGGTTACCCAGAGAACTTTTTTCTCTCTCTCTCTCTCTCTCTCTCCTTTACTTTCTATGTCAGTGACAACAGGTAGCGTCACAAAAGTTTTGTTTGCAACAAAGGGGGAGATGTCGCAACCTGGATAGCAGACGCTAAGACCCTGCAGCACGAGTGTGCGAGGGGCCGACACCGGTCAAGGGGAGGGAGCTAGGGGGCAGAGTAAGGGGACCAGGGCAGGAGGCACGACACGATAGCATGCTGCTGTGAATAGCGAATAAAGGTACCTCACATCATTCGGTGTCTCCTTTCGTGATTGGGCGTGGGAAGAGGACACAACACTACCTCTTGGGAGGAGTTCCATGTAGTTTCGTTTCCAGAGATTTGTAGAGCAGCCACATGGTCTTCAGACTTTATATTTGGGAAACATTACAGGCTGACTATAATACTTGATTATAGTGAGAATTCTGGTTTAGAGGTGTTAAATTCAATTACTCTTAGACTTTCTCGGCCTCATCAAAATTATTACAAACCACCGAGCCTTTGATTTTGCTTGCATGTTACAGGAGTATTCTGGGTAAGCGATTCCTTATTCGGCACAGTATTTTACATTTTGTACAATATTTCCAATTTTAAACTAATTCTATTTCAGAACCGGAGGCCTCAGATTATGCTTTTATGTGCTTTACTGCACAAACACAGTAGCCAATTAAATTGAGGTAAATATTACAGTGAACAAAACAAAACTTCTAAAACTTCCTTTCCCTTGATCTGCCCAATGAAATCAGACCCCTTTCCACCAGTCAGGGCCTGGGAAGGACTATAAGACCTGCTGACTCATTACCTTCCTCTTTCTTTCCTGCTCCAGAAGCCATGATATAAGTGCATTTTTCATGATCAGATTGTGTACTTATAGAATGTGTTTTATAATAGATAAGGTTGATTCTTACTGAGCGCACTTATGCTGGTCGACCAATTACTCGTAGATGTTTTCAGCACATGTTGTGACTCGGCAGCGTGAGATCTGGTGATATGCGCTCTCGCATCCCAGCGCAATATAATATCACTGTATTAAAGTGTTAATTGTTTTCTTGTGATGCGCGACCCTAACAGCCTTAATGCTGTTTTTTTTCCGTGGCACGCGCAGTCCAGGCCAGTGCTTCCTGGTAGCACGAGCAGTCCTCTTTTTAGTGCGGGTGCATGATTGCACATGCGTGACACACCTGCGACTTTCAAGCAGCTCAGCAGTGAAAGACGCAGAAACCAATGCTTGTTACATAGTGACATCATGGCGACAAGCCCCCCCGCCCCGCTAGCATGCTTCCTGCAAATATCACACATTACACAATAGTTAACTTGGGAAAAGCTGCTGCAGGTTTATTACATACATCATTATGTAATGCTTGTGGGTTATCTTACGGGCGATCCAAGGGCAGGCAGCATTCTCGCCACCCACCCGCCTGAAGAGCCGGGCGGTACAAAAGGGGGTGGTGATGGACGGAGCATCTGAATCAATCAAACACTCACACCCAGTCAAAAGATCTGGGTTTAATCCATCACCGTTCTTTAGCCCACTCTGCCACCCCAGTTCAGACATGGCTATATGCAAATCAGTCTGACCCTGTGCCTCATGGGAACAGTCCAGCCCGAACTGCCAAGCCATGTCTTCCCTGGAACAGAAACAAGCTTCCGAGGACCGGTTTCTGGCATTCCAGCCGTCTTCAACCCGGCTTGCTTGAATCCAGTGGCAAAGTGAGCAAGGAACTCACGTCTGAGCATACCCTGCCACACTTATGGCGGCAAAAAGCGGTACAAAAGGGGGTGGTGATGGACGGAGCATCTGAATCAATCAAACACTCACACCCAGTCAAAAGATCTGGGTTTAATCCATCACCGTTCTTTAGCCCACTCTGCCACCCCAGTTCAGACATGGCTATATGCAAATCAGTCTGACCATGTGCCTCATGGGAACGGTCCAGCCCGAACTGCCAAGCCATGTCTTCCCTCGACTGGAAACAAGCTTCCGAGGACCGGTTTCTGGCATTCCAGCCGTCTTCAGCCCGGCTTGCTTGAATCCAGTGGCAAAGTGAGTAAGGGACTCACGTCTGAGCATACCCTGCCACACTTATGAAGAGCCGGGCAGCACCATGGCGAACCACCCCTATGCTGCCCCTTCCGTTGATCCTTGAAGAATCACCTGACCATCCTTTCTTATACTTGCACCCCTTATGGGGCGGAGCGTAGTTAGGCAAGCCCCCGGTTGCTCAGGCCCACAACCGCCCGAAGGACTAATGGGGCACTGAGATCGGTACCAGAAACCTCCCATGAGGCCCCCGGGTGTTAGGCTCTGGCACCCCTATGTGCCCCATTGAGGTACCCTTCTGTACCATCTGCTTCCAGATCGCCCTGTAACTCCGCCTTCAACGATAAAGAAAACATAAATTTTGTTCCAACCATAACCCCAAAGCCCACACGCCGGGTACGCGGTAAGGAGGGAGATGGCGTGTCCCCTGGCAGCACCACGTCGCGTCCCTGGTAGCAAAGAGGCAGGGAAAATGGTGGAGGGGCCTTAAGTACCCCAGCCCTGCCCCCTTGCCACACCGGACGTGACGTCACTGTGCTGAGCCAGGCCTGGTTTAAACCCCACCCCTCCCGGATGACGAGGAGAGGGGGGGTGGAAGGAGATGTGCGAGGGGGGAGCCCAATGCCACTAAGAGTGCAGCCCTCTTCAGTGGCCCCCTACGGTGGCCTCGGGCAGCTGCACATCACCTTGTGATGCCCCTCTGGGGCTGCAATAAACAGTAAATACCTGGGCTCTAGGGATCTCAGGCTGCTCCCTCCATAGGCAACCAGCCCAAGTAGAATCTCTTGAAGTCAAGTGCCCCCCACCCCTTCTGCTGATATATTTGTAATTCGTTTTGGTGCCATATATATATATTCCTGTCATGGCAAGATGTTGGCAGGGGGAGTATGAAGGATATGATGGGTACGGAGACCCTAATTGCTACCACCTGGAAGAACAGCTGGTGGAAGCCATGGACAACTCTGTGCAGGAGTTAGTAAATAAGGCTTTGGCTGTTGTGCTGTGACATTTTAGATGTACGTTAAAGCACTATGCACTCTGGGAAGGGGGTGAAGATCTACCAGGGACCAGTTCCCCTACCAGTTTGTTTATCTCCAACATGACAGAGCCATCCTGACCGCACCAGAAGGCCCTGGATAAGATGGCTAAGGACGCTCTCCTTGACCATGGCTAAAGGGCTTTGTATTCTCAGGATCCATCTAGCACTTTGGTGCATGTTAATGCAACGCAAGATTACAATACGTCTCTCAAGATGCATCCCCTCCCCAGGTGCAGGAATGCAAGTGCAAACTCCCTTCCTTGGCTTACAAAGTTCTCAAGACAATTTCCTAGATTTTGATCTGGAGGAGATTGTGCAGCCGAAGTCAACAGAGTGGTGCCCATCTTCGGAGGTTGTGGACTATGTTCAATCCAGACTGTACAAGGGTTCGAGAAAGAGATCAGGCCGAAACTGTGTACAGAACACCCTCATCATTCCCTTCTTGGGAAGGTTGCTGACATGCCAAAAATTGATCAGTGTATGGTGGTGTTTTATGAAAAAGTACTCTAATAATCCCAAAAAGGGCATCAATTGTGCATGGTGTGGCTGTCAGGTCAAGGCCCTGGATTTATCCGAACCTTTGACCAAGATCCTTGAAATGGTGGTTCAAGCTAAGGAGACATGATCTCCCGTAAATAAAGATATCCTTATGAGATGTTATTATTGGGCAATGTCAACTGCACAATCTCCTCAGAGTGACGTCATTCCATTCTAATGCACATTGACCTCAAACTAGCAGAGCTAGCTCCGTCAGAAGTGGCCCCACTGGCTAATGGACAAATGTTCAGTAAAAAAGTTGTGAGCGATTTGGGACAAATTGAAGCAACCTTCTCAACTCTGGCCAGGGTCAACGTTGTTTCCAAAGGGCCAACTATCGAGGTGGAGTGGTAGGGAATGCAGACTATTTATATTCAGGTACCCATTATATCACCATCGAAGGTCATTCTGGAGGGCAGGGCGCACCATTTACTCCCCATTTGGCAACAAATTACAACTGACCCCTGGATATTAGAGCTAGTGCTGAGGTTCAAACTGGATTTCTACAGAACGGCAATTCAACAATCCTCCTCTCCATCCTATAATTTTTTTCCCAACAAGAAATGTATTTATCAAGGCAGAAATTCTATAGCTCTTGCGAAAAGATGCTATCGTATTGAAACACAATCATCCCAAACGATTTGCCAGCAGGACCTTTCTGGTGCAGAAGAAAGGGGATGATACCAGGTTGTTTCTGAACCTTAAACTTGTCAATGCCTGGGTGATTTCTCGCCCTTTGAAAATGGAAGGCATTCATTTGTTGCAAGCCTTCCCTCTGGAGAAGGATTGGTCCATCGGGCTTGACCTAAAAGACATGTTCTAACAGTGCCTATTTTCCTGCTGCACAGTATGAACGCACACAATCTGATACTGCAAATGAGAGACAAACAGTCACAGTTGTGGAAGCAGTTTATTGCAAGTTCGAACGGATTTGTGAAGCCAGGTGCTTCGAACAAGCTCTGCTGGATGCAACTAGCTCACGTTGTTTATAACCTTTCAGAAAATATTTCAAGCTTTGGAATTTAGCCAACGCAAGGAGATGATGGACGGAGCGCTGAAACTTTTCAGACACTCACACCCAGTCACAGATCTGGGGTTCAATCCATCATCATTCTTTAGCTCACTTCGCCGCCTCAATTCACACCCAGCTATATACAAATCAGTCTTTAACCTGTGCCTCATGGGAACAGTCCAACCCGTACTGCCAAGCCTTGTCTTCCCTGAACCGGAAACAAGCATCCTAGGAACGGTTTCTGGGTAACCCCCTTCATCAGCCAGGCTAGCTTTAATCCAGTGGCAAAGTGAGCAAGGGACCCACATCTGGGAATACCCTGCCAATTTAGGGTGAACAAAGCAAACACAAGGAAATGATGGACGGAGCCTCAGCCCCAGTCACAGATCTGGGTTGAATACATCATCATTCTTTAGCTTGCTTCGCCACCTCAGTTCAGACCCAGCTATATGTAAATCAATCTTGACCCTGTGCCTCATGGGAACAGTCCAGCCGGAACTGCCAAGCCAGGTCTTCCCTGAACCAGAAACAAGCATCCTAGGACCACAGCCAGGCTAGCTTGAATCCAGTGGCAAAGTGAGCAAGGGACCCACGTCTGGGCATACCCTGCCAACTTAGGGCAAGCAAAGCAAGCACAAGGAGATGATGGACGGACCCCTGAAACTTTTCAGACACTCACCCCCAGTTACAGATCTGGGTTGAATCCATCATCTTTCTTTAGCTCACTTTGCCACCTCAGTTCAGACCCAGCTATATGCAAATCAGTATTGACCCTGTGCCTCATGGATCAGTCCAGCCGGAACTGCCAAGCCAGGTCTTCCCTCAACCGGAAACAAGCATCCTGGGACCGGTTTCTGGGTAACACCCTTCATCAGCCAAGCTAGCTTGAATCCAGTGGCAAAGTGAGCAAGGGACCCACGTCTGGGCATACCCTGCCAACTTAGGGCGAACAAAGCAAACACATGGAGATGATGGACGGAGCGCTGAAACTTTTCAGACACTCACCCCCAGTCACAGTTCTCGGTTGAATCCATCATCATTCTTTAGCTCACTTCGCCACCTCAGTTCAGACCCAGCTATATGTTATGGGGTAGTCGGATTTGACCGCATAAACGAGTGTTCAACGTAGATTCCCCAGGGCTAAATCGGAGTTCTCCTTTCCGCATTTCCTATTGAACTCCATGAGGCCTTTTGTGACATTCCCTAAACAGCATGCTGGATTATGTTGGCAAACTTCGAGACACTCCCTAACTAAGAGAAAAGGGAGTCTCACCCGTGAATCATTGCCTGGCTTACTGCTTGGTTAGTGACCACGCCCCCTTTACTCAGCGTCCTGCTTTGTGAGGTTCCCGTAGCGTTCTTGGTTCCTGTCTGCCTTCGGGTTCCAGTTTGTTCCTCTGATTCCTGAGCCCGTGGTATTTGTCCTTGGTTCCCCGTTGGATTCCCGGTATCTCTTCTCTTCCCTTTCCCCGACTTTTCACGGCCTATTTTGTTCCCGATACGTAGTCTCCCTAGCTCCTTTCCCGCTTCTCCTTTCTTTCCGGTGCCTTGCATAATTCTCCGCCTCAGCGAATGGGTCTGTCCCCCACGCCCTGTTTTTTGTTATTTGGTTCGTCTTCGAGCCATTCTTTCCGCTCCGTTCCACTCGGGCTTTTGTTATTGAGTGGACGGAGGCTTTCTCTGGGCATTAGCGTTGTTGTGTTTGTATTTGTCTACGCGCTCCACTCTGTCTTCAGTTTACGAGTCGGACGCATTGTGCGTGTTCAGTGTATTGTCTCGTTGAGTGTACACCCGCTCCGCTCCGTCATAAGTTCCAAGAGCCGGACGTGTGTGTTTTGTGCTTGTTGTGTTCTAGGTTTACCCACTCTGCTCTGTCTTTAGTTTATGAGTCGGAAGTGGGAATTAGTACAGTGTCACTTTGTCCTTAGCTCCATAAGTGATACGAGTCTGTCATCTGCTGCTCTGGTGGCCCAGTCTTGCTCTGTTTTCAGTTTAGGAGCAGGACTGGAATTGTTTACCTTCTTGTTTAGAGGTACCCCTTGCAGAGTAGTCATCCAGGTTCCCTTCATTTACTTCCTGGTTCATGACTTTGACTACTCGTTTGTGCTCTGACGCTCACCTGGTGAGGTAAGTGGAATTCTATGTTGAACACTTGTGTACTAGTCCTGCAAATTACTAGTGAGTTTAGTACTGTTGTATGTTTGATTACAGCCATCTCCTGCCATCGAGACTGCAGCTACATCGTCCCTGCTGGGGGAGAGTGATATACTCCCTGGGAAATTCCCCCCACACTTTTTGGGAGCAACTGACTTTGAGTGAGTTATCTCTTCTCACTTAGGTCGTTGCTGTTTGGAAGTGTGTGGGACATTCATCTTTGCTCCTGTGGACATCCATCCTCCTCTACAGGGGAGGACCCTTGACAGAAAGCCAAGCCCACGTATATATTCCACCTGAGCAAAGATGAATACAGATCCGAGTACGGATATTTCTGAACACACCCCTTCAATGGAAGAGATCATTGCAGTAGTAACGGGATTACAACAGGAAGTGGCCATGTTACGCACAGAAAATATGAAGTTACAGGCGGAAGTAACCCACTTACAAGCACAAGAGACAGGGGCTGTGGGTGGGACCGGCGCAGTTCCCAAGAGAAATTATATTCAACCAATCGGTTTTTCGGCGCAAACAACCATGGTCAGTTCCCCTGCTGATGCATCAAACATGGTTCCTCCTGTCCAAGTCACAGTCCATACACCTAGTCTCGTTCCCTTGGCTATGCCAGAGAGATTCACAGGAGACAGTGCAAAGTTCAATAGTTTCATGACCCAGTGTCATCTTCAGTTTAAACCAACTGCCTTCCCAGACGATGCCTCAAAAGTAGCGTTTATTATTTCTTATCTAGGAGGAAACGCCTCAGAATGGCAGTCCCTCTGGTAGAAACTGACGATCCCTTGTTATACAATTACAATGATTTTCAGCTCAAGTTTAGAAGTCTTCTTTCCAAACACGCATATATGCAAGCCAGTGACAATGCCCTGCTTAATCTAAAACAGGGGTGTAAAGATCTCCTCACATATATAACACAGTTCAATCGGTTATTGGCCGAAACATACTGGCCTGAAGAGAAAAGAACATCGTTATTTTACAGAGGATTATCTGATGAATTAAAAGACATACTGGCGCAAATAGTAAATCCACCTGAAGATTGTCCCTCATTTATTGAGCTTACGGTGAAGTTGAATTATCGACTACAAGAGAGGAGAAAAAACTCGCATCTGATTTCCCAAGTTGGTGGTACAGAGATCCGACAAAAAGGAGAATAAGGACATGCCTGAGCCCATGAAGATTGATGGGGTAAGAGGCCCTATCTCAGAGGAAGAAAAATCTAGAAGAAGGAAGAACAACTTGTGTTTATATGTGGCAAGAGTGGCCATTACGCTAGAGAATGTCCCAGTCGTCCTTCTATTCCATCCAAGAAGATAGCCAGTGTTCAGGAAAACTACCAAGCTTGAAGAATGAAGGGATCGATTCTTCAAGTACATCTCTTTTTCAGATCTCTCAAGACAAAAAGACCTTGACTAGACCAGTGAAACATTTCTTATTGAATATTACCCTAGTGATCACCAATCAAGACAGACATAACATGTCTATACTCTTAGACTCAGGAGCGACTGGAAATTTTCTGGACATACAGTTAGCCCATAAGATGAACATACCCTTCGTGACAAAAAATAGGCCTGAACCAGTTAAGTCACTGGATGGTTCTGAACTATCATCGGGGTTGATCAGTCACCAGACACCCACCCTTCTCTTGGTATGTGGTAATGGGCATTCAGAACAGATAATCTTTGACTTGATAGGCACTCCTAATTTTGGAGCTATATTAGGAGTGCCATACCCATAATCCCACAATTGATTGGATAGAAAGAACAGTGATGCTGAAATCGCCATACTGCATGACTCATTGCTATCAAGAGGCCAGTGACAGTTTACACCCTTTGTGTTGCACCGTTCAGTCCATAGCGGTGGCATTGGTGGTACCAGAAATCTATTCAGAATTCAACGCCGTGTTCAATGAGGAAGAAGCAACTAAACTCCCACCACATTGTACGTACGATTGTCGTATTGACTTGACACCCGGGGCGGAACTTCCTAACAGTAGGATATACGCTCTGACCTCAGCCGAAACCGAGTACTTAAAAAACTATCTGGATGACATGTTACAAAAAGGGTTCATCAGACATTCAACATCCCCGGTGTCCTCGCCTTTGTTTTTTATACCGAAACGGGAGGGCGGCTTGAGGCCATGCCTTGATTACCGGGCTTTAAACAAGATTACCATAAAGAATAAATATCCATTGCCACTCATCCCTGTCCTGTTGGACCAAGTGCGAGGAGCAAAAATGTTCACAAAGATAGACTTAAGAGGAGCCTATCATTTAATTCGGATTAAATCGGGCGACGAATGGAAAACCGCGTTTCGCACCAAATTCGGATTATATGAGTATTGTGTCATTTGTATTTGTATTTGTATTTGTACTGGGTTTTATATCGCGCCAGCTCACCGACAGGTCTCAAAGCGCTACTAACCAAGTGCAGCAACAAGAAGCAAGATGACTATAGAGGGATTCTAGAATACCAGATACTAGGAAGTAAATGCGTCTTTGAAGAGTAGAGTCTTCAAAGACTTCCTGAAGTGAAGAAGGTTGGGCTCTCTACGAAGCACCTCCGGTAGCTTATTCCAGATGATCGGAGCCTGAACTGAAAAAGATCTGCCTCCTTTAGTTGCCAGCTTGAAGCGTGGACAGGACAGCAGAAAGGAACCGGAGGATCGTAGGGCGCGCTTGGGTTTGTATAATTCAAGTCTCTCTTTTATATAGGCTGGCGCCTGTCCATGGATTGCTTTGTGACAGATGCTCATGCTCTTAAACTCAACTCTTTGCACCACAGGCAGCCAATGAAGCCTGTAGAGCAAGGGGGAAGCATGAGTCCGCCTTGGCACACCAAATATCAGGCGTGCTGCGTCATTCAGAGTAACCTGAAGACGATTGGATAGATTTTTTGGGAGGCCAAGATATAGCGCATTGCCATAATCAATTCTCGACACTATTGTAGCCGAGACAATGGTTCGCAGCATATTCCATGAGAGTAAGGGAACGAGCTTCCGCAATTTCCTGATTAGGTTGGTACAAGAACCAACTACAGCGGACACTTGGTTAGCCATCGAGAGTTCCTGATCAATCTTCATGCCGAGGCTCTTAACGCTAGGACACGGTCTTGGAGTGGGTCCGAGTTCTTGTGGCCAAAACAGATCGTTCCAGGGAGAGGTCAAGGTTGAAACTACGAGAACCTCTGTTTTGTCTGGGTTGATTTTCAATAAGTTGGACGACATCCAGTTTACTGTAAATCGTAATATGTCTTGGGCCGTGGACTGAGCCGATGATGTATTGTCGATACTCAGCAACAGCTGAGTATCGTCGGCATAATTAAAAACTTTACAGTTCATATTTGCCAGGGACTCTATCAATGGCTGCAGGTACAAATTGAATAGGAGTGGAGAGAGCGCGGAGCCCTGCGGGACTCCGCAAGATAAAACACCCTCACCGGAGACCTGATCTGCAACCTGGATTCTCTGCGTCCTCCCAGATAGGAAGGCTGTTAGCCATTCGAGGGCTCGCTCTCCTATCCCGAGCCGAGCCAGTCTGCCCAGAAGCAATGCATGGCTGACAGTATCAAACGCCGCTGAAAGATCTAGTAATATCAGGGCGCTTGGATTTTTACTGTCAGCCATGCATCTGAGCTCATCCAGTACAGACAACATTACCAATTCTGTGCTATGGTGGGCACGAAAGCCAGCCTGCCGCTCCTGGAGAAGATGGTGAGATTCCAGGAGGGATGACAAAGATTTTAGCACGTGCTGTTCCAACACTTTTGACAGAAATGGCAACTGAGAAATAGGTCTGTAGTTCTTCAAGCTGGATGGATCTGCCCCGGGCTTTTTTAACAGGGGTCTGACGCGTGCCTCTTTAAAGGAGGTAGGTAATGCGCCAGTAGCTAGTGAGGTGTTTAGAAGGTGTAAGATCTGATCTTCTAGGATCGGGATTGCTAATCGGAGGATATCGGGTGGGCACGGGTCAGCAGGTGAGCCTGACTTGATGGATGCTACCAGTTGTCTCAAGATGGTAGGGTCAATTTCAGGGAAACTGGTAAAAATAAGGTTTGGGGAATTTAGAGGGGGCAGTTGTTCGATGTGTGAGATTGGATTATCCTTCTTAATATCGGACAAGATAATCGAGGAAATATCCTTGAAAGGTATCACAGTCGATCGAGATGTCATTCTTTTCCTCCTTCACACTTCGCTCTTTCAGGATTTGAAAGGTTTCTCTCTGAATATTTGTGGCATTGTTTATGCGTGTCTCATAATAGTCCTTTTTAGCTAAGACGATGAACTTTTTGTATGTTTGAAGCGACATTCTATATAGTTCCCTATCAGTGTCCTTTTTGGATTTCCTCCAGCCTCTTTCGAGGCAACGGAGTTTTCTTTTGTGTTCACGTAGGCTTTGGGTGAACCAAGGGGCTCCTTTCTCTGCACCTTTTACTCTTTGTACCTTTCCAGGGGCTAACTCATCGATTGATTTCCTGAGAGTAGTCGTAATCGCATCATACATTGAGTCAAGGTCAGAGACACCTTGAGAGACTATGGAAGTCTGTTTGTATTTGGGCAGAACTTTGGCCAAGGTGTCAGAGTTTACTTTTTTCCATTGGCGTACTTTTTTGGTTTTTAAAGGGAGTTTAGCCTGGATATTAATTAGCGGAACGTCGTACAGTATTAAATGGTGATCCGACCAAATACAGGGTGTAATACTTGCAATGGCCACCTTTGGCATGGAGGACCAAATAAGATCAAGGATATGGCCTTTTTTGTGGGTTGGAGCTTCCACAAGTTGTACTAAACCAAGAGAGGTCATAGTAGTCTGTAATTTCTGGGCTAGCGGATCTTGATCGCTTTTATCCCAGTGGATATTGAAATCACCAGTTACCAGGATGTTTTTATAGCGTGTGCATAAATCTGATAGTATAGGAAGAAAAAGGTCATTGAATTTTGAGGTGCTTTGGGGTGGGCAATACACTGTTAAAATGGTAAAACAGGAGTTGTTCATGGTGATTTTTATCCCCAAAATGTCGACGGTACTTATAGTCTCCGATAAGATTCTAGTTACCGTAAACTGCTTTTTAAAGATCGTTGCTACACCCCCACCTCGGGCCCCCTCTGGTCGGTTGTGCCAGATCATATCATATCCACTAGGGAGGGCGGCGATGATATCCGGGGAAGAGGCATCGCTCAGCCAAGTTTCAGTGAGTGTCAGGAAGTCAATGGTCTCGTCTTGTAAAAGAGTGTAGATTTCTAGGTGATGTTTCTGCAATGACCTGGTATTAAGGGTAGCTAGCTTAAGGGGGGGTGAAGGATTAGAATTCTTACCACTGGGTGTGTACAAGATGTTATGTTCCTCCAAGGTGGCGTATATAGCAGGTGATAATGCATAGCTGCCGGATTTCAGTACTAGGAGATCCCCAGAGGAGTAGCTGGTGCGAGTACCAGAGTCCCTACGCCCTGTGCCCGGTCGTGCGCTGACGGGCGCAGACGGGCAGGACTCTGGCACGACTCCGGCGCAGATCCGGCGCCCCCGCTGATCGCGTCCGCTGCGCGGAGGAGTCATCTCTGCCCGTTTTTATGGCGCCTGAAATCGCGTCACAAATTGCTGCCTGACCTAAGATGGCCGCCAAAACCGGTACTCTGCTCTCGGCGTCAATACTCGGCCGAGAGCAGGTCCGATTCTGAAAGCAGGGGTTCAGTTACCGTTAAGCGCAAGGGGGGTCAACAGGGGGGTCGCAAGCACCTATTACGGTCAGGTGCACAAAATACAATTTTCCACAGTTTCAAATCATTAAAAACAAATTAAAATTTTCAGAATGCTAGAGACCTCCCGGCTTCCGCCTCAGGAGGGCGAGAGATGCGTGCAGGTTAGAAATTACCGGCACTCTCCCTTCGCGTCCCTTTTATGGCGCCTGAAATCGCGTCACAAATTGCTGCCTGACCTAAGATGGCCGCCAAAACCGGTACTCTGCTCTCGCCGTCAATACTCGGCCGAGAGCAGGTCCGATTCTGAAAGCAGGGGTTCAGTTACTGTTAAGCGCAAGGGGGGTCAACAGGGGGGTCGCAAGCACCTATTACGGTCAGGTGCACAAAATACAATTTTCCACAGTTTCAAATCATTAAAAACGAATTAAAATTTTCAGAATGCTAGAGACCTCCCAGCTTCCGCCTCAGGAGGGTGAGAGATGCGTGCAGGTTAGAAATTACCGGCACTCTCCCTTCGCGTCCCTTTTATGGCGCCTGAAATCGCGTCACAAATTGCTGCCTGACCTAAGATGGCCGCCAAAACCGGTACTCTGCTCTTGGCGTCAATACTCGGCCGAGAGCAGGTCCGATTCTGAAAGCAGGGGTTCAGTTACTGTTAAGCGCAAGGGGGGTCAACAGGGGGGTCGCAAGCACCTATTACGGTCAGGTGCACAAAATACAATTTTCCACAGTTTCAAATCATTAAAAACGAATTAAAATTTTCAGAATGCTAGAGACCTCCCGGCTTCCGCCTCAGGAGGGTGAGAGATGCGTGCAGGTTAGAAATTACCGGCACTCTCCCTTCGCGTCCCTTTTATGGCGCCTGAAATCGCGTCACAAATTGCTGCCTGACCTAAGATGGCCGCCAAAACCGGTACTCTGCTCTCGGCGTCAATACTCGGCCGAGAGCAGGTCCGATTCTGAAAGCAGGGGTTCAGTTACTGTTAAGCGCAAGGGGGGTCAACAGGGGGGTCGCAAGCACCTATTACGGTCAGGTGCACAAAATACAATTTTCCACAGTTTCAAATCATTAAAAACGAATTAAAATTTTCAGAATGCTAGAGACCTCCCGGCTTCCGCCTCAGGAGGGTGAGAGATGCGTGCAGGTTAGAAATTACCGGCACTCTCCCTTCGCGTCCCTTTTATGGCGCCTGAAATCGCGTCACAAATTGCTGCCTGACCTAAGATGGCCGTCATGCCCTTCGGATTATGTAACGCGCCAGCCGCGTTTCAATATTTCATCAACGAAGTACTACGAGAAAGTCTTGATGTCTTCGTCATCGTGTACATTGATGACATCTTGATATATTCACAAACTGAAGAAGACAAAACCACTTTTCACACTGATACCATCGATTTTTTGGGTTTTGTAATATCACCCCAAGGGATTCATATGGATCCTAAGAAGACGAAGGCGTTAATGGATTGGCCCAGTCCAACCACAATCAAGGAAGTGCAGTCCTTTCTAGGATTCTCCAACTTCTATAGAAGATTCATAGATCACTTCTCGGACATCATCGTACCTATAACTAAATTGCTCAGGAAGGGTACCAAGTTCTCTTGGAATGAAGAAGCGGAACAGGCATTCCGCAACCTCAAAGATAAATTCATGTCTGCCCCCATTATTCGTCATGCCGACAACACTTTACCGTTTTTTCTGGAAGCTGATGCTTCACAATCAGCCGTTGGAGCTGTCTTATCACAGAGAGACCCAGGAACTGGGCAACTACATCCTGTTGCATACTTCTCTAAAACTCTGCTTCCTGCCGAGCAAAATTATACCATAGGCGAAAGAGAACTCCTTGCCATCAAGCTATCCTTTCAGGAATGGAGACATTACCTATTAGGATCTCCACACGTCATCACTATTTTTTCTGACCATCCAAATTTACAGTTCTTCAAATCTGCCAAAGCCCTTACACCAAGACAGATGCGTTGGGTATCATTTTTTAGCGAATACGATTTTATAATCACTTATAGACCTGCAGCCCAACATGGCAAAGCCGATGCTCTCTCAAGAATAAATAGCCCTATCATAGAGCCCACAAACAATGCACCTCCTATTATTCCAGAACATAAAATCATTGGAACAGAAGAACATCATTCTAAGTCCTTTTTGGAAACCTTAAGAAGCCAATACGCATTGATCAATGAACAAGACTGGACGAAGGATTCACTGAATACCGTCAAAGAAGGGTTATATTTCCATGACAACCGATTGTACATACCCTTTCCCCCCTTACAAACACAAGTCCTAGAATGGTGTCACAACAGTGTGCTGGCAGGACATCCAGGAACAGCCAAGACGGTTAGTTTATGTCAGAGATGGTTCTGGTGGGATCACATAACCAAAGACACAACGGCTTATGTTAAAGCTTGTTCAGTGTGTGCCAGGCAAAAGGCTTCCCATTGTGCCCCCACAGGACTGCTAAAGCTCATACCCGCTCCTCCTAAACCTTGGCATACAATCACTATGGGTTTCATAACCGAACTGCCCAGTAGCAAGGGGTATAACACCATACTGGTAGTAGTTGACATGTTGTCCAAGATGGCCCATTTCGTCCCTTTGAAAAAGATACCATCGCCACAAGAGTTAGTACATATCTTCATAGCTCATGTAATCCGCTTACATGGTACTCCAGCCGTTCTTTTTTCGGACAGGGGCCCTCAATTTGTTTCCAAATTCTGGAGAGGAGTGTGTTCAGTGTTGCAAATGGATCACAGATTGTCCACAGCCTACCATCTCCAGACCGATGGACAAACTGAGAGGACCAATCAGATACTGGAGCAATATTTACATTGCCTCCTGACCAGTTTACCTTCCACTTGGTTGGAAGCTCTACCATTGGCCGAATTCGCGTACAACAACGCAACACATTCATCTATAGGACTGTCCCCTTTTTATTTCAACAATGGACAACATCCAGGGTTCCTCCCTATCCCTTTCCCGAATGATCTTGACAAGATCCCTGCCTTAAAAGAAAACCATCAACACACAAAGATGGTTTGGGAAAACGCCATTCAAGAATTGAACAAAGCTAAAGAAAACATGAAACATCAGGCAGACAAACATCGTAGAGAGGAACCACACTATGATGTAGGTGAAAAAGTATGGTTATCCACCAAAAACCTCAGACTTTCTGGATCGAAGAAATTATAGCCTCGCTTCATTGGTCCATATCCCATCAGCAAAGTCATAATCCCAGTTATTCTCAAATTGCAATTGCCGTCACACATTAAGATTCATCCGGTTTTCTATTGTTCCCTACTCAAGAAATACATTCCCCCGCTGAAACCCGAATAACCTCCTCCTGCTGTAGTGATAGAAGGTGAGGAAGAATTCGAAGTACAACAGATGCTAGATTCTACAAGACAGAGAGGAAAACTCCAATATCTGGTAGACTGGGTTGGGTATCCCCCAGCAGACAGGACCTGGGAACCTGCAGAGGATGTACATGCTCCTAGATTGATATGGAGGTTCCCCCGATTGCATCCTTTGAAACCCGGCCCTGGGGGGGGGGTTCTTGAGGGGGAGAACTGTTAGGGGTGGTAGGATTTGACAGCATAAACGAGTGTTCAACGTAGATTCCCCAGGGCTAAATCGGAGTTCTCCTTTCCGCATTTCCTATTGAACTCCATGAGGCCTTTTGTGACATTCCCTAAACAGCATGCTGGATTGTGTTGGCAAACTTCGAGACGCTCCCTAACTAAGAGAAAAGGGAGTCTCACCCGCGAATCGTTGCTTGGCTTACTGCTTGGTTAGTGACCACGCCCCCTTTACTCAGCGTCCTGCTTTGTGAGGTTCCCGTAGCGTTCTTGGTTACTGTCTGCCTTCGTGTTCCAGTTTGTTCCTCTGATTCCTGAGCCCGTGGTATTTGTCCTGGGTTCCCCGTTGGATTCCCGGAATCTCTTCACTTCCCTTTCCCCGACTTTTCACGGCCTATTTTGTTCCCGATACGTAGTCTCCCTAGCTCCCTTCCCGCTTCTCCTTTCTCCCTGGTGCCTTGCATAATTCTCCGCCTTAGCGACTGGGTCTGTCCCCCACGCCTCGTTTTTTGTTATTTGGTTCGTCTTCGGGCCATTCTTTCCGCTCCGTTCCACTCGGGCTCTTGTTATTGAGTGGACGGAGGCTTTCTCTGGGTATTAGCGTTGTTGTGTTTGTATTTGTCTACGCGCTCCACTCTGTCTTCAGTTTACGAGTCGGACGCATTGTGCGTGTTCAGAGTATTGTCTCGTTGAGTGTACACCCGCTCCGCTCCGTCATAAGTTCCACGTGGTGTGTGTTTCGTGCTTGTTGTGTGTTCTATGTTTACCCACTCCGCTCTGTCTTTAGTTTATGAGTCGGAAATGGGAATTAGTACCGTGTCACTTTGTCCTTAGCTCCATAAGTGATACGAGTCTGTCATCTGCTGCTCTGGTGGCCCAGTCTTGCTCTGTTTTCAGTTTAGGAGCAGGACTGGAATTGTTTACCTTCTTGTTTGGAGGTATCCCTTGCGGAGTAGTCATCCAGGTTCCCTTCATTTACTTCCTGGTTCATGACTTTGACTACTCGTTTGTGCTCTGACGCTCACCTGGTGAGGTAAGTGGAATTCTATGTTGAACACTTGTGTACTAGTCCTGCAAATTACTAGTGAGTTTAGTACTGTTGTATGTTTGATTACAGCCATCTCCTGCCATCGAGACTGCAGCTACATCGTCCCTGCTGGGGGAGAGTGGTATACTCCCTGGGAAATTCCCCCCACACTTTTTGGGAGCAACTGACTTTGAGTGAGTTATCTCTTCTCACTTGGGTCGTTGCTGTTTGGAAGTTTGTGGGACATTCATCTTTGCTCCTGTGGACATCCATCCTCCTCTACAGGGGATGACCCTTGACACTATATGCAAATCAGTCTTGACCCTGTGCCTCATTGGAACAGTCCAGCCCAAACTGCCAAGCCAGGTCTTTCCTGAACCGGAAACAAGCTTCCTGGGACCGGTTTCTGGATAACACCCTTCATCAGCCAGGCTAGCTTGAATCCAGTGGCAAAGTGAGCAAGGGACCCTTGTCAGGACATGAATGTATGACATTGTTCTGCATTCTGTCCATCAATTGTTCTTTTTGCATTTGTCACCCCGAGTGGGACCGATATGCCAAGACGTGGGTCCGATGCTCTCCATGCCACTGGAGTCAAGCTATCCTGGCTGATGAGGGCTGAAAGCGGTCCTAGGATGCTTGTTTCCAGTCCATGGGGGGCCTGGCCTGGCAGTTCGGGCTGGACTGTTCCCATTGGGTGCAGGGTCAAGATTGATTTGCATACGGCTGGGTCCAAACTGGAATGCCATGGTGAGCAAAAGAAATTATGGATTTAGGCTCGATCTCTGCACTGGGGTGAATGTATGACATTGTACTGCATTCTGTCCATCAATTGTTCTTTAAGCTTTGGAATTTCCCAGTATTCATACATGGCGTATCAGAAAGCGCAGTCAGCAAGCCTTTAATTCTAAATGTTCCTCTTCCTTTGACAGGTGCAGATGACTCATAACGGGTCCAGCGCAAAGATAGATATAGTTCTCTGCGAGCCCACAGTGTTTCACATCTCAGAAGCGGACCTGAAGGCAAGATTTGTTGCACAAAGGGCATGACAAAAATAAAATGGCTGCAAGTGATACAAAATGGTTCAACAACTGTTCACAGCAGTGTCCCTTTCTATCCGCTTTCTCAACAGGTGTTATTTCAGTTCCATTGGAACCCACAGTGGTGCAAATTTGCTGCCCTTCCTTTTGGGCTCTCTTTGACCCCTTAGTATTTTATCAAATTGATGAGGCCAATTGTCAAGTTCCTCAGACTCCGGGGTGTGAGGTTGATCATTTATCTAAACAACCTAATCATAATGGCCCAAGATCAAGACAAGGTCCTGCTCCATCTAAACTGGAGGAATCAGTTGTTATAGGACTTGGGGTTCATCGTCAATGTCCGAGAATTGCGTCTGACTCCCTTTCAGTCTCTGGAATTTCTTGGATTCCATGTAGATTAGATTTAGGCCATTTGAAGCTTCCTGTTCAAACGGTTATGTTGATAAAAAAGAAACTGAGGTGAGTTCTATCATCTGTGAAGGTCTCTTTAAGAGTCCTTGCCAGGATTGTGGGGCTATTGGTGTTGTCCATTTAGGTATTTTTTCCAGTCTCCTTGGTTACTTGAACCTCCAAAGCCGAAGGATCCTCTTCTGCAGAAGGTCTTACCATACTCAGAGCAGATTTCCCTATTGGAGGTGGCCAAAACAGAGATGACTTGGTAGCATACTTGGAACAACAGAGCCATCTTCGGCACCGTTCCAGGTGTCATTATGGAATTAGACACCAACAGATGGGGTTTGGGAGCCACAGGTCCCCAGAAGAATTGCAACTCCATATCGACTGTCTGGAACTATTGGCGGGGTCTTTTGCAGTCAAGTGTTGCAGGGATTCTGCCCAAGAACAGTACTATGCGAAGGATTATGGGATCTTAGGGAGAAGGGACTGAGTCATCCTACCACCTTAGTACCCATGAGCCTAGGACTCACTTACTATAGTGTCTCACTTGCCCTCCTACTCACTCACAGTGAAACAAGTGATAAGACACCCCAGACCACAACATTCCCGAATCTCTCAGGACTCACGATTTCAAGACTCACCCTTTTGCTCGCACTCTTGTACCTGTCCACAATAAGATATGACAGAGACACAAAACAGTTTAAAATATTTATTTGAACTAACATGCTCTAATATGCAGTATACGTGCCACAATAAGCAGGAAAATGCATTAAGCAAATACATTATGCATAGCAGCTAGTCTGTAAATCATGAAGCAGATGTCATCAAGAAAAGACAATAGAGCCTAACCTCCCTCCCCTTGCTAAGAAGCAGTATTATTAAATATTAGAAGATCTCTGGGTTTTGGCTGCAGACTCTATACCTTAAACTATAGATGGTAGTTCTACATCATAGGTGCTATCTCGCTCTTATCCCTGGAAAGTTCCCTCTCCAAGTGTGTGTTCCCTATGCATGTTTTCCCCTAATACCAAAGTGCGAGTTCCAAACAACTACTTCATTGGTATGTTTTGTCTAGGTGCTAGGGCATGACCAGAACAGAATAACAAGGGGCATTGTTTATCGACCTTGCTCACAATGTTTATATTAAATCCCAGGAACTGGCAAAGAATGCATACAGCAGACAGTTCTCATGTGAAACGTACGAACAAAGTCTTTGCAAAAATAAAGCCATGTAGTAAAGTGCGCAAAGCTGCATAATGGCTGCAGAGCTCATGCTAACTTAGTGAAGATGACAATGTCCCCATGGGCCACGCGAAACCATCACCTTGGCCAGGTCAGTAGCTCCTAAGCAAACAGAACGTAGAGGTAAGCAGAACCAAGGCGGGTTGGTGAACGGTCAAATTGTTGAAAATATGCAAATCAGGATAAATAGTGTGCAAAGAAAAAAGGAAAAAATGGAACTAACTCTTAAAGGTATATAGGGAATAAAAGACTTTTATGTTTTTTTCGGAGTTCATTTACAGAGGCTCCTCGAATTCAAAAACATCACGTGCAAAGTGGAATGCCATTAGCTCTAATAGGCCGTCAGAACCTTCCATCGTAAAGAGGAACGCCATCCAATTAAGCAAGTCGAATGAGCAGACGTGCTCCTCATATCCAGATGCAGCAAAGAGCATTTCCGAGCAACCTGTGTTATATTAGATGAAACTGCGATGCAAAAGGTGCTGTGCACGAACACAGGTACTCAAGCCTGCCGATGCTTCAAGTGTAGGATCATACACAAAGCGTCTACCCACGGAACAGTCCTGGTCATGGGCCATCAACGGACCCATAAACAGCTCATAATACAGGGCAGCGTGTGATATATTGGAGAGGCAGACATCCAGGGTTCATTCAAAGGGGCACTAGAGGCAGTAGAACACAGGCTGCACACAGGTGAAGTAGGTGTAATGGAAGGCTAGCCTATAGCCGATGCTAAGAGCTGCCAATGGCATCAAACCAAACAATTGCTGCACAAGGTATAGGGTACAAGGTACCGCCGCAATCATTCTCGGCTGAGCAGAACCACAGGTCGGGCAGCCATTACGGAGTAGTAGAAGAAGAACATGCACTCCGCAAACCAAAAGGAGCAGCAAGGGAAACACTTTGAAGGCGCTGGAAAAAATAGAGTAAATAAAATCCGGGATTACTCCAAAAATAGTATAAAATGATGTGACAAGACAGGACCCCACAAGTTTGAAAAAGTGGGCTAGGCTCTCGGTATCAGATGTATTAAATATGTGGTGAATTAATTCTCCGAAATGTAATGGGAGATTTGTGTCCAGCAGTGACTAAATCTCACTTGATGTTCTAGCCACCTGCAATTTTAAGGTCTCTCGAGCTGAAGAGAGAGCAATTTCTTGTTGAAACAATAGCGATTTGAGTATGCTTAGTTTATTGAAAGCTGTTTGCAAAGTTGGAATGGAAGGCCACAGTGAACTATCTACAAGCCCATGTGGGTGAAGAAAAAGAACATTGCTGCAAAATGTAACACGTTGCAAAATTCCTGCCCGTAAGCGGCTGCAGTTGTAGTTATTCAGGATAAGATAACTGCCGTTAGAAAGCAGAGTGAGTGTGGGAATAATGGCAGGGACTGGTGTCCCATTTAAAAAGCAAGTCAAATTAGGGGCCAAAATGTTTCAAGTACCGCAAAGTTTAACTTGTTTACAGACAAAGAGTGTTCTACAGTAGAATCACAGTCCTCCCCTATGAGGAAAACTAGTATATCTGCTCGTTGACAGCGAAAAGTGAAAGGTAATGACCACAATTCATGAATAAAACTACTTCCAAGGGGCTCATATCTACCAATTGTGTAATGTTTCGTGCATGCTGTGAACTGGAACAGTGAGATGGGCGATGAAATAACCCAGTGTATTAAACAAACAGAAGAATCAGTTTTCGTTATTGAGAAAGGCAACTGTTCTAGTTTTTCAATGTGTAACATTGTGGGTGTAGCGTCTTTCATTGACATAAGTTTCTGTTTATCAGTCAAGTTAAAAGGTAAAACCAGGGCGGAAGTATTCAAACAATTCCATGGCACTTTCCCACTTTTCAGCGTTTGCAACGTCCAACCAAATTGCATAACAGAGCGCAACTGATTTTGACCATGAAACAATACAGATACATCATTCTGTACTATGTCAATAACAGACGAAACAATATTATCCAAAGAGTAAATACGAGAAGACAAAGTGTTATTACTGTTATCAACCACCGCAAGTACTTTTCCAAATTATCACGATCAAGTTGTCGTAAGCGCAAAGCAGCTTCATCTCAGTACAGTTTTCAAAATTCATTATATGCAGCATATGCAAAACGTCTAGTGCAAGGGAATGTTGGACCTAAAAGGAAATCAGCCAGATCGATATTACCTGACAAGAGATAAAGGTGTTGTTTCACAGATGACAGTGTGGAATGTTCCAACCATTGCTGACACAATTTACCAACGGAATATGTAGTAACTGTATGAGAATGAGCAAAACGATAGCCAGGTCTATTGAGTGTAAACCCACTGGAGGCATTAGAAAAGCGTAATTGACAAGCGTTGGTATTAATTGGCCACACTAACCAACCCAATGGATCAATATTGGAGGAGTTAAGAGTACCATTTTGAAACATTTTGGTCAATTCGTCAATTGTGTAGTCTGACATGTGTCGCAGGCAGCCAAAGACAGAATTGAGGGAGTATTTACATTTTTAGCAGTGGCCAAACCGAAACATGTTGTTTGTTGAACAGTCTGAATTACACAAGCACAATGAAATGATTCAGTACCCAGTACCATGCACCTGCCAATCTTTGGTAGCCCATATTTATTTCAAATCAATCATGTCCTTCCAATAATCATTACCTTTTAATGATAAGTCGGCTATGAAAGATGAAGAATATACCAATTTAGTATGGGTCAGCATGAATTTTGTGTGTGTAGGCGTATTCAATTTGTAATAGTACGAGTTCGGGTCAGTAAGATTGTAACCGGAAAAATAGACAAAAAATGTGTTCTGTGTCGGTGAACTCCCCTTGAATGGTGTTGGACAATGTTCCCATTGTGTATAATTAAAAGGTAGTCTTATAGTGTTGGATTTGTGCAAAAATGATGGCCATAATGTTGGTAACAGAATAAAACAGCAACATTTGCAGTATTCAAATATAAATCTTCAGTTTCAAAAGGAGTGTAATATTTTAAATCAGAAAACAGTGAGTAAACTGAGTTAACATCCCAGCCATCGGAGTGTATGCCAGGCATGATGACATTACCTAGAGAAACTTGGAACAGGTATGGAATCTGTAAAGTTTCCGTTGGATCATAGACTTCGAAAGGTAATTTATCCTAAATGATAACCATCAACAATAGGAAACTCTGAAATATTAACCATGGCTTGATCCCTTTTATTTTTATGAGATGAAGTGTGAGGGGCCAATACTCCATCTACCAAGTGAACAGCAGAGTGTTCAGGTAAGTAATAGCCATTTATTAGTAGGAAGAAAACTCACAAAACCAATACACATGAAGAGGAAAACCATTGTGAGCACCAGCCAGATGTACGTCCAAGGGAGAACAAGGTAAGTTCCTTTAAACCAGGAGATAAAAATACAAACACAAGTTGGAGGAAGAGTATGAAGATGAATTCGAAGAAAAGCTATCTCTGTCCATATAGTAACCACTGGAAACTAGATGAAATAATGGGGGCTGCTCTTTAATTGAAGATGAGTGGATTGCAGTATCAGGAATGTTAACAATAATTTCGACCGGTGGGCGGCATATTCATTTACCACAGTGGTTGAAGTTGACAGTAAAACAGGCAACAAATCAATTGAAGTCTTCATCTCCCCTTCCTGTTACGTAGTTGTCGGGGAGGCAGAAGTCATTCCTTCCAGTTATACATACAAAAAGAATAGCTAACCACAATACATTTTCAAGGAAATTAATGTAAGAAAGAATCCCAGACCTTAACTAATTTCAAATTGAAATGGAAAAGTAATGTGGCTTTACATTTCAGTGAAGCACAAATTATTCATTATTCTAGCAACCATTCGATACTTTTCCAAGGGCATGGAAAGAAAAGAGTTCACAATGTCAGCATGTACATGGAAAATTCCTCAGACAACGTGGTACAAAGTCAGGTGGATTTAAAAAAAAAACTGCACTCATTTTCATATTATATAACCTTTTCCTCAAATGGTCCTACAACAGGGGTACTCATAGTACGGCCCGCGGGCTGGTGGCGGCCCGGCAAGCCTTCCCTGGCGGCCCGCGGACCTTGCAGACATTGTACCCGAGTTTTTTTTGGTTTTTTTTAAGATGTCTGCAACCAGAGCACGACTCAGACTCTGCTGCTCTGTGGGGGCCGGGTCATTCACGCCATAGTCAGAGTGGGGATGCAGGGGTGCTGAGGGGTCAACAAAGCCTCATTAACATGCAAATGGTCTTTTAAAGACCTGTGAAGTGCTTGGGTGCGGCTGTGTGTGTGCGCCTGGAAGCTGTCACAGCCCGGGCACACACAGGCAGGGTGAGGAGGGAGAGCGAGGGAGTAGGAGAGCAAGCGAGGGAGGGAGAACAAGCGAGGGAGTGAGGGAGAGTGAGGGAGGGAGAGCAAGCCAGGGAGAGCGAGGGATGGAGGGAGGGCATGCGAGGGAGAACGAAGGAGGGAGGGAGAGCTTTGGAGGGAGGGAGAGCAAGCGAGCGAGAGCAAGGGAGAGAGAGAGAGGGAGGGAGAACAAGCGAGGGAGCGAGGCAGGGAGGGAGAGCGAGGGAGAGCAAGCGAGGGAGAGAAAGCGAGGGAGGGAGAGCAAGCGAGGGAGAGTGAGCGAGGGAGAGCGAGCGAGGGAGGGAAAGGGAGGGAGGGAGAGGGAGCGCGAGGGAGGGAGAGCGAGGGAGGGAAAGCGAGGGAGGGAGGAGCGCGAGGGAGAGCAAGAGAGAGGGAGCGAGGGAGAGGGAGGGAGAGCAAGGGAGAGCAAGGGAGGGAGAGCGAGGGAGAGGAAGAGCGAGGGAGGGAGGGCGAGGGAGCGTGAGGGAGGGAGAGTGAGGGTGGGAGCACGAGGGAGGGAGAACAAGAGAGGGAGCGAGGGAGAGCGAGGGAGGGAGAGGGAGCGTGAGGGAGGGAGAGTGAGGGAGAGAGGGAGCGTGAGGTAGGGAGAGCGAGCGAGGGAGAGTGAGGGAAAGCGAGGGGGGAGAGAGAGGGAGGGAGAGAAAGCGAGGGAGAGCAAGGGAGGGAGAGCGAGGGAGGGAGGGAGAGGGAGAGCAAGGGAGGGAGGGAGAGGGAGCGCGAGGGAGGGGGAGCAAGGGAGAGGGAGAGCGAGGGAGGGAGAGTGAGCCGAGGGAGGAAGAGCGAGGGAGGGAGAGCGAGGGAGGGAGAGGGAGGGAGGGAGAGCAAGCGAGGGAGCCAGGGGTAGCAAGAGACGGGGAGGGAGAGCTGGGGAGGGAGAGCGAGGGAGGGAGGGAGTCGGAGGGAGGGAGAGTGAGGGAGGGAGACAGAGCGAGGGAGAGAGACAGAAGGAGAGAGAGGGAGACCTCAAAGAGAGGGAAACCTCAGAGTGAGGGGGAGGGAACGAGAGAGAGGGAGACCTCAGAGTGAGGGAGAGGGAAGGAGAGAGAGGGTGACCTCAGAGTGAGGGAGACAGAGGGAGGGAGACCTCAGAGTGAGGGAGAGGGAAGTAGAGAGAGGGAGACCTCAGAGAGAGGGAGAGCTCAGAGTGAGGGAGAGAGAAAGAGAGAGAGGGAGGGAGACCTCAGAGTGAGGGAGACCTCAAAGTGAGGGAGAGGGAAGGAGAGAGAAGGAGGCAGAGGGAATGAGGGAGAGGAAAGGAGAAAGAGGGAGACAGATGGAAGTGTTTGACCAAGAACTAGGTCTACTGGAAACATACTACAAAGACCATAATGCCTAGTAAGGGGGTGGAATAGTGTGCTGTCCCACACTGCCTTGCGATAGGTCACCTGATACGAAGGGAGGTTCTTAAGCTATCAGCGCGGTAATGGCGGCGCCTGGCTTTCCTGCCCTAACCTGTGTTACATCGTCCTGGATTCCCTATTAACCACTTCACCTCCTGCGAGTCAAGCTCCACCGCGGTCTGCGGTTGCTCTTCAGTGCGGTACGTTCATTTTGAGAGAGCTACATTTTTCTTCGTAGCTTCTTCGTTGCTTTCCCATATCAGTGCCTTCTGGTTCCCCCTTCCCTAAAGGTCGTGAGTTTCAGAGCTTCTACAACTCACCCACATCAGAACCCGCTTCGCAATCTAGCCTCGGAGTACGCTTACCTTCGCTCGGCAAGCAGCGTGCTCTCCTGAAGATACCAAGAAACCAGATACTTGGCATCCCCGTGGTGTAAAGGGTAGACACGTTTTTTTTGTTGTTGTTTGTTTTTGTTGTTGAAACTTTACACGGACAAAAGACACAGGACTCATGTCTAGATCCTTGGTTATAGCGTCTTCTGGAAACGCTTTCTACTTGCCGCTATCATCTGGAACTCACGCATTGTTTTTTGTAGCGTGTATATTCGTCCAGATATAATATTGCTGCTCCTGTCAAAGCCATACACAATAGAAGTATCGATATTTAATTGAAGGACCTTTTGGGCTTACAGGGACTTTTGGAGCATACAGTTCTCGGATCTTTGGGAACCTACTTTTCTTTTATTTGGTGCATGGATTGCAGAAACCTTCCTTTTACAAGAGACCAAGACCTTAGGTATCCAGTCTTCTAACTTATGTTCGCTGGTGAGTATGGGACAGCACACAGTTTGGGGATGACATTGAACAAACTTATATTATACTGCCCTGTTAAATAACCTGAGTATTTCTTGTTTTGTGCTCTCCTCTTCTGCAGTGATTCTACCACCTTCCTGTTTGAGCCTATCCGCCTTTCCTGCTTGTGGCTCGTATCTGCGGACATATTGTCCTTGGTCTCTTCTTTTTCCGAAGTGGTTCTTTCCTCACTGTCGTGTTCTCTGTAACACAGAGAGGGAAACACCTTTGGGAAACGTTGAGGCACAAGCTTCGCTCCAGGGGTATTGGTATTCCTGCCTGGACATTCCTTGCACCCGACAGGAAGGAGGGAGAAGGAAGGAGAGAGACAGGGAAATAAGAGTGAGGGAGAGGGAAATAGAGTGAGGGAGAGGGAAATAGAGTGAGGGAGAGGGAAATAGAGTGAGGGAGAAGGAAACAGAGAGAGAGGGAGACAGAGAGAGAGGGAGACAGTCAGGGTGAGTGAGACAGAGGAAGAACGGGAGTGAGACAGTCAGAGTGAATGAGACAGAGGGAGAGATGGAGAGACGAAGTGAGAGAGTCAGAGTGAGTGAGACAGAGGGAGACAGAGAGACAAACAGGGAGAGAGAGGGAGGAGAGAGAGGGAGGGAGAGAGAGAGAGACAGAGAGACAGAGACAGAGACAGAGACAGAGAGAGAGAGAGAGAGAGAGAGAGAGAGAGAGAGAGAGAGAGAGATATGTGTGTATGCCGGGTCTGGTGGCTCAGTGGACGAAGGCGTCCGCTGCAGGGACCTGTGATCAACCTCATGGTCATACTTTTTTTTTGCTCTAGCCCAACCCTCTTTCCCACTGACCCCGCCCCTACCGGTACGGCCCTCGGACACAAACTACACTGTAGATTTGGCCCCGGAGAGAAAGTTTGTGAGTACCCATGTCCTAGAACATGAGTTCAACATTTACCAATTCCCTACGATCACTAACCTATAGAATCAGTGATAAATAATTTGGATTTGCCCCTCATATTATGATAGTACTTCATTTTCAGATATTCTCCATTATAGGTTTGTTACCAGAGAAAATAAGAAACAAATGAGCATATGTAAGAAGGCTAATCTGTGAGGGCACTAACACTAATGTTCATTAAATCCCGTATTTCTTCTTCTTGCATCAGAAGCTTATTCTGTTGTGGAACAGAAACTGGAAGGGCCTTGCAGGTTGAAAAGAACATGCTGCAGCACATGGGAAGACAATTTACACATAGACAGCACCCCTAAATAATCCCACCTATAACCAAGACTATCACTAATAGTTTCCAACTCTATGTGAGCAGTACTTCTCTAATCCAATTTGACCAAGTCCTGTCTCCAGTATCCTGATGTATTTCAGCAGCAATTTTGTGAAGTTTTTGAATGGCCATATTCACATTAGGAGCGTTATCTGGGATGTACACACAGCAGGAACTACCAATTAAGTGGCATACCACCCCTGCTAAAAAAATGTCTAAACCAATATGATTTTGAAGAGAAACAAAATGGGTAGCTTGCATTTCTACAGTAATGTTACTGAGTGCACCAGCATTCTCATTAATTACAGCTTCCACTACTCTGCTCAATTGGCACACCTGTACACTATTGGCCATAGGACCCCAGAAAGGCACATGACCCTTCATTGCATCAATACATTGCTGCAGCGTGGTGTCTGTCTGGTCAACCTGTACTTTCCGTTTATTAAGTCGAGGTTTTCTATGATAATCAGATGGTGCAAGGTAAGTGGGAGGAAGAGTAAATGCAATATAGCATCTGCCTGACCATCCTTTAGGGAGCCAGATATAAACCTGATTTCCGTAAACAAAATGGGCGTTTTGTGAGGCCACAAATGATGGAGAACTAGTGCAATTGAATATCACTGTACGGGAGGAAGTCTATTCCCAACAGCAAGGGGCCCTTCACCTTGAACAAAAAAGGGGGCGTTATGGGCATACACAGGTATGGGTATCATAGCCACCTTGGACAGCTTTCTCTCATCATAGCCTCTATCATAGCCTGTAAATTCCTCCCTCTCCTCCATGGTACCGTAGAGTCTAACAGCATTTGGCCAGCATAGATGATAAAGGTGATCCCTAAGGTGGCTCTGTACACTTTTATTAGTAACTTTGATATAAGAAGCAAAATTCAATTCCCACCAGGCACTAGAAGTCCCATTGCAGGATAAAGGTAGAGGAATAAGATGTGCCTCTCTTTTGACTGAAGATGTCAGGAAGCCACTTATCCAACAATCTGTAGCATTATAGCAGGATGGGCATTATGTAAAACCTGAATAAATGTATTATTCACATATTGCAAGCGGTGTGCTTGCTTATGAGGGGCATATGTACTGATGCTCTGGTATTGGTGTGGTGACTGATGTCAATGATTTACAAACTGGGTGGTTTTCTTCTAACCATCAGACCAACCCTAGCATTCCTAATATTATAATCAGAAGACACAGACGCACAACAATTTTCACTTTCTTGGTCCAAAATTAGTGTATACTGGACACTGGAGTCTTCCCCTCCAGATCAGAAGATGATTTCCCAAATGGTCTCAGTTCAATACTCCTAGTCTTACCCAGATTGTATTATTTGTGTGTGATGTACAAATACCTGTTGTTGATGAGTGATGCTTCTCCTAATATTTGTCTTTATGCTTTATGCTTTTTCTCTCTTTTCTACTCTTCCTATCTTTGGATAGATAACCTTGTTTCTGCAGACCTCTTCTTTTTTTCTTTTCAAAGAAGAGAAACAAATCAAAAACTCCTAACAGCCAGAAGTAAAGTACCGTGGCTAAAACCTCCTGAAAATCCCTATCTATTCCACCAAAGAACATCAAGAGTTCCCAGTGTCCTTTACTTCAAAGCCTCACTGGCAAGCTTATGTACTGGTCTAGAAGTTGGCGGTCTTGACCACCGGCATGGGTTGCTATCTCGCCAGAGATAGTTTTTGTATTCAAAGTCTATAGTTTTTGACAGTCCTAGGTCTCAAATTATACCTTGGCGTATCACAATCCGCATGCTCAAATAGAGGTATTGGTATCAATTTTGGCTCAACAGAAGTTTAGTTGACCACTGGATGTGCTACCTCTCCTTCTTCAACCAGCTCACCATCATTAAGAGATACTTGCTGTGGAAGTTGTTCACTTTCCAAATCAGGAAATACACACATTGATCATAGAACAAAGGCAATGGAGCTTTCTTAAAATGGTTGGCATGCAGCCAGTGTTTGTGTCCCATGCACTTACAGCTGTCTGAGTGGCCAGTAGCACTTGCACCAGTTTCTCAAGACTGGATTTCTTCTGGAATTTGCGGGTGAAGACCCAGCCTCCAGGCTTCAGATTATGACCTGAACCTGTGAATGAATCAAACGCAATTATTTAGTCAATTGCTCACAATAATCAACAAGTAGAGTGTTGGATTTGGCCCTTTTCCCCCCAAATTTTTCACTTTTCGCCCCCGAATTTGAGATGTCTCCCCCATGATGAAGGTTACCGAATAGGCCATGTGTGGTGTGAGACGCCATGTTAATGTTAAATGCAATGCAATGGTGTGTACATTTATTTCCCCCCATTGTAAACATGTACCCTGGTGAAATGCTGCATTTGTATTTTGAATTTAAAATTGGAGGGAAAGCCTGGCATCCAGGGTGCTCTACTCTTCCCCCTGACCCAGTTAGATCTAGTTCGCCTGTCTGAGGTGGGTTAGCAGTCTATTTGTCGGGTATCCAGCAATCCCAGCATTTGGAGGGACCTTTTAGAAACTTCCAGGCTTTCTGGTATAGGGAGAGCAGTAGGGATGTGATGTGCAGAGACAGAGCTGGGACAGGAATGTGAGGGGACCTGCTGTCAGGGGATACTGCCGATTGGGCCTGTGTGCTGTGCCCTGCACCCATCTAGGACCCCCCTACTGTCCAGAGGGCTTGTGAAGCCCCACTTCAGGAGTTCAGGCTGCTGTGTAGGAGGAGGGCCACGCTACAGTGGGGATGGTGAAAGCCTACCGCCCTGTTTTGATGATGCCCCCACTACCTGCTGACATGGCCCAGTAGTGCCTATTGCTCTGTCCCCTAGGCCCCTGAAGAAGGAGGGCCCCCCAGGTCCCTGAAGCTGCCAGGACCCTGCGCTACGCAAAGAACTGTGCAAAGAAGCGCCTAGAAGGGAAGGAGCATCTTGGACCCCACCCAGGAGGTGAGGAGTGTTACCCGGGGCTTGCTGCTGGGACTGTCCACCCCCCTTGCGCTGTGTGCCTGGAAGTGCTGGCCTGCAGAAGACTGCTTGTGTCCCAAGAGCGCTGTGACCAAGACTGCCCTGCTGATTGCCTGCCAAGCGCTATAATCTGGGAAGCGCTGGCCTGTTAAAGAACTGAATTGCTGAGTGATTGCTAATCGCTATAATTGTGAAAGCGCTGTGCTGCAGAAGCCCTGGGTGGTCTTAAACTGCTTGGACTGTACTGCCTGCTGCTGGCCTGAGCGCTGTTGTGACTGCCCCCAAAGCGCCACTGTGTACTCTAAGCGCTGTACCTGCTGAGCGCCGTGTTCGGAGGATTGTGCCCTCAAGGAGCTGTGGCGCCTGTATGCAGAGTTGTTCAAGGAGGAAGCCTACCCCTCATTGCCCCGGGACTAGTGTTTGGCTGCCACGGAGGCCTTACTGCCCCCTAGAGACTGTAGTTGGGCCCCATTGGCCACTGGTAAACTGAAGCGGCCCGAAAGGAACTGAGGCTCCTGAACTGGGCATTAACGGAACAGATGCCCAGCGTTGATCTATTAAATGGTACACTCGCATTGAGGAGGATGCCCAGATGTCCCTCTGCCTAGGTTTAACTTGCATTTAGGGGTAATGCTGCTACCATTAAAGTTATGCTCCTGTGCTCTGCCTATATGATGGTGCCCATGTTAGATGTGATTATGCCTGTCTAGGCCTGAGGTCAATGCTGACAGCCTGATGTTCTATGTCATTTCTTAGTGCTCAGGTGTTTCCTGCCCCATGATGCCTGCCTAGGCCAGATGTTAGTATTGCATGCTTATTATCCCATTTGCAGGAGGTGCTAATGCCAGGCCGGCTGTTTTTATGCCTAGGGTCCTATATTATGCTTTCAGGCTTCTACCCAGGTGATGCTAAGGATTAATACCTGTGTTGGCCCTGCGATATTGACCCTATGTTTATGCATTTGCTAACATCCTTTTCATTTCAGCTGGACACTAATGGACTTATTTACCTTTTATTCTTTTTCCCATTTTCCTTGTAAATAATCCCCCTGGTATACTTTGCTCTGGCACCAGTTGGCGCCCCATTGTGTTTACTGCTGTTATTGTGCTTTACCGTTGCAGGTTGGAGACAATACAAAAGGTATTCTTTTTCCAACCAGAAGCAGTGTCGTGTCTCTTTTGTAGTGTGCCTGGTGTGTCGTCTGTGGTACTGCGTGGATGCTTCACACATGTCCTCAGGAGTTTGGCCTGCCCGCTCTGGTCCATGCTACCCCCTGTAGAATTGATAACCCCATTTCTAACATAGAGGATATTCTATTTCACCCCAAAACTTTTTAAATGCTATACCCCATACATTTGCAGGCCTCCCCATAACTACCTGACATTTGCAAGTGTTCAGTATTGCGCATTTGCGACTGTTCAGTATTGCGCATTAACCTCTTTTATGCTCAGGACAGCTCCCAGCCATCATGCATTAAAGTGGGCGTGGGCGCACGAAGGTCGGGAGCTGTCCGAATCCCGCCCGCCGTTTATTTCTCCCGCACCGCAGGGGAAATAAACCCACACCCAAGGGGTTAAAAACAAAGCTATGGGCAAAGCATCAGGCCATTTTAATTTTGTTTCAGCACATATCTTTCCCAGTTTTTCTTTCAAGATACAATTGAGGCCTGCAGCCTGTGGATGGTTGGCAGCATGAAACTGTTGCCTTATCTGCAAGCCTTTGCAGAGTAGGTCCTTCACTGGGCCAATGAAATGTGGCCCATTGTCGCTCCAAAGAACTCTGGGCAAGCCAAATCTCGGGAGGTATTCCTTCAGGAGTCCTTTTGCAGTACTTAGGGCTGGGTTATTTCGTAGAGGGTAAGCCTCCACCCACCTACCAAAGGTGCAAACCACCACTTAAGCTTGTCCACTCGTTCCATTTCTATGAAATCCATTTGCAGTACTTCAAAGGGCAAATCTGGGGGTGCCAAATGGCCTGTCGGGACTGGGGTACCTTTTCCTGGAATATAAGTAGCACATATCATGCGTCTTTTGACATGGGACTCTGCCACCCTGGGAATTAATTTATTGAACCATCCATGGTTTAATGTTCTCACTATTCCTTTGGCACTAATGTGAGCCGGGCTATGTGCCATAGTAACTCTAGAGTTAACATAACAATTAGGAAGCATCATCTTTGTTTTTCTAACAGATCTATCCAACATCCTGTATCATCTAATCTACCATACATCTGACGTGCCTCTTTCTCTTCCATGGTAGCTTCCTGTTGTATCTCTCTAACTCATTCTAAAGTATTGTTAAACATTGGTACTTCAGGGACCCATCTAGCTGGTCCTGAAACATACATTAAACTATATTCAGAACTGGCTGTTTCATCTGCAAAAGCATTTCTCTGACCTATCTTATCAATAACCTTTTATGGTCACTGAATTTAACAATGGCAACTTCTTTTGGTAACATCAGAACATCCAATAAATTTACTATTGATTCCCCATGCTGTATTTTAGTACCATGTGAGGTCAAAAAGCGTCTTTCTTTCCATAATCACCCAAATGAGTGGGCAATACCAAAGGCGTACTTGCTGTCAGTATAAATATTTACAATCAGATCTTTACTCAATTCACATGCCCGTGTAAGGGCAAATACTACTGCTGCTTGTGCTGACATTTGTGGCATTTTACATGACTCTACCACTGTTTTCAAAGTGGTGATGGCATATGCAGCAATGTTTGTACCATCCGGTAATTTGAAACATGAACCATCCACAAACAACTTTCCCTGTGGGTCAGATATGGGATTATCTGTTAGGTCTACCCGTCCCTTGGTCTCTTCTTCAGTGGTGAACATACAATCATGATGTTCTTCCCCTGAATCACTGGGGAGGGGTAGCGCTGTGGCTGGGTTCAAAACATTGCATTGTTTCAGAATTATATTTGGAGCAAAAAGTGTTAACTCATACCCTGTTAAACGTGCAGTGGTCAGGTGCTGGATCTAAATTTGGTTTAGTAGCACATACACAGCATGCAGTACCATAACTGTCAAATTGTGATCTAGAACATATATTTCAGATTGTCTCACTACAGCAGCAGCAGATGCTACTGAGCGCAAACAATTTGGCAAAGCCTTAGCTACTGGATGCAACGTGGAGGAAAAATACGCACAAGGTTTATTCCTTCTCCCATAGAATTGTGCTAAAACGGATAGAACACAGCCATCTTTCTCATCGACAAATAAACGGAATTCCTTAGCATAATCAGGGTTACCCAAAGCAGGTGTATTGCATACAGCATTCTTTAGTTGTTGAAAAGCATGCTCACACTCATCAGTCCAAGGTAATGGGTTACTAATATTCTTCGATGTTAGAGCAAATCAAAGGTTTTGCAATTAAAGAGAAGTTAGGTATCCACTGCCTTCAAAAGGAAGTCATACCTATAAATGCGCGAACATCAGATTGAGTCGGGGGACGTTTCATTTTCTGTACCAAAT
This sequence comes from Lissotriton vulgaris, assembly GCF_964263255.1. Classification (NCBI taxonomy): domain Eukaryota; kingdom Metazoa; phylum Chordata; class Amphibia; order Caudata; family Salamandridae; genus Lissotriton; species Lissotriton vulgaris. Next base: position 235,186,706 of record NC_141689.1, read on the forward strand.
CAATTCTTTGTGGTTGCAGTCTTCTACCCCGCTTTAACAGGAGGTGACCTAAATAGGCAACCTCCTGGTGACAATATTGCATTTTAGATAAGGACACTGAATGTCCTAGGAGTGCTAAATGATGTAACACATTAACTGTTGTCTCCTTACAACCTTCCTCTGTATCTGAGGCAATTAATAGATCATCAATGTATTGGAGTAATACAGTGCCTTTTGAGGGGGTAAAAAGGTCTAATTGTTTCTTCAAAGCTTGACTATATATACTGAGGCTTTCTATATACCCTTGAGGAGCTTGCGTAAATTGAAGGGAATGCCCTCGGAATAAAAATGAAAAAAGGTATTGACTTCCTTTAGCAATGGGCACACAAAAATGCATTTTTTAAATCAAGCACTGTAAAATATTTGGCTGAAGACGGAATCATGATAAAAATAGAATTCATGTCAGGAACAACAAGATACAACTTTATTAATAGCTCGAAGATCAATCACTAGTCTATATTTATCATGGATTGCCTCTGTGTTTTTTCTAAGAACAGAAAGTATATAACTATTACAATGGCTGCCTTCTGCTTCTTTTATTATCCCCTTATATATTAAATCAGAGATAAACTCTTTGAGACCTTCCTCTTCCTCCCGGTATATTTTGAATTGAGGAATGCCGGGTAAGGGAACACCTTGTTTAACAGTGATTACTATGGGATGAATATGCCACGTTACCCCGCTTGTTTTTTTACTGCATGCCATTACAACATGGTCATTACAACAACAGCATTGTAACAACGCATGCCATTACTCCGCAAGTCGGAAGAACGACTTGCTGGAGGGGTGGCTCTGGATGTTGGAATAGTATTATTTACAATTCCAACTCCAGTCTGTGCAACAGACCTCTAGAACAAGTCGTTAATTTGACTTGCGGAGTAATGGCATGCGTTGTAACAACGCGGTCGTTGTAACAACCGCGTTATAATGGTATCCGGTCTCCTGGTTTCGTGGTAAACGATGTTTAGCCTATGGGATCTATATCCATATTACCAACATCATTATCTCCTGATGCCCAGACCGTTTTATCAATTCCCTGTAATTCAGGTGATAGGTGAGTAACATCTGTCATTGTAAAACATTTTCTAAAATTATCAGAGGCTATTGATATACAAACATCATCAGGAGAACAATAAATGTTAGCATTCAGTCTTTTCAGTAGGTCCAGACCTAATGGGGCAGAGGTGGTGAAGGGACCTATAATAATATCTAGGGGTTTGGAGATGGGGCTCTGGATGGCAATACCTGAGAATACCACTGATGTATTCATTCTGCCGGAGAGGGGAGCCCCTAAATATTGTTCATGAGCCACAGAGGTACGAGTGGCACCTGTATCAACAAGGACGTCGCGTACTTCTCCTTCTATATCCATGGTGACATATGGAACTGCTTAATTAGCTGGAATCATGACCCTATTTCCACCCTTTCCATTGCTGTCCTATTGTGAATACTCAAAGGTATTGCAATCAAAGTCAGTAAAATCTTCAGTATAGAAACTTATGTCAACTTGTTGGCCATCAAAATAATTCTGACATCTATTTTCATTCTGACGCTGGGTAAAATCTTGCCTATTTGTGCCACCTATCCCTGTACCTCTTGGCACCAAAGTCACTCTTCGCCTTGCCACAGTTGCTAGGCCCTGTAGGCTAGGGCATTCAACTTTCCAATGACCCTCCAGAAAGCAATAGGCAAACTGATTTTGGCCTTATCCTGCTTTGTGATGCTGCACAGGAGCTGATGAGGCTCTGCCAGCCCCTCTTCCATTGCCACCTCCCCTCACATTTCCTATACCTCGTTCTCTTACCCTGTCTGGTAATGCTTGCTGTAGCAAAACCTTTGTTTTTAATTCTTTCATTTTCTTATCATTCTTTTCTTTCTTTATTTTCTGGTAATTCTCATAATACGTAGCCATTACCAAAAGATCTGGAGGTTCTTTAGTTGGCTTGGTGCTCTCTGATACTTTAATCAACTCTCCTAATTCTTTCATCAAATTATTCACAAATTTGTCAGCAAACATTCTTTTCCCCTGGACAGTTGCCAAATCCTGACCACTCTGAGACCTGAATATGTCCTCCAGCCTAGTGAAATAGTCTGAGACTTCTTCTGAAGGTTTTTGTTTACAAGCTGTTATTTTATCCCAATTTACATCTTCCCTTGGTATTATTCGTAGCAATTTATCAATAATAAGATCAGGCAAATCAAGTATAAGTTGATCTGGTCTGTCTCATGGTCTCCTCTGTGTGTCACGATTTTCGAAAAGTACCCAAGCAAGCCAAAAGTGCGCTACATCATCATGTCTACGTATTCCACTTCTCTGGAGAGTAAAGCATCAAAAAGGCATCAAAAAATAGATCCTTGAATGTCATTACACATAATTTAGTGGCTGATGCTAGGGCTTCATAATACCCCTTTGGGTTTTTCCTAAAGTCTGGCAAATCTTTTTTATTGTAGTTAATTCATACCTACCCCACGGAGTATGAACAAATTGGGGAATGGGGTTCTGAACAGGAACACCAGCAGCAGCAGCAGGGGGTGCAGGAAGGGGGTGTATTTCCCTCATGAGATATTCCCCAATCACTTTTTGATATTTTCATCTTCCCTTAACACCCAATGCAAACAATTTTCAATAACCCGTGGGACATCTGGTGAAGGGATCATGTGACCTTGTGCTTCATGCCACAATTGTAACACTTCTTGTGGGGTATTTTTATTACACCATGTCCACCAGTCCTCTATCCTTTCAGTCATATATTGAATAAGTTTTGCTGAAACAATATCAAACCTATTTCCAGTTGGCATAACAGTATTCATGGTGGCATTATTTATGCCATCCATCCATCTATGGGCTATATGTTTTAACTCTTCTGGATCAGATCTCTGTAATTAATATCTAGTATTATGTCTGTCCCTGCAGTCCCCACTCCTATCTCTCAAATTACAACTATGCTTGTGAATCAAAGGTGAAGTACCTGCAGGCGTGTTTCCAGCAGATTAGGATGCAGAGGGAGTTTGCCCAGTCACTAGACTTGGAAAACAATGTACCTGAGGGGTAGTCAAAACATTTGGTGCAGGTATCGATTGTACTGCTTGTGACTGCTGTTGAACAGCAGACGGATTGAGTTTTTTTCTGGGTGGGACAGTCAGTTGCTGACCTGGTAATGGGGCAGGAAGAATTGGTACATTTGGAATGAGTACGAGAGGTGCATTTTGCTGTTGACCCATCTGTAATGGTACATTGTGTGCCTGTGCGGCAGGTATGGGAACCTGTGGGACATATGGTAGGGGATTCTCCAATAGTCGCTCCTATACCTTATCCTTGTTCTCATGTTGTTTCTCTTGTAGTCCATACTTTCAGTACTTTCAGTTTGTTTTAATTGATCATATACTTTGGCTTTCTGCAACACTCCCTTTTTCTGTTGTCATTCCTTCTCTTTTTGTTCTTTAATTATTAACATTGTAGCAGTTCTCCCATTTATTAAAACTGTCCCACATCACTTGTCTAACCTTTTTCTCAAACAAACATTGATGCAGATATCTAGCTCAAATGAACCATTATTATTATTATTATTATATTTCTTATATAGCGCCAGAATCGACCCCCGAAGGGGTATCTCTGCGCTTGCCTTGGGAACCCGTCCTGGTTTTTCCCTGTGAGATAGCCCCTACAGGGCATCCCCAAGGTGAAAGCCAGGCATCCCGCCGCGGGGGGGCCGTTGTGGAGATTAAGCAAGCTTAATGCCCAGAGTTGCAGAGTGTGAACCCATGATTAGGTCAGGCACCGAAGCGAGAATTATCGAGTCCATGGACATTTGAGCTCAAGACCCTGCCGCGTTGGGAATTGAACCCTGGTCCCGGGTCTGACCTCTGCTTCAGGGTCTGCCTGCTCTAACCAGTGAGCCACACTTCTCCACTCATCCAGCTGCCATCTCAATTCCTCATTTCCCTTAGTATATCGATGCCACAGTCTTTTCCACAAGATCATACCTGTCCCATATTTTGTCATCATCTTCCATGCAGCACTACCTTGGACTGGGAGTGGTTGGGACTCAACCAGACATGGACTCATGAAACAGCAACAATGACACTGTAAAATATATATTTAATTAGTTTGCTCACTGTGCCTTAAAGTCAAAGATCATCCAAATGAGAACACTTTCCAATTCAATCAATACTGCCGTATTTATCAGATCCAACCTAAAACCCAACCAATATAATGCAATGCATTTCTCAATACCAAAAACTAATCAATATTCAAAACGCCTGTTATAAAATAGCTCAAAACAATCTCACCAGGTATTTGCTGAACACGTCCGACTCTCTGTACTCTGCAATTCAGCCACTTTTCGCTTGACTAGTTTGGAACCTCTGCCGGGGAGATCCTGTTGCCAAGGGACACAGTTTGAGACTTCAGATGGTAGCTGCGAGAAACTAGTCTCATTAGCAGGGGCCCCCGCAATCAGTTAGCCTTGAGTCGTCTCACCTCAGCCAGAGACACAAATGCTGTTGGATTTCCCACATAGAGGTTCCACGTTCGGGCGCCATTTGTGGAAAGGGCACCTCTGGGCTCTGGAAAATTCCACTCTTGTCCACTTAAATCCAGAGGAGTACAGGTAGTTGGAGGTAAAACAGAGCAGTTTATTCACGCTTAAGGTGGTGTGGAACCAACAAGGGAAACCCCTGTTCAGTGAAGGTAATGAACAACTGAAAGAATTATCCTTTCATATTTATACTATTTTTCAAACAAGTCTGCGTACAGACTCCACTCCACACCACATTTTCAAGGTAAGTAATGTAAGAAGGAACCCCAGACCCTGACTAATTGCAAATTAAATTGGAAAAGAAATGTGGCTTTACATTTTAGAGAAGCACAAATGATTAACTAGGTGTAATTATTCCTGCAACCATTCGGTACTTATCCAAGGGCATTGAGAGCAAAAGAATGCACAATGTCAGCACGTCCATGGAAAATTCCTAAGACAACATTGCACAAAGTCAGGTGGATTTATAAAAAAATGTCTGCACTCATGATCATATTATATGACCTTTTCCACATCATCATCAATTTTAATCACAGAACTAGTGACTGTTTCTACTGAACAAGTGGCTACTGCAGATTTAGCTACCTCATCAGCCAAAGAATTACCATCCGCATTTGCTCCCACACGCCGATGTCCTAACGTATGAATAACATGTGTGAGCAGCAAACATTTCTTAAGAGCGGCCACTCGGACCCAAAGCAATTTATGCTTTATTGCACTACCTTTAGAATCACAATAATCATTTTGTGACCAGAAGATCAAGTTGTCATTGAAGGACTGTACACAGTAAAAGGAATCACACACTGCAAGTGTAGGGACTTCAGGATCAGCGAATTCTGGAGCTAAAACCAAAGCACAAACTCGGCCAATTGAGCCATACAATCCCCAAGGGATTGTGTGTGTACCAAAGAAGATTTAAAGTCCCCATCAACAATTGTGCCAGCCACAATCGTGCAGGCGGCTGAATAAGCATTCTTGGAGCCAAAGGCCGCCTAAGCAGAACCATCAGTGTAAATAATACATTTATACTGATCAAGAGGAAGCAATGACAATGATGGAGGATGAACATGTTCATATTGTAAAAATTCCTGTGGCTGCAAAAGGGTCAAAGATAAAATTGACATCAGCCGATGTCAATGAACCAGGCCAGTGTATCCAACACAGACGTAAAGCGTTAGAATTTGGAATACTCGCCTTCGTACCTTTAGAATCGCCATCTGTACAGCAGTCAAAAATGTTTCAGTTGAAAATAAACGCATCTCTACTGGAGTATTCAAATGTGATTTATAAGCAATGGGAACCGTGTCCCCTTCACTGAAAGTCACGCAAGTAAAACCTAACGCTCCTGGTACAATCCTTATGCCAAGATTTGTGGAATTGTCTCTCATTAACAAGAAGTGGTTCGCAATCAGATCAGACTGCAAAGACGGTGTGTTCCGGAAGCCAACTGCATAAAGTGGTTTGATACGCTGGGCATAATCAGGAATGTATGTCCTCCCAAAATATAATAAACCCAGCAAAGATTGCATTTTTTTACGTGTAGATGGAGGTTGCAGTTGAGCACTTTTCTCCAGAAAGTGGGGGGCAAACCCCCTACTTTCATTATTGAGTTCACAACCAAGAAAAAGTACAGCCAGGGTTATTCTTATATCCCACAGGCAATCTCGCCTATCATTTCTGATTGCTTAGCGCGCTGAATGTGGTCAAGTCATGGCTTTCAAGTGGCAAAGTGTGACTGAAAAATCCATTAGAAATATCCAAAGTCATTTTTTTAGAAAATATTGTTGACCAGTGCAGAGCTATGGGTGTTCTATACCGCAAAGGTATGAACATGACTTTTTAAATGTCTTGATATATGGATAGATGTGGCATGATTACTGTGTTAAGTTAGCATGTGCTTTTTATGAGTTTAAACGCCACTTTTCCTTTCTGCTGCTTTTTGCACACGACACACATCTACTGCTTTACCTTTGAGCCTAGTAAAATGTTTTCGGTTCATACGAGAATAAGATATTGTTACACTGATATCAGCCTTGCTTGGCGAGCTGTGTCTGTACAGTGAGTGCTGAAACCTTCAAGGATATCTCAACACAGTAGTTGTTATGAGCACTGATCTTCGCACGTCCCTAGACATAACATACATGCAGCTGCAGCCAAGTTCCGGCTTTGGGCGCGTTTTATATTGCCTTGCACAAGAGCATACAAACACACTTGATGGTGCTTTGCATGCAGAGAGCTGGTTGCTGATGATGTGATCCCTAACCACTAGGATCTTGAGGTATGGGGCCGCTCTGCTAAAACCCACAAGAGACCTTCTTAGATAAAAATATAATATACTAGCTAGGGAGGGTGAATTAGGTTTTGTTAAACCGTATTCATTTAGCATAACACTATGCTTGCACCGTTTGTGTTCTATGGACTATGGACTAGTGACTATGCTGATTACTTTGTTTCTTATAATATGTTTGCTTGTATTAGCTAAGATACTGCGCTTGAGAGCACTGCATTAGTGAATAAACATTTCAAATATGCACGTGTCCTCTTTTACTCCTTGCTCTGGACTGAAATGATTGTATAACGAAAGAGTGTTCATGTGTTCCACGTAACCTGAGGTGTACTAAGTTCATGTTCTGGTTTGTCTAAGCATTGGGAGTTTATGATGACTAATGAGACACTGATTGCTAGTCTGGTAGGGGATTTTTGGGTACTAAGTTGAGTTTTGGGACATCCTAATTCATTGAGGTTCCAAGCCTCTATGCACAGTTCTGTCTGAGCACGGAATCCCTGCGACATGGCGCCCGATCATTGGTGGTCTTATAGCGTGATACTTGAGTAGTACATCTTTCAGTCCTTAACACCTTCACAATGGTTTCCGGTTAACGGTGGTGTTGGACAAACCTACCTATTTTAGTATAGGTCTTTTTCTTTTTTTTTTTTTTTTTTGAAAACCTTTATTGAGCCTTCACAGAGTAGTACACAGCTCGTCGCCTACAACCCACCCGGGCCGGCCGCTAAGAAGGTGCATAGGCAAATAAATATGCATTAATACAGTACATGCGGTCGTAAGGACCTAAGGGTGAGGCTCCAAAAGGAAATTGTGGAGAAGGAATCGCGAATGGTCCATGCCAAATTATGAGGTTTTCGTTTTCTGTTTTATACCTAAGAAAAAGGAAAACATTCAAACTTCGGGAAAACACGTTGCCATCGACACAGGAAACTTAATGCCAGTTAGGTGGAAGTGTGCTTCTGAGTCTATTCCGATAGTGCTTTGCACTTCTTGGTAGATACCAAGCAATCGCCCCATTCCGTTATACCGCCTCCTCCCAGTGTAGCCCCCCCCCCCCACCATCATGCCCTCCCCTCACGTTCACTCTTCCTCATCCGATTCTAGTGTGTCCCCTTCGGGGAGTGGCTCACAAATCTCACCCCGGTAAACATTCCATGGGGACCAAACTTTGTTCCACTTTGCCGGGCACCCCCTGGAAAAGTACACCGCCCGCTCCGTGACCATGGCCCTATCCATATTCACACACCATTGTGAGGCCTTCGGTAGATCTGCCACCCCCCAGCGCTGCGCGATGTCCCTCTTAGCCATCATCATACCAATCGTCACCCAGAGGCGGCCATGTCGGGGCAGGTCAGTTGGTTCCCACACATTAAGAAGACAGCGACGTGGCTCTGGAAGCACGGAGACCTCCAGGACTTGTGAGACGGTGCGCATGACCTGACGCCAATATGTTTGTATAAGGGAGCAGTCCCAGAGTGTGTGTAGTAGTGTGCCCTCCTCCCCGCAGCCGCGCAAGCAGAAGGGGTCAGGGGCTCGCTGTATGTGGTGAAGCAATGTCCTGGTGTAGTACGTCCGGTGCAGGACTTTGAGTTGGATGAGCCTCATTCTAGAGGATATGCCCGCCTCTTTAGGGGATGCTAGTGCCTCATTCCATTCGTGTTCATCCATCTCCCCCACCTCCTGTTCCCATTTTCCCTTAAGAGGCACTAGCGGGTCTGGGGAATTATTCAAGAGTTTCCGGTAGGTAAGGGAGGTGGCCTTTTCCACCATATAGTCAGTCAAGAGGCGATCCTCTAGCGGGGACGACTCTGGGAGAGTTGACCCCACCGGAATAACCGCCAGCAGAGCATGACGGACTTGAACATACCGATAGGTTTCATGTGGTCCCATTTCGTAGAGTTCCTTTAGGCGGTCGAACGTGATGACAGCCCCACGGTCCCACATGTCTCCCACTGTTGAGATGCCAATATCGTCCCAGCGGGAGAACCCCTTGCTGGTTCGAAGGTTGCCCAGGGCTCGTGAATCCCAAAGCGGGGTGAGCTTGGTAATAGTATCCTTCCATCCCAGCGCAGCAGTGGCTGCATGCCAGACGGCTACCGTGATCTTAGTGGGCCCCTTCAACAACCTGAGTTTACGCTTGTCATAGAGCGGGGCCAGCAGGGTACCCGCCCCTAGCTGGGCCCGATCTGCCTGGAATGCAGGGTCCGATTGCGATGCGTGCAGCCATTGATTAATCGGTCTGAGCTGAGCCGCCCAGTAGTAAAGTTGGAGGTTAGGAAGTGCGATGCCACCCTCGTACCAGCCTTTACAGAGCTTGGCGTGAGCTATCCTTGCTGGGCGATTGTGCCATAGCAGACCAGAGACCACCGCTGGGGAATTATTCAAGAGTTTCCGGTAGGTAAGGGAGGTGGCCTTTTCCACCATATAGTCAGTCAAGAGGCGATCCTCTAGCGGGGACGACTCTGGGAGAGTTGACCCCACCGGAATAACCGCCAGCAGAGCATGACGGACTTGAACATACCGATAGGTTTCATGTGGTCCCATTTCGTAGAGTTCCTTTAGGCGGTCGAACGTGATGACAGCCCCACGGTCCCACATGTCTCCCACTGTTGAGATGCCAATATCGTCCCAGCGGGAGAACCCCTTGCTGGTTCGAAGGTTGCCCAGGGCTCGTGAATCCCAAAGCGGGGTGAGCTTGGTAATAGTATCCTTCCATCCCAGCGCAGCAGTGGCTGCATGCCAGACGGCTACCGTGATCTTAGTGGGCCCCTTCAACAACCTGAGTTTACGCTTGTCATAGAGCGGGGCCAGCAGGGTACCCGCCCCTAGCTGGGCCCGATCTGCCTGGAATGCAGGGTCCGATTGCGATGCGTGCAGCCATTGATTAATCGGTCTGAGCTGAGCCGCCCAGTAGTAAAGTTGGAGGTTAGGAAGTGCGATGCCACCCTCGTACCAGCCTTTACAGAGCTTGGCGTGAGCTATCCTTGCTGGGCGATTGTGCCATAGCAGACCAGAGACCACCGCCGCCACCCTCTTGAAGTACCTGGGGGGCACCGCAAAGGGGGTGTTGTCCAGAATATACAGAAAGCGGGGCAGGGATTTCATTTTAAAGAGGGCTGCTTTTCCCAGCATCGTTAGCGGCAACCCTGCCCAGAAGCTCGCGTCTCGCCTGAGGCGATCCAGCGGCGGCGCCAGGTTCAATCTTTCGAATTCCGCCGGGTCGCTCGTAACATGAATACCAAGATATTTAAAGGACGGGCCGGCCAGTCGCAGGGGGCAGTCAGAGCCAACCGCGGGTGGGCTGCCCGCCAGGGTGTATAATTCAGATTTAGTCCAATTAATGGTGTAGCCCGACACCTCCCCGTGGGCATTGCAGATACGCAAGAGAGCCGGGATGCCGTGGTCAGGGTCTGTCAGGTATACAAGCATATCATCCGCGTAAAGCGAAATGCGGTCCTCCCAGCCCTCCCTCCACTGAATCCCTTTGAGCAAGGGGGTGGTCCTAATGCGGATTGCCAAAGGCTCTAGCGACAGCGCAAATAGCAAGGGGGAAAGAGGGCAGCCTTGTCGAGTGCCGCGCTTGAGCGGGAAGGAGCGTGAAATGTGTCCATTCGCCACCACATGCGCTACCGGCTTGGTGTACAGCAGTTTAACCCAAGAGATGAAGACAGGGCCGAAACCCATGTACTGGAGAACCTCGAAGAGATAAGCCCACTCAACCATGTCAAAGGCCATCTTGGCATCCAGGGCCAAGATGGCCGCGGGTCCATCGAGTTCCTCCGTTTTGGCCAACACCCCATGCACCCGTCGTAGATTGAGTGAGGTGTTCCTGTGGGGCATAAACCCGGACTGGTCCGGGTGAATTAGATCGGAGAGGTGGGGCATGAGGCGATTCGCCAGCAGTTTCGCCAGAATTTTACTTTCCGCGTTGAGTAAGGATATAGGACGGTATGAGGAGCAGTCCTCCGGAGGCTTGCCAGGCTTGGGGATAGCCACTATCGTGGCCGTTCGTTGGTCTAACGGGAGTACCCCCGCGTTACGACACTCCTCATACATTCGGAGCAGGTATGGGCTAAGAACGGCAGTGCGGTCCTGGAACCATTCAATTGGGATGCCGTTCGGTCCGAGCGCTTTGCCCGTATGCAGGGCCCCAATGGCGATCCGCAGTTCGTCAGCAGTGAAGGGCGTCTCAAGCTCGGCCGCCGCCTCGGGCAACAGTGCCGGGATGGGCAGATCATACAGTGCGCCCTGGGCCGCAATGGCCGTGACGTCTCGCTCCGGGGTGTAAACTTTCTCGAAGTGGGCAGCCAACGCTTCTACTATCCGAGCTGGGTCCGTGTGAATGTTCCCCTGGTCATCCCTAACCTGTTGAATCCCCTTGGCACTCCCACCTCTTTTGTCTAACCAGGCCAGCATTTTCCCCGCCTTGTCCCCCAAATCATACACCCGGTTTTGCGTGTCGGTGATGTGACCTTGTGCAATGTGTCGAGCGTGGTCGGTATAGAGACGCTGGGCCAGCATGAGCGCATGCAGTGTGTCGTCGGTGGGGTCCGTTTCATGGGCAGCGGTTGTTTCACGCAGTCGTATCGCGAGCGCCGAGTGTTCCGCCGCCTGGTCTCGTCTATATGAAGTTATAGAGCTAATGGCTTGCCCCCTCAGGACAGTCTTGTAGGCCTCCCATAGCACCTCAGCCGAGGCTGCGGTAGGCTCGTTCTCCATGAAGTAATGTGTCGTGGCAGTCTGCAGTGCCTTCCGGACCTTAGGCACCTTAAGATATGAGGCACGCATCGGGAAGATGCGGTGGCGTGAGCGTGTTTGTGAAGTAATGGTGAGAGTCAGTGGGGAGTGATCCGAGATGCCCCTTGGGTGAATGAGCACCTCTTCTACGCGCTGCAACCCATCCCCCAGCGCCAGAAAGTGGTCAATGCGGGAGAGGCTATTGTGGACGGTGGAGTGAAAGGTGTACTGTCGCAGTGTTGGGTGGACGTGTCGCCATATGTCTATCAGCCCCAACGCCTCAAGGAACCTCTGGAATCTGGAGGTACCCCCGGGGAGAGCGGTTGCTGGGAACCTATCGAGTTGTGGGTCGGCAGGGGCATTAAAGTCCCCGCCTAACAAGGTGTCACCCTCGGGGAGGGACAGTAGGAAATCGCCCAGGGCAGGCAGCATCACAGAGTGCAAGGACGGCGGGATGTACACTGATACTATTGTCAGGGGGCGCCCCTCCCACTGACCGCTCACTGCCGCAAAACAGCCCTGTGAGTCAGTTTTTGTGCTACTGGTGATAAAAGTTGAGGATTTTCTGAGCAGGATACCCGTGCCCCGGGACCCAGTGGAGAATTCGGAGTGGGCCAACATTGAATACCCTCGCCTGTCCAGGGCCTTGGTGGCAGTACCCATTAGATGGGTCTCTTGAAGGAGTATGAGGTCAGGTTTATGACGCTTGACCTCGGACAGAACAAGGCCTCGCTTCACTTTATCACCCAAACCACGCACGTTCCAGGCCAGAAGCTTGAGGGAGGAGCTGCCCAATCGCGTCTCACCCGCCTGCATCACGTTAGGCCGCTCACCCACCACCATCGAAACTCGGGGGCCAGAACCCTCAGCACATGGCCCACCCTCCCAGCATCGTTCCAGTAAACAGCACTGTACATTCTACATTGTCCGATCGATAGCATGAATTTCCCGTAAAACCAAACAAATCCCCCCCCCAACACCCCCCACCCTGCCTCCCTGCCAAACGGACTCAAAACTGCCCGCCACCCCAACTTAGCAGAGCGCTTAACCCATAGTTGAAACAGAGTACTTGCACGTCGGGGGAGAGTGTCCCCCAAAGCAGGCGGTCCCTTTGGAGCCCTTGGGCGTCTGGGCCAGTGTCCATTAACGGCTCAATGAATATTCAGTGGGAGTAAAGTTCAGGAGTAGCTCGGTAGTCCCTTGCGGTCTCTTCATTCGCCGCCAGCAGCTCCCAATTGGTCCTGCGGCGGTGATCCATTCTCGCCGGTCCTGGATGGAGAGCGTGAGCCCCGCCGACTCATCCCTCCCGATCTGTTGCGTCGACGGTTAGTGGTGCGGTCCACAGTGCGCCAGCCATCCAGCCATTCCCTGGCAGTCTCTGCTGAATCGAAAAACCAGACCTTCTTATCCGCTACCACTCGTAGCCGGGCCGGAAACAGCATGGAGTACGGCAGTTCTTGGTCGCGAAGTGACTTTTTAACTTCGAGGAAAGTCCTCCTCTTACGGGGGACCTCCGCCGTGTAGTCAGGGAAGAATGAAATCCGTGAATTCTGGATTTGGATGGGCGGTGCCACCCTAGCGGCCTGGAGGACTGCATCGCGGTCCCGAAAGTTGAAGAGTCTCGCCAGGATGGGGCGAGGAACGGCACCCGGGGTAGGCGTCCCACCCGGGACCCGGTGGGCCCGTTCTACTGTAAAGAAGTTGGATAGTCCCTTCGGGGCCAGTTTGGTCTTTATAAGGTCTTCAACGTACAGGTCCATGGCCCCCTTTGTTTCAGACTCCGGGACCCCCAAAATACGGACGTTGTTGCGTCTGGAGCGCCCCTCCTGGTCATCCAGCTTACTTTTCAAAAGTTTATTGTCCGCCTGCAGCCTCTCCATTGCCACTTGTAGGTCAGAAACGTCTTCTATTAAAGATTTGGTCACCACCTCCACCTGCTTCACCCTTTCACTCATTTTCTGGAGGTCGGCTCTGATAAGGGTAACCTCCGCCACGGTCGAACCCACCGTGGCCTGCACCTGCTCCAGTGCCCGTAGCACGTCGTCCAGCGTGGCCTTTTTAGCGCCGTCGTTGTCAGCACCCTTCCCCAATGATTTGCGCTGCTCAGATTGTGTGGCTGACTGGCTCTCGTATGCATATTTCCCAAGCTTCGCCTGAGCAGCATTCTGCCGTTGTCCCTTCCCCGCCATTGCTGTCCAGTGAGACAAAGTCGAAGCTGGAGCGGGCCGGAGGTCCGTCGCTGTCCACGGGGGGTGGGAAAGGAATGCAGGGGGGGTTCAGAACTAGTGGGAGGCCAAAGTCCGCTGGTGCTATGCCAGTGCCGCCGGCCGCCGCGGAGCTGTAGCGGCCACGGCCAGTTCAGCAAAATGGCGACTGTTGCTGTGCAGGACCTCTGGTCCGTGTCGAGCGCAGCCAAGGGGCACCGATGCCCAGCGTCACCGTGTACTCCACGGGAGGGGTAGAACCGCCGTCGGGGAGGATCACTAGCCAAAGGTGTCGGGCAATGGCGTCGTCGGCTACTTCCGGATGGGTGCGCCGGGGAGGGTGATCTTCCGCCCGGCCTCAGGATTCACTTGAGACCGATGCTCGCCTCGTGTCACCAGGCCCGTCTCGCACAAGGGACAGAGATGAGGTTTCGCCCCGAAACCGGGGTCCAGGCGCTCCCAAATTTTCTGTGCCGGTGCCGCTCGGTCACCGCACCCAGGACACCCTCTTCGGACTGAGTAGTGAGCGGATTGGCATGCGGATTGTTGCGGGAAGCCGCCTTGCTACGGGAGCCTCTCTAGGTTGCTGCCGCCATCGTCGGCTGCTAGCCACGCCCCATCATAGGTCTTTTTCAAGCTTGAATCTTTCTAAACGGTATCCTTGAATTGCTACCCAGTTGTGCTACAGGGTTATCTTTGTACCTTTTTCTTTCTGTGTCACTATGGCCGCGGTGAACATTCCGCAGCATAGTCGCATTGCGGTGCGCAATCATTTGCAAAATTATAATGTTCCCGTGGATGGCATGGCAGCAATAATGGTGGTGAGTGCAGAGGTGGCTTACCCATACGAAATATTTTATTCGTGGGTGACCTTCCCGGCTGTGGACGGAACTTCAGGTGTGTTCCATACGTAAACTCCCACTCCTGTGCCAAATGAGTATACTCGGTATAGGGCACAAGAAATTCTTATTGATACTTGGCAGCAACGCGTTTGGTTGAATGGCGCCCTACCCCATTCATTATCAGCTCCGAGGTTAGGTCCTTTGTCCATTCCAGGCGCAAGACGACTACATGTAGTCGCAATTACCGTGATTAGGTCATTAGTACAATACATCACCCGCAATCTCCCGGGCGGGGCCCCGGGTGGTGCGGCGCTTCGTGCCGGACAGGGCAGAATGAAGCTCAGTCCCGTTATGGTCAACGCTGTGATGGGCAAGCGTCCCCAAGCACAGGATGATTTTCCTTTCTGGCTTGCCGAGAAGTTTGACCAGCTGGAAGCAGTATTTCCTAACACGTCTCCTGGTGAGAAACACAGGATTCTGACAATTAGCTTGCCTAAGGATTTGACCCCCGAAATCTGTGACTGTGAGTCCTGGGGTAAAACATTTGCGGCGGTCTACGCGAGGTGTTACAGCACTCCGTCTATGTCTGTCCTGCTGACGGTCCTTAAACGTGTTCAGGATGGCCACGGACCGGAGGCTGCGGTCGAATTGGGCATGCGCCTGTGTGGCTCCTTTGATGTGGTTTCCGATCTCATACTTGCTAATGTCAAGGGGGATGCTGTAAACTTTCAGGTTGCCAATGTTTTGCAGGCGGTTCCCAATGTCGATGAACCCCGACAGTTGGCGAAAATTATTGTGGCGGCTTATAAATCAGTGGGTCGCAATAGTAGGGGCCTCAAACCTTTTTCTACTAAAGAGAAAAAACAACCCAAAGGGCAGATGTCGGAAAACGTCGACCAGCCAAGTCCAAAAAACAAAATTGGCCTAAAAAACAGAAACAGGGAAAACAACAGCAACAGCAGAAACAGGGGTCTCGTCCTGTGTCTCCATTGCCTGCGCCCACAGAACGTGTTTATGACTTGCGCAATCGCGCGATGATAAAATCACATGATCGTTTTCAGGGTTCTGACCAACGCTCTCCTCGTTCTTTTCAGGAAACATCGGCCCTTTCGACTGGTGGTGGAGGAGGCGGCAGGGGTCGGGGTGGCCAACAAGGACGGGACCAGCCCCGCCCGAAAGTCAGCAAAGGCAAACAGGATGATTCTACACAGAAGAGACCCCAGTTTCAGAAAAAGAAAGTCGCTGCTTTAACAGCACACAGATATGCCACAGATAGTGAGAACCCAGCTTCGGAATCAGACATGGGCTCTGACATTGCTGGACAGCGCAGCGGAGATTACCATAGTGCGGGCGGCCCTGCGTCCACTACTGAAGGTGACAGCGACTGACCGTTATGTTGTTGTTGAGACAGCTGACACTAGAGTAGCTCCCCCTGACAGGATCTATGAAATTGTCTTATTCATTGAGGGTGACATTCAACGCACTATAGAAGGGGTGTTTTGGGAGAATCTTACGACTGCATATGACATTTTGTTAGCGGAGGCTGACTGGCCCCCACCTTTTGTGCTCGCAGCTCCGAGAGGGGAGGAGGTAATCCTCCCTAGTTTCGCACACACAGTCTCGAAGGAGCATGCGCTAAATTTTGCAGAAGAGTGGGCTAAGGCCCTTGCGCCGGCTCTGTACCGTACTCACTGTGGATGGGATAAATTTTCCCCACACCACGAGATTCCCTTACGGTCTATGCCTCAGCCTTAACCTCAATATCCCTTAAAGCGTGAAGCAAAGGCTTCAGTTGCAGAAATCCTTGAACAATTGGAATATCAGGGTGTTATTGAAACTTGCGTGTCAACAATAAATAACCCTCTTTTTACTGTAACCAAGCCTGATGGTTCATATCGTTTGGTATTGGATTACCGGCATTTAAACTCGCATTGCCGTACCTGTGCAGTACAGAATACTCATGGCTCTGCTTTAGTGGATAGTCTCGTGCGTAAGCGGTTTAAAACCACGCTTGACATTTCCAACGGTTTTTATGCCCACCATTTGGATGGTCTTAGTTCCCAATGGACCTCCTTTACTTGCGGCTGTCCCAAAAACATTACAAACGTTTACCGATGGGCTACAAGAATAGTCCTGGAGTGTTTGCTGCCCGCATAGTGTCTGTCTTAGAGAGAGTTGACCCGGATGCTTGTTCATATGTGGATGACATTTATCTCACGGATAATGAACTTTGGGAGCGTCTGTGTCGAGTTGACCGCTTGATTTGTAGCTTCGCGGACTTCGGTTACAAATTCAACTTTGCTAAATCCCACATTGCAGAGTACACAGTGTTGTTCCTGGGCTACGAGCTCAACAATGAAGGTCGAGGATTGGCTCCTCACTTCTTGGAGAAATGCGCACAATTGCGCGCTCCGACAACTCTGAAAAAATTACAGCCTTTGCTGGGATTTTTGAATTTCGGGAGGACATACATTCCCGATTATGCCCAGTGTATCAAGCCTTTGTATGATTTGATACAACCAAATTTTACGAAATCAAACTGGCTGCCTGAGCACTCGGCTATACTGCAATCTTTGCCCGCTGATCTGCTCGCTTCTAAATACTTATTGACTTGTGATAATCACACCAACCTGGTGATAAGAATCATCCCTGGGACGGTGGGTTTCACATACCTTACTTTTAACGAGGGAGATACAGTACCTATTGCTTACAAGTCACAATTGTACACTTCAGCTGAAATGCAATTTCCCACTGTGGAGAAGGTTTTGACGGCTGTACAGATGGAGATTCTCAAAGAACGCGCTCTGTCACAGGGAAGACGCATGTTGGTTGCTACCCCGTGTCCTGCTTCGGAAGCAGATACGAAAGCCAGTGTACCGAATTCTAAAGCTTTGCACCCTCGGTGGATACAATGGGCGGCATCATTGACGTCTCCGGATGTCACGTTCATTTTTGACGCCTCTTCACGGTCGCAGGAGTTTTTGCAATATGAGTTTGTTCATCCTGCATCTTTGGCTATGCGGCCTTTGGAGGATTTCCATTGCATCATATACACTGATGGTTCGGCGCAGGCTGCGCATGGTTCTAAACACGCCTACGTTTCCGCATGCGCCATTGTGGTGGGTGCCATGGTGAATGATGAGTTCAAGTCCAGAGTCGTGCACACGCAGAATCTAGGAGATTGCACCGCACAATTGGCAGAGCTCCGTGCTCTGATGCTTGCATTGGAGTACGCTGATCCTAGTGTGACAACACTTATCGTAAGTGATTCTTACTACTGTGTCCAGTCTTGCAATGAGAACTTGTTCTTTTGGATTCAGAATGATTTTCGTGATTCCAAGGGTAGCACAATAAAACATAAAATGATCTGGGTCCGAGTGGCTGAGCTTAAAGAACAGTTACCACTCGTGTTTGTAATTCATACTCTGGGTCACCAGCGTGTGGGAGTCCACGCTGTTGGCAACTCGCATGCTGATGAAGCAGCAAAATCAGCGGTATCGACATATTTGGTTGCAGCAGTCACACGGTCCAAAAGTAAGATTGATAATGACATCTTGGCGGCTGCTGCTGCCACTGAGAAGGGAGATAAATATCCTACAGGGTTCCCTTCGAAGTACACATACCACTTAAGTCCCGATAAGGTTCTTTATGTGAAAATACCTGAAGTTGGGGAGAGATTGGTTCCCAACTCTGATCGCAGACATATACTGATCGCCGCGGCCCATGAAGGGGTTGCGTCTGCACATGTGGGCGTTTCCGCTACTGTGTCTCAGTTACAACAACGTTTTTGGTGGCGGGGCATATACAAACAGACTCGTGACTATGTCCTTCAATGTGACAGTTGCCAGCAGATTAAGCCTTCAACTGCTACGCGTCCACCCCAAACACAGTTGTTCATTTCTAATAAACCGTTTGGTTGTGTTTATTTGGATCACTGCGGTCCTTTTTCTTCTGATACTGCGTACAAGTACACCTTGGTAGCAGTTGAATCATGCACACGCTTTGTTTGGGTCTGGCCTCATCCCAGCGCGGATTCACGGACTGTCATCAGTGATTTGCGTGTTTTTGTAGGGATTTTTGCCTGTGGTACCATCCATTCGGATCAGGGTCCTGCTTTCGCCTCTAAGGCGTATAGGGATGCCATGAGTTCGATGGGGGTCCAAGTCAAGTTTTCGTCTCCATACCGACCTGATGGTAATAGTGTTGTGGAACGAATGAACCGTGACTTAAAGCGATCACTGACAGCTCGAGTTATAGGCACTGGCAGAAACTGGCTGGCCCATCTCAATAGCGTGCAGCGTGCTCTTAATAATCTCCCTAGAAGGTCTCTGAGTGGGCGGACCCCATACGAAATGCTCTTTGGTATCAAGATGTATGTCCTGGACCATGACCGTCTAGACGCGGTCGGTTCGGGCGCCTACTTTGACATAGATGAACATTGCCATGTTTTACAGACTCTACAAGAGACCAGAGACAGTCTTGCAAAGGAACATTTGCCCTCCACATCGGATGATGTGTTGCAGATCCCGGTAGTTGGCTGGCTACCCCAAGTTGGAGAACTGGTTCGGGAGAAGATCGATAACAAAAAGGAATTTGGTCCCTCATACCGTGCTCCGGTTCCCGTGCTTGGAGTGAAGGGCACAAGAAAAGTCATTTTACCACCTCTTCCAGGTCGTAAGTAGAACAGGTATATCTCCATTGACAATGTCAAAATACACAGAGTGGCCGATTCTTCTTAGCATGACACCGGCAGTCTCATGTCCTTCGATGGTGAGAAATTCTGTTTTGGCCTCTGCTTCGGATTGTGTACTGGAGATGGCCCTCAAGATGCCTGCAGTTTCCAGTGCTTTATTGAGTGCTTTGCCTGGTGCTCACCTAGATGATACAGATTACACCTATCCATCTGACTTGTCGATACCTGATTTGCAAACTCGTTTAACCACAGAATCCAGATATTCATTTTACATTGTTTCACGTGCATCAGAGAAGCCCACAAGGCTGATGCCTATGCGACTTTGTTTAAAAAATATTTTTTAATACACCCTTGGACTTACATTTGGTTGGGGCTTTTTGCTCTCTATTGGTTTTGTGTTTTATTTTTTCCGGGTTGTCAATGGACATTATGTAGAGGAGAAAACATGCATTAAACACCTAAATGGAACTTTAGCTCCTCACTCCTCATCACATTCAGCACACAGATTGAAGAGAGACTTGGCCTTTGTTAACATCACCGCGTGGCCAGTCCTGGATGGAATAGTCTGGGATGCAGTTAAATTTCAAATCCATGGCCCGACTGAAGTTGTTAATGTTCCTATTGTACTTAGAGTTAATATGGGGGATGTGGTTCAACAAAATATACGTTCTGATGATTGGGAAGTTCGGGCCGTAGAGGCTTTGTTTGCTGATTTGAAATATTATGCTGCCTTTGATGCTGAAGATTTATATTATGCCAATTTATATTATGCTAATTATGGTGATTTGTTTTGTTTCCAACATTTTGGCAATCACTACTTGCACAAACCTAATTCTAGGAGGAGTACTGTGAATTATACCCAGTGGAAACATTGTCCTGCTCCTTTAAGAGGCAGCTCAGACACATTTTTGAAAAGTATACATATTTTACTGATTTTAATCAGTCCAATTCCGCTTCATTTTATTTTAAAATGACAGACAAATCCAATTCCAAAGTTAGACTCACCGATACTAAGTTACTGTATTCGAAGTCCTTTCTCGACCAGCTAGCTGTTGGTGGCTACGAGTTGTGGAAGGAAACTATTGACCTTAAATCCGTTTGGGGTTCTAAAAGTTGGCAGGTACAAGGCAATGAGGCTTTGCACCGTGCATGTCTCATCCCAAATCATATGTTGTTTTTGAATTCTACTATCTCACAGACAACGTGCTTTGGATTGGGTACTTCTAAAAAATTAAATACTCCTTCCTTCCCAGATTTGGAAGAATATTCGGGTTGGGAAAACTCAACTAAATTTTCGATTAGAGAATTACAAACCCTTTTGCTAAATTCATCCTTTAACATTTCCAGTTTGGATCCCAAGGGTTGGTTAATGTGGCACCGAAGTGCAGACTCGTGCCAGCATCATTTTTTGGGCCTAGCAGAGGGTTTTACACAAGTCAGAGTTGATCCCTGTTTTGAGAGTGACCATTCTGTTACCCCTTATTCTGTAGGCAAACTATGTCAGAGTTGGCTCAAACACTCTACATTGGAGTCAGTTAAATTGCATTTATCTAAACTGACCAACGAGGTTGACTTGAATGATTTCATAAAGGGCGCGGCTAACGGTAGATCTAAGAGATGGATCTATGCCATTTATAATGAACTGTGGAAAACATCACAGATTGAGGCGGCTACCCGCCTTAGGGCTATCGACCTAGCTAATTTAGAAAAAGTGCTTGCAGTTGTGGACAACAGCATTAATACGCTTTCCTCCCGAATTTACACATTAGATAATATTGTTTCATCTGTTGTTGAAATTGTACATGATGAAGTGTCTGTTTTATACCATGGTCAAAATCAATTGCGTTCTGTTATGCAGTTTGCGTGGACCTTGCAGATGCTGAAACATGGAAAAGTGCCTTGGACCTATTTTAATGTTTCCTCTCTGTTTGCACCCTTTAATTTGACTGAGAAACAACGTTTGCTTTCCATGAGAGATGCTTCTTTTTCGATGTTGCACATTGAACGCCTAGAGTCTTTGCCCTTTTCAGTGGCAGAAACCACAGCTGGAACATGGCTAATCCACGGATTAATTGCTCTACCTTTCGCGCTTTTTCAGTTTTCAAATTGCATGAAGTATTTTGCCATAGGCAGATACGAGCGGCTCGGTACCTCCTACTTGCATGAAGCCTGGTCACTCCCTTTCACTTATAGATGCCTTAGGGACGGGAAAGAGGTATACCTGAATGGAAATGAGTGTACAGAAACACCAGATCACTTGTTGATGTGTAGACACATCCAATTGCATGGTTCATGTAACCAGGACCTCCCTAATTTAGCATGTGTTTTGAAAGGTACACCGGTGCCTGCTATAGTCCCGACTTTTACCTTATTAGTTAACAGGAGCTATTTACTTTTAAACAATGAGGATTGCTGTGGGTTATTGAAAGGCATAGCTTATGTTGTAACAGTCAGTGAGCGTGTCGTTTGCTGTAAGAATGTGCTTTATTCACCCCCGCATGGGAACCTGGATGTTTCCATCTGGCCGAGAATTCCGGCCTTGAAGTCAGAGTTCAATACGATGAGCAGAATAAGAGCCTTATTGTCAGAAAAAGAAGTTGCCTTGACATCTGCTCGCGAAACATTTGTCCTTCATGTAGCTAACACCCGCACAGAAGTGCATGCCTTATTAAATACTGACCTTCCTTTACATTTTGGTGAGCTGATTCACACAATCTTTAACGCTTCCTCCACTTCGGGCTGGCTCATATTTTTAAAGTAGTAAGCGGTGGTTTAGTGACTTCTTTCCAGAAAATATATGGAGTCATTCCTGCTTTCCTTCTCTCGATATTCTCCGGTCTATTTGGTGGACTTCCTGTTTTGATGGCACTGGCTGCTGGTTTTTTGTTACTGTTTTGTTTATTGCAAAATGGATGTCCGTCCTGTCTTCGCAAATGAGCTGGAGCAGTTAGCACTGTTTCGCAACTGGATGCTTGAATACTATGGTGTGCTGCCACTTGCCACTTTGAGTGCTTCATACGGATTATCATTTCGATTTTCCTAATTCACCTGTGTCCAGCCTGTATTTCATTGCCTGAACTGTGATTTCATGTGGGCCCTGGATTTGTGTCTCTGCAATTTGGTGTCTCCTGACGTGGATTATGATCATCTCATGAGTCCCTTAGTTTCTCATGAATTGCTTTGTTCTGACGGAGGGATTATGGCCTTTGCAGCGATGCATGGAGTTCTGGGCCGTTGGAATATATTCGCAGCGACGCAGGATTTCTTGGCAAACAGCTTCATTGAGAACCCACCGAGTTGTCCTCTGATGGTACTAGAGGCTCCGGTAATTGAAGAGCATGTATGTTCTTTTTCTTTATTAAATTGGATGGCTGAGTTGTTTTCAGATGATAACAGTGACTTCCTTTTGGAAGCGGTTGCTGCTTATTTGGCCTATTCAGTTTTAGGCTGACTCTTATTGATGCCATTGATGTCATAATTTTTTCCTTCTCTCACACTTTTTCCCTTCTTTTATGGACATTTTTTTATATATACAGACCTATTGGCTTTACTAACAGTGGACATTTCAATGTCATGCTGGTGAGCTTTTGGATTTTTATGTGGACAAAGTTTTTTTCCTCACCTACTCGATTTCGAACTGAGACTTTTATTGAACTCTGATTTCAACAATTGAGTCCCTTATCTTATCTTATCTTATCTGATACGTTCTCGGATCAAGGGAGGGTGATATATGGATAGATGTGGCCTGATTACTGTGTTAAGTTAGCATGTGCTTTTTATGAGTTTAAACACCATTTTTCCTTTATGCTGCTTTTTGCACACGACACACATCTGCTGCTTTACCTTTGAGCCTAGTAAAATGTTTTCGGTTCATACGAGAATTATATGTTGTTACACTGATATAAGCCTTGCTTGGCGAGCTGTGTCTGTACAGTGAGTGCTGAAACCTTCAAGGATATCTCAACACAGTAGTTGTTATGAGCACTGATCTTCGCACGTCCCTAGACATAACATACATGCAGCTGCAGCCAAGTTCTGGCTTTAGGCGCGTTTTATATTGCCTTGCACAAGAGCATACAAACACACTTGATGGTGCTTCGCATGCAGAGAGCTGGTTGCTGATGATGTGATCCCTAACCACTAGGATCTTGAGGTATGGGGCCACTCTGCTAAAACCCACAAGAGACCTTCTTAGATATAATATAATATACTAGCTAGGGAGGGTGAGAATTAGGTTTTGTTAAACCCTATTCATTTAGCATAATACTATGCTTGCAACGTTTGTGTTCTATGGACTAGTGACTATGCTGAGTACTTTGTTTCTTATAATATGTTTGCTGGTATTAGCTAAGATACTGCGCTTGAGAGCACTGCATTAGTAAATAAACATTTCAAATATGCACGTGTCCTCTTTTACTCCTTGTTCTGGACTGAAATGATTGTATAACGAAAGAGTGTTCATGTGTTCCACGTAACCTGAGTTGTACTAAGTTCATGTTCTGGTTTGTCTAAGAATTGGGAGTTTATGATGATGATGCTAGTCTGGTAGGGGATTTTTGGGTACTAAGGTGAGTTTTGGGACACCTAATTCACTGAGGTTCCAAGCCTCTATGCACAGTTCTGTCTGAGCACGGAATCCCTGCGACAGTCTGAAATCTAAAACAATACGATATGAACCGTGGGGTTTCAATATCAGAAAAAGAGGCTTGTTCATCGTCGAAACACAGGGTTTAATCACACCTTGATATTCCAACTGGGTAAGAATTTCAGCAACGGATGCTTTAGCATCATGTTTAAATGGGTAATAGCGTTGGGGCTGCGATGTAGAATGCAAAGGAACTACATGCTCGTGCGAATCTCTGTTCCAACCCGCCTGATTTCAATATAATGCAGGAGCAAGGGCAAGCTTTTACTCCGATTCATAAGCAATTTTAGCCTCCTCTGAGACATATTGCAAAAAACTTGGGAGAATAACATCCTCCACTCTAGAGGAAGCAAGAATAAAAGGAAGAGGCCAATCAACTTCCACTAACAAAATGTCATAAGAAGATGTTAGGTTATCCCAAAAGACTGCCTTAATAGTGCGTTTAATATCACCTTCAGCCCTAATTCATAAAGATTATCAGGGGTGACAACACGAGTGTCAGCTATTTACACAGTAATAAAAGTGTCAGATGCTTTTGCCCCCAGGTGCTGGAGGAGTGTCTGTCGCACTGTGGTAACCTCTGCTGCGCTGTCGAGGAGGGTTACCGCCTCATTCCTGTTAAGGAACAGGGTTCTCACCATCTGAGGCATATGTTGCAGTCAAAGCTGCATCTTTTTTTCTTCTGAAAAGAGGCACGATAATTGCGGTGGTTCTTCCTGCTTGACTTTTATGTCAAACTGGCACTGCAGGTCATGTCTTGTCTGCGTGGACTCACCTTGTCTGTGATACTGCTGCCCTCCTCCGCCAAATTGTTCATCCGCCGAATCCTGAAAGGAACAAGGAAAACACAGATCAGGAACCTGAAACCTGTCTGGTGTCTTAATTTTAGAGAGGTCACTCAAATCATATCTACGTTCAGAAGTGTCAGGTGCTGGTGAACCAGCACGTGAACTCGACTTCTGTTATTGCTACCGCTTATTCTTGTTCCAAGCCTTTGTAGGAAAGACTGGATAACATTTTGCCTGTGCAAATGGTCATATTCCCAAACTATTGCGACCCAATGATGTATACATATCCGCAATAATAATCGCCAACTGTCGCTGTCGGTTTGCATCGCTAGGCGTTGGCGCACTAGCAAACAAACTGCTTCACCATTAATGTTGGCCAGAATCATCTCAGAGACAGTAGGGAATATACCCACTAACTTCATCCCCAATTCCAGGGCTGGACCCGCCTCATGTTCATCCTGTACCATCTTCAGAACGCTTGGTAGAACGCTCATGGAGGGAGTACCGAAGCACAGTGAATACACTGAAGCAAATACCATCCCCCAGGTGAAGCAGTCAGCTAAAGAAGGAATCAGACCACTCGGTAAACTCATTGTAAGGATCCTGTGTTTTTCAACAGGATTAGTACGTGGAAAAACAGCCTGGAGTTGCTCAAATTTCTGCGCAAGCCAAAACGGTGTCATCTCGATTCTGAGGACGCTTGCCCATTACTGAGTTAATCATGACGGAACTAATGACAAGACCACTGCCGTGTCCAAGCGGTGGAGGAGCAGCTCCTGGAGCTGCCTGAAGTGCACGTTTTTATGCCATTAAAAACAACAAGAAGAGTGTTTTTCCGGTTTTATGGAATGTTTTGTTGTATTATTGCTTGCTTTCTGCACTGATAGTACATAGTACATAGTACATACACAGTGTAAGTAAAGTGTATATGAGGTCGCAATACATTTTTAGAAATCAAACTTATTGTTGTACACCTTATAATATTTCTTCAGTGAGTCTTTGGTCATGCGCGCTTACTCTTTCTTTCCCATGTAAACTTTTATTTGTGAAAAGGCCCTCTCAACAATGGCCATTGAGACGAGCAACACCAAAACAGCCACTACACAATTTGCTAACTCTGGCCACTGAAAAAGCTTTCTATGCCTGGACTGGTGTACCTAAAGATTGCAATTCTCTGGGACAGGTTCTGCAACATATGCCTTGAACTGGACATATATGCCCTAAGAGTTATTGAAGTGGTCAAAAATTAAGCAGCACTTTTGAAATTCTGAAGAAAATTCCCCTTTACAGAAGGGTTCTAGAACTTGTGTACCACAGCGAGGCTTCATTTACTTCGAATGCAATGGTTGGTAAAGGGACATTTCTATGCATCATTGCAAGCCATTTCTGATACATTGCAAAATAAAAGGTCCTGAATAGCTCCTCAACATTTCTTTGCTTACAAAGTGGCAAGAACTCTAACATGAAACATGTTGCAGTGCCAACGTCACTAAAAGCGTTGCCCAGCCTATTCTCAAGGAGATGTTTCACATCAACTCTAATTATGCTGAGCACTTGGTAGACAAGGGTGTTTTCAGACCCCAGTTTTCTTTTTTTGTCCACTACAGCAGTCATGGTTTCCTGTAAAAATCTAAGAATGCAGTAGAGTGTACTTTTTTCACATCACTATCAATATGTAAACAAAGAGCCTCTCATTTCTTGGCTTTGACATCATCGCTCAGCAAACAAGCATTGGCATAGCCAATAGGTCTCGCATTTGGGACCTTATAAGTGTTTAGTCAAAGCTATTGGGGTTGCCAATGTCTTTAAGCTATGTTGTAGAGCAGTGTGACTGCTGTGAAGCATGTTGAAAAGTTACAATAAAGTGATAATAAGCATTTTTTGACCTTATCTATCACAAAGTAGACTTCATGTACAAATGAACAAACCTATTAAAAAAAGAATTGCCATATACTATGTCTTCTAGTTTTTCTGTCCTTGCAATGTTGGCAACTTCTTCTTGCTGTTTTAATGCTTGCTTGTTATAGTTTTTTTATATATGGCGGGAGGGTGGTGGACATAAATAATGATAAAGTGGAGGTTGGGAAATAGTACCCGAATTACAACGCGACCAGTAGACAGACACTGTGGGAGAATCCACAGGTGCCAGATTCCGAGGGTGGACTGGTATGATGTTGAGGTTGTGGTGTGCTGGTGCAGAGGTGATGCTGAATGATGCTTAGGTGGTGCTGAGTGATGCTGGGGTGGTGATGGGCTGGTGCGGAGTAGATGCTAAGGTGGTGTTCAGTGATGCTGAAGTGTGCTGAGTGATTCTGAGGTGGTGTGCTGAGTATTGCTAAGGTAGTGGTGCTGCGCTGGCGCTCAGGGAGTGATGAGCTGGTGCTGAGGCATGCTGAGTTGGTGCTGCGCTGAGGTGGTGCTGTGTTGGTGCTGAATCGCTGCTGAGATGGGGCTGCGCTGGTGGTGGTGCACTGATGTGCAGGTGGTGCTGTGCTGATGCTGAGATGGTGCTGATGTTGAGGCGGTGCTGCGCTGGTGCTGAGGTAGTCTTGCATTGATTCACTGGTGCTGGGTTGGCACTGCGCTGATGCAGTGGTGGTGCTGCGCTGGTGCTGTGTGGTGCTGATGTGGTGCTTTTCTGGTGCTGAGGTGGTGGTGCACCTGGGCTGAGTGATGCGTAGGTGGTGCTGTGCTGGTGTTGTGGTGGTACCAGGTCCTGCTGAGTGATGCACAGGTGGTGCTGAGGAAAGCTGACTGGTGCTGAAGTGGTACTGAGCTCACACCAATACCAGTACCACCATCACCAATATCACCAACACCAATACTAGTACCACCACCATCAATAACAATACTGTCAATACCGCCACCACCAATACCAGTAACACCACCACCAATACCAATACTACCACCAATATCACCACCAATACTACCACCACCACCACCACCACCAATACTACCACCACCACCAAAATTACCACCACCACCAATACCGCCACCACCAATACAACCACCTCAGCTCCTTTCTCGCACTAGTAATAGCAGGGGCACTGTACGAGGCCGCTGCTGCCGCAGAGACCATCCATCCCTCCCTCCCTCCATGCCTGCCATAAAGCACTGCCCGCCCTGCACCAGGAGGTGAAGCCAGGACCCTACTACGTATGGAGTGCTTTTTATTAGACAAAGATAGCAATAACATTACGCAATGCCACAGTGCACACTCAAATCACGGAGAGGGCAGGAAATAGCCCCCCTCCCGTCCTTCCTCCTGAGCCGCGACAGTGTAATCACAGAGCGAAAGATGTTGGAGTGCTTTGTTAGTGTTTATAGCCTGGATCATATGTAACTCTTTCTTCACACTTTGTGTCTGTGTAATCTACAATACGTACACATCTTTTTCACTGCACTATTTATCACTACTTTGAAGACGTCGCAGGTTGGTCTCTTCCTCTTAAAATTACAATTTACAAGCGGTCGAGAAGGCCCTTTATTGCAATGCCATAGGAGTCGCATTTGTGACAGTTTGAGCTGTAAGTACTGTAAATGACAATACCTTTTATTTTAAAACCCAAAACATAAATAAAAGGCATTGTCATTTACAAAGCTAATAACTCAAACTCGCGTGAATTGTAGACCTATTGCATTGCAAATGCTTGTTTGTTTTTGTGGCAGGCGAAGGTCAAATCCGAGTGCCGGGTCAACTTCCTGTGATACTGGGCAAATTACTACATCTCCCTGTGCCATAAAAAGAGAAAAATATGCTTTCAAGTATAAAAGTTCTGCTTCACATGTAAAATGCTTTCAATTCTCTCGGGCTAAGTTTGTTGCACAACACATACTAAGTATACATACACGCTTTATATGGTAGGAGAAAATGCCGATTTAAATGTGTGTCTCACAGCTACGCTACTGAAGCAAATGCTATCTTTTATATTATAAATAACGTACAAGGGTCTGTTTGTGTAAAAAAATATAAATAAGATAAGATGGTCACCTTAGCTCCAAGCTACTTAACTCAAACATACCGTGGTTTCAGGTGCTTCATATAGAGGGCGTACTGCTGCTGCTGGTGTTCCTTCGTCAACATGCGAACGTGCTTGAAGAGCTGTTCACAATTTTTAACAAGCATTTACAATGCAACGGTTTCGCCTTTGCAAAAGTTAGAGCTATTGGCATTGTAAATGACAAAAATTTTATTTATGTGTTGGTTTTGAAAACAGATAAATAAATGGCATTGTAATTTACATTGCCAACAGCTTGATCTCTTCAAATGTAAGACCTATTTTACCCTACCGGACGAGCTCAGCAGACAGCAATTACTACAACACACACACACACACACCCAGAGCCAGCCACACAGTGTGGCTGGAGTGTGGAGAAGTGTGGCTCACTGGTTAGAGGAGGCAGACCTGGAAACAGAGGTCAGCCCGGGACCAGGGTTCAATTCCAGCTCGGCGGGGTCTTGAGTCCTAAAGAAATGTCCATGGACTCGACAATTCTCGCTCCGGTGCCTACTCGATTCACGGGTTCACACTCTGCGACTCTGGGCAATAGCTTGCTTAATCTCCACAACGGCCCCTCGCGGCGGGATGCCTGGCTTTCACCTTGTGGATACCCTGCCGGGGTTATCTCACAGGGGAATACCAGGACGGGTTCCCTAAGCAAGCGCTTAGAGACCGGTTGGTGATTTGCGCTATATAAATTCCTGTACATTTACACCCAGAGCCACACACACACACACACCCAGAGCTACACAGAGCCACACACACACCCAGAGCCACACACACCCACACACCCAGAGCTACACAGAGCCACACACACACCCACACCCAGAGCCACACACACCCAGAGCCACACACACACACACCTAGGAGAGCAAGCACAGCGAGGGTGCATGGAAGCAAGCACAGCGAGGGGGCAGGGAAGCAAGCGCAGCGAGGGTGCATGGAAGCAAGCACAGCGAGGGGGCAGGGAAGCAAGCGCAGCGAGGGGGCAGGGAAGCAAGCGCAGCGAGGGGGCAGGGAAGCAAGCGCAGCGAGGGGGCAGGGAAGCAAGCGCAGCCAGGGGGCAGGGAAGCAAGCGGGGGCAGGGAAGCAAGCGCAGCCAGGGGGCAGGGAAGCAGGCACAGCCAGGGGGCAGGGAAGCAAGCACAGCCAGGGGGCAGGGAAGCAAGCACAGCCAGGGGGCAGGGAAGCAAGCACAGCCAGGGGGCAGGGAAGCAAGCACAGCCAGGGGGCAGGGAAGCAAGCACAGCCAGGGGGCAGGGAAGCAAGCACAGCCAGGGGGCAGGGAAGCAAGCACAGCCATGGGGCAGGGAAGCAAGCACAGCCATGGGGCAGGGAAGCAAGCACAGCGCCCCCTTGTGTCTCTTCCACAGAACAATTTGTGGAGAAGTCGTCATGCGCCCAGGCCCTGGGGAGCTCTCCCTAATCTTGACATTGCAAATAAAAGAAACGTCAGCAATCTCGCTGCAAAAACAAGTGAGTGTGTGTGAGAGTTTGTGTGTGAGAGTGAGTGAGTGTGTTTCCACCTGTGGCCTCGATGTTGTTCACGCTTAAGATATGTTTTGTAAGTGCTGCCCCATTATCTCCTCACAAAGGTGCTGGTCACTCCTACACCTGCAAAAGTGGCACAGTGAACAGAGTTACATCCTAACGAAACAAGCCTTGATGCTGGTCATTTACGTCCACTTGTGTATTAACATATTCTTCTTCAAAACTTTATCTCTTATGTTAACGTCGCCAGTTAGCAGGGGCGTACCTTCGGGGAGTTGGGAGAGTTACACCCCTAATAAATAAATGTTCTTGGGGTTTTCAGACTGGTATGCTTAGGTGAATGGCGGCTTTTGCAAGGAATTGTTACAAATACACAAAAGCACACTCTCCCTCTGCTTTGAAAATCTGAAACCCACCCCCATCAATCTAATCTTACTTACCTAGCTGCGCCCCTGCCAGTTATTCCAAAACACTCATGCGTGCACTTTGCCTGGAGTCCCTTCACCCCTGCCTCCTGCAGCCATGGAGACACTTTAGGTGAAAGTCTAGCGAGAAACGGGCAACGGAGTCGAACGGGCACACGGACAGCGGGAGGGGGCGGGAACGGGCACACAGACAGCGGGAGGGGGGGCTTTCAGTCTGGTATGCTTACGTGAATGTCGGCTTTTACAAGGAATTGTTACAAAAACACAAAAGCACACTCTCCCTCTGCTT
Source organism: Lissotriton vulgaris (assembly GCF_964263255.1). NCBI lineage: Eukaryota > Metazoa > Chordata > Amphibia > Caudata > Salamandridae > Lissotriton > Lissotriton vulgaris. Next base: position 235,217,685 of record NC_141689.1, read on the forward strand.
TGAAAATCTGAAACCCACCCCATTACCCTAATCTTACTTACCTAGCTATGCCCCTGCCAGTTATTCCAAAACACTCCTGCGTGTACTTTGCCTGGAGTCCCTTCACCCCTGCCTGCTGCAGCCATGGAGACACTTTGGGTGAAAGTCTAGCGAGAGACGGGCCACGGAGTCGAACGGGCACACGGACAGCGGGAGGGGGGGCAGGAACGGGCACACGGACAGAGGGAGGGGGGCGGGTTAACGGGCACACAGACAGCGGGAGGGGGGGTGGGAGCGCGCACACGGACAGCGGGAGGGTGGGTGGGAACGGGATAAAAAAAAAGTAGTACAAAATGCTGCTTGCCTGCTACCAAATCAAGGAAAGTAAAATCGCGCAGCCCACCCCTGCAAAGCACACGTTGGAAATCACCAAAACATGGCGAGACAACAAAAAAAAAAAAACAACCGCCCACCGCCGCATGATGCACGAAAAGAGGCGGAGAGTGAAAAAATCACTGGAACGTCCACGAATCTGACGCATCTCTCTTCCAATGGCTAGCTTCCATTTATGGAGCTAGCCAATGCAAGAGACAGGCGGGACAAAGCCCCGTACTGCAAAACAAAAGATTTCGCCTACGCGAACACTGCTGCGCAGTGGACGCCAGGCGAAACCTAAAAACTGAAAAAGAAGTCCAACGACGTAATAAAATCAAACCGAAGATCAGTACTACACGTAACGTGCCTGTCGCCAGGGACTGGAACCACCCACTGAAAGACGGGACAAAAGATACAGTTAACCACTGAAAGGAAGGACATTTTTAAAAGCATACAAAGGAACCAATGGAAAGCAAGAGGTGTGATCAATGCCCATAGATGAGATACTGCATGCCTCCGGCTCAACCTAAAAATGGACCTATGCCAGAGTTCTCCCGAGTCCATTGCAAATAAGGCTGACTTAGAAGGCTGAACCAAACCCAAACCTTTCCTCCATTGCAAAAGAGGCTAACTTAGAAGGATAAACCACAATGGCATGGAGATCCGGTCCTGGGATCACATATTTGAAATGTATTTTCAATGGACACACTTTTCTATAGTCTGTGCCACGCGAAGCCTTTGTGGTAGAGTTGGCAAATCGGTGCATGTAAGCAGGGCTCCATAGCTTCAGTCCTCGCCTTATACAAATCATTTTATCAAATGACTGATGGCTCCATGTACTAAACCAGTTTTACAAATAGAGTCGGGTGCCCAAGCAAACTAATAGGGCGAGCCAAGCTGTAGCCCTGCCTAGGGTCTGGCTTGGCTGTGAGAGCTCATGCATGAGCTAAGCTATGAAAATATTATGTATGCGTTACAGTAACAAACCAAATGTAAAAATATGATACAGTAGCTGCGAAATTCAAAAAAGTGTATTTGGAGTTGTTTCACATTAGTACATTATGCTCCTTATGTAAAACTAGCAACTGTGTCTGTGATCTTAAAAAAAGGATTGAGATCACCTGATGGATTGACAACAGAAGGCACTCACCATCACATGTGGAAGTGCAAGTCTGGTTCTGTTCTGAGCCAGAACCCTATTAGGGTTTGACTGACAGTGGCTCATCTGCCTTTGGAGCATGAGCACACAAACCCCTGCTCAAAATGTTGGCTTATTTTGGCCGTGCGGAAGGAGGTCATATCTGGACCTTTGAAGATTTTTTAGTTTCTGCTCGAATTGTCAAGCATGGCTCCACCTCCGCTTCTTTTGTCCTTCTTGAAGAGTTTGTACAGCAGCAGGTACTATGCCTGCCTTTAAAAAAGGTGCATGGTTATTGCTCGTTACCAACTCTCATTCTTGCCCATATGGCATTATTTTATACATTTGACACTACCATATTTACCTTGTGCATGTTAACATATGTATCATGGTACCTTCTCTGATGCCCCACCCTTTTTCTTTGGTTTACATGCATGCAGCGCCTGCTGCCCCTCTGGCTAGGCTGATGCTGTGTAGCTGCTATATGCTTTAGTACTACATATAATTTTAATTTGTGTGCCTCTCACTCACACACCCTCTATGTAACTGGAAGATGCAATCCCCAAGACAAGATACAAGCACCTGTCTGGTGATTCGTGCATTACACCAACATGCTTCCCACATAGGACCACAACAAATACAACCCTCTGCCAACCACACATTCTCCCATTGTGCATCTTGCTACCCGTCTGATAATGCACCCCATCTTCCCACAGATGGCCCTAGTTGCACCCTTCTTCTTTTTCCCAGGCTCGGGGTCAACGCGTTTCGAACCATAGTGTAGTTATGGGTTCTCCTCAGGACACGGACTGGAGGGTGTCAATACTGTAAACAATAATCATAATGGGTTTTGGTGTCAGTATTGTATTCACATTTTAGATAAACTCTTAGACTTTGTAGGTGGTATATATAAATACCTGTGTGTAGTACTCTAGACCATTTCAGTTGGGAAATTGCCTTGCAAGTACAAAGGTTCTGCAGAGGAACATAAATGTGAATAAAGACCTGGTACTATGGCTATCACCGTAAGGTGCTTCAATTATGGCTATGCGCCACCACTAGCATAGAACATACCTTAAACTTAGGCGGAGTGGCATGTTGAATGGAAGAGAGCCGACCGTTCATCGGTCCGGAACTCTTTTGAACGCGTTTACTGTTCAATTCGTTTTTTACCTAACCGAGGATATCAAAGAGTACATTAGATATCCAGTCTTTCGTTTTGGGTTCGGGTAAGTATAAACTATACTGAACGCTTCTACTTACTTGTTCGTTCAGTGAACTACTCCACTTGCTCGCATGCGGCGGCTGGCGTTTACATGCCGCAAGCAGTACCCACAGTGGGGTATGTAACACTATGTAAATGCTACAAAACAAGAATTGTTAATAGAGCAGCAATAAGAGAAAATCTGTTCCTCTCCCTGTAGGTAGTCCCTGTTAGTGCTAGAATGATGGTCCATGATACACGGCTTCCAGGCTCCAAGCGCAATATGGTTATCTGGATCCGTTTTGTAGGTCCCACCTCTTAATATATCATGCCCCAGAATTTGCAGCGATCACTGATTTTAATTGCTTCAGACAAACAGCACTAACCCTAACCACCGACAAATCTTTCATAAATTTGATTCTGAGGATTTAGTTTGCATCACTAGCAAAACTGACACACACTGTCTTCACTAAAACTCAGAATTACAGAAACACCAAGGATGCCAAAACCATCAAACAGCTCACCAGATTTTGGCATCCAGAATTCCCCTCAATCTCCCATGCAGCACTCACATTAAGCTGAACCTCAAAGAGCTCCATTGGCTCCTGATCCACAAACGTGCACAGTTCAAACTCCTCACTCATTCCTTCAAAGCACTACACAGTATTGGCTATGCCTACCTTAAAGCTTACATCTCATTTACCAAAACTTTCAGAGACCACCACTTATCTGGACTCCTATTTACACACATTCCATGCATTGAAAGAGCCTTTTATATACGCTTCCTTTACCACTGAGAACGCGGTGCCAATATACTTTATTTATTTAAACATTTTATACAGCGCATAGCTGCCCCAATGAAGAGGCGTCCCAGCGCTACCCCAACAAATGACACTGGACCACTCCAACCCAAGTAAGTGGCCTACACAGGGAAAAGCCAGGTCTTTATGGCCTTTCGAAATGCTAGATGGTTCTGAAGGCCTCTGATGGAAATCGGAAGAGAATTCCACAGATACGCCGCCTGGACCTTGAAAGAGCGGCCACCCACTCTGGCTCATTGGAAGCAAGGAATACAAACTGAGCCAGAGTTGGCCGAGCGCAGAGGGCGATTAGGCACATACTGGACCAGAAGATCCGCTAAGATCGGTGGTCCTTCATGTGTTGTGGGCTACACACAACGTCTTAAAGTGGATTCTTTTAGCTATCGGCAGCCAGTGGAGTTTAGGCAGAAGGTTCGCAACTGAACAAGATTTGGGCAATGCAAACAGAGCATGCGCTGCTGCATTCTGGATTCTTTGGAGACGAGAAATACAGAATTTGTTGGCACCTAGATAAAGCGAATTCCCATAATCAAGTCTCGATAGAATTGTAGCTTGAAGAATAGTTTATTATTATTATTATTAAATAAATGTATAATGCGCACAGCTACCCTAAACACGGTTTCCTGGCGCAGGTAGTTCAATTACTGCAACTGAATAACTGGATAGCTAATCACTGAGGAAAAAGCCAAGTTTTGAGATCTCGCCGAAACTTAAGATAGACATGTTCCTGTTTCATAGACCAGGGAAGAGAATTCCATAATCTGGTGCCGAGAAATGCGAAGGAACGACCACCCATTCTAGATAATCTACAGCTCGGTGTTACCAAATTACCTTGGGTGGCTGAGCGTAGGGGCCGGACAGGGACATAAGGCTGGACAATCTCCTGAAGGTAAAGAGGGGCTGACCCTTGTTTGATTTTAAAAACAAGGCATAGGGTTTTAAATTTGATGCGCCTCTCAATGCGGAGCCAGTGTAAGTCCCGCAAAACAGGAGAGAAGGAAGATCTCCTTGGGATATGGCATAGAAGGCGGGCTGCGGAATTCTGGACCACCTGGAGTTTGTTCAACACCTTCTGGTTTCCCCCCAGGCACAGAACGTTCCCGTAGTCCAGGCGCGAGGTGACAAGCGCTAGTACTACCGTTCTTTTTGTGGGGTCTGGAAGCATCCAGATGATCTTCCGCAACCATCTTATAATGGTAAAGCATGTGGAAGCAACGCTAACCGCCTGTTGCCGCATTGAGAGGTTGTTGTCAATAATAAACCCCAGGTTACGGACTTGAGTAACCAGTTGAGGAAGAGTGCCCATTTCCAGTGGCCAGTGTTGGGGCCGCCAAAGGTGCTTATGTTTGCCTAAAATGACCACCTCGGTCTTCTCTCCATTTAATTTCAACAGATTAGCACACATCCACTCCGACACCCGCCGTAAGCCAACCTTAAGGAGGAGAAAGAGTCTTCCTTAGTAGAAGACAAGGAAAAAATAATTTGCGTGTCATCGGCGTACGAGAAGAGGGATAAACCTGCCTCCTCCACATTAGATGCCAGGGGTCTCACGTAGATGTTAAAGAGCACAGGGCTCAGAGTGGACCCCTGGGGTACTCCGTACACAGATGACCTGATAGTAGATGAAGATTTAGAAGAGAAAACCTGGAATGTACAGTCACTGAGAAAGGAGGACAGCCAAGTTAACGAACCTTAGGAGAAAAATAACCAAGTAGCGGTTTCAACCCTCTCAGGAGACCGAAACATGATCCCGATAAGGCTTTTGATTGTGCGTCAAATGAAAGCTTGCTATCAATCAAGAAGCCTAAGTTCTTTACTGCCTTCTTTAACAAAGGGGGCGACAGAAAGGTTTGGGTCCTGTCTCTGACTGGCTTGGACCACTCCAATATACTAAACAGAACAAATAGCCAGACAGGTATACTTTTTAACATTTAATCACACCCAGCCCAACAGTTCTGGGTGATCGACTATTTTATTTTAGTCTTTTTGTCTTTTTTTATAGAAAAACTTTTTCCATTGAGTTTTTTTATGTCATCAAAAGAACAATTATCAAACAATAAAGAATACATACAGACAAAAAATGGGCAATATTCAATATGTACAAAATCAATACTGTAAGTTTGAAAAAACACCAAAAACACATTAATACAATGCCATAAAATGGTTTTTTCACTAGGCACCAGTACTTAAAGTTATATACAAAAAGCCAGCGCACAACACAGTTCATAGGTACTGCCTGCCTATCTTACTGAGCCAGAGGAAAGATAAATACTTCTGGGTTGTACTCCTAGGGATGGAAAGTGTTGAACTATTTGATGGCCCTAGTTGCACCCTTCTTCTTTTTCCCAGGCTCGGGGTCAACGCGTTTCGAACCATAGTGTAGTTATGGGTTCTCCTCAGGACACGGACTGGAGGGTGTCAATACTGTAAACAATAATCATAATGGGTTTTGGTGTCAGTATTCTATTCACATTTTAGATAAACTCTCAGACTTAGTAGGTGGTATATATAAATACCTGTGTGTAGTACTCTAGACCATTTCAGTTGGGAAATTGCCTTGCAAGTACAAAGGTTCTGCAGAGTAACATAAATGTGAATAAAGACCTGGTACTATGGCTATCACCGTAACGTGCTTCAATTATGGCTATGCACCACCACTAGCATAGAACATACCTTAAACTTAGGCGGAGTGGCGTGTTGAATGGAAGAGCGCCGACCGTTCATCGGTCCGGAACTCTTTTGGACACGTTTACTGTTCAATTCGTTTTTTACCTAATTCGAGGATATCAAAGAGTACATTAGATATCCAGTCTTTCGTTTTGGGTTCGGGTAAGTATAAACTATACTGAACGCTTCTACTTACTTGTTCGTTCAGTGAACTACTCCGCTTGCTCGCATGCGGCGGCTGGCGTTTACACGCCGCGACCAGGCTTGAATAATTTAAAGGGACCGCATGTTTTCCGCACAGCAGGGAAAGATGGTACTCATAGTCCATTACTGCAGCGAGCTAGCACGGCCATAACAGGAACCCGTCACAGACAATGGCACCAAAAGTGGATTGTTTTTTGAGAGAACTGAAACTAGCATTGCCCTCGCCAATATAAATCACAGACAGTTGTCAAAAAATGCTTAGCTGGTCATAAGTTGCTTGTTTCAGACAGTTCATTCAGCCCAGAGATGGCTGTATCGAATTTCAGTATCAGATATGCTTCTTTTTGTGACAAGCGTATTTCTGGATCACTGCCACCCCCGACTTTGATCACTGCCAACACAGTCCATTTCAGATCGTTCACCGAATGGTTATGATGCAGAAAATGAGACACCAGTGGTGCTGTCAGGATTTTCTTGTTAATTCGAGAGCGATGTTGAATGATTCTCTGTCGCACCTCCTGTGTTGTTTTTCCAATGTAAACTTTTTTGCATGGACACTGGATCGCATACACTGCATACTTCATATTGCAGTTCGTATGTTCCTCATGACGTCAGAATCTCTTTCCGTCTGTAAACAATGAACCTTCCATTGTGAGATTGCACACGGAACAGGTGCCACATTTCCAATGTTGGGAAATTGCCTCACAAGTACAAAGGTTCTGCAGAGGAACATAAATGTGAATAAAGACCTGTTACTATGGCTATCACCGTAACGTGCTTAAATTATGGCTACACACAGGTATTTATATATACCACCTACAGAGTCTGAGAGTTTATCTAAAATGTGAATACAATACTGACACCAAATCCCATTATGATTATTGTTTACAGTATTGACACCCTCCAGTCCGTGTCCTGAGGAGAGCCCATAACTACACTGTGGTTCAAAACGCGTTGACCCTGAGCCTGGGAAAAAGAAGAAGGGTGCAACTAGGGCCATCAAATAGTTCCACACTTTCCATCCTTAGGAGTGCAACCCCAGAAGTATTTATCTTTCCTCTGGCTCAGTAAGACAGGCAGGCAGTACCTATGAACTGTGTTGTCCGCCTGGCTTCCTGTATATAACATGAAGGACTGGTGCCTAGTGAAAAAACCATTTTAAGGCATTGTATTAATGTGTTTTTGGTGTTTTTCAAACTTACAGTATTGATTTTGTACATATTGAACACTTGTATATATTGCACATTTTTTGTCTGTATGTATTCTTTATTGTTTGATAATTGTTCTTTTGATGACATATAAAAACTCAATGGAAAAAGTTTTTCTTTAAAAAAAGACAAAAAGACTAAAATAAAATAGTCGATCACCCAGAACTGTTGGGCTGGGTGTGATTAAATGTTAAAAAGTATACCTGCTTGGCTATTTGTTCTTTAACAAAGGTGCAGGTTTTAATTTCTCAGGCCACCACTTTTCAGACCAGAGCGCCCTGTCTCTACCCATCACCAGAATTTCAGACTTGGCGGCATTCAGCTATAGACAGTTTGCCGTCATCCAGTCAGAAATAGCTAGAAGGTCCTCTCCAAATTTAAAAAGATTGTCTTGACACTCTTTAGAGAAGGCAATAACTACTGTGTGTCATCGGCATAAGAAACCAATGACAACCCTCTACTTTTTGCTAACAAAGCTAGGGGTTGCACATAGATGTTGAAAAGCACAGGGCTCAATATCGAACCCTGAGGAACCCCATACTTGCTGGCATGCTCCTGAGAGTGTAAAGGTGGTACCACCACTTGAAAAGTTCTGCCTTCCAAGAAGGACTGGAACCACGCCAAAGCCGACCCCCTGAGTCCGATATCATGTAGACGACCTAGAAGAATGTCATGGGAAACAGTGTCGAAGGGGGCACTTAAATCCAACAGAATTAAGGCCGCCGAGTTCCCAACACCTAGGCAGCTACGGATATCCTCAGTCACTGCGAACAGTGCTAATTCTGTACTATGACACGGACGGAAACCATTTTGTGAGGGATCCAGCATTTAATTGTGCTCCACCAATTCCGCCAGAACCGTGTTAACATATAGCTCAGTAACCTTAGCTAAGAAAGGGAGCTGGGAGATCAGCCGGACGTTGCTCTGGTCCGATGGCTCCAGAGACGGCTTCTTTAATAGAGGTATAACTTTTGCATGCTTCCCGGTTGCTGGAAGTGAAGCAGAGGACAGAGAAATTAACCAATTCCCTTATCGCTTTAATGATTGAGTTAAGAACTAGACGAAGCTGATCTGGTCTCAGCGGATCAGCTGGAGAGTCTGATTTAATTTTAAGGCACAAAACTTCAATCTTGGGGAGCGAAAGTAGGGGAAAGGAGCACAAAGTTGTTTTAGAGACATTTAACCTGTCCTCAAACTCAGCTGAGCGATTAATAGGCAAGCCGGCTGCTGGAAGGGGGACGGTTGTCAAGTTGTTATAAATGATCTCTACCTTACGCACAAGAAAAATCAGCTAGTTCCTCACACTGAGTGTTGGAAGAAATTGGAGAATCAACTTTCTCATCGGAATGTTGCATCTTTTTTAGCAGGGAGAAAACCATTTTAGGAGGGTTATTACTCCCAAAGACTTTAGTCGCAATGTAGTCTGCTCTGGGTTTTCCGCATCAGCCTATGATATGATTTAATAGAGGCCTGATATTTGTTTTTGGCCTCAGTATCGTAAGCACACCTCCACAATCGCTCTAATTGCTTACAAACCTTTTTAGCATTAACCAGGGTTTCATTAAACCATGGGTTTGAGGGGCCCAGTTTTTCCCTGGAACAACATTTTTTGGGGATGCATGTGTCTAGGGCTTGTAACAGCCAATCCCGGAAAAGAGAGTCCGATGCCACTATATTCGAAGAAAACTGTGGCTTGGATTTTAACTTAAAAAATTAGAAAAAGTACCAGGGAGTCAGAGAGAAACTACGTAACTACTTTGAAAGCAACAAAACACAATACTGTGTGATAGTTAAAGTGACGTGACTATGTGTCATTCTGCACTCAAATTTCCTTCTTGGAAAAAAGTGGCCATCAGTTCCCGCCTGATTCCGCTCTACATCATTTGGGCTCTCCTTACCCAGGAGAGAATGCAGTATATCTATCACTGTGGTAATGATAGATTAACTTCAGAAAATGTCGCTGGTAGGAATGTCAGAGTATTAATGCGGGTTACTGAAATACAGTGCCAAATTAAATATGTGAAAAAAAGTGATGTTAAAAATTGGGTAGCTATTGAGTGGATGCAAACAATTTTAATCAGTTCCCTCAAAACTCCCAATATTAAAATGTGAAAAAGCAAACAGATTTAACATAATATCTGTTATTCAGTATGGTCAACATGTTTCAGCAAATGTGACTTGATATGTCACTGCTTTCATCAGGACCTAGATTTTATTGGCTACTGTGTGAGAAATAAAGGAAAAATATCACCTGTATATTTTTCTGGGTAAGGAGAGCCCAAATGATGTAGGGCGGAATCAGGCGGGAACTGATGGGCACTTTTTTCCAAGAAGGAAATTTGAGTGCAGAATGACACATAGTCACGTCACTTTAACTATCACACAGTATTGTGTTTTGTTGCTTTCAAAGTAGTTATGTAGTTTCTCTCTGACTCCCTGGTACTTTTTCTAGTTTTTTAAGTGTCAGTAGGGCATGTACCTGGTGGGTCGTTAAACAAGCCCAAGGACCCCATCCTAATGTTTTTCTTCTGCTTGGATTTTAACAACATATCTGAGAATAAACTGGCATCCCATTTATGCCACAGACGTTTCATCACAGCCCGTGCAGGAACTGGGTCAGATTTCCCCGGCCAACAAAGGGAGAAGGAGACCAGGAAATGGTCTGTCCAGACCAGAGGGAGCGACGGAAACACAATTATAGTGTCCAAATTAGAAAAGATAGGGTCCAGTAAATGCCCAGCGATATGTGTGCTATCTGCCACCCATTGTGTCAATTGACAGGCCTCCAAATCTGCCAGAAAACAGGCAATATCAGGTTTATCACTATCTTCTAAATGGAGGTTTAGATCGCCCAAAATGGTAAAGTTTGCTGATTTACACGCAAGTATGAAAACTTTATTCATTAGGGCTTCCCTCCATGTTTTGATGGCCCTGAAGGGCGGTAGATAAGCAACCCAGAAACTGTAAAGTTACAATTCAGAGTAATTTTTTAAAAAGTACTTTCACAATCCGGAATCTCTTCCCTCCTAAATCTACATGTAGAAGGCTCTTTAAGAATTATTGCAATGCCGCCACCTCGATTCACAGGGCGGTTAAGTTGATACATAGTGTAGCCTGAGTCCTGAGTTAACCACGTCTCAGTTAAGAATAGGCCATCCGGCCGTTCATCCATTGAAAGGTCACATATCTCAGCATGATGTTTAACAAGGGACCGGCAGTTTAACTGCCTGGATCTTGCCTGTGGAATTCTTTCAGTGTGATTACAGCTTTTAAAATGATTGGCAGCGGGATCTCTTCTTTTAACTCAACTGAGGTTAAACTGCCGGTCCCTTGTTAAACATCATGCTGAGATATGTGACCTGTCAATGAGCAATGACCTGAGCAACAGTAATCACACTGAAAGAATTCCACAGGCAAGATCCAGGCATGCTTTGGACAACTCGAACAATCAGTATCCAAAGATAACAACTCCGAGCGAGTAGAAACATACCTATCGTCTTGGTTCTGGGCAGAGTGGATGGCCGCTGGCAGCGGCCCGGCGCTGACGGGCACAGACGGATTTGCCTTTGGCGCGCCAGCGGTGCGCCCGCTGCGCGTACGCATTGGATGGAATTCAAAAAGACGGTGGGCAACAGCGGGCACCTCCTGTCGCGTCTGTTTGGTCCTTTGGCAGGCAATTAGCGCTCGACGCCGCCGAGATGCGGAAGCCAAGGGATTTACAAAGACACAAATTGCCAGAATTCCCCACAGAACATTAAAAACAATAAAAAGCCTTCTAGCTCGGTTTTTAAAGTAGCACACATTAGCAGCACTCAGCGCGAATGATTCATCTAATATAATTATTCCTGCTGATCCTACCGCTTCTGAAACAAGTTGGCAATAATATCCCCAGCAATAATCATGAAGGGGGATGGATAGTCCTCCACCTGGAAGGCTATTTCAACTGAGGACAGATCTTTGTCAAACTAAGAATATGTTGGGAATAAGAGACATTACGTATGAAAAAGTTCATGTTAATAACAGTTGTATTTGTAAAACTTATCATGTGCCAAAACACCCTTGGTGGAGGTTTAGATCACATCACCATGATGTCCAGTGTGAGGTTTCAAGACCCACCAGTCCTCTGCTTGACCCATCTGTCCCTTATTTGCAAACTTCGCCTGGACAACAAAATTATAAGTGGGTCCAGTTCCTCATCCTAGACTAATATTGTTTTAATTTATTTATTGATAAAGTTTTATATCGTGCGAATATCACCCTTGCGGGTATCACAGCGCTTTACAATAGCCAAGGCGTCATGTAAAGAAATAACAACCTCATCCAGGAGGGATAGGCTATGGGTGAATCCACTAGAGAGAAAACAACAGGTTTTCAAGCAGACAACAACCAGTAAAACAACTTAAGAACATAGACATACCGATAACATGATGGGTCTTGAATAATTCCATCCCCTACCACTCCAGCACTTGTGTGCGGATGCCAGCAACATTCCCTGATCCGAGCTCGAAATTTGCTTGCTGATTGCTAGTTAAAGTTATGTTGGACTTTGTCCACAGCAGCAACGTGGTACCTATAGTGACTAAATGGTTTGATAATCCAAACACCTTCCACATTACTCTTTTCTATCAGGGCTCACTTTACTTCCGGGAGTGATTTACCATTCTCATCTATTCCCAGCTGTTCTAATTTCACTACAAGAAGGTATCTATCTCATGTGACGCAAGATCTTCCAGGTCATGAAAATTCAGCGACATACCACTGTGTGCCCCTGCCATGGGCTTGGAGCGGTCACTTAGACGAAGGGTCTTGACACTTTCTGCTTATATAACTGAGCCCATACCTTCAAGCTGGCCTCCTATTTATTGTAAATTCAATCGTGGACCTGTGTTTTTCTTGTAATACGTGTTAAACTGTTCTAGTTTCTAGGCCTGCGTCAGCCTTTGACACTGTTAATCATAGCACCCTCCTCAACACTCTTCAACAGAGAATGCGATTGGATGGCACAGTGCTGAAATGGTTTGCTTCTTTCCTCTCGGACAGATCCCAAATGATTAAGATAGCGAACAATCTTTCATCTCCATTAGCTGTAGGTCAAGGCGTCCCTCAAAGTTCTATCCTGGCACCCACCTTGTTTAATCTCTACCTGGAACCATTGGGGAACCTCCTAAGCAAATCTGTGATCCATTACCATCTTTATGCGGATGACACTCAAATCTACCTCAAGGTGTCTTTTGCACACGATCTCTCACTACTCAACTCTACTCTCAACGCCAAAACTGAATTCCTCCTCCTTTCTACCTCTTTCTCACCTCCTCTCATTCAATCATAGATGGATCAGTTGAACTTACTCAACAACAAACCCATCATTGTCGACAGCGTGAAATCCCTAGGTGTCATACTTAACAAAAGACTCAACCTAATCTCCCACATCAACTCTATTGCAAGAACGCACAATACCAGTTGCGCCTTCTGTGGGGGATCCGTCATTTATTCCAGGAGAAAGACTTAAAAACCTTGGTACAATCGCTGGTTCTCTCAAGACTGGATTATTGCAATTCTCTTCTGACGGGCCTACCCAAATCTCACCTCTCCCCTTTCAAATCCATCCTCCATTCAGCATCTCACATCAATAGAGGGTCTAAACGAAGTGACCACATCACTCCTATCCTGTCCTCTCTTCGATTGCTTCTGATCGAGGCAAGATCTATCTACAAAACTGCCTGCATCACTCATAAAGCCTTGCACACGTCCTCCCCTCGTTACCTGGCAAACAAACTGAAATTGTCCGGAGGCTCGGGACCCTCGCGCAATGCGGGAAAGCTTCTGCTGGAGCCCCCCGTCTTAAAAAAGGGAGAGATCAATGGCACAATCCTTCTCAGGCAATGCAGTGAGAATCTGGAACTCACTTCCCCATTGCTCCGTGCCACTCCTCTACCCGGATCTTCAAAGCTGATCTCAAATTGCTCCTCTTTCAAAGACACTTTCAGAACTAATACTGTCATGCTCAGGCCCCTCTTGGAAGTTCACTCGTAAATTTGTATTTTTTATTTTTTTTTATTCTGTACATTCCTCTCTCCTGCATGCTTTGTTGGATTTTGTGTTTATGTAACCTTCGTTTTTAGTTTGTAATGTTGTAATGTCCGCGCGTTATAAAAATGCACCAAATAAAATAAAATAAATAAAAAAGTCGGATAAAGTGAAGATCCTCAGATTATATTGTTCAGGTTGCTTTAAGCTTTTTAACTGTTCCAGCATATTACCTCTGTTAATGATTATGAGGCTGGAGGTTATATTACGATTGTCTTCTGAGTCCTAAATAGTCCAGAAATCATTCTAAAAAAGAACCCAAGTTCTCTCCAAAGCCTTTTACTGAGTCACAAGTATATTTAGGGGATGAGAGACAGAGAATGATGGGTTAAGAACGGATTGTGTTGTTTGTGCGGGTTACATAGACAATGACTAACTAGGAAGCTATGTTTTATCATTTCCTGATACACCTTCTTACCCAGCTTTTTTAGAGCAAGTGATAATCTGTTTAGCGATAATAGGGTGTTATCGTCAGACGCACTAAATGGTCTAATGCCCCCAACTCTTGTCTCTCAAAATGGCAAAGTACCCTTGTTGTATTTCTGTGCCTCTTTCTCCACATCTGTGTTACAGGCCTTTACATTGCAAAGTTAACATATAAAGGTGCTCCCAGAGAATTTTCATTGACTCTTGCCTACCTCTGCCATCTCTCAGAGGAACCAGGCTGTATGAAAATCTGCTGCTTTCCAATTATTTCACTGTGTTAGGGTTATTTACGTAGCGCCTGCTGTGCCCAAGAGAGTCATAGGGTGCTTTAAATAAAATGAGGAAATGGTTACACGCACTTGGTAAACCAGGGCTACATGTGGAACGCAAATCTGTTTACACAGCTCCATGAAAGTACATGCATGAAGGGTAGGAAGTAGCTTTTACGGCAGGGTTGAATGGAGGGTGGGGCAGGGCGGAACGAAAAGGAGGCTGTTCCGAACAGTGAGTGCCAAGGTCAGTTGGCTGCCGGCAGGTGCGGGGTAAAGAGGTAGGTCTCTGCTCCTTCATGGATTGTGGTACAGGTGGGAGAAATGAAGTGCTTGTTCCGCTTCGCTGTTACTTCAAAGCGCCCCCAGCGCAAGGCGGGAGACCAATGGGACTGTCGACCCTGGTTTGGTGCACATGATGCTCTAACGCCTTGAAGTGTGCCATGGGGCGGGTTGGGCTGCGGTGGACACTGACGGATTCTTGATCCTCAGTTCGATGGGTCCCCGGACGGACAGTCATAAGATGCAGGGACTCAGGGCAGTGACAACAGACGTATACTCAGACTGTGCCGGAAAGGCTGCAGTGAAGACCTCTTCCGGTCTGAGGTGTGGAGTGGGGGTAGGAGGCCCCACCCTGGCCACCCTGTGCAGAGGGTCCTGCCTCCCTGACAGGTGTATTTCAGCCCAGGAATATGTAATAGATTGTGGCTGTAGTGTAGTTTGAGCCATGCCTCGTGTGCAGCGGCCCCTCAGATTCTCTTGCACAGGTGTGCCCAACGCCTTCTGAAACAAGCAATGGCCGCGCGGCTGAGAAAGTGACAGGAGGGAGAGGGTAGGGAAGGGTATTCACGCGTGCGCTTGTGCGCGTAATCGCAAGATAGTGGCCGGGAAAAGCAGCCTTTGACAGCACTTCGAAAAGCCACTGACTAAATGTCTCGGCCAGACTAGAGCATGAGCTGAATCAGGCGAGACCTAAAAATCTGTAAACGGTTGCCACATGGATAATATGGCATACATAGCCTCTAGGACTGAGAACCACCAGCTAAGTGACACAGTTGGGATGACTCTTTCTTTGATGCCACACAAAGCACAAAATGAGAAATATTTGCATTTTAGTTCCTGCGCATAACAAAACAGTGCACCAGAATGGGCTAAAGAGTCAATAGCTTTCTTCATTAACTCTGAAGATTGTAAAGATGCTTTCAGCATACCATCTAATAAGTGGCAACGATCTCTTACAGAGAAGTACTTCAGCCCCGGTATTGATTTTAACAGGTCATCACACAACTTTTTCATATACCTGGATGACTCACTGCAAATACAAACAATATCACTCCAATCTTTGTTGAATTTGGTAAGAACTTTTTGCAGCAGCATTCCAAGTGACACTGCGTTCCGTGTTTTCCAAAAGTCTAATGGCATGCGTTCACCACTATCCCAGATGCTTGGTGACAGCACTCTTTTCATGTATGCCTATCACTACACCTTGCATTGAATGTTTAAAGCCTGGGGTGTTTGGTAGTTCACCTACTATTAATACTGACTCACTAGAAAAGGGGGCTGATGTAAGAAGGGTTTTTACCATTCTCTGTGGGTAAATGTGATGGTACATAGTGGGAAAGATTCTTATGAATCCAGCCATTTTACCTATCCGTGAAAGAATCAAACATATCCAAAATATCAAATATGATTTTGATATTTCCTGACTCTCTACAGATTATAACATTTGAAACAAGACCTAAAACATGCTTCTAAATCAGCATCTTATGACCAAAGACAACAAAACTGAAAAAAAAGCAAAAGGAAAAAGAAATAATATTTTAGCAACATCCCGAAACAACAAAACTCAAGCAGAATAATGTTAGCCCAGTCTTTCTTGCAGCTACCTTGTATAACAAAGTTACACTGTATTGGCCCATTCAGGAAGAAATAAATATGACTGTCACCCCCCTTTCACTTCCACAAACTAAATTCCCCTTGGCATTTAGTTTGTGTAAGTGTTTTTTCAGTGTTTATATGTTTACACTAGTGGGGGATTTTTCCCTTTCGGTGGGGTTTTATCAGTTATTATAGGTTTAAACCTAAAACAGGACAGCCTATGTGTATATAACAGACGTAGCTCTGTGACAGTAAGATTAAGATAATTTGGATACTGTGTAAAACCAGCCAAAACAGGCTAAGTGGCTCTATCGATGGATAAGGGACCCAAACGAACAATAGATACAGGGTGAGGAAGGGGGTCATTAAACCAAATGGTATGCTCCCAGGACTTCAAAGGAACTTCAATTAATGCATAAGGACGATAAGCCGCTGGATTAGCAGCTCTTGTATAGTCATGAAACAAATTATCATTCCCATCTCCCGCGGGAAATGTAACCCAAGAATAAAAAACCTTGAAGTGGTAAGCCGGGTCCGCATCGAGAAGACAAAAATAAAGGTAGCCCCTGCATTGGGGACTCCGTGTTAAATTAAGTAATCTGTAACCGCCGTGTGGTTATGCACTGCAATAGCGACAGGTTGTGACATATCAGAAATGGGACAAAGAAACAAGGGAGACGGTTGTGCTAAATAGGGTATAAAATCCTTTTACACTTCAAGCTTGAAAAACCTATAAATATACAAATATAGGAGGCTAAGTTCCCCCACCACCGATGCCTCCACAAACCGGTGAGAGGGTATCGTGGACAAGCACACACCCTACTCAAGGGGCTCGTGAATAAGTACCAGAACAAACGTTGGCGGATCCATGTTGCTTGGATTCTGCCCAAGCACAGAACTATGCATAGGATTATGGGACCTTAGGGATTAGGGACTGATTCATCCTACTACCTTAGTACCCATGAGCCCAGAACCGACTAGCTATAGTGTCTCACTTGCCCTCCTACTCACTCACAGAGAAACAAGTGATTAGACACCCCAAAACACAACACTCCTGAATCTCTCAGGTATCTGTGTTGAAAGACACACCCTTTCACTTGCACACTTGCACCTGTCCAAGGTAAGATCTGAAATAGACATGAAACAGTTTAAAATATTTATTTTAACTAACGTGCTCTAACATGCGGTATAACAACAAGCAGGAAAATACATAATACAAATACAGTCAGCATCGCAGCTAGTCCATAATACATAAAGGGAGATGTCATCGTGAAAATACAATAGAGCCTAACCTCCCTCCCATTGCTAAGAAGCAGTATTATTAGATATTAGATCTCTGGGTTTTGGCTGGAGACCCCATACCTTAGACTATAGATGGTAGTTCTACATCATAGGTGCTGTCTAGCTCTTCTCCCTGGAGAGGTCTCTTTCCAAGTGTGTGTTCCCTATGCATGTATCCCCCTAATACCAAAGTGCGAGTGCCAACAACAGCTGCAATGGTATGTTTTGTCTTGGTGCTAGGCCCTGAGCAGAACAGAATAACAAGGGGCAATGATTATCGACCTTGCTCACAATGGTCAGACTAAATCCCAGGAACTGGCAAAGAATGCATGCAGCAGACAGCAGACAAACGTACAAAGTCTTTGCAAAAATAAAGCCATGTAGTAACGCGCGCAAAGCAGCGTAATGTCTGCAGAGCTCATGATAACTTAGTGAAGACGACAATGTCCCCATGGGCCACGCGACACAAGATGTTATCCCCTCACAAGACTCAATGCTGTATCTTCTTGCAGATCGACAACGTCTGCTGTGAGATACATCAACAAGTTGGGGGTACCAGGTCCTGTCTCCTGACAGAAATTGCCAAGGATTTTTGGCACTGTTGTCTCCAATGCAAGATTTCAATGATAGTAGAGTACATCCCAGGGAAGGCCTATGTGGCAGCAGACTGGAATTCCCGTTTGCTGAGGGATTTGAGTGACTTGACGATGCACGCTGGAGTTTTCCAATGTCTCAACCAGCAGTGGGGTCCAGGTGTGGTGGATCTCTTTGCCTCCCGTCTGAATTCACAATCTTTTTTCGCTGGAGGCCATATCCTCTAGCGATGAGCTCGGGGGCTTTCCTCCATAAATGGCAGGTGAATATTATTATGTGATTCCCCCCTCCATCATGATCTCGAGAGTAATTTCTCAAATGTTATGCCAAATGGCAGAGCTGGTTTTAGAGACGCCTTATTGGAGAGGTCAGTCCTGGTTCCCTTTATTGTTGGAAATGTGTGAGACTTCAGTTCAAAACTCATCCTTTCAGGACCATAGGGTTTCTGTTGTATTCTCTGCACTTATGTTTTCTGATGGGAACACCAGCTTTACTCTGTGGTGCTTAATAAATACTCATTAAGCCTTATATCTGTCTCTCCAACTTCATTTACAACAGTTTCCTTATCCTCTAATTCTGTCAGGCCGGTTGGTGTTGATGGCTTGGAGGGTTTTGGGAAATGTTGGCAATGCCCGGTCTTTCAGAGCATGCTTCCTTCTAAATCTCAAGCAATCCTGGGCTCCCAGAACCCACAAACGATATGCTTCAGCGTGGAAGCATTGGGTTTGTTGGGTGTTGTGGGTGTTGATCCCATTGGTCCAGATTTGTATCTGATACTCAATTTCCTTTTACAACTGGCAGACTTAGTATTCACTTATAGATCACCTAACCCACCCGTCTCCCTGCCATAGCTCGGATGCCTGTTTTGCTTTTCCTCTAGTGGGCGGGACCTCTGCTATTTCTGAAGGTCATCAGCCTCTGAATGGTAAACCGGTAGGTGAACACCTCTTAGTTTGTAAATTGTATTGTGGCATCCATTTGTTAAGACCTCCCAAACCAAAATATTTGGTCTTGTGGGATGTGGATGTAGTCTTTAGATTTTTGAGATCCTGGCCAGCTAATGAAGGTCTCGCCAAGAAAAAATGATCAGCGAAGCTTATGATACTTCTGTGCCTCATTTCATGCAGTAGAGTTTCAGATGTTTGTGCCCTGGACTTAACAGGTGGATTTTTTTCACCTTTTGGGGTGGTTTTTAGGTCTCGGCTAGCATAGGCTGCGCAAATGCGCAGTCTCGCTGGCGAGATTTTATGTCTCTCAGTAGTGAAGTTAATGCCCGCCCCTCTTCTCCATTGGCTGGCCTCCTAAACGGCGGCCAACCATTGGAGAAGAGGTCTCTGTGACGTTCTCTTTTCGCTGTAAGCCCCGTCCTTTTCGGATTGAGGGGTGTGTTTTTTTTTGTTTCTTTCTCTCCTCTCCTCCAGCCAATGGAGAAGAGGGGAGAAAGAAAAACACGCCCCTCGGTCTGAAATCGGATCATGGGCATCCTCTACGTGCCTGGGGCTTGTATAAGCAGCAATCGTTTCCGGGGTACCTGGAAACCGAGGAGCGGGTGTTAGAATAGGAGGAGCAGGTGAGGGTGATGCCATTTACTCTACGGCCGAGCAAGGCTCTAGATGCCTTTGTAGTTTGCGCAATGCGTCCTCTGAGACCGAGCTTGGCCTTTACAAGCCAGGGGTTGGGGATCGGCAGTGCTGCAGAAAGGTGCGAGTCACCATTACGCATCGTCTCATGTAAAGCGCCTTACACCTGGTAATGTACGCGCTATATAAAATCGCATAAATAAATACGAGAGGGCCCTAAATTGGATACGAAACCAGGCCATTTTACTTTGCCTCACCTGGGCTTTTAAATGTGTGGCTTGGAGCAGCGGAAAGGTTTTGAGAGGTACTTTGTGTAAAGAAGGTAAGGGGGGCAGGTTCATTGTGACAGCGGCAGCTGGCCGTTACCTAATTCTATGTTGTATCGTTGTTTGTTTTCTCTAGAGCTTTAAGAAGAACCTTCACAGAATGGAATGCTAGTGCAATCGTTGCAGCCACCATGTTCTTTCCCTGCGTCTCCCTGCCATAGCTCGGATGCCTGTTTTGCTTTTCCTCTAGTAGGCGGAAACTCTGCTCGGCTTTGTGCTCTGGCTCCGCTTGATGGTTTCCTCTTGCTGTGCGTGTGAATTGCTCTGCTAGACAAAAAACTCCTGAAACTCCTCTGCCACATAAGCCTGGCCGCGCTTGTCCTGGGTTCGTGCAAGCCACGATGGGGTCTGGTGCACACTGTCCCCAATCACAGTTTGCCGAGGACGATACTCGAACCTGCGCCCCCAGTTCAAAGGCGGAAGATCTTGCAGGATCTCCACATCCTCGAGCAGGCCGCTCCGCACTCGTTGCCTGGTTGCCACAGGAAAACTAGTCAAAGAGTTGCACGATGTCCATTCTGTCGGTGACCGCCACTGGCTCCGTCAAGGTCGAGGACCGGTTCCTGCGGGTTCAGAGCTATTTCCTTTGCCGTCCACCACTGTGCTGCCCGGGCTGGTTCACTTCCTCACCGCCCAGAAGTCCTGCTGTTCGCTCGGCGCCGTACTTCCTCCTTCCCGATGATCCTTCTGACTTCTCTACGAGCAGGGTGCAGCGACTCCGATGCGATTCTGGCAGCAACGAGGTGATTTCAATAAATGGGGGTTTCTATGTCCCAACAGGAACCTAACGTCCCTTTTTGAACCCCCGTGCCACCTGCCTCTCTGCTCAGATTGGGTGGCTAGCTGCTTGTTTGGGGCACCCAATCCGGAGTACCCCCCCTTCACTATTTGCGGGCTTGTGGGGTTCCCCCCTTGGGAGGCGTTTGACACAGGACCCTATTGGGTCCGGCTACACTTCCCCGGCCAGTGTTTCCATGATGTACTTCTAATATGGTGTCCAAAATTAACGTAAAAAGTCTGAACAAGTCAGCAGACTCTGCTGTTTGCTATTTAAAGCAGTGCCGGACTATGAAAGACGTTTTCTAGGGGTTCTGAGGCAGCCATTGGTTACTATGCGTGAGGTAACCTCTGTCCGTGGTACTGTCTCTCCATGGTGTCCCACAGTACTCCCACTCTCAGGTGCGTAGCTGAGTGACTCACCTTTAGCATTTCATTTACTCATGCGTTCAGAGCAGTAGTAAGAGTGTCATTTATTAGTACCATTAGGCTGGCTCTGTCTGTGTGTGTGTGGCTCTGTGTGTATGTGTGGCTCTGTCTGTGTGTGTGTGTGTGTGGCATGTCTGTGTGTGTGTGTGGTTCTGTCTGTGTTTGTGTGTGTGGCTCTGTCTGTGTGTGTGTGTGGCTCTGTCTGTGTATGTGGCTCTGTGTGTGTGTGTGTGTGGCTCTGTCTGTGTGTGTGTGGCTCTGTCTCTGTGTGTGTGGCTCTGTGTGTGTGTGTGTCTCTGTGTATGTGTATGACTCTGTGTGTGTGTGTGTGGCTCTGTGTGTGTGTGGCTCTGTGTATGTGTGGCTCTGTGTGTGTGGGGCTCTGTGTGTGTGTGGCTCTGTGTGTGTAGCTCTGTGTGTGTGTGTGTGTGGGTGTGGCTGTGTGTGGCTGTGTGTGGCTCTGTGTTTGGCTGTGTGTGCGTGGCTGTATGTGGCGCTGTGTGTGGCTCTGTGTGTGGCTGTGTGGCTCTGTGTGTGTGTGGGTACAAATGCAATAGGTCTCGCATTTGGGAGAGATTAAGCTATTGGCATTGTAAATGACAATGCCATTTATTTATATGTTTTAAAAACAAAAATAATGTCATGAGCTATGCCAATATCTCTAACTTTAACAAAGACGAGACCATTGCATTGTAAATGCTTGTTAAGGTTTCTACTCGTACTTGGACAAATTCCTGCTGTGTAACTGTGGAGAAGTGTGGCTCACTGGTTAGAGCAGGCAGACCTGAAAGCAGAGGTCAGCCTGGGACCAGGGTTCAATTCCCGGCTCGGTGGGTCTTGAGTCCTAAAATGTCCATGGACTCGACAAATCTTGCTCCAGTGCCTACTCCGTTCATGGGTTCACACTCTGTGACTCTGGGCATTAGCTTGCTTAATCTCCACAACGGCCCCTCGCGGCGGGATGCCTGGCTTTCACCTTGCAGATATCCTGCCGGGGTTATCTCACAGGCGAATACCAGGACGGGTTCCCTAAGCAAGTGCTTAGAAACTAGTGGTGATTTGCGCTATATAAATTCCTGTACATTTACATTTATCCAGCTTTTCCAGACAATTTTTTGCTCTACGTAGTGTGCTGGTTAAAGGCTTATGAGGATTGCCCCAGGGAGCTACACCACTTCATTGGTGGGCAATTGCTTATTTCCTTACAAAAGACTTTTGGCCTCTGAAATCAGCCACTCTGGCCAGATGGGTTTAGCTGTTGTTGTCAGAGACAGGTATGGACACTTCCTTATCTGGTGGAAATTCAATGAGAGGCACGATGGCCTTTAAGTCTTACTTGTTGGGGTCATGGTTTCAAGACATTATGGCAGCTACTGATTGGTCTTCAGACTCGACCTTTAAAGTGTTCTATCAAAAACCATTTGTTGATTTTGCTTCTGTTGTTGTGGGTTAGCTTTAAAAAATCATAATCTGAAGCCTACGGTCCTGACATAAAATAAAATGTTTAGAAAAATGTTAAGTGATATTTACGGACTGTGTATTTTTTTCGCAGGATCGGACTGCAAACAAGGTTACAGTACTGGGTTCGGTGTAGGTGTGGTTGAGCTGGTACAGTCCATTCAGGAAGATTCGGCTTTCCGTCGCAGTAAGCAACTGGATGTCATTTCCCTTGAAAATAGAAGATCAGTGACGTCAGCAGGGTTTTCTGGATTGTTGTTTTTGCAAATGTTGTGGTTCGTTTTTTGGTGAGGATTCTGATAAAGAAAGAGGAAGGACAGCAGGTCTTATAGACATTCCCAGTCCTGATCAATGGAAAGGGGGCTGATGCCGTAGGGCAGACCATGGGAAATAACGTTTTGTTGTGTTTACTATAATGTTTACTGTAACCTGATTGGCGGCTGGGTTTTTTCAGTAAAGTAAGAGCAGAATAACCCTCTCCTCTGTGTCTTTAATAGAACTGAATATTATTTGACCCAAAAGCTATAAACAAAATGCTTAGTCTTGATATTTGACAGTACTGTTTTATTGTTTTTAGTATTAATCATGGAAAAACTGTTTACTCTTTTGTGCAATGATTTTAATTAATTATGTATAAGAATACAATTCAAATTAATATAGGGCACCCAGAAGGGGTGGATACTAGAATTCTCCTGTTTTTTTAGGTCGAGCTTAAGCAGTGCATGCGCTGCTCTGTGAGACATGCTGTCTCTACACTGTGGGCTGTAAGTCTGCCCATCATCTCTGATTGGCTTCTTCGACCATCCTTCTATAATGCCTGCTTACCAGTGGCTAAATCCTCCTTCATTATCCCGGCCTTCTGCCTCTAGTTGACTCCCACGGGCCGGACCTATTACAATTGGCCTTACACTTAGCCTCCCATTGGGTTGTTTATCAGCACTATTTTCATAGTTTCCTGCTATTGGAAGCTTGTTTTGCTTTGCCTTCACCCCTCCCAGGTCGCTGCTGGTAAGATGGTGGAAAACGCAACGCTTACTTGGAGGGTATTACTAGCAGGGATTCTCCTGCTAGCTATGGCATTGTGTGCCTGTATGGTGGGTGGGCTGTTATTGTTTGCTTCCTATTTTTTTACTTCTCACGTGGGAGGTGTGTAATGACTGGATGTAGGGCATAGGGTTAATCCTATTAGTATAAGTCCTCCCAAATGTATAAACATAGAGCAAAATTATACAAACCCTTTTGTAAAAAAAAAAAGAAAACGCTTAGATAAACTTTAAAGGTCTGGTACAAGATGCGCTGATTTCATTATGACCCTATTCAACTTTCACAAATTCAGCAATGACATTATGTAAACAGGTTTTACTTATTTTCACTACATTATGGGGAGAGGATGTAGCCTAACAGCTAGAGGGGTGGCCCTCGGGTTTGAGTCTTGACATGGATGCTCAACATCCTGTGATTCTGGGCAAATCACTTATTCGCCCGTGCCTAACCAAAAAAATGAATGAGTCTGTCTGTAATGTAACTGGTGCTCATGTAAAGCCCTCTGATAACTTCTGTATTGCTACATGCACTCCTATGTATTGGGACCACATGAGGACCTTTGAATACCATTGTTTTATGATTTAAATCTTTTTATTGGATTATATTCGAGAACAACAGCAACCACCCACATCCAACCGCCGGTGGGGAGCAGAAAAAAAACATTACAAAGGGATAAGAGGTATAATGCAGAAATTATCTAAAGTAAGAAGAGGAAAGAGGGCACCTCGACAGTCAGGAGGAGCATGAGCTCTGGTTAGCGGGGAATGGGATGCATAACATAGGAGGGGGGGTTTACTCACGCACCTGAGCACTACCAGTGAGTCAAACAACTTGCATATACCTTGGGCAGGTTGGTTCATAAACTCTGTCACTAAAATGTCCATGGTTGAACCCATATCCTCTAAAAGTGTGGTAGGGTGTGCGTAATGCTCACTGTCAGTTTTTCCAAGCCCAACATGTCCCATAGCTTGTGTATCCGGTCGAGTCGAGTCAGAATACTTTCTGTACCCCATCTAGCCAGTAAGAGCTGCTTGGCCTTCCACAAGGTCAGGGTGATAGCACTCCCCTGGCAGGAACTAAGAGGGTAGGTTAAAGCATTTGGTAGGCCTAATACTTTATAGCTAGGGAACCAAAGGAAGATCCGTGTCGTAGATAGTGTTTATGTCGGTCAGGACTGCCTCCCAAAATCCCTGGACTTTTGGGCATTGCCACAGGATGTGTGAGAGGATAACCTCCAGACCGCAGCGATGCCAGCTAAGCCAGCAGGCCACCCTAGCCAGAGTGTAATATCAGTAGTGTGCTACTTTAAGAAACATTTATTTTCCGGATGTATTGCAGGAAGAGGCCCTGGTCCTGTGTATAATATCCTGCGACTCCTTAGGGGGGAATTTGCGTTCACACTCAGATTCCCATCTGCGCTGTGCTGTGGATTTGGTATGTTGTGCTGGTGTAAGTAAGAAGAAGTATATATATCGGAGAGCATGCACTTGTCCGAGGTGTGTGTTATGAATCATTCTCAAAGTGTGTTAGTGGGTGACTAGCATGTTGGTTGTAAGACCCAGTGCCTCAAGGTCATGCATTGCCAATAGGCTCCTCAGGGAGACTGTAGCCAGAGTGAAGCTGGGTGAAGTCCATCACCCTGTCAACGTTGAAGAGGTCACCAATCGTCTTACAATTAGCCTCCTGCCATTTAATATAGCTACCCCCGTACTAGCCGGGGGGAAGTCTGGGTGGCCTATAAAGGTGGTCAGGGGGAAGTGTGTGTGGAGAAATGTCATGTTTCTTGCACCTTGTCCCATACTCCCACCGGGGCTCTAAGTATCAGCAAGATGTATCCCCCTAAAGGGCAGTTTTTTGGGAGGGGCCATGGAACCTTCCAGATATGGATTTCTGCATTCTCGTGAACAATGAAGCACCAGTGTTTTTCAGAGGTGAGCCTGTACCACTCCACCATGCAGCGCAGCTGAGCCACTTGGTAATATCTTTCTAGGTGCAGGATTTATGGTGTACAGACAAAATATCGACTCCAAAATATCGACTGGACATAATATCGAGTTTTAAATATAGACTGGACAAAATATCGACTGGACATAATATCGACTACAAAAATATCGTTTTTCAGGTAAGTGAAGTAATATCGACTGTATAAAATATAGATAGCAAAAATATCGAATTTTTAATAATATATAATATTTTATAGTGTATTTTTATGTAATAATATGTGTGAAAAGTGTGTATTAATGTTATAAAATATTTTATTAAATGAATTTTGTTTTTATAATAATTGCGTAATGTAATTCTGTAGCGGGTTGTGGGTTTATAGGGGAATAGGGTGGGAAGTAATTTAATAATAATTAATTAATTAATATATGTTTGTTAATATTTTTAATTAATAATTAATTGATAATTAATTAATATTAATTAGTTAATTAATTAATATAATTTTGAACATATTTTGTATTAGTAATTAATTGGTAATTAATTATTGTACTTAGTTAATTACATTAATTAGAGTACATTTTTAATATATATAATTTTGTGTTATTTTTAAGTAATTAATTGGGAAAAATAATATTAATTATTAAAATAATTACAGCTAATGTATATATTTACTTTATTGTTATTGTTAATTAATAATTAATTGATAATTAAATAATATTGATAAATTTTGGGTAAAGGAGCATTTTTAGGGTTCAGGGTCAGTTTTCAGTTTTAGGGTAAAGGGGTATTTTTGGGGTTCAGGGTCAGTTTTCAGTTTTTGGGTAAAGGGGCATTTTTAGGGTTCAGGGTCAGTTTTCAGTTTTAGGGTAAAGGGGTATTTTTAGGGTTCAGGGTCAGTTTTCAGTTCATGGGTAAAGGGGTATTTTTAGGGTTCAGGGTCAGTTTTCAGTTCATGGGTAAAGGGCTATTTTTAGGGTTCAGGGTCAGTTTTCAGTTTTTGGGTAAAGGGGCATTTTTAGGGTTCAGGGTCAGTTTTCAGTTTTTGGGTAAAGGGGTATTTTTAGGGTTCAGGGTCAGTTTGGGGTTTTTGGGTAAAGGGGTATTTTTAGGGTTCAGGGTCAACAAATAAGATTTTAAAAAATTATTTGTATTATTTTCATTTATTATTTAATTATTATAATTTAATTTAAGTATTTTTAAGTATATTTTAGTAATTAAAATTTAATATTAATTTAATTTAACACTGTTTTTAATAAAGTCGATATTTTTTACATCTATATTATTGTTAACGATATTTTGTACTCGATATTTTTGTACTTACCTGTTTGTAGATACAAACTCGATATTTTGACTGTCGATATTTTGTCCACGATATTTTGGCAAGTCGATATTTTGTCCCTCGATATTATTTCAGTGATCCAGGATTTATAAGCCCCCAGCTGAATCTTCCCACCCCAAATGAAGTCAGCTATCAAATGTTGCATTTTAGCCCGAACTGATAGGGGAGGCTGCAGCTGTAGGGTTTGCATCACAAACAGAATGCGAGGAAGTTAGATCATCTTGACTGCAGCCAGCCTACCCAGCCAGGAAAGCGAATGCTGTTTCCAAGTCAGGAGTTCCGGCCTGGTGTTACATCCATCGTGGCCAGGAGGCCTAGGTATGTATTCCATTTGTCACCCAATTAAAGGGGAACATGGCCGCCAGGACCTTCAGATCCATGCTGGGGACCGTTAAGCGAAGGCCGGCATTTTCTTTAAACCCAGACACCAAGTCGAATTCTTCCACCTCCCATATGAGGAGGTGAGTGGTTGGGTGAGGACGAGTACTACATCATTCAATCAATCAATCATAGCATTTGTATAGTGCGCTACTCACCCGGAGGGGTCTCAAGGCGCTGGAGGGGGGGGTCTGCTACTGCTCGAAGAGCCAGGTCTTGAGTTGCTTCCTGAAGGAAAGGTGGTCCCGGGTTTGCCGGAGGTGGATGGGGAGGGAGTTCCATGTCTTGGCTGCCAGGTAGGAGAAGGATCTTCCTCCGGTGGTGGCTCTGCGGATGCATGGAACGGCGGCGAGGGCGAGGCTGGTCGATGGGAGTGTAGAAGGTCAGGCGGTTGTTGAGGTACTTGGGTCCCAGGTCGTGGAGGGCCTTGTGTGCATGGGTGAGGAGTCTGAACGTGATCCTCTTGCTGACGGGTAGCCAGTGCAGGTCTTTCAGGTCTCCGGAGATGTGGCTGTGTCGGGGGATGTCCAGGATGAGTCGTGCGGAGGCGTTCTGGATGCGTTGGAGTCGTTTCTGAAGTTTGGCTGTGGTTCCGGCGTAGAGGGTGTTTCCGTAGTCCAGTTGGCTGGTGACGAGTGCCTGGGTGACCGTCTTCCTGGTTTCGGTGGGGATCCACCGGAAGATCTTTCGGAGCATACGCAGGGTGTTGAAGCGCGATGACGAGACGGCGTTGACTTGTCTGGTCATCGAGAGGGAGGAGCTTAGGATGAAGCCCAGGTTGCGTGCGTGGTCCGTTGGCTTGGGAGCGGTGCCCAGGGCAGGGGGCCACCAGGACTCGTCCCAGGCGGAGGGTAATGATCCCAGGATGAGGACTTCCGTCTTGTCTGAGTTCAGTTTCAGGCGGCTGTTCTTCATCCACTCGGCGACGTCTTGCATCCCTTCGTGTAGGCTGGTTCTGGTGGTGGCGGGGTTGTTTGTGAGGGAGAGGATCAGCTGGGTGTCGTCGGCGTAGGAGATGATGTTGAGGTTGTGTTGGCGTGCGATGGCTGCGTGAGAGCTCATGTAGACATTGAAGAGGGTGGGGTTGAGTGATGATCCTTGTGGTACGCCGCAGATGACTTCGGAGGCCTTGGATCTGAACGGGGAGGCGGACTCTCTGCGTTCTTCCGGAGAGGTACGAGATGATCCATTCCAGAGCCTTCTCTTGGATTCCGATGTTACTGAGGCGCTGTACTAGGGTGCGGTGGCAAACAGTGTTGAACGCTGCGGAGAGATCCAGGAGGATGAGGGCCGCCGTTTCCCCGTTGTCGAGCGTTGTCATCAGCTTGGAGTGATATCTTGTGTTCCCTGTCCCCTACACGGATACCCGTGATTGAGTCATGCTGCAAACCCGTTCTGCAAATGGCTCTATGTATATATATATATAGGGTGAATAATAGGGGGAGAGTGCGCAGCATTTGCTGTGTACTCTGCTTAATTTGAAGGGGAGGGATGCAACACAGTTGACGCGAACTCTCGTCTCCTGTGCAACATAGTTTCATTCCACCCAGCCCAGTGGCGTAACGAAACTTGAGGGGGCCCCCCTGCAAAACACATGGAGGGGGCCCCCCCACCCCGGTGACCCGGCCCACCACCTGCCACTTTGCCCCACCGCCCAAAAATCTGGCATATTTCGATTTGAAACCTTCAACATTTAAATGAAATACCTCTATATTGTCTTTCTCAAAGTTCTAATGAGAAAGTAGGAAATACTCTTACCATATAAGCTTTGCCCTTTGTAACAATAATGTCAAAAGCAGATATTTAACTGAGGCAGCAATCAGAACGATGCCAAGGAGAGATCCTATTGTCTCAGGAATGGCAGCAATAAGAACAATGCCAAGGAGCGATCCTATTGTCTCAGGAATGGCAGCAATCAGAACAATGCCAAAGAGTGGTCCTATTGTCTCAGGAACTGCCTATGGCTGAAGAATAACTATGAAGGGTCAGAATTAGAATTGACATTAATAGACAACAACATGAAACTTTGAAAGTCTAACCCAAACCTGGAATTCTATAAAAACTCGACTGGCAAACAGTGGTGGCTGGTGACGTTTGAAAATGGTACCATTAAAGGAGGGTTCGGGGGGAGGTTCTCTCCCTGAGAACATTTTGAAAAAAGAGTGGGTAAATGGTGCATTTTCAAGCAAATGTGAGAAGCAAGAAGGTTAATAAAGCAATTGTGAAAGTGTAGTTATTACATTAATAAAGACATGTCACATACCAACATTATGATAGCTGCTTATTCAGTATAACCACAGAGCTTCAAACAGACTTCAAGATACAATGCAGAGAACCTCACAGATTTTTTTAATTTAAACTGCAAACAACTAAACAAACAACTGAACAGAAACATTCAAGAAGAAATATTAAGATTAACGTATTGTTCACTTTCTGTCCACAAAATGTAGAGAAGTAGTCACTCTGCATTTCAAAAAGTGTTAATCTTTATATAGCGGGAACGCGACCCGGAAGTATTAGCACAGCTGGCTTTACATGAGCGCGCCAGTCAGTACACACAGAGGACACAATCAGTATCAGTCAGTGTCCTACCTCCAGTCCTCATACACACAAAGTCAAGAACTGACTGGCACGCTCATTTAACACCATCGCTGCTAAAGGAATTCTCCTCCTGTGCTGCCCCTCATTGAAGTGGGTGTGGTTGTGACGGAACCATTCCGTCATCAGCACAGCCCAACCGTGACTGATGACGGAATGGTTCCGTCACAAGCATCGAAGGGGATAAAGCCAGCTGTGATAATACTTTCGGGTCGCGTTCCCGCTATATAAACATTAACACTTTTTGAAGCACTTCAGAGTGTTAACAAAAAAGTATTTAGCTCATTTCATCATGAACTTTGCGAACTAACTAACAGGATTAATAGTGAGTTTGCAAAGTCCACGATGGAACAAAATACACAGGGAATCACTGGAAAGAACTACATACTTTTTTGTTAGGGCCGGGGAGATTAATGATTTTTCCCCAATCCCCAGTATCACAGGATGTTGAGCCAATGACGCCACGCCGACCTGCTCGAACCACACATCACAAATATTTTTAAAAAGCGAAGGAAAGTTTTATTTAAAACAATCTGTTCAAGAATCATTTAATGACATCAGGGCAAGACTCTACAGAACAGAGCTGGTTTTATCAAGGGGCCCCCTGAAAGTCTGGGACCCTGGGGCGGAGCCCACTTTGCCCATGCGCAAAAAGTCTCTGGTTGGCATCTGACAGTCTTTTTTGCGTCACCCTCCCTCCTCCTTTTCCATGAATTCCCTCACTACCACTCACCAACAATGCACCTCATCTCTCTATAACACCTTTCTGACAAACATTTCATTTTTTATAGCCCTACTCGTAGTTTATTCACACTCAGTTCTGTGATCTGCATGGTACACGTTTTTTGTAGCATGCATATTAACCCTATGCGCCTTGTGGGTGGTTGGAGAGCCGATGTAAGTGCACAGTGAGTGATGCAACAGTGTGAGAGATGGGTAAGAGGAGTGACTGCAGGGTGAGTGAGGTGACCATATGAATTTGGGTGCGGATGTAAGTGCAGAGTGGGAGGAAAGAATGCACGGTTAGTGATGGGCTTGTTTAAGTGAGTTTGCAGATTGAGCAGTGAGTAGGATAGCTGAGGGAAGTGTGATATAGGGCCAGTAGTGTGCTCGTGTGACTACAGGGTTAGGTACAAGCAGGGTGAACAATGCAAGTGCACTGTGAGTGAAGAGTGATCACTGTGAGTGCAGGGTGAGCAGGTGAATGGTGGGAGTACATGGTGATCAGTGACTGAAATGTGATTGCTGTGAGTGCAGGTTGAGCGTAAAAGTGAAAGGCGAGAATGAGTAGTGAGTTGTCTGAATGCAGGGTGCATTCCGAGACACTTGAAGTAACTCAGCATGTTATTGACGCTGGCGTAGGGGTTTCAGATGTACGTTAAAATAGTGCTATTGTGGCATTAATCAGAGATCGATGGTTGAGGAAATAAATCATGTGCTGATCCTCCAACAAACTTCCTGTCTTATGATTAGGGTTGCTAGCTCATTATTTTGATGTCCCAGACGAGACAAAAATAAGCAGTCACCTAAAGCCGTATTTTCAGCACCTATCTGTTCATACTTCGAACAACAAATATAAATAGAAAGCACTTTTAATTGTGTTCTAGGGCTGCCTGAATGATCCATGGCTGATCATTAAAGTGAGCAAAGACAGGAAAGTCACATTACAAATCAATACAAACTTTATTTATAAAGCTATTTAATGTCAAGACGAGGTCTTTCCAAGCTCTTTAAACAACACATTGCTGTCATTTTTCTTATGGCAACCTTATGTTATGTTAATGTTATGTTATGTTATGTTAAAAGGGTGCTTCTAAAGCGCACGGCTACTCCGAGGAGTGTCCGGGCGCTGTTGGAGCCTCACAAGACAGGAGGGGAAACAGAGGGAAAGTCAGGCCGGAAAAGTCCTGACCTTACTTTATATTACCTTTCATGAAATGCATTCTCACCAGCGACGGCTCGTGGAGGGAGTTACGGTGGGGCAGGAGGGCGGGGAGGGGGAGGGGCAGGGTGGAGGTTGCTAAAAACCGGCATATGGATAATTGCAGGTAAGTAAACAATTTAATTAATAAAACGAATTTCGTAGCTCGCACTGCATTGCATTTTGCGATGCAAGGCGCACTACGAAATTCGTTTTATTAATTAAATTGTTTACTTACCTGCAATTATCCATATGCCGGTTTTTAGCAACCTCCATCCTGCCCCTCCCCCTCCCCGCCCTCCTGCCCCACCGTAACTCCCTCCACGAGCCGTCGCTGATTCTCACACTACGGCAGTAAATGTAAAATACAAATGTAAGGAATAGGAAGAGTGGGGCCCAGGGGGTACTGGAACCAGAAAAAAACTAAACCTTGGTAACCAGTTTACAAAGGTATGTTAATATACAAAAGGTCTCTGGCCTCGATGCAGTTGCCTTCAACCCCCTTGCTTCTGGGCCTGGAAGCTCAGGTCACCTGCACCCACTGCACACAGCACGCACCATTTAATTTTATGAGGTAGGATTCTTATGAGGCAACTCACTGGTGCAACCAACCCAATGAGAGAGTGTAGTGCTGGCTGTGTGCGCTACAGCCCTGATGGGGTCCCGGGAGGCTGGAAAACGGAGGCTGCTGGGGGCATAGCTGCCAAGGTTTCAGATTGCTTATGTGTGACATTTTCATAATTTCAGTGTAATTATGAGTGACATTCAGCAACTATGAGTGACACTTTCTTGGGAGCATAATCAAGCGATAAAAAGCAAGGGAAACATAAATATCACAACTTACACCAACACCCTCCTCTAAAATTAAATTAAATGAGTGACACAGCTGTGCAGACAGACTAGTGACCGTTGAGTTTGGTGTGCCCTTGATCTCTTCCTGACTCGGAGCACTGCAGGCATCAGGTCTCAGCCCTGAGTGGAGAAGGCCCTAACTGTCCAGCAGTTATTGCACTGCCTTTTTGGCAGCAGGCCTTACTGTCTGTGAATGATAGACTGCAGGTTCGTTCTGTGTGTGGCAGCGGGCACCACAGAGTCTGCAGCCGTGTGGTGCTGTGTGTATGCAGGAGTCTTGCGTCTGTGTGTATGGTATAGCTGTGTGCAGCAGACCTTCTTAAATAGCATAGCTCAGGCTTCATCTCTCAGACTCGGCCAACATGCGGCTGGACGTCTGTGTGTAGGAAGCTTCAGTCTGCATACAGTGCTCCCAGGCCTCAAACTCTGTGTGCAGACCGCCTCAAATTTGGCATCAGCCCCATGGCTCAGACTCTGCGTGCACAAGACGCCTGCCTGACTCTTAGCTCGAGTTTTAGGCTTTCACTGTTCAGCAGGCCTCCAGCAATCTAGTGCAGCAGGCCTCGTGGTGTTTAAGTTTAGCATTATTCTGAAGTGGTCTAGAAGTTACACATTTATCTTTGCCACTTTCTATAAAGCGCACTGTCACAAGACCCTATGGGTGTCAGTGCGCTTTATATAATCCCAGTCACACACTTACTTGAAATTAATATGCAGCTGTATTTCACAGTACTTTTCAAACTGCACAAACAGCACCTCGATGCCAATGTAATCCCTTCCCCGCTTCAGTATTTCCTGAATAAAAATGTCTTTACATTTTCACGAAACGCATTTTGTTCCAACTTAATTCAGGAAAGCATGCCTCTTAAAACTATATCTTCAACAGTGAGGGGAAGAGGTCTGCAGTGGACGCCATGCTTTTCGTCTTTCTACTAATAACTTTTTTTTATGGATGCAGCTCAGTAAGGACACTGCATCTTCTGTGTTTATGACGCGCTCAGCCCATATTAGCACTTTTCGTGTAAGGGAAGTGTAAACATAGCTGCCAAGGTGATTGCCATGTGTGACATTTTCATAATTTCAGTGAAATTTCAAGGACTATTAGTGACACTTTCTGGCGAGCAAAAATCGTGCAATGAAGACGAGGGAAACTTCTAAATATCAGAAATTACAGCCATTTGAGCAACAAGAAACTCCAAGAAGTTCTTGAAATGCTACAGCGCACCAGAAATGAAAGGGCACTAACCCTAGTGCTCCCTGTTGTAACCTGACAAAGGTAAAAACTCTACTAAAGTCAGTGGCAGGCTGGCTGCCTGACCAAAAGGATGACGAGACAGAGCAGCCCAGCAGATAAAATAATGATCACCTGATCACAGATCTACAGTGCTTGTGTGCGTGCATGTTGCTGACATTACAGAACAACTTGGCAAAACTCAGTGAGAAAAAGAAGTAGAAATTGTTTTCCATCGAGCAAACAGGATCCTTTATTACAATTACTCCCAGCCTTATCCCCTGAACATGTGGCAAAAATGGTGCTACTCAGTGCCTTCCGTCACAAGCCAGTGCGCTACAAAACAAAGAAATACACAATGCGTTTGGTCAATTGAATCTGTGATCTGCTTCATCAACGCATGTCGGAACTCGCAACGATGCAACGCAGAATAGAATAGAAAACAGATTCACAAAAGTGCTCATACTCTTCTAGATTAGGGTTTGGCCACAAAAACGGTTCTCATTAATGTTCGAACTGAATTGGTTTTAACGTGAACAAAGTGTTAACTGATTAGGACGCAGCCAGCGAGCCAAGCGCAGGAAGCAGAAATCAGCCTGGCAGTTAAACTTTTAATTACAATCTCAACACGTATTTAACACCACGGCAGCAGTGAACTGCACAGTGTGCTGTAATGCGGTCCGTAACACACACACTTAGTGAGCCCACTGCAGTCCTCCGGCAGTCCAGGCCAGAATGAATAGAGGAAAGCATTGTGTACCTGAGTTGCTTCTTGCAGGCTGCCTGTGCTTCGGTAGCGTCCAGGAGGGGGCGGGGGTGGGGGGGGGCAGGCTCAGACGGCTGGTATTACCCACCCTGCTGCAGACCACAGCTGATGGCGCGCAAAATGTGAACGTGCGTGCGTCACTACAGCTGCGCATGCCTAGTGTAATGTTGGTCTGTCCCCCAATGAATGCGCTGGAGCCACAGTGTAGGTTAATGCTTATTTATTATATCTTTCCCTAAAGAGCGCCGAGCCTGTCTTGCCCGTACCGGCTCTCGCGCTTCTCTGCCGGGATGCGCGCGCAGCCCAACATGGCCGCCAGCACGTCACGTACCTACGTGACGTGCAACACTAGAACGCGCACTACATATCTCCCCTTTTTCCAATCCCAAACAATTTAACTTACAGTTCGCCACTCATGTCATAGTTTCTGAAACTTGCTGGCTTGACCACCGCTCTACCCCTCCTGGTCAGTCTTACCGGGGTAGTGGCGGCCACTCCTTCGCTTCTGTCTCCACTTCCTAGCGCAGCCGCGCTCGCATCTCCTCCACTCAGGTCCTCTCCGACCACCTGCTATTGGTCGGCTTCGCCAGTCTTTGCCTTTTGTTGTTCTCTTCTTACATCAGGTTCTTCCTCCCGCTGTTCTTGTTGGACGGTTCCTCTTTCCTCGTCTCCTTCGTCTGTTCCACCATTGTTCCAGCATAGAATCTTATTGCATCTCGCCATGCGGTCCTGCGACCACACGTTTCCGTTGCTCAGCAAGGCCGCTCTGCCCATTACTTCCTTCACCTGCATGGGCTTGCTGTATTTGCTCTCTCCTTTCCTTTGTAGCATGGCCAGCTTTACTCGCACCCATTCCCCTTTCTCCAATCCAGTGTGCTTCACGTTTCTTCGTTTGTCGTAATGTTTGGTGTAAATGGTTCGGGCTTTCTCCAAGTTGGCTGGCACCACTGCTGTGGACCACTCGCTCATGATTGTTTTCTCTTTCCATACCCGGTTGTCTTGGGTGAATGGTTCGCGGCCTCTCAGTATCTGGAATGGGCTGTAACCGGTCCCTGTGGGGGTGATCCTATACGCCCACACCATGTGCCATATCTCTTTTTCCCAGTCCTTGTTGTCTGAGATGGCAGCTTGAACCGACCCCATCACTACTCTGTTGAAACGCTCCACCAAACCGTTCCCGGCCGGGTGGTAGATGGAAGTGTGCTTCGCTATGATGCCATTCCTTTGCGTGAATTGGGACCACTTTTCTGATCTGAATTGGGGGCCATTGTCGCTGAGGATGGATTTTGGGATGCCTTCCCTCACAAACGTGTCGGCCAGGAACTTTACAATAGTCTCTGTGTCCATTGCTTCGTCTGTCCTCAATTCCGGCCACTTTGAATATCGATCCACTAGGACACAGATGTATTTCTGGACTCCATGCACGTCTAAGATCGGGCCTAGAATGTCTACGGACAGTTCCTCCCATGGATTTCTCGGGGGGTCGAACTTGCCCAGTGCCGGACGCAGTGGTTTGCGTGTCTTATCTGCGCCTTGACACCGTGGACACTCCCTGACATGTCTCTCGGCCCTTACATCCATTTCTGGCCACCAGTAGTTTTGCTTGGCCCTCAATTTAAGCTTACCGATCCCCAGGTGCCCTTCATGGAGTATGTCTAGTAGTTTGGGGATGATGTTGGTTGGGGGTATGACTTTCTCTCCCCTAAACACATATACACCTTGGTCGTCTATGGACAGTTCTTCTCTGACTTCAAAATATGGGTTGAGTTCCCCACGGGTCTGCTTCTTGTCAGGCCATCCTTTGGTGACGTGTGATTTCACTTCTTCTAGCACCTGGTCTTCCTCGTACGCCTGTTTCCAATCCTGATGACTGAGGGTTGTTTCTTGGTCTTCTGTGAGTGCTACCCATTCTTCTGTTCCCGCTTTGTCTTCCTCGCTCAGCTCCATGGCTGCTGCTCTGCTTAAATAGTCGGCCACTCTGTTCTTGCTCCCTGGAATGTACTCCACGTCGTACCTAAATTCAAGCAGTTTCAGCGTCATTTTGGAGATCCTAGGCATTGCGTCGGCATGTCCGCTCGATGTTAGCACTTTCAGTAGGGGCTTGTGGTCCGTCCTCAATTTGTCATATGTATATGCTCAGCCCAATAGGGATTACTTTCATTGCAAAAGATATCCCCTTTTCTTGGACTAGGGATATTGGTGTTTTATATTGTAAATGTTGTTGGCGCTATCTGACTTGCCATTATGTGAAACAATGTATCACTAAACCTAAGTTAACATCTGATATGGGGTGTGTCACACATATCTGAGGCAATGTTAGTGTGTATAAATGCACCAATGTATATATGTTTTTTTAACCTGTCATAATACTGTACATATGTGTCTTATTTTTACTTATTATTACATTGTATATTGTTTAAATTTCTTTCCAGCCTTGAAAAAGTCCTTGTGTAGGATGAAACACGTGTTGGTGATTTCTAACTTTTGCTGGGAATATCTGTTTTATGGAATTGAAAGAATAAAGATTGAAGAATACAAAATAAGTGGACTATATCTTTGAACTCCTTGTTGGAACAACTCCTATTGAATGCCACCTTGTCATGTGTTTCTTTTTGGAATACTTTATAATTAGTAGAGCTTGATACACTGAGGGTTTATAACTTATGCCCCAACTGTCATACTTACTAGCCCACAGGAGTGCTGTTATAAGTTTCTGTATTTTGCTTAAATTCATGTGACACACTTTTCAGTGTGTACTAATGGCACCTTTAGGTGGTAGGTGCCTTGAGTTACTGTAGCACCCTTTTGATCATTATTTTTCTTACAGGAAAAAAGATTATTTTGATGTGTACTAAATTTAGAAGCAACAAGACTGTTTTGTAGAGTGTGTGCGGACGTTTCCCTTTGGGAACACTACCACCTTTCTTTTCTCAATTGGAACCTTGTGCCCCATAGGAACTGTCTGAACCTAGTCGTGGCCCACACCACTGCCAGCATTTCCTTTTCGATCACGCTGTACTTTTTTTCTGTGTCACTCAATGTACGGGATGCAAAGCTTAGTGTTTCCAATCTCCCTTGCCCTCTGTCTTGCATGAGGACCGCTCCAAGCCCCTTATCGCTGGTGTCGGTGGTCAGCACAGTTCTCCCTTGGGGGTCGTACCCTTGAAGGGGTATTGCCCCTGCCACTTCTTTCTTGATGATATCAAACTCCTCTTGTGCTTCCTTTGACCAGTGAAATCCAGTGTTTTCTCTGGTGAGTAACCTCATGTGGTGGGTCTTGGAGGCGAAGTGCTGTACAAATTTGCCATAGTACTCCGCCATTCCGATAAATGATCTTACTTCTTCCTTGTTGGACGGTGGGGGTGCCTCACAGATCGCCTTCACATTCTCTGCCTTTGGAGTTACTCCTCGCACTCCTATTTCATGTCCTAGGTAGGTCACCGACTCCATTCCAATCCGGCACTTGGTCCATTCTGCTGTGAGGCCCTTACTCTCTAGGATCCTTAGTACATTTCCGAGTTTCTTGTCATGGTCGGGTCTGTCTCGCCCCATCACCAGAATGTCGTCCTGGAAGTATTGGATGCCGGATGTGTCCTTGAACAATTGATGCATCAATTTCTGGAATTTGGCTGCCGCCGAGGCAAGCCCAAACGGCATGCGGCGGAACTGATAACACCCGAATGGGGTGATGAATGAGGTGAGTTTGCGGCTCTCTGGGTGTAGGGCAATCTGGTGGTAGGCTGAGGTCAAGTCTATGGTGGAGTACCATTTGATCCCCCTGGTGCTGGCCAACATCTCCTCTATTCTGGGTAAGGGGAATCTCTCAACCACTATGTTCTTGTTCAGTTCGCGCAGGTCGACACACAGCCGGACCTTGCCGCTGGGCTTCTTAACCACCACCAGTGGCGCCAGCCACTCAGCACACGTGATGGGCTCGATGATCCCTTTTCTCTCTAGTTCCTGCTGTTCATTCTTCACTTCTTCCCTCACCGCCAAAGGGACCTTCCTCACTTTGTGGGCCACCGGCACCGCACCTTCTTTAAGGATGATTTTGTGTGCAAATTTCTCCAATCTTCCCACCGTGCCCCCGAAAACTTTAGGATAATCACTCATCCGTTTGTTGAGGTCTGGCCATGCGTCCAAATCCGTCAGTAGAATTTGCTCTTTACCTCCCGGATCCAGTTTGATGCCTAAGTCGCCCTGGGCGAGCCATCCTAGGACTGAGGGGCCCTTTTCTGACACATAGAGTTTTCAGTAGGCAGAACGGCCTCTGAATTCGAAGTTTAACGGCCTGAATCCCGCCATTGGTATGCGGTCCCCGTTGTATGTGACAGGGCGGATGTCCAGTTTCTCAAGTTCAGGGCCCAGCTGTGGTGCAAACTTCTCCTCCCATACCGCTCTCTGGACGATGGTGTAGGGTGAGCCGGTGTCTGCCACCACCTGGATCGTAATTCCTCCTATCGTCATCTCCAGGACTGGTTTCATTGTCCTTTTGCCATCAACACCCAGAACTTGGCCCTCCACACTCAATATCTCGTCATAGATGCAGAGTACCGTTACAACCTCCTCCTCGGTTCCGTCTTCTTGTTCTTCGCCTTCTTGACCTACGTACCTCACGGTGCCTTTGGAGGCCTTTTTCCGACATACCTTTTCGTAATGGCCGATTCATCCGCAATACATGCATTTGGCGCGAAATGCTGGGCACTTCCTGTTGTGCGCCTCGTGCGACCAGCTCCCACATCTGTAACATGGCCGCCTGTTGTTTCCCGCTTGTTTTCCAGGGGGGCCTGTGTTGTCTTGCCATTTACCTTGACCCTTCTCTGACGCTTTCCTGTTCTGGTAGTCTCTGCGGGGCTCCTCGTTGTCCATTTTGTTCACCATGACACTAGGCGCTGTTTCCTTCCTTGTTGCCACTGCACACCAGCGCGCTAGTTCAGCTCTTTTGACGATGACTAGCACCTCCTTGAGCGTAGTATCCCCGCTAGCCCATAGTTTGTCCTGCACTGTCGTGCACGTGGTGTGCATCACCACCTGGTCTTTTATGAACTCTTCCTCCCAGTTGGCGTACCTGCAAGAGGACGCCAGCTTCTTCAGTGCCGCCACGTATTCTTCTACCGTCTCTCCTGGCTGTTGTTTCCTCTGTTGGAAGTTGAATCTGTCCACTGAGACACATACCGCCGGTCTGCAATGTTCATTTAAGTCTTCAATCGCGTGGGCATATACGTCATCGTCTGTGGCCGCTCTCTGTTTTGGAACCAGACTTTTGTAGATCCTCAGGCCTTCTGGGCCTAGGTTCAACTGCAAGATGCGTTTTTTTCTAGTGGGCTTAAATTGTTCTTCGTTTTCGTCCTCTAGGACTCCAATGAAATTGTCAATGTATTCCTTCCAGTCCTCTCATTTCATGAGTGGTTCTCCGGGTCTGGGTAGGAACTGAACCGGCGCCATTGCATATCCGGCTTGCGCGCTCATTTTCTCACTCTTGGCCGTCAGCTGCACACTTCCTTGGCCTCTCGGGCTTCCTGGCGTGTTGTCTTGCTCTTCCTTGCTCCCTTGGGGTTGGGGACTACCTGCCTCAGCCCCCTCCCGCTTTAGTGAGGTATCCAGCGCGGTCCCCCTTGTTCTGTGGGCCGTGGCGTGCTTTGGCGCGCTTTATGTCGCGGTTCCGGCCAGTCTACTCACTGTCGGTTGGCTGTCTTGCTCTTCTGAGCTCCTAGGGGCTCTGCCACGCTCTTTAGGGTGCTTGTGTGGGGTTGCGTTGTCGTATCCTGGCCCCTTGTTCCTCTGGTTGACTGGCTCTGTGGTCTTGCTTGGCACTGCTGTTTCCCTCGGTGCTGTGTGGGGGTGGGGGGTCTGCTATCCCACCCTCGTCGCCATTGTAATGTTGGTCTATCCCCCAATGAATGCGCTGGAGCCACAGTGTAGGTTAATGCTTATTTATTATATCTTTCCCTAAAGAGCGCGAGCCTGTCTTGCCCGTACCGGCTCTCGTGCTTCTCTGCCGAGATGCGCGCGCAGCCCAACATGGCCGCCAGCACGTCACGTACCTACGTGACGTGCAACACTAGAACGCGCACTACATATCTCCCCTTTTTCCAATCCCAAACAATTTAACTTACAGTTCGCCACTCATGTCATAGTTTCTGAAACTTGCTAGTGTTGCACGTCACGTAGGTACGTGACGTGCAACACTAGAACGCGCACTACACCTAGCCTCGGTGTCTGAGGCTGAGGGCCCGTTTTAATAATGGTCCGTGCAGAGAGCCAGCAATTGGCGTGCATGGGCGGCAGGCCATTCTCATTATTACAACACTCCCCTGCTGAGGGGGCCCCCAGGACCACGAGGCCCCCCCGCACTGCGGGGCCTGCGGGGGCCTGTGTTACACCCCTGACCCAGCCTCGAAACCTTTTGCCAAGACCTTGTCGAGGCGGTGACACAGCCGCATACTGCCATCGTTGCAGCTCTTTTCTGGAAATAATCCCGATTGCTCGGGGTCTATGAGTCCTTGCATGTGGGGCATCATGCGCGTGGCCAAAATGCTAGTTAAGATTTTTAGGTCAACATTCAACAATGATATATGATGATAGGCACACCATTTGGGGTCGCTGCCTATACCCCAAGGGCACTGGCTTCACTAAGTGAGTTAAAAAGGCGTGAGCAGTGGAATGAGGACAGATGTAAAAACTTTATAAAAGTTAGAGGTGAATTCATCCTCCTGGGTGCCTTACCTGTAGGGAGCTTTTGGATAGCGCAGAGTACCTCATCTGGCCTAATGTCCACGTCCAATTTGGAAGCTTCAAGTCTAGAGAGGGAAGTCACTGGGGTCACTGGGGCCTGTGCCACATAGTGCGCTGCATTTTCCTCACTAAGAGAGTTTATCGAATAGAGAGTGGAGTAATACCGCTGAACCTCACTAGCGATGAGCCCGTCAGTCCCATTTGCGCCGCCAGAGGGCCCTCAATCTCCAACATCCAGTGCTGGGCCATTCAGGCCTGGAGATGGTGCGCAAGGATCTTGCCTGCCTTGTCACCTCCCTCATAGTACTGGTGTTTAGTGTGTAGAACCAAGTTCTCTGCCCAGTCAAGGTTGCATGCTTTCAGTTGTTTACAGCCCACTGTGAGTTGGCTCCTATTCTGAAAGAAGCCGGCGCATTGGGTGCACCCCCTCTAACTCCTTGAACCTTCCCTCCAGTGGCTCCCACTTGACTCCCTTATCTTTATTCAGCCTAGCAGCTATTGCAATGAGTTGACCGCAAATCACCACCTTTAAGGTATTCCACAGCAGTGGGGAAGACACAAAACCATCATCATTGGAATCTAAAAAGCCTGAATAGCTCTTTGAACCGCCGTTATGTTAGCATCATTGTTAGACTTGGCATCTTTTGGCGTGTTTCCCCAGACTTTTTGCTATCTGACCTCCCGGTTTTGACTCCGTTTTTGCTGGTGTAATGATTCTGTGCACTTTCCCCTCTGCTGACCAGTGGTAAAGTACAAGTGCTCCTGTATAAAATGTGTTATGGATTGGTGTTGCCATGATTGGCCTATTTGATTTATGTGTCAGTCTCTAGTAAAGTGCACTGTGAGTGCAAGGGCCTATAAATCAAATGCTGTCCGTGGGCTGCAGCACTGGATTCTGCCACCCATACAAACAACCTGTAAAGTGTAACTCTGGCCTGCCATTGCAGAGCCTGTACGCAGCCTGGGGCTGCCATGTCGACTTACCAGTCCCTAAACCTTACCTTTCCTACATGTGGGTCGCCCCTCTGGTAGGCCCAAGGTACCCCTATGGGCAGGGTGCATTGTATGTGAAAGGTAGGACATGCCCTGGTGTGTGTGGCATGTCCTGATAGTGAATTATAGCCTACTTTGTTTTTCACTATTGCAAGGCTACCTGTTCCCCATAGGCCAGAATTGGCAGTTTGATTATTACATCCTATAATCCTAACTGACCCCAGGAACATGGTAGAAATTCGAGTTTAGTATGCCTGAACTCAGAATGATAAAATACATATTTTAGTGAAGTTGGTTTTAACATTCTGTGTTTGAAAATACCACTTTTAAAAAGTAGGTATTTTCTTGTCTAACCATCCAAGCCTGCCTCTGCTAAGTTGTGTATTCCTTGTATGGAATTTGAGTGACAGGGGCTGGTGGATTCCAGGAGACAGAGTGAGTCAGCACAGGACTGAATAGCAAGATCTACATGTTGATGGGTGGGCGGAGGTGCACCTGGGACCTGAATAGGGCTTGGCCTTCCCTCCACAATGCTAGCTCCACCTCCTGAGGTGCGTCTGATGTCACTGGCATACACTGTGAAAGAAAAGAAGGAGCCTTTTCAACAAAGTGCTCCAGGACTGACCAGAACTGGTTTGGACTAGGCAAAGGCCTCTCTGCCTTCAGAGAACAAAGAGAAATTGAGGATAAAAAGGGGGACCCAAACCCCAGAACTTCATATCTCGCTGGAATCAAGGAACCTGCCAAGAAGAAGAGCTGGAAGAGCTGCCATGAAGAGTACTGCCCCTTTGCTGTGCTGTTGCTTTGTTGGGTTGGCCTGCAGCTGCTGCTTCTGCCCTGGTCAGTAAAAGGACTGGACTGGACTTTCTCTACTTGTGCTGAGTATCTCCAAGGGCCTGATACCGAGCCTGATACCGAGCTGGCCTCCTAGTAAGAAGTCTCAGGGAGTGCAAAGACTTCACCAAACCGCTGTTTCAGTTGCCGCAGAGAAGAGGGAACCGCGACCGACTCTGTCATCCGACTTCGTCGCTGGCCTTGAGTCCGGAAGGCACCACAGGCTGCACCGCCTCGCCCTGCGCCGCACGCCTTTGTCTCAACCGACGCCGTCTGCACAATCCTCACTGAGCCGCTGCCTGCACGGCATCGAGAGGCACCGCAACCAGCATCGCATCGCTTCACTTTGCTGGCCTGGTATCACCGACACGGTCGCCGCTGGTTCGACACCCGTAACCGCCTCGTCACGGAGAGCTGTCCAGCATCAATTCCCGCCAACCGGCTCTGTCGCTTGCATCCCAACTTGCCAGCACCGCAACGAGCACCGTCTCGACCTCCAGCGCACGCCTTGGACTCACCGACACCGTCCACACGATCGTCACCAAGCTGCTGCCTGCACCGCATCGAGTGACACCGCACCGTGCACTGCTTCCACTTTGCACCGTGACCGTGATGGACGCCACAACTTGGTCCCCTGCACAGCGACCTGCCCGCACTGCATCGAGCACCGTCCCGCCCTGCACCACATCCCTTGGTCTCACCGACGTCGTCTGGACATTCGTTACTGAGCCGCTGCTCGCACCGCTTCGGGAGGTCTGCACCATGCACCGTGACCACTTTGCATTGCAACCGCGACGGATGCCTAGACCAACTTGCACCTCTGTGTGAGCCGCACTAAGAAGGGTACTGTGAATGAACCTGTCCCGCTGTTGCTGGCCAATACCAACGAGGTCAGCTGGAACTGTGAGACTCTGTTGTTTTCAGCATCAGGGTAGGCTACTGACTCGTACAAACGGTGTTTCAACGTATTTTTGCCATTTAAGAAACATCTGGTGAAATAACTATTTTTAAAGTACTGTATTTTGGATTCTTATCGTATTTGGTCTTGTATATAAAAATATTGGATATTTTTCTAAACTGGTGTGGTGTCCATTTGTACTGCTTACATTGTATTACTGTTGATTTTGTGCAAATGCTTTACACACTGCCTCTAAGATAAGCCTGACTGTTCGTGCCAAGCTACCAAGGGGGTGAGCAGGGGTTA
Organism: Lissotriton vulgaris; assembly: GCF_964263255.1. NCBI lineage: Eukaryota > Metazoa > Chordata > Amphibia > Caudata > Salamandridae > Lissotriton > Lissotriton vulgaris. Next base: position 235,262,222 of record NC_141689.1, read on the forward strand.
TTTTAAGAGTGTAACTCTCTTATCCTGACTAGAGTGGTGCAAACCTTAGCCACCCAGAAATCCCATTTCTAACACTCATATGTAAGCAGTTTGTGGTTCAGGCGCCACATTTGCTGGTGGCGCTGAACCCGAGGCAGGTGTGGGGTGAGAGTAATGGGGTAGTGGACAAACAGTGCAGCTGCCCTGATCCTGAAATTCAAGATTGCCAAGGTGATATGGGGGTTGACAGAAAGAGATTGATTTGGGTGTATGTTTGGTGTACCACAGAGAAAAGGGAGTTCTTCCTGGCTGTGGGTTGCAGTTGTCAACCAGGCCCACCTCCACCAGCCACTGTTGCATAGAGTCTGAAAGCACCCCCTTTCTCCATGCCCTCTGCATGGGCCTATCCACTTGCAGGTTGCTGACTATATTGAGTCCCTTTAATCAAGAGGTATTCATCTGGGGTCACCAGGACGCTGTCCAGGGTGGCCCTGAGGAGCGCCTCCTGCGACTCATTGGGTGCATAGATAGAAGCTACTGTGTATGTGTGATTCCCAGCCTCTACCTGCAGAGTGATCAATCTACGGGCACCTCTACCTGTGTCCCTCCCCAGGTCCCTCCCCAGGAAGTGTGTTGCAATAAGGATGGCCACTCCCTCCTTTTTCCTGGGCATGGAGAAGTACTTACGGTCAAATCATTGCACCGGAGCGGCTTCCAGTCTGCCTGTAGAAGGTGCATTTCTTGCAGCAAGCAGATGTCCTACTTGGCATCCCTAAAGAGGGTGAGGAGCACGCGCCGCTTTAAGGAACGTTGAGGCTCCGCACATTAAAACTCAGAATGGGGGTCTTAAGCGGAGCCATGGGGGGTAAAGGTACATGCATGTAAGAAGATGGAACTCCTCCATTGATGGAGCAAAGACCCATTCACACCAGAACCATACCGACACAGAAAGAGAAGAGCTGTTGAGGTGAAGGAGAGAGAACCCAGCAAGAGTGGAGTAGCACAAAAGTCCTAAGAGTTTTGCACGCTCCCCAAGGTGACGGGCCACAAGCAGAGCGGGGTCTAGTAGACAGTGGAGGTGTCACCCCATAGTATGTCCCGGGGGACACAGAAAGAGGTAGCCGGGCCGGGAGAGGGTGGGCAGGCACCTGAGAATTTTGATACCCATGCCACGCAGCGTACAGCGACTCCCCCTGGATAACAAGTAATGCCAAACGATAGAGTCACTCCTCAGGAAGCTGGATGGCATGCAGGAAGCAGTGGAAAGAGAAGGAAAGTAGAAAGTCAAAGATAATTAGTATGAAGGAGAAAGTCAACTAGAACTAAAGCCCAGTTTTGGGCAAAAATGTCACTACTGACAAAGGGTCCATGTACCAGGCGATTAGCCGTCACAGTGCCCAAGAACTGTGAAAACGTAGGTCTAGAGGCCCCGCCAGATGAGGCGACACTGATTGCAGCGTCCTGGTGTTATCTGCTGGATGGGAGTTGGGGAGACAGCATCCCTTGAGGCCATTGGCACACATCACTCCCCAGCAGCGCCCCTTGTTCTTCTTTGTTCTGCAGTTGTCTGAGGAGAGCTTTCCTTTGCTTCTAACTCTCAGCATCCGAAGGCTTCGCCAGGGTATCTCTCTCTGTCCAGGCGTCAACGTCTTGTCCTGTCATGTTTGTGAGGTGAGGACCCATTGTGCGCCTTACTGGAGACCCGCCTCCAGCTAGATCCAGTCCCAGTGCAGACTGCGCTTCTTCCAAGGAGCGGATAGAGCACATCTCCTGGTTCCACATTAAGATCAGCCGGAAGGGGTGGCCCCATCTGCAGCAGAGCACCTTCTCGCGCAGAAAGGCTGTGGCCAGCTTCATGTCTTTACTTTGCTGCAATGTGAGTGGCGAGAGGTCCTGATAGATACTAATCTGCAGCCCCTCGAAGGAGACAACTGTTGTATCCTGTGTCGCTGCAATGACTGTTTTCTTCTGCCGTTAGGGGTGGAGGCAGGTGAGTATGTCTGGAGTTGGCTCGGGCCAGTAGAATCTGTTTGTCGCCCAACGCTGGGTCAACATGGCGGAAAACCCTCACTACAACGTCCTCCCGCCTATCCGCATCTGCCTGCAATGGGACACCCTTGATGCAGGTGTTGGAGCATCACGATCTGTTCTCAGTGTCCTCCAAGCATAGGCAGAGTTCTTCATTCTGGTCCCTTAATTCCAGTAACTCCTTGGCATGGGCACTGACTTCTTGCTCTCCTTGGTCTCCGGCCCGCACCAACGAATCCATGCGGTCCCCCAGGTCATTGAGCTCAACTCTAACCTAATGTCTTCCGCAAAGTTCCCTCTAAAAGTGCTAAATAGCTGCGCCAAGAACTGACGAGTGACTGGTTCCTCAGTGCCTGACCCTGCCGGCACAGGATCCACCTCCTGTAATGGGGACTGCAGTGGGGAAGGAGGACCGGTATTTGTCTTTTTAGCGCCAGATTTAAGCAAAAGTTCCTTTATGTAAGTCTCTTTTTTAGCGCAGTGTGAGGCCATCTCTGGGGAACAGCGTCTCCAGGGACACAGCCGCAGCGCTGCTCGTTGGCTCCCCAAGGATAAGAGACAAGACCAGTGGGAGGTCCGGTGCCACTGGGCAGCACCTCCCAGGCACTCATCTGTTGCTCTGCCGTGTGCTAAGGCGAGACCCTCGCTGGCTGAGTGGGGGTGCCTACATAGTAAATGCTCCCCACTGGAGCCCCCTCTTCTCAAGCCGCTGCTCACTATCTTGGAGTTTTGGGACTCACCCCCAGATGCAGGTTTTTAGGGACCTTGAGAAGACTCCTTTTTGTCTTTGTCCTTCTCCCCACCCTTCTCCTGTGTTTTAAAAGAATGTTGCTTCTTCTGGTCACCTCCACCACCATGGTTTTTCTGCTTGACTCTGGTGCAGACCCATTTGTCTGCTTTCTTTCCCAATTCTTGGGGAGTGGTCAGATCAGAGTCCACTAGATACTGGTGCAGAAGTAGGTTCTGACATTTATTAAGGATGTGCTCTCTCATTAACAATCCTTCATAGTCCTGTCCCTTGCTTCCACGAAGCCAGCCTGCCAGAGCCTTAATATCAACAAAATCTTCTCAGTCCTGACAGTGTGCCTTTTGGGTTTCCCTGAACTTAATCCTGTATTGTTCAGTTAGTAAGCCAACCCCATCTATGAGGGCACTCTTCAGGACTGAATAATTGTCAGCATTCTCTTCTCTAACAGTGAGGAGCTTATCGCTACCATTGTTAGCAAAGGAGAGCCACAGGGTGTCATGTTTTTCCTCAGTGCCCATTACTAAACATAAATATTCCACCTTGAAAGCTCCAAAAAAATACTGAGTGTACTCTCAGGGCTCTGAATTTTGTACACTTATAATTCCCATGCAAAAAACCCACCCCTGTCCCAGGCATCCTGCACACCATTATGTGTTGAGTAATTGTGTATTGATTTAGACTTGAACATTTCATATTGGATTTGGGAGTCTTAATAGGCATGGATTCGTGTTTTATTGGGCATGGGTTTTATTGGGCATGGATCCGTGTTTCATTAAAATTTTTATTCATGGTATGTTTTTGATGAAGAGACAAACAACAAAGTTAAGTTTGCAGTGAAAAAAGATCATCATTGCCAAAGATAACTGCACTCCGCTGCATCTGACATTAAGCTAAACTGTTCGAGAACAAAGACGCATGCTGCCTATGGTACGTAAGGTAACGGAGGTTTCTATGGGTGTGGCAGGTCTATAAATAGCCACACCCATCTTCTAGAAACCGCTATGCCTCCTGATTCCTGAAACGGATGGACCTGCTTACCTGCTCCACAGCGAAGAATCTGTCTTTCCTCTGAAAGTTCCTCTGTTGAATTCCAGCCCCTCTGCCACTTCTCAGCATCTACGAGGCTCCGCGTTCCCGAGGCAGCAACGTCTTCTGAATGGATTCACTCCTGCCGCCTTTCTGAATTCCAGAGGCTCCACACACACTAGGCTGCAAAAGAGAAAGAACATTAAAAGCTAAGTGAATAATTTTGCAAGTTAATTTTCTGGCGCCCAACGCAAGAGACATTTATTTCCACAGTACTTACTTAGGATTACTTTTAGCTGAAGACAAGCTGCAAAGAAAAAAGACAACTTTAGGTTATTTAAAACATTGTGAAATTTGAAGAACATGGCAGAGACATTTACTTGCGCTTTGTGTTCTTATGTTTAAAACTTCTGGTACAGAATGGCTTTTATTTTCTGTATAGAAATGTGTTCATTTTTCCATATAGGTCGTGAAGTCTAATGGGGTTGGACAAAATAGCAAGTAAGTCACATGATAAACAAGAACAGAAGATCATTAGATTGTGAAGAACTGAAACTGGAAAATTAGTAAACTATTTAATATATATATATATATACATATATATATATATATTCTTTTGTAACAACACAGGCACAATAATCTTCTACTGATAGACCAACTCCCAACTCAAGATGCATCTTCACGACGACTACAAGGATGCGACGATTAATACTTCTAGATCGCAGGTAGGACATTTAGAGTTAACTTTAAAGCAGAACTATGTTAGAATACTTTATATGTTACATCAAACCGACTTAGTTAGTTACAAATTTCCCCTTTGCCTCGCAGGTCGACAAATAGGAGCAACTAGCGTCCCGGTCCGGCCCTCTTTCCTGAATCCCAAATGAATAGCCTAGTGTTCATAAATAAAAACATAGGTTGTGAGTTAGGACACTGGGAAGTTGGTCCATAACGTCTCTGCAAAATCAACAGACAAGCAAGAAACTGGTAAGATTGCTTGTGATGCTGACAGAAGGCAAAGCCCACAAATATAATTTCGCCCAGACGTTATGGATCCAACTACTTCAGTCTCACTTCAAGACATTGCATCTATGTTAGCTGAAATAACATCAGAAAATGCGGCTCTTCGAAGGGATATTTCAGTAATACAAAATAATTTGCAAACCTCTGGTGCACCAAATCCCGCTACCTGGAGTTTTTCAGCCACTCAAAAATCTGTGCTAAAACCACCAACTTTTCATCCAGGAAGGCAAACCCTGCATAGTAGTACGTCATCTTCACCCACTCAAATTCAGGTAGTAACTCCAGTTACTATTCCATTGGCATTGGCACCGCCAGAAAGATTTTATGGAGATAGTAGTAAATATACTATCTTTTTGAATCAGTGTCATTTACATTTTATAGCAAAACCTGCAGCCTTCCCAGATGATTCTTCTAAAATAGCTTTCATACTATCTTATTTAGAAGGGGATGCAGCTCTTCGGTCAGTACCAATAGTAGATTGCTATGATCCAATTCTATATGATCTTAGGAGATTTAAAAATACCATGAAAAATGTATTTGCTAAACATGTCTTCGTACAATCTGCAGATCATGAGTTGTTACACCTTAAACAAGGATCTTCAGATCTATTACACTATATTTCACAATTTAATAGACTTGTGACAGAAGCAGAGTGGTCTGAAGAAAAAAGAGTGTCTTTTTTTTATAAAGTATTATGAGAGGAGTTAAAAGACATGGTTACACAAATTCTAGATCCTCCTGATGACATAGAAAAATTCGTAGATTTCGTAGTCAAACAAAACCATTGTTTATCTGAACGAAAAGGTGAACAAGGATGATCCGATCATAAAGTATTCATGTTCAAAGAAAAATCTAGTAGTAAATCCGAACCCACATCAAAAATAGATTTGGGTGAGCCCATGCAGATAGGTACCATAAAAGGACCCCTCTCTAAAGAAGAAAAGGAAAGAAAAAGAAAATTAAAGCAGTGTCTTTATTGTGAAAAAGCAGGACATTTTGTAAAAGAATTTCCAACTCGTCCTAATAAACCTAAGAATAGAACTAATGATGCAGGAGTAACTCAACAATCAGAAAACTAGAAAGCTCGACAAACTTGGAGGTCAGTTTGTCGAGCTAAACAACTAGTTTGGCCTCAATGACTCCAGAAGTAACATATCATCATCTTAGTATTATGGTAATCTTACAGTCCCAAATTGACACAGAAAAGATTTGGTCAGTAGATGCACTCATAGACTCAGGAGCAACAGAAAATTTCATTGACACTCAATTTCTACTAGAATTAGGTTTAAAGACAGAATCAAAAGATCGACCAGAGGTGGTTAGAGTAGTTGACGGAAAAGAATTAACATCAGGACTAATACGAAATCGTACTGAAATTCTTACTATGATATGCTCTACAAAACATAGTGAAATTATCACGTTTGATATTAAAGATGCACCTCAATTTCGCCTTATTTTAGGTATTCCTTGGCTTCTACAGCATAACCCCAAAATTGATTGGATTCAAAAGACTATTTTTTTTAATTCTACATATTGTCATTCTACTTGTCTACAGCATCAGGTGTCTGAACATCTTGTTCAAGGTTACGATTTTCCAAAGGAATCAAAAAGTATTATGCTTTTAGAAGGAGTACCTATAGAATATTCAGATCTCACAGATATTGTTGATAAAAAGAAAGCCAATACTCTACCTCCACATAGAGATTTTGACTTTCAAATAGATGTAAAGCCTGGAGCCACTTTACCTTGCAGCAGAATGTATGCTCTAACCGAAAAAGAAAATTTACATTTAAGAAACTATCTTGATGAATATCTTGCTTAGTTTATACAACATTCCAAGTCCCCAGTATCTTCTCTTTTCTTTATTTCGAAGAAGGGAGGAGATTTGCGCGTGTGTATAGATTATCGCGCTTTGAACAATGTCACTATCAAAAATCGGTACACACTTCCTCTAATTTCAACATTATTAGATCAAATAAAAGATGCTACAATGTATACCAAATTGGATCTGCGTGGAGCATATCATTTAGTTAGAGTCCGTGAGGTTGATGAGTGAAAACGGCATTTCCAACTACATTTAGTTTATATAAATATAAAGTGTTGCCTTTCGGACTCTGCAATGCTCCCGCAATTTTTTAATTTTTTATAAATGAGGTAATAAGAGATTTTTTTAGATGTGTGTTGTGTAGTATATTTTGATGACATCCTAATCTACTCAAAAGACACAGTTGAACATGTAAAACAAGTAAGGGCTATTTTTCAACAGCTTTTAAAGAACTCTTTATTTGTTGAATTAGAAAAAAGTACCTTTCTCTCAACTAAAGTAGATTTCTTAGGTTATATCCTCAGTCCTAATGGAATTGAAATGGATCATAACAAAATTCAGGCAGTTTTTGATTGGCCAAGTCCGACCTCAGTAAAACAAGTGCAAACTTTTTGGGGATATGCCAATTTCTATATACGTTTCATTCATAACTTTTCCCAGACTATAACGCCTATTACTCAGCTTTTATGAAAAAAACGTAAAATTTGAGTGGTCCATGGAAGCTGAACATGCATTCCAGAACCAGGGCACTCAGACACATTGAGGCTGGTTGGATCTGTTGCCTCCGTAGCATTTCACATGGGTTGAATATCAATAATGAACTGTATCATTTTCTGTAAATTGTTATTCTGCCTGCAATGTAACAGATAGGTTTAGTGGTAACCTGTTTTTACTGTTGAACATTTCAACAAATGTAATGAGGAAATGTACCTTTTTTGGTTTTTGGAGAAAATGAATGTACCTATAGATATATGCCATTGAAATAGTCACTAATGAATATGTGTATACAATTATTTTTAATAGTTCGGAATTGATCATGTGATCAAGGGCTCCAGGGCCCGAAACGCGTCATGGCGATCGAGAGGGTGCACAGAATGGAATAAAAACGCTTAAATCAACTTACAAGGGTCCGTTTCGTTATTTGGCTTCCTGTTGGTTTGCGCTGAATTTCGAAGTTCCAGTCATATATATATATATATATATATATATATATATATATATATATATATATATATATATATATATATATATATATATATATATATATATATATATATATATATATATATATATATGTCTTGTTTGGCTGACGATTTAAACATACATATGTAAAAATGGTCCTTGAAACATTAATTCTTAAAACGTGTTGACCGTCAATATATATATAAGTAAAACCGATCCTTAATGTAGCTTCCTGGTCACATAAGACGAGTAAGTTAGCCCGTTCGAAAATGGCGTATATTCTCGATCTCGCCCTAAATTTTTGATACAAATGTGGATAATTACGTTTGTACATTTAAATCACTTATTGGCTGATCTTCGGTCTTTTTTATTAAATAACACGTATTGGTTTGCTAAACTAAACGTCTATGATTCTGGTTTGTGATCATGGGGACAAGAAAAGATAGTCCATTTTAAAATGGCGCGCACTTTTGATTGCGCCTCAAATAATAATTTTGTGTTTTTGATACACTTGTATATGTGTTGATTTTGTCTCCCTTCTTGAATGATATGGGTCGACTTATACCTTCCTCCATCGATTAGGTTCGTTTTAGTAGAGATGAGTCGATAGCCTATTTCAAAATGACGCCCACTCTCGATTTCGAGTTTATAGGTTTTTTAATTCTTGATGTATATGTATGTGTGGGCAACTGTCCTGGATATTTATGGAAACGAGCTTGATTGATCTTGTTTCGTTTTATCCTTAAATAATGCGGTTTCTTGCATTACACACTGTTTTAAATGGATATGTTCTACTTTAAGATGGTGGCTGACTTTGGGCAGTTTCTAGCTCGTTATGATTCTTATTGAACACAGCTGACTGTCAATCGGGGGATATTTAAACCCCGTACTTTGCATGGGCTCCCGTCTACTTTTTTTTTAACCGACTACGCGGTGAGATGATTACATGTTTCAAGTCAGTGGTGAATTCCTTTGAGAGGGGGGAGTAAGTGGGGCCGGTTTTTGCGTGTAACTTTACATGCATATTTTCCATGTAATCTCGGGCTCAAATATGAAATCATAAATCATGCTATACATGTTTATGAGTGTGTTCCCTGATATAATATTATCAGTGATCTCTTCATTCCTTCTTGCCAAAGGGTTTTTCGTAATGATCTTCCGCCAATAGTGCTCACTTTGGACTATGATGTTGTGACGGGGCGGCGGGTCACCCCGGTAAGAGTAAGGATGAGGAGCCCGTTTTCCGTGACTGGTGGTCAGCTGTTCCTCTTTCGCCCTTTTCCCTCCAGCAGCCTTCGTCTCTTCCTGTGGAGGAGTGGACCAACCATGACCCTGTGGACCCTTGGGGATGCGAGGTAGAAACTGGACAGTGCTTGTTTATGCCTGACTACCTTGAGAACGAGACTCCGCCCATCTCGAACGTCGACACGTCAAAAGAAGGAAGATCCCGGAAGATGCCGGAAGACTTTCCCCCGGAGGACGAGAGCGGTGTGGAGTGGAGACCGAGTGCGGAGCAGACCACGACCAGACCTGCTGAAGACAGCAAGCCAGGAGGCCAACCCTTCCGCGAAGCGCCCCGCCACGCTCCCGCGGGAGGAGCGTGGCTTTCCAAGGTACGGGGCAAAGTTGCGGGGTGGGCAGGTTGGAGTGGTTATACCACTGTGTACATACCGCCTAGTCGATCCCCTGACCCCCTCCCTCACGAGCACTACTGCCGTTCGTTTGTATAATACTGGACACAAGGTTTCCCTCACTCCCGGTCCCTAAACTGAGCGTGCTGAACGTCCCCCTGATACCGTTGTTTTTGTTCCTTTCCTTTTGGGTGGCGCTCTCCCGGACTTCGCCTGGAGGTCGACTGTCACGACATCACTCTGGCTGCAACACCCCCTGGTCAACGCCGTAACACCCTGGAACTCCCTAGAGGCGTCAGAACGGAGCCTGACGAGATTGCATGCATAAGACTGTCCAATCGTAGAAAAAAGGCTTACTTAAAAATAAAACCCTCTCTAAAAGCACCTTTCCAGCCTACTGACTTCGTTACTGCCCCCGTGATCCCCACCCCAGTACAGTTGTGTATTTTAATTATCTTCTCACGTTGCCAGTAGTGTCAGATGATTTTATGCCGTACCTAGGTTTTTGTAATTTGCCGATGCCATTTTACAAATATCAGTCAAATGTCTATGTATTTGGTGGTACTAGTGATGTTCTCGGGGACCTGGTGCTGGTTGACGGTGTTTTTCCGGGGTGGCGTTAGTGTAAACTTTGGGGCTTGGTCGCCCCTGGCTGAGCGCGGCTTTGTCGGATGGCGAGAGGGCATTTATATGCCCTCAGACTATTCGCGAAGTCGGGTCTCTGCTAGGTGTTGCTTGTCTCTGACTTTTGCATGTGCGCCCCTCGGTTTTGGCATGGTCGGCAAGCAGTCGGTTTTCCGAGTTTATTCATTGTGTCCCTCCTTTAGCCTTGCACCTTAAGAGGCATACTTGTAATCACATATTTATAAATATGATACCCTTTTTTTATATTATTTTTTTCTTTTTTAAGGGCATTACTTAGACCATAGAGATTGGATGCGGAATATGGCACAACTCTAAGTACACCTCTTAACAGACAGTAGTAGTAAATAAACGAAGGATTGGTTAACAGAATAGCAACAAGGTATGTAAATCCTCATTCCAATATAGTGGTGTCAAAATGGTGGATTAAGAGATTATAGTTAAGTAAGGTGATTTATTTTCCTTCTTACAATACGTGGCCATCCTTTTCATTCTTGGATTCTTGAAAAGAAAGATTCCACTAACAGACGTGTTCTTTGTAGGATTCATCAATAACTTAGTCAAATCACGCTCTTGGTAAGACAACAGTGTGTTCTATTGCCGCTTTTGATTGATAACTTCACATGTGAACGTTTAATGCTTTACCAAACTGCCCAAAAATCATTTAAGTTGGCGATTAGAAAAGATAAACGATCACACGATAACCAATTCTGGTGCACACTGGTGTGGGAGAGCAAGAGCAAAAATTCTCGAAAATTCTGGGCCTTAATCAACCGCTCCAATCGTAGCACATCGACGTTTGGATCTGCAAATATCCAGGAATCAGCCTGGGCATCATTTCTAACGGATCACTTTAAGTCTCCAGAACATCTAGGCCTCACAGGAAGCAGTACCTCTAAAGAGACTGATACGGGCCCTGGCACCAAGCGGAGTACACCCATCGAGTGCCCACACCCCGTTCATCAGGACCTCCAGGTGACACAAGAAAGGGTTGTCAAAGCTATAACAAAAGCAAGAGCTGACGGCACACCAGGCCCCAATGGACTGCCAGAGAGCCTGTTTAAATCAGACATTGCCTTCTGGTCTGGACCGCTAACAAACCTCTTCAACTACGCTTTGAGAACAGCAACAATCCCCGACTCATGGCGGGGCGCCATCATCCATCCAATTTATAAATCAGGATCTCGCGCCTCGCCGAATAACTACAGACTCATTGCTCTCTTGGACATTGAGGCCAAGCACTATGCAGGCCTCCTTCTGGAGGACCTGAGGCTATGGGTAAAAGACTACAACCTGATGCCGATGAATCAAACAGGGTTCGTTGCTAACTCAGGGACTAGGACTAACCTGTTAGCAGTATCAACCATTGTCGACAAGGCATTTTTAACATCTAGGTCAGTGTTTTGCTGCTTTGTCGACTTCAAAGCAGCATTTGATAGAGTCCCCAGGGTGGCTTTATGGGTAAAACTAAGGAAGTGGGGGATTCCAGAGAATTTGTTAGAGGCAATCATCCAATTACATTCCTGCACCTGGGTCCGGGTGAAGTTGGGGTCCGGCACACATCTCTCGCGGAAAATTACGACAACTAGAGGCGTGAAGCAGGGATGTGTGCTGGCCCCCCTTCTCTTCAACCTGTTTATAGCAGACCTGCCAACGATCTGGGATGACACAAACAGTCATCCTCCAAAGGTGGGAGGCTTGGCACTAAGCAACCTTTTGTACGCCGACGACCTGGTTCTTTTTAGTCTTACGAGGGTCGGGCTACAAAGGCTCTTGGATAAATTGCTTAGCTATACGATCATGAACCAGCTAGAGGTCAACCTAAAGAAAACGCAAGTTGTCCCCTTTGGTAAGAAGCGTTACACTGGTGGCGGGTGGACATTTAACAATGTAAACCTCGTCACTGGTCAGTCGTGTAAATACCTAGGTGTCCATCTGGATTCTAGACGTAATCTCACAAAACAGCGTAGTGAGATCACAGTCAAAGCTACGACCCTTGCGGTGTCATTCGGCAAGCTCTCAAAAAAACTCTCAGGTCCAACCCTAACGCCTCTTCTAGAAGTAATGAGAGCGAAAATAGGCCCCACTTTATCATATGGCATAGAGACATTCAGGGGAAAAATGAACACTGCTTTGAATAGGCACACGACTAAAATTTATAAAAAGGTTCTCCAGTTACCAAAGTCTGCATCCGCTGCGCAGATAAGACTAGAGATGGGGCTATTAAACTATGATGCCTCTGACACCGGGGCATACCTGAACCTCTGTCACAAACTGAGGCAGGCGGACCCTGGCACATTAGAATCCCTAGTTTGGTTAGAAATCTCCCAGAAAAATTCAGGCGGAACGTTCGGTCGCCTTTTCAAGGACGCAATCCAGCAAATGTCAGCAAGTGACCTATGGGCCCTCAACCCCAGTCAGACAGCTTTTAAAATGGGGATCAAAAAATGTGTGAGAATGAAATCTCTCATTATGGATAAAGCACATTTTTCAAAACGCGGTCATGCTTGGGCTCTTTTAAATTCGTATAGTCAGCTAACCCCCGCCGCCTACTTGGCCTGTACATATTCATTGCACTTAAAACGTATCTTACTGCTACCAGAATGGGTGACTGGTGATTTCTGCAAGATCTACCCACATGGCAACGCACGTCGGAGGATCTAACTTGCAGAGGATGTGGCAAAACATCTGAAACTCTGTTGCATGTGGTCTGTCTCTGCCCAGCCCTTAACTCTGAACGCAGGTCCAAACTCAAAGCCGAATGGAATAGGCTGGGGGTCCGGTCCTGTAGGCAAGCGATTATGGTGGGTTTGAACCCCGAAAATACTGTTTTAAATATAAAACTCACAAAATTCAATCAGCTAGCATACCGTAGTTTTAATCAAAATGGGTCCCGCTAATCCGCCCCCCCTACTACTTTTAATCTTTAATGCACTTTATAATAGATTTTAATTTTAAGGGGGGGCGAAATGAAATTTTAATATAGAGGTTTAGGAATGCTGGTTGTCTTTTCACGTACGGTACCATCGACAATGGGTATATTATAAAAGGGTGATGAGAAAAGTTTCCTACACAATATGCTTTAAAGCTATCCTTTCTCTTATCACTACAACCCTGTGTTTTTATTTTCCTCTTAAATTGCTATGGAACTAGGAAGCCCAAGAGTGGATAACCTCTACTTGTATTACGGCTGGGTAATTGACTGTTACTTGTTTTTTCATCGCTTTTTAACAGTTGCTATACAATGTGTAAATTCTTTTAAAGATATATGTTTATATCTAAATAAAGATATTTTGATTTGATTTGATTTGATTCACATGTGAATCTCATAGGTGAACATGTTGAATATAGGAACTACAATTTTAATGATGGTATATATGACAAGCAATAGTGCTCTTTTGATACAGTGTTAGTTTTAGCTTTGAGACTAAATTACTATGTAAAAATTGATGTTAGTAATAGCTCCTCCCTGGAGAAAAATTTGTTTCTATAATGTAAACACATTTGCATTCAATACCTTGTTTATTAGGTTCTTTTCCCTCATTTTTCTGTTTGAAGACTGCTCTTTAGTATTTTGTGTAATAATAAACAGAATGAAATATGTTTGAAATCCAGTTAGTAGGTGAAATATGCCGACAAATACAGATGAAATGTGACTTTTGTATCTCTAATGTATATTTAACAGACTATATAGTCTGGTATTGTAGTGTATAGTAAATTGTGGTTTTAATTTGTAAATAATAGTATGTAATATATGTATTCTTTTATATTTATTTTTGTAGCCCTGAAGAAGTCCTACGTTTTGTATGAAGCAAAAGAACAAAAAGACATTTTAAGCCCTACTCCATGGATTTCTTAGATTCTTACTTGATGATTACTGTTTGATTTGAGAGTGCTGAACCAGCGTGTTTTATTGTAAAAATTTTGGTTTTTTGCCTTTTTGAAGTCTAAGGGTATGTGGCTTCAGGTTCTTGGCACCCAGAAACTTTGATTATTAGAAGACCAGAATTGTTGATAAGTGCAGTCAATTGTTGCCTTGTACCCTGATGTTCCATTGTTGCTAGTTATACATTTTTGCAGACTTGCACTATCTGGTTTACAATCAAGGACACAATGAATTTTGAAGACAATCGTTAGGAAATGTTAGGTGAGCTGTTTAAAAAGGATAAAAGCGCACCCACAGAAAATGTACAAAGTAAGATCCAGAAAAATGAGGGACTGAAAGAGAAAATTATTCGTTTGGAAAGATTAAAAAAGCAGGAAATGGGAAAATTGTGGGACGGGGCCACTCTAAAGAAATATGTGGAAAAAAAAAATACCCCGCGGCCTAAGAATACTGATTTTTCCAAATTACGAGGATTTAGATAGTGATTTGTTGGAAGAGTGGGAAGAGGGACTTCATTCAGTATGATGCGAATCTTAAGCACCAATGCTGAAAGAAAGGGACTTAAAATCAGAGATGAAATCGCAAAATAGAGAAGGAAATCTTAGAAATGAACCTTAAGGAAAACACGCAGAAGAATTATGAGATATAAAATAAAGATCTAACTAACTATCAGATTTATTTCAAGGAAAAAAAACCAGAAAAAGATCATAAGGGATCAAATTGATTATGAGGGAGGAAGGGTTTTTACGTTTGCTAAAAAATACGATGACTTAAACCATAAACAACCCACTGAAAGCAAAACTGTAGAAAAACCATTAAGTACCTCATCAAGCAATAGTTCTCTTACATCTATTGAGAGTGATCCTGGGGAAGGCACTAATAACATGTCTGCCACCCCTCAAACTTCCCTTTTTTTACAGGAAGTCCAGCGTTACAGGCTGGGGAACAGATGAAAAAGTGCAAACATAGAACAAGGCGGGGAGGTAAGAAACGGAAAGGCAGGGGTACAAACACACTTACAAAGCAAATTAACAATGTCCAAGAAGTAAATAATTTGACTGAAAACTTGATTGTTAATGGAGAGGTTGAATGTCCTGTTACCAATAAATTAAACATTGTAAATTTATCATCCAAGCACTTGAATGAAAAGGAGACCTGTATTTTACAAAAGGGTTTGAATTACTGTATAAGTAAAAATTGTAAGTATGTTGAATTACATGCTGATATGTACAGGTTTATGAGAAAATTAAAATGAAAGAAATATTTCTCTGAACACCCGCCTGTTGCAACTACTGTTATAGGAAATGAAAACAATGCTCATGGTTTGACTATTAGTGATCTGGATCGAGGGGGGACAGTGGCAGTGGTCCTCTTCGATCTAAGCGCAGCATTCGACACAGTATGCCACAAAACCCTTCTAGCTCGACTCGTCGATCTTGGCATCTCAGGAAACGCCCTAGACTGGTTGAATTCATTTCTCAGCAACAGAACCTTCCAGGTCTTAGGTGGCGATTCTTACTCTAAAAGCCATCCCCTAAACTGCGGTGTGCCCCAGGGCTCCTCACTGAGTCCCACGCTGTTTAACGTGTACATGAGACCACTGGCGGGGGTCGTCCAAAAATACGGTATTAAATCATATCGTACGCGGATGATACCCAGCTGGTGGTCTCCCTGACACAGAAAAGCAGCCTGCCCCCCTAATGCAATCTGGCAGCATGCATGGAGGATGTCAAAAGATGGATGACAAAGTCATCCTTAAAACTCAACGGTGATAAGACCGAGATTATGCTCCTCGGCCCCTCTCCTCCCACCACCCATGCCCAGCTGTGGCCCGCAAGCTTGGGACCAATGCCAACTCCCAAGGAAAATATAAAAAGCCTAGGAGTTTGGCTAGATAACAAACTCACATTAAATACTCGGGCAACAAAAACTGCTGCAACGTGTTTCGGGATTATCCGAATGTTGAAAAAAATCCTGCCTATACTACCCTCTGAAGCCAAGCAAGTGGTTATCCAGGGCCTCGTACAGTCTAGGCTGGACTTCAACAACGCTCTATACTTAGGAGCCCCAGAGTACGTGTTGGAAAAACTGCAAAGAACACAGAACTGCGCTGCCCACACTCTCCTCCAGATCCCTCGCAGAGAGTCAGTCAAGGCTGGGATTAGATCTCTCCACTGGCTCCCCGTCAGAGAGAGAATAAAGTTTAAGGCTCTCTGCATATCGCACCAAGCATTTCACAGAGCAAGCCCGGAAATCAATCATGCACTTCTCTCCCCCTACTGTCCCGGTAAAACCCTTCGCTCCACGAATGCCTTTCTCGCCGCAGTCCCAAGAATCAAAAAAGCTAGAGCAGGAGGCAGGTCATTCTCTTTGAACGCAGCCAAACTCTGTAACTCTCTCCCCTTCCCACTTAGATCCAACCCTTCCCTCTTTCCCTTCCGTAAAGAACTTAAAACACTCTTATTCAGAAACTAATCTCTCCTGCTCCCTCCTTCCTATCCCTTCCTGCTCCCACCCTTTCCCCCCGCAGAATCTTGTTTTCCATTACTAGTGCTTGGACGCCCTCAGGCAGCAGACGCGCTCTATAAAACCCCTTCACTTCACTTCACTATTCATGTGCTAGCAACTTTAGATGAAGATGATTTAGATGTTGACATCAGGCAGATGGCAGGCTTACTTGATATTTGCGAAGACACCACAATTGATAGTGGTCTGAGAAATAGATCCACATTTGTACCACCAGGAGGGCAGGATCCACACTTAGAAGAATTTTTGGAAAAAGTAACATCGCAGTTACATCAATTAGAGGATGATCATGGTAGGTACTCCCATTGAATACATCATTATAATCTCTCCAAAGATGATATGGCTCTCCTAAAAAATCTAAAGGAAGACAAAGACCTCGTTATACGTGAAGCTGACAAAGGGGGTAACGTTGTATTAATGGATTTAAAAGACTACCTTGGAGAAGTAAACAGACAATTAAGTGATATAACCTGTTATGAACGCCTCAAGGACTGCCCAATACCCAAAATTGAAAGGGCCATTAATGCTCGTCTGAGAGACTGGCATGAATCAGGTCTGATCTCGGATAGAGAATATAGGTACTTACAGGCCAAGGACAGTAGACACCCCTGTATCTATATACTACCTAAGATACATAAAGGGTTTTTTTTCCCCCCGGAAGACCTATAATTTCGGGTAATGGATGCTCGACGGAACATCTATCGGAATATATATAGATGGTTTCTTACAACCACTGGTACGGAACCTGCCAGCGTATTTAAAAGACAGCAGGGACATACTATGTAAACTAGAGGATTTTGAATGGAACAGTGATGAACTGATGTTCGTCACAATGGATGTAGAAAGTCTATACACCTGCATTCACACTGACTGTGGTCTGAGGGCCTTGAATCATTTTCTGTACAAAAGAAGTGCTTCACATTTGGACCACACGTTGATATTATTGGATATGGCTCACATGGTGCTGACAATGAATGTATTTCTGCATGATGGTGCTTGGTTTTTGCAAAAACGCGGTACGGCGATGGGATCCAGGTTTGCTCCGTCTTATGAAACCTATTTATGGGCTTGCATGAGGCGGAGCACGCCGGGGGACCTGGAGCCACCAGATGGATGAACAATGTTATCTTTTACACCAGATACATTGACGACATATTCCTCATCTGAAATGGAGGAGAGGAGGAATTAGTTGCCTTTCAAGGCTATCTTAACGAAAATAAATTCAATGTTAAGCTTACTATGTCACACTCCAGGGAGAGTATTGACTTCTTGGATTTGAAACTTTTTGTTCTTAATAATAAAATGCACAGCACTATGTTTAGAAAATCGACCTCATGCGACAGTATGTTGCATGCGGAAAGTGCACATCCAGCAAGTACCATTAGAGCGATTCCATATGGAGAAATGGTTCGGGCAAGGCGCAATTGCAGCCTTGACAAATCATTTAAGAACAATGTGGAACAGATAAAAAGCAATTTTGCCAACAGAGGCTATTCTAAGGAAAGCATAACAAGAGCAGAACAGAAAATACACAAGGTAAATAGACAGAGCACTCTGATTCAGAAATCAAAAGAAAAACCAAAACTTGAGACTGAGAGTGTGTCCTTTATAACACAATAGCCATCATGTGCACAACATCCTCCGTCGAAATTGGCATTTGTTAAAATCTGCCAAACTGCCCACTGGCACCATTTCTGAAAAACCAAAAATAGTGTACAGGAGGGGTAATACTATAAAAAACATGCTCTGCCCAAGTTACGTACAAAATCCCAAAAAGAAAATAATGGCTTGGTTACCAGAGAAGCCTAATGGTTTCTTCACATGCAGTTCATGCAATGTTTGCCAGTTTGGCCTACATAGAAAATCTAAACTCAAACACAATACTGAGAGGGAATTCTCTATTATTGATTTACGAATCAAGAATTGCAAAAGATTCTGTCATCGCTTTATGGGACCATTTACCATAGAAAAAATTATAGATCCAGTCAGTGTCAGATTAACTCTTTCTTCCAAATATCATTGTCACCCAGTTTTTCATGTTTCTCTATTAAAACCATTTAATCCCATGACCCGAACAAGTATAGCTCCTCCCGCTATAGATATTGATGGTATTCCTGAATTCAAAATACAAACTATTTTGGATTCAAAAAGAATCCGTGGAAAATTATTCTACTTCATTCATTGGAAAAGTTATGGTCCAGAAGAACGATCCTGGGAATCTCTTGCTAATTTACAACATGCTCCACGTTTAGTAAAAGCATGTCATTCCAGACATACAGATAAACCAAAACCCATACCTCAAGTTTTGGGAGGGATTTTGAGAGGGGAGTACTGTCATGTTTTTCCTCAGTGCCCGTTACTAAACATAAATATTCCACCTTGAAAGCTCAATAAAAATACTGAGTGTACTTTCAGGACTCTGAATTATGTACACTTATAATTCCCATTCAAAAAAACCACCCCTGTCCCATGCATCCTGCACACCTTTATGTGTTGAGTAATTGTGTATTGATTTAGACTTGAACATTACATACTGGATTTGGGAGTCTTAATAGGCATGGATTCGTGTTTTATTGGGCATGGATTCGTGTTTCATTAAAAATGTTATTCATGGTATGTTTTTGATGAAGAGACAAACAACAAAGTTAAGTTTGCAGAGAAAAAAGCTCCTCATTGCCAAAGATAACCGCACTCCGCTGCATCTGACATTAAGCTAAACTGTTCGAGGACAAAGACGCATGCTGCCTATGGTGAGTAAGGTAGGGGCGGTTTCCATGGGTATGTATGGCAAGTCTATAACTAGCCACACCCATCTTCTAGAAACCTCTTTGCCTCCTGATTCCTGAAACGGATGGACCTGCTTACCTACTCCACAGCGAAGAATCTGTCTTTCCTCTGAAGGTCCCTCTGTTGAATTCCAGCCCCTCTGCCACTTCTCAGCATCTACGAGGCTCCGCATTCCCGAGGTTGCAACGTCTTCTCAATGGTTTCACTCCTGCCGCCTTTCTGCATTCCAGAGGCTCCACACACACGAGGCTGCAAAAGAGAAGCAACATTAAAAGCTAAGTGAATAATTTTCCAAGTAAATTTTCTGGGCCCAACGCAAGTGACATTTATTTTCACAGTGCTTACTTAGGATTTCCTGGAACACTTTTGGCTGAAGACAAGCTGCAAAGAAAAAAGACAACTTTAGGTTATTTAAAACATTGTGAAATTTGAAGAACATGGCAGAGACATTTACTTGCGCTTTGGGTTCCTAT
The DNA here is from genome assembly GCF_964263255.1 of Lissotriton vulgaris. Classification (NCBI taxonomy): domain Eukaryota; kingdom Metazoa; phylum Chordata; class Amphibia; order Caudata; family Salamandridae; genus Lissotriton; species Lissotriton vulgaris. The sequence goes on from NC_141689.1 coordinate 235,281,978, forward strand.
GTTTAAAACTTCTGGTAGAGAATAGCTTTTATCTTCTGTGTAGAATTTCTTTCATTTTTCCATATAGGTCGTGAAGTCTAAAGGGGTTGGACAAAATAGCAAGTAAGTCACATGATAAACAAGAATAGAAGATTATAAGATTGTGAAGAACTGAAACTGGAAAATTAGTAAACTATTTAATATATATATATATATATATATATATATATATATATATATATATATATATATATATATATATATATATATATATACATATATATATATATATATATATATATATATTGCCAAAGAAGCTTTAGTTTCCCAAAGCAGAGAGGGTCGCACTCACCAAGGATGTTCAGTTTCAAAATTTTATTTCATATAGTATTCCATTGTTATGCTCCAAACCAGACAGCAAAACAAAGCGCCGACGCGTTTCGCAGCAGCCGCTGCTTGATCACGGCAATACCAATACTTTTCAGTTACTTGCATATAACATGTTTGAAAAAACCAAAAACATTACATCACTTCCTGACATGTGATCCACATACCCCTTGGGCTTATGGGACTTGTAGTCAAAATTAATTTCATAGTCTGTTATGTATTACACCATACACTTTAGGGGATTTTTTCTGTGATTGGCAACAAACCCACCCGACACAAAACTATTTCTGGTATCTCAGTGTATTACATCGTGCAATTATCTTATTATATCCTATTAATACATATTTTTAATTTATGCAGTTGTTGTTTATCATACTCTTATATGTCTCTATTGAGTCTTGGATTATTTGATATGCACATATAATTCTTCGGACTGATTCAGCCCAAAAGGGGTCATGGTCCTGAAGTTTAAAATGTGTCGGGATTCTTTTTGACGAAGTATTCTCTCCAGATTTCCTCCTCGTTTGTTCTCTGATACTTGGTCAATGCCATAGAACTTTAATAGTTTCCAGTCCCCGTTGTGGCTTGTTTCCATATGTTTGGCAATGGCATTATTTTTGTCTTTATTAGTGGTTGCACGTGTATGTTCAAGAATCCTTTTCTTTAATTCACATGTTGTGCTCCCTATGTATTTTTTCTTACAGGGGCATTCAACCACGTACACCACATATCTACTCTTTCATGTGATTAATTTCTCAATTTTCCACATTTTATTGTTTGCCATTTGGACCTCAGATGTTGGCTTTGCTATTTGGCACGTCTTGCAATTATAGCATTTTACAAATCCCTTTGTTTTCAACCAGTCACTGTTTTTATTTTCAGAATTGAAATGACTTTGTATGAGCCGGTCTTTTAAGTTTGTAGCACGACGATATGTTATTGTGGGGTGATCCCCCACTAAAGTACCAATGCTGCAATCTAATTTTAGGATTTTCCAATTCTTTTTCAGGATTGAGTTTATTTCTTGATAATTTTCAGTGTAGTCTGTTATGAATCTTATTTCCTGTGGGTGCGTTATTTCTTTTTGTTTCACCATTAGACAGTCTTTTCTGGCTTTTTCATTCGCTCTTTTCCAGCAATTACCCACAGTGCTGGCACTATATTTTCGATTTTGGAGTCTTTGTATTGAATCTTTGCTGTTTTTCAACCATTCATTTTCTTCGCTGCATATTCTGCGTATCCGCAGGAATTCCCCATACGGGATACTCTCAATCAGCGATTTTTGATGGAAACTGTCAGCTTGCAGAGTGGCGTTTGTAGATGTTGATTTACGATGTAGGTGTATATATATATATACTTTTGTAACAACACAGGCACAATAATCTTCTACTGATAGACCAACTCCCAACTCAAGACGCATCTTCACAACGACTACAAGGATGCGACGATTAATACTTCTAGATCGCAGGTAGGACATTTAGAGTTAATTTAAAAGCAGAACTCAGTTAGAATACTTTATATGTTATATCAAACCGACTTAAAAGGATAGTTGGTTACAAATTTCCCATTTGCCTCGCAGGTCGACAAATAGGAGCAACTAGCGTTCCCGGTCTAGCCCTCCTCCCTGAATCCCAACTGAATAGCCTAGTGTTCATAAATAAAAACATAGGTCGTTGCTGTGGTGAGAAGAAAATCAAGGAGGCTCTTGTCTTCCTGCGTATTGACTTCTTTTGAGATCTGTGCTGTGGCTAATGAGGCGAATGTGAGCTTAATGTTGCTGCCTAGTGTGTCGTTGGTGAAGGCCAAAACCCGTGCCCGTCCCAAAAACCATACTCACAAACTGGAAAGATACAGGCAAAGCCACCTTCAAAGGATGGCTCAACTGGGTGATCTTCCTAAGGGGCGCAGACACCACCACCCTCAGAAACACACCAGGCAGACACCACGACCAACTAAGGTGGACCAAACTGGCCAAACACATGGACACCTTCAAACTACCATAGGCACACCTCTCCCACAAACGCAGGCCCACCGACCCCCTACAGACAACAACCACATTCCTCCCCAACAAACCGCCTCCACTCTGGGTTTATGTTTTATGTGTGTATGTCTCTTTTCTTTATTTTCATACAAATGTCAGCAAATAACAATCAAAATGTATGATATACATGTTACATGTTACCTGTAAATACCAATTATTTTTTTTTAAAAACATAGGTTGTGAGTCAGGGCACTGAGAAGTTGGTCCATAACGTTTCTGCGAAATCAACAGACAAGCAAGAAACAGGTAAGATTGCTTGTGATTCTGACACAGGGTAGCTGAACTTTACAGGTCCTCTCCAAAGAAGTGATCCATTTATGGATCTGATCCCCCTCCTGTTAGGGAGGGACTATTCTGCTCAGATTCCTGGAATCAAAGAATGATTCCCTGATTCTAGGGACTCAATTTCTGCCACCATGGGACTCTAGTCCCAACTGCTTCCTAGCTTTCTGTACTTCTAGGGCCTTCTTGTCAAGGGCCAACTGCCCTCGCCTGAGCTTGAGTCTAACTGTCTCAAGTTTGATCTTATGGTACTCCTTTTCCAAGGAGTCTTCCCTCTTGCTAGATATGTAGGTCCCTATGGATGTATCTGAAGTATTGGACTTGACAGAGAGAGATCTGGGCCTCCTCTGTCTGCTCTGTGCCATCCCATAATGAATAAAGGGTGGCCTACTTCTAGGAAACCCCTCTATACTATCCACACTATTCCTTGGGGATCAGAGCTCACCAATGTGGAGTTCTCAGACTCCTTTTGGTCATGCTCAGAATAAGGGCCGCTAGGGGTAACCCCGCCTGTCCCATCTTCTGGAGCATCCCCACCAACTTTGTCCTGATCTCCCCTGGACTGTCAAGGTTCTGGAGATCATCTACGATAAGCAGCTCTAAGAAATGCTTAGTGGTTGGGTTCCTACCTGTATTTAACTTCCTAGAGATACACTGGGTCCTTAGTTCCTGGAACTTAAGACCACTGTTCTAGAGGACCAAGCCTCTTTGAGATCCCTTACTAAAGACATGGTGTCTAGGTGTGGTGTGGTGTTAAACCTACCTACCCTAGTGTAAACTAAACTTCCTAAGATTGGGCAAAGGGTTGTACTAGACCCTTAACAACCAACCTAAAAGTTCAGTAGAACTTACTTCCTCTATAAAGTATTTATATGTGCCTTATGCTAGTGATTGTTTTTCAAATAATCCACACCTAGATTTGCTGGCTAAACAATGCAAGCTTTTTTTTTTGTGTGTCCTCATTACCACCATGGTATCAAATGCCAGACCGAAATAAGCCTTCAACCAGCTGTCTCAGTTTGTCAAAACTGGCAGGGATAAGGAGCGAACTAAGTGGGGGGGACCGACAACCCTCAGCTGTTGCGGGCTCCATCGTGAGGGTATATAACACCGATTACAACGGTAACCATTGGTAGAAGTGACAGCCAAGACAGAACCGGGCCAGGTCCGGAGAACGGCTGTACAAATGGTGTAAGAGATGAAAAAAACACCATAGTAAGGTAATCATCGGACCCGGGGAGGAAAAAAAACAACAACAAAAAACCTGGACTCTTCACTGCACCCATGATAACAAATGCCAAAAAGCCCTCTTACTCTGGTTGCCAGACCTAGCAAGGTCCATACGTGCGGTTTGCAAGACGGACGCCTGCCAGTCGCCGAGGGAAGGAGGTGAAGGATCCTTCCACTTCCTGCAGATCTCCCTCCTTGCTAAAAGTACAGCATAAAACACTAAGCTTTTGGCTGCGCTCTGTACTCCCACAAGGATCCCAAAAATTGCCAGAGGCAGATCAATGGTAACCTGAGCACCCAATTATGTTATTATCAAAGAAGGGAGGGTGATGAATTGATCAGTCGGGCACTATTTACCACTTTGAAAAGTGGAAGGTCCAGTATCAGCTCGTGCCCTTGACAAGCATAGGTAAACAAAGTGGGTTGCTGAACTGTTCCTTAGGAAAGGGATTGTGTGTAGCTGGCGTGACCAGAGGTGTAAATATGACACCTTTGGGCATCCATTTTGTTGGATGTATTTGCCTCACACACCCATATGGGTGTCATGCATCATCATTGGCGTTGCTTCTCGTCGGGGAGGCGGTGCAATTCTCGACGGGCTCACCTCTGAGAGGGGCTCTTTGGCGGAGATCTTTTAAATCCAACTGCCTTATGGTGAAGTGCGGGTGTGCGGGAGATGTAGCTTGTAGCCTAGGAGGTGATTTAAAATGTAGTAGAGGGTACCGGAAATTACTTTATTCTGAGGGTCCCCTACTGCAGTTAAAAACGTGAATCTAACTCGCTAGGTGCCAACCAGTTAGGTATAGTGGCCCTAATGAGATTAGGAAGGGAATTGGTCAACATGTTTCTCGCATTCGGCTATTGCCTGCGATTCATCAGGACCTATGATGGTTAATAACTATATTCATTCAACAACATGCTAGTGTCATGTGTCTAAACCCAATAGTGTACGTGTAGGTTACCTCTGTGGCTTTATCCTATGCCTAAATAGGGAAATAAGAATACAGGGTTAATAGCATTAGGTAATCCTCAGAACACATACATGGTCAGGGCCAAAATTACACACAGTGTCATGCTAGTGATTGTGGATTTCAACTAGCTCCAGAAAAACGTGACCGTGTTGTAGCAACGTGCAGTGTAACACTATACTTCTTCTTGGGTAGAGCAATGAAGTTATTGTACTCACTCAATGTGAATAATGACACTACAGACAACCAGCCTGACTCACCTAATAGTCAGGGATTAAATACCACATGAACGATCGGCGGGTTGGTACATCGGAGTGGGACCATCAGGTATGGCTGGGGGAGGAGAAGACGTGTTTATCGTCAAAATGAGGTGTAAATAGGGTAGCAAGAGCCCTCTGAAAGTTCGGAAAGAATATGACTTTAAAGAGTTACTGGGATCCCATTGTAAGTTTCGGGAGTTATCCTTACCTCACACTTCCCGTGTCCTTGCAGATTCACCTACCCATCGCCGCCGAGCTCGGATAGATAGCGGTGCTCGGCGGCGGTCGCCATTTCTACATGTAAGCGTCAGGAATCCTAGCTTAACCCCGCCCCCTACGTTAGGTCAGGTGGTTCGCCTGGCTATTGTGGCAGCCATAACGGAATGGGTTTGTAAAGGATTAGCGTAAGGTTAAGCTGGGTGTAGATAGCTGAGATATACGCCTAATAGTTTGTAAGCGTGGTCTAACGTTCAGTGTTGAACTAAAACCAATGCGTCAGTGGTAAATAAAATTTGCCATGTAGTGTTTGCGAGTTGGATAAATATTATTTGTATTATGCAGAGAGAGCGAGTCGGGAATGGTAGCAAACCCAAAGTACAGATCTCAGTTACTTGTATTCAATTATAATGTGGAATGTACATATGTGGCAATTTTATAAAGAGTGCCACGGAATGTCCTCATTCAGGCCTCGACTGTCAGAAGATAATCGGTGGACCCACCTATGTTCTTTACGGAACAAGGCTTGTTTAGGACAATTAGGGCTAGATTCTAATACAAGCCATTTAAGTGAGTCAGCGGTGTGGTTAGACTCAACATAATGTTTACACATCTTGGTGTGTGTCTTCCTACAGCGAAAATTGCGATGTTCAATAATGCGGGTTTTAATAGAACGTGTCGTCATTCCTATGTATTGTAATCCGCATGGGCATGTCAGCATGTAGATGCAGTGTGAGGTGTTACAGTTAGTATGTCCCCTGAGTTCCCAATTGAAGGTGTCAGTAAGTTGTATCGTCTTATGTATTGTTGTATAGGCACACACCACACAGGAGCCACATGGATAGTGACCCTTGACAGGAGGTAAGTGCCACAATGTCTGCTGAACACCCTTCTTGGTTACTTTGGGTCTCGTGCTGATCAGAATGTCTTTAACATTCTGGGATCTTTTGAACGCAAACCTTGGTTGTTCAAAGCTTAGGTTGCCTGTATTTAAAATGTCCCAGTGGCGTTTGATCACACTTTTGATTTTATTTGACACAGGGGTGAAAGTTGTGACACAGGTTATTGGTTGGTTCTCGACCGGTACCACCTCCCGTTGTTCAAGCAGAGCCTCTCGATGGTTATTTCTAGCTCGTTTCTGTGCTTTAGTGACATCTCTCTTGGGATAACCTCTATCCAGTAAATTCCTGGATAGGATTGTCGATTCTTTCTTGTAATCAGTTAAATTACTGCAATTTCGCCGGATCCGGAGAAATTGTCCAAAGGGAAGATTGGAACGTAATGCCTTTTTGGTGGCTCGTGTAATGGAGCAGGCTGTTACGGTCGGTAGGCTTTCTGTACATAGTAGTACTTAGTGATCCCTCCTTCAATCTTATTGTCAAATCAAGAAAGGCAATTTCCGTAGGTGATGCAGACATCGTAAAGTGGAGATAAGGGTTTACCACCCAATGATGTTGTAAGAGTGTTGCTGATCGCTTCCCAAAATAGAGCTAAACGGGGGCATTCGAAAAACATATGGGTATCCGATGCTGCCAACAGCCCACACCTTGCACATGCAACTGAATTGCCTATTGAAAACTTAGATAATCTGAGGGGAGAATAATACGCTCTATGCAGGGTATAAAGATGATTTCTGCGTAACCATGAAGGCTTCACAAGACTCCCTAAAAGCCCAAATGAAGCGGACCAAAGCTCTTGCAAATTATGGCCAATAATTGAAGGACCCCACAGCCGATCTGGTAAGCTGAATTCCCCGTCCGTTTCATCAAGTATGAGTTTGTACCACTGTGAGATCTCTTTTTTGATTGGCCCACTATTTACAAGATTGGTAATTAATAGGCTATGGCCTCCCAGTGCATACTTATTCCTCCTGGGGGGTAGAGTTTTATAAGCTTGAGTCCAGCTGACCATTTGCAGTTATTTAAACTTTGATAGGTTGGGGCCGATCTTGGTCTGGAGATGTTCCCATGAAAGAATATCACCTTCAAAAAAGAGATCTCCCCACACTTCAAGGCCCGCCTCTCTCAAGGGCACTGCTAAGCTATCTCCTAGCCATGCGGGACTTTCAGGTAACCCCCATAGCGGTGTTCTATCACAGAAGTACCCCTGCTTAATAGAGTTTGTTACCTCAACCCACATTTTCGCCAGTCCTTGTAGGACCTTCAGTTTAATCTTTTAAAAAAATGTCGGGTTACCGAATTTAAAAAGGAAGCCCGACTGACTGACGCCTTCCCCGTCCAACATGGCTGAAAACATTAAGCCCACCCCATGGTCGGTGGGCATTTTCAGCAACATACGGGTATGAGACAGCTGGAAAGCCCAAGCATACAACTTTAAATCAGGGGCCGCCAACCCTTCCTTGTCCCAATGCCGTCTGAGTTTTTTCCAAGCTATTCTCGGCAGGTGATTATTCCAAATAAAAGATGTAATGTCTGACTGTAGTTTAGCTAAGCAAGATTGGTCAAGATATAGGGGAAAGGTGTTAAATAGAAAAGAGATCCTGGGCAGAATCGACATTTTAATTAAATTAACCCTCCCAATTAGAGAAAGTGGGAGATGAGACCATGATTGCAATAACTTTCGACACTCTTTAGCTACGGCTGAGAGGTTAACTAGGGCGAGTTTGTTAATATCTTTCACTATTTTTAGGCCCAGATACCGCAATGAAGAGCCTGCCTGTACCTCCATAGCACTCCCATTGTCATTCCAGATAAGCATCTCCGTCTTTGCAGCGTTGACTTCATAACCAGATATTTGACCAAATTCATGAGCAATTTCTAGAATTGCGGGGAGTGCCGTACTAACTTTTGATGTGAGGATAAGCACATCATCGGCATATAGGGCTACCTTCCTCTGCCACCCTCTATAAGAAAAAGGACTGAAGTTAGCCTCGTCCCTCAGGAGACAGCAACAGCACTTACGACCCACCTGGATCAGGCAAAACGTGATATTCAAAAAATTTCCAGGTAAGAACAAGCGCTCAGCGAAAGGATGGAGTCGCTAGAAAATAAAGCGAGGCGTGGGAATATCCGTATTCTTAATGTGCCAGAAGGGGCAGAGGGCTCAGATATAAAACTGTTTATTACTGTTTTGTTGAAGGAGTCTCTACGTTTAGAGCACCCAATCGAAGAACTGGCTTTGGATATTCAAAGAGTTCATAGAGATCCTTTCAGGAGAAATCCCCAGAGAACTAAGCCACATAAAATTCTAGTCAACTTCCACACCTATGTGTTGAAAGAGCACATTCTCAATCTGGCGCTAAAACAAAAATCATTGGATGGGAAGGGGTTTACGTTTCTAATCAGATCGGATCTCTCCAGAGTAACCTTGGAGAAACAATGGGAATTTGGGAGGCGCCTGGACACTTTTAGGGGGCTAGGTGCAACAGCCCAGCTCATGTTTCCTGCTGCCCTAAAAATTATGTATAATAACAAGATGTTCAATATTAGATCGATCCAGGCAGCCGATGAATTATTAATGGAGCTGGGCAATAAGAGTAAATAGCGTAGGCAGCAGAGGTAGTATAGGTGAATGATTAAGCTAGGCTTAACGTCAATCAGCGAATTTCATATTTGTGACGCTTTCTTTTGCCTTTGTAAAATATTCTAACTCCTTCTTCTTTCTTCCTTTTTCATTAATCAGCTGTGATAATTACCCTTAAGGTATAAGGTACAAGGTAATTTGTTCTTCCCTTCATTCCTCTTTACCTAGGGGAATGGCCGGAGCGTCTCGGCGGGAGCTCACGGAGGGGCGCTATCTACTGGACTATGTTCCGATTAGATATTGCAAGGGTTTTCCAAGGGTTGGGAGGAGGGTGGGGGGGCACTTGGGAAGGGTTGGTGGTGGGAGGTGGCAAAAATGTAAAAATGTCCTCAGTAAGCAAAAATGTGTTAAAGGGGATGATAACAGACAGTTTTTTGGTAAAGATTTAGGGCAGCAAATGGCATGTATAGTTTTACCTTCTCTTTCTCTTCATCATTTAACAAGGTATGGGTAGCATAAAATATTTCTCCTGGAATGTTAATGGCCTCCATACCAAACCTAGAGCGAATAGAATTGTGCAGTATCTGCGTGACCTGGATGCGCAGGTCATTATACTTCAGGAGACCCATTTAATTCAGTCAGAAATGCTTGCCCTTATCAAGAGAAATAGGTGGATTGACTTTGCAGTATCTACCAGCCAAACAACAAACACCAGAGGGGTTTCAGTTATTTTTTAAAAAAGGGGCTACGGCAAGGCTGATATCACAGGCGGTAGACTCAGGTGGCAGATTGGTCATCGCGTCAGTGGTAATAGATGGTTCACAAATCACAGTCCTGGGATATTATGGGCCGAACCAGGATGACCTGTCTACTCTGGAGTCCATCTTTTCACATTTACTTTCCTTTCCTGAGCCTACTATCATTGCCGGAGATTTGAACGTGGTACTTGATCCCCTGTTGGATAAATCTGCTAATATTCGCTCCCTAGTTCTTTCCAAGTCAAGGTCCGTGTTACAGAGTGCGATGAAACAAATGGATATGTGGACATCTGGAGAGAGAGGTCTGGGCAACAACAAGAGGTTTCCTTTCGGAACTATAAGTACAATCACCAGTCCAGGATAGACTTTATTCTAATTAGCCAGCGACTGGTAGATTCCGTTAGGTCCATTGACTACTTTCCTTTACATCTATCAGATCATTCTGCAGTAGTATTGGAACTGGTTCAGCCCACTAAGAGGTCTCTCCCTAGATGGTCCTTTGGCCGGTCTCTGCTATCTTCTCCAGAGGACATCGCGTATCTCAAGTCTGAGGCCCATAATTTTATGCTATCTAATAACGGTTCAGCGACTAATAGGAATATCTGGGACTCGTTTAAGGCCTTCTTGAGAGGACTTATCACGGAGAAAGTATCTTATCGTAGGAAGCAACACAGGGAGGAAATTACCTCCATTGAAGCAAGGATTCTTCAAATCCAACAGGATATAGACATCAACCATGGGGCTTCTGACGTGGTTCTAAATCCCCTCCGGAATAAACTGTTGGTCTTGAAAGCTACTTTGGGATCAGTATTAAATCTCAGACTGCAACAGAGATGGGAGGTCAGTAAGTTGGCTCATTTTGAGTATAGTGAGGGTGCAGGGAAACTATTAGCGTGGAAGACCAAAGTAGATCAGGTCCGCAATAACATAGCCGCTATCTCGGTGGACAATAACATCTTTTCATCAGATGAGGATATCAGGGGAGCCTTCAGAGAGTTCTTCCAATCTATATACAGGGAGGATAATGAGATCTTACCTGAGGCTGTTGAGGGCTGGTTGAGGGATATTGATCTACCTTCTCTCTCCTATGAGCAATCTCAACTGTTAGACAGCACTATTACTGAGGAAGAGGTAAAGTCGGCTATAAAAAAAAGTAAGAAGGGGAAGGCGGCTGGGCCCGATGGGTTGCCGGTGGAAATCTACAGAGCTCTAGAGATAGAAATCGTCCCCTTTCTTACTATGCTTTTTAACCAAATATTACTTGAAGGTTACCTCCCTCCTGTATCGTGGGATAATGCATCTATCACCCTCATCCTGAAACCGGGAATACCTAAGGATGACTGTGGATCTTATAGGCCAATATCAATATTAAATGTGGACTACAAAATCTTCACCACAGTCCTTGCATCTAGGCTGGCCCTGATTGCGCCCTCTGTCCTCCATCGTGACCAAAAGGGCTTCATGAGGGGCCGACAGCTGTATGAGCTAACATACGACCTGATAGGAGCCATGGATATGGCTTTGGCCGAGAATCTGCCGCTGGCCGCCCTCACGTTGGATGCAACTAAGGCCTTTGACAGGGTCAATTGGGTATACCTGTCGGGGGCCTTGGCCAAGTTTGGCGTGGGGGCTGGGTTCCGTCGTGCGGTCGGCCAACTATATCGTAATCCAACGGCAAGCTTATTAGTCAACGGTGACCTGTGGGACCCCTTCACTATCAGTAGGGGGACACGGCAGGGCTGCCCGCTCTCGCCCCTATTATTTGATTTTTACATCGAACCCTTCGCGCAACAACAATGCAAGCTTGAATTCCAACTGTTGCACAGCAATGTAGGAGGTCGGCTTAGTATATGATGCACACTTATGTAGTCTAGCACCCTACACTAATCCAGACAACCCTCATGGTAATGATTTTAGTGGTTTTAATCAACCTTAGAAAGCTCTCTAAGTGGTAGCTGTGGAGAGCAGCCTTAAGGCGTAGTCCAGGAGTGTGAAGCTGCTTGTTTTACCAGTACTTAATCCTATGGTATGGGTTACGTGAAAAAGAACCACACAGTGGCATTATAAAAAATATGTATTTATTATTAACACTCACCAACACCATGTATTATCCCCTACCCGGAGATAAAAACACAATACACACAATATTTTGTCAATTGAATACTTAAATAGCACAGAATACACAATGGTCTCCAGAGGGAGGCCAAACTATATACTAAAATCGCGGAATGCGGACCACAACTTAAGACAAGAGTGGACCCAAGGAATCATAATATACAAGATCTGATTATAAAGGAGCACTGTGGGCCAGATGTAGGTAATTTCCATTTACCGAATGATAAATACCGACTCACACCGAATCGGTATTCCTGATTCGGTAAATGGTATGTAGGTAAAAAATCGGTAAAAGTTACCGATTCGGTATGACTTGGTAAGCCAAATCGGTAATTACCGATTCGGAATTACCCGAGTCGGTAAAATCCGAGTTGGTGAAACCCAAGCAATCCTATGGGCCACATTGCCCATAGGAATGAATGGGATTCACCGAATCGGAAAATTCCGATTCGGATTCTACCGAATCGGAATTTAATGATTCGGTAATGACCGAATCGGGAGTTTGAAACACGCCATGTGAGCCTGTCAACCAATCAGGGACAGCCTACACACCCCACAGCCAGGGCCCTGTGAATCCAACCAATGAGAGAGAAGCACCCCACCCCAGTACCTGGGAGTGGCCACACCCATGGAGGTGGAAACCAACTGAACAAACAAATCTGCAGAGGAGAGAGGAGCAGAGCATCCACAGGGAAGCAGACGGACAGAATGGAGGCACAGGAAGGACAGGAGGATGTTGGTGAGAGGAAAAGGAAGCTGAAGTTCAGCCCAGAGGAACTACAGGTGGCTGTGGATGAAATAGTCAGCCACTACAGCCAAATATTTGGGAGGCAGTCTCTGCATGTTGCAGAGACTATGAAGAGAAACATCTGGCTAGCCATTCAGGGCAAAGTGAATGCCATAGGAGTCACCCACCGGGACATTGAGGACATCAAAAAGAGGTGGTATGACCTACGCCTAGTGACCAAGAAGAAGATTGCAGCACTGAAAAAGGATGCAGGTGTGACTTGAGGTGGCAGGAGCAGAGCCCCAACACTGACACCAATAGAGGAGCAAGTTGCATCCACCATGGAGCCTGAATGCATCCATGGGATAGGAGACCTGGATAGCACAGCGAAAGCAGCCAAGAAACAAGGTAAGAGGCATGTACCCACATGCACCCCCAGCTATCCCAACCCTGCACCCCACTGTGTACACACATCACACAGCAGGAGAGCTCAGGTTTTGTGCCAGCAATGAATCATGGTAGACGTAATCATGTACACTCAGATGCAAAGTACACCACACATGACTCAGCAAGGCATGCCACACACATCCCCAAACAAGCAATGTGGACTGTGCAAAGGTGTGCAGACCATTTAATTAAGAAACACACACAGACAAACAACAACATTGACCCTATGTCAATTTGATTCCACAGGAGAGTCGTCACGCAGTTCTACACCGCCGAGGGAGGAGAGGGCCCCACCAACTAAAAGAGGGGAGAACGAAAAGGGGAAAAGTCGTCAGCGCAGGAGAAGGTGGAGACGACCCCACCCAGGACCCCTCATCACCAGACCCACCCACTACACCTTTCCCAATGTCCCCTCTGTTGTTTGGGTCTCCTGACCCCACTAACACGCCAATGCCGGGAGGGGAAAGTAGCCAGGCAGAGCCCCCGCAGAGGATCCTGCAGACCTCTGATTCAGAGGATGAGGAAGATGTCCCCCAGAAGAGTGCGCCAGTGGCTGACAGGCCAAGACCAACTATGTCTGCAGGCTCAGCGCGCAATACTGTCCTTGGTAGGAGGGCACGTGATGGTGGGGAGGGCCAGGATGGGGAGAGCGTGTTCTGTGGCCTGGAGGGCACGATGGTGAAAGTTCAACGCCAGCAGGCCAAATCACTGCCAGCCATGCATCGGCAGGTGCGCAGTATGAGCGCCAAAATGTCCAACATGGACAAGGGCATCAGCCAAATGGCATCTAGCCTGGACCTGATAGCACAAGGAATCTCTGACATCTCAACGTACATGGGAGTCCTCTGCGACAAGCTTGACAGGGAACATCTCCAGCGTACCAGGGAACGGCAGTACATGCGCCAACAGACCAAGGCCATGAATAGGTTCGCTGCCAACACAGCTCTCCTCTGCAGATGCTCCATCTCAATGCAGGAAGCAATAGAGCACTGCTGCACTGACTTAACACGGGGCATGGGTAGAGTGACCTCTGCAATGGAGCAGATGTTGACCTTAAACACTGGCAATGCTGGTGACACGGGTGTGGAGGAGACTGAGGGGTCAACCAGCAGGAGTGGCTCCAGTACACCTGTCCAGGAGGTGCGCAGGAGCGGCAGGCACAGCCATGCAGAGTCAGGCACCAGCAGGGAACTTGAAGGTCAGACACCTAAATCCTGCAATGTAGTGCGAGGACGCAAGCACTGAACTATGCAGGAGACTGACTCTACTGCACACAGTGAAAGCAACTGAGTATGTCCAGTCAGTGACACTGACGTACATTCATGTGACAATCATGAAGTAGTGCAGATTAAACTACTCATGTCCTGAAGTATACCTGTGTGTGTCATACTTTACCTAGAAATATCGTTGTGGTATTTCTGTCCGTCTCAATCTGCCATCTAGTGCGGCTGGCCCTGTTGCCTGGGGCTCTGCATATTCTTGGTCCTCATCTATGTCCTCATGATGTGCCAACTCCACCTCTGTGCCTTCCTTGGTAGCAAGATTGTGCAATATGGCACAGGCCACTATTATTTTGCAACAGAGGATGGGGGTGTACTGTCGCGCACCTCCACTTTTGTGGAGGCAACAGAACCTGCTCTTCAGGAGTCCAAAGGTTCTCTCTACAACTTTGCGGGTGGACCTGTGTGCCACATTGTATCGCCTTTCTGCTCTGTTGGTTGGGTTCAGGTACGGTGCCAGCACAAAGGAACGCAGGGCATATGCACTATCACCTGGGAGAGAGCAAGAGGTACATGAGTTTCATAAACATTTCACATTGTGCTGAGATCCATTTCAGGGTGTGTACTACATATTTACCTAGAAGATAACCATCTCCAAAATCTCCATTCAGTAGCTGTGTGTATATTCCACTGTTCTGGAATATGTAGGAGTCGTGCGTGCTCCCTGGAAATTTGGCAACTATGTTGGTGATGATGTTCCCTGCATTGCATATCAACTGCACGTTGATGGAGTGCGTAGACTTGTGGTTTCTGTATATGTGTTCGGTGGCTGCAGGTGGGCATAGGGGAATGTGGGTGCCATCAATGCAGCCTATCACATGCGGGAAGTGAGCCAGTCCATAGAAGTCTGTTTTTGTTTTGGCTAGTTCCGCAGGTGTGTCAGGGAACTGTATGTAATGTCCCATTCTCTGAGTCATGACATCCAGGAACTTCCTGAAATAACGGGACAGACAGCTCTGGGATACACCTCCTACTGCAGCTATCACACTCTGTTAGCTCCCAGAGGCAAGCAGGTGTATGCTACACAGCACCTGGACATGGGGAGGAATGGTGTGGGCCCTGGGTGTTGGATGATCCAGGTATGGGTGGAGGTCCCTTATTAGGTCCATGATGGTATTGGGGTGCAGCCTGTACCTCTGGTTGATCTCAGGCTCAGTCAATTGGAACAGAGTATCCTCTGCCTGTACACCTGCTCCTCCCTTTGCCATACCCTCAGTCCTGCTGCCTGTAGCCTTCACCTCCTCGCAATCACATAGAGTGCGGCCATTTTGACAGGAGGGTTGCATTTTGGGTTCTTTTTTATAGCATCCACATGGTTACCACCACCTTTCAGTCCATAGTAAATACCGACTACTAAATACCGAATTTCGATGAATTCGGTATTTTTGGCCGTTCCTACATCTCGATGGGCATGTTTTCCGATTCCTTATTTACCAAGTCGGTGTATGCCGACTCGGTAATTTTCCTATCGGTGAATACCGATTCGGTAAATATGTACTCCGAGATTTCCGAGTCGGAATTTTTCCGATTGATATTTACCAAATCGGTATATTTTTGGCACCTACATCTCCTCGCTATACCGGTCGGTAACGGCCGATTTTACCGATTTTGGGCCGTAACCGACTGGTATTTGGCGACCTACATCTGGCCCTGTATCTTTTCAAGGACACCAGGGGCAGTCTATTTCTATCCCTGCCCAGGAGCTGGCTTCATAAAAATGCCTGTCACACCCGGTTTCCAGTGTTCAATTTTAACTGATTGTCAATATACCATATAGCATTTCATCTTGTGAAAATAACCAAGAAGAAAAACATAATTGGTAACCTTCAGGACCGTGAAGAAAAAGCACGAGAAACAATGTTCTAATTTAAGAGGTGAAGGATAGAATAAAGTGTTAAAGAATACAATATAAATGCTTGTGTCATTCTTCGCCAATCAGACCCCCTAGTGAGAAAGAAGGAAATTGCTTCTCTAAGCTAAAATGAGTTGTGACTCATTTGCAGGTATACATACTTTATTAAACGCCATGAGCACACTCACATAAAAATAATGTTTTCTTCAGTGTCATGAAGGTTACCAATGATGATAGCTTGAGCAAACTGGTGAGTACCAATCAGCAGCGCCGTTGGTGATACTTAAGTGAGGTACCTTCTGACCTTTCACACATTTCTTGTTCTTGGTTATTTTCACAAGATGAAATGCTATTTGGTATATTGACAAACAGTTAAAATTGAACACTGGAAACCAGATGTGACTGGCATTTTTATATTAAGCCAGCTACTAGGCAGAGATAGAAACAGACTGCTCCTGGTGTCCTTGAAAAGATACAGTGTTCCTTTTTAATCATGAAATATGCTTATTCCAAGAAACCTGGTTGTTAGAAGTGTTGCATTTTCCAGGGTACCTAAAATATAGCGTCCTTGCAGAAAAGGGAGGTAGAGGGTGCCCATCAGGTGATCTATCGATCTGGGTTAGCCAGGATCTTGATGTTATCATCAAGCCCATTCCCTCTAATCATAGTGATGGACAGATTCTCACTCTCAAGTTTAGAAATTAAAAACCAGTTCATATTTAAAACTTGTATGCACAGGGGCAAGAAATCAGAAGTTTTAGCCTGCCTGGATGAATATATTGAATGCTACTCTCAGCATTCACATATTATCCTAGGTGGAGATTTTAACATGACATTTGAGCCCTTGTTAGGTGGCGACTGGAACATCACGGATGAGGAAGATAGAGGGGGGGCGTGGCTTGACACGCGATGCTGCAGGACGTGCCTGGGTAGAGCTCCGGCTTGAGCCTCCCTATACCGGGCCATTTCTCCGCCAATTCTACCGCTGCGGCCCGAAACTGCGGGCGGACCTGCCCGTGATCCACGGGCACAAGCTGTGCGATTTTGGGAGAAGTTGGACGCGGGGCTCCGCACCGCGATTTCCCGAGAGCCGGCCGCCGCCCAAACTCGGACCCTGCCGGGGGGCAAGATCACGCGAGGCCGAGGCTTCACTTTCCCGGGAAGGCCCCGTGAGGAGGCCTGCTGGTGGCGGCGCGGCTACCCGACACTGCCCGGGGCCCGACTGCGGGCTGAGAACCACCTGGGGCCCCACTGACTCTTTAGGGGATTTGGAGGCGGGGCTTCACACCGCGATCTGCCGAGAGCCTGTTGCCGCCCGGCCCCGTACCCTGCCGGGAGGCGGAATCATGTGAGGCCGGGGCTTCACTTTCTCGAAGAGGCCCTGTGAGGGGGATTGCTGGAAGTGGCGCAGCGGCGGAGGCTCCGTGCGGCTGCCCGATATTCCCCGGGCCCATCAGCGGACCGAGGACCACCTGGAGCCCTACTGACACCCCGAGGAGGCACATTAGAGGGACACAGCAACGCTCGGCTTGGAGGCTGCCTCCGGACTGGCCCACGCAGGCGGGACCGCCCGACTTCTGACATCTGCGGTCGGCGCGGCCGCGAGGACTGGCGCAGCGCCTGGCGGACCTGGCCCCGAACTGCTGCTCGCCACCTCTACTGCTGCGGGGTCGGGCGGACCGGCCTGGCTGCCGCACTGCTGCCCCAGAGGCGACTCCCTGGCGACGTTGGAGTGGAGGCGGCGGCGGAGGCCTGCTGCGGGACGGAAATAGACGCTGCCTTGGGACTAAGGGTAAGGCGGGAAGCCCGTACCTGCCCCTAGGACACGCCACATAGCCCGGCGGCCTACCTGCTCGGACACTTGTGGTAGCCGGGCCGTGCCCCTGGACCGTGCACCTGGCGGACTGGGCGACGTCCACCATCAGAGACGGGCGGCACGCCACGTGGCCGCGGCCCCCTGCTGGGAGGCTTCCTTGGTCGTACTCGGAGCGCCTGCGACGCATTCGGACCTAATGAACCTGAGGGTGGAGAACGATTGGCCCAAATACCTTGCCCTGGCCCTACTAAACTCACCCCCCACCACCCTACTGATCGGACTGCTCCGGCTGCGTCCCTAGCCCGAGTGGACCCTACCGGGGTCGGAAGAGGACGACAGAGGCGCCCGCCCGGAGTGCGCCGGGGGCACACCTACCGGACCTACAGACCACGGAGCCGAGGAGACCGATCCACACTGCCGGGGACACCCACAGGGCCCTCCCAACACACAGACGCTATACCGCAGCTGTGGCACTGGTTGTCTGAGAAGCCGCCGCGCTCGCTGTGCGGAAGAGGAGCAGCGACCGCATAAGGACCCAACGCTCCCCGTCGCCCTCCCGCCATTGCACCAGGCCCGGACACACGGCCCCACACGGAGACAGGAGGGTCGACGACACAAGCACTGCCTGGCTCATGTCTGGAGGCGTGAAAACACGTACCGGAGCAGGCAACACGCAAATGAAGGGGAGGCAGACGAAGACAACGGCCAAGATGGATGCGGACCAGGTGGCGTCGAATCTTGACAGTGTCCTGGCCGCCATGGAACGCATGGAGAACTCACTCCAACAGACACGCACCTCCCTGGAGGCTAGGATAGATGGAGTGGCGATAGATCTCACCCACCTCAGGGCCGACCACAAGAAGCTACAGGACCGCACTACGGCACTGGAAGGCACGATGGCAACCGTTGAACCCAAAGTCACGCAGGTGGACAGGCATGTGCAGGACCTCCTGAACAGAGTGGAGTTCCTGGAGGAACGTGCGGAGGATGCGGAAGGAAGGGCGTGACGGAACAACATTCGCCTAGTGGGTATTCTGGAGAAGTGGGAAGGGACAGACCCAGCCCGCCATGTGGAAGACTGGCTGAGAGATCTGCTGCCGGAAGGTACACTTTCGCCTTACTTTGTGGTGGAGAGAGCCCATCGTGTACCCACGAGACCCCTGCCCCCTGGCTCCAATCCTAGGCCGTTTATCCTTCGCGTCCTCAACTACAGGGACCGCAACGCGATATTTCGTGAAGCCAGGAAGATGGGGGACATTACCATCGAGAACGCCACAGTGATGTTCTTCCTGGACTATACAGTGCAGGTCCAGAGACAGAGACACTCCTTCCTGGTGGTGAAAAAGCGACTGCGCCAAGGGAATCTGAAGTATTCGCTCCTATTCCCTGCCAAACTGAGAGTGGTGGCGCAAGACAAAACGCACTTCTTCACGAATCCCGATGAGGTGGAGGCCTGGCTGGATGGGGGAATGCCTGAGGCTCCGCGGAGAGCGCAAGGGACCTCTACCATGGAGAAGAACCGAGGACCTCGACGACGACGCCGCCGCAGGACTCCGACGCCGCCGCAGTCCAGACCTGCCTCGATCCACTCCCCGCCCGTAGACCTTATTTTGCAGGAACAGCAGGACGCACTACGCAGAGCTGCGGAAATTAACATCTCCCCGGCACAGTCACCACACCCTGGTGCTAGCCAAGTTGCATCACTGACGGACGACGAGGCGATCTACGGCATCCCAGATACCCAGCAATCGGGGGAACCCCCGGACGTCACACCCCAAACGGCGGACCTTCTTGGTTAGCATGAGACCGGGATTGCCCCCTCCCGCTCACTGCGGGATGCGACGCTGTGCGACTCGCCGCTTGGCTGGTCAGATTTCCTGCTGGGCGGATCACGGACCCCTTAAATGGTGAGAGAGACTGCTGCTGCCACTGGGGGAGACACCAGGCAATGTAAGTACTATTTTCGTTTCTATGCACACGATCTGACCGCCCTCAGCGCGGACTTGAACAATTGGCTAGCAGAACTGCTTCGAACATTTGCCGCAACGGGAGCCACTCGTGGGGGAGGCGCCCCCTTATGGAACAATAGCCCCTCCCGTGGCTGCTGGGGCGGGCCGCTGGCGCCGCATTGGGCGGCGGACACTGGGCAGCTCCTGATCCGCAGCGGGCTCTGTACCTTGCCCGGGAAGGACACATGGTTCCCATAGAGACTACATTACTGTACCTGTTGCTGGTTACAAGTCACTTTTTACCCCCCAGAACTGTATAGTTTGCGAGCTCATTAGAGTGTTTGGACGGCGACATGTTGTACAGCCGACCTTTTGGAATTACATTCCCTGTTGCCATGTTATGCTATATGTTTTCCCTTTCTTTCCTGTCCCCATACCTTGCTGGAGGCTAAGGCGCAGTACAAGAGACATCGACTGCATACTAGTGGCGGAGGTGGCATACGACGGCGGGCGGGATGAACTGCTGTGGGGGCGATGTGTGACTATCACGACACACATGGCTAGCACACAGATATGTACCTGGAATGTTAGGGGAATGCACACACCGGCTAGGCGTTACCACATATACTCATACCTGAAACGTCACAAGATTAACATCGCGCTGCTACAGGAAACGCATCTGAATGGGACAGAGGTAAGGGCACTACACCATAGATGGCGGGGGAAACTATACGCCACGGAGTATTCCTCGTACCCGCGAGGGGCACTGATATGGGTCCGTCCTGGGACTCCTTGGGTGTGCGAGGACGCTGCGATTGACGATGAGGGCAGATTTGCAGCCGTGCGGGGCAGGCTGGATGGGCACCAGATAGCGCTGGTGTCTCTATACTCCCCTAATGTTGATCAAGGTGGCTTCCTGGAACGCCTCTCGCAAACAATGGCGGTCTGGCGGGAGTCTTCATGGGTGTTGGGTGGCGACTACAACTGCACCTTAGACACGACATTGGATCGTTCCCTGCCCCCCCCCACTGCATGCCCCCACGGGAAATGCCATGAAAGACCTACTAGAGTGGGCGGCGCAATGGGACCTACATGATATCTGGAGATCACGCAACCCGGGCGCGAGGGTATACTCGTACTATTCAGGCGCACATGGCCTCCACGTCCGCCTTGACAGATTCATGGCGTCCACTGACATACTGCCCCACGTGACGGACACATACTACATGGGCCGCACACACTCTGACCACAACCCTCACCTTTTATCTATCACTTGGGAACAACCGCTGCCCCCTGTGCCCACCTGGTGAATGCAACCTGCGCTGCTGCTGGATGCGACCTTCCGCGACTCCCTACTCACATGCACTGCTCAGTATTTTGAGGACAACGCAGGCACGGCCTCCTCTCCCCAAGTGGAATGGGATGCGTTCAAGGTAGTGGTCCGCAGACACAGGGCCAGATTAGGCAACAACTGGAAAACGAACTCACCAGGCAAGAAACAGGCTTGCTTGCTAGGGAGGGGGACGCGGTGGAGGGTGACAAGGCTCCACTACTGGGGGCGCGCGCAGAGCATGCGGCACTGCTGGAATGCCTCAATCATATCAATTATGCTGCACACTCGGCGAGGACACATCAACTTAGTGATAGGCCTGGTAAGCTCTTGGCCTGGCTGATTTCTCAAGAGGACCGCGCGGCCCCTGTAACAGCCATACAGGAGACGGGCGGAGCTATTGTGTACACACAGCGCCGCATACATGAGACCTTTGTTGCGCATTACACCTTACTATACCGATCCAGACTGCCAGTCCCACACCCAGACATTGCTGGCTACCTAGCCCCTCTACAGATGCCACACTTGACAGTGGCGCAACAGAACGAACTAGGGGCCCCTCTCGCAGCGGACGAACTCCGTGAGGCAATCTTCCACCTGTCCAACGGCAAAGCACCGGGCCCTGATGGACTCCCGGCGGAGTTTTACAAGGCCGGCTCGGATATCCTTATTCCGGAGCTTCTGAAGATGTACAATGCAGCAGCGGAGGACTCCATCCTGCCCCCGACGCTGAATGAGGCTAATCTGATCTCCATCCTGAAGCCGGGCAAGGACGGCACTAGAGTGGGCTCATACCGCCCCCTGGCGCTGCTTAACACGGACTATAAAATACTGGCCTCCACACTGGCCCGAAGGCTGGCTCCTCATGTGCCTCATTTGGTGCATCAAGATCAGAATGGCTTTGTCCCAATGCGCCACACCTCCCACAACATCCGTCGTCTCTTCCGGGTGCAGGAATATGCTATCCGGCAGTGGCCCAGGGCGGGATGCCTCGTTCTTGATCTGGAGAAGGCCTTTGACTCCGTAGAGTGGCCGTACCTGCGAGCGGTTGCGGAGAAGTTCCAACTGGGAGGAGGATACGAGGCCTTGGTGGACTTGCTGTACGACAGACCATCGGTCAGGGTGCGCACGGGCCAGCTACACTCCAATGCCATCCGAGTGCGTAGGGGCACTAGACAAGGCTGTCCTCTGTCCCCGCAGCTATTTTCCCTGGCCATGGAACCCCTGGCCACGATTCTTAGAGCACAGGGGCTAGATTGGGGCATTCCGTTGGTGGATGGTCTGCATGCGGTGTCATTGTATGCAGACGACCTGCTCCTGTACGTCAGAGACATAACAGCAATCCCCACCTCTCTCACTGACGTCTTTGCTGCATTTGAGGAGATGTCGGGCCTCAGGGTCAACTGGTCCAAATCTGGGGCCTACCCCTTTGGCCCAGACACGCCCGAGTGCGACATAAGACTAGGCGGAGGCAGATTACAATGGTATCCCACTTCCTTCCGCTATCTGGGAATACAGATTTATCGGAACCCACTGGATATCTTAGAGGGGAACCTCGTTAGGACGATCGCCTCGGTACGGGCACAAGTCCGCTTTTGGAATACCCTCCCGCTTAATGTCCCTAGCCGCATAGCTTTATCTAAAATGATTGTGTTGCCCCGGCTACTCTACTACTTCGCGAACATACCCATATATGTCCCAACCAGGATATTTAGAGACCTAGAGGTGCTCCTCCGCGTCCTTATATGGAGCAGCGGCCGCCCGCGGGTAGCACTGACGAAGATGTACATGCCAACTGACTCGGGAGGATTGTCAGTTCCCAACTTGGAGCTGTATTATCTTGCGGCACAGACGCAATGGGTGGCGCACTGACTAAGTGGCAAATATCTTGAGGATACTGCCTCGAATGAGGCTGCATGGACGCAAACACAGATCAATACGCTGTTTCACCCGCTCACCCACACACGGTGCCCCTCCCAGCTGCACCTGGCGGTGGCGCGGAAATGTTTCCTGAGATGCCTACGCCTTACCGGAGCGACCAAGCCGTATGCCCCGGTCATACCACTGCTGGGCGCACCGACCCCGGCGGGGATCCTCACGGAAACGCGCCTGGAAGCATGGGCACGGGCAGGGGTGGACACGTTGAGCGACCTGTAGGCTGAGGGAGAATTGCTTACCTTTGTAGCCTTTGCTGACAGCGCAGATCTCCCGGCAGGGCAGTTCTTGCAACACGCGTCGCTACTACGCACATTCACAGCTTCCTGGGGTGACGTGACGGAAGAACTCCCGATGCATTGCTATATCCAGTACCTGCATGTCATGGGCAACGGATCGCACATCATACATTGGCTGGCTCAGGCGTTACAAACACACTCGCAACCTTCCACACAGCCGCTGCGTGACAAATGGGCGGCGGACAGGGGCAGGGACTGGACCGATGGGGAGTGGGCGATGGTCTTGGCGGGACCGACCAACATCCCTAGAAACCCCCGCTTTAAGATTATACAGTACTACCTGCTCCAGCGCGCATACCTCACGCCGGATAAAATCAATAGGTATTTCCCGCTTGCGGATGCGGCCAGCCAACGCTGCTCTCTACCGGGAGCGGATTTGCTACACATGCTGTGGCACTGCCCCGGGGTGAGGGAATACTGGGAGGGAGTCCTGAAGCTCCTCTCACATGGAGCCAAAGAGAGGTTACCACACACCTGGGAAGCGTGCATTCTGGGGTTATACAAACGCACTAATTCCAATAAAGTGCAAGCGCGCTTTTGGGACATGGGCCTCATCGCGGCCAAACGCCTGATTACAAAACATTGGAAATCTGCAGTCCCCCCCCCGCACACAGCACTGGCGAGCGTCCTTCACCAACTGGGCTCGAGCGGAAAGTGCCGCGCTCCTGAGAGAGGAAACAGCGGGACTATGCAAGTTCCCCATCGCCCAGCTCTGGGACGATCTCCTCCAGACGTATCAGGAGGCCTGTCAGGAACAGGGGATGACCTAAGGCGACCACCGCCTGCTTCATGGATACGCTGGACACACACATACACAGAGACCTTGCCCGAGTGTGCACTATTCCCCCCCCGCACCCCCCCACCCCGCACACAGCTTCTGTCATCCTACTCCTGGCCCCTCTGCGTCCCGCCGGACGGCTGCTAACCCCCGCTGCAACATACGATGATCTTCTCCGCGCCCCCCCTCCACCCATTCCCTGACCACAATACATTACCCGACCCCAGTTTTCCCCTACCGTTATGGCGCGTGGGGGATAGTTTGCCCGCTGGTCAAGTTCCCCGACCAGACTTATATTAGCTCTCGATATGGACACTGAGGACAGAGTGAACACTAGGCGGCAACACACTACGAAACGCATGCTACATCTGGAGTACGGAAAGGTACTGACGCTTAGTGCTCCGGCGCAAGCAGTGGACATACACGCGGCAAGGCGAAGTGCGCCTGTTCTAACACTGACTGACCGCTGTGCTTGCGGCCTGAGGATTAGTGTGCACGCCCTACTGCCACACACATAGACATTGCTTTTAGGGCTGCGAACAGGACTCGCGAGCCTTCACCGGTAGTGTTATGCCTCAGTGAGCTATACCACACACTGATTGTCATGCACGGTCGAGCATTGCAAATGCGAGACATGCCCACAACCACCCCGGGACCCGCGCTTTACTATGCACTTATGCAGCTCTACATGCACCTATGTGAGATCCCGGGGAATAAGCAGCGACGGCCACGATGCTTGACTGAATGACACATTTCTACTGTTGTTACACCCAAAAAAAAGAGAAAATTAGACCGATCACTTATTATGAACAATTCCAAATGACAATACTGCTTCCACCATGTATAATGCCGCTGGACCCCCGGGTTGCCAGCTAAATGGCTGTGTCATCCATACCGAATGACTCTGTTTCCTGACTATTTGATTCGCCCCTATGTGGGCCAGGCACTACACCTTGTATGATCATGGACAAATGTGAAATAAAGGTCTTCCAAAAACAAAAAGAGCAAAAAAAATGGATGAGGAAGATAGAGAGTGGGGTGTTCCAAAGCTTGAATTAGAGCCAGTTAAAAGGTGGACTGAACTCTCAATTCAGTTAAATTCATTTTGTCTGAATAAAGGGATGAGAGCAACTAATGGCAGGACCCTACATGACAAGCTAGGGGCCACTACTTTTAGGAGTGGCCCTCGCGAAAGCAGAATCGACTATATCCTGATTAGTCTGGGTTTATGGAAACATATATTGGATATGTCGATAGTTGAAAGGGTTGAGAGCGATTATAAACCGTTATGTATGTCCCTGACCTATTGGGAGGTATTCACAGACGCTAGGGGTGAGGGTAAAAACTCACCCACTGACATAGTTATTTCAAATGACATGCGCTATGTCCGGTGGGCCAAAGTCGTAGAGTGCCAAGAGCACTTAGATTTTATATCAAATAAGCTATTTCAAGCTACATGTGATCTAGGAAAGCAAGCTAGTGAAGGAACTTCAGTCCTAGCACTTGATGAAAGGAGTACGAAGATCCACGAGTCCTTTTTTATTGACCTAAGAAGCCTCTTTGTTAGGCCATGTAAACCAAGTGGCAATCATGCATATTATCCTCCACGTTGGTATACTGGGGAGTGTTGACAATCTCGATTGGACCTAGGTGGAGCAATAAAAAGCAAATCAAGCGGTGATGTCCGCCTTGCCAGGGTGGCATAGAAGAATGTAGTCTCTAAATCCAAGCGTGTATGGGATGAGCAGAGGTGGCAAGATTTAAAAGAAGCAGGTGCCCAAAAAGACCCAAGAAGATTCTGGAGTGTCCTCAAGTGGGGTAGTGATGGTAATCCTGATAAACCACAAAACTGGGTGGCACAAGATGAATGGGTGGGCTATTTTAAACCACACTATGCCAAGGGTGTGGAACCAAGTACAATCATGGAGGTTCCGCATCTATCATTCACGGAAGATGCATTTAATCTGGGCGAAGTTTCTATTGCCCTAAACCTGGTTGTCCTCGGAAGAGCACCTGGCATAGACGGAGTTCCTGCTGATACAGTTTTGCACGATAAAGACCCATGGGGCAGGTACATATTGCTGTTAGCAAATGCAATAGCTAGAGGAGCACCTATACCTAAATCATGGAACGGGGCTGAAATTATACCCGTATTCAAGAAGGGGGATAAGTCGCTACCTGGTAATTACCGTCCAATTAGCTTGATAGATACTATGCAGAACGTTTTTGGTAGGTTCATATTAAATAAGGTTCTGGAGTGGGAATTGGATCAGAATATCCTATCCCATCTCCAGGCAGGATTTAGAGCCTCTGTTAGCACAGTTGACCAAGTGCTGCATTTTGCTATGCTGTATTGGAAGACTGTGCAAATAGGTGGGGGTAGTCTATATGCTGCCTTCATCGATCTTAGGGAAGCATTTGACCTTGTTCCTCGCCCTACCTTGTGGTGTGTCCTTAAAGACATGGGAATGCCGATCCCCCTTCTAACTCTAATCATTAGGCTTCATGAGCAAAATATTGCTCAGATTAGGTGGGGGCACCCAGGAAATGTTACCATCCATTTCCCTGTGGAAAGAGGGGTCAGGTAAGGCTGCGTTCTTGCACCAACCTTATTTTCTATGTATATCAACGATGTGGCGAAAATGTTGATAGAATCGAATATTGATGCCCCTATCCTGGCAGGAGCTAAAGTCCCCATTTAAATGGTTGCCGACGATTGCTTGATTATTGCAAAAACCCCGAGTGGATTGCAAAAGGCTTTAGGAATTTTTGAAAACTTTGTACCACTCAAGGGTTGGAAGTGAATGTTTTAAAGTCAAAATTTATGTCTTTTAACGAATCAAAATCCTTCAAGGGTACCGTAATTATGAACAAACTGCCACTTGAGAAGGTCCAAGCCTTTAATTATTTAGGTGTTTGTATCCAACACAACCTTTCTTGGAGGCAACAGACAGAGCTGGCCACTCTTAAACATCATCAGCTTGCCGGAGCTCTGAGTCTGGAACACTCTAGGGGCCCGATGTAGGTAAACGCGATTTTCCGATTTCAAAATACCGAGGCGGGCCGAATCGGTATTCTGAAATCGGAAAACGAGATGTAGGAAAAAAATACCGATTGAAAACAGATTCGGTCGGCATCGGTAATGAGATTCGGTACGTTCCGATTCAGCTCGGTCCGAATCGGAAATTACCGAATCGGCCAACAACGAATCGGAAAACACCGAATCGGCTACCACCGAATCGGATATTTCCGATTCGGCGAATACCGATTCGGTAAAAGCCGATTCGGTAAAAACCGAATCGGCAATCATAGACCCATGGCGAAAAAGCCCATAGGAATGCATTGCATGAACCGATTCGGCTTTTACCGAATCGG
This sequence comes from Lissotriton vulgaris, assembly GCF_964263255.1. NCBI lineage: Eukaryota > Metazoa > Chordata > Amphibia > Caudata > Salamandridae > Lissotriton > Lissotriton vulgaris. Next base: position 235,309,485 of record NC_141689.1, read on the forward strand.
ATAATACCGATTCGGATTTTACCGATTCGGATTTTACCGAATCGGTAAAAGCCGAATCGGCAATAGGCGATTCAGCCAATGAGGTGGCTCCCCCTCCCCCACCCAAACAGGGAGTGGCAACCCTGGCAGGTGCAGCCAATTAAGAAGTTTCTAGAAGTTTCTGGAAAGCCTGCCTGAGCCCAACACACAGTTAGCAGCAGTGGGAGAAGGAGGTTGCAGACTGAGCAGGAGCAGGAGAATATGGCAGATCAGGCAGGAAGCCAGAAGTCCTCCCAAAAGAGGAAGCCCAAATTCACCACCACAGAACTTCAGGTGCTGGTTGAGGAGGTGGTGAGGGTGCACCGCCAGCTCTTTTGCAAGCTGTCCCTCAACGTGCCAGACAGCACCAAGAGGAGATTGTGGGCCGACATCGCCCAGAAGGTCAATGCTGCTGGAGTCACCCCCAGGTCCATTGAGGAACTTAAGAAAAGGTTTTATGACCTCCGCAGCCTCACGAAGAGGAAGCTGGCCGACCTCCAAAGGCAGGCTGGACACACCGGAGGAGGCAAGAACCCGGCGCCACCCCTCACCGAGCTGGAGGAAATTGTCTCCAGCACCATCGAGAGGGAGAGCATCGTAGGGATCGGGACCCTGGACAGCACTGCGATGGCCACAGCTACAGGTAAGAAGCATGCGCATCATGACACACCCTACCAGACACCTCCCCATTAGACACAATGCATAGGCAAACACCAGCACTGTACTGTCACCAACATACAAGAGACAAGCATCATGGTACATGTAGTCAGCAGAAGTTAGCCAAATATGTCAGTGCAGATTCACAAGACAGGAAACAGTGTGACACGGTGTAAGGAGATGCAAGGACATGTGGAATGCCATAATTGTACTGACTGTAATACATCGGCACTCAGTTTACAAATGCTTCTTTGTACCTAGGGGCACCATCAGGCAGCACCACTGTGGCAGCAGAGGGAGCTTCGACTTCAAATACTGCAGTGGCAGGGCCGAGCACCAGCCAGCCTGGCCAGGAGGAGGAGGATGAGGATGAGGAAGGAGACACCCCAGGGCTTGGAATGGAGGGAGTCCTGGTGATTGATTTCCAGGCAGTGCACTCCCCAGTACTGCCCAGCTCACCCCCCTTGCAATTTTCACCATACAACTCCCCTACAAGGCAGACCATTCCGCCGACAACAGCTCCTGCCACAACCGTGGCCTTGCCACCCGTCCAACCTGTCGTGGGAGCAGGGGCTCCGGGACCGGCCAGCACCACACCACCACCAGTGGCACCCCAGCCCACTCAGCAGGCCGGAGGCAGCAGTGCCAGACGCCGTGCCACCACCACCACCACTGCTGCACCAGCACGGGAGGGCAGTGTGTTCCTGGGCCTGGAGGGCCAGATGGTAAAAATCCAGCGCCAACAGGCCAAATCCACCATGGCCTGCCAACGCCAGCTCCTGCAGCACAACCTGCAGATGGGGGAGTTGGTGAAGGGGTTCCAGGCTGTTGTGGACAGCAACAAGGAGGTGGCAGCAGGGTTGGGCAGGCTGACCACTGCCATCACCCACTCCTCTGCCAGGCAGGAGGAGCATGAGGTTGCGCGCAGGAGGGATGCCCGGGTGCTCAACCGGGCCATGGCCCGCCTTGCAGCGGCGACCGCACAGCTGTGCCATCGCAGCTCAAATCAGGAATCGGCACTCAGTCAGCATACAGCTGAGCTGACTAGGGGGATGGCCAGGATCACCACGGCCATGGAGGCCATGTTAATATCAAACGCCGCCTCCAATCCTGCCCTGGACCTGGGTGATGCTGGAGACAGCAGCAGCCGCAGCAGCCCGGCCAGCGCTGCTTCAGAGCCAAGGAGGAGCACCAGGCGATCCGCTGATGCTGCTGGCCATTCGGAGGGGGCCGAGGGACACCCCAGTGGGTCTGGAAAGCGGGCCAAAAAATAGGCTGGCAAGGGGGGATGAGCACACCAGAACCCTGGACTTTATTTTCGTTAACAATCTCCATTATTTGATGCACATCAGTGCTGTAACTGTGGTGCATCATTATTAAAACTTTTTTTTCCAAGCAACATTTAGCTGTCTTTGCATCTGTACTCAGTCAGAAATAGTTCTCAGTGATCTCCTCACGTCTGTATCTGCCATCACATGGCGTACACACCCCAGCTGGCTGTGTCAGTGGCACAGCTTCGTCGTCGTCATAGTCCTCGTAGTCAGACAACTCCACCTCAGTGCCCTTCTTGACCGCAAGGTTGTGTAACATTGCACATACAGCTATGATCTTGCAGCAGGTGATGGGGGTATACTGCCTTGCACCTCCACTCTTGTGCAGGCATCTGAATCTACTTTTCCAGATGCCAAAGGTCCGTTCAACAACATTCCTGGTGCGTATGTGGGCCCGGTTATACCTCCTTTGGCTGGGTGTGGAGGGGTTGAGGTAGGGGGTGAGTATGAATGAGCGGAGGGCATATGCACTGTCGCTTGGAAGAGAAAGGGGTCACATTAGACACATGCATACATGTATTACACCTACCTACTATGTGTTATGGGGGTCTGATGATGTGGCTCACCTAGGAGGTATCCTTCTCCAAAATCGCCAGCCATCAGCCGTGCATATATGCCGCTCTGTTGGAATATATATGAGTCATGGGTACTTCCTGGAAATTTTGCTACCAGGTCTGTGATGGTGCACTTGGCATTGCAGATCACCTGCACGTTGATGGTGTGTGTAGATTTCCGATTGCGGTATATGTATTCGGTGTCCGCTGGTGGGCAAATCGGAATATGCGTGCCATCTATGCAACCGATGACTTGGGGAAAGTGTGCCATCTGGTAGAAGTCCGCTTTGGTTTGTAGCAGTTCTGCGTGGGTTGCAGGGAATGAGATGTATTGGTCCATCCTGTCTATCATGGCGTCAAGGAATATGTGGAAGAACCTTGACAGGCTGCTCTGGCTCACCCCTCCTGCTGCTGCTACTCCACTTTGATAGCTGCCAGACGCTACCAGGTGTAGGCTGCATAGCACCTGGACGTGCGCAGGGATGGCGTGTGCCCTTGGGGTGTGGTGGTCCAAGTATGGCTTAAGGTCCCTGATGAGCTCAAGTATGGTGTCAGAGTCCAGCCTGTATCTCTGTAGGATCTCAGCCTCAGTGAGCATGAACAGGGTTATCCTCTGTCTGTAGACCTGTTCATTTCTTAGCCATTCCCTCTGTCCTTCCTGCTGTAGCCGTAGCCGCCTCGCAATGACATAGAAAGCTGCCATCCTGGAAGTTGCAATGCATTTTGGGACTGTTTATATGGGTTGGAGTTGGTTACCACCTGATTGCAATCCATGGTAAATACCGAGTGAATTCTACTGATTTTGAGCCGATTTCGGTGTTTCTGTGCCTCCCTACATCTCCCCAACAGTCGGAATCGGGGAATTTCCCGATCGGAGATTCATACGAATCGGCATGTTTTCCGATTCGGATCATGTCCGAATCGGTATTTTTTCCGATTCGGTACATGGACCGAATCGGTGATTTTCCGATTCGGTGTCACTAACGAATCGGTAGTAGGACCGAATCGGTGATTTTCCGAATCGGTGTCACTAACGAATCGGTAGTAGGACCGAATCGGTGATTTTCCGAATCGGTGTCACTAACGAATCGGTAGTAGGACCGAATCGGTGATTTTCCGAATCGGTGTCACTAACGAATCGGTAGTAGGACCGAATCGGTGATTTTCCGATTCGGTGTCACTAACGAATCGGTACATGGACCGATTCGGTCTTTGTAACCGAATCGGTGTTTTTCCGATTCGTTACATATCCGATTTTCGGTATGTACGTATCGGATTCTTTCACATTCGGTACACATTCCGAATCGGTTTTCTATCCGATTCGTTCTGTTTTTGGGTCCCTACATCTCGATGGCTGTTTACCGATCGGTAAGGGCCAAAAATCGGTATTTTCGGCCGATACCGATCGGTAAAGCCCTACCTACATCGGGCCCTAGGTCTCTTACCAAGCCAATAGCCTCGGTCCTATCAGTGTATAATGATAAAGTTGTCAGCTCCACATTATATGGTGTGCAGATCTGGGGCTTTGAGAACCTAAGGAAATTGTCATCTTCTGAAAATCGATTCCTAAGAAATCGTATCAAATTACCCCAGAATACTCCAATATGTCCTTTATTTTACAATTTGGGGGTGAGTCCAATTGCACTAATTGCTTCCCTGAGCCCAGTATTATACATTGAGGCGGTTATGGATAACACCCGAATTGAGAGTATTTGCTAGTGGGCTTATGGACGTAATCAGGAGTGACACCTTTCATAAGATCAAGTGGCTATGTAGGATTGGTGAGGTATTATTGAACCTAGGGTTTAAGGAAATGTGGGAAGACCCCTTAAATGCTAGGTTTCCTTCCCAAAAAGTTTTAAAAAGCCTGTACTGGGAGGCAGTTGCCTCGAAAGCTTATAGGAATACCGCTCCACTCTCATTGACTGGCACTTTCCACTTTCTTGGCTTTTAAAGACGGGGCCAGCTTTGAGGATTTCTGGGATATTATTACAAAACCCCTAGACCGAAAGCTTTACTTTCAACTTAGAATCGGAAGTTTACCGGTCAGAGACTTTACCAAACGTTGGTCTAGTGGGGGTAAGGTCGCCTGTCCTGGTTGCCTGTCCTGGTTGCCTAGCCCTTTGAGAAACCGTTGACCACCTGTTGTTTGTTTGCCCTGTGTACGCAGCACCTTGCAGTGCTTAGTTAACCCCCATGTGCAAACTATTGGGCACTAGGAGCGGGATGGTGGCTGCCAGAATAATTTGTACCTGTACTGATCAACCTGTGTTTATAGCTGTGGCGAAGTTTTTAGGGTGGGCTTGGGCAATAAGAAGTAAATTGGTGTCAGGGCAACCTTCCTTACAGGCCAACAAATAAATTCCTGGACACAGTGTATGCACTTTAGTACCCTTGAATTACCTTGTATATATATTAACAGAATTCTTATATCTGATTATAATTTTAACTTTATTTATTTTTTTATTCTTCGATGAACTGTATTTGTATCATATGCTTTTATGACAAGCTTGCTTGACTGACTGACTGACTGACTAGACTTTGTAGATAACCAGAGTGAGTGAAACTAGAAGAATGTGTTTCAAGGACAGCTGCAGGTTACTTCACAATGCTCAAAGGAGGTTTTAATTAATTCTCTGGAGGATTTTAGTTCACCTGAGAATAACAGCATTTATTTTTTCTTAACAGATTTTATTAACAATCCGGAGAGAACTGCAAATCAAGTACACAACATCAGATGATTGGTAATCCATATAGCATTTGAAGCAGTTAATAACCACAACGGCCAACACTACTTCCCCCCTCCCCTTATCCCACCCCTACCCCCAACTCCCCCCTTCCGGATCCCTCCCTCCCTTGCTGCACGATATCATCTCATGCTTTAAGAGTATTCTCCATTGTGACGCTGTACACCTATCATTCATCCTAGCTCTTTCATACCGTCCACGGGCAATCGTTCCGCTCCACTGGTGGATCTATCCATAGGCCCCTGTAATCCGTCCACTGCTTCCATATCTTATAGTGTTTCATTGGGCAGCCCCGGGATTCAAAGATTGGACGTTCCAACCCCATACAGAAGTCTAGCCCCTTTTTCCACACCTGCACTGAGGGAGTCCGTGGATCTTTCCATGCCTTAGCCATATCTCTCTTGGCAATAGTAAGGCCTAACAACAATAAATGCCTTTTCTATACGTTACCCCCCACCCCTTCTAGGACATGTAGAAGGCCTAACTGTGGGGTACGAGGAAGTTCCCACTCCAGGACCTCAGGCAGGCAGCCCCACACTCCCTCCCAGAACCTGACCAAAAAACTACAGCTCCATACCGTGTGAATTAACGTCCCCACCTCCTGGCCGCATCAAAGACAGTCTGGGGATGCTATCAGGCCCGCCCGCCAAAGTCTTTCCCTTGTGAAATAGACACTGTGAAGGTATTTAAATTGAATGAGTCTCAAGCACATCGCAATGGCAGCACCTCTAGGGGCCTCAAGCGCTTCCCTCCAATCTTCTTCCTCCAGCGTCCCTACATCTCTAACCCAGGATTCCCGCAGCTTGTGCAGGGAGGAGGAGCAGTGTGTTACTAGAGTCTGGTGAATACGGGATATTTTCTTATCCCCCATAAATACCTTCGACTTCAGTAGTGGGCTGCATTTGGGCAGGGAGTCAAGGTCCCCCAAGTAATGGCATGGCAGAACTGTAAATATTAAAAAAATTGGGACCAGGGCATGCCATAGTCCTCACTCATTTCTTAAAATGATTTAAGAGCCGTACCTGACATTACATTCCCCAGAGTTGAAATTCCAATATCATCCCAGCCACGGAAACCCTAAAGGGACGCCAATGCGGGCAAGCGACCATAATGCCACAGGGGAGTCTCCGCAGTTAATGTGCCCCACCATCCCATGCGATGCAGGGCCTGCTTCCAGATCCGAAACACCACCTGGGTGGCCTGTGATAACCTATTCCGCATCAGTGCTGAGCATAGGATGGTATGAAGGGTCACTGTCCCCATAAGATACCTTTCCATAGCATATGCTGGGTCTCCCCGATCCCCATACCACCATTCGTTCAGGACCAGGAGGTGGGATGCTTGATAGTACGACAGAATATCGGACGTTGCCTGAGGGCGCTAGAGGGCGCACAGCGGAATGGCTGGCTCTTGAGGCAGCTCCGCCGGCCAGGTCGGACAAACGGCTATATCACTAACTTCAAGGACAAATTAATTTGCTCAGGGAACAGTAATGGCCATCGGAATGTAGCGGCATGACAATGTGAGCTTGGGGGGGCGTGGCTTGGATGCCGAGGAGGTAGGCTGCGTGAGCCCGGAGCTCCGCGCCCGATCCCAGATATCATCCTGATTATCCACGCGAATTCCAGTCAAATTTGGAAAATCCGTGATTTGAAGGCATTGCGGAGGCAGCGGCGTTCAGAGTGGACGACCTGGAGCTGTTCCTCGTCCTGAAAATCGACCTCGAGTAAATGCATCGGGTGTGATAGCCATCGATCTAAGATGGCGGCCTTAGGCCTGGACGATTGTCGCAGTCGGCGGAGGTGGTTTGAGGCCTGATTCTCCTGCTGATCCAATACTAGCGGTGATTACCGGACCGGAGGGCCTCCCCTAACCCTGTCAGCAGGCACAGGTGGCCTTTCCTCGCCCTGGTGGCGAGTTACGGGGACACAAGAACGCAAGCAAATTCTCTGAGGAGGCCCCAAAATGGCGGCGGCTTTGTGATGACGACCCTGACTCTCCGCGCGTAGACTGGCACCTCGAGACCCCGTTGTGGCAAAGGACTTCCGGGAACTGGCCCCACGGGTGCGGTCAGAGCAGCGCTCAGTGCCCTACAGGTGTCTTAGATCCCTGATCCTATCACCCGGGGAGCTATCCGGTGGCGAGGTCCTGTAGTGCGGAGACAGCGAGGAGAACAAAGGGGTCCTGGGAGCCAGTGCCTACTGCAGCCAGGATGGTGAAACCAAAAGGGAAGGGGGACGGAGCGGCTGAATCGGAAACGATGGATGGAGCAGATCGAGACCACTCTGCTCTCCAGCGCATGCAAGACCGTATACTAGAGGCCATCACGTCCACGAAAGACGCCCTGCAGCAGGACATCGCCCAGGTGGCGACGGGACTAGGTCTCCTGAAAGCGGACCATGACAAGCTTAAAGACAGAGTTAAGAATATGGAGATATCTATTCAGGAATTGGCCCCGGACCACGCAGCGGTGAAAGCACAGATGGCGGATGCTTTGGACAGGATGAAGGTGTTGGAGAGGAGGGCCGAGGATGCGGAGAATAGGAGTAGGCGCAACAATGAGATGAAAAAATTGAGGGCGATGACATGGTGGGCTACCTCGATAATTGTCTACGCACCGAAGTCGCGCCAGAGGGACTATCTCCTTTCTTTTCCCTGGAGCGGGCCCACAGGGTTCCAGCCCGACCTCCGGCCCCGGGCCTGCCGCCTCGCCTGGTGGCGATTAAGCTACTTCACTACAAGGATCGAGACTGGCTACTACAGAGGGCGAGGGAGGCAGGACCCTTTCAAGTTGACAATAACAGAGTCACCCTGTTCCCGGACTACACTTTTGAGACCCAAAGACTCAGGGCCAATTTCCTGTCGCTCAAGCGTGAGCTCCGTGGGGAGGGTATAAAATACTCCCTTCTCTTTCCAGCGAAGCTGAGAGTAGTGGTGGACGACAAGTCGCTTTTCTTTACCACCTCGGCGGACGCTTGGGCCTGGTGGGACACGTACAAGGCTGGTACGGACGGAGCTAGGGCCAGGGTGGAGGAGGCTAGAGAGAAGCAGCCGATCAGGAAGTCACAACGTATTCGCAAGAATCGGCGGAGAACTGGGAAACCATCTGTGTCACAGATGGAGACAGAGAGGAAGGCAGCTCTACAGGCGGTGGTGGACCTCTCTGGCACGGCAAGGAGCCAGTCCGGGAAGGGAACGGACTCGGAGGAGCAGGGCACGGGATCGGAGACGGAACTTTCGGAATTGGGAGGAGCCAAGGGCCCCATCGTCACGCCTCAAACATCTGGGGAGATAGTCGAGGCATGAAACGCTGGACTTGAGGAGCGACCTGTTGGTCAGACACTGGGGCGCTGTGCCCGTGTGCGCAGTTTACCACTATATGGGACTTCGTGAGTTTTCATGGGGGGATCATGGGGCGGGATATGCGGGACTGATTTGCTTTGACGAACTCCTTCGGCAGCGGTCCGCGCCCTACTGGCCCTTATGGTCATCGCAGTGGAGACTGCGAGTATTAGTGCCTTTCTTTGAGGGGATATTTAGGTGTAACAGTTTGGATGGGTTCACTTCCAATTGAGGGGGGGCCTGTCCTGGGGGGTGGGAACCGAGAGTAGTTGGGGATGCTCAGGTTGGTTTTGGGGGGATGTGGGGTTCATCTGTTTGGAGTGGGAGGGGGGGGCAGCGTTATGTTGGCACGAGCGCATGGTCGATGGCTGTTATTGTTCTGTCTGTGGGTGCAGGGGGGTATGGCTAATACGGGGGCTTTGAAATGTGTGACCTGGAATGTGCGGGGTCTCCATACCATGGTGCGTAGACACAAGGTCCATGCGTATCTGAAACGTAGGGGTGTGCATATAGCTTTTCTTCAAGAGACGCATCTCACCAAGCAGGAGGGAATAGCGCTACAGAGGAGGTGGAGGGGGCAGCTATTTAACACAACGTATTCGGCCTTTGCGAGGGGGGCATTGATTTGGATACGGGCAGGGGTCCCCTTCCAGGTCACTAAAAAAGTAGTAGATCCAGAGGGTAGATTTGTGGCTGTGGAGGGAAGACTTAGGGGCCGGATAGTGTCTCTCTGTAGTGTATATGCTCCGAATGTGGATTTCCTGACAGCGCTTTCGGGCAAACTGGCGAGCTATTTGGCAGGGCCGATGGTCATGGGAGGAGATTTCAATTCGGTGGTGGATACTGATTTGGATAGATCCCATCCCACATTGCACACCTCCCCAGTACACAGGGTAGCGAAACGTCGACTAGATTGGCAAGAGAGTTGGGACCTGGGGGACGCCTGGAGGGCACTACACCCTACCACGAGGGATTACTCCTTTCATTCTACTTTACATGACCTGCATGTTAGGCTGGATGTGTTTCTGTGCTCTTCGCATATGCTCTCGGCAGTGGGGAGCGCGGAATATTTGGCCCGCACGTTGTCGGACCACAACCCTCTGTTGTTGTCCCTGAACTGGATGGTGGAAATCAACTGTGTCCCAACATGGCGGCTGCAACCTGATACATTGGATGATTTGCTTTTTAGGGAGGCCTTGGGGGAGCGAGTGACACGTTATTTTGAGGAGAATAGTGGCTCCGCCTCCACTAGGGCTGTGGAGTGGGATGCGTTTAAGGTGGTGGTCAGGGTCACTGTATCGGGAGCGCTGCAGGTGCTCGTAAGACTTTGTTGGATGATCTTGAAAGAGCGGAGAGCGGTTGAGGGAGAAGGAGAGAGAGCGCCCGAATCATCCTGAGCTCCAGGAGGGGGTTAGTGGCGCCAGAGAAGCGATGGCAGTGGAGCTAGAGCGGTTGCGTAGCTTCGATCACAAGGTATATCTGACGAGAGCGCATGCGGAGGGCGATAAGGCAGGGTCGATGCTGGGGTGGCTTGCCAACCCGATCAGGCGGGGTGCTCCAATCATGGCGGTTCAGGAAGAGGGGGGCGGGCTTTGCCACACCCAAGCCGGGATCCTGGATAGGTTTAGAGCATATTATGAGGGTTTGTATGAGAGCGGGCTGACGGGCGGGCGGAAGGATTGGAAACCTTTCTTGGGGGGTTGCAGCTGCCACAGCTAGAGAAATCGGAAGCAGAGGAGCTGGGTCGGCCTATAACGATCGGAGAGATAGGGAGTGCGGTGAAACAGATTGCCAGGAATAAAACCCCAGGGCTTGACGGTCTGCCGATAGAGTTCTATAGCAAATACTTGGAATGCCTGGCCCCACAACTGCAATTGGTCTACAACGAGGCGCAATCGCAAGGTAGACTCCCGCGGTCAATGTGCGAGGCCCTTATGATCCCGCTGTAAACCTGGTAGAGCGAGTGAGGCCCTCTCATCTTACCGTCCATTATCTATGCTTACGACGGATTACAAGATACTGAGCAAAATCCTGGCAAATAGATTGTTGACTCACATGACAGGCTTGATTCATAAAGATCAGTGCGGCTTCATCCCAACGCGAAATACCACCCACAACATTCGCAGGCTGACTAGGCTGTTGGGGGCTCGGTTATCGGAAGGGACTACTCCATTCGTGCTCTCCATAGATATCGAGAAAGCCTTCGATAGTCTTGAATGGGAATATCTGTATGAAGTGATGAGGCATTTCGGACAAGGGGAGGGCTATATTAACTAGACCAAAGTCCTATATACGGAAGCCACGGCTAGGGTTAGAGTGGGTTCACTGATCTCGAATCAATATCCGGTACGACGCGGCACTAGGCAGGGGTGCTCCCTTTTCCCCCTTTTGTTTGCGTTGGCAATGGAGCCTTTTGCAGCGGAGGCCAGGTCAGGCCGCTACTACAAGGGGTTGGTCTACAGGGCCAGGCCGCATGTCATCTCGTTGTATGCGGACGACTTGCTGATGTTTTTGGCCGATGCGGACGAGGAGTTGCTGAGAGCGAGACGTTTGCTAGAATTATTCGGGCGGATGTCGGGCCTGAAGGTGAATTGGCCCAAATCTTGTCTGTACCCGCTGAGACGGGGAGAGCCATGCCCCCTCACGGCGCAGGAACTCCGATGGGAGCCTCACTGCCTGCACTACCTCGGCGTTTATGTGTACCACACCCCGGTAGATATGCTGGATGGTAATATCACTCGTTGTAGTAATGCCTTGAAAGGGTGTATGGATTTCTGAGTTACTCTCCCACTCTCGCTGGCAGGTCGGGTCTCCTTGCTTAAGATGGTGGCACTACCTAGGCTACTATATTATTTTAGAACTCTCCCGATATGGGTGCCAGGCTCAGTCTTTCGGCGCCTGAGATCGCTGGTCATAGCGTTTCTGTGGGGCACGGGTCGGTGGAGAATAGCACTGGATACCCTCTTGCGACCCAAAGTTGAGGGAGGCATGGCGGTGTCTGATTTCGAATGCTATTACCTGGCAGCTCAACTGCAGACTTTCACACAGGAGGTCGCGAGGGTGTACCGAGGCCCGGAGCATTCTAGAGATGAGGGCACTCCGCGGCATGTGCTTGCGTATATCACGCTGCATCAGAAGTTATTGCTTAGAGATCTAACAGTGGAAGAGCAGACGATCCGACTTTGCTGGAATCGGGCGCGCAAACGAGCGGGAATCCGCCGCATGTATGCTCCGGAGATCCCGCTGGGAATGGTCACAGCCCTGCCTCATGGTGGCGACTGGTCGAGACTGCTAGGTTGGGAAGAGGCTGGGGTTCAGATGCTGGGCGATTTGTATGAAGACGGTGCATTGCTTCCGTTTCAAGAGCTTCAGGAGCGGTTCGACCTTCCACGAGACGAATATTTATTGCATGCGGCGATAACGGGCGCCATGCAAGACCACTGGGGAGAGGGATTGCAGGAACCTGCGACCTCCATGGCGTGCCAATACGCGATGATGGCGGCCGGAACCTTTAAGGCGGTAACCTGTCTGTATTCCAGGATGTTGCGGGAGGACTTGCAGCCGCTCACAGCTCTAAAAGCTAAGTGGGAACTGGACCTCCAAATGGAGATTCCTGACGCCACTTGGGGTCAACTATTGCGGAGGGCGCGGAAGAGCACGAGGAACGCTAGATTCCAACTCATACATTTTTATATTATTCATCGAGCATACCTCACGCCAGGGAAACTACGGCAGTACTTTGGAGTAGAACAAGCGGCCTGTCCTAGGTGCAACACACTGGGGGCGGATCTGGGACACATGCTGTGGGATTGCCCTACCTTGGGGGAATACTGGCAGGAGGTTGGGAGAGCTTTAAACAACGCCACGGATAGGGAGATACAGTACACTAAAGCAGTGGGGGTGCTGCACTGGTTTCCACACACATCCAAAAATAAGACAAGCAGCAGATTCATAGATATGGGGCTGATATTGGCGAAGAGGGAAATAACCAGGAATTGGAAATCGAAAGTGGGGCCCACATACAAGCGCTGGTATGGTGAATGTCTGAGGTGGGCAGCCTGTGAAAGCACTTTACGATACCAGATGGCTAGGAGGACCGATGATGAGAAAGCCATGGAGAGGGCAACTGTCAGGTCCATGCCGGGCTCCATTAAAAGACCTCTTTCTGTCCCTACGATTAAAAGAAGAGTTACTGCATTGCAACCATTTCCACTCTGGGGCTCCATCCAGAAATTAGTTCATGTCCGCAGTCAGAGGGAGGATTAGTTGCGCTTCCGAGTGTGCCACCGATTGGTAGGGTTAGCGTTCTAGTCTTTCCTATTCAGTCCGCCATTTCCTTATCCCGCGCGTTCTATGTGGCGCACTTCAACTGTTCTACTCAGGTAGTTCGACGCCCTGATTTTGGCTCCCGCCAAATCACTGCGTAATTCCAAGTTTTGCCCGAATCCCAGTCAGAATCTTTTGAGACTTTAGTTCGGGGCATTGGGAGCGTGTTTTCGTCCAGTTTCAGACTTATTCCTGCATTCCGAAATCAGCCGCAGCTCCGCTTTTCCAGGGTTCGGCGGAGTCGGCTCAATTCTTGAAAGCGGCATTCTTCTGTGGACAATTCCAGTTGGCAAGTAATCTTCTGCATCTCCTCAGACTAACGCGGTAAGAATATTCCTTCCTCAAAGACTTCTTGTGGCGCAATCTCAATCCTGTGTATTGGGTTTCTTCAGCGTCTGAGTTTCCATGGTCTGAAGAAGTAGCTTGGTTTCCAAATAGAACTGCATATTTGAAAGGTCATATTCAGAGCTTCAGAAAAGACTCTTCAGAGATTCAGCCTTTGTCGTGAAGTATAGACTTTTCTCAACAGTCCAGCGTCTGTGTGAATCAACAAGTAAATGAGAGTATATATTATATGCATATGGTAATACTGTTGTCTACCACCTCTACTCATCTAATCTCAACCATTCACCTATTGACACAAACATCAACAAGAGTCCTCAATCTCCATAAGAACCTTTACGGGCTCTGCAAGAGAGCGACAATTTCCACACTAAATCAGGTATGAGAGAAGTGAGCTGAGAGAGTGAGTGGGTGGTGTTTTCCCAAAATAGGTTTGAAAGTTAGTAATGATCTGTTAACTGTTTCAGGTGTTCCCCAGCTACTCATTCCAGAGGTAGAGACGAAGACACCAGTGTGGAAGCCTCTCTTTGTTGTTTGTTATCCACTTCCCCTTTCCCTTCCACTCCTGGGCTTGGAGCAATCCGGGTGCAGGGGTGTTTGGGAATTGAGAAATAATCGTCATAGAATCCTTGGTCACTCGCTCCCACGGAAACCAGGACAATTCAGGTACTGCTTCTAACAGATTGAAGTGCCTTTATTACCTTCCGTCTGGGCGAGATGGCCGAAGGATTGGACGTCAAAGCTTTGGCTTCGGTGTTAGAGGGATTACAGAAACAGTTGAGTGAAACTAGGGAGGAAGTTAGGAAATCTAATCAGGAGGCTAGTTATTTGCGTCAGAGAATAGATGAGCTTGCTGAGAGTCCTCGTCCAAATTTTGGGAGTATTAAGTCATCAGCCTTTGGTTCCACGCCTTCTTCCTCTTCCTCTACAGAGTTAACCACACAGGTAGTGCACGCAATGTCCCCCACAATCCCATTGGCCCCCCCCGAGAGATTTCAAGGAGACCCCCATAAGGCCCAAATTTTCCTTACCCAGTGTTCTTTACACTTCCTTTGTAAGCCCATTTTCTTTAAGGAGGATCAGTCAAAAGTGGCGTTTGTGCTGTCCTACCTGAGCGGAGATGCAGCAGCGTGGTCATTGCCCCTGGTGGCTTGCAACGATCCTGTGTTGTATAAATTTGAGGAATTCAAGGCCGAATTCTTGCAAATCTTTGATCGAAGAAACGTCTCACAGACCACAGACAATGAACTTCTAGAGTTGAAGCAAGGAAATCGAGACTTGGTGGCCTATTTAGCACAATTTAATTAATTTTTTGTTGAAACTAGTTGGCCCGAGTCTAAGAGGGCAGCCATTTTCTACAGAGGTTTAAAAGATGAGCTGAAGGATGGATTGGCCCAGATTCCCAAAAGACCTACTGATGTATCAGAACTTATTGATTTAGTATTACAGATTGATCAGCGGCAGGCGGAAAGACGAAGTGAACGTCGGAGGGATGTTCGTACTCTCCCACCACGATTTGATCGGGCTAGGTCGGAGTTTGCTAAGAACCAAGAAGGCCAAAGTCAAGAAGAACATATGCAGGTGGGAACGATTCGAGGTCCTCTTACCAAGGAGGAAAGAGAAAAGAGACGTCAAGGCAGGTTGTGCATGTATTGTGGTCAGTCAGGCCATTTTGTCAAGGAATGTCCGAAGAAACCAAAGGCCAACACGTGGGTAAAAGACCGGCTCCACCAGTAGACGGAGTTGCACTGGTGGGAGCGAGTGAAAAGACAACTCCAAAGCCACAGTTTTTAGCAAATACCCTGCAATCAGCAGCCCCGCATCTGAATTTGCCATGTAGAATTGTGTTTGGAAAAACTCAGATGGAGGAAGTTTCCGTGATGGTTGATTCGGGTGTTACTGGGAATTTCTGCGACATCCAGTTTGCCAAATCTTTAGGAATTCAATTTGAAAAGAAGTTAAGACCAGAACCAGTTCGAGCTGTGGATGGCACCAATTTGTCTTCGGGGCCAATAGCCTATGATACTGAATTGATAACCGTAGTGGGACCAGGAGAGCATCAGAGTTATATTCAATTCAATCTCATTGATGCTCCTCAGTTTCAGCTAATACTGGGTTTGCCTTGGCTCACTGAGCATAACCCCCGGATTGATTGGTCTCGACGTTCAGTTGAAATGAACTCGGATTTTTGTCTAGAGCATTGTTTTCAGTCTTCCCCAGTGAATACCAGTTCCACGTTGTCATTGAATTTGGCTAATCAAGTTCAAATGATTTGTGCCTTGGAGGCTCCAGAGATCCCAGAAGAATATCAGGATCTTAAGGAAGTTTTTAATGAGAAAGAAGCTCGAAAACTACCACCTCATCGAGAGTATGATTGTCGGATTGAGTTAGAGCCGGGGGTTTCTCTACCATGCAGCCGAATCTATGCACTATCGGAACCCGAGAACATCCATTTGAAGGACTACATAGAACAAAATTTAGCCAATGGTTTTCATCCGACCCTCACAATCTCCTGTGTCTTCGCCCCTCTTCTTCATCCCTAAGAAGGATGGGTCCTTGAGAACTTGCATCGATTATCGAGCCTTGAACCTAGCCACTAAAAAGAATCGTTATCCACTACCCCTCATCTCAGAACTTCTTGATCAGGTCAAGGATGCGTGTGTGTATACTAAGTTGGACTTACGAGGGGCATATCATTTGGTGCGCATGGCTGAGGGAGAGGAGTGGAAAACTGCCTTCCGAACCAGGTTTGGTTTGTTCGAATACCAAGTGATGCCCTTTGGGCTTTGTAACGCCCCAGCTGCTTTCCAGCATTTTGTGAATGACGTGCCTCGAGAGTTCTTGGACCGCTTTGCGGTGGTTTACATTGATGATATCCTCATCTATTCAAACAGTCGAGAAGAACACGTTGGCCATGTACGGGCTATTCTGGAACGGCTGCTGGAGAACCATCTGTTCGTCAAGCTGGAGAAGTGTGTCTTTCATTCCTCCAGGGTGGAATTCTTGGGCATCGTTTTATCCCCGGAAGGAGTATCCATGGATGATTCCAAGTTACAGGCAATCAAGTCTTGGCCTGCGTCAAGGTCAGTGAAGGAGATACAGAGCTTTTTGGGATTCGCCAATTTTTATAGGCGCTTTATTCTGAATTTCTCTGAAAAGGTGAGCCCAATTACCCGTCTTCTGAAAAAGAATGTACGATTCATCTGGGAACGTGATTCTGAGGAGGCTTTCCAACAGTTAAAGAAAGCATTTGTTACAGCTCCAGTTCTGCAACACCCTAACTTGAATGAACCATTCTTCATCGAAGCTGACGCATCCAATTTGGCGATAGGAGGAATTCTGTCTCAACGTCAGAAGGACACCGGTCAACTTCATCCAGTGGCCTATCACTCTCGAAAACTATCCCCTGCTGAGATTAACTACTCCATTGCAGATAAAGAACTTTTGGCAGTAAAAGAGGCCTTCAAAGTGTGGAGACACTACTTGTTGGGAGCGAAACATGTGGTCACAGTCTTTACTGATCATCGGAATTTGCAATTCTTAAAATCAGTTCGCACGTTAACTCCCAGGCAACTGCGCTGGTCACTCTTTTTTGCAGACTATGATTTTGTCTTAACTTATAAGCCAGGTTCTTCAAATGGAAAAGCTGACGCCCTTGCACGTTTGAGTATGAGAGAAGAAGCCGAAACCAAAGTGGAGGGATTTATCATTCCTGAAGAAAAAATCGTAGCAATTGCAGTTGAAGATAAACTGGAGAATCGGATTAGAGAAGAATTTGCTAAAACAGAGTATTCTAAATGGGAATTGGAAGGTCCAGATCGCAGTGTAAGAGATGGGAAACCATTTTTGCAAGAAAAGATGTTTGTTCCCAGTGAAGAGTTGCAAAATGAAGTCATTCAGCAATTCCATGACCATCCATTAGCAGGCCATAGAGGAGCCAAGAAGACTTTGGAGTTAATTAAGAGAATCTTCTTCTGGCCAGGCATGGACGCTCAGGTGAGGCAGTACATCGCCACTTGTGAACCTTGTGTTAAGGGCAAGAGTTTGAGACAATCCCCGCAGGGTCTTTTAATGCCTTTACCAGTAGCTCCATCCCCCTGGCACACAGTCTCCATGGACTTCATTGTCGACCGGATGTATGACGTTACTCCGCATACTTTTACTCCGCATACCGTTACAACGCGACTTTTACAACGCATACCATTACAACGCATAGCGCTTTGAGGTGCTGGATAGTGGTAAGTATAATTTACTATTCTAACTCCAGTCCCCGTGGACCCTAGGGAAGGTGTTGGATAGTAAATTATACTTATTCCCTATCCTAGAGCGCCCCCCAGCGCAATGCGTTGTAATGGTATGTGGAGTAAAAGTCGCGTTGTAATGGTAGTGCGGAGTAAAAGATGCGTTGTAACGGGTGTATACCTTGTCGACCTGCCCACTAGTCAGGGATATTTAGTGATTTGGGTGGTGGTGGATCAGTTTACTAAAATGAGTCATTTCGTCCCTTTGAAGGCACTCCCCACAGCATCTCAGTTAGCTACACTATTCATTGAGCACATTGTCAAGCTGCATGGGGTTCCAAAAGTGGTTATCTCAGATCGGGGACCTTAATTTGTTTCTCGATTTTGGAAGTCCTTCCTTAAGGGTTTAGGAGTCGACTCTCGTTTGTCCACCAGTTTCCACCCAGAAACGGATGGACAGACGGAAAGAGTGAACCAGGATTTAGAACAATATCTCCGGATATATTTGATGGATCAGGAGGGGGAATGGCCCTCTTTGTTGAGCACTGCAGAGTTTACCTACAACAATGCCGTCCATTCCTCTACAGGTTTTTCTCCATTCTTCTTGAACTCTGGTCGTCATCCCAACATGCTAGTGGGACGGGTGGATGTTGAGGTCCCTGCAGCTGGGGAGGTGATACAAGAGTTACAAAAATCCTATCAGGTAGCCTCTTCAAATCTCCAGAAGGCAAAAGATGCTTACAAGGTGCAGGCAGATAAGAAGAGAAGAATGAGTCCAATGTATGAGTCCGGGGAAAAGGTTTGGATTTCCACTCGACACATGCGGTTGAGGGGGAATCGGAAGTTCCAACCCAGGTTTGTGGGTCCTTACCCTGTGGTTCGAATGGTTAATCCGGTGAGTGTCAAGGTAGCTCTCCCCAAGTCCTTGAAGATCCACCCAACTTTTCATGTCTCGTTGATCAAAAGAAACCCTCCAAATTTCAGACGTGTCCTACCACCAGCTCCAATCCAAGTGCAGAGTTCAGAAAAATCTGAGGTCAAAAGAATTTTAGATTCTAAGTTTAAAAGAGGGAAAATCTTTTATGTAGTGGACTGGAAAGGTTATGGTCCTGAGGAAAGGTCGTGGGAACCCAGCAGTAATGTTCATGCTCCCCGATTGGTCACAGAATTCCATAAGACTCATCCTCTGAAACCCAGGGAGGGGGCTTTGGTGGGGGGTACTGTCAGGTCCATGCCGGGCTCCATTAAAAGACCTCTTTCTGTCCCTACGATTAAAAGAAGAGTTACTGCATTGCAACCATTTCCACTCTGGGGCTCCATCCAGAAATTAGTTCATGTCCGCAGTCAGAGGGAGGATTGTTGCGTGTTTATCTAGGTTCCTGATCGATACTGTGACCTTATGCCCCTATTCGGCTATAAATCCATTTATTCCCTATATTGGCATAACCGTTCAAGTGCGATATTCAGAAAGTCATCTCTGGCCTCACACGAACAGAGCCACATTCCAGCATAGTTCTCTGCCACTTCCTTTGCGACCAATTAGTGCAATGACAGAACAGGAGTCACTATCTGATATTCCTAGATTAACACTCCGAGTTCTTCAACAAGATAAAAACTCAGCAAACCTGGAAATCCCCGCTTGCTGTGTTTTGATTAGTAATGGAACTCTAATGAGCAACTGATAGCTATCACTTCCTAGTGACATCTTTAATTGACGTCTTATGTCCAGCAAACTTGCGTCAAACCCGGCACCTGTCAGGTATAAATATTACCAACGTTGCCTTAAGCAATAGCTCGTTGCCTGTTGCTAGCTGTCTGCAAGACCCCGTGTTGGTGAAGCTAGCACCCTGTCGCTGCAGCCTGCTGTCCCCTTGGTGGTGAAGCTACTGATACCATTATCGCTGCTAAAGCGCGAACGATGGTGTGGTACGCTTAGGAGCTGAACAGCCGTCCCTCTGCGAAGAGCCCAGCAGATTCCAGCTGCCGCGGACGCTGTCCCCCGCCTCCTCCTCCCGACGCGCTGAGAAGAGAGCCGCTGCCTTTCTCCTGCAGAGAAATCCAGCTCCAGCGTTTCCGGTCTGCCCTCGCGGGTGACTGGGATATTGAGTGCCCCCTGAAGGAAATACCAGACTTCCATCATTCTATTCAAAGGTATGGTGTTGACTAAACCCTTAGATGAGAATTCTTGAAGCAAACCTTGGCAAAACCAACTTAACTTAAAGCTACTTACTTACTCCCCTTCCACGTGTTAGGCTTAGGTCAGGCACACTGGGGTAGGCTTAGTTAGAAGCACCAGTTGAGTATTTTAGCCTAATGTATATATGAATGTATATATGTTTTATTACTTTTAAACCATTGTATGGCTAAGAAACCATATCAATGCTTTTACAGTATTATTTCGCAATCCTTATCTTACTGTACGTACTTTTTATAATAACAAGTCTTGCAATTGTGGCAATACATTTCTCTTGTACGAGAAGAAAGACTGTTCAATAAATGTTAACCCTTTATTGACAAACGCCCGTCTCTCTATTCTCTACATCTCGTGAAAGTAAACTGCACTAACCTGACTGAGTGAAATACATGTCTATTGTTTCACACGACCCTAGAGATTGACTCTTAATCTGAGGAGCAAAGTTGTCATGTTGCACGGTTGTTGGAAAGCTAAATCCCTTCTTGTCTGTGCCAAGGAAGCTGATCACTTCCTAATCAGAGAAGAAAGTTTCCATTGACCTCTGAGCTAGTTGGTAACACACCCAATTAAGTTTAGCATAGTCAGTGGAGGCCTGGAATATCCGCAGTTCCACGTCGATACTACTGTTTATGTTATTCCAATGCGCAGGGCCTATTGGGAAACTAGGAACTACACTACATGGCGCCCAACGTTTGGTAAGGCGATAAACTAACGCAAGACGTTAGAGTAACTCAGTCGTGCATATTTCACACAGACCCCTTTCTCCTGTAAATACTCCAATAGACGTCTGGAGTGGGTGAAAGGTTAAAATCCGCCCGAACTCAGTAGGAAGAGATTCCTATGTAAAGCTCTGGTTTATTCAACGTTGAAGGATACAGTGTTCTAAAATATTGTGCACCTAATCTTTGTCTCCTTGGAGACCTACTCTGCAAACCTTGCATTTTAACAATGCCAGGAGAAAACGGAACCACTGGGGCCGCTGTAGATGCGACTCAGCAAGGTCCCGAACACACAGACCCGGATGCTATTATCATCCCGGTCCACTTAAGAAAATCTATAACTTTAAAACTTATAGAGAACGGACTGACACCTCAAGGTGGTACAGTAATTTTCGTGATAGAGGCTCACGAATATCGGCAGACAGAGGTATTCTATTCATGGATAAACTTTCCAGCGGCAAACGCTACAACAAAAGAGTTTCACTATTACAAAATAGAGAAACCTCCGGAAGAGTACGCTCCTTTCGAGGAGATTGAAATTCCACTTAAATTTCAAGAACTGTTTGTACAGCTAAAAACATTAATAAAAATACATAGGCAATTAGTCCAATATGTAATGCGGACTGCAACAGTCCAGCCAGCTGTTAATGTACCACAGCTGACCCCTCATCAGGGGAACACTAATAAAATTACACCACAGAACATACAGTCATGTCTTGGTAAAACACCCGTAAAACGGGAACAAATTCCTTTCTGGTTAGCACAGAAAATCACTCAAATAGAGGCAGTATTTCCTGATACTACCCCTATTGAGAAACACAGAATCTTGACAATCTACCTTCCTATGGGAATCGCACCACACGTGGAGGACTGTGACACTTGGGGTACAGTCTTTGCTTCCATTTACACAAAAACACACGGTGTTCCGTCTATGGCGGTAATACCAGAAGTGCTAAAACAGATTCAAAATGAATACGGTCCAGAGCCAGCTTTAAATCTAGGTATGAAATTACTGAAAGACTTCAAGCAGGTCTCGGCTATATTATTAGCCAACGTAAAGGGAGAAGCAGCATCTGTGGCGATCCGCCAGAAGTTGAAGGAAACAGATATAAAAGATCCTGTTGAGCTTGCCAAAATCATAGAAAAATGCTATGAAGAATTAGGTAGAGACAGCTTGGGTGGGAAACCAGTAAAGCCCCAACTGCTCGAAAATCCTGAAAAATTATTTATTAAAAAATAATTCAAACACTCCTAAAAAGAGCTGGGATGGAAATAAACAATCCACTCCCAAGGAAAAAGTTTTCCAGTCCAGAGGAAGGTCTCCTCGACAGAGGGAGCCCTCTGAGAAAAGATATAACCTTAGAAATAGGGATAATCTGAAAATACCTGATAGATATCAAAGTATTGATACACGTCCCTCTCGATCTTTTCCACAGAATTCGGAAAGAAGAGGACGGTCAGACCCAGGAGAGCACACCAAGTCCAAAGACAAGGAACCTGCTCAGAGTAAAAAATCTCAATTTCAGAAAAAGAAGGTAGCCAGTATTAGAGTAATCAACCATGCCGAGAATACTGAGGACACAGTTGAAAAACTGGGAGTGGGCATTGACAATGTTGGACAGTGCAGCAGAAATCAGTATAGCGCGCAAGATCTTGATGAGTCATCTGGAGACAGTGGACACAAATGAATACATTCAGGTTGAAACTGCAGACACCAGACTTAGCGAGCCCCATAAAATATACGAAATAACATTGCGTATGGAGGGTGATAAGACTAGGAAAATTAGGGGTCTATTTTGGGATAAACTCTCAAAAGGCTATGATATTCTGTTAGCTGAAAAAGATTGGCCCCCAGAGTTTGTCAGGGAGTGCCCTCGTGGCGAAGAAGTGATTATGCCTGCCTTCTCGAATCACATTCCGATTCACAAAAAATATACATATGCAAGGAAATGGGCAGTAGCCCAGGCTCCGGCATTGTATAAAAATCATGTAGGATGAGATGAGGACTCAACTCCTCACAAAATCCAATTAAAAAGTGAACCAGCTGCCCAACGGCAGTATCCCATAAAGCAAGAAGCTAAAAAACAAGTCAGGGAGATCTTAGATCAACTTGAGTACCAGGGGGTGATTGAAACATGCACCTCTCAAATGAACAATCCTTTGTTTCCTGTCTCCAAGCCAGACAATTCATATCGTCTAGTTTTGGACTACAGACATCTTAATACTTGTTGTAAAAATTTTGCAGTACAAAACTCGCATAGTGCAGCCCTAATGAATAACATAGTCAGGAAAAAATATAAAACGACATTAGACATATCTAATGGTTTCTTTTGTCAAAACATTGCACCAGAAAGCAGATATTTGACCGCTTTCTCCGCATTTGGGTCGCAGAAAAATTCTGTCGACTCCCACAGGGGTTCAAGAACAGCCCAGGACTATTCTCAGCTAGGGTAACAGAGTTACTACAAATATATGCTGATGAGGCATTATCTTACGTAGATGACATCTATCTCACAGACGACGACTTGGACACTCACTTGAAAAGAGTGAACACCATTATACTTGGGTTTGCAGCAGAGGGTTACAAATTCAACTTTAAAAAGTCCCGAATTGCCCATCTGACAGTACTATTTTTAGGGTACGAATTATCAAGTAAAGGGAAAAGCCTAGCGGACAACTTCTTAGAGAAGTGCGCTGTACTTCAAGCTCCAAAAACGCTGAAGAATTTACAATCCATTCTAGGTTTTCTGAATTTCGGAAGAAATTACATTCTAAATTACGCAGAGAGGGTTAAACCTCTCTACGAACTAATTAAACCTGATTTTAAACAAATCAATTGGACTCAAAAACACACAGAAATTTTGAGATCACTGCAAACAGACATGTTAGCAAAAACTAAATTAGATACACGTGACAACACACGTGATCTTGTAATCCGAGTCATCCCAGGGAGATGCGGATTCACGTACCTGACCTCTAATGAGGGAGAAAAGGTACCAATTTCAATTAAATCTCACTTTGTGGTAAATATAATTTACCGTATACTATTTTTCCGTATAATGACAAGTAAAAGAATAGCTCAATCAAATGAGAGGCAGAGTCCGGGGTGTCTGAGTCATAAGGGCTTTAATTCAGGATGGCTCGAGCCATGGAAATCAATTCCATCAATACAAGGGTTCGGGGGTATATGCAATGATGGCAAAAAGATGTCAACGATTTATTAACAGTACATGACATATATAGTATAACGGTGCAATAGCAATGAATACAGTAGGCGTGACAAGTGAATGTGCGTAGCAAAAAGGCGTGTACAAAGGCGTGCACAGAGGTGTGTGCTGGAAACGTCACAGAAAAGTGTCATAAGTGGGTGGATACATAGGAGATTCTGCAGAGTCAGCTAAGACCTATAACCTGGGTGCGCGCGCAGCTAGTATGACGTGTGATTTACGTGTGTCTGGAGAAAGCTAAGGGTCTGACTTTTAGCACTAGTAGAAGAGACAGACGTCTGGCATGTCAGACCGACCTGTTCCTATAACATGTCTGATATCTGGTATTTGGGGTAGGTGTAATCTGAAGTAAAAGGTCTCTCGGGCAGAGGCTATTCTATACTGGATGCATATGTGTCTAAGTGCAATGCGCGGGGCCATGGGCCTACCATGGTAACGGGAGCTATGCATTACATGAGGGAGACAGGGAGGCTTGGCCTTTTGCTCTGCAGCCGGGGAGCAGTTTACCTATTTCACTAGACAGGAATGTGTTTTCGAGGAGGCTGAGCCGGCTACACTGATAACTTGAAGGCAAAATACTGTTTGGCAGGCAGGCCAGGCCGAGCCAGGCACTGCTTCGCTTGGCAGGAAATAAGGCAGAGGTCAGGGATGCATCTTCACGCTGCAGCTTTCAGAGACGGAGACAAAAGTGGTTCAAGGGCAGGAATCAGGGCCTAGCTCTGCAGAGCCAGGAAAAACGTGAAAGTGTACCATGTAAAGACGTTGGCAAGGCATAGTTAGGAACGGAATTATCAATCCATTCATGGTGGATCTGATAGAGGACATGTTAACGTTGGACGCAAATGTATTTGCGTCTTCAGATTCGGTTGCGGAGGGAAGTTACATGCACTTTAAACTCGTACATGGAGACGATGGGGTACACGTTAGGGGACATACTTGACCATAAAAATTTCAATTACCTCATTCCCTCCTTGTCCCCTACGGACCCATTAGGATATATCTATTTTCATGAGACCATCTATCTGTTCATATAACATCATCTGTTCTTCTTTCTTTAGTCGGGAATGGGAACGTGAACTTGAGCGGGGAATACAAGCTGTGGCGCACAAGCCGCAAATCGCTGGCCCACATTGAAGACATAAACAACAACTGAATACTATGGCCAATATAATCCCTAGGAATGACAATAGCTTCCATCCCCAGGCTGTTATTACACTCCAGAGCCAACCGGACCAAGTCCAGGAGCCTGGATTCTGATGTATCTGATGGGCAATTTCGTGAAGTCTGGTGATGGCCTTATAGACTGATGGCGCGTTATTAGGAATAAACACGCAACAACTGGATCCGATGACTCTACAGGCTCTGCCCCTATCGGCCAGGATGACGTCAAGGACAAGGCAGTTCTGAAGAACAACAAGTCTCATAGCAGACTGTTCCTCTGTGAATGTTGCCCAAAGCTGAAGTAGTCTCATTCACTACTGCTTCGAGAATTCTGGTCAATTTGCGTATCAGTTTACTATTGGAGACAGTGCCTAAATAAGGAAAGAATCCTTTATTGAAGTCTGTATATTGTTCCCATGCGGTTTCAGTCTGATCAACTATGGGGAGATCTCTCTTGTGTCTAACAAGATTGAGGCGGGAATTCCTGTGATAGTCAGATGGGGCTAGAAAAACTGGTGGCAATAGGAATGCAATGAAACAAGTACCATCCCAGTCTAGAGGTAAACGTACATAAGCTGTATGGCCACAAATGAAATAGGAATGTCGGGAAGCTTTGAATGTAGACTTGCCTTCATCACTGAATTCGACCACAGTAGTACAGTCACTATGGCCTAGATGTACTGAACCATTCTTTCTGACGCATAATACACCTTTTGCTGGTAAAACTGATATAGATGGCAAGTCTGGACTAGTTTCTGACTGAACATTTAATATCATGAGGTTAAGTGTAAAATTGCCTAATCCATACACTTCATTTTCTAGATCGGTCCCTGTCATTTGTGGAAGACCTTCTTCATCTGGGAAACATGCTTTGTTCATGACTGTGTTCAGGTTCCCCCATATCCATTTGCCTTGGGAAACTCTGGATTCAGTGTCTAAAGAGGATATTAAACTAAACCATGCACCACAGGAACCATTATGCGTAAACGGGTAAGGAAAGAGGGGCAGAGCTCCCTTGTAATTCTGATAGGGAGGGAGTCGGCCACATATCCAACAATTAGTAGCATTGTTGATCTGGTGAGAATGGTGTAACATACGAATGAATGTATTGTTGCGCAGCGCAAGTCGATAAGACAATTCGTGTGGGGGTAGTTCACTAAACGTGTGCTCTGCAGTGTCATTAGAAAAAGAATGTGCAATCGGAAAATACATATATAACATCCAACTGATGCAAATTAACGTAAGACTCAGAAAAAACATAATAATCAGTGTGCAGATACATCGACTACACAGATTTTTACAATAATGATTTCTTTTCTGGATCTCCTGTCTATCTCTCTCTCTATTGGGGTCTAACTTGTACATGTCAAGAAACTGTCTGACCGCTTCACCCAGGAGGGGACTTAAACAATTAAACTGTCTGACTTACTAGACCTCAACTTCATGCGGAACTCCTGCTGAGGAGTTTTCTCTACCAGGGGGAGTTTAGTATCAGTCTCTGGAATGTGGCAGGGCTGGGAATCAGTCTTTGGCGGAAGTCCATAAAATCGTTTCACATGACTCGAGTGGAGCCAAGTTTTTCTTCCTTCAAGTTTCACCGCAGTCCTGGTTGTTAACAAGACGATCTTTGGATCCTTCCAACGGGGCTCCAAAGGGCTTGACCGGTCGAAGTTGCGCACGATGACTACATCGCCGGGGACCAGCTCATGCGGTTTCACCTCGGTGTTGTCTGGAAAAGCTGCTGCAACCTGTGAACGACATGATTGTAGTGCAGACATCAAGGAAGCAAGGTAATCTGTCAGCATAGTACTTTCAACATCAGTAATCTTTCTCGGCATAGGCGTCCCCCACATATTAGGAGGTCTACCGAAGACCACCTCATACGGGGATAGCCCTGTCCTAGAATGGGCTACCATTCTCATGTAAAAGAGGGCAACTGGCAAAGCTACTATCCAATCTACACCTTTCTCTTTACACACCTTGGCAAGACGAGTTTTCAGAGTCTGATTATGTCGCTCCACGAGACCTGCTGCCTCGGGATGTCGGACACAGTGGAACTTCCACTGATAACCTAACAGAAGGGAAACCTGCTTCATGAGTTCGGACGAGAATGGCTGACCATTGTCCGAATATACGACACGGGGCAAACCGTACCGTGGGAAGAATTCACGAACCAACTGCTTGGCAGTGGTCGGAGCAGTGTAATCTGGGACGGGATATGCTTCTGTCCATCGGGATAGGGCACATACAACCACAAGGACATATTTAAAACCTCTGCATCTGTCCATCTGGATATAATCCATCTGGAGGACTTCAAAAGGATGGTCGGGAGGATGAAATCCACCTCGCTCCACGGGAATACCTTTTCCTGGGTTGAACTGACAACAGATCATGCAGGTACGCACTTTCTGTTTTGCTGCTGCTCGTAAATGTTTGTTAAACCAGAGGTTCTGTAAACTGTCTAACATGGCTTTTTCACCTAAATGTGCTGGACTGTGTGCAGTGTTGATAATTACTTGGACCATAGAGTCGGGGAGAAACCATGTGGTCTTTCCCTTCGTCATCCATCCCTGTTCAGTCTGGACCCCTCCTTGTTCAGCCCATTTCTTGATTTCGTCTGGGGTAGCATGTGTCTGGATGTCAATGACATCTTGGGTGGGGTCCCTAACGGTCATGCAATGTGTCAGTGATGATACATCAGTCTTTGTCATATACTGAAAACGATACCGCGCTAATGGGAGCATTAGTGAGGCACCTCTGACAAAGTGCTTGTATTGTGATTACTTTTTAACAAAAACTTTTAAAACTTGGAAATTGGTATTTTACTGTGTACATTACCACTCTGTCACTGTAATTGTCGCGCCACTCCCCGTTCCACCGCAGCGATTCTGTGCTGTTTGCGTGGAGGGAGAAAGCGCTCGTGTTGCCTGATTATTTCTTGCGAGGCAGCCATCTTTGATAGGTCGCCGGTCTAGTCTCCCCGCACCTCCCTGAGTACAAAAGGGCGGATCTTTAAGGCGGTCGAGAGATAGACTGAAAACGATACCGCGCTAATGGGAGCATTAGTGAGGCACCTCTGACAAAGTGCTTGTATTGTGATTACTTTTTAACAAAAACTTTTAAAACTTGGAAATTGGTATTTTACTGTGTACATTACCACTCTGTCACTGTAATTGTCGCGCCACTCCCCGTTCCACCGCAGCGATTCTGTGCTGTTTGCGTGGAGGGAGAAAGCGCTCGTGTTGCCTGATTATTTCTTGCGAGGCAGCCATCTTTGATAGGTCGCCGGTCTAGTCTCCCCACACCTCCTAACCCTTATAGACAGCTCCCCCCAGCGCAGCGGTGACGCGCAGCGGGAGCGCCTGTGACGCGCCGAAGAGGCGCCAAAGAGAAGCCAGTCTGCGCCAGTCCGCGTTCAGACGCTTCGGGCTTCGTGGTACTGGAACTATGGTAGGGCGCCGCATTGTATACAGTGCCTCTACGCTGCATGCCCTGCGACCCACTAGCGTTCCTTCATGTCCTATTATTGCCCCTCCCTATCCCACCAATTTGCGTTGCAAAGGCTGCAACTGGGGCTTTTCTCCACCCATTAGAGTGGACTGCCAGCCCTTGCATACCTTGAAGCTGCTCCTCCTTAATTGCCGTTCTCTCTCAAAGCATCATACTGAGTTGGCGCTGTTGATTCAGGAGCACAACCCAGAGGCTCTCTTCCTAACAGAGACATGGCTCCAGCCCCACAATAATCCCACAGTAGTGTGGGCCATTCCTCAAGGCTACACCATCAAATGTCATAATCGTCAGACAGGCAGGGGTGGAGGACTAGCTATTATTTATAAAGATACGTATAGCTGTCGCATCACCCCCTCCACCTCTCCATCATGTGAAATCCTATATTTCTCATTATGTCTGTCTCCGACTACTACCTTTTCTGGGATCTTGGCATATCGACCACCAGGCGCTTCTGGTGATTTTATCGCCAACATAACAGACTTAGCCGCCAACTCTGTACTTACCTCTGCCAATTTCACTTTGCTGGGTGATCTAAATCTGCATTTAGACGATCCCCTCAATGTCGCTGCTAACAACCTCCGCTCTAGCCTCCAGGCCATTGGTCTTACCCAAAAGGGGTTTCAGCCGACACATAACAGGGGCCATCTGCTGGACCATGTTTTCAGTAATTTGGACGCGCTCTCAGTGGAAGCACCTGTACCACTGCCATGGTCTGACCATTGTCTAATTCCCATTACATGGTCCATCAACATTCCCATTATCTCTGCACCCCATACTAGGCATTGGGGTAGGAAATGGAGCGCGCTTCCAATTCACACCTGGGAACAGGCCCTCTCCGAACAACTGCCCCAAAAAACAGAGAATCCTGACCTAGCAGTCCATAATTTTCATAACTGGATCTCCAGTTCTCTAGATCGAGTCCTTCCAAAACGCTCCCTGCAAACAATCAGAAGGCCCAAAGTCGCTCCCTGGTACTCTCTCGCCCTTAGGGCCCTGAAACAAACATGCCGGAAAGCAGAGAGAGCCTGGAGGAAAGACCGCTCTCAACCTAAAAAATTGGAGTACAGGGCAGTTATAAAGCACTACAAGAGGGAGATAAAACTTGCTCAAGCCAAGTTTTATGAAAATAAAATTAATATGGCAGCTAATTCACCAAGGGAAATTTTTAAGATCGCTAAATCTCTGATATCTCTTCCTGTTGAAAGACCTATATCAGAGGGGGCGCAGGCCCGCTGTGAGGATCTTGCCACTTTCTTCTCACAGAAGATTCAGGCCATTTATTCCCAATTAGCAGCAAATGATGGGGACACTAATCCACTGTCCACCTCAGATTCAGATTTGCCCCCTTCTTGCTCCTTGGCTACCTTTCCACTCCTGGATCCTAATACCTTAGATTCTCTTGCTCAGAAGGTTACCTCTGGATCCCCAAATGACCCGGCTCCATCCCAGACCTTAGTCAAAGCAATGGATACCATTCGCCCCTGTTTGCTGGAGGCTCTTAATACCTCCATTACCTCCAACTCTGTACCAGCCGCCTGGAAGTGTGCAATGGTAAGGGCCTTGTTAAAAAAACCGAATTTGGACCCTAACAATCTATCCAATTTTCGCCCTATCTCGCTGCTTCCATGGATGAGTAAGTTGCTGGAGAGGCATATCAACAAAGCCTTAGGGGAATATTTGGAATCCAACAAATTGCTTCAGGTCTCCCAAACAGGGTTTCGCCCACAACATGGCACTGAGACCGCTCTTTTAGCGGTCACGGAGGCAGCGAGAGCCATAATGGACCAAGGTGGTAAAACAGCCATCATACTCTTGGACCTCAGTGCCGCATTCGACACTGTGAACCATGCCACATTATTACATCGCCTGAGTGGCTTGGGAGTGTCGGGTGCAGCCCTGTTGTGGCTGACCTCCTTTTTGGAGGAACGCTTCTTCCAGGTATTTGAGGGCGAGGTGACATCATCAAAACATCTTCTCAGTTGTGGGGTTCCTCAGGGCTCCTCCCTGAGCCCCACGCTGTTTAATGTTTATATGCAGCCTCTGGAGAAGATCGTTCTCCCCTTTGGTGTGCGGATTGTCACCTACGCTGACGACACCCAACTCGTGGTCTCTTTGGACCACGAGGGGGGTTCGTCGAACTCCTTGGGTCCATGTCTGGAGGCTGTAGCTGGGTGGATGCAACTTTCCTACCTCAAGCTCAATGGGGAGAAGACCGAGATCATGGTGCTTGGCAATTCCTCCCCTACCTCCTTCCTGGATGATTGGCCTCTGTGTCTCGGTACTCCCCCCCCTCCTAAAGAGCAGATAAAGAGTCTGGGAGTCTGGTTGGACAGAGCGCTAGACTTCTCGTCCCAAGCCACTATCACTGCCTCGGTATGCATAGGGCTTATGAAAATGCTCCGGAAAGTGCTCCCTCTGCTCCCATTCCAGGCGAGGAGGGTCATGGTCCAGGCCCTGATTCTCTCCCGCCTGGACTACGGAAATGTTCTATATCTTGGGGCCCCGGCATCAGTGACAAAAAAACTTCAGGTCACTCAAAATTGCGCCGCCCGCCTACTGTTTAATATCCCCCGCTGGCAGTCAGCGAGAAATGCCCTGAAGGAGCTTCACTGGCTTCCAGTGGCCTCAAGATCACTATTCAAGGCCATGTGCATTCTGCACAAATCCCTCCATCAAACTGGCCCGGCAGTACTGTACCCTTTAGTACAGCCGTATGTACCGCTTAGAACCCTACGTTCAGCTTCACTGCACTTGGCAACAAAAGTAAAAATCAAGAGAGCTCGATGGGGCGGCCGCTCTTTCACCTATTCAGCGGCGAAGGCATGGAACTCCCTACCCCTGTCCCTCAGGAAAAACAGCAACCTGATGTCATTTAGGAGAGAACTGAAAACCCATCTGTTCTCAAAAGCGCATTAATCTTTCCCTGCAGTCGCACACAGAATTCAGTCTCTAGCGCTGCGAGGCCTTTGGGTGGTTATGCGCTATATAAATGGAATTTTCAATTCAATTCAATTCAATTCAATCAGTCGTATGAGTATGAGTCTGTGCTGTATGTTTCGCTGTCCGATCCGCAAAGTCATTACCCTGGGAAATTGTGTCCGTGACCTTTGTATGTGCCTTGCACTTCATGATGGCTATGGCTGTAGGCAGATGTATTGCTTCTAACAGAGCTTGAATGAGGGGACCATGCTGGATTTTGGCTCCGTGAGAGGTCAGAAAACCTCTTTCTTGCCAGAGGACACCGAAGTCGTGTACGACTCCAAATGCATAACGTGAATCGGTGTATATGTTTACTTTAAGGTTCTTGGCTCGTATACAGGCTTGGGTCAGAGCAATGAGCTCTGCTGCTTGGGCTGACAGGGTGTCAATGCGATGCGTTTCTAAGACTTCAGTTTCAGTGGTCACTGCATATGCGGCCACTAGCTCTCCTGTACTTGTTCTCATACATGAACCATCCACATAAAGTGTCAGGTCTGAATCGGGTAATGCAACATCTGTCAAGTCTTGTCTGGGCTTCGTGATAGTATCAATGACCTCCACGCAGTCATGTGGAGTAGGATCTGTTGTGCTCGATGGTAAAAGTGTAGCAGGATTCAGTGTATTGCAACGTCTGATTTCTATGTGTGGTTGGAATAATGTCAATTCATAATCTGTCAGTCGTGCTATGGTCAAGTGTTGAGTCTGTGTTCTGTTTAGGAGAACTTCCACAGAGTGTGGAACCTGTACTGTCAATTGGTGTCCTAATACAATGGAATCACTTTGTCTGATTGCTAGAGCTGTTGCTGCAACTGATTTTAAGCACACAGGCAAGGCCCGGGCTACTGGATCTAATGTGCTCGAAAAATAAGCACACGGTCTGTATTTGTCTGCTTGAACCTGAGTGAGAACCGATAACGCCGTGCCATCGCGTTCTGTGACAAAAAGTGTAAAAGGTTTGCTGTAACATGGTGTCGCTAAAACAGGTGCTTGACATAAGGCTTTCTTTAATTCGTCAAAAGCTTGTGTATGTTCCTGAGTCCATGGGAGGACAGCCGAAGACGCTGCCTCTTGTGTTGTCAACTGTATAAGTGGTTTAGCTAGAAATGCATACTGGGGAATCCATTGTCTGCAATAGGAAGTGAGTCCAATAAAGGCTCGTACTTCCTTCTGTGTCTTGGGTTGTGGAAGATGTGCAATTAACTGTATACGATCTGGTGTCAGCTGTCTCCCCTCTTTGGACAGCAAGTGCCCAAGGTACACCACTTGCTGGGCGCAGAATTGTAGCTTCGAAGGAGACACCTTGTGTCCCTTGTCCGCCAGGAAAAACAAAACTGTCAGTGATGCTTGTTCACATTCTGGTTCACTTCGGGCGGTGATCAATAGATCATCGACATATTGGAGTAGGGCAGTGTTAGGAGGCATGTGTATATTGTCAAGTTGTCGTTTCAATGCTTGGCTGTAGATGCTGGGGCTTTCTGTGAATCCTTGAGGGGCGCGTGCAAATTTGAAGCTACGGCCATTTAAACAGAATCCGAAAAGATACTGGCTTTCCGGATCAATGGGGACACTAAAGAAGGCGTTCTTGAGATCGATTACAGTAAAGAACGTCGCCTCTGAATCAATAGCTGTCAATAATGAAGAGATGTCAGGGACCACAGGATACTGTGGCACAATGCATTTATTCAATTCTCGTAAATCAATCACCAGTCAATAAACTGGAGGTGCATTTGGATCAGTGCGTTTAAGAATCGGAATGATAGGGGAATTACAAACATTGGAGTCGGTTTCTACAACCACTCCTTGGGCAATGAGCTCGTCAATGATTTTCAGTAAAGCCACTACAGCATCAGGTGGTAACTTGTATTGTCGGATTCGGGGCAGTACTACTCCTGGCTTGAGTGTGACACGGTATGGTGTAATGTGCATACAACCTACATCAGTGGGGCCTTGTGCCCATAAATGTGCAGGAACATTCTGTAACCTGGGATCAAAATCTCTCAACACATAATGGCCCTTGAAATCACGAAGAAACAGCCTTACTCCTTCCGAAGAACAACAAATTACAGCTCCTAGAGCTTTCAGAGTCTTTATACCAAGCAAGTTTTCTGGACATGATTTTGTAAGCAATAAATCAGTAGTACGGGATAATGGACCAACTGCAAGGGGAACAGGTTTTGATACTTCGTTAACAATAGGCTTTCCTGAAAATCCAAGGGAAACATTCTGTGAGCCTGAGAGGGGTGCCCCTGGAACCTCGTCATGACTGATGGTAGTTCTGCTTGCCCCTGTGTCAATCAAAAACTTTCTATCCTTTCCTAACACCTGACTATGTACATAAGGACCCTCTTGATCTACAGGAACTTCAATAAGAGGCAAGCCAACCTCCCTCTCTAGGCTGTTTCATGTGTACTGCTGATAATCGGGGTAATCAGATTGTGCATATTGGTACATCTGTTGTGTGACATGCTGTGTCGCGGCAATGGGTTGGGGCTGTGGTACCGCTACGGTCTGTTGTGGAACATGCATAGGTTGTACATTCTGTGGAACATGTTGTTGGACCTGGTCCTGTCTAGGTGGACGTGGTCTCTCTTTGGTTTTACCTGTGGTAATATTGTGCTTCAAAACCGCACACTCGTTTACATAATGGCCTGGCTGTTTACAATAGTTGCATGTCCCTTTAACAGGAGCTGCCGAATTATTGGACTGTGTCGTACCCTTTTTCTGACCATCAGCTGGAACTGACTGAGCAACTAGCATTTTCATTTTTGTGTCTTTCACTCGTCTTTGTTCGTGATCATGTTCCTCCCTAATTCTGTTCTGGTGGTACTGTAACATTTGTAACATTTGGGATGGCGTATTTGCTTGCCATGTGCTCTCGACTTTCAATACACGGTCCTTAACCTGGGGTAATGAATTCTCAACCAATTTGGTTACAAATAGGTGTGGGTATGACTCGCTACTTGTTTTCAGGCCACTATTAATGATAAAACATTTTTCGAATCTAGAATAAAAATCACTAGTGTCTTCATTGTGTTTCTGTTTGCAGGCTGAGATTGCATCCCAGTCCTCCTTTTTAGTTGTCAATAATCTTGGCAAGACCTGTACTAATAATCCTGGTAACGCTTTAGTCTTATCCCCAAGACCTAAACCTGGGGTCCGACCCTTGTCTTCGTCTTCCAATTCAGTCCAATTAATCTTTTTGTCTCCCACCTCCCATTCTTTTTCTTTGAGTTTCTTGTAAATACCGGCCGGTAATAACACTTTCAGTATTTTCATGATATCGGAATATGTGTAATCTCCCATGAGTAACATGTCTTTTATTTCACAGTGAAACCCAGCGGGATCTTTATCATGACTTGGCACTATTTTCTTCATTTCCAATAATTCCATTTTAGTTATAGGCGTATATACAAATACGCGTTCTAGTGTATCATCTGGTTTCCGGATGGGATGTACTTCTCGCAAAGGATTCTGTCTGTCTAGGTGAAATGGATTGCTTACAGGGGGTGGAACAGGCACAAAACGTGGGGTCAAAAACGTTCTGTATTTATGGCGTTGTTCGAGAATTACATTAATCAAATCAGTACCTAGGCCTCTCCATCTATGCAGGAGTAAGTCTTGCAATATGTTATACAACGGACCTGGATCAGATTGTTGATTTTCGTACTGTATAATAAGATGTTGGGTCATGTATATACCAGCTAGTCGCTGTTCTCCTGGAGTAAGACTTAGAAATGTTTGCACTACTAAATCATCTTTATATATACTGTCATCCCCGTCCCATTGGACTGCGGACCGTGCTAGTTCCTGATCACGCAAGGTAGTGAGTTCATGGTAACCTACTCTTTCTTTCAGGATTCTATCAGTAACTTGGAAAACATGTTCAAGGGAACATTGCTCTGGAATCGGGGAAAGGTAACGTTTCTTGTTTTCTAGACGAATGGGTCTGTCAAAAGGCCTATCAAGAGAATACTGTTTAGGGAGTTTCGCCCTACCTACGTAAGCTATCGTGCCTGGAGGCAATTGGGTCGCTGCCGAATCTTCTGGTTCGTCCTCCTCTGAGGAGTCTTTATCGTCTGACTCGAGAGGCTTGTCAGTCTCTCGTCTGGCATGTATGGCTATTATTTCTTTACGGATCTTTCTAGTCATGGCCGCTATACATTTCTCTTTATCATGCTTACAATCTGCAATATTCTGACTCCACCTCGTCAATCCCTCCATCTCTTCTTGCGAAAAGCCTGGCTTGTCCAGTACCCTTATCAAACAATTAATCAGAAATCGCAATATCATACTTTGTGTCTCAACTTTCTCGTGTGCCATGGCTTCGCGAACACATTTTGGCCTTTCTCCTGTTCTAACAAAATGATATATGTTGTCTAGATGTTCTGGCATGTCTGGTAACAACAGCAGATAATCTGTAACACGGCGTAGACGTAGTGAGGCTAACATCATGGTTCCTGTCTTGCCAGGTACTGGATCGTATCTACAATCTGTCAGGTACTCTTTAAGTTTTTCGGCTGGGCTTGCTTTAGGTGTACGCGACATTGCTATTTCTCTCATTGTCACTCGGTGTAACGGTGGCGGGGTGTGATGGGAACTTCCTGAAGCACCTCCTGAGGCAGAACCGTGAGCATGACTCGATGTTAATGGGTGTGGGTGAGGTATATTTATCGGGGACGACTGCCTCTGCGTCGTATCTGTACCAAAAGGGTTATTAGGACCAAGAGTAAGGGGACCAGCAGGGGAAGTGACAACAGGTGCAGGAAGTTGATGACGTGGAGGGGTCGTGGTTAGATCAGCAGGAAGATGCTGTGGCTGATCAGGTGGCTGATCATTATTAGCGGGTTGTCGAGGTACATTGGTATATGCGGGAGCTACATCATCTAAATAGGAAGAAAGGAAAATATCTGCTGCGGTCTGTTTATGACGTACTTTGGTCGGAACTAGTGGAGGGGGCCGATCATTTGGTATTTCCGGGGTTGCCTTGGGCCCTCGGCCCTCGGCCAGAACTGGATACAATCCTGTTATAAGGGCATTACTCTGTCTTTCATGTTGTTCGATTCTGACGCGCTGTCCTTCTTCCAGTAGTTCTTTTTCTTTAGCTTTTTCGGAATCTTCTCTACTCTTCTCTGCTTTTCTGAGTGCTTTCTCTGTCCGCCTATGCGATTCTTTGTGCCACAATTCAATGGCATCTTTCTGTGATTGTCTGGCTTTCTTTTTCCATAACGCCTCTTCTACTCTCATGATGCACTCGGCATCCCATGTCCCTGTAACGGGCCATCTCTGATTCTCTGCCAGGTCTTTTGTATAATCCACCCATAAGTCTAAGTACAATATGGCATCTAAGCCATGTTTATGGTACATAAAATGTCCTGGTGTGTCCCTAGGTGGGATGGGAACAGCTTCTTCAAGTATCCCTTTCCTAGTTCCTATCTGTCGTAATTTCGAGAACAAAGGCATCGCTACCTCTATTTGAACACAATGAACACAGAAAAAAATGCAAACAATCACTCATACCACGACATTAACCACATTGAAACATTTCAAACAGATACTGACTACCAACGAGTTCTATAACGAAAACAAAACTGAACCGCTGAACAACTGAATTACTAGATGTACTGCTAAACAGCACAGATACACTGCTAAAACAGTGCAGACCGGATCTGTGTACCCAAACCCGTCTTGACCGGATACAAATCAATGCACCCGTCTTGATGCGTCCCCAGCAACGGTACTCACCGGGAAGCACGGAACGGAAGGCCTCGGAAACTCGACTGGACTGGACCGCTACGACGTTACTGCTGCTGCGCACTACGCATGCGCCTCGATGCTTCGGACAGGTGGGCCTCTGGACACCTCGGACACTGTTCTCTCGGCTGGGCTCTGGTCGGGATCCTCCGCACTCCTCACCGCCTCGTCTGGATGTCGATCGCAGTCTCCGTCACCTCCGTAGGCCTGAGGGAGATACAGGAAAACCTGCAGATACGCATAGAAGTCCGTCACGGCTGTGGCAGGGGGCAAGGCCTGCGACGCATCGCCGGCGCGTGGGGTGGGGGAGGGGTCCCTATTCGGGCGCCAAATTATGTGGTAAATATAATTTACCGTATACTATTTTTCCGTATAATGACAAGTAAAAGAATAGCTCAATCAAATGAGAGGCAGAGTCCGGGGTGTCTGAGTCATAAGGGCTTTAATTCAGGATGGCTCGAGCCATGGAAATCAATTCCATCAATACAAGGGTTCGGGGGTATATGCAATGATGGCAAAAAGATGTCAACGATTTATTAACAGTACATGACATATATAGTATAACGGTGCAATAGCAATGAATACAGTAGGCGTGACAAGTGAATGTGCGTAGCAAAAAGGCGTGTACAAAGGCGTGCACAGAGGTGTGTGCTGGAAACGTCACAGAAAAGTGTCATAAGTGGGTGGGTACATAGGAGATTCTGCAGAGTCAGCTAAGACCTATAACCTGCGTGCGCGCGCAGCTAGTATGACGTGTGATTTACGTGTGTCTGGAGAAAGCTAAGGGTCTGACTTTTAGCACTAGTAGAAGAGACAGACGTCTGGCATGTCAGACCGACCTGTTCCTATAACATGTCTGATATCTGGTATTTGGGGTAGGTGTAATCTGAAGTAAAAGGTCTCTCGGGCAGAGGCTATTCTATACTGGATGCATATGTGTCTAAGTGCAATGCGCGGGGCCATGGGCCTACCATGGTAACGGGAGCTATGCATTACATGAGGGAGACAGGGAGGCTTGGCCCTTTGCTCTGCAGCCGGGGAGCTGTTTACCTATTTCACTAGACAGGAATTTGTTTTCGAGGAGGCTGAGCCGGCTACACTGATAACTTGAAGGCAAAATACTGTTTGGCAGGCAGGCCAGGCCGAGCCAGGCACTGCTTCGCTTGGCAGGAAATAAGGCAGAGGTCAGGGATGCATCTTCACGCTGCAGCTTTCAGAGACGGAGACAAAAGTGGTTCGAGGGCAGGAATCAGGGCCTAGCTCTGCAGAGCCAGGAAAAACGTGAAAGTGTACCATGTAAAGACGTTGGCAAGGCTAGTTAGGAACGGAATTATCAATCCATTCATGGTGGATCTGATAGAGGACATGTTAACGTTGGACGCAAATGTATTTGCGTCTTCAGATTCGGTTGCGGAGGGAAGTTACATGCACTTTAAACTCGTACATGGAGACGATGGGGTACACGTTAGGGGACATACTTGACCATAAAAATTTCAATTACCTCAACTTGTACACACAAGCAGAAAAAACATTCAGTCACACAGAAAGAACTGTGAAAGCAGTGCAAATCGCATTAGCAAATGAACGAGAACTAGCACACGGCAAACAGATTAATATCCTCACAGCGGAATCCGCCTTCGAGGCGCTATTCAGCCCAGTAAACCTGCCTACAGTGTCACTGGATCCGAAATGGATACAGTGTGTAGATTCTCTAGGAGCGGAAGATGTGAAATACTATTTAGCCCCGCAATTTGAAGAACTGAATGATTTAGAATATGAAGAAGAATATCCTCTGCCAATCGAAATTCTGCCTCTCCCACAATACGCCTGTATAATCTACACAGATAGCTTTGTACAGCATTTCAACGTAGAGGGAAAATCCTACGATGCAGCATGTGCGATCATTAAAGGTCGTTGGCTGTGCGGTAAATTCAGACCGAAAGTAACAAAAACTGAATCTGTAAGAAACTGTTCGGTTCAGAGAACTGAAATCAGATCTTTAAAGATGGCGCTCGAAAATGCAGAACGTGAATTCCCGACACTTATCGTGTGCGATTCTCATTTTTGCGTCAACTCTTACAACAATAAACTGCAGAGTTGGATTGAAAACGATTACAAAGATGACACAGGTGCCACAATAAAGCATAAATTGCTCTGGAAACAAGTAGCTCTTTTACACAAAGAACTACGAAAGACTCACGTGATTCACGCACAGAGTCTTCAACGTGATGGCGTTCACGTTGCAGGGAATTCATTGGCTAATACAGCCACAGCGGAAGCAACTAAACCGGCTTCCGTAGCCACAAAAAAGCATACAGATAAATACATAGACGGGGAAACCATGCTGGCAGTAAAAACGACCGTAAAAGGCGACTGTGCAGCACTACCCGTAAACTATCCACTCAATTATGCATACATAATCGATGCAAACTCCGTTCCTTTTGCTCGAATCCCTGGAGTGGGGGACAGAGTAATTCCAAACAGGAGCAGGAGGGGCTTCCTCTTACTGGAAGCACACATGGGGTTGGGTCTGAGACACCAAACAATTAAGGTTTCTCTGAAAGAATTACAATCAGAGTACTGGTGGCCAAGAATGAGTATAGATATCCAATGTTTTGCTCAAAATTGTGAAGACTGCAACAGAGATCGCAGTAATGAACAGGCCAGTGTAGTTTCAGGATCCCTTCTAGACAGCATAAGGCGGTCTATCTGCGCAATCAAAGAAGAGAAGCGTGTCCCAGTGTACACCATTAAGACAAAAAGCACTTAAAAAATGAGGCCTCCAGCGCTCGGCTGACGCTAGAACGGTTATAAAAGATTTGCGAGTCTTTATCGGCACATACGCAATTACCACGTTCCATTCTGACCAGGGTCCTGCTTTCAGCTCTCGAGCCTATAAAGAGGCCATGGCTGACATGGAATTGGGTTGCGGCATTCTTGTCCGTCGCACAAGTGTGGTAGAAAGAAAAAACCGTGACATAAAGCAATCTATAACAGCGAAGGTATTAGGTTCAGGCGCTGGGTGGGTCAAACATTTAATAAGTGTCCAAACTAGTCTTAATAACATGCCAAGAAATTCTCTAAAAGGTTTCAGCCCATACGAACTATTGTTCGGAATTAGAATGCGTATTCAGGACCTCGATAGTCAGATGTCAGTGGTACAAGAAAAAACAACAGACTTTGATGTAAAGGATCGTTTGGCTGTTTTACAGGAACTGAACGAAACAAGGAAATCCTTAAGCAACATAAAGTTAAAGCAACAGCCAAATACCACTGACGAGGCACCACAAGCAACAGCCCCAGCAAGGCCTGTCTGGATTCCAAAGATTGGGGATCTAGTCAGAGAAAAGATTGCGGTGAAGAAGGAATTTGGGCCTTCTTACAGAAAAGCAGTACCTGTCTTGGCAGTCACCGGAACAAGATCAGTTGTGCTACCGCCCCTTGCTGGTAAAAAGGAGAACAGAGTCGTGTCTATCGATCTGGTAAAACCACAAGCATGTGGCCTATAATCAACAGTAGGCCCAGTGGACTCCCAAGAAACAACAGAATACCCAAACTTGCAACAATCCAAGAGGTTCAAACTGAAAGACTCATCACATTCGATCAGCCTGCAGTGCACAATGAAGGACTATGCAATAATGCCATGGAACTCGTGCCTCTTGAGACATAGATTGAAACAGTTCGTCAAGAAACAACACCAGTCTACAATAATGTGGCATCAGAAAGTGCTACGGAGAGACAGATTGAAAGAACAATCCCATCAATTGACAGAACTGCCTCTGGTTATTTCATCAACTTCGACAACTTCTCTGAAGATCAAAACGACCCAGAAGTGATGCCAGAAACAAAAAAGTATTCTAAAGAAAATACAACAGGGCTCCTTCAACAAATCAAAGAATTATATCTGGATTCACCGTTGATTGAGCATTGGATTATTTCAGGGGTATTCATACTCCTACTATGCCTAATTTTAGTTTTAATTTTAGGAAAGTTTATTACAATTGAATGGACACAGCAAGTCAGAACATCAACCTAGTCCTGAAACCACACAGATCATCACACGTGAAGAAAAGAGAACTGTCAACAGTAAATGTCACAGCAATTCCAATACCTGGTGGGGTAGTATGCGAGAAAACAGACTATGAGATATATGGTCCGGTCGAAATCCTGAAGTATCCTCATCAACTGAAGGTTTCCTTAAGTGACTTTGTAACACCTAGTACATTCTCTGATGATTGGGACTTTAACAGTATTAATGACATGATGTCTGATTTAGTAATGTCAGCTAGATTCACAGATCATGATTATTTACAAGGTTCATCTAGTTATGAGCAGCTATTTTGCTACACACACTATGGTGATCATTACTTGCATAAATCTGCACAGCCTAGAAATGTTTTTAGGTATAATCAATGGGAACATTGTGCTACACCACCTAAAAGCAGTTCTAAAGCATTTTTTGAGAAATTCAAATACTTCTCAGGGTTTAACACCAGTAATGCAGAAACGTTTTATTACAAACTGTTAGATAAAACAGGAATGAAAACAATACTGACAAATTCTAAATTGATATATTCAGAAGCATTTTATGAAAAAATGATGACATTTGGTTTTGATTATTGGAAAAATAATATTGAAACGAAAACAATTTGGGGTACAAAAGATTGGCAGGTACAAGGCATTGAAGCACTATTTAGAACCTGCATGATATCAGAACAAATGTTGTTTTTAAATGACACAATACACCAAACATCTTGTCTTGGCCTAGCTAAGATCAAAGACCTTAAAACACCGTCTATACCAAAGCCAATACCTGAAAATGCAACTACAGATATTGAGTTAGACGTGTCACAAATTTTACATTTTAACAGATCACATCCTGATTGGAAAAAGTGGTTAATCTGGCCTACTGACACAAACAGCTGTCAAGATAGATTCCTGAACAAAACACAGGGGTTAAAAATGACCAGATTAGACCCGAGATATTCCCAGAGACAACATCCAGGGATTATAACAACATACAGTGTAGGGAAACTATGCCTTGAATGGCTAACAACATCCACACTGGCTGAAATTAAGCAACACTTGTCTTTACTAAAAGATGGTGCTGATTTGCGCGATTTCATTCTTGGACCACGCAAACAGCGTCAAAAGCGTTTCATAGTGACCAGTATCTATGCTGCTTACAACGAGGCTTGGAAAGTCAAACAAATTGAAACAGCTGAAGAAATACGAGAAATTGATCGTATTAATTTGGAGAAATCACTTTCTGTAGTAGACAATGGGTTAATGACTCTGTCTTCCAGAATATATTCGTTGGACAATATTGTATCCTCTGCCTTTGATGTGATAGATAGAGACTTGCTAATGTTACAACATGGCCAGTCACAATTACGTTCTATTATTGAATTAGGCTGGACGCTGCAAAATCTTGGTTCAGGCTATGTGCCTTGGCGTTTAATCAACACAACGTCATTATTTTCCATTTTTAACCTTACTGATAAACAAATCAGTTTGGCACAGAAAGGAGCAGACTATACAATCCTGAGCATCGAAAAACTCGAGAGATTACCATTGACAATGTCAGAGAGTCCTGTCATTGAATGGATAATACACGGAATTATCACCATTCCGATAATAACTTTCTGATTTAAAAAGTGCCTTGAGTACATACCTGCTGGCCAGTATGAACAATTGGGTAAAGGATATGTAAAATCTGAATGGAAATTACCATACACACATTCTTGCTATAGTGACAGCGACAAAAATGTATTTCTTAGTGGTGACAACTGTAAACATTCACTAAGCGGTATACTTTTGTGTCAGAGTATTAATTTACACGGAGCATGTGATGGAAATTCTAACAACCTTTCATGCCACCAGCTTGTCACACCTGCAACTCAGATAGAGCCCTTCTTTATGCAACTTGCAAACGGGAGTTACATTCTTAGAACGGATCACAGATGTTGTGGCCTTGTGCCAGGGAAAAGTTATCTAGTAAGTGTAACATCCATGGTCAAATGCTGTATGCAGGCATTGTTCCCGAGTGGGCCTGCAGACACAGTGACTCCCATCTGGCCTCGTCTGAATCTCTATTCTATACGAATTGATACTTTAAGCAAAATGAAGTCTGTGCTTTTGCAGACAACAGTGCCCATAACGTCATCAAAAGAGACGTATGATCTTCTAGTTGCAAGGACAGCTACTGAAGTTCATGACCTTTTATCAACAAATTGCCCCGTGCATTTCGTAGAAATGTTGAGCCAACTCCTTAACATGTCTAGTGCCACAAGCATCCCAGGCATATTTAAGACAGTCTTTACGGGACTGCTAACACTTTTTCAGGCAATTTTGGGAATCGTTCCTAATTTTGTACACTCTGTTTTTGGCGGCATACCATTATTTTTGGGACTCGTCGTCGGGATTTTATTTTTGACCCTCCTGCTTCGTTATGGCAAGCCGAAACTCAGACATAGCTCCCATGGGAATGGAAGAGACAATCCTAGCAATGCGCTACCGGGACAGGATAACTAACGTCCTTGGATTGGCCAGGCTGAGAGATCTAAACATGACCTGGTTCCTTTCATTCAGACCTATATGGCAGAACTGTATCTTACCAGTACTAAGATGTATGCTATGCGGAGATGAATGCGTGTTGGACATCTGTCTTTCACTTCCATCAGCAGTAC
This sequence comes from Lissotriton vulgaris, assembly GCF_964263255.1. NCBI lineage: Eukaryota > Metazoa > Chordata > Amphibia > Caudata > Salamandridae > Lissotriton > Lissotriton vulgaris. The sequence goes on from NC_141689.1 coordinate 235,353,273, forward strand.
CAACGGACGTCGATACTTTGCTCAGTCCAATAACGGCTCACGCATTGTGTTGTCCCCAGCGGCTACCAATCCTGATGACAGCATTCGTTGAGACTCCTGTACTACGACTAGGTGGTAACAGTGGAGCGAGTGACAAAAGCAGCATCACCCAGGTACGACCTTCTGTGAGCATTGCTGAACCCGACTATGATGACAGCAATCATTCTCACACCTGCCAAGTTACAGCACTATCGAATTTGGTTGAACTAACACCTGATTTTGTAGACCAATTCTTTGAGAGCCTGTCTGATACGATGTTCTCACCCGTACAGAAACAATAACTTTTGAGAAGCTTTCCGACTCACAGCGTTCCCATGAACTCTGAATTCGGCCTTCAGTTTTGATCAACAAAAACTGCAAAAAGCGTTGGAACTCTATTTCCCCGTTCAAGCATTAATTCTTTTGAATTGGATATTTTTAATATTGACCTTTTTTTTTGGCACGAACAATTCTTTGCTTAACGTAAAAACTATTCTTAGAGAACAGAAGCTCCAAACTTCTATTTCTAAACACATCTAGAGACATAACAAACTTACATCAGCCTCTAGCACATTTATTGCAATGCATTTATATGTGATGATTTATCTCGCCCTTCTTCTGTTTCAGAGATACTTCATGTGTAATTCTTTTTGCATAATCGTTCATTGATTTCATATGCAATAATTTTTGAATGATTTCTATGCTTCAAAGACCTACAGTACCTAAATTTCACGTATTACTATATACGCCTATTTCGAATGCATTTATGTATTTTGGGGTGGGCAATGTTACACATGCATCTAATTGCTCTAGTTTTAGTAATTTGATGGACATGAAAACGTGGGGTGGGTGTTGCGTGTTTATCTAGGTTCCTGATCGATACTGTGACCTTATGCCCCTATTCGGCTATAAATCCATTTATTCCCTATATTGGCATAACCGTTCAAGTGCGATATTCAGAAAGTCATCTCTGGCCTCACACGAACAGAGCCACATTCCAGCATAGTTCTCTGCCACTTCCTTTGCGACCAATTAGTGCAATGACAGAGCAGGAGTCACTATCTGATATTCCTAGATTAACACTCCGAGTTCTTCAACAAGATAAAAACTCAGCAAACCTGGAAATCCCCGCTTGCTGTGTTTTGATTAGTAATGGAACTCTAATGAGCAACTGATAGCTATCACTTCCTAGTGACATCTTTAATTGACGTCTTATGTCCAGCAAACTTGCGTCAAACCCGGCACCTGTCAGGTATAAATATTACCAACGTTGCCTTAAGCAATAGCTCGTTGCCTGTTGCTAGCTGTCTGCAAGACCCCGTGTTGGTGAAGCTAGCACCCTGTCGCTGCAGCCTGCTGTCCCCTTGGTGGTGAAGCTACTGATACCATTATCGCTGCTAAAGCGAGAACGATGGTGTGGTATGCTTAGGAGCTGAACAGCCGTCCCTCTGCGAAGAGCCCAGCAGATTCCAGCTACCGCGGACGCTGTCCCCCGCCTCCTCCTCCCGACGCGCTGAGAAGAGAGCCGCTGCCTTTCTCCTGCAGAGAAATCCAGCTCCAGCGTTTCCGGTCTGCCCTCGCGGGTGACTGGGATATTGAGTGCCCCCTGAAGGAAATACCAGACTTCCATCATTCTATTCAGAGGTATGGTGTTGACTAAACCCTTAGATGAGAATTCTTGAAGCAAACCTTGGCAAAACCAACTTAACTTAAAGCTACTTACTTACTCCCCTTCCACGTGTTAGGCTTAGGTCAGGCACACTCAAAAGTTCTTCTCAAACTTTATCTCTCAAAAGTTATTGTTTCTGTACGGGTGAGAACATCGTATCAGACAGGCTCTCAAAGAATTGGTCTACAAAATCAGGTGTTAGTTCAACCAAATTCGATAGTGCTGTAACTTGGCAGGTGTGAGAATGATTGCTGTCATCATAGTCGGCTTAGTTAGAAGCACCAGTTGAGTATTTTAGCCTAATGTATATATGAATGTATATATGTTTTATTACTTTTAAACCATTGTATGGCTAAGAAACCATATCAATGCTTTTACAGTATTATTTCGCAATCCTTATCTTACTGTACGTACTTTTTATAATAACAAGTCTTGCAATTGTGGCAATACATTTCTCTTGTACGAGAAGAAAGACGGTTCAATAAATGTTAACCCTTTATTGACAAACGCCTGTCTCTCTATTCTCTACATCTCGTGAAAGTAAACTGCACTAACCTGACTGAGTGAAATACATGTCTATTGTTTCACACGACCCTAGAGATTGACTCTTAATCTGAGGAGCAAAGTTGTCATGTTGCACGGTTGTTGGAAAGCTGAATCCCTTCTTGTCTGTGCCAAGGAAGCTGATCACTTCCTATGCAGAGAAGAAAGTTTCCAGTGACCTCTGAGCTAGTTGGTAACACACCCAATTAAGTTTAGCATAGTCAGTGGAGGCCTGGAATATCCGCAGTTCCACGTCGATACTACTGTTTATGTTATTCCAATGCGCAGGGCCTAGTGGGAAACTAGGAACTACACTACAGGATTAGTTGCGCTTCCGAGTGTGCCACCGATTGGTAGGGTTAGCGTTCTAGTCTTTCCTATTCAGTCCGCCATTTCCTTATCCCGCGCGTTCTATGTGGCGCACTTCAACTGTTCTACTCAGGCAGTTCGACGCCCTGATTTTGGCTCCCGTCAAATCACTGCGTAATTCCAAGTTTTGCCCGAATCCCAGTCAGAATCTTTTGAGACTTTAGTTCGGGGCATTGGGAGCGTGTTTTCGTCCAGTTTCAGACTTATTCCTGCATTCCGAAATTAGCCGCAGCTCCGCTTTTCCAGGGTTCGGCGGAGTCGGCTCAATTCTTGAAAGCGGCATTCTTCTGTGGACAATTCCAGTTGGCAAGTAATCTTCCGCATCTCCTCAGACTAACGCGGTAAGAATATTCCTTCCCCAAAGACTTCTTGTGGCGCAATCTCAATCCTGTGTATTGGGTTTCTTCAGCGTCTGAGTTTCCATGGTCTGAAGAAGTAGCTTGGTTTCCAAATAGAACTGCATATTTGAAAGGTCATATTCAGAGCTTCAGAAAAGACTCTTCAGAGATTCAGCCTTTGTCGTGAAGTGTAGACTTTTCTCAACAGTCCAGCGTCTGTGTGAATCAACAAGTAAATGAGAGTATATATTATATGCATATGGTAATACTGTTGTCTACCACCTCTACTCATCTAATCTCAACCATTCACCTATTGACACAAACATCAACAAGAGTCCTCAATCTCCATAAGAACCTTTACGGGCTCTGCAATAGAGCGGCAATTTCCACACAAAGGGCCCGATGTAGGTAGGGCTTTACTGATCGGTATCGGCCGAAAATACCGATTTTTGGCCCTTACCGATCGGTAAACAGCCATCGAGATGTAGGGACCCAAAAACAGAACGAATCGGATAGAAAACCGATTCGGAATGTGTACCGAATGTGAAAGAATCCGATACGTACATACCGAAAATCGGATATGTAACGAATCGGAAAAACACCGATTCGGTTACAAAGACCGAATCGGTCCATGTACCGATTCGTTAGTGACACCGAATCGGAAAATCACCGATTCGGTCCTACTACCGATTCGTTAGTGACACCGAATCGGAAAATCACCGATTCGGTCCTACTACCGATTCGTTAGTGACACCGAATCGGAAAATCACTGATTCGGTCCTACTACCGATTCGTTAGTGACACCGAATCGGAAAATCACCGATTCGGTCCATGTACCGAATCGGAAAAAATACCGATTCGGACATGATCCGAATCGGAAAACATGCCGATTCGTATGAATCTCCGATCGGGAAATTCCCCGATTCCGACAGTTGGGGAGATGTAGGGAGGCACAGAAACACCGAAATCGGCTCAAAATCGGTAGAATTCACTCGGTATTTACCATGGATTGCAATCAGGTGGTAACCAACTCCAACCCATATAAACAGTCCCAAAATGCATTGCAACTTGCAGGATGGCAGCTTTCTATGTCATTGCGAGGCGGCTACGGCTACAGCAGGAAGGACAGAGGGAATGGCTAAGAAATGAACAGGTCTACAGACAGAGGATAACCCTGTTCATGCTCACTGAGGCTGAGATCCTACAGAGATACAGGCTGGACTCTGACACCATACTTGAGCTCATCAGGGACCTTAAGCCATACTTGGACCACCACACCCCAAGGGCACACGCCATCCCTGCGCACGTCCAGGTGCTATGCAGCCTACACCTGGTAGCGTCTGGCAGCTATCAAAGTGGAGTAGCAGCAGCAGGAGGGGTGAGCCAGAGCAGCCTGTCAAGGTTCTTCCACATATTCCTTGACGCCATGATAGACAGGATGGACCAATACATCTCATTCCCTGCAACCCACGCAGAACTGCTACAAACCAAAGCGGACTTCTACCAGATGGCACACTTTCCCCAAGTCATCGGTTGCATAGATGGCACGCATATTCCGATTTGCCCACCAGCGGACACCGAATACATATACCGCAATCGGAAATCTACACACACCATCAACGTGCAGGTGATCTGCAATGCCAAGTGCACCATCACAGACCTGGTAGCAAAATTTCCAGGAAGTACCCATGACTCATATATATTCCAACAGAGCGGCATATATGCACGGCTGATGGCTGGCGATTTTGGAGAAGGATACCTCCTAGGTGAGCCACATCATCAGACCCCCATAACACATAGTAGGTAGGTGTAATACATGTATGCATGTGTCTAATGTGACCCCTTTCTCTTCCAGGCGACAGTGCATATGCCCTCCGCTCATTCATACTCACCCCCTACCTCAACCCCTCCACACCCAGCCAAAGGAGGTATAACCGGGCCCACATACGCACCAGGAATGTTGTTGAACGGACCTTTGGCATCTGGAAAAGTAGATTCAGATGCCTGCACAAGAGTGGAGGTGCAAGGCAGTATACCCCCATCACCTGCTGCAAGATCATAGCTGTATGTGCAATGTTACACAACCTTGCGGTCAAGAACGGCACTGAGGTGGAGTTGTCTGACTACGAGGACTATGACGACGACGAAGCTGTGCCACTGACACAGCCAGCTGGGGTGTGTACGCCATGTGATGGCAGATACAGACGTGAGGAGATCACTGAGAACTATTTCTGACTGAGTACAGATGCAAAGACAGCTAAATGTTGCTTGGAAAAAAAAAGTTTTAATAATGATGCACCACAGTTACAGCACTGATGTGCATCAAATAATGGAGATTGTTAACGAAAATAAAGTCCAGGGTTCTGGTTTGCTCATCCCCCTTGCCAGCCTATTTTTTGGCCCGCTTTCCAGACCCACTGGGGTGTCCCTCGGCCCCCTCCGAATGGCCAGCAGCATCAGCGGATCGCCTGGTGCTCCTCCTTGGCTCTGAAGCAGCGCTGGCCGGGCTGCTGCGGCTGCTGCTGTCTCCAGCATCACCCAGGTCCAGGGCAGGATTGGAGGCGGCGTTTGATATTAACATGGCCTCCATGGCCGTGGTGATCCTGGCCATCCCCCTAGTCAGCTCAGCTGTATGCTGACTGAGTGCCGATTCCTGATTTGAGCTGCGATGGCACAGCTGTGCGGTCGCCGCTGCAAGGCGGGCCATGGCCCGGTTGAGCACCCGGGCATCCCTCCTGCGCGCAACCTCATGCTCCTCCTGCCTGGCAGAGGAGTGGGTGATGGCAGTGGTCAGCCTGCCCAACCCTGCTGCCACCTCCTTGTTGCTGTCCACAACAGCCTGGAACCCCTTCACCAACTCCCCCATCTGCAGGTTGTGCTGCAGGAGCTGGCGTTGGCAGGCCATGGTGGATTTGGCCTGTTGGCGCTGGATTTTTACCATCTGGCCCTCCAGGCCCAGGAACACACTGCCCTCCCGTGCTGGTGCAGCAGTGGTGGTGGTGGTGGCACGGCGTCTGGCACTGCTGCCTCCGGCCTGCTGAGTGGGCTGGGGTGCCACTGGTGGTGGTGTGGTGCTGGCCGGTCCCGGAGCCCCTGCTCCCACGACAGGTTGGACGGGTGGCAAGGCCACGGTTGTGGCAGGAGCTGTTGTCGGCGGAATGGTCTGCCTTGTAGGGGAGTTGTATGGTGAAAATTGCAAGGGGGGTGAGCTGGGCAGTACTGGGGAGTGCACTGCCTGGAAATCAATCACCAGGACTCCCTCCATTCCAAGCCCTGGGGTGTCTCCTTCCTCATCCTCATCCTCCTCCTCCTGGCCAGGCTGGCTGGTGCTCGGCCCTGCCACTGCAGTATTTGAAGTCGAAGCTCCCTCTGCTGCCACAGTGGTGCTGCCTGATGGTGCCCCTAGGTACAAAGAAGCATTTGTAAACTGAGTGCCGATGTATTACAGTCAGTACAATTATGGCATTCCACATGTCCTTGCATCTCCTTACACCGTGTCACACTGTTTCCTGTCTTGTGATTCTGCACTGACATATTTGGCTAACTTCTGCTGACTACATGTACCATGATGCTTGTCTCTTGTATGTTGGTGACAGTACAGTGCTGGTGTTTGCCTATGCATTGTGTCTAATGGGGAGGTGTCTGGTAGGGTGTGTCATGATGCGCATGCTTCTTACCTGTAGCTGTGGCCATCGCAGTGCTGTCCAGGGTCCCGATCCCTACGATGCTCTCCCTCTCGATGGTGCTGGAGACAATTTCCTCCAGCTCGGTGAGGGGTGGCGCCGGGTTCTTGCCTCCTCCGGTGTGTCCAGCCTGCCTTTGGAGGTCGGCCAGCTTCCTCTTCGTGAGGCTGCGGAGGTCATAAAACCTTTTCTTAAGTTCCTCAATGGACCTGGGGGTGACTCCAGCAGCATTGACCTTCTGGGCGATGTCGGCCCACAATCTCCTCTTGGTGCTGTCTGGCACGTTGAGGGACAGCTTGCCAAAGAGCTGGCGGTGCACCCTCACCACCTCCTCAACCAGCACCTGAAGTTCTGTGGTGGTGAATTTGGGCTTCCTCTTTTGGGAGGACTTCTGGCTTCCTGCCTGATCTGCCATTTTCTCCTGCTCCTGCTCAGTCTGCAACCTCCTTCTCCCACTGCTGCTAACTGTGTGTTGGGCTCAGGCAGGCTTTCCAGAAACTTCTAGAAACTTCTTAATTGGCTGCACCTGCCAGGGTTGCCACTCCCTGTTTGGGTGGGGGAGGGGGAGCCACCTCATTGGCTGAATCGCCTATTGCCGAGTCGGCTTTTACCGATTCGGTAAAATCCGAATCGGTAAAATCCGAATCGGTATTATCCGATTCGGTAAAAGCCGAATCGGTTCATGCAATGCATTCCTATGGGCTTTTTCGCCATGGGTCTATGATTGCCGATTCGGTTTTTACCGAATCGGCTTTTACCGAATCGGTATTCGCCGAATCGGAAATATCCGATTCGGTGGTAGCCGATTCGGTGTTTTCCGATTCGTTGTTGGCCGATTCGGTAATTTCCGATTCGGACCGAGCTGAATCGGAACGTACCGAATCTCATTACCGATGCCGACCGAATCGGTTTTCAATCGGTATTTTTTTCCTACATCTCGTTTTCCGATTTCAGAATACCGATTCGGCCCGCCTCGGTATTTTGTAATCGGAAAATCGCGTTTACCTACATCGGGGCCTTAATCAGGTATGAGAGAAATGAGCTGAGAGAGTGAGTGGGTGGTGTTTTCCCAAAATAGGTTTGAACGTTAGTAATGATCTGTTAACTGTTTCAGGTGTTCCCCAGCTACTCATTCCAGAGGTAGAGATGAAGACACCAGTGTGGAAGCCTCTCTTTGTTGTTTGTTATCCACTTCCCCTTTCCCTTCCACTCCTGGGCTTGGAGCAATCCGGGTGCAGGGGTGTTTGGGAATTAAGAAATAATCGTCATAGAAGCCTTGGTCACTCGCTCCCACGGAAACCAGGACAATTCAGGTACTGCTTCTGACAGCAACAGCATTGGAAATGATGGTGCAGGCGCTCCGGGATGATAATGATGAGGAGGAGGGAGAGGATATGGACTCTGAAGAGGCCGACCCCATTAGCGCACCTAGGAGCACACCTTTAGTGAATGTTTAACTCCTCCTTGCACACACCAGACCTTATTTTTTCTCTAGGATTCTACTATAGCGCTGCCACGGGGGGGGGGTTCGGGAGTTTGGGGAGTTGGGGGGGTGGTTGATAGGGGGTGGGGGAGGGGCAAAAATTTAAAAGCAGTCCGCGTCTTCCTGTGCTTATGGCCACGGACATTGGACAATGAAGCAGGAAATGGACTCACTATATTTGTTGCTCAGTCTTCTACCTGGAGACGTGAATAGCATGTTGGGGGGGGCGAAATGATAATGTGCCTTACTGCTATGTTGATTTGCTATCCATCAATGTGTTGTCTGTGCAATTATTTTGGTACTGCAATAAAAACGATGTTACAAAAAAAATGACAATGTGAGCTTTGCTGCCCTAGATGTGCCCTGTGAAGACACTAACAGGTGCCCGAGATCGGAACGGAGTGGCGCGGGACGCGACTTTCTCAAGATGGCGGCGTCCAACTGACGAGCCCCGGAGGTCCGTTAAACCTGTGAACTCGGGGCTCTACTAGCGCGCAAGGTAAAGAGAGGGAAGCGCGATTTAAAAAACAAACTGCCTGGCATGCTCGCATACTTAGCGGCTAAAGTGGAGGATATAGCGCTACACAGACAACGCGATTCAGCCCGTGTTTGTGAGGCAGAGACTTAAAATGGCGGCACCCATTGGCTGATTTGCTTGCTGCCGCGCAGGGACTGTGATTGAGACAAGCGGACGCTCCGATGGCCATATAATATTACCCACTACCCTAGATATTGTCTAGGGTAGTGCACAAAAGGGGATTGTGCTCATAGGGTGCAGACAAATAAAACGCTACTGTTAAACAGAAGCACCCGATACACCAACCGTTGTGCAAGTTCACACAATGAAATATGTGGGGCATGATCCTATATATCTGGTGTGAGATTTGACTACTACAGCCTCCAATGGCCGCTAAGAATCTCAGGTTCAATCTGATCCCAACCGTGACACGGTAATGCAGACTGGCGCGCTTTACCGATTTCAAAATGGCGGCACCCACGGTCCTGTTGTAACTATACAGAGCAACACATATAAGACGGGCGGCGCCCTGTAGTGGAAGATATCTGATACGGCTGACATAACAACAACTACATATCTGGCCTAAAGCATGAGGGCACTCCATAGCCGGCACTACATAATCAGGCTCGTACTTGCAGGACATAACCACTGAGTCAGGAAGTCGAGATGGCGGTGATGGGTGGATCGGCTGGGTATGGAAAGACCCCGCTCATTGCCTGAGCTGATAGTCAAGTCAAGTCAAGTCATAACATTTATATAGCGCACTACATACCCAGAGGGTTTCAAGGCGCTTGGGAAGGGGAGGAGGATTATTTGTCAAATATCCATGTTTTAAGCTGCTTTCTGAACGCTAGGTGATTCTGGGTGAGGCGAAGGTAAGCGGGGAGTGAGTTCCATGTTTTGGCAGCTAGGTATGAGAAGGATCTGCCTCCCATGGTGGTCTTGTTGATGCGAGGTACAGTGGCGAAGGCTTGGCTGGAAGAGCGAAGTTGGCGGGAGGGGGTGTAGAAGGATAGTCGAGAGTTGAGGCAGTCTGGTCCGATGTCGTAGAGTGATTTGTGTGCGTGGGTAAGCAGTCGGAAAGTAATCCTCTTATTGACGGGTAGCCAGTGGAGGTCTTTAAGGTGACCAGAGATGTGTTCGTTGCGTGGGATGTCTAATATGAGCCTGGCTGAGGCGTTTTGGATTCGTTGTAGTTTCTTCTGGAGTTTAGCGGTGGTACCTGCGTAGAGGGTGTTTCCGTAGTCCAGTCGGCTCGTGACTAGAGCGTGGGTGACTGTTTTCCTTGTTTCGGAGGGGATCCAGCGAAATGTTTTTCTGAGCATGCGAAGGATGTTAAAGCAGGAAGAGGATACGGCGCTGACTTGTCTGTTCATTGAGAGTGAGGAATCCAGGATGACGCCAAGGTTCCGTGCGTGGTCTGTCGGGATGGGTGCATTTCCGAGGGCTTCCGGCCACCAGGAGTCGTCCCATGCAGAGGGGGATTTACCTAAGATGAGGACTTCTGTTTTGTCTGAGTTCAGTTTCAGACGGCTTTGTTTCATCCATTCGACGACTTCTTTCATTCCTTCGTGTAGGTTAGTTTTGGCGGTGCTGGGGTCCTTGGTAAGAGATAGGATCAGTTGAGTGTCATCCGCGTAAGAGATGATGTTGAGGTTGTGTTGGCGGGCGATGGCCGCGAGGGGGCTCATGTATACGTTGAAGAGGGTGGGACTGAGTGAGGATCCTTGTGGTACGCCGCAGATGATTTCAGAGGCCTCGGACTTGAATGGTGGGAGGCGGACTCTCTGGGTTCTTCCGGTGAGGAACGAGGTAATCCATTCGAGTGCTTTTCCTTGTATTCCGATGTTGCTGAGGCGTTGTAAAAGGGTGCTGTGGCAGACTGTGTCGAAGGCTGCAGAGAGGTCGAGGAGGATGAGGGCGACTGTGTCTCCATTGTCCAGTAGAGTTCGAATGTCGTCTGTTGCTGCGATGAGGGCGGTCTCAGTGCTGTGTTTGGCTCGGAAGCCAGATTGTGAGGGGTCGAGTGATTTGTTGGCTTCGAGGAAGGCGGCGAGCTGGTTGTTGACAGCTTTCTCGATGACTTTGGCCGGGAATGGAAGAAGCGAGATGGGGCGGTAGTTTTTGAGTTCGGTGGGGTCTGCTGTTGGTTTTTTCAGAAGGGCGGTGAGTTCAGCGTGTTTCCAGTCTTCTGGGAAGGTAGCGGAGTTGAAGGAGCAGTTGATGACGTCTCGGAGGTGCGGAGTTATGACGGAGTCTGCTTTGTTGAAGATGTGGTGAGGGCATGGGTCTGTGGGGGATCCAGAGTGGATGGAATTCATCAGGCGGATGGATCTAATCTAATTCCGGAATCTAACCTGCAAGTCTGACAACGGAGCGCCTACTGAGTTGGCTGCAGACCACGCAATTGGGGTGTAGTGCCATTTCGCTATTACCGGCTTCATCGTAACGTAAGAAGTATCATCCACGGAAACTGAAGCGAAGAACGAAGAGCAAGCCCATTTACCTGAGACCACTGACAAAATGCTGAGTGTCCAGGTCTAAAGAAGGAATGACGGGACTGTTGAAATAAGAAGGGGACAGGGAGTTCTCCCGGTACTGTCCTAGATAACAAGGTCCCGCCACAAGTGTTGTCACATTCAGATCCTCGAGATCAGGCCTCCGGAACCACTTTCAGATCCACATTGAATGAGCCCTGATGAGAGTCCGTTAACTTGTTTCACGGTCTCGAAACGCGTCGGCATCATTGGAGGAATACGCAGAGAACACATAATTGTTTTCTTGTTTCAACTGGTTGTTTGGATTAATTTGTCTGCATTCCTCCATGTTTTACCTAGAACGTGTCTCCTTCATTGAATACATATTGTTTGGATGAACTAATGTTCCGATTACTATAATGAATGTTTTAGCATGAAATTGATGTTGCTAAATGAATATTGCTAAATGACCATTCATTATGAAATGTGTATCACACTAGTTGTGTGTTATCCTTTGTGTGAAACTGTTTTTGTGAATTTTGTCAAATATATTTTCCTTTCTTTTTTGTCTAGCATTGGTTATATGTTGAGTGTCTTCCTCGGACAACTCGTTTAAGCCTAAATTTTGAACTTTCTAAACAACAGGTATAAATAAATGTACCAAACAGATCGGTGATTCATTTCTTGATTTGTTTGCTCGAAGCAAAGAGCACCGAATAGTAGTGGGGGTGGCACTTGTTTTTCTAATATATTTGCAGGAGAGGCAGGAGAATGGTCCATGGGTGCGTCCAGGAGCTGCTTGGACGCAGTAGGGGGCGCAACCGGGGTTAAGGGCTAGGAGGGTGGCGGCATCGTAGGTAACGCGGGGGGCTGGGCAGCGCGAGGGGCAGGGGGACTGGCGCTGGGCGCGGTCCAGGCGCGGACGGGCGTAGACGGGCTTACCTTTGGCGCACCTTCGGCGAGGCCGTAGCGCGTGGACGCTGCGCGTTGGGACATCAGGCATAAATGAAGTGTGGAGGGGGCGGAGCGTGGGAGGGTCAGCTGGGAGGCGGGGTCTGGGAGGAGTCACGGTAAAAGAAAAACAAATTGAAATGGCCGCCCGGTGAGAAATCGAAACTGGGGCACAGCCGGAGTTTCAGTCAATGAAACTTGCAACAAAGTATCCAGAGAGACGCTTCAGTAATAGTTACATCCGCCGCTATGCAGATAATCACAATGAGGTAATGTGAGCAGGAACGATAGTAAGCGCACATCAGCTGTGCATTTAAATATAATTAATCAGTCTGAGCTAAAAACGATACTAAGCGCACATCAGCTGTGAAATTAAATAAATTAATCAATGATAGCAAAAACAAAACTAAGCGCACATTAGCTATGAATTTAAATAAATTAATCAATGTGATCAAAAACGATACCAATCGCAGTGGAATGAGCTATGCGCTGTAACAGGGCGGCAGGCAGCAGGTACCAGGGCAGGCAAGGCAGGCAGCGAGGGGAAGGCTTCCGTAATGCAGGTGGAGTGCTGGGGGAGCGACCGTAATGGAGGGAGTCCAGACGGTCACAGGGAAAGTGAGGACGGGGCGAGTGTAGTGTAACAGTGTGTGGGAGGGTCAGCTGGGAGGCGGGGTCTGGGAGGAGTCACGGTAAAAGAAAAACAAATTGAAATGGCCGCCCGGTGAGAAATCGAAACTGGGGCACAGCCGGAGTTTCAGTCAATGAAACTTGCAACAAAGTATCCAGAGAGACGCTTCAGTAATAGTTACATCCGCCGCTATGCAGATAATCACAATGAGGTAATGTGAGCAGGAACGATAGTAAGCGCACATCAGCTGTGCATTTAAATATAATTAATCAGTCTGAGCTAAAAACGATACTAAGCGCACATCAGCTGTGAAATTAAATAAATTAATCAATGATAGCAAAAACAAAACTAAGCGCACATTAGCTATGAATTTAAATAAATTAATCAATGTGATCAAAAACGATACCAAGCGCAGTGGAATGAGCTATGCGCTGTAACAGGGCGGCAGGCAGCAGGTACCAGGGCAGGCAAGGCAGGCAGCGAGGGGAAGGCTTCCGTAATGCAGGTGGAGTGCTGGGGGAGCGACCGTAATGGAGGGAGTCCAGACGGTCACAGGGAAAGTGAGGACGGGGCGAGTGTAGTGTAACAGTGTGTGGGAGGGTCAGCTGGGAGGCGGGGTCTGGGAGGAGTCACGGTAAAAGAAAAACAAATTGAAATGGCCGCCCGGTGAGAAATCGAAACTGGGGCACAGCCGGAGTTTCAGTCAATGAAACTTGCAACAAAGTATCCAGAGAGACGCTTCAGTAATAGTTACATCCGCCGCTATGCAGATAATCACAATGAGGTAATGTGAGCAGGAACGATAGTAAGCGCACATCAGCTGTGCATTTAAATATAATTAATCAGTCTGAGCTAAAAACGATACTAAGCGCACATCAGCTGTGAAATTAAATAAATTAATCAATGATAGCAAAAACAAAACTAAGCGCACATTAGCTATGAATTTAAATAAATTAATCAATGTGATCAAAAACGATACCAAGCGCAGTGGAATGAGCTATGCGCTGTAACAGGGCGGCAGGCAGCAGGTACCAGGGCAGGCAAGGCAGGCAGCGAGGGGAAGGCTTCCGTAATGCAGGTGGAGTGCTGGGGGAGCGACCGTAATGGAGGGAGTCCAGACGGTCACCTAAACTAAACTAAACTAAACTAAACTAAACTTGTAGGCCGCACTGGAGTACTACTGTGTGCATAACTGTGTGTTAAACGGCAAAGGTTGCACTTCTTAACTGAGCGATACTGACTCCGATAAAGGGACCTTCCGCGGCTGGAGATCTCTGTGCGGGGATGACTGATTACGCGGGGTCTGGCACACTTCATAGGTGCTTCCCAGTGGTGCGCCGCAGACGACCGATCCACGGCAAGTACGGGCAATAAGCTACCTTCACTATCAACATGGGTAAACCAGAGAAGCAGCAAACTAAACTACAATTTGAGTCTAAAAAGCTGGCAAAAAATCAAACGACGGCATCAGATGCGGACTCAGACGCGGAGGGTGGAACTCGAGCAAACATGGAAGGCGTGTTGCAGGCTATCCAGCAAAGCTTACAAGATATCAATGGATAACATGGCTGCGAAGCTGGACAAACATGGTGAGCGCCTAGTAGAAGCTGAAATTCGCATATCTGCTGTAGAAGTTGAAGCGCATGGCACAACCACAAAATGTAACGAAATGGAAAAAGTATTGGAAACCATACGAAATAAAGCTGAGGATTTGGAAGCGCGCTCGCGCAGAAACAATGTACGAATCACGGGGATCCCGGAGTCCACGAACACGGGCAAAATGGAGACGTATGTAGAAGAACTGATCCGGGAAGTGTTTGGTGTGGAGCAACTCTCATCGGTCGTCCTCATTGAACGTGCGCACAGAACTCTTGCCCCAAGACCTAAACCGGGGACCACACCACGCCCTATAGTAGCTTGAGTTCTGAACTATAGCGATAGGGATGTAATCCTACGAATGGCGCGTGAAAAACAAGCGATAACCTACCAAGGCAACAAACTGGAATTTTATCCAGATTTTACAATGACAGTCCAACTTGCAAGGAAGGAGTTCAACCCAATGAAAAAGAAGCTGAGAGATATTGGAATAGAATATGCGATGTTATACCCAACCAAACTGAAAGTTACCCATGGTGGTCGAACCAACATTCTTCCAACGCCAAAAGCCGCACAGGACTATCTGAAAGGCCTCAACAAGAAGCAGAAAGACAACCTTTGAGGTTATCAACAGCAGGACTCGGAGTGAAATGTTGCTGAAAATTGTCGACCCCTGACTTATGGAAGGTAACTCTTGGAGATGTACAGCGTCAAGACTTGGAGTATTCAATCTGCATAGTATCTACGTCACTGCGGTGGGAACAGCACTGCATCCATATCTGACGGCACTGTGACACACGGATGTACTGGAGACAGGAACTGCTGTCAATAATCTTAATGCTGTGTACAGACACATGGCTAGCAACACATGCACAAGTTGGCTGCGGACGGCGAGGCGTTCCCTCCTAGCTGTCAGATGATGGGGGGTGGACGGCGTGCTGCAGTGCATGTATGCTTCGGACTGCTGTACGGCCAAAAGGACGACGCCAACATGATGGCGTTAGATAAGTATATGCTCCCATGCACTAACTGTATCACAAATGTTTGGTGTAAGTAGCAAAATGCTAGATTATGGATATTCTCTCTTCTATATGCAGCGTATTGCTGTCTACATGGGGTTGTATACTGCTGCTCTTTAAACGACACATCCACAACCTACTTATTGAGAACATGTCCGAATTTATGTAATGCTCCTGGCCACATCCATTGAATTGGGTGGAGTGGTGTGACCTTGGTGGACCCCCTAGAGAAGGGTGCACCCCAACCAAAGTTAAGTTATGTTACATATTTGTAGGGGATCATGTCTTTGGCAGTTTTGGGTTGCTGAAGTGGGAGGGGGGAGTTGGGCGGAGTTTTGGGTTAGGGTGTTGTAGACCACTATGCTTGAGAGACATCGCTGTGCCACAGGTTCGAATCATACAAAAGCATGACAACAAGTTCACTCTGGTTGTTAAGTGTGTATTGAAATGTGCATTACTTACTCGCTCATGTATAACTATACTGGTTGATAATGACTACTGAAATGTTGCGCACAAGAAAACTATTGTCATTAACCTGGAATGTACGCAAACTGAACTCCCCAAAAAAGATACGTCAAGTATTGGCATATGTGGATCGCCACAGTGTAGATATTGCTCTCTTCCAAGAGACGCACTTAGCGCCAAAAGGTAACAACACTATAGGGAACCGCTGGGCAGAATCCATACACATGTCATCATACTCATCTTACGCTAGGGGTGTCATCATCCTGGTGAGAAAAGGCGTACAGTTTCACTTAGATGCTACAGACACAGATGGAACGGGTCGTTATGTAACCATAACAGGCACATTACGTGCCTGAAAACTCGCTATAATTAATACATACGGACCTAACATTGATGACCCTGATTTTTATGGCACCCTAGAAAGGAAAATGTACGCACTACAAGATGTCCAGATAATCTGGGGAGGTGACTTCAATGTAGCATTACAAAATGACAAAGCCCACTCAGGGGTGACACATGAACCGCATAGGCGAGCACAATGCAAACTGGCAGACATTATGTCCATACATCAGCTTAATGATGCCTGGAGGGCCCGAAATCCAGAGGCATTGGAAGCTACACATATATCAGCCTCAAACAATAGTTGGTCTCGTATTGATTACTGGTTGGTTTCTAATGAAGTCATGTTGTGGACGAACACGGTGAAACACCTGGCGAGGACGCTATCGGACCATAACCTGGTATTGCTAACATTGACGATACCCCAATATACACCACCACCGTACAGTTGGCGCTTCAATGCGAAGGCACTGCTAGACCCAATATATAAAGACACAATTGATCAGGCTATAAAAGACTATTTTGAGTTCAATCTCACTAGCACAGATGACCCTGGGCTGCTATGGGAAGCTTTTAAAGCTACCATCAGAGGCACCTGTATAAGCACCACTTCAGGCATACTGAGGGACATTAGGCAGCAACTTGCATTGAGGGACGACAAAGTACGAGCGTTGGAACTAGAATACGACAATACAGGTTCTGCTAAGATACTGGGGGATATTAGAGTCCTATTAACTGAATATCAGGATTACTCAAATGACGAGCTCAAATATGTTCTGTAAAGGAAAATAGCACGTGCATATGGGGAAGGCGGGAGACCTGGCTAGCTGGTTAGCTGAGAAAATATGCTCTGGCCATGCTCCTCAGGTGTTGACAGAAACTATCAAGTCATTAACGAACGGTAAAGCTCCGGGCCCAGACGGGTTTACCTGCACATTTTATAAAACATTTGTGGATAGACTGGCGCCTCACCCGGTGGCACTAAATGGGGACGCACACGAAAAGCAGATCTTACCATCGACACTACGAGAGTCTTTAATAATCACTCTCTTGAAACCCAATAAAGATCCAGAGTATTGCGTCCCTTATAAAAGTAGACACTAAAATATTAGCCAAGCTATTGGCCACTAGACTCCAGCCCCTTCTACATGGTCTGATTTTGCCAGATCAGTCTGGCTTTATCCCAGCCAGACCCACAGCACATAATACGAGAACGCTCTTCTCGCTATCCCACTATCTGCTCCCAGACACCAAAGCGGCCGCAATACTACTCGACGCTGCCAAGCCGTTTGACACCATAGAGTGGAACTATCTGCATACAATTCTGCTAAGAATGGGCTTTCCCCCATGTTTCTACAATGGGTGACACTGCTATATACAGCCCCGGTGGCAAGGATTAAAGTAAACAGATACATTTCGGAACCCATAGCTATAACCAGGGGGACGAGACAGGGTTGTCCACTCTCACCCATACTATTTGCAAGGGCGCTCAAACCCTTAGCCTGTAAAATAAGACAACATCACCATTACTCAGCATTGCAATTCCCACAAAGACCAATTCACATTTCACTATATGCGGACGACATGGTGCTATATGTTACAGATCCGAGCATAAATTTAAACCCCCTTCTCCGTGAATACATAAAATTCGGACAATATTCCGGCCTAAAAATAAACTGGGCTAAATACTTTATCCTACCACTAACAGCCACCACAGCACCGCATGCGCTGGATTATCCGTTGGTATGGCAAGAGGGCCCGATTAAGTATCTAGGGGTTTAGTTCAATAGAAACCCAGAGATAGTGATTAGAACAAACTACGGTAGAGTAATAGACACTCTAGAAGGTAAGATAGATCGTTGGATTCAATTACCTCTGTCACTAGCGGATAGATTAGCAATAATAAAAATGGTAGTCCTCCCAAAACTGCTGTATCTGTTTAATAACATCCCAATTCAGCCTCCAGCAGAAATTTTTAAGAGAATAACTTCTATGGTGCTCAAGCTTATATGGGCAAACAAATAGGCCAGAATCAAGCTATGTGATATGACACTGCCTTACTCGCAGGGGGGATTTCGGGTGCCAGACTTTCTACTCTATTATTTATGCGCTCAAGCGCAATATGCACACTTTTGGTACCATAAAATGCCATATATCACCCATGTCGCGATTGAGGGAGGAGATGCGGCGCCAGTGCCATTAAATGCTATAATACCACACATCAGACCTCCACTGCACTGTAGAGATATAAACACAATAGATGCCACGAATAAAGCATGGCAGAGAATCAGCCGTAGAGCCAACAAATTGCCCCTCTACGCCCCAGCACTACCACTACACAATCATCCGGAGTTAACGGTCACCCAGAAAGAAGTGGGGATGAAGCTACTGCAACAAGCGGGCATTGACCACAGGGGGGATCTATATGTTGACGGTCGATTTAAGACGATTGAAGACCTGACATATATCAGTAACCAAACATTACTATTCAGGTTCACCTACTATAGATTGCAAAGGGCGATTAATAAACTGTACCGAAACGTATCCAGAGGAACCGCCACAATTAGAGGCATTGCAACTGCTTATTACAACCCCGGATCCTCAGCATGTGGTATCTAGACTCTACACTAAACTACAGGACGAATGGGCGGGTAACACAAATGTAGCAATGGAGAGATGGAATGAAGGTTTGGAATTGCCACTCACAGAGGAAGAATGGTCCACAACATGCACTTTGACAGGCCTACTCACGCCAAATGGTAATTTGAGATTGTTACATTATAAATATTTACATCAGACATATCAGACCCCGGCTAGGTTATGCAAATATGGACTGCAAACAGAGTCCAGATGCCAAAGATGTAACATGGACAACGCTGATTTTTTGCATCTCGCATGGTCATGCACAAAAGTAGCGCAATATTGGGAAGAGAGCACTCGGATATTGGGGGATATGCTGGGTACTGCGGTGGATTGCTCGATACGTGTATGTTTGTTGGGTCTGGTGGCGCATGTAAGGGCAATGAGGAAAACATTTTGTGTAATAGCACTGTTAATGGCCAAGAGACAGGTGTTGATTTGCTGGGGGAGTAGGAAAGCTCCTACGGTGAAACAGTGGTTGAAGGACCTGACATATTGTAAGGACACCCTGCAAACATACGAGGAGGAATTACCAACCCATCAAAGCCCAAAGATTATTGGAAATTATTAATCGCATATTTGCAAACACAACCAGTAGACCAAAATGTACAGTGATTATGCTGCATAAGTGTACCCAGAGTAATTTTAGGAATGTAAGGATTTGTGCACGGGATGTTGTAGTGCAATGGTCTATGCTGTCTTGTTTATTTTTTGTTCACTCAAATGCTTGAACATTTATATCTTGAAAACACCAATAAACAAAGTTTAAAAAAAGAATATCGGAGGTTGCCAACCTACCACAATACGTTGACAAAAACCAGGTGCGTAACGCTACCCGCACAGCACCTCCCGCCCAAAGAAATTGCCCAAGCGCCGAGTCCACCTGACGAAACTATTGGGGTGGAATCGGGTATGGGTGATTTTGTAGTTGATAGAGCAGTCCCGGGAGGGCAACCATCTTGAAGATGGCTGACCGGCCATAAATTTTGAGGGGCATACGTGACCACGTCTTCATTTTGGTTCGATCCCGGTCCCAGACTGGCGCAAGATTACGCTCCCAAGCGATCGTGGGGGTCTCGGACAGAAACATGCCCAAGTATTTAATGCCGCCCACCGCTACCTACAGCGCGGATGCCCATGTCCCAACCTCGGAGCACTCTCCCAGTACCTATAGAGTTGATTTACGCGGATTCAGATAGAGCCCAGAGACTTCGCCGAAGATCCGCATAATTTCTAGAATACGCGGTCCCGACTATTCTATCCGAGGGGCCAGTCTCCCAATCAAAGCCACGCAATTGCGCATCGATACGCACCCACGCCGCCAGCGGCTCCATGGCAAGAGCGAACAAATACGGCGAGAGGGGGCACCCCTGCCTTGTACCACGCCCAACAGAGAATTTAGCGGATATGGCCCCTGCCACCCTCACTTAGGCTGTTAAGTCCGTGTATAGCAGTTTTATATATTACAAAAAATTGGGCCCTAGGTTAAGTCTGGACAGGAGAGCAAACAGGTAGACCCAACTTAACGAGTCAAAGGCCCTATCTACATCGGCCAATAAAAGCGATGCTTGCTCCCCGGTGCCCCTAATTGCCGCCACTGCAATATGGGTGCGCCTAATGTTGTGTCTCGTCGTCCTGTGGGGCATAAATCCGGCCTGGTCCGGATGGACCAGCTCTGATATGTGGGGGAGAAGGCGGTTGGCCAGCGCCTTGGCCAATATCTTAGCCTCCACGTTTAAGAGAGATATTTGTCGATAAGACGCATGTTGGTCTGGGGGCCTGCCGGGCTTGTGGAACACCACCACTTCCGCATGTCTCCAGTCTGCTGGAAGGCTACCTCGCTCCCTAGCCTCCTCCAGTGCCGCTCTATAGTGGGAACCTAATTGGAGGTGGTATTTCTTAAAGAATTCGCACGGGAACCCATTCGGTCCGGGGGCCTTCCCTGTATTACGCTCCCCCAAGTCCGTGCCTATCTCTTCCTCAGTCAGTGTGAGTTCAAGGTGTTCTCGCACTTCCTCGGATACCGCGCGAGGCGGTAGGTCTGCGATAAATTTATCTACTGTGTCCGCTGGGAGGTACTCCCGCTGGACATACTGCTCGGCATAATAGGCTGCAAAGCTGTCCGCCAATTCCCCCGGGTCCGTGATCGGGGCCCCCACAGCATCCCTGATCCCCGGTAGGGTCTGTGTTTGGAACGTATTTTGGCAAAGCCGGTGGAGCATAGTACCTGATTTATCCCCCCATTGGTAGACCCTGCTGCGTGTCGCAAGCCACACCTGTCGCGCCTCATTCAGCTACTGAGACTCATAGGACTGCTGTGCCAGTGGAAGTTGCCCTACCGCCGAGCTGTCCCCTTCCCCACTGCACTGTCTCTCCAGGGCCTCAATATCCGCTGCCATTCTCACTAAGTCGTCTTTACGCTTCATCCGTGCTGCCGCGCACCAGGCGATGTCCACTCCACGCAGCATGGGTTTCAGAGCCTCCCACACCGTCGCAGATTCTGTAACCGAACTAACATTATCATCCAAGAAATGTGCTATAGCCTGCCCCATTTGTGCCCTATAGTCCTCCCGCTGAAGATTCCACGTAGAGAGGCGCCACCGGAAGGGCTGCCGCCTCTTATCTAACCGGAGGTCTACAGCCACCGGAGGTGATCCGACAGTCCAAGTGGCAATATGGCCACCGACTCTACCCTACCCACAACTGCTAGAGAAGGATTTGTGTAATCCAAGCTAGAGAAGGATTTGTGGACTGCTGATAGAAATGTATATTCCCTATTCTGGGCATGTAGGTATCGCCATGTGTCCACCCAGGCCATCCCCCGAATCATGTCTCCTAGTTTGGTGGGCGTATCGACCACTGGACCACCCCCCGGTCTGCACCGATCCACCCTGCAGTCCACTACATTATTCCAGTCTCCCCCAATCACCGCTAGTGCCTCTGGAATTTCTGACCATATTGTAAACAACTTCTCTACTAGCGACCACTGCAACAGAGGTGGGGCATAAACACTCCCAAACACCATGAGTTCCTCACCAATCATCCCTGTGATAAAAATATATCTGCCTTGTGGATCAACACACTATCAAGTGAGCATAGGACAATCTGCGATGTACCAAAATGGTCACCCCCCTGGACCCTCTGACAAACCCAGCGTGATAAACCTGTTGGTAGCCATATCACTGTAGACATAGTATTTGATTACCCAATAAATGAGTTTCTTGCAATATTAAGACATCCGCTCTGTCCCTTTTCGCCTGCTGCAGAACCGCTCCCCTCTTTACCTTATCAAGCACTCCCCGCACATTCCGGCTGATGACCTGTATGGAAGCCCTGGGGTTCAATGGCCTTGTACCCTCAGCAGCCATCTGGGGGCAAGTATGGTATGGGCCCAAGAAATTGGGCCATGTAGGCGTGTACGCACAACCAATGAGATCTCCTATCTATCGTGCAGCTCAACCCATTCCAACCCCCCTCAACTTCCCCCCCACACTCCCCCAAACCCCCACCCCCATACCTCATAAACATTGAAGTACCTGTCGCGGTGCGGGCAACGTAGGACCTGAGGCCGTCCCCACCAATGGATCCCCTACAACCATCCCAGTCACCCAACTTCCCCCCCAAAAACAAGCCTTAATCTAGGGGAAGGAGTCTGCCCCTAATACAACCCCCCCCCCTGCCGCCCCACACATTAATAAGCACAGTAATGTAGTAGTCTCTCTCAGCTGCCCCTTCCAGACCCTGAGCCCCACTGCCAAGGCTTCCCCAGCCTACCAGTCACCATAGGGGTACATGCACATCAAGGATCCGTTACTGGTAGTTCGATCGTGCAAGGATCCGTCGTCAGGGGGTCAGGGGCAGGCTTCTTCCCATCCGCCACCCCTCTCGAGGAGGATCACCTCCTAGACCTGGACCTCCAGTTCCCCCTGCTCCGCGATCCCCGGACAGTCTGCGCCTGTGCTCCACTCGATGATGAATCTGAGTCTCGGCCCGTTGGAGTATGCGCCCTCACCTTCACCGTCTCGTCAGTCCAGTGGAAGACCTCCTCTGGGGTGTCGAAGAAGTGGGTGCGGGATTGAAAGACCACCCGAAGACGAGCCAGGTAAAGCAATGCATATGGGAGCTTAATTTCACAAAGGCGTGCCTTGGCCGCTGTAAAAGATTGCCTCTGTTGCTGCACCAGCTTCGTATAGTCCAGAAAGATCAGGATTCTCTGGTTTTCATATAGAAGAGGGTCCTTCGCCGTGCCTGTCGCAGGTTGACATCGCGATCATCATAATTCAATAACTTGGCAACCATGGGCCGTGGAACGGGACCCCACAGGTGGCTTTTGTATAAGGGCTCTATGGGCCCGCTCAATCGCGAAGCATCATGAGAGGGATTCAGGTGGGAGCCAGCTCTCTAGCCACTGGGTTAAGAAACTCTCCATGTTGCCCTTCTCACAGCCCTCCGGGAGCCCCACGAATCTCAGGTTGTGCCACCGGGCCCGCCCTTCCGCATCCTCTGCTCGTAGCACTAGGCCCTTCTGGACACCCTCCTTGCTGACCACCTTCAGGGTCGCCACATCGTTTTCCACTCCCGAGATTCTGGTTTCAGCTTCCGTGATGCGGGCCACGGCATTCCGCAAGTCCTGACGCAGCAGTGCAACATCTGCACCCACAGCCCCTATTCTTGCGTCTAGCATATCCCTGGATTGGGTTATAGCCGCCATCAGTGCCGCATTGTCTGGCCCCGGGCATGGAGGGCCCCCCGTGGCTCCAGCGCCTCCACTCGGCCCCGTGTATTTATCAATGGGCCCTTGTTTCGGAGCCCCGCCGCTGCTCCCGCCTCTGGTCATCGTGGACTATGGCCAAGGTCACTCACCGTGGGAACCAGCCGTCCGTACACTAGGATAGTGACCCTATGACTGTCAGATGGCGCTGTGCCAATCTGCCCCCACATCTGCCTTAGGTCCGTGGCCGTATCTTCCCTGCTCCAATGTCACGCAGGAGGGCGAACCAAGGCCCCACCGGCCACGCTCCATGAGTCTCTATGCTTCACGCCACTGCTCTTGGCCTCCAATATCTAACTGGCGCCACCATCTGACACGCGGCCCAAAGCCCTAGGGGGGCTAAGGAGTCCTGTCAGGTCCGGTGCACTCTTGAGCAACCCTCGCAGTCTGACTTCGTGGTAAATAGCGAAAAATTAGAAAAAAGCACTTTAGTGCATTTATCTCTGTTGCATGTTACACACACACATGTGGACGTGTGTGTGCGCAATACCTGTGTAAATTTGCATTTCAGGGGTGCTACAGGGTGTCCTTTGGACACCCCTGGCACCCTTGAAATCGCTATCTTATTTGCGATTAGCTAATTGCTAATCGCAAATAAGGAATCCTCCCCATTCATTCCTATGGGCCTTTAGGCCCATAGGAATGAATAGGGAGTTATTCCTTATTTGCGATTAGCAATTTGCTAATCGCAAATAAGGAAGATGTAGGAATCGCAATATTTTTTGCAATTCCTACATGAATCCCGTTTTGAAAGTCCTTAATAGCGATTCCTTATGGATCGCTATTAAAGACTCGCAAAACGGGTCATTGATGAATCTAGCCCTAAGAGCATTAATATGTTAACATGTTTGATTCTATTTGTGCATTCATTGCACATTTACTCCTGTAGCTGGGTTATGATCTGATATACATGAGCTATTTTAAATGAAGTAATATGTGTCATGATTTTACAATGTCACTGTTTTAATGTGTGCCTAATTTTATATTCATGTTTTCATTCAAAAAGTAGATTTTAGATATGTATGTTATGATAGTCAAATGCCATGGGGTGGAATGTATTGCTACATGCACTCCTATATATTGGAACTACGTGATGGCCTTCGACTACCATTATTTTAATTGACTTTATGTGTTTTCATTTACTGTATCTTAAATGTACAACATCATTTTTTTGCACTTGCATTTTGACTTGTGAATTTCACTTCTTGTCTCCTTGTAACCTTCAGAGTAGGAGTGTGTGGCCTTGCCTGGAAAAGAACGTGTGGGATGTGCGTTTGAAAGCATGAGAGAGAGAAATGTGTGGAATGTACTTCTCTGTCTGGGAATGTAGTGCTGCAGGCAGTGGTGCGCAAATGTACATTATGTTGTACATTGTAAAATTAAGTATTACCTATGGGCTTTAACGTGCCCTAACTCCATCTTGAATTCTTACTCTGTCTAGCTTGAGTTCTGCATGCACACACACACACACACACAAGCAGGCCCTCAGGTTACTCAAGGTTATTTAGGTTATTCATGTTCATGATTGTTTTCCTCTTTGAAGGTGTTCCTGTTCTTTTGGAGACATTTTCTACTTTCGCAAGCTTCACTTAGATAAGGAGCTAGAACATGTTGAGAGAATGTGTGAGAAATCCGCTGCCTTAAAATGCTTGTGGGAGCTTGGCAGCACCAGTAAGTTTCCTTGCTGTAGAGGATGTCTTCTCAAACACTCCTTGTGCATTGAATCTATACTACTATTATAAAGAGAGAACTGTGTCCTTTGAGCCAGGTAAACTTGAAAAGTACACCACCAATCACGACACCCAATACAGCGTTGGAAAGGGGAGGTCCAGGAGATGGACATAGGCTATAGAAAACCACATCATATACATTAGGGGGGGTGGGGAACGTTAGGGGAAAAGTAGTCTGTATGGGCGTATGGATACAGTGATTGCGCGCGGCGTTTGGCGTCGTCACAACGCTTGCGAGAGGCGCAATGGCGTGTGGGCGTGACGTCACGTCAACGCGACGTTCGCTGTCCGGACCGGAGCGCAGGAAGGAGCAATGGAACAAAACACGACATGCGGGGAGGAGCGGTAGCGCGGGACCGACACACAACATTGGAGTGCCCAGCGCGGGGAGGAGCGGCGATGCTGGTGGGAGCGCAGGAAGGAGCAAGGGACACACACCTGACATGCGGGGAGGAGCGGCGGGGCGGGAGCTGGTATGTACGCTCTGCTGCTCCCGCTGATGGCCGCTCTGCTGCACGTCTCCTACAGCGGTGCGACCCCTAGCCCCTTCTGCCCTGGACAACGTCGGGGCGGGCTGCTAGTATATATTAAAACTGGGATTTCTTGGCTAGGAAGCCGTAATTCTCCTGAGAGATGGACACATCTGCTCAGTGCTGTATTTACGTATTGAGGAGTCTCTTGACCCCAGGACTGTGATTTGGAATCCCCCAGTCTTGTGTGGGCTACGATGAAGATGATGATCGTTGGTATTGAGATAGATGTATGGATATAGAGTTCTTTTGACATGTTTTTTTCTGTGTGCTGAGTGACCAGCCTGTGAAGTATTTTTATTCATTGGTTCTTACTCATTGGCATTATCTGATGTATTCTGTGTATATATGTTATATGCTTCCATTCTATGTATACATGCTCTTTATATTTGTGTCTTTCATTTAGCAGTCCTTATTTCTTGTATTTGACTACTAGCATTTGACAGTGCTTGTTTCTTGCATTGTAACAAAAAACACAATGTCTCAACCGGTATGTCATTCAGGGGGGACTGTTCGTAGAAGGTGTTGCAATCACACAGGAGGGGCGGAGGGGGGAGAAGAAGTGGCGAGGGAGACCAAGGTAGAGTGCAAGGGTTGTTATTTGCACGTAGTTATAGCAGCATACGATACAACTAGACTGCAGTAACCATAACAACCGATTGTGCACTGAAAGTGTTGGTGTGAGTGAACGGTGCAGTGACACAAGTGATTAGAGAACAACGTGTGGCGGCGAAAAAACAGTAAAAACAATCATTTGTAGGGGTCAAACAAATGATTTTAACAAATGATTTTAAATTTGCATTTCAGGGGTGCTACAGGGTGTCCTTTGGACACCCCTGGCACCCTTGAAATCGCTATCTTATTCCTATGGGCCTAAAGGCCCATAGGAATGAATAGGGAGTTATTCCTTATTTGCGATTAGCAATTTGCTAATCGCAAATAAGGAAGATGTAGGAATCGCAATATTTTTTGCAATTCCTACATGAATCCCGTTTTGAAAGTCCTTAACCACATGGCTGCTGGGCGTTTTCCCCCCCCTGTGCTGGAAAATGCCATTTTAGTGGCACCATGACGAGCTCAGCTCGTCATCAGCACACGACACCCGTGGGTGATGACGAGCTGAGCTCGTCATCAGCATCGAAAGGGTTAATAGCGATTCCTTATGGATCGCTATTAAAGACTCGCAAAACGGGTCTTTGATGAATCTAGCCCTAAGAGCATTAATATAGTAACATGTTTGATTCTATTTGTGCATTCATTGCACATTTACTCCTGTAGATGGGTTATGATCAGATATACATGAGCTATTTTAAATGAAGTAATATGTGTCATGATTTTACAATGTCACTGTTTTAATGTGTGCCTAATTTTATATTCATGTTTTCATTCAAAAAGTAGATTTTAGATATGTATGTTATGATAGCCAAATGCCATGGGGTGGAATGTATTGCTACATGCACTCCTATATATTGGAACTACGTGATGGCCTTCGACTACCATTATTTTAATTGACTTTATGTGTTTTCATTTACTGTATCTTAAATGTACAACATCATTTTTTTGCACTTGCATTTTGACTTGTGAATTTCACTTCTTGTCTCCTTGTAACCTTCAGAGTAGGAGTGTGTGGACTTGCCTGGAAAAGAACGTGTGGGATGTGCGTTTGAAAGCATGAGAGAGAGAAATGTGTGGAATGTACTTCTCTGTCTCGGAATGTAGTGCTGCAGGCAGTGGTGCGCAAATGTACATTATGTTGTACATTGTAAAATTAAGTATTACCTATGGGCTTTAACGTGCCCTAACTCCATCTTGAATTCTTACACTGTCTAGCTTGAGTTCTGCATGCACACACACACACACACACACAAGCAGGCCCCCAGGTTACTCAAGGTTATTTAGGTTATTCATGTTCATGATTGTTTTCCTCTTTGAAGGTGTTCCTGTTCTTTTGGAGACATTTTCTACTTTCGCAAGCTTCACTTAGATAAGGAGCTAGAACATGTTGAGAGAATGTGTGAGAAATCCGCTGCCTTAAAATGCTTGTGGGAGCTTGGCAGCACCAGTAAGTTTCCTTGCTGTAGAGGATGTCTTCTCAAACACTCCTTGTGCATTGCATCTATACTACTATTATAAAGAGAGAACTGTGTCCTTTGAGCCAGGTAAACTTGAAAAGTACACCACCAATCACGACACCCAATACAGCGTTGGAAAGAGGAGGTCCAGGAGATGGACATAGGCTATAGAAAACCACATCATATACATTAGGGGGGGGTGGGGAACGTTAGGGGAAAAGTAGTCTGTATGGGCGTATGGATACAGTGATTGCGCGCGGCGTTTGGCGTCGTCACAACGCTTGCGAGAGGCGCAATGGCGTGTGGGCGTGACGTCACGTCAACGCGACGTTCGCTGTCCGGACCGGAGCGCAGGAAGGAGCAAGGGAACAAAACACGACATGCGGGGAGGAGCGGTGGTGCGGGACCGACACACAACATTGGAGTGCCCAGCGCGGGGAGGAGCGGCGATGCTGGTGGGAGCGCAGGAAGGAGCAAGGGACACACACCCGACATGCGGGGAGGAGCGGCGGGGCGGGAGCTGGTATGTACGCTCTGCTGCTCCCGCTGATGGCCGCTCTGCTGCACGTCTCCTGCAGCGGTGCGACCCCCAGCCCCTTCTGCCATGGACAACGTCGGGGCGGGCTGCTAGTATATATTAAAACTGGGATTTCTTGGCTAGGAAGCCGTAATTCTCCTGAGAGATGGACACATCTGCTCAGTGCTGTATTTACGTATTGAGGAGTCTCTTGACCCCAGGACTGTGATTTGGAATCCCCCAGTCTTGTGTGGGCTACGATGAAGATGATGATCGTTGGTATTGAGATAGATGTATGGATATAGAGTTCTTTTGACATGTTTTTTTCTGTGTGCTGAGTGACCAGCCTGTGAAGTATTTTTATTAATTGATTCTTACTCATTGGCATTATCTGATGTATTCTGTGTATATATGTTATATGCTTCCATTCTATGTATACATGCTCTTTATATTTGTGTCTTTCATTTAGCAGTCCTTATTTCTTGTATTTGACTACTAGCATTTGACAGTGCATGTTTCTTGCATTGTAACAAAAAACACAATGTCTCAACCGGTATGTCATTCAGGGGGGACTGTTCGTAGAAGGTGTTGCAATCACACAGGAGGGGCGGAGGGGGGAGAAGAAGGGGCGAGGGAGACCAAGGTAGAGTGGAAGGGTTGTTATTTGCACATAGTTATAGCAGCATACGATACAACTAGACTGCAGTAACCATAACAACCGATTGTGCACTGAAAGTGTTGGTGTGAGTGAACGGTGCAGTGACACAAGTGATTAGAGAACAACGTGTGGCGGCGAAAAAACAGTAAAAACAATTATTTGTAGGGGTCAAACAAATGATTTTAACAAATGTAAGTACAGTTTCATCTTTTGTGAATGGCCCTCTAAAGGCTGCGAACGGCATTGTGGAGTCGAAGGCGTTTCGATCTATTTAATTAAAGGTCATCATCAGGACGATGGTTACTTATTTCTTGAAATAGTGCTTGTGGCACTTTGAGAGAGAAAGAATCCAGGGAAAGAAATCCGCTTTGCAGGAACCGCTGCAGGACGTCAATTGATGACCGGGGGGGTTAAGGTCTCGGCGTGCAGGAGTCACGTACCGGAGGGGAAGCGAAGTTTGTGTCTGGCGGAGCGATCAGTGCTTTGGGGTTTGCATAACCGGTCGTGATCAAGGATACCTGGCTGAATACGGAGGGACAAGTGGAGCGTCTCGGAAATGAAACTGTACTTACATTTGTTAAAATCATTTGTTTGACCCCTACAAATTATTGTTTTTACAGTTTTTTTGCCCCCACACTTTGCTCTCTAATCACTTGTGTCACTGCGCTGTTCACTCACACCAACACTTCCAGTGCACAATTGGTTGTTATGGTTACTGCAATCTAGTTGTATCATAGTGCTGCTATAACTATGTGCAGATAACAACCCTTCCACTCTACCTTGGTCTCCCTCGCCGCTTCTCCCCCCCTCCTGTGTGATTGCAACACTTTCTATGAACAGTCTCCCCTGAATGACATACCGGTTGAGACACTGTCCTTTTTGTTATAAAGCTTAACCGGTCTTAGCTGGGTTGTAGTGTAGTTCCTATACTCCCAATAGGCTCTGCGCATTGGAATATTATATCCTATAGATGTGACGTAGGACTTATGTCTACTAGGTCTCTATCGAATATATTAAATTTAATTGTGAGTGCCAGCTAGCTCAGAGGTCACTAGAAACTTTCTCGAATTCACAAGAAGGGATTTAGTTTCTGACAACGCATAAAAATTACAACTTTGTTTCCCAAGATAAAACTGATTTTCAGAGTCGTGGAAACAATAGATAGTTTACTCAGTCAATCATGCATGCTTCGTTTCACCAGAGGTGCAGAGAAATAGAGATACAGGAGTTTTCAATAATAGCATTTATTGAACAGTCTTCTTTCTCATGCAGAAGAAATGAACTGCTACAATCGTAATACTGGCTGTAAAGTATAATGTGAACAGCAAGAAGAGTATTTTAAAATAATACTGTAAAAGCATGGTATGGTTTCTAAGCCATAGATAAATACATACATAAAATAACAAAGGCTAAAAAGTACTCAACTGGTGGTTATAAAATACGCCTACCCCGATGTACCTAACCTAAGTCTAGTACGAGGGAAGAAGTAAGTGAGGTGTAGCATAAATTTAGTAGTCTTTTTGCCAAGAATGTATCTAAGATTTCTCTTAGGGTCTAATCAGCTCCGTACCTTGGTTTAGAATGAAGGAGGTCTGGTATCTCTGTCTCGGGACTCGATTTCCCAACAACCCGCAAGGGTAACTTGGAAACACTGGAGCTGGATTTCTCGGCCATAGAAAAGACAGCGTCTCTCTCAGTGCGTCTGCTGGAGGGTCGGCTTCCTTCGGCACTTGCTGTAGCAGGATGCGTCGGGCAAGTAGATAGTCGAACTGCTCCAAACCACTGTGTGTTTGCTAAGGCAAGTGTGGGCATATTTATACCTTGAAGATACCGAGATTGACATAAAGGTTGACATAATAACGTCATCAAAGAGTCTCAGTTCTTTGAAAACTCCATGAGTTCTTGGATAAATCAATATTCAAGCAAGGGGAAGTCCCTAGCTGCTGAAGCAGAGTTTTCCAAGAAATCGTTGTGGATTTTCGGAACTAGTGGAAGTAGCCATGCCGTATTTGGACTGCATGAGCTATGTCTAAATATGGTTATGATTTCTATGCCTATTTATGGACATGGTGATTTATACCTATACAAGGGCATAAATCGGGAAAATTACACTAGGGTCCTAAAATGTTCTTCAACACCCACTCCACTTTATTATGTTCGACATTACTAAATCTAAGCATTAAAACATATCTAAAGCATGTGTTTACAATCCCACCCAAAAATACAAAAATGCATCTGAAAGGTTGTACACGAACAAGTGAGCATTTATACTGAACGCATTTGAAAAGCAAGGATTCCATTTCAATCATGTAGCACGTTGTTAGTATTGCTAACTGAATGAATCATACATTTTACATATATGAAATGGCTCTAAAGACAGAAAAAAAGGTCTAGATCATCCCATAGCAGAATATATAAACTGTTTTGGTTTTTTGATAAGTTCAATATTGTTTCTAGGAAGTACTCAAAGAATTCTTGTTCTCTAAGAATAGTTCTACTTTAAGCAGATTACGTTGTGCCAAAGATCATTTTTGTAAAAAAAAATCAAATCAAATCGTAGAAAAATAGAGTTCCAAAGCTTTAAGTGTTTGTTTTGAAAAACGAAGGTCGAATTCAAAGCTGATAGAACGCTGTGTGCTAACTTTAAAAGTTATTCTCTGTGTCAGGAGAAAACATTAAATTGTCTAGGCTGACAAAGAAATAGTCTACCACAGTAGATGAAAGTTGAACCACTTCATTAAGTAGATCAATCGTACACAGCAATGTTCGCAGTAGATGATACCTGTGTGCCTGTTGGTCCAGGTATCTCACCTTCAGCTGAAATTGCTGGTGAGATCTCTATGAATACCGTCATCAGGATTGGTAGCTGTTGGGGGAAACACAATACATGAGCCGTTATCGGACCCAGTAAGGAGTCAACATCCGTTGGCATTTTTGATGGACGTGTTAGACAGGTATCCAACACACATTCCTCTCCGCAAAGCAGGCATCGTAGAACAGGTAAGATGCAATCTTGCCAGATTGGTCTGAATGACAGGAACCACATGGTATTCAGAACTCCCAAACGAGCCAAGCCAATAATCTGTGTTATGCGTTCACGATACTGCATTGCCAGAAGAGCGTTCTCCATGGTAATCTGGGTAGCACTGGTGACCGGACTTGCCATAACGGAGCAGGAGGAATAAAAATAGTATCCCGGCTAGGTGGACGATAGGACTGGGATAGATAGATGTCCTGAAGAAGACCGGGGTGACCAGTGTATTTTTGGCACAGTAAGTCGGTCAAAACATGTTGGCACAAGCAGTCCAAGGAGGGGTGTTTTGAGAACCTAAATCTTCTTTAAAACAATGCCCATCCTTAACCATTTTAATCCTGGTCATGGAACCTATAAATAAAAGTTTGTGAGGGTATCCATGAGCCAGTTTTATGCACTTCCCATGCTGTACTTTGTTCTATCACGATACCCAGTCACAGGGTGACATTCACTGTGTTATCACTTTTCTGGCACATTTGTGTTGTTTTATGTACGTGTCTGTTGGTTTGTTCTGGAGGTTCTGCAGGCCAGGTCACCCCCTACTGCCGAACAGCTCCACCTGCTCACTGCCAGCTGCTGCCACCACCTGCTGCTCCCTTGAGCGCGAGTTCGCGCCAGCTGTCCCCTGTGCCCCACTTGCACCGCCGTGCCTAGTGATTTGTTCTTTTTTCTATAATCCATCCTTGGATTCCTTCTTGTATTCGGCGCTCTTTTTTTACCGCTTTTCGCACTCTCTTGCCTGCATCTTTCTCCCTCCCAAACACCCCCATTACCACTCCTGGTCCACCCTTCCCACCGCTGCCCCTGCGGCCATGCCCCCTTGCCACCCCCACCCGCCTCTCAGCTGCTCCTCCCTCCCATCCTCACCTTTATATGGCGGCCGCTGCGCGGCAGTAGGAGCCACCCCTGACCCTGCTTGCAGGCCAGGTTACCCCCTAACGCCGAACAGCTCCACCTGCTCACCGCCAGCTGCTGCCACCGCCGCTGCTCCCTCGAGCACAAGTTCGCGCCAACTGTCCCCTGTGCCCCACTAGCACCGCTGTGCCTGGTGATTTGGTCTTTTTTCTATAATCCATTTTAGGATTCCTTCTTGTTTTCTGCGCTCTTTTTTACCGCTTTTCGCACTCTCTTGCCCGCATCTTCTCCCCCCACCCCCCAAATTCCCACTCCTGGTCCCGGCTTCCCGCCGGTGCCCCTGCGGCCACGCCCCTCGCCGCCCTCTCCCATCTCCCAGCTGCTCCTCCCTCCCTCCTCGCCTTTATATGGCGGCCGCTGCGCGGCAGTAGGAGTGACATCTGACCCTGCTTGCATGCCAGGTCACCCCCTACCGCAAAACAGCTCCACCGGCTCACCGCCCGCTGCAGCCACCGCCTGCTGCTCCCTCGAGCGCGAGTTTGTGCCAGCTGTCCCCTGTGCCCCACTAGCACCGCTGTGCTTGGTGATTTGTTCTTTTATCTATAGTCCATCCTTGGATTCCTTCTTGTATTCTGCGCTCTTTTTAGCACTTTTCGCACTCACTTGCCCGCATCTCCCCCCCCATTCCCACTCCTGGTCCCCGTTCCCCGCCGCTGCCCCTGCGTCCATGCCCCCTCGCCCCCTCGCCGCCCCCTCCCGCCTCCCAGCTGATCCTCCCTCCCTCCTCCCCTTATATGGTGGCCGCTGCGTGGGCGTGCCAAAGCCAAGCCCGTCTGCGCCCGTCCGCGCCTGGTCCGCGCCCAGCACCAGAACCCCTGGACCCCGCGAACACCACAACACCAGACTCCGCTACGATGACAGCACCCTCCACGCACTCAATGCCGGCCGAAACGACACCCGCTTTCAGGCCACCCCTAAACGGACTCACAGACCGTTTTCCTGCCACACCTGCAGCTTTACCTACGACAGAACCACCAAACCTCCAAGGACCGGACCCAACCACCTCAGCTGCATACTCCTCAACACCCGCTCCGCACGCAAACACGCAGTTGAGCTCTGGGACCTGCTCAACACCTCCGCCCCAGACGTGGCCTTCCTGACTGAGACCTGGTGAAATGATTCCTCGGCGCCCAACATCGCCATAGCCATCCCGGACGGCTACAAGATCACCAGCAGGGATCGCGCCAACGAAATCGGAGGAGGAATAACCATCGTCCACAAGTCGACCCTTAAGGTCACCACCCACGCAGACGACACCCTCAACACCGCCGATCACCTGCCTTTCCGAATCCACACCGACCCCAACACCACCCTCAGAGGAACACTGATCTACAGACCACCCGGACCCCGGGCTCAGTTCAGCGACTCCATCGCCGACCTCACCCGCACCCACACACTCGCCTCCACGGACTACGTCGTCCTCTGGGATCTAAATTTCCACCTTGAGAACAACAACGACACCAACTCCGCCACCCTGATCGATAACCTCGCCAATCTCAGCCTCAGACAACTCGTCACCAC
This sequence comes from Lissotriton vulgaris, assembly GCF_964263255.1. NCBI lineage: Eukaryota > Metazoa > Chordata > Amphibia > Caudata > Salamandridae > Lissotriton > Lissotriton vulgaris. The sequence continues at coordinate 235,387,759 of NC_141689.1, forward strand.
ACCGACCCACGCCGCTGGCCACACACTGGACCTGATTTTTTCTACAGGCACCCATGTCACCTTCAACCACACCACCGAACTCCACTGGACCGACCACCGCAGCATCCATTTCACCTTCAACAAACCAACCTCACACCACCGCGCCCAACAGATGCCTCGCCGCTACTGGAGCAAAGTCACCGAAGACCAGCTGACCACCACCCTCACCCAGCACCCCCCCACCGACCCCACCGACCCGGATGCCGCGGCCCACAACCTCAGAGAGTGGATCGACGACTGCGCCAACACCCTCGCCCCACTCAAGAAACCCTCCAACAACCACACCAGCAAGAGAGCCACCTGGTTCACCGACGAGCTGCAGACCTCCAAACACGCCTGCCGGAAACTGGAGAAGATATGGCTCAACGAACACACTCCGGACAACCACGTAGCCCACAAAGACGCCACTCGCAGACATCACCACCTCATCAGAATAGCCAAGAGATTCTCCTTCAAAGACCGCCTGGATAACAACACGCACGTCAGAATCGTAAAGGAACTCTCCAACCCCAGCGCCAATGCCAACGACAAACCTCCCTCACAAGAACTCTGCGACTCGCTGGCCACCTTCTTCCACCGCAAGATCGCTGACATCCATGAAAGCTTCAACACCACGACCGCCCCGACTACGCCGGACCCCACCTCCCGTGTGAACACCACAATCACCAACCGCTTGTCCTCCTGGTCCAACGTCAATGACTATGAGACACGCAAGATCATGAACTCCATCCACTCAGGATCCCCGACAGACACCTGCCCACACCACATATTCAACAATCGCACCCCAACTACAGAAGGTCATCAACATCTCCTTCGAAACAGAAACATTCAGGGAAAGCTGGAAACACGCCAAAATCAACGTTCTCCTCAAGAAGCCCAAGGCGGACCCCAAGGACCTCAAGAACTTCCGGCCCATATCCCTGCTCCCGTTCCCGGCGAACGTCATCGAGATAATCGTCAACATACAACTGGCCCGCCACCTGGAAGACAACAACATCCTGGACCCGTCCCAGTCCGGGTTCAGACGCAACCACAGCACCGAGACTGCCCTCATCGCCGCCACAGACGACATAAGGCGCCAACTAGGCAACGGTGAAACATCAGCCCTCATCCTCCTGGACCTGTCAGCCGCCTTCGACACGGTCTGCCATCGCACTCTAAAGACACGCCTCCTAGAGGCCAGAATCCTAGAGAGGGCCCTCGACTGGACAACGTCCTTCCTCTCCGGCAGAACCCAGAGCGTCCGCCTCCCGCCCTTCCAATCCGAGGCCACCGACATCATCTGCTGCGTTCCCCAGGGCTCATCCCTCAGCCCGACGCTATTCACCATCTACATGGCCCCCCTCGCACAAGTGGCCCGCCAACACAACCTCAACATCATCTCCTACGCCGACGACACCCAGCTCGTCCTCTCCCTTACCAAGGAACCGCACACCGCCAAAACCAACCTCCACGAGGAAATGAAGGCCGTCGCCGACTGGATGAAGAACAGCCGTCTGAAGCTGAACTCAAATAAGACGGAGGTACTCATCCTCGGACCCACCCCCTCACCCTGGGACGACTCCTGGTGGCCGACCACTCTGGGGACAGCACCGACACCCACCGACCATGCACGCAACCTAGGATTCATCCTCGACTGCTCCCTCTCCATGTCTAAACAGGTCAACGCCGTCTCCTCCTCCTGCTACAACACCCTCTGCATGCTTCGCAGGATCTACAAGTGGATCCCGACCGACACAAGAAGAACAGTGACACAGGCTCTCGTCAGCAGCAGACTGGACCACGGCAATGCACTCTACACAAGAATTCCAGCCAAACACCTTTGACGACTACAACGCATCCAAAATGCCTCCGCCTGACTGATCGTCAACGTCCCTCGCCGCAGCCACATCACCCCCCACCTGAGAGACCTACACTGGCTCCCTGTCGACAAGAGGATCACCTTTAAACTCCTCACCTATGCACACAAGGCACTCCACAACGCCGGACCAGCCTACCTGAACAGCAGACTCAGCTTCTACACCCCTACCCGCCAGCTCCGCTCCGCGAGTCTCACCCTCGCAGCTGTCCCCCACATCCAAGGTACTACCTCCGGCGGCAGATCCTTCTCTTACCGCGCTGCCAAGACCTGGAACACCCTCCCTACCCACCTACGGCAGACCCAAGACCTACTCGCCTTCAGAAGACTCCTCAAGACCTGGCTCTTCGAGCAGTAGCGCAAACCCCCCCCCCCTCCCCCCCATCAGCGCTTTGAGACCCTCACGGGTAAGTAGCATGCTTTACAAGTATTCTGATTGATTGATTGATTGGTTTTTTATTTTCCTCCCTCCCCTATGCTCCATCCCGAGCATGGCTACGCCAGGGGATTTTGTAAGCAGACCCGATTATAAAGCATGTCACACACATTTGTGTGTGAGTGAGGGCAGTTTCCTAAATAGATTAATTTTGCCATACTCGAGTCTGTGTTGTTTTTCTGTTCTCCCTATCCCTCTATGTGTTTACATATTACTTCAGGGGTTCGGGGTAGTAGAGACTCTTTTTTGACCCTCTCCCCTTGCATGTGAGTTAGGATACTTATGACAGGTCTCTGCTCACGATGAGATGATTTGTGTGGTTTCAGGAGAAAGTTGATGTTCTTATTTGCTGTGTCCATTTTACTATATTTTCCATCTATCAGCTTTCCCAAACTTAAAACAAGAATGAGCCAAAGTAGGAGAAAAAGTACACCTAACACAATCCAAAATTCAACCCATGGAAAAACCTGATATGTATTTGCAAGCAGGTGAAAAAGTTCTGTTACTTGTTGTGAGAAGTTAGCCTGGTATATGATGTCAACTATTCTAGTGGGCACCTTGCACCAGTCTAAACGTCCCTTATTGATGGTGGTTGTAAAGTCAACCTTATAGACAAGCTATCCTAGTGGTAGCGTGGACCAGCAGTCTTAGGCTAAAACGTCAGAGAGCATGTGAAGCCAGCTGTTTTAACATATAATCCCTTGAATACCAAATGAAAGGACACCACAGAAGGTATATATCAAATATATATGTATTTAGTACTAACACAACCCCTCTGCACTCTTTATGAGGTCAGAGATCGAAATACATCACTAGTTACTCATTAAGCATACTTTAAGTTGCACAAATACAATTGTACCCTAGGGTCCTCACGAACCATATACTAAGTAAGTGGTATAAGGACCACTTCAGGAATAGTGAATAGGCCTAGGGCCTAGGGAATCGCTGGGGCTACCCTACAGAACCAAAGGTTAGGAAGTAGGAGACCCACGGGAGACGCGTGCAGTGTGGGAACACAATCGCGAGTTATCATAGAGTTATAATGGGAACGTAAAAGTTACAAAGTAGTAGATTATGGACACTTCCGGATGGACTACGGTAAAACCCTTTTAAACTAGGACACTTCGAGGGTCAACACCCATGGAAGCACTGGAGTACTCGAGTTACCTCACCCAGGGAAGCCGGTTGCATAGGTGTCTTTTCGTGTCAGGTTTCGTTGCTGTTTCCTATGGAGAGCTGCAAAGAAGTGCTGCAGGCGACCAGGAGAAAAGTGTCTGGGTGGATCCAAGGGTGGATCCAAGATGTGAAGAACCTGAAAGCAGAGGGGGCAGAGTCTGGGTCACTAGCCAGTGACCAGGAAGGAACCAGGAATGAACCAGGTGATGTCGAGATCCACGGGTCTCAGCTTTGCTGTTGATGTGGATCAGAGTCGGAGAAGTCTGGAAGTCCAGTTCCTGAATCGCTGAGTCCTCGGGTTCCGGCAGGAGCGTCAACAAAGCAAACTGACAAGTTACTGGTCTTGCCTGTTTGCACAGGGTGGTCACTCCTTGACCACAAGGGAGATGTCTTCAGTCTTCTAGTCGGTATAGAACGTCAAAGGTCCAAGAGATTTGTTTCAGAGTTTCAGTCCAGGATAATCTAATGTCTCTAGACACAGCTCCTATCTTTTTACTGATTCTAGGGGCTGGATTATCTGCTAAGTCCCTCCTATGGGTGGACCCTGAGAAGGGGGTGGTTACGCCCCTTTCTCTTTGTCCAGTTTTGCGCCAGAGCGGGGCTGGAGTGCCCTAGCAACTGGTTTGAACCGGGCTATGCATGGAGCACCTTGAGTGCCCCAGGCAGTGTCTGGAAAAGCATCTTTCCATTCAACCCACCCTGCCCCAATACACTACAGGCTGTCTGGGGAGGTGCTGGTACCTCCCTCGACAGGAAACCTATTGTCCAAGTCTCCCTTGGTGGAGTTTCATCCAGCTGCAGGAGGTCAGACTCGTGTCTGTGGCAGCGGCATCCATTTTTTGATGCTGAGGCTCTGTTTAACTTTAACCGGGTAAAGCAGTAACTACATGTCTTCTCCCTCTAGAAGGGTGGAATGCTACCCCCGCCGCCAGAACTGGTGGGGGGTGGTATTCCAAAGTGTTTGACACCTTACACAACATGTTTTGATAAAGCCAAACCAAAGTTAGCATTAACCGCGAGGATTATAATGCTCTTAAGAGTATATGGTATGGCTATATCATAGAACGGTATACAACGGTTACCACGCATTTTTTACAACGCGGTACCGTTACCACGCTACTTTTACCACGCAGGTCGTTACAACGAAATGCGCTGGGGGGCGCTCCAGGATAGTAAATACTTTAATTTACTATCCAACTCCTTTCCCTAGAGTCCACGGGGACTGGAGTTGGAATAGTAAATGAAATAATTTACTATCCAGCGCCCCTCCACGCAAGTTGTTGTAACGACTTGCGTGGTAACGGTACGCGTTGTAAAAGTATGCGTGGTACCGTCATACATCCTCATAGAACAGCTATAAGGATATGGTTCCGAAAGCTGCAGAGGGGCTCAGCTCATGCTAGGGCTCCCTCTCACATAAAACCAAGCACTCTGCCTCTAGGATTGTTAAGACCTGCCGTAGGAGTGACTTATAGGTTACTATGTGTCTATATATAAGGTAGATATAGATATACTATATCTAAGTAAGGGGTGATTATACCACCTTCCCCAAGCTGAGTGATCAGCCTGTGGTGTCAATTTGGATGGCCAGCCAGGGGTGGCATAATACATGCTGCAGCCTCTGGTAGGCCTTGGATGGATGTATGACGTTACTCCGCATACTTTTACTCCGCATACCGTTACAACGCGACTTTTACAACGCATACCATTACAACGCATAGCGCTTTGAGGTGCTGGATAGTGGTAAGTATAATTTACTATTCTAACTCCAGTCCCCGTGGACCCTAGGGAAGGTGTTGGATAGTAAATTATACTTATTCCCTATCCTAGAGCGCCCCCCAGCGCAATGCGTTGTAATGGTATGCGGAGTAAAAGTCGCGTTGTAATGGTAGTGCGGAGTAAAAGATGCGTTGTAACGGGTGTATACCCCTTGGATGCACCTATGCCCTGGGTACCTATGGTACACTATACAGGGGCTCACAAAGGTGACCCAATACCCAATCAGGTATGTACCTAAAGTACATGGTATCAATTTAGAGAGAGAACAGCTGGGCTGTGGGTCTGATTAGCAGGCCCACAGCCACACTAAAGTCGACAATCCAGTGAATCACAGCAAAAAGTGGGGGTGACCATAGGAAGCAGACCCTACACTCCTACACTTGTTTCTTGAAAGTTTTGTTTGTTGGCGTTGTTTCAGGCTCACTGGGATCCTCAGAAAAGGTATCAAAGTTGATGAAAAAGCCAGAGGCAGTTCTGTCAATTGTTGGTATTGCATACGGATTATTTGAAATCGATGGAGCTACTTGTTCCCTTGACATATTAGTATAGTCAGATGCTACATCATTGTAGACGGGAGTTTCTTGACAAACTGTTATTTGGGTTTCAAGAGCCACAAGTTCCATGGCTTTGTTGCATAGTCCTTCTTTTCTCACAGCAGATTCTTCAAAGGTGATGAGTCTTTCAGTTTGAACCTCTTGGATAGTAGCAAGATTTGGTTGTCTGCTACATCTTTGCAATCCACTGGGTGTGCTACTTAATATCAGCTATATGGTGTGGTTTTACCAGGTTAATTGATACGGACCGGTTCTCCTTTTTTCCAGCAAGGGGCGGCAGTAACACTGTTCTTGATCCGTGGACTGCTAGTACAGGTACTGGTTTTCTGTAAGAAGGGCCAAATTCCTTCTTATCCGCTATTTTCTCTCTGACCAGATCCCCAATCTTTGGAATCCAGACAAGTCTTGCTGGGACAGGTAGTTTTTCTTCAGTGGTCGTTGGCTTTTGTATGGTGTTGCTTGGACTTCTTCTTGTTTCATTTAAGTCCTGTAAAACAGCCAAACGATCTTTGATATCAAAGGGTTTTGTTCTAGCACTGAAGTATGACGATCGAGGTCTTCGACCATCATTCTATTACCAAATATGATTTCATATGGAGTGATTCCACCCAGAGAATTTCTTGGCAGATTAGTAAGACTACGTTGGGCACTTATTAGATGTTTGACCCACCCGTCACCCGAGCCTAATACCCTATCTGTTATAGATTGCTTTATGTCACGTTGTTTTCTTTCCACAACCATATATCCCTCAGGATGGAATGGACTTGAGTACTGCAATGCAACGCCCAAGCTGGCCATGGCCCCCTTGTAAGCTCGAGAGGTAAAAGCAGGACCCTGGTCAGAATGTAGCGTGCCGACTGCGTATGTGCTGATAAAGGCTCGCAAATCTTTTATAACAGTTTGTGCGTCAGCCGAGCGCTGAGGCCACATCTAAATGAATCTTGAGCATGAATCCACTGCAATCATGATATATTTATAGTTGCCATCCCTCTTTAAGGGGCCACAGTGGTCCAGGTAAACACATGCTAGTGGTTTATCTGAAATTAAAAGGGCCGTCTGCGCCGGGCGTTTCACTGTTGAAACTTTCATTTTCTGGCAGATTTCACATTCCAAAACATAGTTTCTAGTATGTTTCCTCATGCGCGGCCACCAGTATCTTTGCTTTAATAATGGCACTGTGGCGGAAACACCTGCGTGTGCAGAGGCGAGCCCTTCATGTGCTGATAAGATTAGTCCTAACCTGTGTTCCATGTTTGGGATTACTCTAGACCCCACTCCAGGGATTCGAGCAAATGGAACATTATTTGCATCAGTTGTATATGAGTACTTGAGTGGGAAGCCTTTTGGTAATGTTTTACTGCTGTCCTTGTTGGAAGCGGTGACAGCCTGCATTATTTCGCGGTCTATTTTTGTTTTTGAACGAATGACTGCAGCTACGGAAGCCATTTGCACAGCTGCCTTCGAGACTTCATCAGCCAATAAATTCCCTTCAACTTGAATGCCATCACGCTGATGACTCAGTGTATGGATCATGTGAGTCTTTTGTAGTTCTTTCTGTAATAGAACTACTTGTTGCCAAAGCATTTTATTCTTAATTGGTCCTCCTTTTGCATCTTTGAAACCGTTTTGAACCCAATTCTGCAAGTATTGATTGTAATACGAATCGCACACTATGAGTGTGGGGAATTCGCGATCTGTATTTTCAAGCGCCATCTTGAAAGCCTGTAGTTCAGCTCGCTGAGCTTTACAGTCTCCGAGAGATTGAGTTTTTGTGACCGTAGGTTGAATTTTCCATCGTGCCAGCGACCTTTAACGATCGCGCACGCAGCACTATAAGCTTGTTTTCCCCCAAATCATACATCCGTAATGTTCTAGAGGCAGAATATCAGTGGGCAGAGGGCATTCTTGTTCGTATTGGAAAAATTCTTGAGTCTTCAAGTAGGGGTCAAAAACGTATACAACGTCTGTTGCAGCAAGAGAATTAACCCATTGTATCCATCTTGGATGTAGAGCTTTTGCATTCGGAATGCTCCCTTTTGTCACTGCCTCTAAGGCAGGTACAGGAGTAACGACTTTTATTTGTTTTCCTAGCGCGAGGCTCTCTCTTTTGCTACTGCAGTTTGAACCGCTGTCAGAATTTTTTCTGTTGAAGTGAATTTAATTTCAGCTTGTGTGTACAAATGTGATTTGTAAGCTATCAGTGCCTTCTCACCTTCATTAAAGGTTAAGTATGTGAATCCGCGGGGGCATGGCCAGCAGCATGGAGGAGTAAGACGTGCCTCGGCTCGGCTCCCGGTATGCTGCACTGATCCGACGTTCATTTCCTTCCAAAACTTCCTAAAACAACCTAAAACTGTAGCCTAGACTAGTCCCGATACCTCTACCGCAGCAAATCCGAGTATTTTGCTGGACTGGGACTGGCAATCGGCCGGGGAGAAGAGAACACCGAAGCGGGGCCGCCGCAGCAAGATGGCGACCGGGCGGAATCCAACGGCCCGGCTCTGACTCCACCCCGGCATCGGAGACTCTTGCCGTGGGGCTCCCCAGACATCGGAGCCGGAGGGAAGGTGAAGCCGGTTGGGGAGGAATCGGGTGCCCACACCACACCCTTGCATCCGGCGAGTGCCCGCCTGGAGTGCGGCGGAGACTGGTGACTGAGTCGGCCGGAGGGGACGCTCGGAGGCCCTTACCCCGGGAGAGGAACTTGGGCCGGCCGAGCGAAAACGGCGGGAGGTGTCGCAGAGGCGAAGGGCGAGACACTCCCCGACCCCAGGGAAGACAACAGTGAACCAGCCTGAGACGACGCAGAGGAATATCCCTCACGGAGCAGAGAGACCGGCCTGACCGCGTGGCTGCCCCCTGCCTCCGGGAATCGCAATACGGCCTGAGACTGAGACCGACTGCAGGAGACCCACTTCGGCTGCACGAGACCGTGATCCCAGATCCCATCCTGCTGAAACCTCCGGGAACACCCCCTTGCCATTATTTGGTGAAAAGACGACACACCACACGGGGGAAACGCTGGCGCTCTGCATATCCCCAAGAAAACCTGGTCATACAAGGGGAGCAGCATGGGGAAGAGAGACCCGTCCGCAAGGCCAGCTAGGCAAGAAACCATCGAGAGCTACACCACGACGAGGGCGCAAAAGGAGGTGACCCAGAGTCTCCCAGGAACACACATGGACACGGCCATGCTTCTGGAGGCGATCCAGGCCTCCAGGACAGATATCAAGGACTCTAGAGCCGCACTTGAGACCAAGATAGGCGAGGTGGGCCTGAGGTTCTTCTACTACGCCAAGACTTCCGGAATCTCACCGAGAGGGTGACTACGGCGGAATCCAGAATTGGTGAGATGGAAGACTCTATCACAACCCTCCTTAAAGAAATGGCGGAGTTGCAGGAGTCCCACAGGCAACTGTTGTGGAGGGTGGACGATGCCAAAAACAGGTTGAGGCGAAACAACCTCCGATTCGTAGGCTTTAGAGAAGGCATTGAGAAGACGGATGTGGCGGCCTTCCTGCAGGACTGGCTACGAACCACATTCCCGCAGGCCCAGTTTTCCAACTGCTTTATTATTGAAAGAGCGCATAGGGCGCTGCTAGCGAAACTGCCGGAGCGTGCACGACCGCGGCCGATAATTGCGCGCTTGTCGATAGAAACCTTATCCTCCGAGAAGCCAGAAGGAAAGGAGAACTCAAAATCGAGAACACGAAAATCATGTTTTTCCCTGAATATATCCAGGATGTCCAAAAACAGAGACGATCATACGACTCAGTCAAGGCAAAACTTTGAGATCTCCATATCTCGTACATGCTGCTCTTCCCGGCGAAATTGAAAGTACTGTACAAAGGCAAGTCACATTTCTTTAACCGTCTGGAGGAGGCCTGGCAATGGCTAGAGGAGAGACCCCTACTCCGAGAAGCTGAGGAGGAAGGACGCAGAATCCGAACAGAATTGGCGGCGGCAAACTTTCGGAGGAATTCGCCTAAGACTCAAAGGTCCCAGATCCCGAGAATGCGGCGGGGCTCACACCCGTCGCCCTATCCGGACCCTCATGCGGCAGGCCGAGGGAGAGGAGGCCACGATGCGCCCCCCATTGATCCTAGGGATCAGGGATCCAGATTCGGATGTCTAGCTCATCTACATGATACTGAAACGGGAGGCCTGAAAAACAAACATTTGTCGGATATGGAGGATTCCACGGACCGCTCAACACACCCTCTGGTCGAGGTAATCCGTGAGATGGAGCAGGGAGCTACTGGCGGAACAGATGAACAGGACATTGAAACACAAGACTCTCAATCATGAGGAAGTTTGGACCTTACATCCGTAGCTGCAGCAGGCCGCTGCTGGTGCCGCGCAAGTTATAAGCACTTTTCTTTCTTTTTCTTTTCTATTGACTCAGATCACTGTTCAAGGGGTAATGCTGATAGTCCTGTGGTCTTGCTCAACTCCGGCAAGACGGGACACAATACACAGGGTACCCACAGAGACATTAGCCCTATTGGAACTCACATTTGAACCCTGGGCATAGTTTGATTTGGGATCCAGTGGGTGGGTGACAGACCTTTACCGCCTGAAAGTCCAATTGGTTAATGGTTGTACAGATGGGCTGGACGGGGGGGAAAGGTGGTGAGGGGGGAGGAAGGGGGGGACAGTTGAAACAGTTTTGTTGGGGGGATCTTGGTTGGGGGGAGGGGGGAAGAGTTGGTTAACTGCAGTCAAGTCTATTGGTGCCCTATGCCACGCCTCCACACTGAACGTCATTCCCACGCCACTAGAATTGCCCACGAACACGTCACTACACAACATACGAATTTATGGGCCGCCCAATACACGGGGGCTGCCTGCCTGACTATACGAGACCCAAACCATGCTAGGTGACCATGAAACCCATAGGGCGGGCGAGAGAGGGGTTAGCATCCTGTCCTGGAATGTCAATGGCCTGCACAGTAAGATTAAGAGGGGCCTGGTCAATTCGTATCTGAAACGTCTAGGCCTGGACATCACGCTGCTACAAGAAACCCATCTCAAAGGTACTAAGTGCGCCTTCTTAGCCAGAGGCCGCTTTAAGCTACTAGCGCATGCAGGATACACATCAAACTCTAGAGGAGTTGCCATTATTCTGAAAAAGACCACTCCATTTACTATAACTCAGACATGGACAGACCCCCAGGGAACATACGTGGCTATCAAGGGGATGTGGAATAGGTGTGCTTATACTATAGTTTCAGTCTATGCTCCGCCGAAACTCCAAGCACTCACATTGAAGAAGGTAGCGGATATACTACTTGAAACAGCCGATACCGTACAGATTGTAGGGGGAGACTTTAACGACGTATTGGATGTCACGCAGGATAGAACAGGCACGACACAGAGGGTAGGGACTCAGACCCCCTTGTCCCAATGGTCGACTAACCTAGGTCTCACAGACGTCTGGAGGTGTCTACACCCTGAGGCGAGAGTTTACTCGTACTTCTCGGGCGCCCATAAGGCCTTCTCGAGACTGGACTATGTTTTTATGGCCCGACAGCACCTGACGATGCAGGACGTAGCAGAATATAAAGCAAGAGGAGTATCAGATCACTCACCACTGCTGATCAGACTGGGAGCGAAACGCCAGGGTGAAATGAGACAATTGCGATTGACGGCATTGGACCTGCAGAACTCAAATGTCCTACGGGGTCTCAGAGCGGATATCAAAGTGTATATTGCTGAAAATGAGGGCTCGGTGACCTCGAAAGTGATCTTATGGGAGGCTTTAAAGACAGTCATGAGAGATAGGGCAAAAAATAGACTAGCGGAGGAACGAAGAAAGCTCCACTCCGACGCCGAACTCATAGAACAGGACATACTAACCTTTGGAAAGGGAATGCCAGACCTCGAGAGACTCAGTGGCACTTAGGAGACTTACGGATAGGCAATCACAATATAGAGAACTTGTGATGGGAGAGGCAAAAACACAAGCACTAGCTACCCTACATCGCCTATATGATGTAGGGGACAAATCTGGTAAGCTCCTGGCATGGCTTAGCAAAAAAGAACGTGCAGAGAGATGGGTGGAGCAGATTAAAGACCCTCAGGGAACGATACTCCAATCAGACACACATATAGCTGAGGCGTTTGCAGACCATTATGAAAACTTCTATGAGGCTAGAAATTTAGGGACACGTGAAGAAGCCATGCAATATATGGACCAAACCGAACTCCCGACTCTGTCCGCTGAGGACACAAAAACGATGGACTCTGATATTACCCTCGACGACATCTCTGAGGCCCTGGCCAAACTGAGACCAGGGAAAACACCGGGACCCAATAGCTTCCCAGCCGAATTCTTTAAACATACAGCTGACCTCTTGGCGAAATACTTGAAGGGCCTATATGAGGATGCCCTGCAGGAAGGGAGACTCCCCCCTGACCCGACCCTGGCTACCATTATTCCGATCCATAAGGAAGGCAAACCAAAAGAGGACTGTGAGTCCTATCGTCCCATCTCATTATTGAATACGGAAATGAATCTACTGGCCACTATCCTGGCAATGAGATTGCGTGTGGTGATATCGCAGCTGATACACCTTGATCAGACTGGATTCATACCAGACAGGGCCACCAGACTGAACCTCAGACGTACTCACAACTGGCTGCAAGAGGTCTGGGACAGAGAAGACCCACACTGGTTCCTGTCCCTCGATGCGGAAAAAGCCTTCAACGCAGTACATTGGCCGTTCCTAGAAGGCGTCTTAAAGAAATTCGGTTTCGGACCAAAGTTCCAAAAGTGGGTGCAGCTGCTATACACCGAGCCGAGTGCCAGGGTGAGGGGAAACGGAGTCCTGTCGCGTGAATTTCGAGTGTGAAGAGGGACCAGACAAGGGTGCCCCCTCTCGCCACTTTTGTTTGCCCTGACTATAGAAATACTAGCGGCTAGGATTCTCCAAAACTCAGGCATTAGGGGATTTCAACTGACCGAAGAAGATGTGAGTGAGGAAAAAATCTCGCTCTATGCGGATGATGTACTTCTGTATGTTAAATCACCGGAGACGTCGATCCCACAGCTATTTCATGAACTGGAACTACGGTGACCATTCCGGATACCGAATAAATTGGCACAAGTCTGTTCTATACGACCCCGCAGGGAGGGACACATGGTCGGACCTTCCAGGAAGGCTGCTCACTACAACAGAGGGCTTTCAATATTTAGGGGTATATCTCACCCTGGATAGGCACATTTCGTATACACGTAACATTGAGCGTATCATGGTGAACTCCATTGCAGATATGGACCGTTGGAGACTACTCCCACTCACCCTCCTAGGCCGAGCGGCTATGTACAAGATGATTAATCTCCCAAAGTACTTGTACGCCCTTCAAAATGAGTATTATCCCCTCCCCCCCAAAAGTTTTCTCCAAGATAAATGCAGACCTACGGGCATTTATATGGCTGGGTAAGCAACCTAGGGTAGCATTGACCACCCTACAGAGGCACCAATATAGCGGGGGGATCTCGCTCCCGAACCTGGAGGCATATTACTGGGCGGAACACTTGGTCCCGATCAACGACTGGATACATGCGCAGGCTAACCATCCCTCATATGCATTAGAGCGCCACAAGCTAGCACCCAGACATATTCTTTCCCATTTATATGGGGGGAATGGCCGGAGACGTCTTTTACTGGCAACCAAAATTACCCTTCTTGCCTGAAAGGCAGCCACGAAGCGCACGGGATGGGACAAGAAGCCATCGAGACAAATGCCAATCTGGCATTGTACGTGGCTGATGGAGCTTCACAAACTAACGGGGTATAGGAGGTGGGACGACATAGGAATCTCTACTCTAGGGGACGTACTTACCAAAGGGCAACTGAAGTCGTTTGCGGTTCTGATCGCGGAATTCGGCCTACACCCCACACAGAGATACAAATACACTAGACTGAAACATGCATGGGGGGCCCAGAATATTGACACTGCAGATCTGGCAGAATTCGCCCCACTCGAAGGCAGGCTCCTTCAGGAACACATCCAGCAGAAGGCGGTATCTCTATCGTATAAGACCCTTATGAATAACATGTTAGGTGACCTGGCCAAGCTTCGACAGCAATGGGAGGCTGATGTGGGTGGCATGGAAGACATTGATTGGGAATTGGTCTTAACACATCCCAGAGAGGTGGCAGTTAAATCCCGACTCCGCCTTATCCAATTTAATGTATTACATAGAACCTACTTTGATAGAGTGCGGCTCCAGAAAATGGGGAAGACAGATGATGCTAAGTGCTTACGATGCCAGGACCCCAGGGGGGACATCTTTCATGTCTTGTGGTCATGCACTAAAATACAGGGATACTGGTCAGACGTTTTTACGGAACTACCTGCGGTCCTGGAGAGCCAAATACAAGTGGACCCTAAGCTGGCCCTATTGGGCATGACAATTGATGTAGACCTGCCACGCCCTCTGCTTACCTTCCTAGTACTGGCCTTAGTAGTGGCCAAGAGGGACATAGCGAAATACTGGGGGGCACCATTGATACCACTTTTGGAAGAATGGAGGAGAGGCCTAGATATGTATATGGCGGCTGAGAGAGTCACAAATAAAGCAAGGGGGTGTCCTAGGAAATTTCGCAAAGTATGGGGGAAATGGAGAAGTTATCACGGATTGGATGCTGGACTGTAATGGGACACTACGAGGGGCGCATATTGGAAGACAGAGGGACCATACGATAATTGTACTGTTGATGATAATATGGAGGGTCAACCTTGTGGTCTTTTTATGTCTGGACTATGGGCCCGATGTAGGTAAAATCCATTTACCGATTTTAAAATACCGATTTATACCTAATCGGTATTTTGAAATCGGAAAATGAAATGTAGATTAAAAAAATCGGTAAAATACTGAATCGGTAGCAATCGGTATCATGTTTCGATACTTACCGAATCGGCAAGTACCGAATCGGTATTTACTGAATCGGCGAATACCGATTCGGCAAATACCGATTCGGTAATAGCAATACACCCCCATGGGCCAAAAGGCCCATAGGAACGCATTGTAAATACCGAATCGGTATTAGCCGATTCAGAAAATACCGAATCGGTAAATACCGAATCGGTAACTACGGAATCGGCGAGCAAGTAAAAGTGAAACTAATGACAACAGCCAATGAGGTGGAACCACCCTCCCCCACCCTAGCAGGGAGTGGCTACCCAGGCAGGTGCAACTCATTAGAACTTTCTGGAGAGGCAGCCTGAGCTGAGCATTCACAGTGAGCAGCAGTGGTAGCACTATCCAGATCTGTGTGAAAATGGCAAGCAGCTCTGAGAGCCAGAAGGCAGAGCGCAAGCGGAAGGCCAAGTTCAGCAGCATGGAGCTGCAAGTTTTGGTGGAGGAGGTGGTGAGGGTACACAGGCAGCTGTTTGGGAGGCTGTCCCTCACTGTCCCAGAGAGCACCAAGAGGAAGCTGTGGAGTGCAATCGGGGAGAGAGTGAACGCAGTTGGTGTCACCCCCAGGAGCCTGGACGACCTCAAGAAGAGGTTTTACGACATTCGCAGCCTCACCAAGAGGAAACTGGCCGAGCTGCACAAGCAGGCAGGACTAACTGGTGGAGGCAGGAACCCGGCGCCACCCCTCACTGACCTTGAGGAACTTGTGTCCACGACCATTGAGAGCGAGAGTGTGGTGGGAGTTGGGGACCTGGACAGCTCATCCAGAGCTACAGCTAAAGGTAAGAAGCATGCGCATCTTGACACACCCTACCAGACACCTCCCCTTGAGCCCCAATGCACAGCCAAACCCCAGCCCAGTACTGCTAGCAACAGACATGAGCAATGCATCATGGTAAATGTAGTCAGCAGTAGTTAAAAATGCCAGTGCACAAGCATGATAAAATGAACTGTAAAACTGAATCAAAGTATTGAAAATGAGATGTGCAATGCTTTTATTGTAGTGACTGTAAAACATTAGCACTCAGTTCACAAATGCTTCTTTATACCTAGGGGCATCATCAGGCGGGGGAGCAGCAGCTACACAAGCTCCAGCACCTTCAGCCAGTGCGGTGGCAGGGCCAAGCAGCAGTGTACCATCACAGGAGGAGGAGGAGGAGGAGAACAGCAGTGCTGTGGGCAATGAGGAAGACACTGGACATACCCTCACATTTCCCCACTCCCCCCTACTGTCTCTAACGCCCCCATTGCAGTTCTCACCAGAGAACTCACCCCCACAGACCCACCCTGCACCTGCCACATCTCCTGCCAGGAGGATCATTGTTGCTCCATTAAACATCATGGAGGGAGCAGCGGGTCAGGCTCCAGCAACCAACCCTGTAACACCTGTGGCACACCAGCCCACACAGCAGGGCAGCAGCAATCCGCGCAGGCCACGCACATCCAGCAGTGCTCTTCCAGCATGGGAGGGCAGCGTATTCCAGGGGCTGGAGGGGAGTATGGTCAGCATCCAAAGGATGCAGGCAAAATCAATCCTGGCTTGCCAGCGCCAATTGCAGGTGCACAACCTGCAGATGGGGGAGATGACACAGGGATTCAAGACTTTTGTTGATAGCAACAAGGACGTAGCAACTGGTCTGGGGCGAATGACTACTGCCATCACCCAGCTGTGCAGTAAAATGGAGGAGCACGAGCACTGTAGGCGCAGGGATGCCCGCGTGCAGAACCGGGCTATCAACCGCCTTGCTGCAGCAACCGCCCAGCTATGCTGCCGTGGGGCTAACATGGAGGACTGCCTCACCCAGAACACGGCAGATGTGACTAGGGGCATGGCCCGCATCACCACTGCCATGGAGGCACTGATAATATCTAACACGGTGGTGAATCCTGCCCTGGACGTGGGCGAGGCTGGGGACAGCAGCAGCCGCAACAGCCCGGCCAGCGCTGTATCTGAGCCGCGCCGAAGCACCAGGCGCTCCGGTGAGGCTGCCGGACACACAAAAGGGGGTGAGCCACATCCAAGTGGGTCAGCTAAGCGCAGCAAGAAGTAAGACTGCCAGGGCGGGTGAGGCAACCCGGACAATTTACATTTCCCACATATTGTTTATCTATTTCATTTGTTGCACATCAGTGCAGTAACGTTGTTGCAACATTAATAAATCTTTTTTTTTCAAACATCCATTGACCTGTCTGTGCATCTGTACTCACTCAGAAATAGTTTTCTGTTATCTCCTCACGTCTGTATCTGCCATCACTTGGCGTAGACACCCCAGCAGGTTGTGTTTGTGGCACAGCAACGTCGTCGTCATGGTCCTCGTAGTCTGACAACTCCACCTCAGTGCCCTTCTTCACCGCAAGGTTGTGCAACATTACACAGACTGCTATGATCTTGCAGCAGGTGATGGGGGTATACTGCCTTGCACCTCCACTCTTGTGCAAGCATCTGAACCTGCTTTTCCAGATGCCAAAGGTCCGTTCCACTACATTCCTTGTGCTTTTGTGGGCCCGGTTATACCTACTTTGGCTGGGTGTAGAGGGGTTGAGGTAGGGGGTGAGTATGAATGAGCGGAGGGCATATGCACTGTCGCCTAGAAGGAAAAGGGGTAACATTACTCACATGCATACATGTATTTTACATTGCTACTTTGTGTTATGGGGGTCTGATGATGTGTCTCACCTAGGAGGTATCCTTCACCAAATTCCCCAGCCGTCAGCCGTGTATAGATGCCGCTGTGTTGAAAAATGTAGGAGTCGTGGGTACTCCCTGGGAATTTTGCTACCAGGTCTGTGATGGTGCACTTAGCATTGCAGATCACCTGCACATTGATGGTGTGCGTAGACTTCCTATTGCGGTATATGTATTCTGTGTCAGCAGGGGGGCAAATCGGAATGTGCGTGCCATCTATGCAGCCGATGATTTGGGGGAATTGTGCCATCTGGTAAAAGTCTGCTTTTGTTTGTACCAGTTCCGCATGGGTTGCAGGGAAAGATATGTATTGGTCCATCCTCTGTATCATGGCGTCAAGGAATTTGTGGAAAAACCTTGACAGGCTGCTCTGGGTCACCCCTCCTACCGCAGCGACTCCACTTTGATAGCTGCCAGACGCAAGCAGGTGTAGGCTGCATAGCACCTGCACGTGCGTTGGGATGGCGTGTGCCCTTGGGGTGGGGTGGTCCAACAGTGGTTTGAGGTCCCTGATGAGCTCCAGAATGGTGTCTGAGTCCAGCCTGTACCTCTGTAGGATCTCTGCCTCTGTGAGCATGAACAGGGTGATCCTCTGTCTGTAGACCTGATCCTCTCTTTGCCATTCCCTCTCTCCTTCCTGCTGTAGCAGTAGCGGCCTTGCAATGACATAAAATGCTGCCATCCTGCAAGTTGCAATGCATTTTGGGTCTATTTTTATAGGTTGCAGTTGGTTACCACCTGATTGGAATCCATGGTAAATACCGAATTTGAAATACCGATTTTGAGGCAAAATCGGTATTTCTGTGCTTCCCTACATCTGAAGCTGAGTTGTGCCCTGTCCGAATCGGTAATTTACCGATTCAGTAACTCTACCGAATCGGTAGATAGTCCGATTCGGAATATTTACCGATTCGGTGTCTCTACCAATTCGGTACATGCTCCGATTCGGTATTTTTACCGATTCGGTATGTTACTGATTCGTTCTTTTAACGATTCGGTGTATTTCCGAATCGGATTATTTCCGAATCGGTAACTATACCGATTCAGTATAAATACCGATTCGGACGGTTTTCTGCGCCCTACATCTCGATGGCTGGATACCGATCGGTAAGGGCCGAAAATCAGTATTTTCGGCCGTTACCGATCGGTATTGGGCCACCTACATCGGGCCCTATATGCATTAAATTGGGTAATGACTGGGGGGACGGCGGGAGTGGGGGTGGGAAATGTGCACTTTAATATTGATATGACTGCAATGTTCAGTTTTGGAGAAAATGCAAATAAAAACAGTTTTAAAAAAAATATGACCCACGTTTAAAAAATCGAGGTCAGAAAAATGATTTTTTGACAATGGCAATGAAGCTCCAACCAAAGAGCACTTTTTAACAATCTAACTAAGAAGAAATATTTCTTTTTCAAAATGTCGATGTACGTAGTCCCTTTCCATGTACATAATTTGTAGTGTGATGTTAATTACAACAAAAACAGAACTCTCTTCAGCGACAGCTTTCCTACCGAAATCTTGACCACATTTGGCTCGCAGACTACACGATGCACATTCTCCTTCTTGCTGTTTTCGTCGTATTCAAATCAGGCACTGACCTGATATTTAAAATGGGTCAAAAATCTGCAATTTATACAGGGACCAAAATAGGACAATTCCTGCAACAAAGACTTATTTTGTATTCTCTTGAGGTGCTAAATTCACAGAAATCAGTAACTGTTGAAAAGGAAAGAAAATGCACAACACACTGCAACAACAACCTGGTGTACCTAAAACATCAACCTTTTTTATGCAGAATATGCTTGATTTTAAATTTCTTCCTGTGTCAAAACTAATTTGAGCTTTTCTACCGTCTGGCGAAAATACAGCCTCATTACTCTGGAAAAAAAAAGTATGTGAATCCGCATCTTTCTGGAATGATTCGGATTAAAAGGTTGCATACGTTTTCGTGTGTCTATAAATGTGATGTTGCTAACATGTCTGTTTGCACTGAACGCAAAATTTCTGTGTGTTTTTAAGTCCAATTAGTTGATTTGAAATCATGTTTGATTAGTTCGTAGAGAGGTTTAACCCTTTCTGCATAATTGAGAATGTAAGTTATTCCAAAATTCAGGAATCCTAGAACTGACTGTAATTTTTTCAGCGTTCATGGAGGTTGGAGCAGTGCACATTTCTCTAAAAAGTTTGCTGCCAGGCTTTTGCCTTCACTTGAAAGTTCGTATCCCAAGAATAGGACGTTAAGGTGGGCAATTCTTGATTTTTTAAAGTTGAATTTATACCCTTCAGGGGCGAATCCAAGTATTATTGTGGGCACCCTGTTCAAGTGCCTTTCCAAATCATTGTCTTTAAGATAGATGTCATAGACATATGATAATGCCTCATCATCATACGTTTGCAGTAACTCTGTTACTCCGGCTAAAAATAACCCTGGACTATTCTTGAATCCCTGGGGGAGATGACAGAAGTGATGCTGTGTCCCCATAATTGAGAAAGAGGTCAAGATATTTTGACAGAAGAACCCGTTTGAAATATCTAATGTTGTTTTATATTTTTTGCGCACAATGTTATTCATCAGTACTGCACTGTGTGCATTTTGTACTGCAAAGGTTTTGCAACAAGAATGTAAATGTCTGTAGTCCAAAACTAGACGATATGTATTGTCTGGTTTGGAGACAGGAAACAAAGAATTGTTCATGGACGAGGTGCATGTTTTAATCACCCCTTGTTATTCAAGTTGATCTAGGATCTCCCTGACCCTTTTTTTAGATTCTTGTTTAACCGGATACTGCTTCTGAGCAGTTGGTTGATTTTTTTAACGGGATCTTATGGTGAGGAGAATCCTCATCCCATCCCACATGATTTTTATATAATGCTGGAGCCTGGGCCACGGCCCATTTTCTGGCATAGGTGTATTTTTTATGAATAGGAATATTATTTGTAAACCTCTAACGACACCAGACTCATATCGGCCGATTACACTAATGAATGCCGATGTAAAAGTTTATTCTAAAATGCTCGCCAAAAGGTTAACATGGGTTGTTGAGTGTTTGGTAAGTCCCTCCCAGCATGGGTTTATTCCAGGAAAAGTCACGACGCAGCATATCAGGCAGGTGATTACTATGTTCGATGCAGCAGGTACCCTGGGAGACCCTATGGCAGCGCTGTTTTTAGACGCAGAGAAGGAGTTTGATAGGGTCTCCTGGGGCTACTTATGGTCGGTCATGGGGTGGAGTGGTATAGGTGCGGGTTTCATAAAGGCCATACAGACTTTATATAAAGACCCGACGGCCAGGATCAGGGTCAATAGGGGGCACTCGGCAGCGGTTAAGATCAGTAGAGGGACCAGACAGGGCTGTCCTTCATCCCCCTGTTGTTCGCGCTTTATTTGGACCCGTACCTGCGCAGATTAGAAAGAAACCTAGTGATTCCGGCAATGAATATTAATGGCTGTTTGATAAAAACTCTGGCATACGCTGATGATGTGGCCATTCTGACACCCAACCCCACAGCTGGTATTAGGGAGGTGGAAGAGGAGGCTCAACGTTTTGGACAGGTTTCTGGAT
Source organism: Lissotriton vulgaris (assembly GCF_964263255.1). Lineage (NCBI taxonomy): Eukaryota > Metazoa > Chordata > Amphibia > Caudata > Salamandridae > Lissotriton > Lissotriton vulgaris. Next base: position 235,408,783 of record NC_141689.1, read on the forward strand.
ACAGCCAAAATAGCTCAAAGACACAGACCGTGGAAAATAGATATTCTAAATGTAAGGACACTAGGGTTGTTGGGTCAGCGGTATATTTGGGTGTGGTAATATCGGCAAATCTGGATGTCGTTGTAGGAAATAATATGGCGCCATTAAAGACACGGGTAAAAGCAGACTTAGAAAGGATGAATAACTTACATTTGTCACTGGTGGGCTGTACTAATGTAATTAAGATGTTGATTCTCCCCAAGTTCCTTTATTTTTTTAGATCTATCCCTTTATTTTTTTAAGCTAGCTGGTTTAAAGCATTGGAGGCAATTCTGAATATGTTCTTTTGGGCGCATGGTAAGACACGTAGGGCTTACAGGTTTATTTCCCTCCCGAGAGAGAGGGGTGGGTGGGGCGCTCCAGATTTTAGACTTTATTATATGGCAGCAGCCTTACAATATATGCAGGGGTTAATAGGAGGGGATATTGCTGATCGAAAGCCACCAGCTCATCTTCGGAAGTGTACACAGCTGTCTTAGGAGCAGAAGTGGGAAACTGTGTTTTAAATTGTATTGAATTTGGATATCTTAAAAGAACAAGGTTCAAGACGGTTGCTGCTGCTGTCAAGATTTGGAATTCTTTCTTGAAGAAGTCAAAACTGGGGAGATATAATAGATACATTAGATTGTTTAAAAATAGGTCATTCCCTCCAGCGGCAGACTCAACAATGGCAGACTGGGCGTCAAGAGGGATTGCACAGATTGGTGATTTGTTTTAGCTCAGAGGGGGTAATACAATTCACAGACTTAAGAAATAAGTTTGATGTTGATAACAGAGGCTTCTTTAAGTATCTCCAGATTAGGAGTTTCTTAAGCAGCAAACAGGGAGGGCCTGCTGGATTTGGCAGGAATTAGATTTTGGAGAAAATAAGGTCATCTGGGGACTGTACGATACGATCCTTCTATGCAAGTTTGGTAAAAGGGAAAACTGATGACTTAGAAAAATATGGTAATAAATGGGCGGAGAAACTGGGTGGGGAAATAGATTGGTTTCAGGAATCAACGGACTTAGGTCAAACCGTTCTGTGTTCAGCCCCCCAACAGTCCCAACACTATAAAACCCTATATATGCTGTATTTTACACCAGCCAGGATAGCAAAGTGGGGTGGCACCACAGGTATTTTTTGACCCCGCTGTAATGTTTTGGAAGCAGATATTGTGCACATCTTTGCTACTTGTCCCCAATTGCATACACTTCTGAGAGATATAGAGTGCTTTTTGGGTAGGTTACTGGGTATTCAATTAATACTTACTTCATCCTGGATCCTCCTAGGAGTTGGCCTAGATGGGGATGCCATGCAGCGGGAATTTATGTTTGTAGCAATGGCAGTGTATAGACTAACTATAGCTAGGGCTTGACTGGACAAGAATCCTCCGGTTATGCAAATCTGGATAGCTAATCTGCTGGCTGCATATAATATGGAGAAGAATATTTATGCGCGGAAAGGCGGGAGAGAAAGGATTCTAGGTTTGAGAATATGGGATCCCATAATCAAGTGGAAGGAGGGATTGGGGCTACAGAGCGTCTGACGAAAGGTGTACATGCCTATAATGAAATTACAGCTTATTTAGTATTTTTTTTGTTTTGGAATTTGTAATGAAGTGTACTGTATGGGTATAAATGACACGAATTGATGAAATGTATGAAATAATCAATGATGAGCAATGTATAATGTATAAAGTGTGCGTAACTTGGTAAATAAAAATATATTTAAAAGGAATATTATTTGAGAAGGCTGGCATAATGATCTCTTCGCCATGTGGGCACTCCCTGACAAATTCAGGTGGCCAGTCTATTTCAGCCAGAAGAATGTCATAACCCTTAGATTGATTTTCCCAAAAGAGTGCTTCTATTTTCCTAGTTATATCCCCCTCTATTCGGAGTGTTACTTTATATAACTTATGTGGTACACTTACGCTGGTATTTGCAGTTTCAAGCTGAATGTATTCATTCAGGTCCACTGTCTCCAGATGATCATTCAGGATCTTACGAGCTGTGGTAACATCTGCTGCACTGTCCAGCATTGTCTGGGCCCGCTCCCCATTCTTGAGTTGTATCCTCAAGATCCTCGGCATGTCTCATTTTAAGACTTGCTACCTTCTTTTTGGAGAATTGAGTTTTCTTATTTTTGGGGACCTGTTCATCATCTTTGGACTTCACTCGTTCTTCCTTGTGTTCTGATCGTCCTCTTCTTTCGGATTTCTGCGAGGAAGTCTGAAAGATACGAGAGGAACGTGTCTTGATATCTATCAGGTTTTCTTAAATTATCCCTGTTTCTGAGGTTATATCTCTTTTGAGGATACCTTCCTCTTGATTGAGAACGCTTCTCTTTAGGAAGTGTCTGTCTAGTATTTTCCCACTTCTTTTTAGAAGTAGTGAGTGTGTTTTTGATAAAAACTTTTTCAGGATTTTCTGTTAATTCGGGCTTTACTGGTTTCCCTCCCAAACTATCTCTTCCTAGTTCATCCTAGGATTTTTCTATTATTCTGGCCAGTTCATATGGTTGCTCAGTTACATCAAGTTCTTTTAGTTTTTGGCGGATTGCCACGGATGCTGCTACTCCTTTAATATTAGCTAATATTATAGCTGAGACCTGTTTGAAATCCTTCAGTAACTTCATACTGAGATTTAAAGCAGGCTCTGCCCCGTATTCATTTTGAATCTGTTTCAGGACGTCTGCTATTACCGCCATAGATGGTACACCATGTGTTTTTGTATAGATTGCAGCAAAGACTGTACCCCAAGTGTCACAGTCCTACAGGTGTGGTGCGATTCTAATTGGTAAACAGATTGTTAGAATCCTGTGTTTCTCATGAGGTGTACTATCCGGAAATACTGCCTCGATCTGAGTAATTTTTTTGAGCTAACCAGAATGGAATTTGTTCCCTTTTTGTGGTTAATTTACCAATGACTGATTGGATGGTCTACCGTGTAATTTTGTTTGTGTTCCCTTTATGAAGGGTTTGCTGTGGAATTCTGATAGTCGGTTGGACCGTTAGAGACTGCATGACATATTGAACCAATTGTCTATGTATTTTAATTAATTGTTTTAGTTGAGCTAACAGTTCTGGACCTGTCATTTGTTCTATGGCAGGATGTGGTATATAGCTGGCTAGTACCGGCCATGTTGCTCATGGTCTACCTAGTGGACCGAGCCTGGTAATGTGATGTTGATGTTGTAGGGCGCCTTTAAACCAGAGCTGATGCTCTTGGTAAGTTAGTGGAATTTCAATGTCCTCGAAAGGAACATATTCCGCTGGTGGTTCCTCTTCTATCTTGTAGAAGTGGAACACAAGTGTTGTTGGATTTGCTTCTGGGAAGATAATCCATGAATAGAATACCTCTGTCTGCCGATGTTCGTGTGCCTCAATGACAAATATAACTCTACCACCTCTCGGTGTTAGGCCATTTTCTATAAGCTTTATAGCTATTGTTTTCCTTAAGTTTTCCCGGATGATTATAGCATCCGCGTAATTTTGTTGGAGACCTGTAACGTCTAAACCCGGTCGGGCTGCAGTTCCTGCAGCTCCACCGTTCTCGGTGTCACTATCCGACATTTTGTTGAAAGTCTTGCGGAGCAAGTTTTAAGGAAACAAAGATAAGGTGCACAATATTTTGTAACACTGTACCCTTCAACGTTGAACAAAACCAAAAACGAATACATAGGCTTTTTCGCCTTACTCGGTTATGGTGGATATTTTATCCTTTAACCCACTCCAGACGTCTATTGGAGTATGTTACGGATAAAGGGGTCTCTGTGAAAAGCACAGCTGAGTTACTCTAGTATGTAGCGTTAAATTTGTGCCTTACCAAACGTTGGGCGCCATGTAGTGTAGTTCCTATATTCCCAATAGGCTCTGCGCATTGGAATAATATATCCTATCGATGTAACGTAGGACTTATGTCTACTAGGTCTCTATTGAATATATTAAACTTAATTGTGAGTGCCAGCTAGCTCAGAGGTCACTAGAAACTTTCTCGAATTCACAAGAAGGGATTTAGGGCCAGATGTATCAAAGGTTTTTGCCCATTCTGTATCTATGGGAAAATGTGTTGATACATATGGCCCTTAGTTTTTAACAACCGCATAAACATGACATCTTTGTTTCCCCAAGATAAAACTGATTTCAGAGTTGTGGAAACAATAGATAGGTATTTTACTCAGTCAATCGTGCATGCTTCGTTTCACCAGAGGTGCAGAGAAATAGAGACACAGGCGTTTTCAATAAAAGTATTTATTGAACAGTCTTCTTTCTCATGCAGAAGAAATGAACTGCTACAATCGTAATACTGGCTGTAAAGTATAATGAGTACAGCAAAAAGAGTATTATAAAATAATACTGTAAAAGCATGGTATGGTTTCTAAGACATAGATAAATACATACATAAAATAACAAAGGCTAAAATGTACTCAATTGGTGCTTCTAAAATACGCCTACTCTGATGTACCTAACCTAAGTCTAGTACGAGGGAAGACGTAAGTGAGGTGTAGCATAAATTTAGTATTCTTTTTGACTAGAATCTATCCAATATTTCTCTTAAGGTCTAAACAGCTTTGTACCTTGGTTTAGAATGAAGGAGGTCTGGTATCTCTGTCTCGGGACTCGATTTCCCAACAACCCTCAAGGGTAACTTGGAAACACTGGAGCTGGATTTCTTGGCCAGAGAAAAGACAGCGTCTCTCTCAGTGTGTCTGCTGGAGGGTCGGCTTCCTTCGGCACTTGCTGTAGCAGGATGCGTCGGGCAAGTAGATAGTCGAACTGCTCCAAACCACTGTGTGTTTGCTAAGGCAAGTGAGGGCATACTTATACCTTGAAGGTGCCGAGATTGACATAAAGGTGGACATAAAAACGTCATCAAAGAGTATCAGTTCTTTGAAAACTCCATGAGTTCTTGGATAAATCAATATTCAAGCAAGGGGAAGTCCCTAGCTGCTGAAGCAGAGTTTTCCAAGAAATCGTTGTGGATTTTTGGAACTAGTGGAAGTAGCCATGCCGTATTTGGACTGCATGAGCTATGTCTAAATATGGTTATGATTTCTTTGCCTATATATGGACATGGTGATTTATACCTATATAAGGGCATGAATCTGGAAAATTACACTAGGGTCCTAAAATGTTCTACAACAGGTTAACGACTTTATACCTGTTTCCTTTTTCTTGCTTCTTGCATTGGACATCCATTATTATTATATTTGTTCTCTTGCTTTTGATTTATGAGTCTTCCATTATTATTATCTGCTTGGATTTTTCTCTCTTGCATTTCACTTGGGAATGTTTCATTAATATCTGACTTGTAAGTTTTTATAATCTGCATGTATTTTTACCATAATTATCTGCTTGTGTTTTATCCCATACAATATTTGATTATTTTGTGAGTGTTTGATTATTGATTGGTTGCACATATATATAAGTATATTACATGTACATGTTGTTTTTCATTTGACATCTGGGAAAGCCTTTATATTAGAGAGTGTTTGTTGGAAAGTGGGTTAAGTAGGGGGAAATGTAGGTCTGCCACTGGCAATAAGGTCACTGACACATGGTAGGACCCAGCATAGGTCTTAGAAAATTATTCCTATGCTCAACCCTTGGTAACGTGGCTGCAAGCTGACAGGCTTAACTTCAAAGACTGGTATGCAAAGCATCTAAAAACACAATTTCAGTAAATAATTAAGACACAACACAAAATGAAAATCCAACACCAATTTATAAAAAATAGAAAATATTTTTATCTTTTAAATGCCACCAAAACAAAAGAATCCACTGTAGAGAACCAGAGATATGCATTTTCAAAAATTAGTCACTTTCTAGTGCTTAGAAATTAACAGTGCCTCTTTTAGTCATTTTGTTTTCTCTGACAGGGACACCTTTAGAAATGTTTCTAGAGAATCTCACCAAATGTGTTGTGCGCCTTCTCCAGCAGGTGGGGTCCAGTTAGAACTCCTTCCTGAAGTTCTGTTTGCGGGTCCCAAAGTATCCAATACACAATCCAAGGTTCTGGAATCTCCAAAAGGGTCCTTGAAAGTGTGAAACTTCAATTCCGCAATCCACTTGAACAAAACCCTTACAAATCCATTGGTACTTCAAGCTGGGAATTCTTTGTGGGGATGTGCAGGTGAGCTCTGTTAACCTGTAGCTTGCAGGGAGTCCACTCTTTAGTCATTTTGCAGCACGGTAATCCACAGGGCTGCAATTTCAGTTGGTGCAGTCTTCAGAGGTCAGGCCTTAGAAATCTTTGCACAGCAAACCTTCTCGGCAGGGCACTTCTTGCTTCAGTGAGTTTCAAGTAGCAGATCTGGAGGGCTCTGCACCTCTCAGATACTTATTCCAAGTTCTCTGGGCCAAGCAGGAGGTCACTTCTGATTAATGGGAGCAGGATAACTCCTCATAGTTATGATCACGTCCTGTAGAGTGTGGCATTATTTTGTCCCAGAGTGCATCAAATCTTCCAAATCCATAATGGCTGATTTTTCAGCTCGGAGGTAAGAGCAGGCTAAACACACACCTGAGGATGGATTATTTCCATAGACTCTCCCCCTACCATCTGCACATTCCTTATCTAATCCTGGGTCTGGTGGGGGTCAAAAGTGTAAAGTGGAAACTGACACTGTGTCCATCCCTCTGCCTTTGAAGACAATGGTTTGCGCCCCCTCCCCCTAGCCTGGCATTCTTATTGAACAACACACTGCCCTACAAGCAGAGCTGGTTAACCCCAGGGGCTCTTTATCACCTCTTCAAGGCAGCCTGGCTAATCCACTTAACTCTGTCCAATCAGTGCTTGAACTTACAAACAAGAAAGTCTTATAACTTCTTGTATGTACACTTTAGGAGGAATTTAACAATATGATATTATTGGATTTACTACTACCATTCTGGGAAGTCTTTGACTGGCCAGTCTAGTTCTCTCCTAACAATAGTTATTAATCAATAACTTCCTACCATTTGCAATAGGAAAAATGGCGTGGACCATTTTTCCAGCACCAGGACTTACAAAAACTTATGTTATAAGTACTTGCCTTATATCTACAGGAACCCCACCCCATGTGCAACTAGGGGAGACTTTAGGGTTCTGAATCTGTAGAAATATTGCAGATTCTCCTTTTTTCTGTGCTTCTAGCATCAAAGTCGAATTTGAGCAGCACTTTACCACAATGTGGGGAGTGAAATTTCACTTTACCCAGGCATATAAAAACCCATTTTATAATGGTGTACCTTATAGATAACTGATCTCCTGCTCCTGGAATACCTAGGGGAGACCGCGGGGTCCCTAATATGCCAAAACATGGCAGTTTATCCATTTTTAACTGCCCCTACCACCAAAGTCGAGTTTAGGTACAATTTATTTTTTTAAAGCCATCCTGGCACCCATGGCTGTTTTTAAACTGACCTCAGGCTTCAGCAGTGCACACATGCAGGTGCAGAAAAAGCTGCAGGCCTCTAAACTGCCATGCCAAGGGTACTGGGGATTTCCAGGCAGTTTCAACCCCCTGCCGTATTATATACTAGGGGCGTAGTGGGTAGGTCTTGCCAATTACAGGGGTACCCCACCATACCATAGTGTGCCCTAGTTTACGTTAGGTGTTTTAACTGTATTCTAATGTGTTCCTTTCAGCTTGGCACTGGCCCTGGGCCTGGTTAGGCAGAGTTCAGGGTCAGTCAGAATCAGTTACCACCAGTACCAGTCAGCAAAAAGTTGGGGGTGCCCAGGGCACAGGATGACTTTGCGACAGTGTTGTACTAATATAAACCCACGCGTTATTCTGACAACTGTCTCTTGAGTGCCTCATTTGGTGAGTGCTGCTACAGCTTTCCAGGTGTTTTCTTGCTTTATTTGGGAGGGCCTCTACTTGGGAGTGCTGAATTTCTTTTATTTGGGACTGTAAAGCAAGACAACTTTGGGAACAGTTTGCGCTATATAAAACTCACAGTTTTTGTTTTTATAAATCACGAATAGTTATCAAAACATCTATGCACACAAAACCACAATAAATCACATGACACTAATGGCAACTAATATGTCTACCAACACAATAAAAAGCAATTAAAAAAGTAATGTTTTTAAAAAAAACACCAGGTACAATCAGGTAAAATACTGCACACAAAACCACAATAAATCACATGACACTAATGGCAACTAATATGTCTACCAACACAATAAAAAGCAATTAAAAAAGTAATGTTTTTAAAAAAAACACCAGGTGCAATCAGGTAAAATACTATTATCAAAATAGCTACTGCATTTACACTTTTTTCCTGTCTGCTTTATTACTTTCACTGCCAGGTGAATGCGAGGCTTCCGGTGTGCTCTGACCAGGAGACTGGAGTCGGGGCTTGATGTGAATCCCCAGATGATATTTGCCCCCTTTCAATGTCTGAGTGGTGTTGGGCATTAATGCCTTGTTCTGTGTACCTGTCCTAAAAACAACCTTCAGCTTCACTTGCGCTGTATTGTTTTTTTCTAGGATGAAATTTGTCTTTGCAAAGAATCGAGTTAATTGTGAAATATGCTACAAGTGGGCGCGATTGTGTAAGAAGGCTCCATTTAGCTACTAGTAGCAAGTTGGTCGTTATGTCTTTTAATTGAAGCAGAACGAGTACTACCCTTTCAGGAATGGCTCAATGTTAAGAAAGATCACTAAGCTGCTTCTGTGTGCAATGATCATCGTGCTTTCAAGTAATTTCCTTTTTTCTAATCTATGGAGGTATAATCTGCAGTGGTGGCTGGCAGAGAATGGGGTAGCGGGTTTGTATAAAAAACAAACAAAAAAAACCACTTACTGTTAGGTAAGGGATTAGCCAAACTCCACAGGAGCGAAGATAAACACCCCTAGCTTCCAAAAAACAGTACCCAGAATGGAATGTGATATAACCACTCTTAGGAACTGCTCTCCAAAAGTATGGGGGAATAAAGCCAAGGAGTGTCCACCACTCTCCCTATACGTGGTTGAAGGGTGTTGAGGAGTCTGTTGCAGCCAGGAACAGATGCTGGAAAGAAAACAATAACCATACACTATCTTTCTATATACCCTATATCCTGGTAATACATTGATATGTGTTAAGTGTCTTATCACACTTACCCCAGGTCTTTATAAGGCCAGCATAAAACAGGAGTTTCAGAAAGGGATCCAAAGCAGTAGCGTGATATCAAAAGTTTTCAATATATCACGGTTAATTGTGCTGAATGAGGACACTCTCACACACCATTCATACCAGGAGAGTTTGTGGTGGTAGAAAATGAAACAAAATAAGTACCCCCAAATAAGGAGAAAAATAATAACGGACCTCCTCAGATAGGATACAATAACTACAGGGGGCCAAGAGGCTAGGGGGAGGAATTGAGGTGTTCCGGCTGGCTATACCGACAGAGGAGAGCGGAGCAGACACACACTCAAGAGGTGTGCCGTCCGGCTCCAGGGGAAAGTACGGAGCGGAACAGCAACACACTCAGGCAAGGGTTTAGAAAAGCGAGGACCGACTCCAGAGGAACAGGATAATTTTGCTCAGCAGGCAACAGAGTTTTAGAAAAATAGGCTACTGGGTCTAATTGACCAGAACATTTATCTCTCTGAGATAAAACCCCTCCAACAGCATATTGGCATGCATCGGTTTCTACAAAATATGGCAGAGAATTGTCAGCATGTTTGATAATGGGAGCAGACGTAAATTTCTTCTTTTAGGAACAAAATGCTTGTTCTGCTTCCTCGGTCCAAACAAAGGGCACCCCCCTTTATAACAGTCTTGCTATGGGCGTGATAGTCTCGGAGAAATGACTCATAAATCTGCGATAAAAATTCGCAAATCCAAGAAAAGACTAGACTTCTTTCACCAAACTGGGACTTGCCCAATGAACCAGTGCATCAATCTTATGAGGGTCCATTTGAATACCGTCAGGAGATATGATAAATCCCAGAAAATCAATTTGAGTGGTGTGAAATGTACTTTTATCCAATTTAGCAAATAATTGGTGTTCCTGCAGTTTGCTCAGTATTTTCTTAACATGAATGACATGTTCCTGTTCTGACTGAGAGTATATCAGAATATCATCTATATATACGATGACAAAAATATCTAGATATTCTCTGAATGTATCATTGATGAAATATTGGAAAGCAGCGGGTGCATTGCATAAGGCAAATAGCATTACGCAATACTCAAATAATCCAAACTTTTTCCTGAACGCTGTTTTCCATTCATCCCCCAGTTTGACTCTGATGAGGTGATATGCCCCTCTAAGATCTATTTTCGTAAAAATGTGGGCCCCCTCACTTGATCTAAAAGAACAGGAATGAGAGGGAGAGGATACTTGCTCTTAAAAGTAACTTTGTTTAGGGCGCGATAGTCCAGGCAAGTTCTTAAACCTCCTTCCTTCTTGTCTATGAAAAACAAAGGGGATGACACAGGTGGAATGTCTGATGAATCCCTTCTTCAACATATCATCCAGATAGGTTTTTAGATACTCTGTTTCTGAGGGAGTGAGAGCATAAACTCTACTGCAAGGGAGGTCTGCCCCAGGTATCAAATGTATTCTACAATCGTAGCTGCGATGAGGTGGCAGCCTGGTGGCTTCTACCTCTTTAAAAACAGACTGGAATTCCTCGTACATTTCAGGAAGACATGAGGAGGCGGCACCTGTCTGCCCCGCGCAATACAATGGATAAACTTCTTCTCTTGTTTCGTGATAACAATGAAGCATACAGTACGGAGATTTTAAGATTACTGTGCGGGCAGTCCAATCAATGTGGAGATTATGGGTCTGAAGCCACAGAACTCCTAAAATAGCCCCAAAATTCAGGGCATCAATCAGATCAAATGTAATGTACTCTGAATGTCCATTATCAAGCACCAAAATCAATGGTGGGGTCTGATAGGTTATCAAGCCAGATGATAATTCAGAGCCGTCTACAGCTCTAATCGGTTCAGGATGCTCTTTAGGGCAGAAAGGGAATCCCAACATTTTTGCTAATTGGATATCAAAACAATTGCCGGTGGCCCCGGAATCCAACAGAAGAGACATGGTGTGTCTCCCTGTAGCAGAGCATATCAAGGTGACAGTCAAGATGAAGTGCTTAACTACCCTTGGTACACTGTTCTTAGGTTTTGAGATCTGAAAAATCTTTGTACTTGAGGAACCAATCTCGACGTTCTTCAAGCCGTCTAGTTTTCCTGATTCATGGAACCACTAGCCACTGTCCTTGTAGATGCACGAGGACGGATAGGGAAATTTTTTGCATAATGCCCTCCTTTCCCACAATATAGGCACAGGTTGTTTTTCCTTCTCTTATCTTTTTCCTCAAAAGAAAGGGGTCCTCGTAACCCTCCTATTTGCATGTGTTCAGAGCTATCCTTGATCTCTTTTTTCTCTGAACGTATCAATACATATTTGGGAGATCCAAAGCGCGTTTTTTCTCCCTTCCTTTCATGTAAGCTATGATCTAACTTGGCTGTTAACTCTATAAAGGAGGGACAGTCGTCCGGAGGATTCACAATCTGGGATAAGAGATCTTTTAATTCATCACAAAGTCCTCGATAAAACAAAGAAGTTCTTTTATCCTCGGGCCATTGCGTTTCTGCCACAAACCTGTTAAAGCTAGTGATATAAGAAAGGAGATCCTTTGATCCTTGTTTTAAATTGAGAAGAGCATTATCACTAGCCTGCATATATGTGTGTTTGGCAAACAGACTTCGCATCTTTTCCTGAAACAAGGGGAAATTATACAACAATGGATCGCTGTTTTCCACCAAAGGCACCGCCCATTCGGCTGCATTGTCTGCTAAATAAGATATAATAAAGGCTACTTTGGCTGCATCATCTGGCAAAGCAGATGCTTTACACAAAAACTGTAGTTGGCATTGGTTCATGAAAATACTGAACTTTGCACTATCTCCTGAAAACCTTTCTGGCATGACAAGAGGCACTGGACTAGGAGTGTGAACTGTAACCTGTACAGGGGGGTTTATTTCGGAATCTTCTCGGGAACTGGCTCCAGAGTGCGCAGAGGGTAATGAAAATCTAGCGGGTTGGATGTAGTTCTTTCTAGTCTTAGGAATAGTGCCTGTCTCTCTGGTATTTGCTAATTCTTGATCCTTCAACTACATCACTTCTGTTTGGAGTCTTTGATTTTCACTTGTTAACCTTCCTACTTCTGCCTGTAAATCCACTAAGCCTACAGCTAACTCTTCTACAGTGGGAGTCTGTAAGGTAGAATGGAAACCCTGTTCTACACTTGCCCCTTCGGTATTCATCTCCGCTCGGGTGGAGGACAATTTGTGGGCTTGGCTTTCTGTTAGGTAAGGGATTAGCCAAACTCCACAGGAGCAAAGATAAACACCCCTAACTTCCAAAAAACAGTACCCAGAATGGAATGTGATATAACCACTCTTAGGAACTGCTCTCCAAAAGTATGGGTGAATAAAACCAAGGAGTGTCCACCACTCTCCCCATACGTGGTTGAAGGGTGTTGAGGAGTCTATAGCAGCCAGGAACAGATGCTGGAAAGAAAACAATAACAATACACTATCTTTCTATATACTCTATATCCTGGTAATACATTGATATGCGTTCAGTGTCTTTTCACACTTACCCCAGGTCTTTATGAGGCCAGCATAAAACAGGAGTTTCAGAAAGGGATCCAAAGCAGTAGCGTGATATCAAAGGTTTTCAATATATCACGGTTAATTGTGCTGAATGAGGACACTCTCACACACCATTCATACCAGGAGAGTTTGTGGTGGTAGAAAACGAAACAAAATAAGTAGCCCCAAATAAGGAGAAAAATAACGGACCTCCTCAGATAGGATAAAATAACTACAGGGGGCCAAGAGGCTAGAGGAGGAATTGAGGTGTTCCGGCTGGCTCTACCGACAGGGGAGAGCGGAGCAAACACACACTCAAGAGGTGTGTTGTCCGGCTCCAGAGGAAAGCACGGAGCGGAACAGCAACACACTCAGGCAAAGGTTTAGAAAAGTGAGGTCCGACTCCAGAGGAACAGGATAGAGCGGAACAAACCAACGCTCAAATTTAGCGTGTGCAGACACATAAATAAAGGGTCAAGCAAGATGAGACAATCTCCACTAGAAAATGCAGCACTAACAGGAACGTAACGCAGCAAAGGGAAGAGCTGCCAACAAACAAAATACCAAACTTCCAGGACGGGAAAACTTCTAAAAGAGCACCAGAAAAATCAACCTTATCTACTCATCCTTCCCATCTACAGACCAGACTGTTCTGACTAAAGCAGCCCCTTGTCCCCCTCAAAACCACTCACCCAATCACCCTCCGGTGTTGGCGGAATTCCCCCAGTTGCGGGCAGATCACCTCACCTCCCTCATGCACCAAGTAAAGTCAGGCTCCCCTAGAGACCCAGCACCCCCATATGTTCTAGTCTCGGCTATTCAAACCATCCTTCCCACACTGCTTGGAGTACTCAACACCTCGATCTCTACCAGCACAGTACCAGAAGCGTGGAAGCAGGCTATGGTGAGGGCCCTAGTTTGTATTTGTATTTGTATTTGTGAGTATTTATTAAGCGCAGCCTATCGCTCCGGAAGGAGCATCTTGGCGCTGAGAAATTGTGTGTGGATGGGATTGGATGATGGAAGCTCTAGATAGCGGCCATAACATAAGCATCAGATTGTTGATAGACCCAGGTCTTCAGTTGTTTCCTGAAAAGACTCTCAGTCTCAACCAGTCTGAGGTGTAAAGGCAAGTTGTTCCAGGCCCTTGCTGCTAGGACTGTGAAAGTTTTTCCGCCCCTGGTTTTATATTTATACCTCGGAATCTTGGTAAGGTTACCACCGGAGGATCTCAAACTTCGTACGGGGTCATAGTGGACAAAGCGGTTGACAAGGTATTTCGGACCGATGTTTTTTAGTGCTTTGAAAACTGTTAGTAGAAGCTTGAAGAGGATCCTCTTGTGCAGGGGCAACCAGTGAAGACGATTTAATGCTGCTGAGGCTGAGGATTTCCTGGGAAGTTTTAACACTAATCTTGCAGCTGCGTGCTGTACACTTTGCAACTTCTTCAGTGTGGACTTTTTCACTCCAGCCATCAACCCATTGCAATAGTCGAGTCGGGAGAGTATTAATGCGACCACGACCGATTTCCTGGATGCAATGGGGAGGAAGTCAAAGAATTTTTTTAAAGATTTGATAAGTCCGAAACAGCAGCCTGCCGTGATCCTGACGTGATCATCAAAGGAAAGGGCTGTATCAAATTGCACGCCAAGATTACGTGCAGAGGTCACTGCACTAGGCGGGCCTCTGAGTCTTTGGGCCACCAATCCTTAGGGCAGAAGGGCAGATCTTTACCTAGTGGTATGATTTCAGTTTTCCCACTGTTGCACTTCAAGTGGTTTTTGTTCAACCACTGAAATACATCCGTGAGACAATTCTGGAAGTGCAGCTCTGTGTCCGTGCAGTTTTTGTCGATAGAGACGACAAGTTGTGTGTCGTCAGCGTAAGACGTGACTAGGATCCCATGGGACTCTATCACAGCTAGGAGGGGTGCCATGTAGATGTTAAACAATAATGGACTTAGTATGGACCCCTGCGGTACTCCCGTTGTAATGGTTTTTACGCTGGATAGATGGGGGCCCAGTGACACAGATTGGGACCTATTGGTCAGGAAAGATGTTACCCATGCCAAAGCTGTGTCTGTCACGCCAATCTCACGCATCCTGTCAATCAGGATGGCATGAGAAATTGTATCGAACGCTGCTGTGAGATCGAGCAGGATGAGGACGGCTTTCCTCCCCTCATCCTGCAGGAACTTGATGGAGTCGGAGAGTTCTATAAGGGCTGTTTCAGTGGAGTGGCTGGGGCGAAAGCCAGATTGCTGTGGATGCAGAATGTTATGGTCCTCCACAAAGGCTTTCAGCTCCCAGTACACTATCTGCTCCGTGATCTTTCCTAGGGCAGGCAGGAGTGAGATAGGGTGCATGTTGGTCAGGTCTGTGGGGGATTTATTTTGTTTTTTCATCAAAGGTTTCACGATGGCCTTCTTCCATTCGTTGGGCACTACCCCTGAGTCTAAAGAAGCATTTATGATAGCGTTGATGTTCGGATTGACTGCCTCAATTAAGTGATGCAGTATACGAGGGGGACAGGAGTCAGTGGGTGCTCCTGATTTGCAGGCCATGATCGTCTTACGGGTCTGCTGTAGGGAGACGGGTTGAAACCTGCAGAGAGAATGATGGTTATCGGCTACCTGCTTCTGGGGTTGTAGAATGGGGATGGTCAGGGGGGGCGGGAAATCCTTTTGAATGTTGGCAATTTTTTCCCCAAAGAAATTTGCAATATTGTTGCACAGGGTTTCAGAGGGAGGGATTTCGGGCTGTAGGGCTTTGGGGTGGGTGAAGGATTTTACGATTGAGAAAACCGTTTTTTGTTTCTGGTGGGCTTCGTTGATGGCTTTAGTATAATACTCTTTTTTAGCGGATTTTATACTAGAGAGGTATAGTTTCCTCTGTTGAACATAGAGGGCTCTGGATGCCTCATCATATGTTTTCCTCCACTTCCTTTCTTTTATCCTGCAAAGTGGGTGGCTCTCAGTTAAGGCCTGGGTATACCAAGGGGTGTTCAGCTTCCTTCTGGAACACTTCACACGGTCACCTTTAGGATTGGAATTGTCTGAGATAATTTTATTTATCCAGAGATGGAAGTTACATGAGTCGACCGACACATCACCCACCAACTTAGGTGCCTGTGCCAGTGGTTGGGAGTTCTGCTTGATATGGTCGGTCACCTTTTTCCAATTTATGGGGAAGGAGGGTTGAGAACGCTTTATAGTTGATGGAGCTTGGACTCTTTGTTCAATTGCGAAGGGGATGAGACTATGATCAGTCCATATTTGCGGGATGGAAGGGGATATGGACATAGTACCTAGGTTGGTACAGATACCGTCCAACGTGTGACCGGCTAGGTGGGTGGGTGCGGTCACTAATTGGGCCAGTCCAAAGATGTTGAGGGTATGTTGAAAGCATGTGGCGTGTTGGTCATCACATGACTCCAGTTGCAAATTCATGTCTCCCATTATAGTGAAATGAGGGTAGCGTAGCATAAGTGACCCCAGTATTTCACCTAGGGAATCCAAAAAGGAGGTGGCATTGCCTGGAGGGCGATAAATTAAGCCTCCCGTGAAAGAGGTGGAGGGATTTAGCCCAATAGAGAAACCGATACTCTCGCTTCCTTTAAGATGGCCTAGATCGAATGTGTGGCACGAGAAAGACTTTTTTAAGATGAATGCGACCCCACCTCCTCGCCCGATTGGTCTGTCCTGTCTGAAGATGGTAAAATCAGGGGGAAGGGCAGAAGCCAAGTCGGGATTAGAGGAGTCGTTGAGCCATGTTTCAGTTATGAAAAGGGCGTCGAGGTCATGGCACATAATTAAGTCGTGTATATCTTGGCTGTGACAGCACAGTGAGCGAGCATTGATGAGACCTCCCTTGAAGTTGTTGCCACTATGCTTAGGGGGAGCGGTGCTTTTGGGCATCTCTATGGATGTAGAGAGGGATGTCCATTTACAAAGTGAACATGAAAAGGGGCCCCACAGTTGGTCGGTGGGGAAACAGCCCTTACATGCATCACCTGTCTTAGGACGAAGTGCCAACAATTCACCGCTATCATACCTAGTGTTGGGCGGAGATTGTATAGCATGCCCTGCGCCCGGCGCGATCCTGGCGCGGACGGACGGTTAAAAAACCTAACCTTGACACCAAGAACCTCAACAATTTCCGCCCGATCTCCTTGCTGCCTTGGGCAGCCAAAATCTTGGAGAAACACATAAACAGTATAGTAACAACTTTTCTCGAACAATACCAACTGCTCGATCCATCCCAGACTGGCTTCCGCCCCAAGCATGGGACCGAGACGGCACTGCTGGCAGGAGAATCTTAGATCGGGGAGGATCGGTGGCAATCATACTCCTCGATCTGAGCGCCGCATTCGATACCGTTAACCACGGTATCCTCTTGCAGCGTCTCCTGGACACCGGAATATCTGACAGAGCTCTGGAGTGGCTCAAGTCCTACCTGAGTGACAGATTCTTCCAGGTGTATGAGGGCAATGTCACCTCCTCCAGCAAGCCTCTGGGGTGCGGAGTCCCGCAGGGATCATCATTAAGCCCGACGTTATTTAACGTCTACATGAGGCCACTGGCTGAGATCGTCCGCCCGTTTGGTATTAAGATCGTTACCTACGCGGACGATACCCAGCTGGTGGTCTCCTTGGCACAGGCAGGCGGTCCTTCGGCGAATGTAGATCTCGCAGGTTGCCTGGAGACGGTCAAAAGCTGGATGACCAAGTCTTGTCTCAAACTTAATGGAGACAAGACAGAGCTCATGCTCCTGGGTCACACTTTACCATCTACCATAGACACTCTCTGGCCCCCAAGCTTAGGTCTGGCCCCAGCTCCCAAAGACGCCATTAAGAGCCTTGGTGTCTGGCTCGACAGGTCCCTGTCCTTTGACCAACAGGCAACAAAACTCTCTGCCACTTGCTTCGGTATCCTGAGAGTCATCAGGAAGATCTTGCCTCTACTCCCCTTTGAAGCAAGAAAAACCGTAGTCCTGGGCCTGATCCAATCGCGGCTGGACTATGGAAATGCATTGTATCTCGGAGCTCCTGACTTCACCTTACGCAAACTACAATTAATACAGAACTGCGCAGCCAGAACACTTTTACAAATCCCCCGCAGATCCTCAGTAAAACCCGGACTTAGGAAACTGCACTGGCTCCCCGTAAAGGAAAGAGTAGACTTCAAATCACTCTGCATTGCACACCAGACTTTTTGGTCTCTAGGCCCGGCTATCAATCTCCCTCTCATCACACCCTACCTACCCACTAGACAGCTGCGTTCCACCTCTGCAAATCTAGCCATTGTGCCGCAAATAAAGAAATCAAGGTCCGGAGGCCGTTCCTTCTCCTACAATGTGGCTAAAAAGTGGAACGCCTTGCCTCAGCATCTCAGATCAAACCCCGACATTCTCTCCTTCCGCAAACAGCTGAAAACGCTCCTGTTTACCACATAACTATGGAGCTGGATCTGCCTTCTTCCTAACTCGAACCTCAGTGATATGCTTAGCGCTTGGACGCCTCAGGGCAGCTACCTGCGCTTTAGAAATCTGAATTCATTCATTCATTCATTCAGGATCGAGCACGAAACTCAGGAGAGGAGATGCAGGACACCACTCGGGAAACGCGGAAGGGGGGGCTTGGGCACAGATGCGGTCAGTAAGCCAAGCGTCAGCTTACGTGATAGGCGTCTCTTTAGAAGGGTTTAGGGAGCGTCTGTAAAGTGTTGTCTCCTTGCGTGTGCTCTGACCCTGAACGCAAATCAATGACTCCCGCTTTGCCCCGGAGCCCTAACACTTACCTCTTTGGCCGACTGTGTCTCTCCTCCGCTTCTCTGCCTGCGTCCCAAATGGGAGCAGGAACTGGAAACACACACAGGCTTCCTCCTATAAGCCAATAACAAGGCTGCAATGCAACGTTGGGATTGGTCTGAGTGCCGTGGTTCGGCGCTCAGACGGGGAACGGGAGGCTGGGCATGTTCCTCACCAGGCTGTGTAATGCAGCCTGGTGGGGAACCTGCATTGCATGCAAACATGCATGACTGTTTGGCCAGCCTAAGAGGGCCTGCCAAACAGTCATGCACACTTAGAGTGTGCCCACCAGTCCTTCCCCTGTGACATCCGCCCCCCAGCTACCGAAAATAAAATTATAATAAAAAAGTTATTGTCATTTTACTTTTTTCTTTTTACACAGCTTAAAAGCAGTGGGGCGATACTCCTCTGCCTTGCAGAGAAGCTGCCCCTGATAATCTGGCCATTATTCCTCTGATCCCTATTATGATTTGTGTTAAACATAATCATAGTCATGCCTTTTTACTTTATTTTTGCAGTATTGTGTCACTTTACTCATAACCTGTTACTTGCCTTGTCATTGCATTGCGCCGCATTCATTGAAGCCACAAGCGTGTGCATATTAGTTTATTTACAGCGCTCTGCCGATTGAAGCCATGAGCATGTGTTTATCATTGTATTTGTAGCGCTCTGCCGATTGTAGCCACGAGCGTGTGTTTATTATTCTACTTATAGCGCTCTGCCGATTGAAGCCATAAGCGTGGGTATATTAACCCATTCATAGCGCTCTGCCGATTTCTGCATTTTCCTTGTCTCAGACGTGCATGCCTAGTTGTTGTGTGTGCTAGCTGCTACTTAGCATAGCGCCTGTGTAATTTTCACATTGCCGAGTGCTCCTCATTGATTTTAAAAGCATTGGAACCACCATTCACTCGGTGTGCCCCTTCCTGTTGCAAATTGGACTCGGGTTCCATTTTGTTTGTTGTTTGTGCCTCAGAGCCCCTCCTCTCCGCCCGATCCCGCCTCCCTGCTGACCCTCCCTCGCCCCTCCCCCCCGCCAACCATTTATGACAGATGCTTTTGCGCGCAGCGTTCACGCGCAGCGGTCGCGCCCATTGCGTGCCGAAGGTGCGCCAAAGGTAAGCCCGTCTACGCCCGTCCGCGCCAAGCCCGCGCCCAGCGCCAGACCCCCTGCTCCCCACCCCACCCACCCCACCCGCATCACATATGACGCCCCCACCCTCTTAGCCCTAAACCCCGGCCGACTCGCCAACTGCGCCCAAGCCGCTCCTGGACACACCCATGGACCCTTCACATGCAACTCCTGCAAGTTTGATGGCACCAAGACCAACTCCACATCCACTAACACCAACCACCTAAAATGCATCCTGCTCAACACCCGCTCGGTCCACAGACACGCCATCGACCTTTGGAATCTACTAGACACCATCTCTCCGGACGTCGCCTTCCTAACAGAAACATGGATGAACGCCTCCTCAGCCCCAGACATCACCATTGCCATCCCGGAAAGCTACAAGATCATCCGTAAGGACCGCACCAAGCAAACAGGAGGAGGCATCGCTATCGTCCACAAGAATTCCATCTGCATCTCAACCAGCTGAGACGTCAACCTCGCTAGCGTTGAACACCTTCACTTCCAGATCCACATCGATCCCAAGACCACACTCAGAGGCACCCTCCTCTACCGACCTCCAGGACCCCGTGCACAATTCAGTGAAGACATCACTGACTTTATCACCCCACACGCACTCCCCTCCGAGGACTACATTCTATTGGGAGACCTCAACTTCCACCTGGAAAAGAGCAACGACAGCAACGCCACCACCCTTCTGGACAATCTTGCCAACCTCGGACTCAAACAACTTGTTAATACCCCCACTCACTACGCGGGTCACACACTCGACCCCATCTTCACCTCCAGCAAACATATCTCCTTTAGTCACACCACAGTTCTCCATTGGAAGGACCACAGCTGCGTTCACTTTGTCTACAAAAAGACCACAACCCACAACCTTCCTCAACCTACTCCGCGAAGAAACTGGAACAAAATCACCATCGACCAGATCTCCTCATCGCTTCTTCGAAATACCCCTGCCCACTCCTCGAACCCCAACCAAGCAGCCATTAACCTCACTCAATGGATAACAGCGCCAACAACCTAGCACCTCTGAAAAAACGTCAAATCAAACTAGGCAGCAAAAACGCCCCTTGGTTCAACGATGATCTTAAGAAATCAAAGAAACTCTGTCGCTCCCTTGAGAAGGCCTGGAAAAAAGACCCAAACACCGGCACCAGGGACGCCTTCAAAAACGCCACCCGCATACACCACCAACTAATCCGGACTGCCAAGAAAGCCGCATTCAAAGACCGACTAGACAACAACGCCCACAACAGCAAGGAATTATTCAACATCGTCAAAGAGTTTACCAACCCTACTGCCAACTCCAACGACATCACTCCCTCTCAAACCCTTTGCGACTCCCTAGCTTCGTTCTTCCACGACAAAATCGCAGACATCCACAACAGCTTCGACAACCAACCCGGAGACCAACCCACCCAACCTTCTGCCGTACCTTCACCCCCCTTGAACATCCTTAATGACTGGAACCCAATCTCCACTGAGGACACCATCCGCCTGATGAACTCCATCCACTCAGGATCCCCAACAGACCCATGCCCTCACCACATCTTCAACAAAGCAGACTTCATCATAGCACCACACCTCCGAGACGTCATCAACTGCTCCCTCAACTCCGCCACCTTCCCGGAAAGCTGGAAACACGCCGAACTCATCGCCCTTCTGAAAAAACCCACAGCTGACCCCACTGAACTCAAAAACCACCGCCCCATCTCGCTCCTTCCATTCCTGGCCAAAGTCAACGAGAAAGCTGTCAACAACCAACTCGCCGCCTTCCTCCAAACCAACAAATCCCTCGACTCCTCACAGTCCAGCTTCCGAGCAAGACACAGCACTGAGACCGCACTCATCGCAGCAACAGACGACATTCGAACTCTACTGGACAATGGAGACACAGTAGCCCTCATCCTCCTTGACCTCTCCGCAGCCTTCGACACAGTCTGCCATAGCACCCTGTTACAACGCCTCAGAAACATCGGAATCCAAGGAAAAGCTCTGGAATGGATCACCTCGTTCCTCACCGGAAGAACTCAGGGAGTCCGCCTGACACCATTCAAGTCAGAGGCCACTGAAGTCATTTGCGGCGTACCACAAGGATCTTCACTCAGCCCCACCCTCTTCAACGTATACATGAGCCCCCTCGCGACCATCGCACGCAAACACAACCTCAACATCATCTCCTACGCTGATGACACTCAACTGATCCTCTCACTCACCAATGACCCGAACACCGCCAAAACCAACCTACATGAAGGAATGAAAGAAGTAGCCGAGTGGATGAAGCACAGTCGTCTGAAACTGAACTCAGACAAAACAGAAGTCCTTATCTTAGGTACCTCCCCCTCAGCCTGGGATGACTCCTGGTGGCCAGAGGCCCTTGGAAAAGCGCCCATCCAGACGGACCACGCACGGAACCTGGGCGTCATCCTTGACTCCTCACTTTCGATGAACAGACAAGTCAACGCCGTTTCATCATCTTGCTTCAACATTCTTCGCATGCTCAAAAAAAATTTCGCTGGATCCCCACCGAAACTAGAAAAACGGTCACCCACGCACTGGTCACGAGCCGCCTGGACTACGGTAACACCCTATATGCCGGTACCACCGCAAAACTTCAGAAAAAACTCCAACGCATCCAGAACGCGTCAGCCAGACTACTAGACATCCCGCGTAAAGACCACATCTCTAGCCACCTGAAAACCCTCCACTGGCTCCCCGTCAATAAGAGGATAACATTCCACTCCTAACACACGCACACAAAGCACTTTACGAACTTGGACCCGAATGCCTCAACTCACGACTTTCCTTCCACACCCCCTCCCGCCAGCTACGCTCCTCCAACCAAGCCCTGGCTGTTGTACCTCGCATCAACAAAACCACCATGGGAGGACGATCCTTCTCCTACCTGGCAGCCAAAACCTGGAATTCACTTCCCACTCACCTTCGACTCACTCAGAACCACCTAGCATTCAGAAAGCAACTTAAAACTTGGATATTCGACAAGTAATTCCCCACCCTTCCTCAAGCGCCTTGAGACCCTCTGGGTATGTAGCGCGCTATATAAATTATTTGACTTGACTTGACTTGACTTTCCTTGAGCTCTTATCCCTGTTGTATGCATTGGGCCCCTTTATGTAACAACTAGTTTGATCTCATAATAATTGTATTTTTTCACCATTTATAAATGTGTTCGTTTTCTGAGAAAATTATAACCCAGGTTTAAAACTACACTTTCAAATATTATGTTGTTAAAGTAATTTAATTCCTGTAGAAAGCAGGTCAGGGCATCTTGCTTTGAGGAGAGCACAGGATGTTACTGAAGTTTATAGTGCAGTTTTCCTGAACTCCCGAATCTCAGGTTGCCAAGACCTATTATCTTTGCACCTAGGATAATGTGCTGCATATCTAAACACTTATGAAGTCCAAAAGGCGAGACCAATTGGCTATGCCAATCAATGCTTGTTTTCTGTCCAGAGACTGGAGTCACCCTCATAGTGTAATAACTGTGACAAGGACAAATAGGACTAAGAGCTACGAAGATTACTGATAACTAATTGGAAAATGTCCCCGGTAGTCATTTGAAATGTAGTTGCATTAACATTAAAGGTACATTCTTAGTGGGCATTATGCAAAATTGAGTGAAACATGACATGGGTAATCCTTACATCTGTGTAGTAATATAACTGCAAATGTCCTTCTTCAAATAGCTGTGAAAGGCTGCTGTTATAAGAAAGCAAGGAGGAGACGTACATGGATTCCACGTTTTTTAATACGTCAAGCTCTTTAATAGGCGGAACCAAATCATGGAGCATCCAAGATGGCCACTGTGTTTACACGACCAGACACTATACCCTTTGGAATACGCTTCCTGCAAACAATAGAGGAGGAGGTGGGGGTGTCAGAGCCGCGACTAGACTCTATGGTTAAGGAGACGCTCTGGCTTCACTGGTTTTCCTCAGAGCTCACTCGTCAAACCTCGTTGGTTGTGTGGTGGAGTTCCTTCTTCGACGGAAGTGACGTCGGCGAGGAAACGGCCTCCGGTGACATTTTTCGGAGCAGTTTTTCGGAAGGGAACCGGTGCGTGGGGAGTAATGAGCTGAGGCCTGTCGGTGGCAGAGACCAAGGCTCCATGTGGCGCCTTCAGGTGAGAGGGGGCTGGGCCAAGTCGTCCGAAGAGGCAATTGAAGGGCAGGCTCTGGGCGGCCCGGGTCAACACTCCGGTCCCAACCAGTTTCGGAATCCCATTTTAGAAGTAGTTGGGATAATGCCGTTGTGGGATGTGGAGCAGGAAACCTTGTTTAAATTAGCCAATGCTTAGCAGTATTTCCAACATCATAGTTTTGTGTCCATTCATAGCGGTCGCCTCTTCCTCCGCCAGTGTAGTGTACTAGATGAACCAGGCATCCAAAAATAACCAGTGCCAAATTGTAGCTGACAAAAAATTGTGTGCTACCCCACTAATGCTATAGGTGTATCGTCACTAGCCCCATCTCGTCGCTTAACTTCATGCTGGACTCCTCAGGCCATTTTGTTTCCTTGTCTGTTTAGACGGGTCGATTTATTTATCTTTGTTCACGGCGGCAATCATAAGGGTGCACAGAAAAAGTTATTTGATCTGCTCGGTGTTTTGTTTAATTCAGTATTTAATGCATCTTGTCTTTAGGATGCGATATGTAGATGGACGGAATGTATGCACGTGTATAGTGCTTAGTCCAGAGGCACAGGAGTGCTGTATTAGGATCACAGGCGAAGGCGAATAAGTGATTGGAGGGGCGTTGCTGCAGTCAATCTCACTGTTTGGGTGTGATGCAGTAAGGGCTGCCATGCCCCACGACAAACTGGATATCCTGACGATGAGTTTGCCTGTCTGTATTTAGGCTGCGCCGGAAAGGTGGTGCCTATTGATCAAGAGACAGACAGAGCAGATGCGTTTAATGCAATGCAATAATGTTGCGAATATTGTCGGAGAAGAGGCGGCTTTGGAACTGTAGAACCAAGTTCGAGTCCCTGTAACACTCTACATCCTGTGATGGTAGAGCACAAATTCCTCTGTCAGATAGATATATTAATAAGGCTTTGACATCGAGACGGCGGAGGGGCCAATCAATATAAGGGTATTCCCCTTTCAAGTGAATTGACCCCGTGAAATAAAACATGCACGTGGGCTCCTTGATACTCCAACCCTGTGGTTACTTTGCTTCTGCTGACCTTCATCCCTGTCTGCCCGACTTGTTTTACATGCGGCATCCTAGGATGCTTGACTCCGGTCCAGGGAAGACATGACTTGGCAGTTCGGGCTGGACTGTTCCCATGAGGCACAGGGTCAAGGCTGATTTGCATATGGCCATGTCTGAACTGGGGTGTTGTGGAGTGCAAAAAAACCGATAGATTTTAGGCCCAGATCTCTGTACTGAGGTGAATGTATGACATTGTTCTGATGACGGCTGATAGCCAGAAACCTAAGTTCCTGTTATGCCAATACAGCACCAAAAAGGACAGGGGTGCGCGAGGTATGATGGGTGAGATTGAAAGTAAAAATGAGAATGGACGCTTCCCTTTCCTATGGTCTGCCTGCGAAGGCAAGGAGAGACACAGGAGAGGGAATGATAGGAAAGGCGAGTGAAAAAGACAGAGATGAAAATAGGATAGTCAAATACAGTGAATAGATTTGTTAGAGAAGCATCTGAGAGAAAGGGGTAATTTGGCACAGGCATAGTGATCAGGGTGAGAAGAATGCTAGCTAGAGGAGAGAGAGCGCATGGGAGAGAGTCGAGACAAAGGATGAGAGGGATGGAATTATGGTAATATGAGTGACAAAATAGGGTAAAGAATTAGGCGAGATGGCGAAAGAGAACAAATGTGAATAAGAGAGACTGGGGAAGAGCAACAAGGGCGAGAATACCACAGACCTTCTTTGGCAAATAGATATGCATACTCTGACACAATACAAAAGGCACAAGTGTGTTTTTTTCTAGCATGCTATTGCACAATGAGAAAAACTTGATTGATTAATTGTTTGCACTCTTGATTCGTCCCGAATCCCCCCTCAGACTCCTCCAGAGTCCATGGCTCAATTTGGCAAGTATCTAGACTCCCGCCCCCCCCCCCCATGTTATCTCTGGTCAGTGTACAGATGATAGGGTGATATATGGGCATATGTGCTGCTGTATAGTACTGGAACCTGCTTTGAAGTGTCAGTATTTCTCCAAGTGAGTTTGGCTTATAAGTATAATGTGCTCAGACAGAAATTTAGCAGGACTAAATACTGGTAACACGTTTATAGGAAATATTTATGCAAGGTCATGATTGTGAAAAAACATATATTCTACTTTTCTTTTGCAAAAGATGCTTTGTGTAGACTCCTCTCCCTGATGGACAAAACCACTACCAACTTCAACAACCGCATGACCATTCTACCTGAAAGCGGGAGAGAACCAACTGCCTTAGGCTCAAGTCCAGCAAGATTGAAGTATTTGTCTTTGGAAATAAGATCTTCCTGTGGGACTCTCAACTGATGTCTGTCGGAGCTAGGGCCCACACCCATTGACCACACAAGAAATCTGGGTATCATCCTAGACAAACAGCTCAAAATGATGGCACAAGATAAAGCAGTGAGCTCCTTGTTCATGCTATGAAAGATCTACAAGTAACTGCAACAGGACACCAGACTGACAGTCATACAAGCACTTGTCTTAAGCAGGTTTGACTACTGCAGCACACTCTATGCTGGAACTTCTACACAGACTTCAGATCACCCAGAATGCAGCCGCAAGAATCATATTCAACCTCAAGCGCACCACACCTCAAGGAGCTGGCTGCACTGTCTCCCCATCCACGAACTCTACTTTGTATACACACATACAACACCCTACACATCACTGGACCAGCTTACTTCAACAGCTGCTTACACATTCACCTGTCTTCCAGACATCTACGCTCTGACTCGCACACCCTCGCAAAAGCAGAACAAGAGACAGCTACTTCTCCGCTATCTCACCCAAAACGTAGCACAACCTCCCTGAACAATTCAGAACCCTCCGTCTTACTACTTCTGTTCAGCAACAAACTGAATACCTGACTTTTTGAGTAACCATGCACGCCTACACTCCACCTAAAGCGCCTGCCTACCCACACAGGTGATTAGTGCACTATCCATATCGTCATAACAACCCTCAATTCTGGAAAGCTGCAGTTTCATTGCTGCTGGGAGAAGTTATTCATTTTTTCAGTTAAGCAAGATTCAACTCCAGTCATTGTGCTCATACCCAAATGACACAGGAGTGCAGGGTGTTCTGTGCTTGGGTGGCAGAATGATTATGGTTGTGTTTCAAGCATCAGTTCGGCAGTCTGATGTAGTTAAACATGCACAGGCGAGAACAGCAGGTTTTCAACATTGGGACACTGCACGTAACTTGTAAGTTTCTTAACACCTTGAATGCTACAGCAATTCCCGTTTTGTGCTGAACTCTTCAGATTTCCATTGTTCATGACGAGCTCAGCTCGTCATAAGCACACGACCAGTGTACTACATGACGAGCTGAGCTCGTCATGAGCAGGGAAGGGGTGAAGTACAGCAATGGGTGGTGTTTGGGGCAGCCAGTGCGCTGTTATTGTGCGGTGGTGCGTCTATTTGGCTGTCTGGATTTGGTTTCTTTTTAACTTAAGAATGCCATCTTGATGATACCACCTCTGCTTACATTTCATGTCTTACTAAGAGGAAGGGATTATTGGGAGTGTTGCAGTTGATTGACTAATGTCATATGTCACTGTGAAGAGGGGAAAAAAAGGCCATAGTCTTACATTGAAATTTGATGGAGTAAGGCCGTCCTCAGCTGTATTATGAAAAATATATTCACAATTATGACACTATTGGGAAGCCGGTATCCAGAGCTCGCAGTGCTTTGACCTTCTGAGGAAAAATATTTTAGTTTTTGTATGGTTTATTAGAAAAAGCATATCTGACTGAGCTTGTGCTTAGTGTTATCGTTATTTTAAACTGTTGAGGATTCTGATTCATGGTATGGCTATTAGCAGTCAGAATTTATATGTGGAATTGCACTACTTTTGAATTGGAGCGAAGCTAATGTGTGTAAGAGATAAGTGCGTTGAGGTAGGTTACGTAATATTAATGTTCTGATTCCATAGCCTTTATTTTCATCCTGCGGCGGATATTTGTGCCTGTGTGCAATGTTGTAATGTGTGATGCATTAGTAGAGTGTAAAAACAACAGTTGATGGACAGAATGCAGAACAATGTCATAACTCACCCCAGTTCAGACATGGCCATATGCAAATCAGCCTTGACCCTGTGCCTAATGGGAACAGTCCATCCCGAACTGCCAAGCCATGTCTTCCTTGGACCAGAATCAAGCATCCTAGGACCGGTTTCTGGCTATCAGCCTTCTTCAGCCAGGATAGCTTGACTCCAGTGGCGTGGAGAGCACAGGACTCATGTCTGAGCATACCCGTCCCACTCGGGGTGACAAATGCAAAAACAGTTGATGGACAGAATGCAGAACAATGTCATACATTCACTCCAGTACAGGGATCTGGGCCTAAATCCAGCGCTATCTTCATTTCATTGTAATACTATCTTACCTGTCACGCGTTGCTGCGATTTCAGAAGAAAGTAAATTCAAGGAAACTATTTATGATAACATTAAATTTACATTGTGTCATTGTTATGGAAACTTATTTTATTTTTGAAAACATTTCTAAGTGTGGCTTGAGCAGTGCGTCCTCGATTGGCTTCCAATCTTGATTCTCGTTGCTTGTTCATTTGAGAAGAACAGGCTTGAGCAATGCGTCCTCGATTGGCTTCCAATCTTGATTCTCTTTGCTCGTTCGTTTGAGAATTACGGGCTTGAGCAGTTTGTATTCGAACAGCATTACGGGCGTGAGCTGTTTTGTATTTAAACAGCTTCTAATCTTGCTTCCCATTGCTCGTCTGTTTCTGAAGCTCGTAATGCCTCTTTCTTTCTTTCGTGCTTCTGATGTAGTTTGACCAATTTCCGTTTGGGGGTCATAACTGTCGACGATGCTCGCAAATTCGCTGTCTATTTCATTATTTGAAAGATTATGAGGGCCCTGGGTGGGCCGATATAAAAAAAAAAAAACTTTTTGGACTGAAACCTTCACGGGAGTGTACTCAACAACTTCCCAAAGTTTCATGGCGATGGGATGAATGGTGTAGTAATTCATAAAGGACAGACAGACATACTTTCGTGTGTATATATATATATATCTCTATCTCTATCTATATATATATATATATATATATATATATATATATATATATATATCCTTCAACAACAAAAGAGCAACAATAAATGAGCATAAATAAACAAACAATAAAAGAACAACAATTTTATGAATTTTTGATGAGTTATTTCCCGCACTATATTAAATGGTGGGGAATTGGCGGTATGGTCTGGGTGCAACAATTTTCGTCCGTACATAGCCTGCTGGACAAATGGTTCACTAACAGTTTGGAATGACCCAGTAGGATTGGCTAATATATGAATACAATTTGAGGGGTTGTTTCTAAGTGGCATAAACGTCTTTACGGACAAGATATTGGAATAACCTATGAAGAATTATTCTGTAATAAAGGGGTTCCAAATGATGTCTTAATGGTGTGGTACAAAGGACTCTTTCAACAAATTAGACTGGTTAATTAGGGGTGGCATTACTACAATGTGACATCATAAACAAATGGTAACTGTCAGGATTATACATTCTTGGAGTGAAGCCGTTGTTGTGCTGTACTTTGTTGTCGTAATAATTCATGTGGGTTAACCCCAGCCCCCCCCCCGCTTTTGTTTTCCAGATTATAAGACCCTTGGCAAAACAAGGAGAGTCGACACGGGAAGTCCGTGAGTTTTAAGTAACAAGAGTCCTCGCGGTTTAGACACGCCTTAGCGTGCGGGGTCTTCCGGGGGACACACAATATATTGGTCCTGATGAATGCTGAGCGGACTTAGCTCACAATAGCAGAAACATGTTGACCATGATCACGAAATAGAACACTTTGGCTCAAAATTGCTCAGCCATAGGGTCCGGTAGCACTTTGTTTTTATTGGTGGTCCACGATCCCTCTATTAAAATTGGTATAGGGAATTGTTAGTTTCGTTTTAACTTCACTAGCACTTTTTTCTTTAGGCACATTCACTATGCCTTCTTTGACTGGACAGAACCAGATGATGAAACCAATCACTCACTTTGTTGGAAGATGAGGGTTCTTATCTTTGTCAGAGTCCCTTCCACCATCATTTTGTACCAACTCTTTGGGCTATAAGGAAATAGTATCTTTTATCTGTTTTTGTAATACACCTTTATTGTTGCTCTTTTGTTGTTGAAAGTGATTACTCCAGAGGTATAAGACTGACCCTCTCTCTTGTTGATTATTTTTATTTATATATATATATACACACACACACACACACAATACCTCGCAGCGGCGACAGCACTCTGACCCTCAGGCAGAAACACAAGGCATAGACCAACTTTGTGAAGCATTCATTTATTTCCCATAAAACAGCATGTCACGACGCGTTTCGGCCGTCCCTGCGGCCTTGATCACCTTTTTCACATGACAATGCAATGTAAACAGCCCATTTTAAAGTGCTAGTGCGTCACATGTCGCAATGGACATAGAGAAAATACTCACTGTATAAATACTTTCACGATACAATGTTTAGTAAATACGATCTGTATAAATAAATTGAAACATTTAAACATTTCACCAAGTGACAGTTATTATCTACAACTATCCAAAAAAATATATATATATTGGGACGAATGATGGCATATTTGATAAACCTATTTTGCCATTATTTCATATACCTGCATAAATGCATGTTTAAGTCCCTAAAAATACTTTTTTCAACTTAAGTCCCTGCAACATGAACTATCTTTTCATAAATTAACACGTGCTCACCTAAACGTGAATAAATATAAATGTGTTCTATTTATTCCTAAAAAAAATATAGTGTACATAAAAGTAATATATTACAATATAAAACTAAAGGGGATAAGTACGTTGCACATTTGAATTTTCACTTTGCATATTTAGACAGTTCATGACTATAAAGAATGCAATAAATAATATAGCAATTCTATTAATTTCCTATCTAGAGGGTATCTTGTAATTGCAACAAGACGTAGAAGGATCCCCTTCAACTAATCTACTAAAGTAACTTGGTGCTACAGTACAATACATCTAAAGTGACTTGTGCTCATAATAGCGAAGAGAATACCTTGAATATCTATTGAAGTTCAAATTCATAGATATTACAGTATCAATCATCAACCAGTGGGATATTAGAGCTAATTTTGGGGGGATTTATAAGGGTGTCTTGAAGTCATACAATTATTAAGAAATTAAGGATATATATATATATATATAAATACACACAAATAATTAATCATACATATTTGATAAAATCATATTAGAAACGGACCCATTATAAAAAGATATCGGTGACATGTTAAAAAATAGCTGACTAAAAGACATATAGATAAAACCTACCCTAATGCCTTAAAAAACAGCTAAAAATAATCATGACACCTTATAAATGTATTGCATTTGTGAACCAATTGGTCTAAATTTCATTGGTATTGACATATAAATATGTATAAACACAATATAAAAACACAGTGATATAAATACACGTATTTCTAAATGGTCCGAAGTGATATGGTCTATAAAAGTACAGTTTCTTATGTGTGAACACACGGGACCCCTCCTAATTAGATAAACAATTTACAATTATGTGTGCAGGTCCTCTGTAGTGTTTAACCCTCCCGGCCATTTGGAGTCAAATTCTAAAATGTAATTGGTTTCTGTTCTTCTCATGCAGGCCTCCATATTCCCTCCTCTTTTTGTTGCCGGGATAGATTCGATTGCGTAGTATTTTAGGCATTGAGGTTTGCTGTTATGAACTGCCTCAAAATGTCTTGCAACCGGATAGCTTTGGTACTTATTAGTTATGGCCCACAAATGTTGCAAGATCCTTTTATGAACTTGCAGTTTCGTGCTGCCTACGTATTTCAAATGGCACTCACATTCTAGGATATAGATACAAAATTCACTTTTACATGTAAGATGTTGTCTAATGTCTCTAGTGGTCCTAGGAATGACTGTGGTGTAATTTTTAGTATTCACACCATACTGGCAAGCTTTACATGTTAAGCATTTGAAGAAACCCTTACTAATAGGCAGCCAGATTTCTTTTCTTAACCGCATGCGCGCTAGCGGGTTTTCCCGCTGCGCGCTGAAATTTAAAAATCGCGGGTAACGTGACAAAGCCAGCTCGTCATGCGCGCAGCGCAGGTAACGCCCATGCCGAGCTGGCTTTGTCATCCGCATCGAAGGGGTTAAGCATTCCTGGCTATTCTTAGCTAGAATTGAGCCCAAACTCCTAGCTTTGCGAAAAGTTATAACTGGGTTTGAGGGCATTAAGTCTCCAATTACAGGGTCATCCTGAATAAAATGCCAATTGTCTGACTATACTCCTCAATTCTTTTTCCTGCTTGGAGTATGTCAGTATCAGCCTAACAGGATTCGCATCTATAGTTTGAATTTGACTCCTTTTGGAATTATACTCCAGGAGTTCACCTCTCGGTTTTAGCTGTGATTTTCTCATGGCTGTTTCCACTATTCTTAAGCTATATCCTCTTGCTAAACTTTCCTGTTGCTTCGCTATCATATCATCATCATTACTGCAAATACGGCGGATGCAGAGCGTCTCACCGTATGGTATAGATTTGATGAGATGTTGCGGGTGGGCACTAGTGACGTGGAGCAAAGTATTACCCGCCGTTGGCTTTCTAAAAAGGGTAGTACTTAGAATATTGTTTGTTAAAAAAACCTGCACATCTAAGAATGTCACAGGTTCTTTGCTAATGGTCGAGGTAATATTTAAATTAAGATCATTAACATTAATTTCTTGTATAAAATTCAAAACACTTTCCTCAGAACCACGCCAGACAATAAATAAATCATCAATAAAACGAAACCAAGAGACTATATTAGTTGTGCAATATTGTTCATATTTATGCGTGAGGACCAGTTCCTCCCACCATCCCATAAATAGGCACGCGTAACTGGGGGAGAAACTGGCCCCCATAGCAACACCTTGAACCTGTTGAAAGAATTGGCCATTAAACATAAAATAATTGTTTTCCAGACAAAAAGATAACATTTCAAGAAGCATTTTGGAATGATGGGCAAATTCCATTGGCCTGGTGTATGATCGCACTCCTTCGTCCAGAGGCTTTACAGTTTTTTACATTGTTTTTTCAGTAAAATGAGATGGTCATTGTATCACAGGGATTTTTGAGGATGTTTTTGCTATCAGTGATTTTCTTGGGAATGCATACATCTAAGACCCCTGACCTTTTGGACGGACTACTGTTTCCTGGCATGCAGCTCCAGCAGTGAGTGCCCTGCCTCCTGCTCTCTGCTGACCCCGGTTCAAGGCCGTGCCTTGCTCTACCTCGCTTCTGGCCAGCTCCTCTATGGCCTTCTGCTGCCTTCTCTGCCCTCTCGGTCTCTTACTCCTCTTCTCCATTCCTCCCTTCACTGCTCATTTACTCCTTTCTATTTTACTTAGTTCCTGTTCTTTCCTTTTTTTCTCTTTCTTGCTCCTTCCCTGCTGCTTAAGACCCACCCTCCCCTACTTAATGGCGGCCACGCACTGTGCCTAAGGCAAGTCCGTCTGCGCCCGGCCGCAACCAGCACCAGGGACCCTGGTTCTCCGACCACCCACCGCTACCACTCTGCTGCCCTCATCGCACTCAATCCCAGAAGGAACAACTGTCAACTGGCTACACCGAACACCACCCACAGCCAGTTCTCCTGCCGACTTTACTGACAAACCTTCACCACCCTCCCTACCCTGGACCCTAGCACCCATGAAGCCCTGAGGTGCATCCTCCTCACCGATCTCTACACACACACTGTAGAGATTGGTTACCTCCTCAACACCCTCTCGCCAGACGTCCCATTCTTCAATGAAACATGGACCAACCCCACCTCTGCCCCGAAATTGCCACCACCATCCCAGACGGATAAAAGATCCAGAGGAAGGACTGCCCCAACTGCCCAGGAAGAGGACTCTAAATCGCACACAAGAGCTTCCTCCGACTCACCACCTCCATCACAAGCGACTCCCCGTCCACCACCGAACATCTCCATTTCCAGATCGAGACCAGCCCCAGAACGACCCTACGAGGCACCCACTCCTACAGACCTCCTGGACCTCGAACCTCTACCATCGCCGACCTCATCACCGCACACCATCACCTACATGGACTACATACTCATTGGAGACTTCAACTTCCACATCAACGCTGCGGGAGAGTAAACGGGGAGGTAATGCATTTAAACAATTTTTTCTAAATTATTGACATTCCACCCCCATTTTGTCTACCGGATCTAATCTATGTATCTGGTAGCTTAAGGGGACAGCGAGCTGAATATCGGGGCCTGAACTGTCACTAAGCCATGTTTCCATTACAAACAGTATATCCATGGGGTCTTCCTCTAACATAGCTCTTAGATCTGAGGAATGCCTAGGGATTGAACGGGCATTAATCAGTCCCAAATTCCATAAAGCTGCTTGTTAATCAGTCGTGGGTAGATGTGTGTTCTTGTTTGTTTGTGGCTTGTATCCGCAATGGATACAGGCTCCTTTAGGAAAGGGTGGGCAATTTGCTCCTGGCAAGGGAGCACATGGTGATTGTAGTGGGGGGGTCTAAGCGATAAAAGCTAATTTCTAGTGTACTTATAAGGTGCTGAGTTGCGGGAACCAGGGTTGCTGGACCAGGACGGGCTTCCATTTTGCATGCCCGCTGCGTGTGTCGGGCCCTCAGTCGTTGTTTTAAGGAGGAAGTGGAGTTGGCTACTAGACAGCCAACCTCCCGCCTCTTCCCACCCTTCTATGGTTTAGTGAGGCCAAAAGCCTCTCTATGATTCCTTCGTGCCGCTCTTACGCGTTGCGGCTCTCGGTAAAAGGAGATCACTTTAAAGAACAGTATTCCCTTTAAACCTCTGCCCAACAAATTCAAATACACAGATAGTATTAAAGCATAAAACAAATCAGATAAAATGTAAGTTTAAAATTTAATAATTGCAGCTGTTACCTAAGATAGAAAAAGACACACAATTGATGGTGGGAGTGCAGAACAAATCAAAACATTCACCCCCAAGAGATATGGGTTAAATCCATAATTCTTTTGCTCACCATGCTACCGCAGTTTAGACCTGGCCATATGCAAATCAGTCTTGAACCCGTGCCTCATGGGAACAGCCCAGCCCGAACTGCCAAACCAAGTCCTCTCTGGACTGGAAACGAGCATCCTAGGATCGGTTTCAGGGCTTCACCCCGTAACAGCCAGGATAGCTTGATTCCAGTGACACAGTGAGCCCAGGGCCCACGCCTGGGCATACCTGGCGCACTAAGAGCTTTAACTGGGTTAAATCCATCATTCATTTGCTCGCCATGCCACCCCAGGTTAGACCTGGCCTGGTTACATAAGGTAGAGTTCAGAAAGCAGCGCTCCTACCATGCATACTCCACTCTATGCCGCTCTACTCTGCACCACTGCACTTTATACTACTCCACACTACTGCACTCTGCTCTGCTTCACGGTATGCCTCTCAACTTTACCTTGTACTACTTCACTCCTTGCCACTGAACTCCAGTCTAGGTCACACCAATCCACTCTACGCCACTCTACGCCACTCTGCAACACTGCCGTCTATGCCAATGCACTTTACGCTGTAACACTCCAACACTCCACTCTATGCCCCTGCACTATACGCCAATACACTCTACGCCACTTTAATGTAACTCTGCATCACTCTCCACACTATGCCACTCCAATACGCGCCGGTCTCTGCCAGGCCAGCGGTGCGCGCGCCGCTCTCTGCTCAGCTGTGCGCGCGCCGCTCTCTGCTCAGCTCAGCTGTGCGCGCGCCGCTCTCTGCTCAGCTCTTTGCCGGCTCTGCTCAGCTCTTTGCCGGCTCTGCACAGCTCTTTGCCGGCTCTGCACAGCTCTTTGCCGGCTCTGCACAGCTCTTTGCCGGCTCTGCACAGCTCTTTGCCGGCTCTGCACAGCTCTTTGCCGGCTCTGCACAGCTCTTTGCCGGCTCTGCACAGCTCTTTGCAGCTCAGCTAGACTCTCCTCTAGCCTTTAACTTTGAGCCATGCAGAACAGCAGCCACAACTAAAACACATTGGCAAAGCCAATAGCTCTCGCATTGGTGAGAGCTATTGGCTTTGCCAATTCTTTCTGTACATCTGATTGGACCGTAGATAATTAAAAGCTACCTAAGGCTAGCTGTACTTTTACTTCAGGAGTGAAATTGACCGTGTGTTTTCCATTTGCCTTATGAGATGTGGTATGGCTCGTGTTGCAAGTGATGTTAGAAATGCAGAGCTGCCATTCCCTGGGGTGTATCGCTTTCTTGTGCAGGGCTTTGGAGCAGGTCGTTTGTTGTCCAGGTTAATGATCTTCGCATCAGGTGCTACCAGGTGAAACTGATAGAGTTGAGATGTCTCAGACAGGACCACACTGTACTGTTACATTTGAGAGCCAAATGTCACTATACCGGTCCCAAGCTTAGAGTAGTAGCTGACATAAAATCGTATGTTTCTTGTTCTTACTTACAATGACACACCTAAAACATTTTATCAGTTGTCAGAAATGCTAATGTTTTTGCATAGAATGTTAAGTCAATACCTAAGTAATGAATGTGTGCATGGGGCGAAAGAGACTGCATTTTCTTTGCAGAATCTGTTCTACATTCCCTAGTGTATTGAGATGGCTATATTGCCTAAAGTGTTACTATATCATGTATCTAATGCAATAATATTTTTCCAAGTTGGAGTCAAAAATCTAATTTTAATTAGTTTAAATCTAAATAAGGTTTTTCAGAAAGCAACTTAGGTTATTATTCTTGCAAACAATGGGGATATGTCCTTTTCAGGCTACCAAGACTGTTAGGGGTGTGAGTTAAATATGTACACAGCTTTCATAATTTAGTTTACATGGCAACATCCAAGTGATGAATCGACACGAAGCGGCATTAGTGGAAAGACTACGTTAAAACTTGACAGGGTGGCTGGCTAATTTCCATGTATATTCTGTGTAATTTAGTGCCTGAGCTTCTTTTGTCTTTTACTTTTTAGGTTTCTCTTACATGTTTTGGCAGCTAAGAGTCATACGTGACTATGACAATTTCTCCTTATATTACTACCAAGTCCTTTTTAAGGAGCACTTGCATTGGTGAAACCTTTCCACTCATGATTTCCCTTGGTGCCAGTGTACCTCCAGTTGGCATTACGTTTATGTTGACTACTTCTCTCTGAGAGAGTAGTTTTGTATAAGTCCCACAATATAAACAAGCATTGGCATAGCCAATAGATCTCGCCTTTGGGACCTTACAAGAGCTTACCCAGAGCTAGTGGCTGTTTTTAAGTTATGTGACCCAACCGGTGCCTGAGAAGAAAAGGGAGCGTTTGATGTACCCAACGATTGGAGATCTTGTAAGTGTGGATTAAAATGATATGAAGACCGTAATGTTTTAGTAAAATGTGTGGTGTTTTTCAATATCCACTTTAGAAGGCTGAGAGACTGAGATGGTGCAAATAACAATGCACACAACTTTTGGTTGAAGCAAAAGTAATGTATTTTCATTGTGTAGTTTGCATGAAGGTGCGTCCCGACATGTCCAGTGCGCCATAGGCACACACCGCGATGCTCACTGCATGAAGGTGCGTGCAGACAGTCTAGTGGCGCGA
This sequence comes from Lissotriton vulgaris, assembly GCF_964263255.1. Classification (NCBI taxonomy): domain Eukaryota; kingdom Metazoa; phylum Chordata; class Amphibia; order Caudata; family Salamandridae; genus Lissotriton; species Lissotriton vulgaris. The sequence continues at coordinate 235,446,151 of NC_141689.1, forward strand.
TATGCACACACAGTCACACACTCATGCCTACACATATTACTCGCCAGTGGCCCACGCATAAACCCCCTCTTTTGCACCATGTACATGAAATCTGCCTGCAACTATTTTCTAGGGTGATAAAGTACTATTCCGGCTTGCGAACGGAAAAGAGACCTTTACTATTTTCCTTCCTTTGAAAACATTTATTTTTCTCTCCTGTTTGTGAAAGTGTGAAGTCGAGGTTATGGAACTGTCTAGAAGTTCTCTCCCAAAGTTGCGCAGGATGTCAGCGGGGGTGCCCCATTACTAAGGCATCCTCGGTGCAAGGTGTAACTGTGTCTTCCCGCTCTGCGTCTTGCTTTGTGCAAAGCGCAATGGGCAATTCGTACATATTCAGTCGGAGCACTGCGCATCTGGATGGAGTGAATGAATGCCTGTTTGATATACTTATGAACACACGTGTTACTGGCTGCGGTGAGAGCTACAGTTGCATTCCAGATAAAATGTGCCTTACTGTGGCTCTGCAATGTCTGTTGAGGTTTACAGGTCTTCCTGTTTTAAAAACAGATTTTCGAAATTTGAACAGGGTTCTGAGAAGCAATTTTGAGTGTTTTGAAACTCCAGTTCACTGTGAAATTTTTAAAAGCAAGCTGGAGATACGCCTTTTGAGGAACTGATTACAAGAATACATCTTATTTATTTGAAAAACATCCCTGAAGTGGGAGGATAGTTATTTGTCATTCCTGCCCAGCGCGAGGACCGCAGTTGTGGGTGAATGAAGTTTGTCTGAAATGTGATGTTCCCTGGCCCGTTTCGGACAGGGATGACCGGCTCAAGCGCGCGGAAATTGCACTCTCTTTGAAAGAGCCATGTCTATTTAAAGGGGCCTTTCGCATCTGCATGATAATTTAGATGCAAGGCTCTAAACGGCCCAAAATAGCGCCATCCAGGGCTTTGACGCTGTTTCCTTTGTGTTCTAGTGCATTCGCGATGCCAAACGATGATTCTTAATTAGTTCGCAAACTCTCATTTCCACTAATTCCAGTGGTCTTGCAGTATATACGCGCAACTGTATCTGCAACTTTTTTTAGGAAACGCGATACATGAGTGTAATGTATTTGAGGTGAAAAGTGCAGCTTCCTTTGTGTTTCTTTTTCACCTGGGTGGCTTCACATAATCCGATTTTGGTTAATTAGTGCAGGCTGTGGGAGGGAGGTTTGAAGCCCCGCTGTTAACCGCGCAGCGCAGGTTCTTCAAACACTGGGCCCTGTTTTGAGTGAAGCACTTGGGATCTTATAATGGAAGGAGGAAGGCCGTGCGCGTGCCGTTACCTGGCAGTTTTACAACTAGTAAGATACACAGTTCAAAGGAAAACAGACAAATTGGCCGCTAAAGTGAAATCGATCGAGCTGTGTTCTTAGTAACCTGATCCACGACGAGGAATGCAGCTGCCACCCTGCGCACCGCTGCTCTCTCCCGAGAGCAAAGCGCCATGTGAGTGACACATTGGAAAGGAGGTGGTACATGCACCCGCCGTTGGCCTTTTGTGTACTTTCATTATTGAAAGACACGCACAGGTCAATCCAATGTGTGGGAGGAGTCAGACCCACACAGGGAAGTTTGAAGTGCTCACAAGAAGCCTCCTGTAGAGCAGCACATGCGTGCTGCGCTAGGCTCGATCTAAAAAAGCTTGTGCACACATTTCATATAAAAAAAACTGGAAGTACTGTTGGAAAAGAAAACCTATTAGGATCCATCTGCCCATCTCTCTAGCCATCAATGTGGTAGTCAGTTGTCATGAACATTTGACCTCTCGGGCAATAGTTACTGGTTCCTATCTTGTATGGCTGTAATTTCTTGGCAGAAAGCTGAAATAGATTCACCCAAAAACAGTGTGGGGAGTATTTTAGTACTCACTGTTTATTTACATTATCTCCAGCGCAAAGCTTTCCAGAATAGCTGATTCACACTCGCACATTCATTTACAGTATTCATCTTTTCTTTCACATGCTCTAATAGCTTATCCGCACTGCTGAGGCAGTTAACCCTCCTGAAGTATTCCAGGAGATGTGGCAATGTTACTTCATCCTTTCCTGCTGACATACTGCGAATGCTTAAAAAGCAGCTCATCTTCTGAGAAGTTGTCTCAATGATGTCCCTCTTAGGCCTCCTATGTATAACGCTCTTATTATTGACCTCCATCTGAGAATATAACTGTGTGAGGCAATGGTATGTGGGACGATTTTTGTGTGGGAAGGTACAGCCATCCTAAAATAAATGTGATTGCCTAGTGCTTTGGAATGCGCCCACAATGCTTGTAGCCCCTAATGAAGATAGATTCTGCACTACCCATCCGTCCCCTACCAAGGAAATTCAGGTTTGGGCCCAGCAACCTCTCGTTTTGTTGTACCACTGCACCTGATGAATATGGGCATAATGAAGTGGGGAGCTTGGGGGCCGGGGGAGGCTTGGGGAGACCGGGATTGTGATGGAGATCTGCCTTCCAGACGCTCAGCGAGACTTGGTGCCTGTTATCCAGCTGTTAGATCCACTAAACGTCCTACCCTTCCTCTCGGGCAGGACTGCATTGACTAAGAGTGTTTTCTTCATTTCAGGGGAAAAGTTTGGTTCCTGTGATTTATGCATAATTGCACTTTTCCCAGGCAGGTAAAAATGTTTATCTCGCCTGCCATTACATCAACTTCCCTTCATGGTGTGGACACATATGTCTTCTTGGAGGCTTCCAATCACACTGTTTGCCTGCCCCTCCATCTGCGAGGCTTCTGCTGCAAACCTCAGCCACTATTCACTGGTGAACACCATTTCATACACACCCATAGAGAGTTAGATCTATGCTTCTCAATGTCAGTTGCAGCAGTATGCCAGTGACGCACTGCTGCTGCAACAGGTTGTCTGCTTCACAGTAAATGCCAATTGTCTCTTTATTTCACATCTGCTTGTTATTGTTTGATTTAATGTAGATGAAAGATTTAGGGCTGTACCAAGGGATGTCAGTTTCTTTAGGGATAACCCAATATACAAGATGTTTCTTGAACTCCTGGAACTTTGTTGATTTTGTTTGTGCTGCCTATTCTTGACACCAACTCAATCTACTCTCTCCGACGGCTCTTACTTGCCTGAAGCTGCGGGGGTGAGGTGAGCTAGCCTCCAGCGTTGCCGCCACCGCTTCAGTGCATTGTATCAATTCAGTTTGGTGTTTGTACTATTTAATTGTTTTCGAGATTTAAAGTGAGCAAACGTGATGTCTAGAGGTAAAGTAGATAAACCTACCTCTGGGATGGGTACCATTGACAATTTTCTTGTGAAAAATGTTAACCAGATTAATGAGAAGGGCTTCTTTGGGACGGGGTAGTGTTCCCCTACCACAGGATGAGGCGCCTCTCGCTGCAGTGGATATACCTATGCCTGATAATTATAATATCCCTGATGTTAGTAATAGGGATGTTGTACTAACTACAGCTCAGCTTCATGTAGAGATACATGAAGACCACCCTGATACTTCCACTGAGGAAATTGAACTGGTACAGCCAGTGCCGAGACCGGTGAGAAATTGTAGAAAATTACAGCTTAAAAGGGGGGGGGGGAAGCATAATAAAAAGAGCCGATTCAGCTACACCAGTTAGTAATGGCCCTATCACAGGCTCTTGTCCTTCTGACGGAAACAATGAGGGTGGTCTTAAAGTACAAATTGAACAACTTACTCTCTTGTCAAGTACCCTAGAAGGAAGAATGATGGCAAAAATGGAAGAGCTGATTAGACCCCTGTCAAGTAAGCTTGATACCTTAGCCCTAGAGGTAGATAGACTAGGTGGCCTATTATCAATACACCAGCCTGTGGCCCCACCTGTCAGTTCTAGGGCTGTGGTAACAGGGCATGGCCCTTTGAGGGAGCCGGCACAGGAGACCTTTAGGCAAGTTCCTGTAGCAGAGAACGCTCCACTTAAACCCACTCCAAAAACTGACCTGACTGTGATAACATCTGTAGAACAGGATGGTAGGTCAGATTTTAGGCAAATAAGAAGCCGTTTTATCAATCTTCCACCTGACTGCGCACCTTATGTGGCTGTCTTGTCTAATGTTCCAACTATAGAAGATCATCCTGTCCAGCCTCGTGGGGAAACTCATGATTCATTAAAAAATAAAGCAGTAGCCTGGTTGAATTCAAATTGTGGATTTCCAACAGCATATTCAGATCAAATACTCTGAGAAGGGTAAACTAGATTGGCCCATCTAAAAAGTTAAACAATGGGGATTGTATTGTTATCAATTTCAGGCATCCCCAACATGTGGCAACAGTTTTACTGAGAGCATCATCTTTATTGTCCGATGCAAATAGCATTAGTGTCCGTCCACTTGGATATTTTTATACCCACTTGATTAAAGCCCCTGCTAGACATAGGAATTTCAGGCCACTGTTTCAACCTCAGCCCTTGGCTCCAACACCACCATACCTATACAATGTTGTCAATCAAAACAGGAATGGGTTCATGGTGGAAACGCAGAATAGATTTGACTTGCTCTCAGGCCTAGAGGCATGTGATTGACGGGAGGAGTCTTTGGGCCAAGGGAATGGTAATTCTGGCGATGTGGCTCAAATGGTAAATATCCAGGTGAAATCGCAGGGAAACAATGTAATTTCATGGAATATTGCAGGATTAGGCACTAAGTTGAAAGACTGTAATTGGGTGACCTACATTAAGCAGTTCCAGATTATTTGTCTGCAAGAGACCTGGTCAGTGGACTGTGACCTCTTTCTTGAGGGGTACAAGGCTTTCTATGTCCCTGCGACAGCATCTAGCAGAGGTAGACCTAAGGGCGGGCTGGTAACGTTTATATCTGTAGCACTCTCTTGTAAAACACGTGGAGTTTTAACAGTTAACCCTGGAATCATTGGTCTAGTACTAAATGGAGATAACGGTCTGTTGGGTCTGGTAAATTTTTATAATGCAGTTAACTTTTGTTTGGCTCCTAGCTCTATATTAGCACTAAATGTATTTATTAGCAATTTTTTCAATGTTCATCCATGTGGGATCCCCTGTTTAAAAACTTGTCAGACTTGCATTGTGAACGCTCTGAGGGATTACACTTGGAACATACATTGGATGGAGAAGTTTTCAACGATTTATTAACCAACTTGGATTTCACTGACAATGGCATTGAGGGATCCGCATAAGCGCTTTGAAATCCCTACATTCAGGGGTCACGGGAAGGGTACCTTCATTGATTACATTTTGCTCTCTGTGTCAATGCAGACTTTTGTGGACTCTTATCATTGAACACAGTGAGTTCAGTGATCATAATCCGTTGACTGTACACTTGAAGGGCCCCTGGGTGGCCAAAGAGGGACGGAACTGTATCCATGGCAGACTGAGTACCACTGATGGCAGGAGGTGCCTTAAGTGGGCTATGATCACACCAGATCGGTTGTATAAAGATATTAAGGAACACTGTACTGAGGAAATTGCAAAATGTACTCAGGAAGGACCAGATCCATGTCAGGTTTTAAGTGCTTTTCAAAGTATTACAGATAAGGTGTCTCATTTGATGTCAGCACCAGTAAAACGCACTGAGATCTTGAGACGAAGATGGTTTAATCATGACTGCTCTAGGGCTTCACGTAATCTAAGGACATCCCTGTCAATGAAACCCAGAATTAAGGAAAATATTCAACAGTGCAGACAGGAATACAAAGCTGGTATTAAAAGACGTAAGGAGTTTTTAAGAGAGGAGGCATGGAATGAGATTCTTGAACCCCCTACTTTGAAGTGCAGCTCTAGATTCTGGGCGGTAGTAAAAAGACCTTTTTTGACCCAGGGTCCAGGGGATGGACTGGAATGCTGCATAACAAAGGAGGAATGGGTAATACATTTTTCGCAATTGTACGGTAGTACGTTGAATGCTAAATCTAATTCCTCTCCAGGCAACAGCGGTGATTATTTTAGGTTTGATAGAGGTGAGGTCATTGAGGGTATAATAGGGCTTACAGCTGGGAAGGCACCGGGACCTGATGGGATTCCGCCAGACTTATATAAGTCTGACCCCAGTTTTTGGGCACCAATATTGGAATCGGTCATTAACGCAGCTGCTAACATCGGCTGCCCGAAATCATGGGGGGTATCGACAATTGTCCCAGTTTTTAAGAAGGGAGACCAGGGTAGCCCCCTTTGTTACAGACCTATTTCATTAATTGTTTCCATGGTCAAAATAGTGGGTAGAATTCTACTGCGGAGGCTCTCTGATTGGGTGCAGAAAAACAGCATTCTGTCCATTTCCCAGTACGGCTTCTGCAGTGGCCGTTCAACAATCACACAGTGCCTTAACCTCTTTTTAATATTAAGTAAGTACACCGTTGGCCAAAAGGGTACTGTGCACCTTGCCTTCATGGATTTGTCATCAGCTTTCGACTGTGTTAACATGGGGGAGAAGGGTGTTGACAGTGGGATTGTGAACTTCCTTGCGGATCTACATAGTAACACCAGTGCTAATGTTAGGTACTCTCAAAAGCTGTGTGTAACTGATAATTTTAATATAGGGAAGGGCGTGCGTCAAGGATGCATTCTTGCCCCTTTTCTTTTTAACTTTTATATTATTGATCTTGATAGCGTTTTGCAGGAAGTAAAGGCTGACTGCCCCAGAGTCTGCAGGCGAGGAATTCCTGTTCTTTTATATGCAGATGATGCAGTTTTAATCTCGAGAACAGAGAGAGGTCTGCAAGCTCTACTAAATGCTTTTAAGAATTTTATGACCGAAAGAGACCTCTTGGTCAAAAACTCGAAGTTCTTTATTATGCATGTTGGCCAACAGCCAAAAAAGGAACTTCTTATTTAAATTAGATAACGTCGTAATCCCTATCACAAAAACAATTACGTATCTTGGGGTCTCTTTTGACTCCAAACTGAGTTGGGGCCCACACCTTGCTAAAAAGAAAATAGAATTGGCAAGGGCAAATGCCACTATTTTTAACTTCGCATCAAAACTAGGGAAAAAAACCTAATAATGCCATGATGAAACTTTATAATGCATAATCTGTAGCAACTGCCGTTTATGGCAGCGAAATATGGGGTTATGTGGCCGGTGTACAGCTACAAACTGCTAAACTCTTTTATGAAACACCTTTTGTGTGTTCCAGCAGCTACATCTAATCTAGTAGTACACGAAGAGCTAGGGTCGCAATATTTTTGTGATATTTTCTCATTACGACCGCTGACCTGCTGGTTAAAACTGTGGCTGAACCAAGACATTCCATTGAACCACCTGATTATGAAAGATTACTTGTCTATGGATAAGGCAATGGGTACACCCTAGTTAAAATATTTGAAACTAAATTTTTTAAAGCTTAGTCGCTTGGATTTGTTTGAGCACCCGAGTGGGATAGTGAAGGGCGATGTGGATGCAGTTAAGCAAGCCTTCTTTATGGATAGAAAACTTGAAAGGGAAGGCGTTGAGCTCCTGAAACCAAGTGTAAGAAGATATGCCATGTTAAAAACAGGTGATATGATGGAGCCCTATTTGATGGGATCGCTAACTTCTCATGAGAAGTTCCTGCTAACGAGGTTCAGATTAAACCTTTTTCATCATCTGCTGTTTAGACCTAAAAATGCTGCTTTTATTAAACCTACAGCTCCCTGCGGCTGCGACAGTATGTCTCCACAGTATATGCTCCCATTTTATATTTTTATGTAAATTTTATGAATATCCCCGTAAACGCTATCTGGTCAATCTTTTAAAGAAACTTAATTTTAATCAAATCAGACCAGCATTATTGTACTTGCAGCTTTTGCACAGTGACCGTATTCTTCAAGTTACTGAATTTTTAAAATTGTCCATTAAGATGAGAAATTGCTTGGACCAATGATGGTATCTCTGTTGATTTGACTATCTGCAGTAAATGAACTTACTTTTTATGAAATTTGTTGTACCCCGCACTTTTGCACTAATTGCTCATGTATTTTAATTATTGTGTGTTTTTAATGTTTTAATTTGTTAATATTGTAAATGCACTTTTATTGTTTGAATCAAAGCCGAATAAAGTCTTGTTGACTACTTGCGTTTGTGTTAGCGAACTGGCAGTAAAAAGTATTACTTTGGATGAGAACAGGTAGTCCTAGAATCCTACAGAAATGGCAGTAATTTTAGTGCTTCTTTGGGGTAATGGCACTGCTTATTTAATCACACTAGAATGTGTCTGTATTATCAAGAGCAAGCTTTGGTATATTTACACACTTCAGTGGAGTTACACCCCATGTTGCTATGGCTTTTAAACCAAAATTAGTGATTCATTCATATTGAATGCTGCCTTAAACTTTATAGAGAGTAAGGCATAGAGCAGGTATATTGTAGTGGGCAAGAACTGCTTTCTCTTTAAATACCTGTCCTTGAAGCAATTTATTTTTCTACCCCTCAGTAGTGTCGGCTCTTTATTTTAAACTACTGCGCTTTTTACTGCTACTTTGCAGGTGCCTACAGATGATCTTTCTCCTACCTTGCGTTTGACATTTTCTGACCTCTTCCACTAGTTGAAGACTGACTTTCCTCAAACTGCAAAGTAACTGGAACTGCAGCTGTAATTGTATTTACACATCCTAGTATGTCCACAGGCTTTTGTGATTTGTGTAGCTTTATATAGCACAAACTAGGCCCAAGGGCATCTCAGTGCTTTACATGAGCACTAGTCAAGCTGCACAAGTTTTTTTTGTTTTTAATTCCATACACCGCAAGATTAGATTTGCACCTGGTTCTCCAGTTCCAAAGTCGGCATCTCTTGCAGCAGTGCCACATCCTCTCCCCTTTCAAAGTAGGTGAGTGAGGAGAATGTAAGACTAGACCTGCATTGTGTGGCTACCTTCTAAGTTCATTAAAGGCAAACTCTTTGCATTGGATTATACTTTTTATTTGAAGTGCTTCAATGTCCGATTTATGCATTTGTTTTAAAATTTGTGTGGCAGTGTTTAGATTATAGTGCAGTGTTTATTCTCCCCAACCTGTGCAGCCATGGATCAGTGAGCATTGCCTCTGACTGTAAGGTAACATTTGCAATAACTGCATTTCTGTGCATCTTACTTTACATCAAAATTTAGTCAAAGTGGACTGTAAAGCATGTGTGGTTATAAGACTCTCTAAATACAGAGAATTGCTTTTTTTGAATAGTGTTCAGGTTAATGAATGACTACAAGCAAGACATTTTGTTTCTGTTCACTCTGTTCTGTTTTTTTTTCTCTACAGTTAGTTTTCAGTTGTTGCTTTCTTTGGAAACCCCTTACTCACTTAGCCGTCACGTCCATGATCTGACAACAGGAAGTTGGCAACCATTGAAATGAAGATGGAGGCAATGGGGAAAAACGATCTCCTCCTACCTGAAGCACTACCTTCAATCTGCGAACAAAAAGAGTCCGCAGGAGCAGAAGACCGGTCTTTAGAACTTGAAACACAGACACAAAACGATGCTGTACTGAATGCAGCAGACTCTACAATGTTAGCTTCAATGCCTTGCTTGCTGATGGAACTCAGACGAGACTCTTCAGAGTCTCAGCTAGCGTCTACTGAAAGTGACAAGCCGACGGTTGGTAGAGTTGATGAGAGTGACTCTTCAAATCATTGTATGGTTTCTCCTTCTTCCAGTGGGCACTTGGCTGATTCTGATACACTGTCTTCTGCAGCAGAAAACGAGCCTTGTCAGGCTGAAGTCCCAGTGGAAGGAGACACTGCTGGGGTACCTGGAGCTACCACTGGGAGAAAGTCAAGAAGATCTAGGTCTGAGAGCGAAACGTCCGTTATGGCTGCGAAGAAGAATCGGCAATCTAGCGAGAAGCAAAATGGTAAAGTTTCCAAAGTTAAAGGTCATCGTAGCCAAAAGCACAAAGAGCGGATTCGTCTGTTGAGGCAGAAGCGCGAGGCAGCTGCGAGGAAGAAGTATAACTTGCTGCAGGACAGCAGTACCAGTGACAGTGACCTGACGTGCGACTCAAGCTCAAGTACTTCGGATGAAGAAGAGGTTTCAGGCAGCAGCAAGACAATCACTGCAGAAATACCAGGTAGGCCATTTGTCTGGAATTTATATGTATTTTTTTTTCTTTTTGTCTCTTCTGTTTTTTAACTAATACTATTCAGCAATCAGTCAAAGAATAAAAAAAGTGGTGTTAAGCCTACATTTTGAAACAAACAAAATAAATTGTATAGTTGATTAAAAAAAAAAAAAAGATAGGTTAGGCTTTTTTTGAAGGGGGTGGGAGTTTAAAGTAGGAAGCCGTTTCTCAAAGATCAGGCAACTAGTAACTTTCCTAGAGCTGTGTTTAACCGATAGTCTCTAAAGTGTGGAAATTGAGAAACGGGTAGTCCTAATGTTGTTCTCAGAACTAACACAAAAGATTTGGAGTAATTAGTTTGACTACAGTCCAGTTATCTGTGTGATTGTGAGTAATGTATCGGCATTACTCCTAAAAAGTTAACAATCTTTTAAGTTATACAGTTTGTGCCAGGTCAGAAATTAAACAAAGAAAAGACTAGGAAACTAGCCTTCTCAACATCCACACAAGAACTATGGAACAATCACTACATTTCCCGCTCTATCTTTTGCTTTTCTGCTTTAGAAATAAGCAGAATTTTTTTTCCAAAGAGCATCTGATCCCCATTGATAGAAAGGCCTTGCTTCTCCCATTCCCATGGATCCTCTAGAGAAAATAAACATCTTCCCTCCTGGAAGAAGATAGCAAAGAATTGCCCACTTAACAGCACTCTGTTGCATATGAGCTTGGCCTGTGCTTGCCTATATGACCCACTGGATTTAGACAACAGAAGGATTAAAAAACAAGAGCACTTATAAATCCATGATAAACTGTAGACACTATCAATCTTGTTTAATCCCTCCGAACACAACCCATTCTTAATTCATGTGAGAAAATGTGTATCTTATGCCATAGGCTAAGTCCTTGACTCGAACTCTCAGTCTTCTCCAACGAGTAGTTAGTGAACTACTGATAGCTCTCCTGTGTGCAGCACAGCATAATAAATTTGAAGTTTTTGTTTGACTGAGTTAATGTATGTATCCCAGAATTCAAAAGTATATTTTCATAATAAAAATGCGTGTTTTCAGAACTCCTAAGCTGACGTTTAGAGAAAAATGGATTTCCAAAATATATTTAAAGCTTATATTTGAGTGAAAAATCATGCAATATTACCCTAGTGTCTGGTGCATTGCAGCTATGGCTGTTGGGTAATACCGATGTCGAGGCATTCCAAATTGAATAAATCCTTTTTACATTTAGTGCTGGCAACTCTGCATTATGTAGTTTAGGTGATCACTACTGGTAATTCTGTATGTACATTATCTTGTCTGACGTGGTCACCATTATAACACTAAGATTACTAACTTGGGATCCTTTTAATTGAACATAAATAGCTCTAGTTAAAAAAACAAAAGGTTGGACACCCAATGTTAGTCCATCCACATCTGTATTAAGTAAATCACAGAAATAGTTTCAGGTGCCCAAAATAACAAGAGAATAGAAATCCCCAAGCATTTAACAGTGTTCATAGCTCCTCTTAGAACAAACTTCCTGGATTGCCTGTCATGTAAGAAGTACAGTCTAAGACCACCTATATTTGCTGGCTTTTGTTCCTGTGTGTGGTAATTGACATTGTAGGGTTAGTGAGTTAAAGCTAGCTGCTTATTTTAATGATAGTCATTCGATAAATCATTTCTCAGGACTGCAGCTACAATTTGGTCCCAGGTGATAAACCAATATCTACCACTGGAAAAAAAGTCAGTGGATTTGATAGGTATGTAGTACCCATGTCGTAAAAAGCCCTTTCAGTTTACAACTGAGTTTACCAAATTTTGCTTTTTTGCTTCCTTTCTGCCTAAGTTACCTATACTAAACTTGTTTTCACTTCATCCCTGTTGCTGCTAACTTTAAGACGTGTGTTGAATCTATCCTACTGTATGGTCTCCTTTCTGGGGTTGCTAAATCTCTCTGCTCTCATTGATGCTTCATACTAGATTGCGTTATCGAAGACATATTGCATAGTTGGACTAGCTGATCGTTTTTTGGAGAGTGACCCAGTCCCAAGTTTTCATGCTTTAACACCATGCTCTGTTCCCTACCAGTTAAACATTTTCACATTAGTTCAGCCTCTACATCACACAGCTAAGTGCAATTTGAACCACCTCAAAGATGACCCAAATGATATTTCAGAGTACTATTATTTACCCTTAATGAGATTCATTCACAGTCCCAATCATTGAATACCTCCACCCATGTGTTGGTTCCCAGGGCACTTTTAAAATGAGAAGCTAATCTACAAATATGTATGTATAAATTAAGATCTGTAGTGCAGAGACCACGTGAGTGCCTATGTAGTTATTGAAAAGTTAGTTAGTGGAAAAGAAAAACATTTTTGTTTGGTCTTTAATCTTTTGTCAAAACTTCACTAAATGTTTTCAGAGAATATTTTTCACATTAGTTTGTTTACCGAAATGTTCACATAGGTTAGCCAAATGTCATGGAACCTGGCAAGGAGTTAGGCCAGGTAGACACAGTACGTAGAATATTGGTAACAGAGTTCTTCAAGATGAGACCTAGTCCGAGAAGAAAAGGGATTCAAAGGGAAAGTTTTACACAAAGGAACAAGGAAGTAAACGGTCAGAATGACCAGCCATTGAAAAGGCAGTTCTGCATTCAGAATAACTAAGACCCTGGACAGATGTGATAGATATGCAAATAACAACATTAACAATACATGAATGTGGGATAAAACACTCGGGAGTGCCACACAGTAGGACTGAAGCTCAGTAAGTTCCTCGCCCACAATTGCTGTTGCTGTAACTGACTGACTGAAAAATACCTACATATAGGGTATACATGCAAAGGGAGGGTCTGTCAAGCAGATACCTAATTCGATGTTACAAAAATACTCCAAGTGGGTGAGAAACACCACCTAGGTTGTCACCTGTGCCCTTGAATCTTTGCGATCAAACAGGAACACTCAAGGCGCTAACCGCAATGACGGAGAACTAAAATACACCGCCACGAAAGACGAGGAGCTTACATGGGAGAGTGCTTAAGATGAAAGAGGGAAAACTGAGGTCACACTCGGCAGAAAGCAAGTAACAGACCACACAAGAAAACCAAAACCTAAGAATAGGTAGATAAACTAGAAAATGGAAAGAAGGTAAACAGAAAGAGGGATTGGAAAAAAGGTAACTACAGAAACAGCGAATGTTCAAGGTTGCACTAAAATAGTGCTAGCCCAGGAATCAAGGAGCACGGATGCACTAAAATAGTGCTGGCTCAGTAATCTGGATTCAGAAAACACAGAAGCGCTAAACTAGTGTTCTTTCCGCAATCCAGAATCAAACAGACATTATTGGTTCAAAGAACAAGAAAGTGTATGTGTGTGTGTATGTATGTGTGTGTGTGTGTATATGTATATATATATATGACTGGCGCCACCTTCACCATTTGTTGGAAATAAATCTTTTCGCAATGAAGCCTGGCTTGCGGTGATTATTTAAGGAGTCTGTGAACTTGTATGCTGGCTGACGGCTGCCGCCGGCAACGTGTTGGATTTTATATATATGTATGTATGTATGTATGTTTATTATTTTTAGGTCGAGTTGTTAAGCTATTAAATCCCGCAGGGATTAATAGCTCGAACCTATAGCAGGGGAACAAACTCTCTTGAACAAGCGGATTTCTTACAATGCATGTTAACTCTGGAGCGTGCCGCTTCGCCAGCTCGCGCTTGGCCTCAGTCATTCCATCCGCCTCGCACACCACCATCTGCCTCGCACACCACATCAAAGGCTGCTGCTATCCCTCACTCACACCCAATCCCCATATTCTCCTTCCCTCCCTCCCACTCGCTGGCTCCCCCGCCCCCCTCCCACCAGGCTCTTGAAGCGCGACACTTCGCCAGCGCTTCCCTCCCACTCGCTCGCTCCCCTTCTCCCCCGCTCCCCACCCCCATCCGACATGTTTTTATTTATTAAATTAATGTGGATTGCGGTCCGCTTTCACTTTAGCGACCGCAGTACAGAAACTTGTTTACTCTTTGTGTCCTTGATATTTAAACTAGCATTGTCTGAAGCCAGTCCAAATTAATGCGGTCGTCCATACCTTGCAAAACCATTATACTCGATTTCTTTAAAAGTTCAAACTGTCACAATATGCCAACGTGGGCCGCTCTCTGATTAACTAATGAGGACAACTTTTGCTCTAGGACTATTTTCTGACACAGCCCGACCCTGGTTATAGCTATAACGTCTCAATAGCGACTTGGAGGTCGAGAGGCGCACAATTTGCAATTATCATTTCCATTGTTTAATAGTCATACTGGCTTCGCATATCACAGCACCTTCTCACTTCTCCGCTCTTTTTCTGCAGCCCATGCCAGTGACTCGCTGTGAAGTATTGTGATCTTCTGACAGTGTTGAGTGTATGGCAACTGTGTGTTATGGCCCAACAACCCCTCTCTAATCGCCCCCCCACCCCCTCCCGGCGTGTCAGCTTCTCCCCTGGCAGTGCACCAGCAGCGTTAACTCCTTTTAGCAGTGCCCTTTCAGATCGCTAAGACTTTGGCAATGTCACATATGCCAACTGCTCAGATAATTCGAGCAATTTCAGTTTTGCGCACCGCCCAGTTTCCAGATGGATCTGAGTATCATCAGCGTAGAGATGGAAGCGGGTGTTGGCTTTTCTGAGTAGTTTGGAGAGAGGTTCCATGTAGATGCCATGTAGAAGTTAGAGTTCAGTTGATGGCACCGAGCCTTGAGGGACGCCCTTGTCGACTTGTTGGAGGTCGAAAGTGAAGTTTTTTTATTTTTATTTTTTGTGTGCGATTGTGTAGAAAGGATGAGAACCATTTGAGGATTACCTCGCCAACACCAGCTCTTTCTTGGAGAGCCCTTATGAGGAGTTTGTGTTATACAGTGTCAAATGCTGGCGAGAGGTCAAGGAGAATGAGGAGCCAGCATTGGTCAGTCTAGTGATCCATGGATATCGTCGATGTTGAGAATCGCGGTTTCTGTGCTACAGCCTTTTCTGAAACCAGACTGGTAGGGTTCCAGGAGTTTGATGTTGTCCAGGTGCTGGGTTAGTTGATATAGTACGCATCTTTCTAGAGTTTTCGAGAGAAGGGGTAGGCTCGACACAGGTCTAAAATTGTTCAGATGAGTAGCGTCTAGGCTGGGGTTTTTCAACAGAGGGGTGACTTGACCCATTTTAAGGCAGTCTGGAATGACTCCGTTTTTCAGGGAGCTATTTATGATCTTGGTCCAGAGCGGAGCAAAGGCACGCTTACGTTTTTTGGTCAGTAGGAGAGGAATGGGGTCTAGGTCATGAGCTGAGGGTTTGGAGGTGGAGATCAACGTGAGTAACTCAATTTCTTGAATGGGAAGGAAACTAAGCCAGGAATTGGGAGAAGTACCAGGAGAAAGATCAAGCGATCCAGCCGCGATGCTCTTCGTGGGGTGCATGTTGTTGATGTCCAGTGAGAGTTCAATTCTGTACACATAGCTACCCATTAACATCCATAGTTTGGCATTAAGGCTGCCTTGTATCTACTGTTTAATGGGCAGATTTAAGTGTTGAATCAATGATTATACATTTGATGCGATGCAGACTTTGAAACAGTTAATCATTCATTGGTTAATTCCCACATTCCATATAGGTGTAAAGTCAAGTCATATTTGCTTTTGATGTCTTTTTTTTTTTTGTAAACCAACTATATTAGTCATTTGAAATATGAGGCATCGTACAATATAGGCGCTTGCTCCACTCTGCTAGCCAGCAGAGGTACACCTCTCACACACAATTTTAAAATATATATATATATATATATATTTTTTTTTTGAGATTACTCAGTAAAGGTCCATGCTCCGACTCCATTGCTTCAGGATTAAGTGTTGGCTGAGCACATGCTTACAAACAACACAGTAAATAATGCGGCCCCCCTCCAAACAATAACTCTCCTGCGCTTCCGCATTCATCTTTCTCTGATATAGGTAGTTTCAACACTATTCTGGAAAGGAGATCCGGAGCTGGGCATCAATCACCCCTCTGTATTGTTCCCCCGAAATTAGCTGGACCCCCATTTGTCAGCCATTGCAGTTGAGCTGCAATATAAAAGTATACCAAATCCGGCACTGCCAGTCCCCCCTCCATCTTGGGCCTCCTTAAGGTTGTCAAAGCCACTCTCCTCCTACCTGCCCCCCACAGGAATTCAGTCACTATTGTCCGGAGCTGTTTGAAACAATCCGCACGGATCTATATTGGCAGAACTCCAAAAATGTAGAGGAGTCTTGGAAAAGTCACTATCTTTAACAAGGACGTCCTGCCCACCACCGAAAGAGGGAGGGTTCCCCATAATTCGAAATAGACTTTCGTTCCTCGTATAATCTTCCCCACATTGCCCTCCAGGAGATCAGTTTTATCGTGGTAAATTTGTACCCCTCTATATGGGATGAATCTCCCTTCCCATTCAATTCCCTCCACCGTCTGAGGTTTCTCCCGCCCCTGCATAGTAGGTTACAAACTTGACTTTCTCCGAATCACCAATACTCTTTTCAATCCTAACAATAGGCTTTTAGCACCTTGTTTCTGTATTTTGTAAAAACAGAATCAAATCGTCAGCGTTTAGCACTGTGATGAATATGTACCTCTGCTTCCAGTCCGCTGAAACAAATTCCTGACCTGGCTATGGCGGCCAGCAGCTCCACGGCTGTCGCAAATGGCAGTGGTGATAACTGGCATCCCTGCTTTGTTCCCCCTCTCTACGGCATAATCTTTCCTGCCCAACCCCGGGCTGTTGGTTCTCTATATAATAGGGCTGTTCATTTTCCAAATCCCTGCCCTAATCCGAAAGCGTGCATCACTCCGAATAGGTACGGCCATTCGAGGCTATCGAATGCCTTTTCGATGTCTATTGTCAAAATAGTCTCCTATTCTTTGCAATAGGAGTCAGCCCCTAACACTCTTAGAAGTCTCCTCGCATTCATTGCTGTATTCCTCGTTGGCATGAACCCAGCCTGGTCAAAATGTATGAGACTTGTCATGCGTGGTAAGAGCTGTGTAGCTAGTATCCTGCTCAAGATCTTATAGTCCAGGTTAAGCCTTGACAGTGGCCTATATGCTGTCTCTTCATGCAGCTGCTTCCCTGGTTTCAGCAATGGGACAATCGGGACTTCCCTAGCTTGTGGTGTTTTCTATAACTCAAACGGTGAGTTGGTGAGCACTCCAGAGTGCTTTGTCACCATATGTTTATGCTGTGATGTAACTTGGTACCACCTCTATGCATTTTAAATTGTAAAAAGAAGTGCAGGTAAGTTTGGTTAAAGGTTAAAGCACAGGGTGGTACATGTGTGCTTACATAACTGCTGTAGTCCTTTAACACCAGCCTTCCTGTACCAGCAACTGACTGCACCTAAAGCATTGATGCATACTACTTCATATTGCCTCAAATCTCACTGTATGGTTGAGCTCATTAGACCGTAATATCTTGCTTACGTCTTAACAAAGATATAAGTAGGATCCGTGTGTTCCTTAACTATATTATGACATGCCTCTTGACTGGTATTCAACTGTGAAAAACTCAGCTTCCACTATTTAATGAGTTTGATGTAGTGAAAACTAACATCACCCAACAACCAGGGTCTAAATGCAATCTGCTCACCAAAAAACCTTGGCAAGTTTAGAGAAGGATGCAGCTTAGGTAAAGTGTTTCTCTGAAGACCTTAAAAGTGATTATGTTCTAAAAGGATGCCACAAGCTCCCTTTTTTTGCTGTTTGGCGCTGGGTTGCTGGTTTCAAGGG
Organism: Lissotriton vulgaris; assembly: GCF_964263255.1. Lineage (NCBI taxonomy): Eukaryota > Metazoa > Chordata > Amphibia > Caudata > Salamandridae > Lissotriton > Lissotriton vulgaris. Next base: position 235,463,958 of record NC_141689.1, read on the forward strand.
AAGTGCCATGCTTTTAGCTTCCTGCTGAAGTCTGTCAGCCAGGTTGATGTTTGGAGGTGTAGGGGGTGGGCGTTCCAGTACTTGGCCGCAAGACAGGAGAAGGAGTGTTGTTCGGTATAGCAGCGGCAAATGCGCTATGTCTGGGTAAGTTGAGCGGATGTTTCAATAAAGTTGGTGAAAGTTCAAGTGGTGTTTCATGTATGCAGGTCCTTGGTCATGAAGGGCTTTGTAAGCGTGGGTCAGGAATTTGGAAAAGCTCCTTTCCTGGATGGAGCCAGTGGAGGTCTCCCGGGTGCTGGGTGGTTTAGGATCAGTCTGGCTGCTGCATTTTGTATTTTCTGAAGTCTTCAATAGTTCGCTTATGGTGTGTTGGCGTATTCTTAACGGCTGGTGATGAGGGCTCTCATCACTGTTTTTTTTGTGCTGATGGGGAGCCATCAGAAGATATGGCAGGTCATGCTGAGAGTGTTGAATAGGCTGAGGAGACAGCGTTGACCTGTCTTCATGGATAGTTTGCTGTCCAGAAAAAGCGGATAGTACAGACTTAGAAGCTTGTAAAGCATTCCAGATCTTGTCAAACATTTTGTGCCGTCAGTAGGCTACAATGCCCTCTTAACACCTCTTCTTCTAGTAGAAGTCATTTTCTACCATAGGTTGTTCGCAGTTATCTAAAATGCTGTAAAGTGAAATTCTTTTTCTGGTAAGTGCCTGGGGGCAGTGGTAAAGGTAGTGCTAGGCATCACTACTCAAACCGGTTAGGTTTATTCCTCAGGTACAATGTAGCAATGCAGGTATTGCTCAAAACTAAGATCCCTCAGGAAGAGGTCGACTAACAGTACTCTTATTTCAGGGGCTCTTTTCTCAGCTTGGCATTTGTGATATTGTTCATTATGCTCTATACCTTACAGCTTCTCCCTCTGTCTTAGTTGCACCTGCTGCACTCATGAAGGCCCACCTTCCTGACCAAAACCTTTGCATTATGGCTGTTAATGCAATCTAGAGCAATGAGGATTGCCTAGGAGCGTCAGTGCGAAAAGCCTGACCAGTGCAGCTCCTTAATGTGGAGGGATTAAAGAGTTTCTGTGAGTTAGAGCAAGAACAGTGTCCTCTCTCTTTGTGAACTCCACTTCTGGAACTGTGCTTTAGAGCAGGGCTGGGAAAATAAGCATTTAGAGGAACACTGTAATTCTGAACTGCTTATAGGCAGGGACGTATGTTAAGAGTCCTTTTGTAGAACAGCGAATGGGAGTAAGGAAAGATTATTGGGATGATTTCTGCATGGGTTTCTTCTATTTGGGCTCTATGGGCCGCCTTCCCACATGCTTATGAATGGACGACTTATTTAATTTAGGATTCTGCATTTTGGACCCCAGATTTAAACACAAGCAGGGAGCCAAATACCTGCAACTCCATCTCTGGGAAAGGATTGGTTTTGTTTCTTTAGTCCTGATCTTCGATCCCCCTTTGAAGTCCACGCACCCAACCACCGAACCAACTCCACCCCACCCCCCCTCCCCCCACCACCACCACCATCTGCGCCTGGACCCCGGTCCGTACCGAAGACACCACCCACACGATGAACACCATCCACTCCGGATCACCAACCGACCCCTTCCCCCCCCCACGTCTTCAACAAGGCCGACTCCATCATCGCACCCCAACTCCGGGACATCATCAACACCTACTTCAACACCGTCACCTTCCCGGAGATCTGGAAGCACGCCGAGCTCAGCGCCCTCCTGAAGAAACCAACAGCGGACCCCACCGACCTCAAGAACTACCGCCCCACCTCGCTTCTCCCTTTTCCTGCCAAAGTCATCGAGAAGACCGTCAACAGACAGCTTGCCGCCTTCCTCGAGACGAACGGATCCCTCGACCCCTCGCAGTCCGGTTTCCGAGCCAACCACAGCACCGAGACCGCCCTCCTCTCAGCCACTGACGACATCAGATCCCTGCTCGACAACAGGGAAACAGCGGCCCTCATCCTCCTGGACCTCTCTGCAGCTTTCGACACTCTGCCACCACACCCTAGTACAGCGCCTCAACATCGGAATCCAAGAGAAGGCACTGGAGTGGATCATCTCGTTCCTCACCGGAAGAACCCAGAGAGTCCGCCTCCCCCCGTTCAGATCCGAGACCACCGAAGTTATCTGCGGCGTACCACAAGGATCATCACTCAGCCCAACCCTATTCAACGTCTACATGAGCCCTCTCGCAGCCATCGCACACAAACACAACCTCAGCATCATCTCCTACGCCACCCAGCTGATCCTCTCCCTCAACAACGACCCCGCCACCGCCAGAACCAGCCTACACGAAGGGATGAAAGACGTCGCCGAATGGATGAAGAACAGCCGTCTGAAACTGAACTCAGACAAGACTGAAATCCTCATCCTGGGATCATCGCCCTCCGCCTGGAACGACTCCTGGTGGCCCCCTGCCCTGGGCACCACTCCCAAACCAACGGACCACGCACGCAACCTGGGCTTCATCCTAGACTCCTCTCTCTCGATGACCAGACCAGTCCACGCCGTCTCATCATCATGCTTCAACACCCTGCACATGCTCCGCAAGATCTTCCGTTGGATCCCCACCGAAACCAGGAAGACGATCACCCAGGCCCTCGTCATCAGCCGGCTGGACTACGGAAACACCCTCTACGCCGGAACCACAGCCAAACTTCAGGAAAGACTCCAGCGCATCCAGAACGCCTCCGCACGACTCGTCCTGGACATCCCCCAACACAGCCACATCTCCGGCCACCTGGCTTCCCGTCAGCAAGAGGATCACGTTCAGACTCCTCACCCACGCACACAAGGCCCACCACGACCTGGGCCCCAAGTACCTCAACAACCGCCTGACAGTCTACGCGCCCACCTGCCAGCTACGTCCAGCCTCGCCCTCGCCGTCGTACCACGCATCCGCAAAGCCACCGCCGGGGGAAGATCCTTCTCCTACCTGGCAGCCAAGACATGGAACTCCCTCCCGATCCACCTCCGGCTGACCCAGGATCATCTCTTTCAGGAAGGTCCTCAAGACTTGGCTCTTCGAGCAGTAACTGACCCCCCCTCCCCCCCCCCCCCCCCCCCCCCCTCAGCGCCTTGAGACCCTCCCGGGTGAGTAGCGCGCTGTACAAATGCCCATGATTGATTGATTGATTGCTTGTTGCTGACTGGGCAGATCGTGTAGAAAGACAATTTAGTTTACCATGGGCATGCTTGGTACACGTGTATCTTCCAGCACATTTACCTGGTTGACACCTACACCATATTCTTTTCACCTGTTTCACTCTGTCACTCTACAAATTGTGCTCATTACGCTCGTGAGGTCACTGCTTTTGCGGTCCTTCCATTACCAATTCTCTGCTTGCATTTTTAGGTCTCACCTAGCGATGCAGCACAGCTGCTCGCTAGTGAGATCTATTGTCGACTTGACTTTGGAAGGGGACTGAAGATGTGCACTTCCCCCTTGGACAGGCGATGTGCACGCTCGCGGCCTCTGTTTGTGCTTCTGCCCAAACAGCTGATGTGTACGTGTATGGTTTGCAGCGTTACCACAACGCACGCTTTCGCTTCGCTCCCACACGTGGATGCTTTCGCCTTCCCTAATGCTAGTTCCCTCCCGGTCTCCATCGAGATGTGCTTGAACAGCGTATGTGCACGTGCACGCTTTCCCTCTTCCTCGCTCCCTATCTCCATCAGGCCCCTTCTGTTGCGAATCAGCCCACATGCAACTGGGCTCCGGCGCAGTACGTGCGTTCTGTAGGGTAAGTGTTGGCTTGTTGATTCTATCAGCGCAATTATTGTGTGCGCAAGGCCAGCATGCTGCGCGTGGCAGCACAAGATTACACTGCGACCCATGTGCAGTAGGTAATCGGCACTAAAGTGCAATGCATGATCTAATACAATGACTGTGACCCGGCAGTCAGCTGCTGAAATACTAGGGCCTTCCTCTAAGATAAGACCCCTCCTGCCAAACAAATTCCACTATTGCACGTTCTGGCGCGCCGCCACCGTCTGGTGCTGGCCAGACAAGGGTATCCGCAGACAAGTGACTTCATGCAGCGCATCGCTGACAGTGTCCAACTGGGGAGGAATTGTTACCCCCAAAAAAATATTCTGTCCTGGTTACTCAAACATGAGCGAGTGCTGAAGCTTCTCGTTATGATCGCTTGTGCAAAGAACTCTGCTGTTACGGAAGTCTATCACAACTAATCTGTTTCACGTTTTTTTCGTGTTTAGAGCAGTGTACAAATACGCCGAATTGCACCTCCTGGATTCCCCCTTTGGCTACTTAGACATGTTCGCCGAAAAATATATTTGAAAGGTACCTTCTCTGCGCTTCTTGCTTTGCTCTGCATTTACAGTGCGCGCTGCTTCTGCTGGATGTGGAATAGTTATCAGTACACCGCGCGTGTTGTATGGGAGGTACATGCGTGGCAGGGGCACTGGTAGCAGGTGTGCGGAGGGTGCTGCTATTCCCTGTGTGTGATTGATGGAGATGTAATGGAGAAATAACAATGACGCGGCCTTTATTAGCCTAGAAGCATTTACTGTGCCTTTAAGTTCAAACTGTTTCATGGCAGCAGACAACTTTGAGAGCCAAAGTTGTGTTAAATATTTTAACATGGAGAGCTGTTTCCGATTCCTTTGACTGATTGAAAATTTTGAGTATTTTGCCATTGCAACTAATGAAATGTTGCTGTGGTGCATGTGGTGTTGCTGTGGTGCATGTGGATGAAGAAGGCAACAGTATTCTAGCGCTTTTCCAACACAACTGTAAAGAAAGAGGTGCTTGATTTACAAAGTAAGTCACAACTTTCTCGAAATATGCGTCACCAGCGTGGAAAGTGCATTCAAGGCTCCCAAGTAAGGTGACGTCGAAGGGCAGCACCCACACTCTGAAAATTGTTTCAGCACCACTTCGGGGTGGATGGGTTCCTTGTACAGTGCACAGACCTGGGGATCAGTTAAAGATTGGTGGGGAGAGAGTACTGCCATACACAGGCCCTTCCACACTTGTGGTTCCTCCTTCATTTGGAAATGGGGAACCACAGGGTTTTCAACAGCAGAGCATGAGCTCCTCTGCCAGAAGGCCTAGTACCTGGTTGACTAGCTAGCAAGGACCACTGGGTTGCAGTGATAGAGGCCCACAAGATTTAGAACAGGGCTACTTTTACAGATTTTCCCTGTCCTGTGCCTGTCTTCCAAACCATGACATACCCATAGAGAGAACACAAGCAAAGGCTTTGACACAGAGGGCAAACTCGCATTTCAGGTCATTGCTTTTTAGCAGTTTGTTTGAAAAACCAAAAAGGATTCCTGAGTGGGCTAAAAAAACATTTATATATACCCTCAGAGCACATGGTATATGCAATGTAGGTAGAGAGATCCCCACTAGACATCTCTAATTAGGGTGTGTGGACCTCCATACTAAGCAGAGCTGAAGGCTTCCTATTTGCAGCAGGTGGTCACATATAAAAACAAGCATTTGCAATGCAATAAGTCTCACATTTGCGAGAGTTTGAGCAATTGGCATTGTAAATGACAGCATCTTTTATTTATGTGTTTTGAAAACTTACAAACGGTATGCAAATACGCACTTTGTACTTGTAGAAGCAAGCCAGGCCGTAAAAGAGGCGCAGTTACTTGCCAGCCTTGCTTCTCCTAAGCGAGGACTATAAACACCGCTTGCACGTTTTCAAAACGCATAAATAAAAAGCATTGTCATTTACAATGCCAATAGCTCAAACTCCTGCAAATGCAAGGCCTATTGCATTGTAAATGCTTGTTCCTAAATTCACATGGCTAAGGTAGACAAGTCCTATCTGTAGGTGTTTGAGGTGAAGGTACCCTGTTTATGAGATGGCTTTTATGTCGCCCCCTTGTTGTGGAGGAGTTATGTAGACGTGAATTGCCAAGTTTTGTCTAACCTCCAGAATTTATACCAAAGAATTGGCTAAATAGTTTAATCTGTGTGTTCATCAGTTGCCTTAACTGCCGAAATTGGGAGCATTTTGACTGATATTTATTATTTCATTATTTATTGTAAATGACACATAATTGGCTGAGTTTGACCAATCTGTTTATCCTGCAAAATTCAATATCCGTTTATCCACAGAACTACAACTTGAGGGTAGGGACCACCTCCGCCACCAAAAAGGTACATTTTTGGAGGTGGAAAAAAAGCAATAGCCCCTGAATGGATTTACACAGCTACTCAGATGCTAGTGAATTGACCAACCGGGGTTTCTGGTTTGGTGTGAATCAGTTCAGTTTTTATTGTGAAAATTAAAATACAAAATTTAAGGGTGGCATATAATTTTTGAGTGACCTGCATCGCCTCTAGAATTCTCATTGGTTTAGGCTAAATTATTTCCTCTTTTAAAAAGACTAGCCTGTTCTGAAACCTAGTCTTCAAATGTGTGGCTGTGTGCTTGTAGGGCCATATAATTCCTTTCCCAGTTAGGACAGGAAATATCATTTCTTCTCCAAAAGAAATTGCTCAATTTCCAGTGTAGTTTGCAAATTAACGTTATGTTTATGAACCAGTAGTCAAAATCGTTCCTTCTTTCCCAGTCTCCTAGATGACCTGCATTGATAGTTCTCTCTGGCCTTGATTCTGTCCTTCTCTCTGTACCGGTACCAGTACATAAGTATGCTAACCATGGCTGTGCATCGTGTCACCAGCAGCAGTTTATTGGTATATTCCGGGACTGAGTTCAGCCATAGAAAATATATTTATTGTACTGATTTTGCCTTGAGGAAAGTTTGCCTCGTTTGATACAAAATAGATCCCCTGTTGATCTTCGAAAGCTGAGTGCAGTTTAGATCAGAGGAATAGAGAGAGTCCAAACATGCCTTTTATGGAAAGGTACAATGGGGTGGGGAAGGAGGTGAGGGCCCCTGTGCCTGTATTGTGGGCAAGGTTGCCATGGCCTTGGGAAAGGAAAGGACATCCGGCTATTCTGTCTCTGTTTAGATACATCACAGATTTTAAAAATAAATGGAAGAGTGTGAGGATCGTGAGCATAACCCACAGATACCAGCAGTAATTCTTCAGCCTGCCTACTATGCACAAGCCAACGTTTTGAACTCTGATGCTAATTCAGAAAACCTAAATTAGAGACTTGGAACAGTATTGTATGATTCTGATAATGAATGGCAATGACAACAAAATCATCCTACCACCCCACCGCTCCCCCAATCAGCTGCTAAACAGAGCCACACTCTGGTTGACAAATTCTTATCTCCGCAAAAGGGCACTAAATATCTCTTGTTGAAACGTAATCGTCCGGCAAGGTGACAACAATATAAATTAAGGAAACTGCGCCAAGTGTACAATAGGCAATGTGGCTGGTCAAGAAACCGCATTTTGACGCGGTCTGGGCAAAAATGCTTCATACATACAATTCTAGAGACTCTAGAGCTTTCTGTAAAATAATTGGTGAACTAAACAATGCCCTTCCCCCAAATCTGAGGCCGCCTTCTCACACACGTCATACGCTGATGATTTGCTACTGAGGACTCTGACCCCTATTGATCTTCAACAGCTCCTAGGTGCTCTTTCAAGCTTCTCAAAGTGGCACAAACTTGAAATCAATTATAAAAAAACACACAAATGTATTGAGGGGGCGTGGCCAGCCAGCCATCATGGTGGACGCGATCCGATAGTGCTCTGCTCTCAGACACCTACTTCTCCTGTAACGTATCCTCCCGAAGTGCTGCCTGCATCCTTGCTGTGTGGGAGCGGTGAGGGGACGTGGCGTGGAGCCCGCGGGGCTCTGTAGCCCCCAGATTGGTGCTGTGGCAGTGGAGATTTTGACATAGCTGAGGCGAAGCGGCCCTGAGTGGGAGAGGCGCGAAAAGTGCGCTGGGTCCGGACGGCCAATGGTGAGACCTACAGCGCGGCCACAACATTGCTGAGGAAGCCGGGCGCTGCAGCAGACCCTGGCGCCCTGGAGTGTCTGAAGGGCGGCGCCCCTTGAGGGATCTTCGAGCCTGTGTTCTTGGGCTAGCTGAGGCCATCTCTAGGTGCAGTGAGCCGGGACACGGACGAGAACAAGAGGTGGGTACGCAACGGTCATGGAGCGCCACTGATGAGACCTGGGCCTGCGGCTTGGACGGACGGTCAGAATCGCAGCAGGGGAGCCCCGGGGGCATGAACCGGAGAGCGGAGTGGTTCTGGCGACGGCAACGACACCCCTGCGACCTGCCGGAAACTGGGCCCAGCGCCAGCGGAGGAGTGAGGCTGGGTGTGAAAAGTGCACTGGGTTCGGTCTGCCCTGTGTTATTGGGCTGACTGAGGCCATCGCTGGGTGCAGTGAGCCGGGACAGGGTCTGGACCAAGAGGCGGGCACGCCACGGAGCGCCGCTGACAAGACTTTGGCCGAAGGCTTGGGCGAACGGTCAGAATCGCTGCAGGGGAGCCCCGGGGGCCTGAGCCGGAGTGTGTATTGGTTCTGGCGGCGGCCCCTGCGACCTGCCGGAGACTGGGCCCTACACCGCCGGAGGAGTGAGGCCGTCCGAGACTCGCTGGCTCGTCCTGCTTGAGTTGCTGCTGGTAACCCACTGTGAGGAGCGGGATCCAGGGCGGCTGTCCCGGTGGACGCCCCACTGCACGTGCAGCGAGCATAGCGGACTGCACCTGGGAAGGTCCTGAGGCCTAGGGCGGACACGGCAGGGGGTAACAGCGGTGGGCTCGGGGACACAGAGCAACCCGAATCCAGATACAGTCCTACTATGCAGTGAAGGTGCAGCCTGCGAGCGGCCCCGGTGCCCGTGGATGGTACAGCAGGGAATGCGGTGAGGAGTCAAGCGGGTGGCAAGGGAGCATTTAGGCGGCCATCCCTACGAACTAGCAGTGACTGGCTGGCACAACATCGAGGGGCTGCACTATCCCTAGTGAGGAGATTGAAGGGGCAGTCCGCTGGCGCAAGCATTTGTGACACTGTTATGGGACTGCTACTTGGTGGTGCTGAGGTGGGGATGGCCGGTGAGGACAGTGTGGCTGTATCAACAAAAGTCTTGTGCACTCGTGTAGGGTGATTGGTTCTAATGTAAAAACCAGACCGTTACGTACAGTTCATTGGAGGTACGTAATAAAGAGTCGTAATCCAATGGGGCATGAAGGGTGATTTATAGTTCAGTCTTGATCAGTGCATTCAAAATAAAGCAACTGGGGAGAACACATTCCGATCATAACCCCCTGTGGTTTCAGATTAGTTGGAGGCAGACCGCCCACCTGTCTCCACGTGGCGGCTACAGCCATTTGCATTGGAGGACGCAGAATTCCGCTCCTCATTAGGCACGGCTGTTCTCGTTTACTTTGATACGAATGAAGGGACTGCGAGCTGCGCCATGGTAGAGTGAGATGCACACAAAGTAGCTGTCGGGGGCATTGCTTGGGGGCCATGTGGAATATACGCAAAGCGCTCTCCTCCTCTCTGGCGCGCCAGGAAGCGGAACTCCTGCAATACGAGCGGGAGGGTGTGGGTGAGCACTTGTGTAAGCTGAGGGACCTTAGCACTAGGCACGCGGTGCTCCTGGATGTTTTTGGGGACGCCTTGGAGTGGCTGCAAGCTTCCCGATTTATGGATTATCAAAAACAGTTTCGCAGAGTTTAAATAATTCTCAATAAACCTAGCAGATTTATTTCTATGAAGGAATTTAAAGTGACCTTGGCAAAGCCTGCTCACGCCTGGCAACTCTTGAGTTTGCAAAACAGACATATTTCAACCTTTCATTTCTACACCATATTAAATTCAAGTTCACACCTCTTTGCCTAGGAGTCCAGCTATACTTGGATCAATTGCCCAACTGGCTAAAACCAGCAAAGACACATTGCAGACTTTGTGGTGCAGAAAAAAAAACATTAATACACATCCTCTGTATCTACCAGGCAGCTAAGCTATCTGCACATGCAGGCAAGCCCATATCATCACACTCAACCCAGAATTCGCACATCTTAACATCAGGGTGACAAAGATTCTGGGCATTTGTAAAGCTATAACCAAGGCCACTGCGGAGAATGAAGGCTCCCTCACAGCACTGACCACCAGCTTTGACACCAGGGGCTATTAAAATAATTCACCAAAGGAAAATCTTCACCATAGTGGCTAGAGCGCTGTTAAACATTATCAAACATTATCCACAGCTATCTTAATCAAAGTTTGCTCAGTTACACTCATGGCCAAGCATTGCCATTTTAATACTCCCTGTATACCAGGTCCAGGATTTATTTATGACATATTTTAAAATACATTTTAAGGCTTTTTAATTTAAATGAGCAAGTCATTCTAATATACTTAACTACGGGCATCTTGCATAATAGCAAGCTCTTTGCCGTGTTTTTACATGTCTGTATTGTTTTGATGATGTAATTGTTTTAATTAATTATGCACTTGGAAATAAATGTGAATTTGACAGCAGGCCATACTGTACAGGCAGTGAATGCATCAGTCATTATTGAACATTCAGGCCATGCTAATGGTTGATAGGGACTGAGATACAGGTGTCCACAGGGCACTTCTGCAAGTCCTGCTCTGTGGGCATTAAGACTGGGTACTAGGCTTTTGGATATAGCTGTGCAAAACCAGTATTAGGACTCGTGGTACTATGACTACAGGGTAGGGATGCAAGTTATACTCCGCAGTTAAAAGGGGAGTGGTACTGGGCAGAGGGCATGGCCCTAATGAACAGATGATTGGGGGGGGTATAGCCAGCTAGTTTTCTAAACATAAACTGGAAAACATCTTTTAAGAAAAGTTGTGGTTGTCTCCTAAAATAACTTACTAATCCCACAGTTTTGGCCTTTAAAACTCTTAGAGAATCTGTAATTAAAAAGGTAATTATATTCTATTTTAAAAACTCCTGTAAATTACTCATTGTGGAGTAGGGGTTTGGGCGGACCTGAATAACAGGCGGGGAGGCCGGATTTAGTGCGCTATGATCAGCGAGATTTATTGACTTTGCAGGGTATGGCAGGAAAGTCTCAGGGAAAACAAACCATGTTCGGTAGGTCCCTGATGTCCTCTGCTGGGTGGGTGTTGTCTGGAGGGGGTTCTCTGCTGGGCTGGGGTCGTAGGGTGAGGGTCTCTGCTGGGCTGGGGTCGTCTTGTCCTGGGATGTGCACTGGTGTCCCTTGGAGGTATATACAAAGGAGAGAAAGTACAGGGCCGTTAGTCCTTTAGCGTAGGACCGTTTGAGTACTGTCACCGACACCGGGTTGTGAAGGTTCGGAAAACGAAATGTGGGGGCGGAACGGTAAGGAAGGCTAAGGAGGAGAGGGCAAGAAAGAGGAGGGAAAGAGGGTGATATAGTGAAGGGAAGGTGCAATGGCCTCTATACAAAATACAGTGCGAGTGGTAGGTTTATCTATAATATACAGTGGCTCTGTGGTCTATCAGGTGAGGTCCTATTTACACTAATTTACAACTATCTACAATGGGAACACAGAGAATAGGTAACAGCGTACTCACGTGCCCTGCCGCAACTCTCCAGCGAGTTGTGGCCGCTCTCCAGCCACCTCCTGAGGACTCCACCAGTCTTCGGACCAGATGTCCTCTTCCTCGTCCTCGTCCTCGCCTCGGCTCTTCAACTCGCTTCCAGGTTCTTTGCTTGCTGGCTCCTGCCACAGGTCTGCTGCTCGGAACGCTCTCCCTTCCGGGTTGTCGGCTTTTCTGTGTTCCGGGGATGTACTTCCGGGGTCAGGGGGGTACCGCTTCTGGTTCTCCGCGCGTCGCCACCGGTTCCTGTAGGGGAAGAGAGGGGAGGAGTCCTGGTTGACAGGGACGCGTTATGGCCTGGCTCGGAGACCAGGGACCTCAGGCTCGGACGCCACCCCGCTGAGGTAAGGGCCGCTTCCTTTCCACACTCCTTAATGGTTATATTTTTATTTAGGCACTTATTGATCTCATCCTAGCTTGGGTGCAACTGAGTGCTTCTCATACTTGCATGTTAAACAAGTTACATACTTTAGTTCAAACAATTAAAATAAAGAAGGGGGGAATGAAAATATACAACCCCCATCATCCAAATAAAACAAATATAGGGAAATGGTCATAACAGTTAATTAATTCATAATTCAGTGAGGTAGAAAAATGTTCTCCCCATGCACTGCTTATGACCTCTCGTGATGCTTCATGACGTTGACAACATAACTCATCTGTGACTTGCCACTATTTGTATATAAAGATAAAAACAATTCTCCTTCGTCTGGGTCTATCCGAAATTTTGGGCCATGTGCATATTGCCATTCAGTAAATATCCCGGATTACTTTTCACAGTGGACAGAGATGTGCAATCCATGCCAATTATGCCATTTATCAAAAACCAGTGACCAGTAATTCCAATTTCTCCACTTAAATTGAATACTGCAACGTCCAGTAAGAAAAAGACATTGGCAAATTGCACAGTGATTTGCGCTGCTTTTAAACATCCTTGCGAATATAAATCCTATAGGAGTATTTACGAATGGCAATAAGTGCATGGCCCAAAATTTCGGATAGACTCCGACAAAGGCGAATATTTTAAATCTTTATATGCATTATAAATACTCCTTGACGCACTTGCTATATAGGTAACACCAGGTCTACGCAGGAGCATCTATCACTAAATAGAGAGCGTTCGCCCATATTCACAAGTGAGAAAGTTTAGACTGTTTTCCTGATGACAGCAATACTGCCGAAACGAGCGTAGTGTTCTTATCTAACGCCTGCCTTGGAAATCATTTTTGACCATTTACCTTCTCCATCTCTTATGTTGTCCTGTTTCACAAAATGATGTAATTTTAGACATTTTATGTAACTGTCTGTATTCAAATTGTATGTTTATATATGTCCTATGATTGTGCATTACTACATTATATAAATGAATCAATTGTCCTATATATAAAAAACTTTCCTAATTGAATAGTTATCAAATGTATCATTAAGATTTATATCAAAAATATAAATAACACAATAAAAAATAATAAACAAGATTTTTGAAAAATAGAAAGAATTTTGGTTATGTTTGTGTATGTTTTTGGCTTTGCACTTTCACAAACATTTGTGTTGTTGAGTTCATAGCCTGCATTGAATCACCAAAAATAACTGTATAACTTGTATCTAGCTACACTCTTACCCTTTATGTAATTTTCCCTACAGCTAGCAAGTCTCATTGTTTTTCGTAGGGGTCCCCTTTTCCCCAAATTAAATGCTGTAAGACTGAGGTCCTTATCCTGGGTGAGCAGCCTTCTATCTGGTCCTCCGACTGGTGTCTAGCGTCACTCTTCCTTCACCAAAGCCAAGGGTTATAAACCTAGGCATTTGGTTTGATGAAAATCTTACGTTTTACAGCAAATTCACAGCCTTTGCAGGCAATGCTTTGGGATTTTAAAATCTCTTAAGAACATCATTAGCTTTCTGCCTGAATCTGCCCAGAAAACAGTGATCCACGCACTAGTTGTGTCTCTGCTGGATTACTTTAACATCTTATATTCAAGAGTCTCCCAGTCTCGGTTTATGAAGCTGTGTCCAGTATTCTGCAGCTCTGCTTTTGCTAAATCTTCATGAACGGGCTTCTGTAGGTTTGATGCTGTGCAAATTGCACTGGCTCCCGCTAAAGAAACGTCTCCCTTTGAAAGTCCTCTGCTTTAAATAGGCTTTTAGGAAGACAGGTCTGTGCAACTTGCACCTGATCATTAAACCCTATTCTTTCTCATGGTGCCTGAGCTCCTCTGGGACATTGATGTGCCAGGTCCTCTGAGTGAAGAAAGCTTGCACGGGGGTGGGGGTGCTCCTTTTGCTTTCTAGTACCTAAGTTATGGAACTCTCTTATGCTTTGTTTGAGGAAATCAAAGACCAAGCTTCTGTTCTGTAAAAACTTGACTCGTTAGCTTTAGCAGGAACTTTTCCACTTCTTTATTCGTATATGTTGCAATTCTCCAAACTGTGTCAACTCAAGAACCAAGGAGGAGTTCTGGTAGATAACCGCAAGTAATTCCATGCTTTGTGAGTGATGTAGGAGAGAGCTCACCCACCAGATCTGGTTTTACATATGAGTGCAAGTAGTAGTAGGTCGGCCATGGGAAGATGTCTGGATGGTTTGTGAAAGAAAATGTGATTATTGAAGTTTGCTTTGCGAGTGTTGTGTAGTGCTTTGAAAGTGTGAGTGAGGCGTTTTAACTGTGCTTGTTTATTGGGAGTCAGTAGAGCTCCTTGAGGTATGGTGTGATTGGCGTGCATTATTGGAGTTTGAATCCTTCTGGCTGCTAAGTTTTGGAATGCTTTGCAGTCTTCTGAGGAGGGGCTTACCGATTATGGTCTAGAGAGGGTGTTCTAGTTTGCTTCGGATGAGGGCGTATGACAGTTTTTCTGGTGCTGGTTGGTAGCATCTTCAGTGTGTGGCTGCAGGAGGCTGGGATGGCATTTACTTGGGCAGTCATGTCAAGTTTGTTTGATGATCCCGATTTTCTTGGCATGGGTAGACTGGGTGGGTGTGGGTCTAGTTCAGCCAGCTTCTGGGTGGAGTCCCACTGTGAGGCGTTCTTCCCAGGATCACAATTACTGTCTTGTCCGTTTTCAGTTTGAGACAATTGGTCTTCATCCAGTCTTCAACTTCTGTCGTAGAGGCGGTAAGCTTGTTCAGGGTATGCAAGTATGGTATGAGAGGGAGAGTAGAAGTTGTGTCACCTGCTTTGAAAGGACATCTATCTTGTGGGCTTGGATGATGCTTGCCAGTGGGGTCATGTATGCATTGATGAGGGTCGGGCTATGGGATGTTCTTTGAGGTACCCCACAGATTAGGTTGTAGACCTTGGAGGAGGGTGGGAGGCAAATCGGGCTTACTGCCGGAGTCCTGCCCTTAAAGCAAGAGCAGATGTCCTTGGATTCCACTGTTGTGCAGGCATCTGAAGATGGGGGTGTGAAACTGTGTCAAAGGCTTGAGAGGCCCAGAAGGCTGGGAGCGGCTGTTTCTTCTATAGCTAGGATCATGCTTATGTCGTCTTGCGGTGTGAAGTGCTATTTCTGGTCTATGATTTGGTCTGAATCCCGAATGTTATGTCAAGGTGTTCCGTGAGGCATCTGTTGATGAGCTTCTTTCAGACTTTGGCCAGGTCCAGTAAGTAGCAGTTAGATGGGTCTGTAGTTGACTGTAGTTGATCAGTATTGATGGGTCTGCGGAGGGTTTCTTGAGCAGGGGGAAGACTGTTGAACTGTGGCTTGTTTACATGTGTCATGGAAGGTGGCTGATGTAATGGAGGTAATTGGGATAGATGTGAGCTCTGCACTGATGGGTTGAATTCATTTGCTGAAGGGGTGTTGTCTGGCTAGGTTCCAATGGGGCCACAAAGTGGATAGATGGCGGGCCATATGGCCATTATTGTTTGTTTGGCTGAGATGGGAAATATGTTGTGAGGTCTGTCTAGTTGATGGTCGAATTGTAGATGGAGGTTATCTTGCTGCAAAAGAATCGAGTCCTGTGGGGGGGAGGGGGGGAATATTGTATTGGAGCAGGCTGCTGGTGAGGTGAAATCTTTCATGATGGTGAAGATCTCCTTGCTGCTGTTGGTACGGGCGTCAATGCAGTCCGATGGAGCGATGCATTTGGTGACCCAGATCGGTTGGAGCTTATTCACATTGGGCAATGGAGAAAGCCGTAAAGGAGCCTTGGGTATGGTAGTAAATTTCCTATCCTCCCATGAATGCACACAGAGTGGTTGGTAACTTTGCAAATTGAATTAGTGGTGGAGAAAATATTCTTCTTTGATAACCCTGTACAGCCACTTGAGTCTGGCAGGCAATTTATGAAAGTAAATTCTCCTGGAAACCCCAGATAAGTAGATAGTGTGAGCAAAGAGATGATGGAACAACATTTTAGAAAACACTACTGGGTACTGGCTCCCAACAGTAAGGCCAAGCCACTGACCTAACACTAAACGTAACAATTGCCAATACTGTTATCCTCACTTCAATTTATTTGTCATAGCACATTGGAAATAAGCCAAACATGGGTCCAAGACTTAAGAATCAGTCTGAATAAATCATTATTTTTTTATTAAATCACTGAAAATACATTTGTCAGTTATTTTATGTCATTTACACGATTTTTATATCCCTACAATCAACAAATACATACACATTATACAATCAATAATAACTCTACTATATACAATCCAAAACCTTTACTCCCAATCATTCAACACATTACACACTCACACTTTGACTTTCACCCCAGAACAGAAGAATATATTTACATAAACAAATTAAAAAAATCCTTATATACACAAAGCCATAGAAAAAACTTTCTTTAATACTTGTGATGCCTATTTTAGAGATCTTATGGCGTACATACAAACGCTATTTTGTACGCCATAAGATCTCTAAAATAGGCATCACTGTTTAAAAAAGTGTACAAGTATTAAAGAATCTTTGTTTTAAAACTAAAATGTTCCCAAAAAAATGCACCTAGAGAAACATATTTTGCTAAACTACTGTTAAATTCTAGAGACCATTTCTTTGCAGCATCATTTATAAAATATGATGCATGCTAATATTTCCCAAAAATATTCCTAATGAAAAATCATTGTAACGTTTCAACAAGATTATGGGAAACAAAAATAAACCAGCATTGGCAAAGTCAGTAGGTTTGAAATTGGTGATCGACCTTTTGGTTTTGTGAATGTCCTGTTTTGGCATGGTTTTTGTAAACCTTTTTAGCATGGAAGCACAGCCATCACTGTTCTAATAACCATTGGCAAAAAGCAGTTCCTGGCACTGAACAAAACTTTGTGTGCCAATATGCTCCTTTTGAAAGAGCAGAATTCTGTCACTCATAGTGAAGCCAGCCGATGGGCAGAGAGAATTTTATTTCACACAATAGGTTTTGGTTAATGCCAGACCTAATTAGGGGCTCAATTATTAAAGAAATCTCAAAAGTGCAACCATGGTATAGGTCAGTGCACTAGTGAAGATTTACGGCATTAATGAATTCACAAGACATAGAAGTAGGCCACGATATCCTAAACCTAGAAAGTATTTGTCAACTACATTTTAGCACAAGCAAACATGCATGTGTAGATTTGAAAAAAAAATCTGAGCGTTTGCAAGTTCACTCTCCTTCCAACCACTTTTTCCCCAACCCTGGAAGAAGTTTTACATCTGTCATCGTTGTGATTACATTTCCAACCTTTCTCAATATTGGAAAATATTAGAGAAGAGCTGGTGAAAACCCATAAAACATGTAAGTTAGTTGGTTTGCATAGACTCAAAAGGGCATTGCACTTCTAGAACTATTATTTACCACTACCTTCAGCCCCAGTATGGATATCTGTGGAAGGGTGGCAAAATAAGGGAATTGCTAGTATTCAAACCATGCCCTGGCTAATCGAAGCGGCTGTATCAGAGCTCTTATATAATTAGATTGCTGCCCCTACACCACATGGAACAAAAGAGACACATGAATAGTGTTGCAGGGCAAGTAGATTTATGAAGCAACCTGCCCCATGGACTAGTAGATATTTTATTAAATTCCACACTCCTGCCTCATAGGGGCCATCACAAATTATCAACACCAATTTTCTAAACTTTTTTCAGTCTTCATTTATTTGTGGTCAAAACACTTTCAGCAAATATGTTGCTAAATGTATCACAATGTTATTACAATTGTTTTTACTCAATTTCGTTACTGTTTACAAATGTATTATACCTGCTTGCTTAATAATTACTTATACCATGGCCTCAATGTCTTTAAAGCTGGCTTCAGTCGTGCTGGGGGATCGGCAGCAGCGACAAGGGAAATTCCTGGATTACTTGACAGGGGCACCGTTTGGGATAGAAACTGCATAGGCAATGTCCTGGAAGAGGCCATGAACTGCTTTGCTGAGATGCAGCGGCAGACAGAAGAAAAGTTCCGCATGTGGATCGAGAAATTAACCCGTCTGGATACAGATGAAGAAAGCAAGCAGCAGCTGGAACCCAGAGAACCTAAAATGCAACTAGTCGGCCAAAGAATCCCCCCCACCTCTCAGTCGGGCATGCTTATGCCGATTCCAGATACCCAAGTAATTCCTCAGCAACCCTTTAATTCATATGTGAGCTATCAGAATGTCGACGCTACCTCAGAGTATCCATCAACTTTTAATAACAATTATCCAATTGACTTTACAGACAATGGCAATATTACAGAGCGAGATCTGAACCAGTCCTAAACTTCACACAGGTTGATTTTCTCGGTGAGATCTTTGCTAGTGCTAAGATAAGTTATTTTCAGTAATTTGTGACTGTTTTTATCAGTCTAACATTTGTTGAATAAAAAAAGTGCTAAAATGAACTCCAGTATTTAAAGTCCTTAATCATTGCTTGGCCAAATGCACTGATTGTTAATACTTCGTAATGTATGCACATTAAATTAATTCCCATTCTACTCGGAGCATAATATATACATCTATGTTCCTTTTGCATGCCAAATTGCTGACTTGGTAACCGGGCACATAGCTTAAATTGAAAGGGTAAAGGAACTGTTGCACACTAGACCTTTCATTCAGATCTTTGACTGTTTTGGAAACCTGATTTTTAGCTCTCCTTATGGCACTTGGACCCATGTAATAAATATATATTTTTTTTCTCCTTTAACTATGAAAATTGCATGACCGCTTATGCTGTTTGTGTGCAACAGTCTTCCTTTTTATATGCAACAATAATGAATTTGGATATGGAACGTTTTAGCTTTGTGCTATGACCTGTGCTTGGGCCAATGGGTCTTGTTAATTTTATGGCGGTTCCCTCACTCATATTTTGATATGTTTCACAGCTGTTGACTACACATTGTTTTAAAGCCCAAAGAAGAGCAAAGTGAGGGAAGCAATCTTTAGGATATTGATACTCTATAGTCAATGTAAAAGTACTAGGTGTGAAGAGATGGCTTTTCTGATCTGCTTTTTTATTAGAGTAGGTACCTTATTATAGTTCTCAATTTCGTTGTATATGCAGAGGCTTTTTTTCTCTTGACATCACAAGTAAATGCTGTGGATTGCTTAGATAAAGCATTAGAAGTTATTGCGGGACACTTTGTTTTGCTGACTTGCAACATTTCACTACCAATCTGGGATCCCGCGATTGATTTAAAAGGGATAATAGTACCCTCATGTATGCAGGCTTCAATAGCTTACAAGAGATAAAAGTTCCTATTGAGCTGCATCTGTACTTTATGTACTTGATCATTGATCTAAATTGAACATTCTTCTTGGATCAGCCCATTTAAACTTTTTCCTTTTCTTTAAATGCAGTCCTTCTGAGCAGCTGAGCCCCACAAACCATTTTAGTTTGTGAGACGGTCTCGAATGGATCTGCTTGATTGCACTTTGATCTGCCTATATCTTGCTTGTTAAGATTTACAGTGACAAAAAGTAGAGCTGGTTTCTTTTGTGTTTCATATATGTGATGGACAAAATGAAGTCCTATTGTGGCCTGTTCGACTGAAATAAACATTCTCTCTAATCTGGTCCAAAGTGCAGTATATTTGCCACAGAGGCTTAATTGATTTTTTTTTTAAAAAAAGGAAAAAATAATCAAGTGTTTTTGTTCAATTTTTCAAATTTTATTAACACTGGATGCTTCTCATGTAATCACTTTTATTGATTGCCA
Organism: Lissotriton vulgaris; assembly: GCF_964263255.1. Lineage (NCBI taxonomy): Eukaryota > Metazoa > Chordata > Amphibia > Caudata > Salamandridae > Lissotriton > Lissotriton vulgaris. The sequence continues at coordinate 235,483,585 of NC_141689.1, forward strand.
GTGGTGGTACTTCCTTTCCTCAATTTTAAGCATAGTAACTAAATTGGGTTATTTGATGTCTGTACATTTTAAAAGTCCTACTGCTGAGTAATTGCCTGGAAACAGTGCCTTGAAATATTGTTTCCAGTGTAAAGAAGAAAAAGCCCTTTAATGTGTCCATGAGCGATGTTGAATCACTTTTCCCACCTAAATAAGCTTGTTCTTACTTTAATAGATCATTTAACTATATTTCTAGTCTAACATGGCTAATGCTCTTTGAAGGATAGTGCTAATTTCTAGATTATCACAATTTTATTTTGCTCTCTGCAAAATTTTGCTGGAGGACTTAACTGTTCTTTTTTCATTTTGACACTAGCTACACTATACATTCTCAATTGCCCAGTGAATAGTGTGCTTTTCCCTGGGTATTTTGAAGCATATATTATATTTATTTTGTGTGTACTTGATTTATAGGATCTAACTTTGTAGTCCATGTTCAGACCACTGCTCATGGCACATGTTTAATTAGAGGCACAGAGGTAACGGCTGACCCTTTTTAAACATTTTGATAAAATCATAAGAGTGCTTCTCATTAAGCAGCATATCAAAATAGGCATATATCAGTTACAAATGCATTGAGTAGAAATTTACAAAAAATTACATCATTTACCTAGGAGCATTAGTTCCTGAAATCCCATTACTTATTAGCTTAAAGATAGAACACCAGGGAGAAAAAAACAGGATTTAAAAAGCACAATTTAGATGTCGCAAGCAACTGTAAGAATTGTAAGGTCAAGTGGACAGAACCTACTTTGATCCCTGGTGTATTTAGATATTAAGAGGTGCAGATTTAGGTTCTGTTCAACTGTGCCTCGCTCTGGTCTGAACTCGCATTGCAGGTCAGAGAGGATTCCCTTCTCAGCCCAGGTACTGAGTCCCTTCAAAATCACTATCCCTATAGTCTTCACTTCGACATCGATCAGGGAAATCGGCTGTAGCATGCAGGGTCCTCTCTAACGCGTTTATTTAAATATAGTGACTACAACGGACTGTTTCCAGACCTCTAGGTGCTGACCACTAATTGGCGCATTTATATGAAGAGTTAAAACAGAAGCCTAGAGATCCACTAGCGATTTTTAACAACTCGCCTGGGACCCCACGACATTGCCTCTTTGACACACTCCATATGCACTGGCCAGAAGTCAGTGTTAATAGGGTGGGGCAGAGACTACCTCAGTCGTAGAGGGCTGAAAAAAGATTTACCCAATCCTGGACTGGGACAGAGACTGCCTAGTCTGACAACTTAATTGATTTTATAGTTTACCGTAAATTGCTGTTTGTAGTTATAGTTTAACAAACATACTTTCATGAGATGTTTTTGTGGTCTAGGTAAATGAAATAAAAATTCGAGCTAGCAGAATCTAATGAGTGGAAATAAACTGCAATAGGTGCTCACACTAAAATACAATGATCTGCAGTGGCCCTACTTGAAGAGAACTGTCTCACATTGTTTATCCAATTCTATTCATCAGTGTAGGAGCGATGCCCCTACAAGACAGGACATAGTACTGGGTGGTATCAGTTCATTGGATAATTTGAAGTTCAGTCCGTTATCAAAGCAAAAAACCATAAGGCCAACACTGGCTTTTAAAAGAGCGCCTCAGGTGCTGATTTCCCATGGGGAAAAGTATAGTGCAACCTTCACAATACTTTGCTAGGACCCTATAGAAGGTAACTGCGAAGGGTAGGAGGAAACTTATTTAAAATATAGGATACAAGATTCTAAAATGCTCAGTGCTGCATTTACCCCTATGTTTCTTCTCCGTTATGAGACACATCACTTGGAAACTACTGTTACTCTTATTCTATTTGATTTAAACATTTTCATTATATCCCAAATTATTGTTTTTTCGAATGATTTATTTCACCAACTTTTGGTTTTTGATTTGCTTTTTTAAATTATTATTTTTGATGATTTGACTACTACAGTTGATTAGGGGTGTAAACTTCCATGTTCATTATGATGAAAGTGCATTTATTGACCAGTGTCTGTGTAGGTGGTCATAACATTGACTGTCATTTTCTCTTGTGACTTAATTTGTATTCACTGTCCTATCCGTTTCGTCGCAAAATTTTTCAGTCAATTTTCATAGATTAATACAAGTGTGATTTTTTTTTTTTTTTTTTTTTTTTTAAGCCGGTTCAACAGCTTATAGTGGAACTTTAAAATGGATGCATATTGAAAGTACATCTTCGAGATTTAAAAAAAAAATGAAATGGTCCTTGTGTGTTCAAAATATACTTATTTAGTATTGTTTTAAAGCAGAGTAATAAAATATTATATTGCAGATCTCCTTTTTTTTTTAAATAACCGTTTGAAGTATATTTAGATTATATTTTCATGTTACCAGTCATTTATGCAAGGGCACCTATAGAACTAGCTTTACTCCTAAATATTAGTACCTTTTGATTCTTGTGAGCACTTGAAGCAATGTAACCTGAATTAGCCCTTTAATGTACCCATGAGGTATGGTGAATCACTTGTCCCACCTAAATACGTTTTTTCTTAGATCATTTACTTATATTTCTAGTGTAACATGACCATTTTTCTTCTTGCTAGAGCTAATTTCAAGATTATCACAACATTTTGTTTTGCTTTCTGAACAATTTTGGTGCGTGACTTACCTGTTCATTTTTTATATTTCAACACAATTTTCACCCTACATTTGCAGTTGCCCAGCAGGCAGTGTGCTTTTTCTTAGGTATTTTGAATTATATATTATATATTATATATTGTGTGTGCAAATATATAATATATATTTATATATTGTGTTGCATGTTTAATTAGAGGTACAGAGGTAACAGCCCTGTTTAAAAAATGCTCAATTGGTTTTATAGTTTCCAGTAAATTGCTGTGTATATATGTAGTTTGGACCAACGAAAGTTCTCTAACAAAAAGCCATGACATATGTAAACGGGTTAATGTGCTGCCATGGTTCCATGTAGGTTTTGGACCATTGCTTGCTTGAAATAATGCAGGGATAAAAGTGAATAGAAATTGTGTGAATCTTTTATTTGAGGGGGAAACAACACTATGATGATCATTATTGCAGGGTTGATGTCTACTTGGCCCATTTTCAGGACCGATTTAATTTTGATATATAACCTAGGATTCCTTTTAGTGTTTATTTTCTAGCAAACCCTTATTTGCAGTGTCCTTCTCTTGTAACCAGCAGTTAATTTAAGGGCCTTGGAGACTATATCTATCTATCTATCTATCTATCTATCTATAGATATATAGATATTTGTTTTTAATCATAGGATTTTAGAAACCGCTCTGTGGTTGCCACTGCAAATGTGATAGTATCTTGTTGATGAGGCATTATCCTTGGCATTTTATGGTTTCAGTTACTATTGCAGAGTAAATAAACAGAACTACTTAGTTTTGTGTGCATTATTTTACACAACCTAGCACTTCCTTTTCAGAAGGATATTTACCTGTGAGTGGTTGTGTATCTCATTCTGCTGCCATCTTTTGCCATGATCGATTGCAGTAGGTTTCTTCCATTGTTAACCTTACAGTATTGGTTGTCAATTAAAGAGATAACTTGCATTGACAATACTGTCAAACCAGTTTGGTAAATTGAGGTAAAGACTATTGTCATCAAATTGTTAAAGTGTTCACTGTATTAATTATAGAAATACTGAGCAGAGTTCATCGATTGTGTTTTTATAAGTATTAGTCTGATTGGATTAATTCTAAATATATGATCATTGTTTATTTTTCCTGACTAAAGTTGATGTTTGTGAGAATGTTATCATAAAGTGATGTTTTATTGTATTTGCATAATAGTCTTTACATATCCATGTATATTTTGAAATGAAACTACTGTAGCTTATACGAAAATAAAAACCAACTGTAATCGGTGATTGATATTGTTCTAAAATATGTCCAGGAAAGATTTAATGCCTTCCCATTCTGTACATAAATTTATTACCATCTGTATAAACACAATGTAAATAAATGGTCTTCAGTCAAACACTCCAGTGAATTTGCATCTTTTTATTAAACAAGTTACCTTTGTTTCTGGCTCTTACAAATGTCCTACTGATGGAGACTAGGTGATCCAGGCCAAAAGTCTGAACCTTATCCTATATGAGCTTTAGACCTACAAATGTTCCTTTCCAACACATCACAAATCTAACTAATGTGTTTGAAGAGGATTAGCACCTGTCTCATTGTTACGTTTCTCCATCAGCCTGCAATGTGATGAGGGTTTTTTTTCTTGATGTTTTTCCTTTCTATGTGTAATTGCAGGTCTACTCTAGACTGTGCCACGTATATGCTTTTCATTTTTTAGAGTCAAATTATCGCTGCACACTCTCACAACTGATATTGTTTAAGACTTGCGCTGCCACATACTTCTATCTAATGGGCTACCTAGAATTCCTTATTGGGGCATTTTGCAGCAGATGTGTGCTGTAGTTCCTGTTGCACTAGAAGATTGATTGGCTTACATTAAATTGCTAGTTACTCTGCGATCCAGCAAGGAGAATGGTATTACGGTCACAATCGACTCGTTTCCAGTGTTTTATTTTATCCTTTTCCTTTGTAATACCTCTTTTTTTTTTTTAAGAGGGGTCGGGGTGTAGCGGTGTAAAGGATTTCTTTTTCTTCCATAGCTTTTATCATTGAGATGTATGAGCTGCTTTTGATCCATTGATGGAGGGGTTGAAAAACTGGCGCTTTTACTTAAATGTGTCAGTGTTGCACATGGTTGAGAAAGTCTTTACTGACATTTGGTATCCACAGAAACCCTCCCATCCTTTTGTGCACCCTATTAATGCAGCCCTGTAGTTAGTTTTGATACGATCTGCCTTTGCTATAAATTGTGCACATGAGCCTTTCTCTGCCATTTGAAAATAGGCCTTCCTTATGTCTGAATATTAATTCTGAGGAAACCTATGCCTTGCAGGTATGCCAAAGAAATCAATACACTTCTACTCATGGAGCCTACTCTGATGGGTTGATTTTTTTTTTTTTTTTGAAGACCAATGGTCCCAAACTTTATTTAGTTTCACAGATGAGTTAAACAGCAGTCACACAGTGTCATAACAATAAACCACTACTACAAGCGGTACTCGGCTGTCAGTACAGAATGACATGGCAATTAAATACGAGTGAAAATAAACAGTAGCCAGTGGTAATGCATTAGTTCACAAGCAGCGGTGCTAGGAAATGTCTCGTGCCGCAGCGCTTGCGGCTCATGGCACTGCGCTAGGACCAGGGTGCTGTAAGAAATCCGACAGTCATTGCATTGAGTTATGTTCCCTGTTCAGTACAGTAGCGAGCTGGAGCAGGATCATATCCCCCGTCGTCACATGGATCGCTGGGCTTCCGCTGCCTGTACATGAAAACACCCAGTTGCCATTGTATGATACGGAAACAGGGAGGGGGGTGTCGAGCATTAGCGCGTGTACAAAATCAACAGTCTCTGTGTCAACCAAAAGGTATAACTGGGAATTAAAAGAGGAGGGGGAGGGAGAAACATTTCAACAACTGTTGGACTAGTGCATGTGCGTGTGGTAGTGTGTCTTGAATCCTAGCCGTGTGTGGTGCACCCTGTACGGGCTGCGCAGGGGCGGGGGTGATCGAGGATGTGGTGTCGCTGCGGCCGCGGGGTGGAGGCGGGGGGGGGAGGAGGCAGCGGGGGGGGGGAAGGGCAGCGGCGGGGGGCGGCAGGGGACATCGCTCGGTGTGCAAGAGCTCGGTAGTCGGGGCTGGCGGCGGGGGGGAATGAGGGGGGGAGGGGGGGGCGCGGCAGTGGGGGAGGAAGGGGGGGGACGCGGCAGTGGGGGGGGGGGGCAAACTCCGTGACCTATATGGACAGCAAGCGACAGGGCCCCTTCTATTCCGCGTCAGGTTGGCATTCTATACCGGCCCGGGCGCATGCCCTGTGGTACGCGATCAGGGTAGCGTCCCAGTCTTGGGCGATCGGGTATTTCCGTAGGCCAGTGGTCTCCTCTCTGTGTAGTGACACACTCTCCGCACTGGCCCAGTTGCCAAAAGAGCGACGCCAGTCTGCAGGGCGCGGTGGGTTGGCGTTTTTCCACCGTTTCGTAATGAGGCGTTTAGCCGTAATGAGGCCTAAGTCCCAAAAGCGTGCCCGCAGCTTGGTCTGCTTGGTTCTCCTGTAGAGCCCCAGTAGGCATACTTCCCACGTCTTGGGGAGAGTTTCGCCCGAGGCCGCCGTCAGCGTGTCAGTGACCGCTGACCAGTACGAGGCGAGGTGGGCGCAGTTCCAGAGTGCGTGCAGGAAGTCTGAGTCTAGGAGGCCGCATCTGGGACATGCCGACGAAGTGAGTCCGAAATAGCGATTCAGTTTGTCAGGAGACAAATATGCTCGATGAATGATATAATATTGGATGGTTTTAAATCGCGCGTTTCGGGGAACATTTCTAGCGCCCGCTAATATTGCGGTCCATTGTTTGTCCGTCCAGTCGGAGCCTCGGTCGGTCGTCCACTTCCCCCTCAGCCTTTGGGAGGAGAATAGAGTATGGGTGTGTAGTGCCTGTGCCAGCCAGTGCACTATATGAGACCCATTGCCCATCACGTGCAGGTACTGGATGAGAAGATGAGTGGGCGGTTCTTGGCTCATGTCACCCCATGCCTTCGTCAGTTCATGTAGGAGTCCGGCGTGTGCCAGGAATTGACCCACTGGCAGCTCGGTGTCTGCGGTCAGGGTCTCGAAGGGCAGCAGCACTCCGTCGCTATATAGGCCGCTCAGGTCGTCCAGGTCTGCCGCCGTCCAGCTGCGTAGCGCAGTCGAGGAAAGTATGCTAGTGCCCAAGGGAGTTCCCAGTAGTGGCAGGTTCGGAGCGTAGGGCACTGTGCCTTTGGTAAGTCTGAGGGCCCGCGCAAAGCACCGCTTCGCGATCGCCACATGGACTTGTGTGGGGTGTCGCCCCTGCGTTAGGGGGTGGAAGAGTGTGAGCACCTGCACGGGGGACAGAGTGGTATCAGCCGTGGCCGTGTCTATCAGGTTCTTGCCGCTCAGCCAGTAAGCGACCCATTGTAGCTGGGCTGCTAAGTAATATAGCTCCTGGTTGGGGACGGCTAAGCCTCCAGCGTCCGTGGCCGCATATAGAGTCTTTAACGCTACCCGTGGTCTCCCTTTGTTCCAAATAAGGCGCCTGGTGAGAGTTTCCAGCCCTCTGAATATGCGCGCTGGCACATACACTGGCAGGTTAGCATAATAATAGAGGAGCCGGGGGAGCAGTATCATTTTGGTCAGTGCCACTCTGGCCGGCACATTCAGCGGGAGGGAGTTCCAGAACGTGACCTGGGCCGTGAGTGAGGATATAGCCCTCACCAGGTTACCCTCCAGGAGATCCACGGGGTCTCGATATATCAAGATCCCTAGGTACCTGAATACCGTCGGGTGCCATCGGAGCGTCTCCCCCATCATGCGCACCTCACATTGCGGCATCTCGCTACTGAATGCGTAGGTTCCCGATTTGGCCCAGTTAACGCGGAGCCCCGACATATCTCCGAATGTACGGAAGATGTCCGCGATTGCCTCAGGTATGCATGTGAGATCTCTGACATACAGTAGTAGATCATCGGCATATAGAGACACCGAGTGTATGCCGTCCGCTAGTGGGATGCCCCATGTGGTGCCGGAGGTGCGGAGCAGTTCCGCCAATGGCTCCATCGCCAGGGCGAATATCATAGGGGAGAGGGGGCAGCCCTGTCTGGTACCCCGCCCAATGCGGATCCTGTCGGAAAACAACCGCCCAGTCCGGACACGCACTTCGGGCGCCTGATAGAGGAGCCCCACCATCTGGATATAGGCTTCGCCTAGTTCGTATTTCTCAAGGACTCGGAGGAGATACGGCCATTCCACCGAGTCGAACGCTTTTTCCAGATCGAGCACGATGCACCCTGAACGCGGCCAGGTAGGGGTTGCATACCGTTGGATCTTAAAAAACCGGCGTAGGTTGTAGGACGTGCTCCTGGTGGGCACAAAGCCATTTTGATCAGCGTGCACCAGCGTGGGGACCAGCGGTGCAAGTCTCCGGGCGAGCGTCGCGGCTAATATTTTATAATCGGTGTTGAGGAGTGCCAATGGTCTGTATGAGCCAAGTTCGGTCGCCTCCCTACCTGGTTTCAGCAGAGAGACCAGGTTAGCTTCGTTTAGGGACGCTGGGAGCTCAGCATCTTCCAATGCCGCCTTATACATTCTCAGCAGTTCTGGTATTAGCACCAGTGAGTAGGCTTTGTAGAACTCTGCCGGGAGCCCGTCAGGGCCCGGCGCTTTGCTATTGGAAAGGGAGAAAATCACGTCCCGTAGTTCCTCACCGGTAATTGCAGCACCCAGCTCCGCCTGGTGGGCAGCAGTAGCTGTTGGGAGCTGCAGGGTCGTTAGATAGTCCACGATCTCCACCACGGTGGCCTGCAGCCGTGTGTTATACAGGGACTTGTAATGTGACGTGAACGCCTCGTGGATCTGTGTCTGGGTGTAGACCTCGACGCCTTGGGACGTACGGATCGATAGGACCGGCGCAGACTGCGCGTCCTGCCGTATCAGCCACGATAGCAGTCTGCCAGGTTTGTCCCCCGCGTTGTGAGTGCGCGCGGAGTGGGCCGCGAAGTTAATGTTCTTTAGGCGCTCCATCAACGCAGCGTGATCTGCCCTGGTCGAGATCAGCTGGGAATCATCGCCTCCCGTCGCCTCCCGTTCTTTATCCAGTAGCGCCTCCTCCACCCTTATCAGATCCCTCTCCACCTGGCCTCGCAGGCCCGCCTGAACACTGAGGCAGCCTCCCCGGGTGACCGCCTTGAAGGCGTCCCACTCAAGTCTCGGGGAGGAGGTCGAGTCGGTGTTGTCTTCAAAATATTGAATGATTCTCCTGGACATCTCCTCCCGGAATGGCGGGTCGAGTAGGAGGTCCGGCTGTAAGCGCCATGTGGGTACGGGCGGACGTGGGCGCCGCCATCCATAGACCAGTGTGTGCGGGTTATGGTCCGAGTGCGTCCGTCCCAGATAGTCAGCGTCAGTCACGGAGGAAATCAGGTCGCGGGACAGCATGTATCGGTCCAACCTAACATGCAGAGAATGGGCTCCCGAGTAATAGGAATACACCCGGGCGGTGGGATTCCTGACTCGCCAGGCATCGTGCAGGTTCCATTGTGTCGCCCAATCGGTTAGGGCCCTGGAAGTCGCTTGCGCTGGGGCGATCGCTGCTGGGGGGGACGAGCGGTCAAGGGAAACATCTAGTACGCAGTTGTAATCCCCGCCCACCATCAAGGGTACGTCTGGCCAGGGCGCAATTACTGCCGACAAGCGCGTGAAGAATTTCCCCTGTTCCACATTGGGTGCGTATATGGAGGCTATGACAATTTGCTGTCCGTCTAGTCTGCCCTGTATGAAGACGTAGCGTCCCTCGGTGTCGATATTGCTGTGTGTTAGTGCGAATGGAACCCCAGGTCTGACCCAGATCAGGGTCCCCCGCGCGAACGCTGAAAAGGTCGTGGCGTATATCTGCCCCCTCCACCTACGGCGAAGTGCGGCCACCTCAGCGGCGACTAGGTGTGTCTCCTGCAGTAGTGCAATCTGGACCTGATGTCGCCTAAGGTATGAGTACACCTGGTATCTACGTGAGGGTGTGTGCATGCCCCTGACATTCCAGGTACAAAATTTAACCGTAGCCATCACAGTATGCATCGCGCTCAAGCACCCAGCCCCCCCCTCCCAACCCCCAGCCCACCCCACCCACACACACACAGCGGCCGCGGACAGTGGCTATTGTTACCCCTCGCCCACTCCCACAGTCCCAGGGATGCACGTTGTAGCGTTGCAATGTCCACACTAGTCTCAAAAGGAAGAACTTTAACAGAAACATAATACCAAAAGGGCAACGACAGAACGAGTCGCCGCCCAAACGCTCTATCGAGCTTAATCAATCCGTGAGTTCAATGGGGGGATGACGAAGTTCAGCACGTGAGTAAAGCAAGTGAGTTCAAGTCGCCAAGAGAGCTGTGGCAGCTCCCCTCCACGGGCAGTATGTCTAGGGGCACCAAATGTCAGTGGCAGTGTCCGCAGACAAGTCAGGGTTCCCAATGTCGCTGGTCTCGGATAGTCCACCCCTGGGGGGGGATCCCATCTGCTACTTCCTCAGGGGGGGCCACTCACCTCTAGGGGTCCGTCCACCCCACCAGATGCTTGCTCCCAGTGACGTGTCAATGGGACCGCTCCAACCCCTCTCTCGGTGTCACGGCGGGCCGTGCCGGGCCGGTAGGTGGGGGGATCAGGAGTGGAGCTCAGATCACGGAGATGGGGCTGTATGTAGCTGCCGTGGGTCTCAGAAGTGCTGTTGTGGACTCCCGGACAGGTCAGCCTTAAAAGTGACCAAACTGTCCCAGGATGCCAATCGCAATGCCCAGGCCTGGGCTAGGTTGAGGAGGGTCGTTTATGCTATCAGATCCGATGTTTGGGGTGTGACATCCGGCAAGCCCTCAGTGTTTGAGTCATCTGGCAGTCCGTACATGAAATCGTCGTCCTCGCTCCCGCGTGATCTTGGGCTTGCGTTGGAGATCAGGATGGGCGATTGTGAACCACTGATCTCAGCCGTTCTCCGGATGGCCTCTCGATGTTCAATCAGTATTTGCTCTGGGGTGGGTCCGATTTCTGCGTCTGTGGTCGGCGACCCGGGCCTCGAGACGTGTCGTTGTCTCCGCCTGCGGGTACCTCGATTTCGGCGCTGCTCCTTCGGCGCAGGTACGTAGTTCGCATCCACTCCTGAATCCAGCCAGGCCGCCGCCGCCTCTGGAGTATCGAAGAAGTGGGTTTTGTCCTGCGCCACCACTCTGAGACGTGCTGGGAACAGCAAGGAGTACTTGAGAGCCAGGCGCCTGAGCCGTTGTTTCACCTCGAGGAACGATTGACGCCGGCGCTGGACCTGAATGGTGTAATCAGGGAAGAACATCACCTTGGCGTTGTCCACCTGTATGTCCGACAGTTTCCGCGTTTCGCGGAGAATGGCGTCCCGGTCACGGTAGTTCAGCACCCGCATGAGCATTGGCCTCGGGCTGGAGCCCTCCGGGGGTGGACGGGATGGTACTCTGTGCGCCCTTTCCACCACAAAATGCGGTGACAGGGTGCCTTCTGGTAGGAGCTCCCTGAGCCAGATCTCCATATGTTCCGCAGTCTCCCTCCGTTCCCATCGTTCCGGCAGGCCCACTATGCGTACATTGTTTCTTCTGGCCCGACCTTCAGCATCCTCCGCTCTATCCTCGAGGAATTCCACCCGGTTGAGTAGGTCACGGACGTGTTTATCTGTCTGCGTCAGCTTGGGTGTGGTCTCCGCCATCGTTTGCTCCAAGGCCGTGGTGCGGTCGGACAGTTTCTTGTGGTCCGCTCGAAGGAGCGTTAAGTCCACAGCCACTTTATCGATCCTGTTCTCCAGTGACGTACGGGTGAGCTGCATGGATTCCTCCAGGCGTTCCATGGCCGCCAGCATAGTGTCCAGTTTGGAGGCGGTTTGGTCAGCCTCTGTGTTCTTCACCATCTTTCCTTTGCTCAGTGTCCCACCGGTGCCGGTCTTCGCTCTGGTCCCCCCTGACATGTGGGTGGTCGTCACGGGTAGGCAGCCGGTCAGGCAAGCTTTCACGGCGAACGCTGTTGGGGCCCGTGCGTACTAGCCTCTCCTGGTCAGGCCGTCCGCTCAGCCCGTGCCGGGCGGTGTGCGGGATCCTGGATGTCACCTGACGTTGCGTGGGGCACCGTGGAGCTCGGTGCCGGATTAGCTGAGGTGGAGAATGCGGAGCTGTTCTGGGTTCTCACCCGCGTGGGCCTGGGCAGGTCCCCTGGTGTAAGGTCGATTGTTGGATGGGCTGTCTCGACGTGGTCACGGTCCGTGTGTCGCGTGGGCCGAGCTCTTCAGCACTGGATGGGTCCGACGTTGACCAGCGGCTGTATCTGTACAGCGGGTGGGTTCCGGTGTCCAGGAGGTGGGGCCACCCAGCTACCGTCGCCGATCATTCAGGCCCAGGGGCGACGTCGATAGTGCGGGTCACCAAGCAGTGGAGTGCGATAGTCCTCCGGCTCCCGCTAGTTTTGGCGGGAAGTCCCCAGCGCCGGCAGGCAGGGCGGGTCAGCAGTGCAGGGCGCCGCGGGTCAGTGTGGCGTGCCTGCTTGTAGTCTCTGGGATCCCCGCGCCGTGGGTTCACCGGGGGTACCGGGCGCTGTGGTACTGTCTCGTCCCCCTCGCTGGGCCAGTGACAAGGCGGCGGGCGAGTGTGAGGGTCCAGGGGGCAGAGCGGGTCAGTTGTTGCTGTGGTCTGCCGGGAGCCAGGGGCAACGCTGATCAAATGGACCCCCAGGTGTCCGAGTGGTCCCCCTCTCCGGTGCTCGCAGGGCCTGGCAGGATGCCTCCAGGGTCGGTCGGCAGGGCGGGCCGATTTCACCGCCTGCCGTGGGCCAGGGTTGGATGCCTTGCAGCTGAATCTGGGGCCCCTGCACGGCTGGAGCGCTGGTGGGCGGCCGGCGTTGCGGCGCGGTCTCCTTCCCCTCCGGATCGCGCCGGGGAGTGCACACGTGTTGCGGCCTACCTCGTTGGGCCGGATCCCCGGTCTTGGGTAGATGGGGCCGCCGACCGGAAGTGAGCCCTGGGCGGGCAGGTGCAGCAGCAGCCGACGGTCGGGGGGTCCGGTGCTCCGATCCTCCTGAAATTTTCAGGGATGGCAGGGCAGGTCCCCGGGTGCACTCGGTCCGAGTTTGGGCCCGAATGCACCGGAATTGAAGGAGAAATCGCCCGTGGAAGGGGAGCCTCGCTCGGAGCTCTACCCGGGCACGTCCTCTTACATCGAGCTCTTGGCCACGCCCTCCTACTCTGATGGGTTGATGATTAAAACACCCAGCACATAAGTAGTCTTTGGAGAGATTGCTCGTATTTAGAGATAATGGAGATTTTTGAAGGGAAGGTCATGCCAATACTGATGCTTTTTATACAGCTTCTCATTGCCTGCCAACTAAGTTGTTCATAATCTCAATTGTCCTGTGTACCAATGTATCTCACTTGTCTGACGTTGCTCCACCAAGTTAAGGCGAATGTCTAGGATTAGATAAGCAAAATCACTAGCTCTTGGCAGTTGTTTTTGTTTCTGTCTATGTACAGAAATCTGTCAAAGACTTCAGACCTGCCACCCAAATCAAAAAAGCAGCTTAGAAGTGCTGCACCTGTTCAGTAATATACAAGTGTCAAAATGTAGCCCTTTTGGTTGCCTTCAGAAAATGAATGGTTACATTCTTGAGCTTGTGAGAGAGTAAAACTCCATTGACGCACAGCTTCGCTTACAGCAAAAATGACCAAAGCTTTGCTGACAATCTCCAGACACGAACCCACATATTGCGCACCCTACAGCCCCACAAATGCTTCAAACTGCGGGGCAGTCCTAAAATGCAAACTATCAAAAAAAAATTTGGTACACTTTCTCCTCTACCTGCAGGGAACATCACTAACTTCATGAATCACTAGACTCTAACCGCTTAACACACTTTATTTCGATTTTCGAGGAATTCCTCTTCGTTGCTGCCTATGTCCTTATGTTAGATAATTAGTTTTCTCTTGCAATAATTATCTGTTCTCAGGCAGCAGGGTTTGTATTTAGCGCTAATCACCAAGTAAAACCAGTCCTGGAACCTTTCACATTGATTTTGTTACTTGTGAATTTCCATTTGCTCCTGATTGTTGAATTTTTGGGGTTGACCTTCGTTCTATGCATCAGTCACCCTCTTGACTTGTGAAAATGGTGAGTCACATCTTCTAGAAAAGCCTCAGCACATTAGTGGTGGGTCATGTTTGCTTTTCAAAAACATATTAGTATGAATATTCTGCTTGCTGCCTGTTTTTGTTTTTGTAAACCTTTTTATAGAATTTTACAGTTACGTACAGGTTATGCAACAGTTATTAGTGTTCATCGTTGCATACTATTAATTGTCTACATTTCCATAGTGAATAACTCTATTGATAGGAGGTACCACTCTACGCGAGTGAGGCAGGCCTAGATGTTTGCCTGTATGGTGTCTGGAGGCTTGATGGAATAACCCCTCCGTAGCAGCGAGTGTTGGACCTATGCTGCCTATGTGTGGTGGTTCAAGAGGACGATCCATGTGGACAGCCGAACTGGGGAAATAGAACTCATGGGGAATAGGGGGGTAGCTCCTCGCCGGTCCACTATCGGCAAGCAGTGATTTTCCTTCAGCGGAAGTGGGATGACCTACTCTGGGAGGTCTGGGTGGCCTACTTTGAGGGGGGGAGGGGGCTTGTGAGGGTTGAGGTGTATTCGGTCTTTGCTCCGTCTGAGTGGCCTGTGTAGTCTCCCTCGGGGTGGCTTGTGTTTGTACAAGGTTATGGAGGAGTAGTGACCACTCCATCGATATGGGGTTTCGTCGCGCCATGTGCCTCTTCCTCGGGTGCGCCCCATTTCTTAATTGCCCCCCACCATGCGGCTATTGGGGGACTGCTTGGCGAGCGCCAATGCATTGCTATGCTTCGCGAGGAGTGTGGCTAGTACTGCAAATCGGGTCTCTGTCTTTATCTGTTTGTGTCACTTAAAGATGCCAAGAGCACACGCCTCCCATGTGGTGAGTCCCGCCAGGCCTGTGACCGTCTATAGTGTAGTGTGTACATTTGTCCAAAAGTCTTGTAATGTGGGGCAGGTCCGGAACATGTGGCTGAATGGGGGCTTCAGGTGTGTGGCAGCGGGGGCAGTCGAACTGTGTCGCTAGGAAGAAGCGATTTAGCCGTGCCGGCGTGAGGTATGTGCGGTGTAGTATGTTCAATTGGATGTTTTTGAACATTAGATTGCAGGACATTTTTTGTGGTGTTAAAGTGCTGTGAGCCACTCTTTATCGTGAATAGCTCTGCCGAACTACTCTTCCCAGTGGAGTCGCAGTCGTGTTAGAGGTGCACATGTAAGTTCCAGGATAGATTTATAGATCCATGTGATGAGGTGTTGCCCTGTCCCCATGTGGAGGAGCGTAGGCAATACCGGGTGTGTCTTGGGTTCTTCGTCCGTGAGGTTCCATGACTTTCTGCAGTCGGCAACCAGTTGTCGGTGTAATAGGAACTGGCCAGGCGGTAGCCCACTCTCTTCAGTCAACCCTGCAAACGACGTCAGCTGACGCAGTGAATAGGGCTTCTATCTCGGTGAGCGTGTGTTCTGTCCACGCTTGCAGCTCACCCGTGGTGTTGTACCCT
The DNA here is from genome assembly GCF_964263255.1 of Lissotriton vulgaris. NCBI lineage: Eukaryota > Metazoa > Chordata > Amphibia > Caudata > Salamandridae > Lissotriton > Lissotriton vulgaris. The sequence goes on from NC_141689.1 coordinate 235,498,828, forward strand.
TTCCCCTTGGGGAGGCCCGCTAACTGCAATAATGGGGAGTACCTGGGCATCGCCGTGGATAGACAGGATCTGGCTATTTTGACCAATTGGGATGCTTGCTTCTTGTTGGTATTAGAAACAGTAGGTACGGCCCAAGGAGCTGTAGAATAAAAAAAATTCAGCACACATCTCTACTGGGGGTATTTTTCACTCACCACTACTTACAGACCATTGTTGGTGTACTGTGTCAGAAACATGCGTGTCCTGTGATAATTATATATTATCAACATGAATATTCCTCTAATAAACTTGTATTCACTGATTTTAGTTGCGGTCTTCTCGTCTCCTTCGTTATTTTTTCCCTGTTTGTTTAAAAAAAAAAAGTTCACACCTGTTTGTAAATTTGCAGTTCTTAATAAACGACTTTTCAAAGATTTATCTTCCAGTATGACTGGAAAAGGCTAAGCCTGGCATACGGTTTAATACCTTCCTACCTTACTTAGATTTTTAATTTTATTTCAAGAATTCTTCATATCCACACTATTTTTCCTCAAAATCCTCACACCAGTGGTGAAGTGTAGATACTGTATACGTGCTTTGCAAAAATGTCCACATTATTTTTTATAGACTCTCTTCTGCTCATATACTTATTCCAATGTATTCTGCATGATTTTTAATTACCATGTGTTGCGATTATCCTGTAACTTAGCCCATCGTCATGATTTATAATTGGAAAAAAAGCCCTCCATACTGTTTACGTTTAGCATTTTACAACCAGTTGCACTATCCATCTACTAGATTGCTTTCTATACGGAAACAGTTCCATCCACACTTCATGAATTGTATCATTTTATTTTATTTGAAGGTTATGTCTAACATGCATAGCTTATTTATGGCAGGAATAGTAATTGGATCCAAGTTCCACAATTTTTCCCCGCATTACTCTGAATTTTTGCAGCATAAACATTTAGCTGATTTCGAGATGCAGTCCTCTGTTACATATGTTTGGAAAGACAGGGTATCAATGCTTTTACAATAATAAAATGGTAATGCCTTTTAGTTGTCAAGTTAATAAATATTTATTATGAGCAAAAGAAGAACAGCGTATAGAATTCTTGATCAACCTTAATTTTCATACGGTTCAGTAATTCTAAACTAAAACTCAATGTGAACGCTTTGGAACCCTTAAGGCACTGTAATGCTTTACTGCCACTTAATTTGTGATGTGGTTTCAGTAAAGGTCAGTGTTTAGTTTTCTGAGGGCATTAATCATGTTGTGGACTGCTTTAAGATCATGATTACCTTTAGCTTCAGTAGTGAGGTCATAAGTCCCCTATATATTTAGTTCATTACGAAGTACTCCCAAAAAACACGAGGAGTGAATGAACTTTGTTTTTGTACCCAACCTTTTATTTTATCTACATCTCTCATGTAGAGTATAATGGGTTCAGATGTATGAAAGCATCTAATTAAATATCTGTTTCCGTTATATAACCTGTGCAGATTTTCCTTTGCACATAACAGCTCCATTTGACTCCTGCATCAGTGCTATACTATAATAAATGGAAGTTCTATTAAACAGTTCCTTGACTGATTCCGTCAGTGGGAAAGCACATGATATCTGCCTAATAATTACAGACTCACATTTTTAAATGATTAGATCCACAATTAGTTTCTTGATAGTGAGAAAGCCTATTTTAAAATCCATCTGTAATTGATACCATAGTGAGAAATATGAACGTTTTGATTGATTTGGCTAAAATATGATTATAAAACTTATTCCAGGGGTATTCCATATTGGCGCTTTATGAACATCTTTTGCTTTTATCCCATCCCTTGTCAATCATATCCTTATCCATAATCCTATTTAACAGCATATTTTCTCAAGTTTTTGATCAAATGTAATCACAAATTCCATTTGGGTTTGTTTGTATTATCCAGCGAAGTCTCAACGTTTCTTTCAACAGAACAATTAAACCTTGCTGTAATGTTCAGAAATCTAATCCGGTTTATTACTAACGGGCAGATGTAAAGCAGTTTGTATTCCAGGCTCTAGACTACATCCTATGTGGGCATTGCTAAAGGTACAGGTTTAAACCTCGCCACTTTGCAAAGGAAATTCACATATTTGCTTTCTTTCTATGAAACTGAAGTCTAGATTTCCATTTATCTGTAGTTTAGATCACAGCACCAAGCCAAAGTATGTTATCTGATTTGTTGTATTGGAGAAAGTAACATACTTGGGACATGCTGTAAAGTTCTCATTTTCCATTGTTGTCTTTCCTATACTGGAAGGATGGCGGGAAGGGAATTACGTTTTTGTGAATTTTTCATGAGGGTTCAGTCAGTCATCGTTTTTGTGATTGATTGTTTTAGATAAAGTAATCTCACTGCAGATGAAAGCTTACTTTTCAATGGAAAAACAGTTTGAACCACGTCCACATCATTCCCCACTTCCGATGCGCTCCCACAGTACTATTGAATTCTTAGTCTGCTTGGAGGTTATTGAGATCCAAATAACCCCCAATTTACTGATTTGATATAAAAGAAACCTACAGAACCTCAACCCACATAGCCCACAAGACACACACTCCCATCTTTATTACACTAACAGATTAGCATGCTGCTCATTCGCAAGTGCGCTTCAGCATCTTTTCAGGAGTATGAGTCAATATACATATATAGTCACTGAGAAAAAAAACAGCAGTTAAAAGTATTTTATTATAGTAGGGTGTTGGTATGAGAGAGAAGCTATCGTTGAAAAAAAAATTGAAGTACACAAGTTATTATTTAGTGAACAAACTAAAAAATGTGCGACAGGCACGATATGTTTATGACCTCACATATTACATCACTCATGACATATGACATGTAAAATGATATTTTTTATATGAATGTAACATTGCTGAAATTACTAATCGTCAAGAAATTCTCAGTGTGTTATAGGCTTTGTGATAGAGGGGTAAGAAACCATCCTAAATCGATGGATGGACTCTTATAAGTTTGTGTGTAAGCTTTTGAAAGATTCAAAAGAAATTTGATATTGCAGAAGTCCAGTTCTTTTGATGGATGTTATTCTTGTTTTATTTGTATTTACCCAAAGGTTGGGTGCAACAGGGGTAGGTCACTTGCAGAGAGCTGAACGCCATTGAACAATAGACCCTTTGGCCAACCCTTGCTGTGAAAGGCTGAATGAAATATGGTGTTAGTTGGTCATGGTGGGGTGGGCATAGGGCACAGATAACAGCGCTTTCAGTCAGTCCCTGCTGTGCACGACCAAGCCATTCAGAGAGGCGGTTGTCCACATGAAGGTTGGGCACAGAATCGGAACATAGGCACTACCCAGCAATGTTTGATGCAGGGTTTGGTGTGACACCCGTCCTTGCAGACAACCCCAATTTGTATATCCAAAGTCTGTGCATAGTGTGGCTTGTCCTCTTGTGGTGTTGTGGATGCAGACCCTGGCCACAGGCTAAGCCCTGTGTCAAACCTGTCCTATGTATTGCTGCAAATTACATGCAGAAGAGATCTGATGCTTGTGTAAAGTTGGGTACATGGCTTTGCTAAAGCCAAGGGACCAAGTACGTATGTGGCTTGTTTGTAGGGTCTGTCTGGAAACTAACACAGGTGTCAACAACGATGCTAATTAACAAGTCATATGTAATTAATCTGTAATGCCATCAGCACTTCATGATTGGAGGGTAAACGTTCTAGTTAGTTAACTAAACTATAACTGGAGCATTCCAGTGTGGTTTTTTCCCATTAACTTTTCTTTGTTCAACACCTAACTGTAAACTCACTTTAACCCCAGGTTATTTCCGTGATATTTTTTTATAAACTAGAGTGCCTAACCTAAATATAACATTGCTTTACCCTTTTTGGTTTTTCAGTGTGTTTCTCCTGAGTGAACAGATGTTAAAACGAGACTTGGTCATGCAAACACTTCTCTTTTGAAATATTTATTGCCCATGAAGTCTTGTTGGTTAAAGTCGGGGCTCTGTTCTCGTCCTCTTTATCCACGATCCTAGACAGACTGGCTTTGATTGAGGAAAGACTAACCAACTATGAAACGCTTCTTGCATCTAAACTTTGTACCATTGAGGACACTTTGGGTAAAATTATTCAGCCATCTGAAATTCTAACAAACTTCTTGTGTGACCCTGTTAACCCTAAATCCCCTCCCGCCATTCCTCCTTTATCCAATTTACAACTTGTATCGTCTAGTAGGAATGGTGGGGTGGGTACTGACTAAGGATGACCTAGTCCCACTGGGTGGTCATGAGGGTGAGTTGGGGAACACGTCGAGTGAATTTGCCCAGCTTGTTCCAAGTACTCCAGGTAGTAATCCCCGGGGCAGGTCTCCCAGTAATTTTATCCAACACCTATCTAATGTTGATGGGTCCTCCAACCGTGACACATTAGCCGTGCAGAATTCTCTGGGCCGCAGCATAGGCGCAAATGGTCCTAGAGTATTACACCTTTCTCCGGCCATCGCTCCTCTTGTGGTGGTCCTAAAGAATGAACCGATTCTACAGGAGGGGCTGATCGAATCCACTGAGCAGTTGATTGCTAAAACAATGCACTGGCTGGTTCAGGGATGGGATATCTGTAACCAAATGATTATGGCTAAACGTGCATCTTGGGTTGGACACTCCACAAAGGAAGGGTGACTGTGTAGTTGCCAACTTTATTTAATAATACCCATGTTCGATTTTTATTGGGTCACTTAGGGAGTAGAAATTAATGGCACCATTCCGGGAAAATCTCTCTCTTGCCTTTAGGTTTCTTTTATAGACCCCATTATTTTCCTCCATTAGAGGGAGGGAGAAGACTAGCACCAGAAAAACCTATAGGTAGTCTCTTTGATTTTAACCACACAAAAAGATTTGCTTCCTTGTCTGGTTTAGATGCGTGCAACTGACTGACTCCTGTAGTTCTATCTGCGACAGAGGTCACATTTAACCTACCTGCCGCTTCTAATGTGATTGTTTCAACTCCTCCGCTGGTTACAACTGGGAGGTCTGAGCATTCTGAGGCCCTGATGCTGTTAGATCGGGGTGTAGGTATCGCTCCCTGCATATTAAGTTTGCGATCATGGAACATTGCTGGTTTATCACTGAAGACAACTTCTTCTGATTGTTCTATTTCCAACCAGGCTATTTGTCCTTCAGCAAACCGGCCATTGCAAACCCCAAGGGGCGCCCCTCTGGAGGTTTAACTGTTTGGGTAACACAGCAGGTGGGCTTCCAGGTAGCCGAACTGGGGATTGGCAATCAAGATATGCAGGTTTTTAAAATAAATTTTGAACATGACCCTGATTTTATATTGATGTCTACGCAAGAGGTATGGCTGGCGGGAAAGCCTCACCGACCATCTCTAGCCTAGATTATTTGATCAAGTCACTGAAAGGGAAACATAACTGGGTCATTGCGGGGGATTTTAATTGCACGTTTGAGCCGCTTGGCCTAGAAGACGCCAGTCTTACTAGCGAGGAGGATGCGACCTGGGGCATTCCATCGTTAACGCTCCCCAAATTAATAAATGGACGGAGGCAGTCCTGCAATTATTAAGTTTGACATTGGAGGTTGGGCTCAGGGTAGTTAATGGGAGATCCAAATCTGATGTCAAAGGTAACCCCACTTTTGATAATGGGAGAAGTAGTAGGTTGGGCTGCTTCCTAATTAACTTCAAATTGTGGTCAAAGCTAAAGGACATGGAGTTATTAACTAGACCAGAGAGCGATCGTGATCCACTGTCGTTGACAGAGGTAAAGGGTTGCTTACTGCTGAGGTGCGGCGCGGAGACCGTCACGGCAGACGTTATGTCTCATAACTGTCGAAGATTACAATGAGCACGTGCCTCTGAAGATGAGGGCACCATGGCACAGATAAGGTCTACTCTTGAAGAGTCCCTTGTAGCCCTATCCCATCTTGATTCCAGCGAGGCTAGCCGTACAACTCTTATAGAGACCCACGAGTCCCTGTTTGCTAATCTGAAAAGCTATTTTACTAAAAATATAAAAAGAGCCAATGTAACCCCCATCCATAAAGATGCAAAATGGTATGACGGGGATTGTAGGGTAGCTTTCAGACATTTGTCCCAAGCCGTTAGGGAGGGATCCGCACAGGAGGTAAGGGAACTAAGGGCAGACTACAAGGCTACACAACTCAGTGCAAAGAAAGCTTACAATGAAAATAGATGGAGGGACCTCCTAGAGGCATGCAATGGGAAAAACTGGTGTCGGTTCTGGCACTTAATTAAATGGGGTAGTGGTAGTGCTGATCCGGCTCCAGTTAACAATGTTCCACCAGAAGTTTGGGTCCCAATTTTCATCGCCCGAAGCTAGTACTATGTACCAGCCCTGTGCTGTGACGGACTCGGTCCTTTCATTTACACTAGCTGAAATCGAGAGAACCCTTGATGGTGTGGCAGCAGGTAGGGCTCCTGGACCGGATTTTATCCCGGTGGATAATTTAAATCAGATCGGGAGAACTGGTTGAAATATATCCTCTTCCTTGCTAATGGTTTGGCAAGAGGTGCACCCATTCCGGAATCCTGGCACTTGGCAGAAATCATCCCCATTTATAAAAAAAGGGATCGCGCCAGTCCATCTAATTATAGGCCCATTAGCCTCATAGACTCCCTACAAAAAATTGTGACAAGACTAGTGCTAAGAAGGGTAAATAGTTGGATAGATGAGAACGAAATACTATCCACCTTTCAAGCAGGATTTCGTTCCCATGTTAGCACTATCGACCAAGTTTTCAGATTCATGAATTACTGGAACGCAGTGGTCTTAGCAGGGGGGGAGACACTATGCAGCATTCGTAGATCATAAATCTGTATTTGATTTAGTCCCCCGCCATAAGATGTGGGAGGTTCTTAGGGAAGCAGGGATGCCTGCCAAGATCTTATCTTTTATTGTAAATCTACACGAGTCTACATTTGCCCAAGTATGATGGGGTCAGCAGGGTGAGCTAACAGACTGCTTTCCTGTGAACAAGGGAGTAAGGCAGGGGTGTGTTCTGGCCCTTACCCTCTTTTAATTGTTCATACTTAATGTTATCTCTTACTACTCCGAATATTCCACGGACGCACCTAGTCTTGCTGGATCCAGGGTTCCTCTATTAATGTTTGCTGACGACACCTTAATTCTGTCGAAGACGCAATCAGGTCTGCAACGTGCCCTTTATTGATTCACTTTGTTCTGCAATGACCATGATTTAGTAGTTAACGTCGATAAGACTAAGTTCATGGTTTTGCATAAACACAAAGTAGTGAAAGCTAGAGTGGAAAAGAACAATGTGCCCCTGGAACAAACCGACTCCTTTGCATACCTGAATGTTACTTTGGGCAAACGCTTGAACTGGAAGCCACAGTTAGATCGATTAGTCTTGAGGCATAACCAACTAGCAGGGGCCCTCCTAAAAGAATTCCGGTTGTCCCAAACCAGTTGGACCGGCTCTATCTACCAAGGGAAGGTTAGAGCCTCTATAATTTATGGGGCAGAACTTTGGGGGTTCGAAAACTTAGTACCATTAGTCTTAGCCCAGAACAAGCTCCTGAGGGCATTGACCGGCCTTCCTCCATACTCTCCTCTGAGGCCTCTACTTTTAGATTTAGGATGCATTTCCTTTGAGGAGGCTGTGGGTTTTAGACCACTTGCCTATTGGCGAAGACTTTGGACAACCCCGGAGCTAGCACCTTAAGCAAAAGCTGTTAAGTCCATTAGGGAAGCAGATAAATCAAACAATTTCTTGGCTACAAAAGATAAAGGCATTGTTATCTGAAATGGGCCTCATTTACCAGTGGGAGGACCCAGAGGGGAATTCCTTTCCATCTAAAAGAGATCTTAAAGCCTTATATAGGGACAAGGTTTATGTAAAGTCGCTGTTCTGTTACTCGTGGTTCCCTCACAGACCTCTTTCTTTAATATAAGTGTGAGCATAAGCTAGAGGCCTATTGGGACATTATCACACGTCCTGGTGATAGAAAACTTTTCCACCAATTTAGATTGGGAACACCCACCCCCTAAAATCGTTTAGTAAAAAGTGGCTGGATGATCAGGATATAATATGTGACACTTGTTCAACTGAGGACGAGATTCTATCACATGTCCTGTTTGTGTGCCCTACATACAAGAGCCCTCGGCTGAAATGGCTCAAGCCGGTTTGTACAAAGTTTGGAACTAGATCTTGACAAACGGCCCTGCGTATTTTAAAAACAAACTTCTGAAGTCATAGTTGTTGCTATGGCTAAGTTTCTGAGCTGGACTTTGGTCCTTAGAAGGAAAAACCTGCAAGGCATTATGTAATCTATCTGCTTATGCATCGGTGGACTCTAGTTTCACCCACGCCATTCAGTCCAATAGTTAAGACTGTAATCATGCATTAATAGCCTTTGACCCTGAATTCTACACGAGCGCAGGTCGCGCTGACACCTAGCTCGGACAACTGGTGATTTTAAAACTCCCTTTGCCTATCTTTGTTTACCTAGGTTCCTTTAACCCCTGATTTTATTGCCGCTCCACTGGGCTTCTGTCCCCTTACCTGCACTTAATTTCTGGAAAATACACCGCCATTTGGCGGGTCCGGGTTCCGGGGCTGATTTCATTTGTGGGCGCCATCTTTGGTTGGGCTGAGTGTGTGTGTGTGCGCGGGCGCCATCTTGGAGTGTCTCGACGCTCGAGGGGATGTGGGAGACGCCTATTTAAAGTCGTCCTCTCCCGCGCAGCGGGATCGCGCAGTGGGACGCCGTCGCTTAGCCGGAGTCGTGCCAGAGTCCTGCCCGTCTGCGCCCGTCAGCGTCCCGGAGGCGTACGAGGCGACGGGCAGTTCTGCGCACTGTATTTTATATGTAGCTTGTGCATGTGAGCATTATGCTTCATTACTCGGGTTCGGCACTTCGTTCCTTGCAACACATCAATGGCTCCTGCCGTACGGTGTTTCCTGCTCGCCACAAGGGCAAGTATTGTTGCCCTGAGTGTGGCTGGCGCCCGCAGAAACATCTTGGCGGGGCGCCGCAGAAGGTGGCGGTTAGCGCTAAGCATCTGGGCTTACTGCTCAATACTAGATCTCTGGGCCGGCATGCTTTGGACATATTTGATCTGCTGGACTCAGAAAAACCCTTGTTTCTGATGCTCACCGAGACGTGGCTCGGTGAGGCGTCCAACCCAGATATTGCTACTGCTCTCCCGCCCGAGTATAACATCTTCAGGCAGGACAGGCCGAAGGGGCGTGGAGGGGGGGTTGCACTAATAGTAAATAAAATAGCCACCTGTACCATCATCCCCTCGGACGCGATCAAGGATTGCGAATCCCTTGCCTTCGCCATTGTTCTTTCACCGCACCAATCGATGAAGGGTCTCCTAGTCTATCGGCCGCCAGGGCCCATGGGCTCTTTTTTTGAAGAGTTCCAGTCGGTGACTTCTTCTTTATTACTTACGGCAGAGCACTGTATTGTTGCCGGGGACTTTAATGTCCATATGGACGTGGAAACGGACGCTGATGCGATAAAAATGCTGGAGGTCACAGCCCCTCTGGGCCTGGTTCCATATCATATCGGACCGACCCATGAGAAGGGACATACTTTAGATTTGACCTTCTCCACGACCCCTATAGAGATGCTGGCGCCTAGCCAGGTTCTTTGGTCCGACCATAGGTTGGTGAAATTTTACTTCTCGGAAGTTAGGAAGCCTTCCGGCGCCCCCCGGCAGTCTTCCGTAGGATTCAGGGCACTTCACCGGATTACTCCGGAACTGCTGGCACAGGCTTGTGCGGACCACCCCTTCGTGTTAGCAGGGAACTTAGAGGAGGATGTGGAGCGACTGCAGGCCTGGCTCTCAGAGAGACTTAATGATCTGGCTCCTCTGAGACCCCTCCGCAAACCTGAAAAAGGTGCTTCTGCCCCTTGGTTTACGGAAGCATTGGCGGCCTCTCGGCGCCAATGCAAGGTAGCGGAAAGAGCATGGCGCGCAAATTACGACGCGACGGCGAAACTCGCCTACAGGTCTGTGGCGAAAGCTTACCATCGGAACATCCTCGCGGAGAAGAAGGCTTATTTCGCGAGAAAAATTGAAGCTGCCTCCAATTCCTGTAAGGAGCTTTTCGCCGTTGTGCGGGAGTTTACAACGTCTCGCGCAGTACCAACCCAGACTCCCCCTCCTGCGCCGTGGGTCAGGGCGATTGCGGACTTCTTCACCTCTAGGATCCAGCGGATCCAGGACTCCTTCCATGTGCTGGAGCCTGAGATACCGGGTCGGGTGGAGAATACCGCTGTTACCCGACTTAACACAGGTGTGGCCTTGGCAGCTTTCCCTCCTCTCTCGCTGACCGCCTCATTTGACCTGATGGCTGGGCTTAAATCAGGTTCCCCTCGGGATGCCTGTCCGGCAAAATTTTTGGCTAGAATGGCAGCTGTCATTAATCCTCTCGTGAACCCCCTGTTGAATTGCTCTCTTGCACAGGGTGTGGTTCCCCAGGCCTGGAAGCAGGCCATGATCATTCCCCTGCTTAAAAAGCCTGGCCTGGATGTGGAGGTGTTGGCGAATTACAGACCTATTTCGCTCCTGCCGGCCTTTGCGAAGGTCATTGAAAAGCATGTCCATAAGGTGCTTGCCGATTACCTGGAGTCCCACGACCTACTGCACCCTACCCAGTCGGGTTTCCGCGCCAATCTTAGCACCGAAACAGCCCTCCTGGAAGTCTCGGAGGCGATTAAGGAGGTGCTGGATTCGGGCGGGAGAGCGATGCTGGTGATGCTAGATCTGTCGGCGGCCTTTGACACCGTCCCTCATGAGGGTCTTCTTGCAAGACTCTCAGAGGCTGGTCTCCGAGGGACGGTGCTCCAGTGGTTTCGATCTTTCCTGGCAGGCCGTCGACAAACGGTCTGGGCTTCTGCCTGCTCCGCCGAGATGTCTCCATTGGGTGTCGGAGTTCCTCAGGGCTCTGTCCTGAGTCCAACTCTATTTAACATCTTCATGACCCCTCTGGCGGCATTGGCGGAGTCTTTCGGGGCCCAGATCGTTTCTTATGCCGATGACACCCAGCTCCTCTTCACCTGTGAGAGGGGTGCGGACTTCGATGGAGGTAGGATCCAGGGTTGCCTTGAGGCTGTGTTTCAATGGTTTCATCACAACAGCCTCAAGTGCAACTCGGATAAATCCGAGGTCCTCTTTTTTGGGTGCAGTTCGGATCCGGACTGGAAAGTGTGGTGGCCTGAGAACATGTTTCCACCAGCAAGTTCGTCCCAGGTGGCTAAAAACCTTGGGATTAAGATCGATAATGGCCTCACACTACGTTCACAGGTAATCGGTCTCACTGGTACCTGCTTTGGCCTACTCCGGATGCTACGTAAGTTCCTTCCCCTGTTATCGGAGGAACATAGGAAGATCACGGTGCAGGCGATGATAGGCTCGAGAATTGACTATTCCAACGTCCTTTATCTCGGCTTGCCAGAGTATCTGCTCCAACGGTTACAGGTTGTCCAGAATTCGGCAGCTCGGGCCATCTTTGGACTATCTCGCCGTGCCAGAGCCTCGGGTCTTCTGGAGGCTCTGCACTGGCTTCCTGTCCGGAAGCGGATAATTTTTAAAACTCTTACTCTGGCGCACAAAGCCTTGCACGCCTCCGGAGCAAAATACCTGCAGAAGAGGCTGGCCTTTTATTTGCCTGCCAGGTCGCTCAGGTCTGAAGCCCTGTTTCTTGCGGCGGTTCCTCGCGTGAAGAGAGCCCGCATCGGAGGCCGCTCTTTTAAACTACTAGCGCCTCAGTTATGGAACAAACTGCCTGTGTCCCTGCGCAGCATTCCTAATTTGTTGGCCTTTCGGAAAGGGCTTAAAACCTGGCTCTTTTCCTCTTAGTTTCGGTCCCTATTAGGTTTCCTTTATCTCTGTTTCTTATTTTCCCTGTTGTGTTATGAGATTAGTGTGCAATCCAAAGCGTCGGGACACTCTTCTGAGTAGCCGCACGCTATACAAAACCCCCGCATAACATAACATAACATAATCATTGTTGTAACAGCCTTAGGATTTTATGACATGCTTTTGTTTTTAACAAAATATTCTTTTATGAAATGTTATGTTTTTTTATATCGTATTGTATTTGTCTTAATGTGTCTTTTATGATTATGATCGAATAAAGACAGAAATTGAATTGAAATTGGAAATTAGTAAAGTTGGTTGCAGGGCCTTGCTAGAGCCAAGGGACAAAGTACTTATGTGGGTTGTATGTAGTAGTGTCTGGCTGGAAACTAACACAGGTGTCCACAGCAATGCTAATTAACAAGTCCTATGTGATGTAATCTGTAATGCCATCAGCAGTTTGTGATGTGAGGGTAAACGATCTAGTTAGTTAACTAAACTAGAACTGGAGCATTCCAGTGTGTTTTTCCCCATTAACTTTTCTTAGTCCAACACCTAACTGTAAACTCACATTAACACCAGGTTATTTCTGTGATAATTTATGATTTCTTTTTTTTAAACTAGAGTGCCTAACCTAAATATAACATTGCTTTAACCGTTGTTTTTTCAGTGTGTTTCTCCTGAGGAGATGGGTAGGCTGAGTGAACAGATGTGAAAACGAGACGTATTTATGCAGACGTCTCTTTTGAACTATTTATAGCCCTCCACTCGCAGTTTAACCCCTTCGCTGCTGGCCCGTTTCCGCCGCTGTGCGGTAAACAAATGAACAGGGGTGGGCCATGACGAACCCCAGCCGTCATCAGCACACGAGCACCGTAGTGCATGACGGCTGGGGTTCGTCATCAGCATACAAGGGGTTAACCCTCTGGTTTGATACCTGCATTAGCATCAATGCAAACATACGTCAGGCTTCTCCCGAGTAACGTTTTTAAATGAAACTTTTCATTTTGAAACAAAAGGTGTTCAAGAGTGCCTGACTTACTACTTGTATACAAAATGTTAGCACTCTAGTTCTTCAAAACTCTCTGGTGACACTGCAGTTGATTACTAATGAGTTACCTGACAAACTGCTACTGGTGTTTAGAAGTACATGTTTTGCTCGGAATATCAAGCTTTGTTCTCACAGGGTTGAGAAAGTTAGTTTGGATTTATAAAAAATGTGCGCCCCTTTCAGCTGCTGAGTTCCTTCCATAACCTTTGAGAGTTTTCTCTCAAACATGGTTCATCAAATCCCAGCAGAGGGCCAACATTTTTCAGAGTAAAATCACCTGATGACTCACCAGAATTACTAAAATGACTAGAGCACCTACCCCCACATAGTTTATATTGTGATTAATATTATCACCCCTTATATGTGCTCTTTTTTGTGACCCCATAACTTTGCATTAATTCCAATGCATTTCAATGGCGACATGTCCCCAAGTTGGTGGTAGCTGCCACAAAATGTGGTGACCTCACTATCAAGGGCGGGGCTAGTGTTATGTCCCAAAGCCGCATGGTGCGCAAACTCTGCCACTTACATATATATATATTTTTTTTACCAGGAGGCCTGTAATGGTTTTTGTTAAATCTAATTCTTTATTTTGTCACCAGCCAATCTGGCTAGTCCTCTTTAAATTGGCAAATGTGAATTATCTGGTCACCAGCGGTCTAGATATATCTAACTTTTTAACTGTTTAATGCCAAAACCGAGCTTCTCTTTAAATGCTAATTTTTCAATCCGCAAACCAGATTTATACCATATCACAACAAGCCTAGTTTCTGAGTAAAGTTCTGACTTATTTAATTCCATTCATTTGTCTGTATCGGAGAGAAAACATTCCTATAAGAATGAACCTGGGAATTCACACTTTTGTGACCCCGCCTTCTTTATCTTGGGCTTTTTCTGATCCCTTTTATTTCAAGAATGATTCTGTTGTGTGCCTTTCAGGCAAAGCTAATTTCGAATTGGGGAAGAAACGAAGTGGGAGTCGTCTTCTTGAACAATTGGTGTTAACAAATAATGTAAAATCAGTCCTCACACATTTTGAAATGGTCCACTAAGTTTTTGTACAATTTATTATATAAATAGTTAAAAAGGTCTGTGTACCACAAAACAGTGTTTAAGAAGAAGACCCTCCCCAGGTCTCTTCACTAATTATTAATTGGCTACTCTATTAAGACATCCGACTGACTGCACTTATTACCCAGATTCTGAGGGTTACTCCATTATCTCAGTACTCGCTTGGCTGATCAGTGCAAATCTTTCTATGAAAGAGCATATGTGAATGACTTGTTTAAATGCAGGTTTGTCAAACACCAAAAGTTATTAGCAAAACAAAAACGCTCTTCCCATGGAAATACTGACTAACTGGAACTACACAGTGGTGACCGTCACTATATAATACATATTGCAGCTACAGAACAATGCATGGTATTTGTAAATGGGATTAACCATGATACCTTACATTGGGCGATTCTGACATGACTCCCTGCCCGGTCAAAATATTCATAGATGCTCTCTTTTAAATTCTAGGACTGTTCGGAGCCAAATACCTGAAAGAGCGTCCGCCAGCTCTGCTCCTTTTGATTTTGATGGTACAGGCAAGATGAAGGTCCGCCTAGCGGAGGGCACGTGAGGGGACATAGGACGAACACTGACCTTGTAAAACTCGGGGGCCAGAGCCGTGAAGGATTTTATGCATTAGGCAGAGGGACTTAAATTGAATATGTTGTGTGACTGGAAGCCAGTGTAGACGCCGTAGAATATGGGACATGTGACAGTATTTTGGTAGGGCAAACAAAATGCGGGCAGCTGCATTTTGGGCTCTTTGGAGTCTGTTGATGGCTGTTCGATTAGAGCCCAGCATTAAGACATTGCAATAGTCTATATGCGATAAAACAAGGGCTTGGACAATTGTCTGGCGTACAGGTGGTTCAAAGAAGCCCAAGATTGGTTTGAGCGACCGTAGGCGACCATAACACACGCCCCCCACTCTTTTTGCATGAGATTCTAGGGAAAGAGTCGTCCATAAGCACGCCCAAGTTTTTTACTTCCTTCTTAGGGATGGGAGGTGGACCTAACGTAGAGGGCCACCAGTGATCATCCCACTTGTTTGTTTCCTTGCCAATCAGGAGTACCTCAGTTTTTGATGAATTTAACTGCAGGCAATTCTTGGTCATCCATCTAGAGATGGCCAGAATATCGTCTTGAAATTTGGCTTGTTCCGTATCCGTGTCCTTCGAAAAGGAGAAGATAAGCTGCGTGTCGTCCGCCTATGATATTAATTGGATCTTACGTTCTCTGGCCAACACTGCCAGAAGGCGGACGTACACGTTGAACAACGTAGGGCTGAGCGCTGACCCCAGCGGGACACCGCAACTCAGCGGAAGCCTGCTGGATGAGTACGGTGGAGCACGGACCTGGAAGGAATGGTCAGATAGAAAAGACGCGAACCAGTCCAGGGCACCATCTCGGACTCAGATTTCCCAAAGTCTTCTAAGTAGAATCCCATGGGATACCGTGTCGAACGCTGCACTCAAATCCAGCAGGATTAGAGCCGACGTGCCACCCAGATCTTGTATTGCCCTTAGTTGTTCAGTGACGGCCAGCAGGGCGGATTCCGTGCTGTGGTTAGGCCAGAATCCGTTTTGTGAGTCCTCTAGAATCCCATTGCTCTCCAACTAATTGGTCAAGATGTCATTAACATGAGTTTCTGCCACCTTGGCCAAGTAAGGTTGCAGGGAAATCGGTCTAAAACTTTCAGGCCTGGAAGAATCCAAGGTGGGCTTTTTTAGTAAAGGGACAACCTTGGCGTGTTTCCATGATTTAGGGACGGTGGAAGACTGAAAAGATCTATTAATCGGCTCCCGACCCTCTGCCAAGATGGAATCCTGGAATAGTTTGAACATTTCAGGTTTAACGGGGTCTTCCGGCGATCCAGACTTGACTTTAACAGCCAGAAGTTTCATATTAGCCTGTTCAATGGAAGGGAGGGAGTGAAGAGAGTAGGGAAGTTCCGAAGAGTCTGGGGATTGGTGAGGGGTCGAGACAGACCCATCAGACCCAATAGAACTATAAATCCCTTGGACTTTACTTACGAAAAAGCAAGCAATCTCTTCACATTGCAAGTCGGATGTTATCGTGCAATTAGGATCCTCTGGTGGTTTAGTCATGTCCTTCACTAAAGAGAAGATGGTTTTAGATCGATTTGTGCTCACACTGATCTGGTCCGTAAAATAGGTAGCTTTAGCTTTCTTTAGAAGTTTATGGTAAGCTTTGGTAGCGGATCTGAAGGTGGCTTTCGCCTGGGGGTCATACGATCGTCTCCAGATGCACTCTAGTAACTTACATTGCTTTTTCTGTTCGGCCAGTGCCACAGAGTACCAAGGGTGAGAATGCTCGCGCTTGGGCCTGGACAGTTTCTTGGGGATGAGGTAGTCAAGTGATGTATTGACCCAGTCTCTGTATGCTGTATCAGCTGCCTCCAGATCCTCTGGCCAGTCTGGGCGGGAGTTTTTCAGTCTGGTCTCTAATATGGCACCATCTAGTTTGTTCCTCAAAAACAATGAGAGAGGTAGGGAAGTGTAGGAACACTCTCTTGATCCCCAGTTATATATCAATAAACAAAAAAAGAGAGGTTCATGTCTCTCAAAAGCCACTTGGATGGAGCCACCAGATTCAAGAAACTCGCACCCTATTCGGGTTTGAAGGAAAGCCCTCACACACTGACCTAGTCAGTGTCATGCTTCATCATCGGGCCCCACCGAAGAGACCTAGTGCCTCTTCGGTGTGCTGCGACGCCAGAAGACTGCGGAGCTGGTATTGTGTAACGGGAGTGTTGTGAGGATAAATAAACTTAAACTTAAAAGTGTCTAAAGGGTATCTAAAAAATTTTTTATTAGTGATCCCTAGGACACAGATACAGAGGTACTATGTGTCTGAATTGTAAAAGCCAAGGTAATGGTTGGTTTAATTCAGATATAGTATTAAATTCGTCGGGGTCCGGTAGAGGCAGTACTAGGTGTACAAGCGGGCTGAGAGTGCTGAGGGCGATGTGCCAGGGACACTCCATCCCCCCTCCTGAGACCCATGGTGCAGATAGCGCCAAGCTTTAAAGTGCCGAGACACTCCAAATTAGGAGTGATTTTTGGGAATGAGCATTTGCTCTTCCGATTTTTATGCACTTTAAACACTTTTATTTTTTCACTTTCACGTCCCCAGGTTAGGGTGGGTGATTAGAGAGCCCATACCGCCGGGGTTTATCATTGTCCTGACGAATGCCTAGGTAAAATCAAACCAACACTAAGGCTGAAACATGTTGACATACTAATTTAATACTATATCTGAATTAAACCAACCATTACCTTGGCTTTTACAATTCAGACACATAGTACCTCTGTATCTGTGTCCTAGGGATCACTAATAAAAAATTTTTTAGATACCCTTTAGACACTTTTAAGTTTAAGTTTATTTATCCTCACAACACTCCCGTTACACAATACCAGCTCCGCAGTCTTCTGGCGTCGCAGCACACCGAAGAGGCACTAGGTCTCTTCGGTGGGGCCCGATGATGAAGCATGACACTGACTAGGTCAGTGTGTGAGGGCTTTCCTTCAAACCCGAATAGGGTGCGAGTTTCTTGAATCTGGTGGCTCCATCCAAGTGGCTTTTGAGAGACATGAACCTCTCTTTTTTTGTTCATTGATTGTTACCATCTAGTTTGTGCCATGATCGCCTCCAACGCGTTGGGGGAGGCTGTTTCCTGGAACCAGCTGAGATCTTAATATGAATTTTAACCAGGAAATGGTCCGACCAGCTGAGGGGGCAGGGAGTGGAGGCCGATATTTCGGAAATGTTCGAAAATACCGGGCCAAGTAGATGGCCTGCCAAGTGGGATGGGCCTTTGACTAGCTGAATAAGTTGGCATGCCTCCAGATCGCCCAGAAGATCTCGTACAGCGGGGGAGTCACAACACTCCAGATGGAGATTCAGGTCCCCCAGTATACTGAAATTAGCAGACTGTAGCGTTAATGTAGAAATAGTAGAGACCAGTGATTCCTGAAAGGTGCTTGCAGGGCCAGGGGGGTGGGGGGTGGGGGCGATAGATCAGGAGCCCCGTAAAGGTAATGGTATCCGAGACCCTTATCTTAAAAAGGACGCATTCACAGCCAACTATGGTAATGGGAGAAAGAGAGCAGAAATAGGTGGATGTGAAGATCACTGCTAATCCACCCCCTCTTTTCTTGGGTTGGTAAGTGCCAAATAGCCAGAAGGTAGGGTCAGGGTCAAGATGGCAGACGAATCATTCGTTAGCCACGTTTCTGTTAAGAAGAGCAGATCAGGGGATTGATCTACCAAAAGGTCATGGACATCCTCATGATGCCTAACTAAAGATCGGCAGTTCAGGCTCAGTATATTTAATTTCATAGACTTTACAGGCGGTAAAGGCAGAGGGACTTCGGTGGTAATAAAACCACAATGATGGCATCGTAGGCAGTGCGAGCCAGGGTGTAGCAGATGGACCGCACACGGCACCTCACACCGGAGAGCGAGTAACTCTTCCCTGGTATAAGTGGCCATGTGACATAGATCTCAACCAGGGGGTCGGGCAACGGACCAGCGCGGACGGGCGCAGACGGGCTAGTCTTTGGCGAGTCTTTGGCGTGCAGAGGACGTGCCCGCTGCGCTCCCGCCCCGCCTTCTCCTTTAACTACTGAGGGCCCGTCTAATTGGTGGAGGATGCACGGAGGAAGTCGCAGTCACTTCCGGTGCGCTCCTCTTCTAATCTTCCCTCCACAACAAGCTGACCGAGTCAGTGGTGGACCGGGGAAGCAATGGAACAATTGCTACAAAATACGGCGAGTGGACAGGTTTAAAAGTAGACACAGAAATAATACATGTGAACAAGTGATTTTAAAAGCCGAATACAGCGCAGCACGCCTCTTACTAGTTATCAGCTAGAGAGTACGATCGTGGCTGCAGTCTTTTGTAGTGCCGTGCCCCTAATTAAAACAACAAGCATCAACCATCCACAAAGGAAGAATGCAGCAATACCATTAATAGCCATGGAAGCAAAAACTGTTTACTTACAGCCATACGGGTGGGATCTCCTCCGAAGGACCGGGAGGGATAATCCTCGCCTCCGTGTCCTTAATAGAATTGAAACTTACCGTTACAAAGCTAGGCATATTTCGATTCTATGTCGGGACCGGAGGCTTCAGATTATGCTCGTTCAAAGCTTACTTACCACCAGATGCGCAATATCCACCACCGGCTTAAAATAGAACCTTTTAAAGGTGGAATCCGAGGACCAATCCGCCGCACGCATCAAGTCCTCCAAACGCGCACCTAACAAGAAAGCTTTCGAGGCCATGGCCCCCCTAGCCGAATGAGCGCCAAACATCTTGGTGTCAATGCCAGCCTCCTGCAACACCCACCGCACCCATCTGGCTATGGTGGGGGAAGAAACCGCCTTGTGTGGCTTAAGCAGGGCTATGAGCAATTGCCTCTCGCCCGGAGGGCGAAGTTCAAGAGTGACATCTTCATATGTTTTAAGGCACTGAACCACACAGAGTTTGAGAACATCCACGAAAGCTGGGTAGGAGATCGATCTCGTCGCCGACTTTGTGCGAGGACCCAATGTAAATGCCACCCCTTCTGGTGAGAGAATTCTCGCGGAAATGTCCAGGGCTCTTACATCCGAAACCCTGCAGCACGATACCAAACACAGGAGCATAGCCAATTTTGCGGACAATTCCTTCAGGGACAGATACCTGTTTTGTTGCCAGGAAAGAAAAAGATTCAGCACTACATTCACGTCCCACAGAACGGAATGACGCGGCTTCGGGGGCAAAGATAGTCTCACTCCTTTTTAGGAGCTTACATACAAAAGGATGTTCCCCCACTGGAGCCCCGTCCACTGGCTCGCGAGCCGCTGAAATTGCTGACCACATCGCATTAATGGTGCGGTAAGCTAGGCCTTCCGCCGCTAGGTCTGCTAAGAAATTCAAGATGGGAACTCCTCCTGCGACCAGGGGATCCAGGTTTTGTCGAATACACCAACGAACCCACCTGGTCTAAGCGGATTGGTACCTCTTTGCAGTACTGCCGGCCCAGGCCTTAGACAAAAGGTTCTGAACCGATTCCGAAAGGCCTGGGAGCGACCAACGTCTCCGGAAAGCCGCCAAGCCATGAGGCGGAGAGAATCTTGCAGTATCAGGTGGTGTGGATCCCCGTTCGGATTGAGGAGATGAGGGAGCCAGGGGAGTAGGATTGGAAAATCCCAGGAAAGTTCCAGAAGAACTGGAAACCAAACTTAAGACCTCCAAAACGGCGTCACCAAAATCACATTTGCTCTCTGGCGGCGGAGCTGAGCTGCCACCCTCAGCACCATAGAGAACGGGGGAAACGCATAGGGCTTTCCCTGACTCCAATCCTGGAGGAACGCATCCGTAGCCTCCGCCAGTGGGTCCGGTCTCCAACTGTAGAATCTCTGAAGTTGGAAATCCAGTCGGGACGCAAACAGGTCCACCGAGAGTGGACCCCACAGGCTGTTCAGCCATTGGAAAACTTGGGCGTCCAACTTTCAAAGACTGGAATCCCGCAGATACCTTGAATGCCAGTCTGCCACTTGATTGTCCCGGCCCGGAAGATATTCCGCCGTCACCGAGACTCGATGGGATAGGCAATAGACCCAAAAATCCGTCGCCAGATCCGCTAGTGCTCGGGACCGAGGACCGCCCAGATGGTTCACATAACAAACCGCCGAAACATTGTCCATACGTAAAAGGACGCATGATTTTACCAAGTCCCTGGTCCAACAGCGGATCGCGAAGGATCCCGCTAGCAGCTCCAAACAATTGATGCGGAGCCTTTGTTCCTCGGACGACCAAACGTCGCCTGTAGAGAAATCTCCGCAGCGGGCACCTCAACTGGATCTGCTGGCGTCCGATTCGATGACCAAACCCAGAACTGACCCGAAGATTGTTCGGCCGTTCCACGCTTCCATATGGGAGAGCCGCCAAGTCATCTCCCCTTTCACCTCTTGTGATAGAGGGACCAGCTGGTCGTAGGACAAACCCTTTCTGAGATGATGCGCCTTGAGGCGCTGCAGGGCACGATAATGCAGGGGTCCCGGGAAGATTGCCTGAATGGAGGAGGACAGGAGTCCTCCCACTCTGGCAATCTGCCGCAGGGAGGTGTGAGACTTTGCAATCGTCTGTTTCAGCACATGACGGATCTTGGCTATCTTCTTCGAGGGAAGGCTGAGGGAGGCCTGCACAGAGTCCACTACGAAACCTAAGAACGTCATAGTCTGTGAAGGTGAAAAGACGGACTGGTCCTCGTTGATGATGAACCCCAGGCCCTGCAACAATGAAATTGTTCGATTGAGCTGAAGGAGCAGCCTGTTGGGGCACTGGTCCATCAGCAGGATGTCGTCCAAATAGACGATCATTCGGATCCCCTGACCCCGAAGGACTTCCACCGCCGGGTGCAGCAGCTTGGTGAAGCACCAAGGGGCTGATGAAAGCCCGAACGGAAGGGCGGTTAATTCGAAGACTTGGTTCTTCCAGAGAAATTGAAGGAATTGACGGTGTGGAGGATGAATGGGTACGACCAGATATGCATCTTTGAGGTCCAACCGGACCATCCAGTCGTTCGGAAGCAGCACGTCCCGGAGCAGGTGGATCCCCTCCATCTTGAAATGATGGTACAACAAAGACCCGTTGAAGTCTCTGAGGTTGATCACGGGCCTTTGTCCTCCGTCCGTCTTTTCCACTAGGAAGACGTTGCTGAGGAAACCGAAGGGATGCCGCTCCGTTCGGCAAGTGGCTCCCTTTCGTAAAAGAGCTGAGACTTCCTCGTCGATTAAGTCTGCATCTGCCTGCGAGAAAACTATAGGGTTTGGCGCCCGTAGCCGATAGGGCTGATCGTAAAACTCCATGCGGAAACCTCGCACTGTCTGCAGCACCCATGCGTCTGCTGTAATCGCTGCCCAAGGGTCCGGAAAACCCGCCAGCCGTCCCCCAATTCGCACCTGACTCGCAGGTATCACACTTACCATGGGAACTGTTACCACCGGCGTCATTCCGGAAACCGCCTCCGCGCCCCCTGAAGCGCTGGCCTCTCGTCGGGTAAAAGTTGGTGTAGTTTGCCGACGTGTTGTATTGGCCTCTGCCGGAGCCTTGCCCTTTGGGTAAATTTTGACCGCCACGGCCGGTCGCTTGGCCCCTACCGCGACCGGCCCCTCGGGAAAAACGTTGTTGGAATACCCTCTTTATGCTGGACTGGGCCTTGTCTAGGGAGGTAAACGTATTAACGAACTTGCCCAGCTCCTTGATAAATGGGTCACCAAACAAACCGCCCTGCGCCACCGCGCCCGCCTCCGAGGAGGCTAGGTCACCTAACTTGGGGTCGAGCCTAATCAACAAAGACCGGCGGCAGTTGGCGTTTCCCAGAAAGATGACTACTCTCCGCGCCCAGCTCAATAGCACGTCCGGCGATATGGGGTGCCAGAAACCTTGGCCTCTTCGGCCATGTCTAGGATCTTTGTTAAGGGGCCTATGGCGTCCAGCAGTTTATCCTGACCGGAACGCCAGGACCGGTCAATTCCCTTTCGGTGGTCTTTGACAAATTTCGCCATGAATGTGGCCATTTTGCCATCTAATTCTGGGGTCATGGCAACTTTCCCCTCTAGGGTAGGACGCGGACATTCTCCCCTCAGACAACTCCGAGCGTCCTTCTCTAGTGGCTTGCGGAGGCGTGCCGCCACGAACTTCGCGACTGGAGAACGAGACGCAACGGCTCCCTCTAGTGGCCGGATCAGCGCCGCATCAGATCGGGGACATCGCGTGAGGGGGGAAAGCGTCTCCGCGATGTTAACAACAAGGGCTCTGTGGAAAAAATAAACCACCAATACTCTAGAAAGAGCCCTCACATAGCTATGCAAGCATTTTGTAGAACAATAAGCCCCAAACATGCAATTTTAACTCTAACCAAAGCCAAAGGGTAAGAGAAAAAAAGCAAGGGACTTAACTGGCTGCGAAGCAGGGAAGAAAGAGGGAGGGGACACAAGATGGACGCCCTATCTTCGTGCGATGGACACTGTGAAAGGACTATTGTTGTGTAGTTATTCATGGACTTGATGGGAAATGTAGTTTTCTTACTGGATTTGGATGTTACATGCTCTTAATCTTTGTTTGGAGATTATACAGTCATTTCTTCTAACAGCTTTTCTGGGCTGCTGTGTTTTGTATTTGTTATGTTATGTTATGTTATTTGGATTTTTAAGCGCACAGCTGCCCCAGCTAAGGGGCGTCCCGGCGCTATAACTGGAGAAGGTAACATAACTAATAACACAGAAAAAGTAGGGAGTAATTAGTAAGGCAGAGGAAAGAAATGCGTTTTAACAGCTTTCCTAAAAGCATAAAGGTCATCCAAAGTGCGGATGTAGGCAGGAAGTGCGTTCCATAATTTAGAGGCCAAGACCGTAAACGATCGGCCACCCAGTCTACATCTCTGATATCGGGGGACAAGAGCCATATTTTGGCCAGCAGAACGAAGACTACGCGAAGGGGTGTTCAAAGACAAAAGGTGCTGAAGGATGATAGGGGTGTCAGATTTAAGAACTTTGAAGGCAAAGCAGAGGGCCTTGAACTCTATGCGCCTGATTACTGGCAGCCAGTGCAGATTGAAGATTGTGCTACGGGCTGAGCAGAAGCGTGGCAGGCCCACCAGGGCTCTAGCTGCCGCATTCTGCACCCGTTGAAGTCGCAGGACTTCTGCCTGGTTGGCGCCCAAGAGCAGAAAGCTCGCGTTGTCGAGCCTCGATAGTACGCTGGCTTGGACCACCAACTGGCGTGTGGGGGCATCAAAAAATTTGAGGATAGTCCTCAAACCACGCAGAATGCCGAAGCATGTGGATGCCACCTTCTTAGTGTGGAACGAGAAGGTTAGTTTGGAATCCAACCAGACGCCAAGGTTTTTGAGTTCGGAAACCGGTTTGGGGGGAGGTCCCAGCTCCTTAGGCCACCAACTGGCACCCCACCGATCAGGATGTTTCCCCAGCACCATCACCTCAGTTTTGAGGGTGTTGAGTTGTAGGCAGTTGGACGTGAGCCATCTAGCAACAGCCCTCAAACCGTCCGCAAAGTTCGACGCCAGTTGGTCAGAGTCCCCGTTAAGAGACACCGCCAGCTGGGTATCATCGACGTATGATACCATAGTGAGACCCCAACTCTTCGCAACCTCCGCCAAAGGTTGAACGTAGAGGTTGAAGAGAGTGGGGCTCAACGCCGAGCCCTGCGGGACTCCTTGAGTGACAGCATGGGACTTGGATCTGAACGGTGGCACTGCAACCTGAAAGGATCGTTCCGAGAGGAACGATTGAAACCAATCCAACGCCCTGCCTGAGATACGAGCCTCACCAAGCCTTCGAACAAGAATGGTGCGAGATACAGTGTCAAAGGCGGCACTGAGGTCCGGGAGGACCAGTGCCGCCGTTTGACCTGCATCTAGTACAGAGCGGAGATGTTAGACCATAAATAAAAGTGCCGTCTCTGTACTGTGTCCAGATCTAAAACCATTCTGTGTAGGATCTAGTAGATGTGCAGATTCCAGATGGTTTGTTAAGATGTTATTAACATGGGCCTCTGTAATCTTTGCCACCCAGGGAAGAAGGGAGATAGGTCCGGCTTCGACGGATCCAATCCAGGCTTCTTTATGATAGGCATGACGCAGGCAGCCTTCCAACTGGGTGGAACTGAACCGATGGTAAGGGATTGCTCCACGAGATGGCGGATAGGAGGAAGGCAAACGGACGCTGAGTCCATAAACTGGGCAGGTCTTAAAGGGTCATCTGGTGAGCCAGACTTGACCTTGGCTGCTAGGAGATTAAACTCCTGCTCCGATGGTATAGGGAAAGTGGCCAAGCACTGAGAAGTACGCAATATCAAGGTCGTACTGTCAGGGTCAACTTTGGGAAAAGAGCGGTAGATGGCACTTACTTTTTCCACAAAGAAGCTGGCTAACGACTCACACTGGGCAAGAGAACAGATCTCCGTAATAGGAAGTCTGTTCGCTGTGAGCTCCTTCAAGACTTTAAAAAGTAGTGTGGCTCACTGGTTAGAGGCGGCAGACCCGAGAGCAGAGGACGGCCCGGGACCAGGGTTCGATTCCCGGCGCGGCAGGTTTCTGGACCAGGGTCAGCGGACTCGATAATTCTCTCGCCTCGGTGCCCACTCTGATCAGCGATCACACTCGGCAACTCTGGGCATTAGCTTGCCTCATCTTCACTAACGGCCCCACCAGACCGCCGGGGATGCCTGGTCTCACCCTGGAGATACCCATTAAGGGACCATCTCTCAGGGAAGCCAGGAAGGGTTTCGCAGCGGTCGAAGCGCCTTGGGACCCTACGGGTAAGTAGTGCGCTATATAAATGCCTATACATTTACATAAAAACCAGTTTGGACGGGTTAGAGCTCGCTGGAACTCCTGTGCATAGTAATCAGCTCGGGCCCGGCAGACAGCTCTGTGATATGTCTTTACCTTGGCCAGGTAGCATACTTTCAGGTCTTTATCATAGTTCTTCCTCCATGCTCTTTCAGCTTGTCGGCAGGTAGCTTTAATACATCTGAGTGCCTCCGTGTACCAGGGATTAGGCTGAAAATGTCGCTTCCTACTCCAGCCGGCTGGGATTAATACGTCAAGGACTTTAACAATCCAGGCGCAAAAGTTGATAATAATAAACAGCGAAGAAGGGAAAGCATAATCTGAAGCCTCTGGTCCTGACATAGAATTCAGTAATCTTTCTCTTGTGATGCAGTGCATAATATTAGCAAGGTAAAGAGAGAAGTTGTATGCAAAAATGTCAACTTGTACTGTACTACGAATTTGCTTTTGGAGCAAAAACTTTCCTAAAGTGTGAGAAGAGCTTCTTTTGTGATTGTTTGATGGGAGTTGGTAGTATAGCAAACTGGGAAGACTCTTGACTGCAGCAGTTTAAAAAAAAAAAAAACTTTTAAAATATCTTTTGACTTCGGAATTCTGCAAAATGCTGTCGACAACAAGATGGACCCATTCGAAACAGCAGTGTATGAAGAAGACGGTCCAGTGCCTGTTCTCTTTTGAAACTGTTAAAATCTGTGTTAATACTCACTATATGCTAGCAGAATGCTGTTCCTTCATGTTGGGTGACTTAAAAAAATATTGTCTGTTATTTTAGAGTATTCAGGTAAGAACAGTTTGTAAGGCATGGTGAAAACTTGGAAGCCGAGGTTATAGTGTCCTTGGTATACAGATTAAGACTGGGGTGCTAAGTAGAAGCATATTTGTTTTAATTACTTTGTTCCTATGAACCATGTCTAGTTCTGAATATGTAGACTAGAGCGGCTACGAATACTGCCAAAGGGTGTTAAGGAATGGGCAACAAATGTCCTGTTTGTCTAGTTCCATTTTTAAGACTGAAATTAGTTTAGAACTACTGCAGTTTGTTGATAATTAAGTATGTCTCAAATTTTTCCTTGAATCCCAAATATCTAAATTCCTTTTTAAAGATCTAAACGACACCAAGGCCAAAATCTACACAGTCCTTCTGTAACTCATTTTGATCCTATATTCTTTTAATGTTAACGTGTCTCTACCTTTGATAAGACTGACTTATTTTGATCTTTTTATGATCTAAACTAGCACCCGTCCCGACGTTGTCCGGGTATGAATTGCAGCCGGCCAGTAGTATATTGTTTTGTAGGATTTAGTTTTGATAGCATTTCTTATCTGTGACAGGCCTGTGAAACGCTCCGATTCACAGTGCACTGCTGATGCACTAGTGCGCGTTCAGTAGTGTGTGAACTCGAGTTTCCCTACTTTATTTTTTCTTGCAATATTATATAGCGCAAACTCGACAACATGGCATGAGCACAATTTACATTACAGAAGAACACATTTGTGGTAGGCACGCGGAGACAAAGCGATTTGCCTGGAATCACAGGATGTTGAGCTAATGCCGAGATTCAGTTTGGGTTTTGGGGTACAGTGGTATATTTAGGGTTCAGTGCTAGGTTTGGGTTCTGGGGTACAGGGGTATATTTAGGGTTCAGGGGTAGGTTTGGGTTTTGAGGTACAGGAGTATTTATAGGGTTCAGGGCTCTGTTTGGGTTTTGGGGTACAGGGGTATTTTTAGGGTTTAGGCATAGGTTTGGGTTTTGGGGTACTGGGTATATCTATAGGGTTGAGATGGGTTAGTGTTTAAGGGTGTTGGGGTATTTTAAGGAGTAAGGGTGGGTTATGATTATGGGGGGCAGGGGTATTTAAAGGGAGCAGGGTGGGATTAGCACACGATATGAGACATGGCATGTAGGGCGGAACGTACCACACGCCCCCAGCACACGCCCTCAGCACAACGCAGACACGCCCACAAGGGACTACTTTGCTGGCACGGTTCATTTACCTTTTAAATGTATATGGTGGGCTTCTGCATAGCCTATGTCCTTCTGCTGCAACTGCCCTTTCCAACGCTGTATTGGGTGTTATGATTGGTGCTGTGGTTCCTGAGATTACCCGCCTCAAAGGTTTGGGCTCTCTCTTTATTATATTAGTAAGGATATATATGGATATGTTGCCAAAATTTACATTTTAAATATATTTTTCCATACAATTTGTATTGTCCCTCCTGGCAGACAATAGTAGTTGGAGCTCAATATTTTAGGTATGCTCAAATGTCATAGGTTTGATTTCGTGTCTGGTGTGTTTTAAAGTTCTGTCACAAACAATTTATTGTAGTAAATACGTGAAGTAAGAACTAATTTGCTTTATCTCTAAAATTCCTTATTGTCTGCAAGAGGCGTATACTTAGTTTGGCTGTAAAGTGAGTTCTCTCCTATGTGTTTGCCTTGCGAGGCAATTCAGACCTCCCTGCTTGCCGACGGTAATTGAATGCTACTGGCAAGCATTTTTTTAAGCCTCTTTCTATGGCTGAATTGCCTAGCAGCTCACTGCTCTGCTTTGGCATCTTAGCAACTGTTTTGCAATATGTCTGGCATGCACTGTTCCCACTTAACTATATTGGAGAATTCTTTCAAACATTTGTCATAATAGCAGTATACCTTTAATTTAGTCGCCACTATCTTCTACCTTTTGCCTCTACGGAGCATGGATTTTGTTTTTATCCAATCTGCTTAAGCGTTAGGTTTGGTGGGAGATGTGTTCAAACACTGAAAATCTGGAGGGGTGTCTGACTTAACATCTAAAAATGTGTAGCTAAGTGTTGGAAATGTCCCCCAGTTCAGAATGTATACAAGAGGAAATGTGGAACATAATTTTTGTAGTTACCATGGTGATTCATCTAATCAGATGCTTATTGGCCTGAGTTTTCTTAACTGTAAGAGAGCCTTTTAGATGTTCACTTTTAATCCTTTTCCCATCCCACTTGTGGACACTTTTACCTCCTGTCTCTTTCCTGCTATTCTGTATCAAGATACAACTGTGTACTTCTCATCTCCAAATTCAGTCCGATCGTCAGAAAATAACATTGGGGAGGGCAGAGGAGAGATGGATTGGATCACATTCAGGTAAACTTTATTCCATTTGAAACCTTTCACCATCTAGCCGCCGTGTGGTGTTTACACAGCCCTTTAAATACTAAACAACCAAAATAATTAGCATGAACCGAAGTTCAAAATTGTGAGACGATTACACTGCCTGATAGTTGACCCTTCTTGTTTTACAATGTCTGTAAGAAGGGTTTACGGCAGACTTTTGTACTGAAAAGACCCTCGGCAACTATAAAAATTAACTTGCAATAGACGCAACATAATTCATACCATCAGATGAATAGACGAGAAGGAACTAGGCTAATCATAACATTCTACTCGAATATTGCACAGATTGATCTCTAGACAGTTCATAAACTAAAACGCATTCATTTGAAATTAAAGGGGTGTGGATTGTGGAGAGGTGTGGCTCACTGGTTAGAGGCGGCAGACCCGGAGGCTGAGAACGGCCCGGGACCAGGGTTCGATTCCCGACCCGGCAGGGTCGAGGACCAGGGTCAGCGGACTGATAATTCTCGCCTCGGTGCCCACTTTGGGCAGTGATCACACTCGGTAACTCTGGGCATTAAGCTTGCCTCATCTCTACAACGGCCCCCCACAGACGCCGGGGATGCCTGGCTTCACCTTGGAGATACCCAGCATGGGACCATCTCACAGGGAAAGCCAGGACGGGTTCCCCAGCGGTCATTCGCGCCAGGATACTCCGGTAGTAATTGAGCGCGCTACAAAACACCTTACATTTACATTTACATTTACATTTACATTGTATCCTTGATTCTTTCATCCAAAAATAAAGTCTACACAAATTTCGGTGAACACGCCTTCAGGAAAGCCACGACATATTGTTGTAAGTACCTGCAAATATATTACATGCTATGCTTCGCCCAATCGCTATCGTCCAAATGATTCCTAACGTAACATAGGTTAGTTTACAAAGGTGATCAGGACTTTCACTGTGATGGAGGCAAAAGAAAGTAAGCTATCATACCAGCAAATGAGAAACTCTTATGTAAGGAAATAACATTTTATTGAGGTAACTTCAGTAGAATCCAATGATTGAACCTTTCATGCATAGTGTCAAACGTAACATGCATCATCATCATAGAAGTACAGAGACCTCAACTTATTACTAAAAAAAGAGAGCAAACCTGATATCAGCCGAAGTGGAGAATTAGTTCCCCCAAGTTGATGATGTGGAATTGATCAAAATCTTGACCTTTATAGCAACGATTCCTTACAGGCAAACGGTCCAGACCGAATAAATAGGAAACAATATCCACCTCGAGCTAAAAAAGTAACAATGCTAAGAGAGCCATTGAATGATAATGCCATCTCTAGTTGTTTGAAAAGAGATAAATAAATGGTACTGGATGATCTATTGGGTACAAATGATTATCATATGACTTGTAAACAGTGAATTATCTCCTAGGGTCACCATTCTGGAGTCTAGAAAGTTTCACGTTAAACATACAGGATGCACAAGATGTAAATCGGATGTCTTACGGAAATGGCTGCAAAATGAAAGCAGATTCGTTAAGCTACTGATTAAACAAGAACTGTATTATAAACAGGAAGAATAATTGCCCACTATTAAAATCTCCAACATGCTTGTGTATAACGTAAGTGCAGCTAAAATAAGGCGTTGGATGTTTACCCAAGTGTGAGAATGATGAAGAGTCTTGATGGCAGCATTGTCTGATATACTTTATAAATACAATTACAGCATGAATGGCAGCGGTGAAAGAGCAACGGTTAATACCTCCATACTGCTAACCAAAAGTCCAAGTATAAGTGTAGGACTTGACCCTTTCCCCAGAATTTTTTCGCTTTTTATTCCCTTAGTTTAGGGTGACCCCTATTGTAACAAAAGGGTATAGGCCTTGTGAAGTGGGGATGCCCTGCGTAATGTTAAAGTAATGTTAAGGTGCAGGTGCCTTCTTCCCCTAACATGGCTGCCACTGATCCCTGCTACTGCAGCGCGGTGTTTGTGGACGCATTCTAGTCGCCTAGAGCTGGCTGGAACCCTTCAAACAATGTATCAATACTAGCCTGTCAGCCTGCCTATAGCCAGAATGGTGGAACCTCCTAGAACCTTCTGGAACAGGTGAGGTGACACCAACTGCCACTGCCAACTGTCAACTGGAAAGGGAGGGAAACTTTCC
Source organism: Lissotriton vulgaris (assembly GCF_964263255.1). Lineage (NCBI taxonomy): Eukaryota > Metazoa > Chordata > Amphibia > Caudata > Salamandridae > Lissotriton > Lissotriton vulgaris. The sequence goes on from NC_141689.1 coordinate 235,529,419, forward strand.
TGTCAGATTGAGGGAGCACTGACCTGGGGGAGAACCTATGCAGGGGTTTTAGGCAGTGGGGCCTAGTCAGTGACTTATTATACTGGGAGTGACAGGGCTTAGGTGCTGCCTTCCAAGTGTTGAGGAATCCTGAACTTAACCCCTGATCTAGCCCGGCGGAATGGGAACCCAGGGACCACTTGAAGGGAATGGCTGAGGAGATTTGATACCACCCATCAGCTAAACCCGCCCCCCCTTTCATGGAACCAAGAGACTGATATTTACAAGGGCGCAAGAAACCTAAAGCGCCAAGAAGAAACCAAACCACCACCGGACTATTGAGGGATCAACCAGGTATTGGCGCTGAGACACCTCCCAGCGCTCCCTGATGCCACCTGGGTCCCTGCGCTAATCAGCCACTGTCGTGTGGCTTGTCCTGTCTGATCTGCTGACAGGTTTCCTTCTAAACTAAACTGCCTGTACTGCTAAGCGCTCCTCCTTCGTAGCGCTAGCATCCTGAATTGCCCATCTGCTTGTCCTGCCTCATCTCCAGTGACAAGTGGCCTGATCTGAGAAAGGTGCCCTCACTGAAGTGACTGCTAAGCGCGATCACTGCGTAGCGCTAGCCTCCAGACAGCCTACATTACCCCCGCTGTTTGGACTGCCTCATGTGACTAAACTGCCTTTATAGCGCTTTCCTATTGCGGCCCCTGAGGAGCGCTACATCCCTCAAGTGCCAAGAACTGCTGTGGTGCCTTCAGTGCTGTGCCCCGCGACCCCTGTACCTGGAGGATCTATGATTATTCAGCGCTCCCCTGCCTGCTGATGCGCTGTGTGAGGGCCCTGAAGCGCTGGATCCCAGAAGCGCTACATCTGCCGAGCGCGGTGCCACCAAAAGCGCTGCTCAACCTACCCCTGGGCAGGCCTGATACCCGCTGCAGCCCCGCACCCTGGGAGGCGCCGACATCTGTCCCGGCGGCCCCGGTACCGGGCGAGGGCCGCCGTTGTCCTGGTGTGGGCCGTGCCCTGCCAGACGCTGTGAGGAGGCGCTGTGATCATCGCACTAGGCCTGAAACCTCTCTGCTCGGCTCGCGTGACGGGGGCGTCTGAAGAGCCTCCGCCCCTGCCGCGTTGTGACTTGCCCGGGCCCTGCCTACAAAGTGCCTTCGTTGCCAGCAAATGGAGGGGAGGCTGTGACGTCCCCGCGGGCTGCGCTGCCATTGATGGCCGCGGGCGTGCTTTCCCTCCGCCTACCGTGAGTGGTTTTGGGACTGTGTAGGGCTGAGAGAGAGGCTGGGCCCTTTCTGCTTTCGCTGCTGCCGCACTGTGTCCCCGACAGGTCCCGAGGCCGGAGGAGCCGGGACCGGTACCACTGCAGCGCGGGGCGTATCGGAGGGGCTCACGGAGGAGTGAGAGCCCCCTCCACAGCCAACTGAACCTACGCAAGGGCCCAAGCGGCCGAAGAGAAAGGTAAATCCCCGGGGATGCCCGGAGATTGCCTTCCCCGAGGGAGACTGCTGTTGGACCCCATTGTCCCTTATTGGCCCTAATTACCCGGCGGGAACTCGAGACTGGGGGTGGAGGAACCTAGAACCCCCGGACTGAGCATTAGCCCTCCTTGGTGAAGGACCCTGGTGACTGGGCCCTGTTGGCCCCCATTCAAGGCCTAGAACGGGGCCAATGCCCCAAATGACACGCTTGGGGGGCCTGGAGCTAGTCAAGTTAATCCCTGCCTGGGGTAAAGTCCCAGGATGGGAGGCAGGTCTTTCTCCTTCCTGGGCCCAAAGCTCTGGAATTCCCTTCCCCAACCACTTCGTCTTGAAAATAGGTACCCACACTTTCGCAAGGCCATCAAAACCTGGCTTTTTAATCAGTGAGCGTTTTTGGTTTCCCATTCTAACCCTTTCTGCCCCTCGAGTTCAAATTTCTGTTTAGCGCCGGGAAGCCCTTTTTGGGTATCTGTCGCGCTCTATAAACTAAATAAATAAATAAAATAAAATAAATAAATAATAAATAAAGTCAAATGTTAATTTTTAGCCTCAGGCCTGGTTTGCTCTGGATTAATGAAATGTTCATTACTGCTTAAAGCCATGTTTATTCCAGCCTAATGAAATGTTGGCTAATCGGGTAGGATGTTAGTTATCCTGCATAATAAAATGAATTGCCTGATTTAGGAAATGTTCGTTACCGGTGAATGAGGTTAATCAAATGTTCATTTTCAGCCTGATGTAGGGCTTATTGGGGCCAATTGAAATACTTGGTTCTGGCTAATTAAATGTTTAGTCTTACCTAGTGCAATGCCTTTAGGAATGCCCTCAGTTACCTAAGGAAATGTCTAAAATGGCCTTACTGCCTGAGAGCTGTAATTCAGCCTAATGCCAGATTGAGGAGGTGCCCACAGTTGGGCTCTGAGTTAACTCCTGTCTGATTTTCCATGACCTGTTTACTATTCTTTAATGAGCTGGTTGCCTCACATATTGAGATGGTTATTTTTACCTAGAGAAGGGATGGCTTGCCTGATAAGATGTTAGCTTTGCATAATGAGCTGTTGCCCAACCTTTGAGGGAATGTTTGATATGCATAGCCAAGTTATATGCTTAGCGAAATGCACATTTTCACAGGTTGCCTGAGTTTCCTTGAAATGTTTATTCCTGCAGAGGGAAATGCTTATTACTACCCAATGCCATGTTTCAGGAAAGCCTATAGTTCTATAAGGAATTGCTTGCCCTAGCCTTACGCATGGTTCACCCTGGCCAGATGAAAAGGTTTGTTCTTGTCAGAGGAATGATTTGCCCTGTTAACTAAGGCCTAAGGAAATGTTCTTCCTGGTTAAGGGAAATGTGAACTCTTGCATCTTTAGATGCTCCACTTCGCTGGGCACCGGGATATTGAATACCTAATGAAATGTTTTCTCCCATTTAGTACCACATTTACTGGAAGCCTACAGATATTTATTTACATGCTTACTGCTGTGAAATGCTCACCCTTGCTTGGTGAGAAGTGGGTAAAATGCCTGCAGAACCAATGAGATGCAATGTCATTTGGTTGTCTCCTTAATGTATTTCTTACAGGTGCTGACAAGAAGCAAGGCTAAGGTCAGGCCTGTGGTTATCTGTACTTAATATTATCTAACATTCAATATTTATCTGATATTTAATATTAATTCCTGAGTATTTATTACAAAGTGTTGAAACATATGTATTCTGAAGGAAAACTAATAAGTAATTGATACTGTAATTTTTGATTACCCTGACTCTGCTCTATATAAAAGTTATCTAATTTTTATAAAACTAACTGGAGTGGTGTCACTCATTTCGTGCCCATTTTACTGTCTCAATGGATGCGTGTGCTGTATGGTCGCTTTACACATAAGCTTTCGGATGCCTACCCGCTCGTGCCATGCTACCCTCGGGGAGCTGGTGACCCCAGTTCCAACAATAAGAATCTGTAAATGGACGTGCTTAATGTACAACACTGTGCCACTCACCCAGTGTTATCTTGTATGGAAAAAACTTTTCCCCATACACGTAACATCAATTAATTAATTACAGAGTACAACCACTGTTAGGTTTCACTTCTGACCTTGTTGTCCGTTATTTTAATAATACGCAAAACACCATTCAGTATATCGTAGTGAAAATAGTAATCATCCAAGTATAAAAAAATAAGACATATGTACTCTTGAATCTGTTGACATGGAGTAAATGTTGAGGCAGACAGCCAGATACACCGATTGCTGTTTTGCTTATTATTAATATAACTGACAACAAGGTCCGTAGTGAAACTTAATAGTGGTTGTGCTCTGTAATTAATACTTTATAAATAGTTCTGGTTTCAGCCACAGTTACAATTGTGTTGGCTTATCTTCAAAGAGGCTGGAAAATCGATCCTTCACTACTAAAGAGAATACCAGGGTTTCTAGTCAAGAGGTTAGATGTAAGCAAATCACCACAATGCGCTACGATTGTGAAAATGTAAAATTCCCCGAAGAGGTACACGAGAAAAGTTACCAATATTCTCGTCAGGACTCAGTAATTAATTTTATCAGCTGGATCGTGGTGATAATCTCCACTGAGCAAGTTGTTTAAACTATTCATGAATGCATGTTAAGCGTTCATCAAAAATCTCCAAAAAGGAGTAAAGATCAGCTTTAAAGCCTCGTTTTACAAATAAGAACTTGCCCATAGTTCTACACTGGGTCTCTAAACAAACTTTAAGACTGAAGGAATTGGCGTTTCCTCTACTCTGATTCCAGGAAATTAGAGAAGTGTTGTGGTCTTCCTTTTAAGGAATTGCAGAGGTGGAACTATGTAGAACAGGTGCTATGTGGGAAATTCAAAGTCTGACAATCTCTCACTTGATGTACGTGAAAAAAAGACTAGACCATAAATTCACCAAAACGGATAGAGATTTCCCGCATGTAGACTATTTTTTTATGAAAGCATCAAGAATATAAACCACATTTTTATTCCAAACAAATGTATTGTTTCTATTTATGAACGGTCTAAAGATCACTGTTGTATGTTTAGTCTAGTTCATGCCCACCAGCGAGCAGTATTTTTTGTCCTTTCATCTCATATGAATTATGTTGTTTGTATGACTGTTTAAAGGTATGATTGTGTTGTACCGTGATTTTATGATATAGGGATTGTATTGTCATTAAACCTTCAAAACATGACATTGAGGCTTTGTATGTACAGTTATTGTAGTATTTGTCTAAAATAATTAGGTCTTCTCTTTCATATATTCATGTTTGCTTGTTTGTGAGTTTTCATTTTTTATAGTTTTCGGGGAGTCTTTTTAGTACAAAGGTATTTCCCCTGCCCTTGAAACTAGCACTAATAGCAGGGGGTCCTGTTCTTTACATTTTCTGCAGGCTATGCAATGTATGCAGATGGAACAGTTTTAGCAGAGAGACTGCAAGTGACTCACAGCTGTTTGAAAAACCTATTCTTTTCAGTTCCTAAAAGTATACCTGATAATGTGCACTGGGCTCTCGCTGTTATTTTTACTTACATTTCAAATGATAAGGACGGAGAGGGATTGTTTCTCTGACGGGCTTATGGAAATGAGGAGTGGCCCTCGGGTGATGTTTTCACACAGGATGCGTTTTTCTTATTAGAACTCCCATTACCCTTTCATGTTTCAGAGTTGCTAGATTTCTTTAAGACTTCGTAACCCCCTCCCCTCCATTCTAATAGAAAGCAAGCCAGATATCTTTCCTGTTACTTTAGATTTATTTGTATAGCGTACATTCTACCATTAGTGTGGCCTTCTTGCGTTGCCTTGAGTTTGGATACCACACCTTGATGGATGTTTCTCTGAATTGTTTTACATGTTCCAAACTCACCAGTTTGTGATCTTTTTCAATGTAATCATGAAATGTATGCCTTGTTTGCTGTCTATGATGTGCACTAAATTTAAGCTAAGTTATAAGGTGTGCTGTTTGGAAGTGTGGAAGATACAAGAGTGGACCTACAGATCTCAAGCTTATGCTTGTGTTTTCTACTGATGAAGATTTGACGTAGTTCCTTTCACAAGTTAAATGCAATGGGTAGGTTATACAAATATCACTCTGCATGTATACATTTACTATACATTTTTGCATGATTATACATGTAGGAGTGGTACAATTTTGACTAGAGACTACTGAAGCCATTCGTCTAATACAATTGGACTTCATAAAGGGTAGAATAGCAGATGAGCCCTTGACTGAAAACGTTATTAAATGTGTCTTCAATTATATGGCTGTTTCTTTTATGGTCCAATAGTCAATATTGTACTTGACCCTCGTATCTTCTGCACTGTACAGACATTTTGTTAACCGATTTCATAATTTTTTTAATTGTCCATAGCATCACACTAAAGGCTGACGAACGCTTAAGTATTCTGTTAGTTTGCAAAACTTTTGTTTGAGGGCAGTGACCAGAAAAGTACAGGTGTATTAGAAATGCATTTAGAAGCCTTTTAAAATGATTCGAATGGTAACATCAACATTATTGCTTACTGTTAATATCCGAGCTGTCTGCAGTCATTTTCTTTACTGGCTACATTTTGTTAATTAATAATTCAAGAGTAGCCCCTAAAACATTAGGTCAACTGAAAACAGCACAGTTCATGGTTAGATGAGCGATTGCTAGGTTCTGACTCTTGAAGCTTTCATGTGGGTCAGAATCTATAAATATTTACAGCTCTAGCCTTAATGTGGTATATAATGTGTTTCGAAGTGTCACTTGTACAAATTCAATAACGTATACTAAAGCGGCAGTCGTCAGTTTATTTTTGTAACATCAGCATTATCATTTCATTTTATGTTGCATTATGCATGTTATGTTCTACGAATTGTTACATGGGACCGAAATTTGTTTGTTGTAATGGCTCCTTTAGTCTATTACCATATCGCCTAACCCATACAAATTGTTTTTTTTGCTGCTGTAGATTGAACTAGACTTTTGTTTCATAAGTAATCTTGTGCAGGCCAAAAAAACCTTCTTGAAATATCTTTACTTAAAGTATCACCTACGTTAAACATGCTTTTAAAGACCCTTTATTATGTTCTTTATAATAGCAATGAACCATTCACAGTTCATAGTGTTTTTAGCAATTCCAATTTGCCTAATTTACTGTTTGTTTCTTTTGAACTTGATTTATTTTTGGTGTTTTTTGATGCAGTCAGCAGCAGTAATTTTATGTGACAACTAAACTAGTACTGTTTTATAGAATTAATAGGCGAATAGCATATATTTTAATTTACAAACTTGAGCGTCCTACCTATTTTCAAGTATTGGACTTTGCGTTGTCTGTTAAAATTCGGTAGGGGTGGCTGTTAACTTATATTGCAGTATTCAGTTAAGTTTTCACCACTTTCACTTGTTTATTTCTATGGTCAACTCTTATAGTTGTAGACTTGTATTCAGTGTGCTCGATTTTAAAACTCATGTCCTGTCTAAGCAACATCTGTTATAGCAATTATGGCCACTAGTTTGTGCCACTAGACGTCTATGTTGGCAGAACCACATTACTCTGTAGACCAATATGGAATAATTTCCTGTGCTTATTCGTTTGCTTCATAATAGGGCTGAGTCTTCTATAGCATGAACCCTTTTTAGCCTTATGTGAAGGGCTGCACAACATTTAAAGTCTGTTAAAGTAGTTTTACCTTACCAGAGCCGGTGAGATGTGTTTAAATGTCAGCTGCTGAAATGAAAATATACATTACTCTTCTCTGCAAATAGCTCGAACTATACAACTGTTTACATTTCTGTGCAGTGTTGATTGTTAGTTTTCTGGAATTTTAGTAAGGGCAAATTTGCCCTATAATAAAAAAAAAAAAATCGGAATTCGCTACTTTTCTGAGATTTGTAAAGACCTGAGAATTTTAAGCAGACTCTTTCATTGCACACTGCAGCCTTGCAACCTAACTGTTTACTTATATATCAACATTTTGAGAATGGCTTGAGAGCTATGTAGGGCACTGTTCATTAACATCACGAACAGATGATGTTAGGCAACACTGTAATGTATCATTCCTACATTCTCTGGTGATGCATTATTACTTTCAGGCACCTTTTTATATTTTGGAATGACTTGTAGTCTGATAGCGTGTTGACCCATAATGGGCAAGCATGTAGCAGTTGAAAATGAGTCTGTTTATTACCAGTGACTTGGATATGCAAGATCGTGTTTGTAAATGTTCAGGTGCCTTGCCACCTTGACTTAAATATGATTTCTCATTCTGGGAATGATGACCCATGTTTCCGGAGTCTTTCCAACAGGATTAAGATTAGTCCTTTGTTGTATTAAATCATCTGGATGAGAGACAGACCAGTTCACAAAGTAGGCAAAGGTACTCCAGCTATGGTGCTTGAAATAAAGCCTTGGCTGAATAGTGCAGTCTTGAAGTGCTCTAATGCTGTAAAGGTTTGTTAGGATTTCAGCTTGTCATTGAGCATTTCATTTCATTTTAATGCATTTACCCCTTGGTTATCTGTTTGAAGGTGGGTTCTCTTCTGACCTCCATATTCTGGCAGAGAGCATAAAATATCCTGCTAATTTCTGGTAGGTTTTATTCTGATTAGCTGTAGTCTGTTTTGGTAGCTATACATCAATTTGCATGGCTTTGATATTCCTAGTTATTGCGCTGCTTTTCACTAATTTTAGTGACTAAAATAGGTGGCACATTAATTGTGATTGTGCTCCTGTCAAAGGAAATTATTTCTGAAGAGAGCAGGAACAATTTTAGAGTTTTAGGTTGTCTTTCCCCTCCAATTTCACTTTGTTTTCCCTGTGTAGATTGATAGCACTTTCGAAGGGGAAGTGACAAATCCCGTTTCCCTCATTGCATTTATAAGTGTCAATGTCTGTCTTTGAGGGCAGATCAAGCTCTAGCTAAATAATCTACTGCCATATTTGGCCGTCATTACTTCTCCAGCTGCTTGTAAGGGTTATTTACATAACACAATACGTGTATGCTTTGGTTCTGTTCTCCATTGATCACAAATCCAGAGCGTATGGTTAATCCCAGCTCAGCTGTAAAGCTGGACCCAGCAGTCTTTCAAGGCGTCGTGATGGGGAGTTGTCCCCTTAATGATGGTGGCTCTGGGCCAAGATTCGCAATCAAAGGTTAAGGAGTTTCACTGTGGTCAGTGGACCATAAATATTGAAGTAGTGTTTTGGTAAGTGAATTCATATATTGAATTGTGAGATTTTATATAGTAGACTGATGTTATTACTTTTTGTAGCAGCCTGAAAGAATAGACTTTTCTTTGGCGTCAAAAACCTATTCTGCCCTGATCATTCTTCATAGTTTTTGGTCACTTGCTTAAGTATATATTTAGTTTGATTCTGAAAATAGATTAGCTCATGACCTGAAAACCTGAGCAATCTTGAATTTGAAAGAATGCTTTTTTTGGTGGCACATATAAATTGCTTTCCAATCTTGATGGTGGTTATGGCTGAAATTTTATTTTTTCCATCCAGCTTGCCAGTCAAACTGAAGAGCCCAGAACTAGATCACTTCTCATCCTTTGACTGAATCACACTGAGCACTCCACTTCCGCTCTGATGCCACTTTCAACATCTTAGACATCCGTGATGATGGGCCTTGTGCTCAAGCCATATCCCCAAACCACTGTTGTGGTACCAATAGACCGGACGCCAAATGTATGCTACCCAAAACAGTCTAGCTGTTTAAACTGCATGGGACAAAAGCTTTGGCAGCAAATCATTCAAATCTCAAGTACTTTTTCCTCTGCGACCTGCTTCCTTCATCTGCCTTTTAGGAATCCTACTGCCTCACGTTTAAAATAGCATTTAAGACTTCATTTTTCCATTCTGCTCCTCTGCTGATACTGATGTTCTCTTCCTGGCATCCTTTGTCTTTCATCTAAGGTTGCGCTTCTATCCTTTTTTGTAATACCAACTTTGAAGCGATTTGGAACATATCTTAGCTTACACTAGAAGTCTACATAAAGAATTTAAAATATAAATCCTTCGTGTTGTATGAACCATAACTTTTTATAGTAAGTAAATCGGTTGCTTTTCGAAGTTATTTCTTTTTTCTGACCTTGTTTATGGGTCGTTTAGAAGATTGCCATGTAGTCCAATTTGACCCAACATGACCAGCTGTGGGGCTGCCACCACTACCTTTTTATATGCGAAGCCAAATGCCACAGCGGTGTCTGTGAGAGGAATTTCCCATGTCACTTTATCCTAATTTGTAAGCTTCTTCAGGAAATAGTGAGTTTGGCATTGATGTTTGAAGTCTCAATTCATTGCTTTAAAAGACATGAACTAATGTTTCGAGTCTTGGAGAATCATAACATGAACCCAACTCTTAAGAAGTCTAAAAGAAAATAATTCTGCCTATTAAAGCTTAAAATACACAACTTTTGTATTTTATCTGTCGAGTAGAATAAAATCAGCTTGTTGTGACACGGAAAGAAAACACTAACTTTTATTTAAAATCACCTTCTCATCAATCATTTTTTTTGTATTTCGAGGTTTAAATACCACCTGACCATCAGAAATGTCTGTCGCTGGTGTGATTGTAACACATTGCCATTAAAAAGTTAAGCACCCTTTGATGAACTTTTGTTTAAAACATCGGCAACATATTCTATTTTTCCCTCCAGATGGAGTGCCTGTGGTAGCCCATTATGATATATCTGATACAAACTCTGACCCTGAAGTGGTAAATATGGATAACCTCTTGGCGGCTGCTGTGGTTCAGGAGCACAAAAATTCTGTAATTCATCATGACACCGGAAGAACCTGGCGGACCCGTGGGTTACTGGAAGAGATGAATGCTGACACAGGTTTGTCTCGTTTAATCTTAAAGATCTGTTCAAAATTCACACAAAAAAGCATTTGCAGGTACATGATCTCCTTAAGTCTGACATGCCCACTGACCGCTTTCTCTTATTGTGCGCTTTGAGGCTGCTTCCGTGTCATGTAATGCATTGCAGAATTGAATGCATCAAAACTGAACTGCTACAGATCAGCCACTTTCTGAGTTCCAATGAACTTTGCAATTTCTGCCAGTGGTATATATTTACCCAGTAGTCCAGTACTATGCTGTGAAAAAATGTTTGATCTTTGGAAATGCATTTGAAGGGGCCATTAGTGAAATGAAAAAAAGTTTCATATGACAGCTCCGTAGACCAACAGTAAGGATTCCATTATGCCCTTCTATAGACAGTTGGATTGGTTTTGCAACTTGTTTAACTTCCTTTACTCCTTTGCCTCTTTAGTTTATATGGCTGTTCAGAGTGTAAGTTGTTTAGGAACTGGGATTATTGAACTAGCTCACTATTTTATTGTGCATTTTTCACCCAGAGTTTGTCTCTAAAGGATGCAAAATGTATGTGGACTTTGGCGATGGTAGAGGTTTTGTAGCCATCCGTGCCTTTTGATGTAGGTTACTGCGGTTTATGTCAATGATGGTATCCTGTGGTAATCTTGAGGAGGTTTTACTACGCATGAAACTGGAGTTAGTGTGTGGAAAGTTGCGTCCTGCTTGAATAGCTGAAGTGGTATGAGTGTTCTTGAACCAACAGTTAGTGGCTTTCTGACTTGGCACCCTTACCTGTAGTTTTATTGTTTAGGGTACTGACTACGCCAGTGGTCCTCTTCAGGCGTAGAACTCTGCCGACTGGATTGATCCTACCCCCTGTGATTGCTTATTGTGAAGAGTGGTGATCATGCTGTATCCAGGCCTTGATGTAAGTGGCCAGCTAGGACAAGACTTTGATTCCTACTAAAGAGCTGCTATAATGTAACCGTGACGGATAACAGATTGTTGAGTGTGAAATAACTATGCCCTTCAACTTAGTATATGGGTGCAGTGTTGGACAGGACCACAATCTTGCAGAGTTTTTTTGTGTATGTATATAATTTATTCCTAGATTGGGAATATTTTAAGACCGGTTTCTTACTTTGAAGAGTGCAACAGCGGGAGCATATTAATCGGAATTGTTTTTACCCAGAGTTTTAGAATTTGTAATCATCAGAATTATGAACTTGTATTGTAAAACATTTCATATATAATCTGTCCGCAGTTAAATCACATTCCCAAAAGTACATTCGAAGGAGTACCCCGCCTTTGTCTTTACATTGATAACTAACACCCTTTGGATCAAGTGTGCTACTTTTCTGTAAACAGCATAACTTTCTACACGACTGCCCTTTATTATTGCCCTGGAGCAGTTCTACATTTCCTCTATTGTGTAAATAGCTAGCATCCAATCTTAGTAATGCTAATACCCCTTTTCTCTTTAGTAAACAGAATGCAAATAAACACACTCTCCATTGCCCTTTTTCCTTACAATTACCAGCCCCTATGACTCTGTCTCATTTTTGGCAGCTTTCTGCTCAGGGTAGCTCATCTGCCTTCGTCCTTTAAGACTTAACTGCTCTGTGTGCGACACTCTCACGCTTTGATTAGTCATTTGTCACGAATTGACATTCAGATGAATGCCCTTGTTTGGATCAGTTCTAGCTGTGATATTGTGCCCAGGTAGTCTCTTGCTCCCTTCCTCTGACTTCAAAGCTCTCTCCCATTGGGTTCCACAGGATTCATCCCTCAGCCCCACCCTTTTTAACTTATTTGTCCCTTAACGGAGCCTATTCGGTTGGGTGGAATCCGCTTTCTGTTTAATCTCGACAATACTTCAATTTTTTTTTTCTCATTTGATGGATATGCACCGACCACTGGCCCCGAAATTCATGACTGAATGCTAAAAGTGGCAGATTAGAACCTCTTGATAGTTAATACTGAGATTCTTATTTTTCCTGGCCAAAATCAGCCAAGAGCATTGCCATCTAACTTTTGGCCTGCTCAGCTGATCATCAGCTTGCACCTGTTTCGTTTGCTAGAATTTTTTAGAATTTTGTGGAAAACTTTTTATTGAGTTTTCAACGTATAAGCAACCAAACATCAGCAGCCACTGTTGCTCTGCTTGAGTCCACATGAAAGGTACATATCAAGAAACCTTGATATCAGATTCTGCCCACCTGTCTCTTCTGCTCCCCCAAAACTGACCCCATTTACTTCTCTCGCCCGGTCTGTCGCCCCAGTAGCTTCTCGATGGGTTCCATACTTTTTTTTTTTTTGGGCAACCCCCCCCCCCCCCCCCCCCCGCCCCCCCAGCCCACCATTAGGAACGCCATGGTGTATCGTGGCGCATCCCCAACAGCTCTCCTAACATTGAGTATCCGCTTCTTTGTAGTACTGCCCACGTTGGTGCCGTTAACATTTTAGAAGCCCTGACACTCTGTAGAAGTGAGATTTTTATCTGTCTCACTGGTGCAGATACACCCTTAGTCTACAGGTTAAGAAACTGAGGATCAACACTGGAATGGAACAAATAACAAGTTTATTAAATCTCCTGAACGGGCTCTGTCATACAGACACTGCAAGTGTCTGAGAGGGAACTGACTAGCATGGTTTCAAACCTGGTATTTATACTAATTTGGTACAGTAAAACAAGCACTAAAACCACTTTGTCATAGTTACATAATGCTTACACAACCCCTTTCTATAATGCTTACATGCTGAACTGTTGAATCCTGATAAACCCCCTCCCACGTCACTTTCATAGATAGGCCGGGGTGGGTACAGGCGTTGGTGGACTTGTAGATAGGAACATCTGCGTGCTCTGGGCCTATATAGCAGGGCAGTGCCTCTACTCTGGCATGCAAGTATTATCAGCACAACCAGCTTTCAGTGAACACGCAACTTCTAACTTTGCCAAAGTTCTTGCAGAAACACAAAATGGGGGCTGGTAGACAAAATGGAAGAGAAATAGAGGGTAACTTAACAAAATTAATTTTGTACCGTTTAACACCACCACCACATTGTAGGACGTAGTTTCTCTCAGGACCGCAAAGTGTAGGGAAACTCCCTACCTTCCCACAGCCTTTACCACTCCCAGAGTAGTCCATCCTCCCCATCTATAGAGGACCTCCCTAGTGTATTAGGCCCTTTGCAGCATGTGGAGCGGTTTCAAACTGAACCCAACTCTGATAGTTATCACTCTTGAGGCCTGCAGAGCTTACTCCCACTCCCCATCCTCTTAGGGATCCACGTCCTGTTGTTGTGTAGCTTTCGACTTAAGTCAGCCTCTCCAGTGAATTGGCCATTATTTTCTGTTATATTGAGGAGGGTGCCATCTTATGGTTCAAATCTTTTTATTGGATAGGATGCATTCAGTAACACACCCACCTACAACCACTAACCGGCGAGTAACATCTTATTCAAGATCAAACTTAATTAAAGAGAAAAGAAAATGAGTAAAGAATGAAAGGAAAGAAGGCAAGGATGAGATTCGGAGAAATAGATCAGATATAGGACAGAGATCTACCCACTGTATACTTTGAGACATGGTATGGATCTAAGGCTGGTGCGCACTCTGTCGAGGCGGTGGTTTCGTTAGTGGCCTTGAGGGAAATCTTAGGACTCGTAGGTAGCGAGGTGAGGTGAGCTCTATGAACTCTGAGGATAAGTATGCCACTGTGGTACCCCAGGTCTTGTCAAATTTTGGCAATGTATGATTGTTGCCTGCTGTGATCAGTTCCATTCCAACAACCTCCCACAATTTGTATAACCAGTCTAACTTTGTTGGTTTGCCCCACTTTGCCACGAGAACCTGCTTGGCGGCCCCTAGTGCTACAGTGATCGCCCAGCCCCTACATGATCGGAGGGGTGTACGTGAGAGGATTGGGTAGCCCCAGGGGGATGTAGCTTGGGAATATGGGGAGTTCTGTCTGATAAATTTGATCAATGACGGGTAGGATAGTCTACCAAAAAGCCTGTATCTTAGGACACTGCCACAGAAAATGGGACAATGTACCCTCCTGCCCGCACTAGCGCCTGTAGAGATTGCTGCAGCGGGGCATTCATTTAGCACCCCTCGTTGGGGTGTAATACCAATAATGATTAATTTTCAGGATCATTTCTTTCCCGGAGGTGCTACACAATGAGACCCGGGCCTTGTGGATACTATCAGCCCATTCATTCGGGGCGAACTCCCAACTCAGCTCCACCTCCCACCTAGGCTGGGGATTTGGCCTGCGCCGCGCCTTGTTGAGAAAGCCATAAATATCGGACAAAAGACGTTTGTTGGAGGTGCGGGTGATTTACCAAATTTCGAGTGGAGCCGACAGCATGCAGACTTAAATGGTGCAGTGCCAAGTACTGCCAGTACGCTGGCTTGGGGATCCCATAATGAGCCACCAGTCGGGAAATATCCAGGATTCGCTGCTCATCAAAGAGATCGCTGATACAATTACAGTTTGCCTCTTGCCATTTCAATTAGGTGAAACCCAGGTGAGACAGGGGAGGGGTGGGGGATGTCCGGATTCCCAATGAAGAGGGCCAGGGGTGAGATAGTAGTGGATAGCTGACACCTCTCTTAGACTCTGTCCCACACCTGCATGGTGGCCCGTAAGACCGGAGAGACGTACGTGGCCGGTGTCGCCTAGGGAGCCAAGGGACCTTCCAGATATGGATTCCTGCTACTCCCCTATCGATGAAACACCAATGTTTTTCAGACTCTAGTTGGTACCATTCAATCATCCATCTGAGTTGAGCCGCTTCGTATTAAAGCCCAAGATGTGGGGACACACAGACCTCTGTCGTCCTACCTCAGGTATGTGAGATGGCGGGCCATGCGCTGCTCCCCTCCCCCCCCCACCCCACCCTCTCATGAAGTTGGCGGAACCTTTCGGCAAACTACTCCATATAGAGCACGAAGAAGAGGGGGGGGGGGGCACACCCCTATTGCGTACCCCTACCGATCCAAAAGGGACGGGAGATCACCCATTAACCCGATGCGTGCCTGTGGGTCGCGATGCACACAATTTACCCATTCCCGGAATCTGTCCCAGAGTCTTAAGCGGCTGAGAACTTGTTGCAAGTACGTCCAGTGGATCCGATCGAATACCTTTTTTGGCATCCACCGAGAGAAGAATAGTCAGGATCTGGGTCCCTTGTGTCTTCTCCAGTAAGTGGCAGAGTCCCATCCCCGCAATTGCTTTCCGGAATAAAGCCCGATTGATCTGATCCACCATGTGCATGTGGGGAGAAAGCCTGGAAGCCAAAATACTGGTAAAGATCTTCAGGTTCATGTTGAGAAATGGGACAATATGAGGCACACTCCCGAGGGTCCTTGTCGGACTTTGGGATGACCACCACCTCCGACATGGACATAGAGGGGATGAGTTTCCCGGAGAACTGAAGGTATTACACAGCCGTGCCAGGAGGTTGGAGAGGTCTGACACAAACGTTTTGTAGAAGTCCGCGCGAAAGCCATCCTCTCCCGGGGCCTTACCAACTGAGAATCCTTGAATGGCCTGCAGAACTTCGCCAGCATCCAGGTTGGCAGCAACCGATTCCACTTGTATGGGTAGGCCTAGTGTCTGCGACAGGAAACAGCCTAAAATGTACTTTAGAAACTTCAACATTATCTTTCACAGAAAGACCTTGTTTTGTGAGGGAGTTACTTTGTTTTGGATCTCTGGCTCGGTGGCCACCTAGGGAAACATACTAATCCCAGGCATTTCTGAAAACTAGACTCCCAGGGGAGTCCAGGGAGGTGTGACTTCTAGATCCCCCAAAGTTTTCCTACCCAGAATCCCCATCAAACCTCAAATTTAGCTGAACAAAATGGAATTATTCTCACATTTCTCTGTTGGAAAGTTGTGGGTTCACCGGGCTGACACAAATTTCCTACCACCCAACGTTCCCATAGTTCTCCCGATAAAAATGGTACTTAATTTATGTGGGTGGGCCAGGTACCTGCAGCAGGGAAGGGCCCAAAACGTATTGTGGAGACACCAAAATTATCTACCACAAAACAACCTGGTTTTGCAAGGGTTCACCTGCGTTTCAGTCCCGGGCTCAGGGGCCATCTAGGGAAACCTACCAAACACATACATTTCTGAAAACACCGGGGGAGTTCAGGGAGGTATGGCTTGTGTAAATTCCCCAATGTTTTCCTACCCAGAATCCCATGCAAACCTCTAATTTAGCTTAAAAAAAACAAAAATTGTCCTCCCATTTCTGTTTAAGATGACCGTGCTGGCACAAATGCCCTACCACTCAGCGTTCCCCTGTCTCCTGAGTAAAATGATACCTCAGTTGAGTGTGTGGACCAAAGGCCTGTGACTGGCCAAATACATAGGGATGGAGGGGATAGCACTGCAAACTCCAAGCACTATATTTTTTAAATGGGTACCCACAATTTTGGAGATGTGCAAATAACTACTGCTTCTAAACTCTATATTTAGTTCCCATTTTTGAAATGTATAGCTTTCCTTGGTACCTATTTTTCACTCTTTATATTTTACCAAATGAATTGCTATATATATATATATATATATATATATATATATATATATATATATATATATATATATATATATATATATATATATATATATATATATTCACAGAAAAAACCATAGGTTATAGTGGATATATAGTTAGGAATTTGCATTTACAAAACCTTGAAAATTCAATGAAAAAACCATTGGTTTTAGGCCATATATAGTTAGAGATTTGCATTTACAAAACCTTATTTTACTCGCATAAAACCATTGAAATTCCATATATAGTTATAAGCGCTAACTATATATCGCGCACCCGCAATCCACTGCTGATGATGTCACATATTACATCATTCATGACATGGTTAGTGACATCACTGATGACATCACTGATGACATCTCAAATGACATCTCAAATGACATCACTGATGACATCACTGATGACAACATGCAGTGACTGTATGTTTCTGTAAAGTTAAAATATCTCTTACATATTGAAGAATGAGTGGATATATAAGTGTCTGGATGAAGGATTTAGTAGGTGCATGACTGACTGTATGAGTGAGTGATTAAATGTGTCTCACTGAGTGCATGGGTTAGTGACTAAACTGTCTTAATTTGTGCATCATTATGTCTGTTGTTCTGTGAACTGTTGCATGTGTTGATAAGTAGCTATATGAGTAACTATATGGGTTATTGATTGGTTGCCCAAGTATTTGTATGGGATACTGAGTGTGTGTGTAGGTGGCTGGGAGGTGTATGACTCTGTGCATAGATGTGTGAGCAGTTGATTCACTAGATGTATGGTTTCAAAAGTGCATGTGGAAACAGCTGTATGGGCGGTTGACTGTGTGCATGAGTGCATTGGAGAGTGAATGGATATCTCAGTGCTACATGTCAAAGTAAGTACATATGTAAAACACAGTACATGTGAGAGTTGACATATATAAATAACTGTGCATAAGAGCCAGTGAATGTGTGAGTGGCTGTATGGATCATTGTGAACTTGTATCAGGGATTGTATAATAGAGTAAATATGTGTTAGTATATGTTTGAATAAGTAAATTTTGTATAACTGTATAGTTGAGGAAATGGAGGTGTGATTGATTCTTTGCATGACTGACTAGGTGTGTGAGTAACTCCATGGATGAGTGACAGTCTGTGAGTGTCTGTTTACACTGATTGTATCTAAGGTTATATTAGAGTCTGAAGAGGTTCATCGTATTATCACATGAATGATATCATCAGTGATGTTATCAGTCATGTCAAATGAGATGTTTTCAGTGATGTCATCAGTGATGTCATTTGAGATGTCATCAGTGATGTCATCAGTGATGTCACTAACCAGGTCATGAATGATGTAATATGTGACATCATCAGCAGTGGATTGCGGGTGCGCGATATATAGTTAGCGCTTATAACTATATATGGAATTTCAATGGTTTTATGCGAGTAAAATAAGGTTTTGTAAATGCAAATCCCTAACTATATATGGCCTAAAACCAATGGTTTTTTCATTGAATTTTCAAGGTTTTGTAAATGCAAATTCCTAACTATATATCCACTATAACCTATGGTTTTTTCTGTGAATTTCATTGGTTTTTTAATAGCAAATATGAAAAGCTTTAAAATGTCAAGTACGTGATAGATGAAAACATTTTCGTATTTATGCACGCTGATGTGCTTTGAACGCTGCACCCCCCCCTCCCCTCTTTTGTCTTAGTAGTACTCTCTCTTTGCAGATAGTGAACGGTAGTTAACGCAAGCCTTTCCCCCCTTTTTAATCCGTCGTGCCTGCTTGTCTCTCCATTTGATTGATTGTTGTCCAAGCATTTACTGTTTTAGAATTGGTTCTCTTTGGATCATTCTCTATTTACAAACAAGCACAAAGTCGCAATACTCTGTTTAGTCTTTGCAGATAGTGAAAAATCGTGTAAAAAAAATAAAAGTAATCGAGCAAAATCAGTAGGCCACTAATTGGATCTCTTTTTGACCTCGCTAAAATAGAAATATTAGGAACAACCATACATGAGAAATACGAAAATAGTGAGATGAACTGAGCTCCACACCATGAGGGCTGCAAGACAGCTCGGCTCCATCACCCATCCCGCACAAAATAACGACAAACCCTATGCAAATATTAAAAATATAGACAACACACCAGCAAAGAAACAGGGTAAAACATTTTATTAAAAAACTATTTACATAACGTTGGTTTATAAGATGATATCAGTAGTGGACCGATGTGTGAATAGATCGAAAGCAGCACAAGGCTCCAAGATCCGGATGGCAAGCTCCTGGATGTTGGGTGCCATAGTTTAGAGTTCTGAATTTGAGCCTTTTTCAATGCCTGTGCTTTGTTGAATCAAAATGGCGGCTTGACACAAAGCTGACTCAAGCGTTGCTACTGATGCTATGCAGACCAAAACTGGTTTTCAGTTTGTACATTTTTCTAGATTTTTCAATCCAAGTTTGGTTGACTTTGTAGAACGATGGCTTCAAATTTTCAACATACGGTGTGGTGGCGCTGACTGGGAGGGGGCGCTTCGCTCCTGCCCCCTCCCCAAGTAAGATTTTCATACGTGAAAGTACGTTAATGGTTTTGGTCCCTGAGATGCTTCGATGTCACTGCCATTCTCAAATAGCATAAGTTCTGGATGTTGGGTGCCATAGTTCAGAGTTCTGAGCAGCGCTTGTAACACTGTCTGAAGCTTATTTCCACCTACTGCAGCTTCACTATTCTCAAAGTAAGTGAGTGTCGTTTGTGGACCTGACTGCATTAGAAAACTTGGGCGGTGTGATGGCCATGGACTCGGAGAAGACGCTTGGCTCCGACACCCTCCCCAAGTCTTATAGCACTGGTGTAGCCTGAGATCGCCCCCGACATAGGCGGCCGGCTCCCGGGGTCCGGCGGAACTTTTTGCCTTTTGATGACTCTTCAATTCTGGACCTTGTCCCACAATCCGTTTCACCTGAAGACAAGCTGTAGTGGGGCGCCCCTTTACCGTTTTAGTTGCCATTCCGCCCGCTTTTGCTACACTGTGCCTCTTCCGCCATTCAGCTGTTTACCGCCCGCTCTTGCGACTACAGCGTCTCGCTCATCATGTAGTTGAGTTGCTCCCGCTCTTGCGGTGCAGCGATAGGCGGCTGCCACAGGACTCTCAAAATGGCGGCCGGCTCTTCGGTTTTGGGCCTGGTCCACTAAAATGGCCCTGGGACACCTTGGAACTCGGACGCTTCCCTGATAGGGCTTGGGTCCCATTCTCGAAAAGCGTCCCCTCAGCCGTGAAGATTCTACAAAAGTCTTGGGGGCCTCCGACTCCCCCAGGCTTCTGGTGGGGAGCGGCTGCCATGATTGCTCGTGGAATGGCCACGACGGAGCTACGAGATGGTAGTGGTCTCATGCTGACGCCAGCTTTAGTCTGAAACATCCAGAAACACTGTAGACTACCAATTCGATCAGTTCCGGTAGCGCCCCAACATGACCCGGAAGAGAAGAACTTGCCCTCCCCTCTTTGACTGATGGTTCTTGTTGCCTGTCCCCTCTGTTGTCATTTAACAGAACTTTTTGGACTGCTGAAAGGGGTTGTGTTCTGAACGCTGGTTGGTGGAGACATTTTGACTATATTCTTGACCTACGTTGTCGCGTAATGCGTTATATGACACGCCGCGTTAGCGCACCCGGAAGTGATCCGAGGCGCGGCGCGCAGCGCGTAACGTAAGCATAACAGGTCATGTGACTTGTTAATAAAACTTTTCATTGGTTCATTTTACTTTTGTTAATTTAATGATGAAAAGCTTGGTCATATGACCTAAAAATTACGCTTTTTATTGTTTTCGAACAATATTTTTTTTTCAAACATATGTTATAATATTCCAGGCTAATGTACTTTCCCGGAAAATTTACAACTGTCTTGCAAGTAAAATATATTCCTTTTTCGAGAAAAAGGGCGTTTCTTCCTTCCATGACGGAACCGTTGAGTAAAAGATTCGGCCTGCTGTCTTAGTCGCCGATACTCCTGATTATCAGATTCTTATCGATCACTTTATGTTGCAGACATGAAAAACACAACTGCCCTTGACCATTTATCTTTACTGCGTTCCTACATATTATACCTTTTATCCGTCATGTAATTGGACTGCTTTATTTCACTTGCCTTTTACTGATTCGAAAACAGTGACTAAAAGTAAAAACTTTACCAATGTAAATACTACTACCGTGTTTTGTTTTAAAAACCTTTATTGTGAAAATGTCAGTATACAAATACGGGCCTATAACCACGTGGGCCGGCCACGGAGCAAACTGAAATCGTATATGATGAGGAGACATTTACACTGTAGAGGAACGTAACGAGCGGGCCATTAGGTTGCAAGAACTAAGGTGTCTAACAGTTGCGGAATCGGTGGACATACATTTTGTAATTAAAATAGGACAGGGCCACTTACAATAACATTTTCTAGATATACATTTGCGGGCAAGGAGTTACGAGTCCCATTTATACCGGCGCCATTTTGGGCGAGGCCGGGCAGGTCCAAGATATAGTCAAAATGTCTCCACCAACCATCGGCCAGACCAGAACCCCTTTCGGCCCTTTATGCTACAAGATGGTGTCTTCCATTCAGAAAATATTGTTGGCAGCATTTTGAAAGGAAACAGAAACAGCCGTTCTCCTAGTGAGTTTCACATTGTTACATTTAGGAAGAACGTTGAAGAGTAGTATGTGGAAAATCTGAAGCCATTTTTCTACAAACTCTCAATCAGACTTGGATGGAAAAAAAAAACATGAAGAATGTACAAACTGAAAACCAATTTTTGTCTGTATAGCATCAACAGTAACGCTTGAGTCAGCTTTGTGTCAAGCCGCCATTTTCATTCAATCAATAGCGTCCCCCTGCACACATTCAGGGACCTGGTCGTGTCTTCAGATGAAACGGATTGTAGGAAAAGAAGCAGAAAGGAAAAGGCAAAAAGTTCCGCCGGACCTCGGGAGCCGGCCGCCTATGTCATGTGCCACACAAGGGCAATAGTGAAGCTGCAGCAGATGCAAATAAGCTTCAGACAATCTTTCAAGCACTGCTCAGAAATCTCAACTGAGGCACTCAACATCCAGGACTTGCCATTCGTATCTTGGCGCCTTGTGCTGGTTCCGACCTATTCACACATCGGTCCTGGATCTCGGCGCGTTCGACTCACTGTACCGCAACAGTGACCGCAATTCAGCTGGACAAGCCGCCATTTTCATTCACTCAATAGCGTCCCCCTACACACATTCAGGGACCTGGTCGTGTCTTCAGATGAAACGGATTGTAGGAAAAGAAGCAGAAAGGAAAAGGAAAAAAGTTCCGCTGAACACCACCTTGGGCAATAGTGAAGCTGCAAAAGGTGCAAATAAGCTTCAGACAGTCTTCAACTTACTCTGATTCTTATAATAAACTTCAGATAGTCTTACAAGCACTGCTCAGAACTCTCAACTGAGGCACTCAACATCCAGGACTTGCCATTCGGATCTTGGCGCCTTGTGCTGGTTCCGACCTATTCACACATCGGTCCACTACTGACATCACCTCATAAGCCAACGGGGCACCCCACGCCGACTTTCGGCGCAGCATTGTAGGATGGCCACACCAGTGCGGCAACTTGCTGGACACAACATCGGGGCCATCCAGATCTCGGCGCGTTCGACTCACTGTACCGCAACAGTGACCGCAACTCAGCTGGACACGCCGTCTTTCGGCGCAGCATTGTAGGATGGCCACACCAGTGCGGCAATTTGCTGGACACCACCTCGGTGCCATCCGGATCTCGGCGCGTTCGAGTCACTGTACCGCAACAGTGACCGCAATTCAGCTGGACACGCCGTCTTTCGGCGCAGCATTGTAGGATGGCCACACCAGTGCGGCAATTTGCTGGACACCACCTCGGTGCCATCCGGATCTCGGCGCGTTCGAGTCACTGTACCGCAACAGTGACCGCAACTCAGCTGGACACGCCGTCTTTCGGCGCAGCATTGTAGGATGGCCACACCAGTGCGGCAATTTGCTGGACACCACCTCGGTGCCATCCGGATCTCGGCGCGTTGTGCTGCCTTCGGCCTATTCGCACATCGGTCCGCTACTGACGCCGCCTCACGTGCCAACGGATTTTCTACGCTTTTTGTAGCCCTATGCCGCATAACAGGTCATGTGACTTGTTTATAAAACTTTTCATTGGTTCATTTTACTTTTGGTTTCCTAAAGATGGAAGGCTTGGTCATATGACCTAAAAATAACACTTTTCATTGGGTTAGAACATTTTTTTTCCCAAACGATGAAAGCCCCACCTTGTTTCTGGATCATTCAGACTGAAGCTGGCGTCAGCATGAGAGCACCACCATCTTGTGGCTCCGTCGTGGTCATTCCGCGAGCAATCATGGCAGCCGCTCCCCACGGAAGCCTGCGGGAGTCGGGGGCCCCCAAGACTTTTGTAGAATCTTCACGGCTGAGGGGACGCTTTTCGAGAATGGAGCCCAAGCCCTAGCAGGCAAGCGTCCGAGTTCCAAGGTGTCCCAGGGCCATCTCAGTGGACCAGGCCCAAAACCGAGGAGCCGTCCGCCATTTTAAGAGCCATGTGGCAGCCGCCTATCGCTGCACTGCAAGAGTGGAAGCAACTCAACAACATGGTGAGCGAGACGCTGTAGCCGCAAAAGCGAGCGCAACTCAGCTAGATGGCCGCCACCTGGGGAGGCCCGTTCACGCCGCCTCCCCCACCCCCGGGCCGCCGCACGCCAATTTTCGGAGCAGCATTGTAGGATACCAAAACCAGTGCGGCAGTTTACTGGACATCACCTGGGTGCCTGTCGTACATGTTGTGTCAGCCATGTGACACTGGACACAGTCCCATCAACATCTCAACGCGTTCTGCTGCCTTGGGACTATTCGCACAACAGACCGCTACTGACGAGGCCTCCCCCCGCACCACCCGGGACGCCCCACGCTGTTTTTCTGTGCTGCATTGTAGGATCCCAAAACCAGTGCGGCACCCAGGCGACATCACCTGGGTGCCGTCCAGAACTCTGCACGTTGTGCTGCCTTAGGACTATTCGCACAAAAGACAGCTTCTAACCATTGTTGCTTTTTGTGTTGAAAAATGTTTAAATGTTTTTAGTTTTTGTTCCGTTCGTTATAGTTAATAGTTAATAAAGTTTTATAATCTTACTTTGTTGGAGTGTTATCTATTTTTTTAAAAACGGGTGAATGGGGCCTTGAATCGGGTTATTGTCATGTGTGGGCTTTGGAAGTGTGCTGCTGCAGGATCGGACATTTCAAACTCAAATGCACGTTCTTTTTCTTACCTTTCCGAAGCATGGAGCGCAATAGCAGGCAGAGAAAGGGTGATGCACGTGTTGAACACTACCTGACCTGGCAAGTTGCTGGCAGTGCCCCCCCCCCTTCGCCCGCTCCTGAAAGAGGACACACACACACACACCGCCGCCCCGAGTACTTCACAAATCTTTAAAAGACCATGCGCTTGTTCATGAGGCTTAAATGGTTTTTCACCTCTTCTAGAACCCCTGCATCGACCCTCTGACGTTTCCTGGAAAAATTACCATGTAACACAATACCAAGCCCTGTCAGCTGAAACCCCCAAGGAATCGTGGGGCATATTATCAAGGGGGTTTATCTCCGCTTTTTTGGCTTTAAAAGCCAAGAAAGCGGAGATAAAAATATCTCCCTATTACCAAGCTGTCGCTAACACCAGTTAGTGACAGCTAAAAGGAGATAGCGACCATCTTGGGCCCCGCTTTGCATGTCAGTGATACTTATCACTAATGACATGCAAAGCGGGCGTGCCAAGATGTTAGCGACTGGAAACAGTCCCTAACATCGCTATCTCCTATTACCAACTTTTGGAGATATTCGCGCTAAGCGCGAATATCTCCAAAATCTAACACCTGCCCTGAGCAGTTCTTAGCCATGTTATCCAATGGGAGGTGGATAACATGGCTAAGAGCATTTGCTCGATAATACATGAATATCGCTGACTTTTCTGCGATAATAGCAAGGTTTATCTGCGATAAAAATCGCCGATGTGCGGCGATAATTTTTGTCTCTAAACAAGTTAGAGACAAAAATTATCGCTAGTTGTTCGTAATATGCCCCCGAGTTTTTGCTTGCAGAAATCGGGAGGCGGGAGACTAGCACTGAAATCAGTAGTCACACGCCTGAATCGGGAGGGTTGGCATGTCTGAATTCTCTACAGCTGGGGCCATAAACTACATTCGCAGGGGTAGGTGATAGCCTAGGTCCGGCCTGGACAATCGGACACAGAGGAAGAGGAGTGTCAGAGGGTGCGGTAGTGAATAGGGTGAAAGAGAGGTGTCGGGAGGGCACAGGGTGTGATTCTCAGAGAAGAGCAGCGCAGATGGGGGGAAGTATATGGCCCATGCATGAGAGAGAGAGCGGGGATGACCAGTGCGTGGGGGAGATGCTTGCGAGGGTGGGAAGCCATGCTGAGGATCGGCGGCGTGCAGAGAGTGGGCCTGGTCAAGGCATCTAAAATGGCTGCCGTGCACGACAAAATTGTGGCATTGGACAAAAAGGCAAGATGGCGCAGACAATGTTTTTCAATAAGGATTCATTTATAACAAAATATTTACTCGCAGTGACAAAATGGTGGTCAACACTTCCTGATTTCCATCGAATCGAACGTTAACAAACGTCACGCAGCAAAAAAAAAAAAAGCTCACGCACAGAGCAGTTTTTAACCATGTTATCCAATGGAAGGTGGATAACACGGCTAAGAGCATTTGCTGGATAATGCATGAATATCGCTGACTTCAACGATACTCATGCATTGTGGCCGATGTGCGGCGATAATTTTTATCTCTAAACAATTAAAACGAAGCACAAAATGGCGAATTCCCGTTTTGCTACCAGTTTGCGGCCCAGTTCGCGGCCCGTGAAGCGCTTCTACCGTGAAAAATCATTTTTTTTTTCTTTTCCCCACGGGACCCTTTAATAACCCCAACAACATTCCTAGGGGGTCAAGAGGGGGATACCTTGCCCCCTTTCATTAAATTCCCCTTTCGTTTTTCACCTCTTCTTCTCTCTCGATCCTACCGAGAGACAAGATGGCGGCCGCTCCGGACTGTTTAGAATGTTGACAGACACCGGAGAGCCAATCAGCTTTCTGCGCGCAAAGTTCCGTTTCGCGAAAAGTAAGCGGACCGGATCGCTGCCCAGAGCGCTGTTACAGATATATATCTTGTTTTGAACGTTAATTTCTCAAAATCCACTGAAGCACATATATTGAGACCTAGCAAAGGCACATCGGGCTAACAGTCACTACAATTTTGCCAAGTTTCGTGCAAATCCATTCAGCCGTTCGAGCTAAAAGTGAGTCCAACCGCCCTATGGAAAACTCAATGTAAAAAACGCGTTTTGGGACCCCCCTTTTTTCTCAGCCCCCCCTTGACGAAACCCCACCAAATTTTCAGGGGCTGCTCAGAAACAAAATGTGCCATTTTCCTGAAAATTTCAGCCGATTCCGTCCACAAACGCCAAAGTTATTAGACATAGAATTTTCAGAAATGCCATAGGGAAAAAATCCTAACTATATATACCTACTGGCGAACGCCAGTAGGTAATATATAAACCCATTTCAAGACGCAGCTCAGTTATTGGCTCTGGGTTCCTCGGGTTTTTGGTGAACCTACAAGTCATATATATCCCTGCAACCAGAAGAGTCCAGCAGATGTGACTGTACATAGCTTTCAATAATCCTAGAAGTTTTTACAGGTGAAAACGTTTGCACGACTGGCCGTTTTTTCCAACTCGATTTCAATATTTTTTATTTTCAACTGTTGGTTCCTGTTTAAAAAAAAAACCTTAAAAGATCTACACAAATGACCCCTTGCTGAATTCAGTATTTTGTCTACTTTTCAGAAATATATAGCTCTCAGGGATCTTGCATTGCTTTCACATCCATTTCTACCACTAACTGGAAGGACGTTGAAAGCAAAGAATATAGCAAAAATAGGCAATGTCCCAGTTAAATGCCAAAAATGTGTAGAAATGCCGGTCTATGAAAGCTGAGAAGATTGTGATTTCAGCACCACAATCACTTTGTTTATATCATATACAGGGGAAAAATCAGACTCTTTCTTCTACAGCACTTTTTTCACCATTTAAAAAGGAAATGTAGCTGTATACTGGCTAATTTCTGGGACCCCTCCAGGCTAATTCACAAACCCTGGGTACCGTTAGAATCCTCAGGGTGTTGGAAAAAAGAATGCAAATTTGAGGTGGATACCTTTCAGTGGTTCCCAAAGTGTGCGCCGCGGCACCCCGGTACGCCGTGATTAGAAGCCAGGGGCGCCGAGCCGCGGTGCAGGATGTGGGTCCTGGAAATTCCAGCCGCAATTCCTCCCTATCCTTTGTGCTGCCAGTTCACGTGATCCTCGCACTCTGCATCTCAATGAGTGATTGATGACAGTGCTTAATTTGTAAAAAGGATAAGTGCTGGGCCCTAAGTGCTGCACAGGTGCACTTCCTGGGCTCCGAACCAGAGAATGACTCCCCTGTAACCGGTGCCTCCGCGCTGGTTCGTCCTGTTTTCTGTCATGATTGAAGACTTTTTTCTTGGTACAATATAGATCGGGAATACATTGGAAGCTCAGCTCAGTGTTTTCCACAAAAGTTGTAAAATGCCACTGAAATGGGCATGAGTCCTTTGGTGAATTTAGCGCTGACTGCCAGGATGTAAGTTTCGGTACTTGAATAAAAAGATGAGTGATTGCGAGCAAATCACTTTTCTGCCATGTGCCTCAAATTGTAAATATGTCAAAAAAGAGAAGACTGTTGACTTTGCTTTCTAGTCGGATCCAAGTGTTCATAATATTATATTGTGGTCAAAATAATCAGCATACAAAAATATGGTGTCGGGGACATTGCAAGCTGAGGAAATACAGATTTACTGTCCTAACCCCACATCTGCGTCCCTTCATGATATAGCGGCACGTGACCATAGATGCAGCATTTTTGCAGGTCCATATTTCAATCAGAATCAGCCATATAATTCTGATCCATTGGCTTGCCCCCCCCCCTCCCTCCTGCTCAACACATCCTGGTTTCTGTGATTTGTTCTCACCCTGACCCTGCTGACTCATGCTCTCTTCTGGTTGAGATACTCCAGATACAATAAAAATGCCCCTTCAAGCCTCCCGCTTCTTCTTGCGGCTTGGGCTGCTCCTCATCAAATATTTCACAATTATATGGTTTACTGTCTGTCAGTATGCAGTGCTGCCATGTGTGTGTGTGTGTGTACTGTGCCCATCGGCAAGTTGCAACACTGCAACGCACGCACAGTCAACTGCACGCACCCACTCACTCTGTGAAGAAAACTAAGGGCTGCGGTCTGCGGCCGCCATGATCTCAACATAATTTATTTATTATCTTGGATGGCACGG
Organism: Lissotriton vulgaris; assembly: GCF_964263255.1. Classification (NCBI taxonomy): domain Eukaryota; kingdom Metazoa; phylum Chordata; class Amphibia; order Caudata; family Salamandridae; genus Lissotriton; species Lissotriton vulgaris. The sequence continues at coordinate 235,557,672 of NC_141689.1, forward strand.
CAGGCAGCCTCAGGGCAAGGTAGCTAATTAAGTTTTCTCACACACACAGCTGCAACCAGTCACTGTTAACCACTGTGACTGATTCCCATTTAACACTGAGGCTGCATGCACTGAGTACAGACTTACTGTAAATTTAAAAAAACATCATTGTGTGACGCACATGCGAGATGCGTAGACCCGACCCTGTCAATTAAGTGCCGGTGCTAAGCACCGGCACAAATTAAGCACTGATTGGAGAACGCCTTTAATTCTCACACATGGCAGGCATTGTCCCAGGGCACGCATCTCCCGGTGTTTTCTACTCGCTCCTATCTGGTGATTGCTTATTGCGCTTCTTTTTATGTTCTCTAGAGCTTGGCCCAGGACGAGGCCTATGCCCTGATGCAGCTGCACTCTGCCAGCTTCTGTCTTTGCCTCACTCCTCGTTGAGGGGTCGTCACTCGTGACTGCTGCATGTTGGAGAGTGTTGGGTGGATGTAGGGTCAGAGGCCTGGTGGAGAACGTTGGGTGGGTGGGTGCAGGGTCAGGGGCCTGGTGGAGAGCATTGGGTGGGTGGGTGCAGGGTCAGAGGCCTGGTGGAGAGCGTTGGGTGGGTGCAGGATCAGGGGGCTGGTGGAGAGCATTTGGTGCGTGCACGGTGACAGGCCTGGTGGAGAGCGTTGGGTGGGTGGTGTAGGGTCAGAGGCCTGGTGGAGGGGGGGGGTGGGTGGGTGGGTGGGCGGGTGCAGGGTGAGGGGCCTGGTGGAGATCATTGAGGGGGTGCAGGGTCAGGGGCCTGGTGGAGAGCGTTGGGTGGGTGGGTGCAGGGTCAGAGACCTGGAGGAGAGCGTTGGGTGGGTACAAGGTCAGAGGCCTGTTGGAGAGCGTTTTTGCTCCTTCAAGGAGGTCCTCTTGTGACGCCCTTGTACGGCCTCGTCACCCTACATATATGGTCCTGGGCGAGTGCCTCAATCCTGGCCTCATAAATCCCTCCCAGTCGCCACTGTTTCATGTAGATCCACTGTGCACTGCGGACCACACACAGCTTCATATATAGCGCTGTATAAAGCGCCTACTGGTTATAAGTCTTCAGAGGCTGTTTATGAATTTATGGTGATGTGAAAAGCCTCTTGCACCGTGCTCTTTGTAATTTTACTACGTCATCTGATTCAATGCTCCCCAAAAGCAGCACAAGTCCCCCTACCAAGTATTTAAGTATTTTTTTGCAGTTTTATATAGCGCGAACTCCACCTGAAGGCATCAGAGCGCTTTACATTAGCACCAGTTGCGTTACAGACGGACACATTCATTTTTAGGCACGGGGAGTCCATCATGCTTTTAAAATGGTGCTATTGCTCCAGGTGGCAGCCCCCTCCATTGGGTGGGAAGGGTGCAAGAGGGTGGCCGAGAAGGCAGAGGGGGAGAAGGGTGCAAGGCAGAGGGGGAGAAGGGTGCAAGGCAGAGGGGGAGAAGGGTGCAAGGCAGAGGAGGGGGAGAAGGGTGCAAGGCAGAGGAGGGGGAGAAGGGTGCAAGGCAGAGGAGGGGGAGAAGGGTGCAAGGCAGAGGAGGGGGAGAAGGGTGCAAGGCAGAGGAGGGGAGGGTGATGAAGTTAAAAACATTTCTGCGGACGGCCATGATCAGAGCCCACCCCACGTAAACTTCTTAAAATGCCACAGAGCTCCTTCAGCCTTTCTCTAGCCTGGTTACTTTTAGTGGAAGTGCTTTATACTACTCTATGATGGTGTTGTATGCATTGAGATGTACTTTATAAGATCTTTGTGATTCATAATAAAGGTTTATGATAGTGATGGCTACTCTCTGAATCCTTCATCATGTGTAGGCTTGATTCTTCATGTAGACAAGTGGTCCCAAAGGGTGTTCTGCGGAACCCCTGTGCACGGGTAAAAAAATGGTGGGGAGCCACGGCCAACTGCCAATTAGGTCAAGGGAGCCACGGGTCAAAAAAGTTTGGGACCAACTGCCTTATATGAACAAAAAAGTTACAGGGGCCTAAGCTTGGAACAAAAAGTTACAGGGGCCTAAGCTTGAACTACCCCAAATAGCCCACATAAAGGCTTAGCACTAGGGTGGGGAGTGAAAGGCCTAGCAGCAAAGGGGTTAATGTGGGTTCGTGAAACTTTAGGGACCCACAGTGTTTGTTAACCTGGTCTCTGATCCGAAATCCTATGAGAGTAAACCATAAAGGGTCGTAGAGCCTTTGCTTGGAAAAGGGTTGCCAAACCCACGAGTCTCACGCAGAGTTTCACAAGTAATGAAGCATTGTCCACAAAGTGCAAAAAACTTTTATAAACAAAGTGGGGGTGAAGGGTATGTCAGATCCTCGCAGCCCCCACCCGGTCTCTCCATCCACACAACCTACCGCATTGCCTTAGAGGTGGACAGCCAGGGTAAAGAACAGGGGTGACAATGACAGGACTGTCTCATGCCTTTTCTCTGTTCAAGTGGCTTGGCGAGAAATCCCCTCAGTTTTTACTCTTGCCAACAGTGTATTAGGACAGAAAAATAAAGACCAAATCCCACATTTCTCAAAGAGAAAAGGTAATTCCGTGAAACACTCTGAGGCCTTTTCAGAATCAATATACATTATGGCCAAAGTTCCCTACAGTCTCTGAGCTATTGTAAAGGTGTTATATAGCCTCCTATTGTTGTGCCTGGGTGATCGATGTTGCATGAAACTGCTCTGATCAATATGTACCAGATCTGTCATTTAGTGGCTAATATTTTGGCTGAAATCTTGAATTTGTTGTTTATTGAGGATATACATATATACGACACAAAGGTTAGGTTTATCGGTTTTCAGTGAACATTATGCTGGACTATTCAAGGCCCCTCTGGAGACTTCCTGAATCCCAGGCATTTAAGTTGAAATCCATCTGTGGTGCCTGCATACAGGAATTTTAAGACCTCCATACAGAGCCTATTAGTGCTGTCAAAACCCGGGAAATGGTATCTATGATCTTGTCATTTGTAAAACAGCTGGGAAATGGCATCTGCATTTTCATGTGCAATAAGTGGTTCATACCAGCATGCTCTGCTGGCCAGCTGTAAAGTGTGGGACACGGATATTGGCCACTTATTCGTGTAGGCCCTGACAATTGGGAGTTCGCGTAGAGCAACTTTAGTATTGTGAAAAGTTCTTGGCCATGTAGTTCAGAGTAGACCCATCTGTATATCCCAATGCGTGTTATGTCTACTTGCCTTCTCTTTCACTCAGTCAGTGCAGTAGTTTACCTGTTTTATCACTTTATGTAAGCAGCGATTGGGAGCCTGCCAGATTTTCTTGGCTTCATCTAGCTGTATTTTTTGGGAATGTTCGAGGCATATGAGCTGTAGATCATATACTTGTGCACATATCGCCATCTGGTGTTGGGCTCCGATGTGTGCACTTTGTATTTGTCTTGGAAGAAGTCTTAGTCACGAGAAAGGTGACTCCTTAGGGTGACAGTGCGCATGGGCATCGATTAAATCTTCAGATTCTTTTTTTCCACCATCGGGTTTGGATGTGATTTGCTGCGCGTCGGTGTCGTTTTCGTACCCCCTTTAACATGCAATTCCTCACCACTCGACGGTATTGTCTTGATCGCGTTTCCCTTTCGACGCATATCTTCTGAAAATATCAAATCTTCCACCTCTATCTTCGACGCGGCCCATTGGGCCTATCCTTGCCGACCACGCCAGTAGTCAACAGAATAAACTCCATTAAAAAAAAAAATGGCCCGGTGTGGTGATAAGTTCCCACACACAGACTTACATGAGGTTTGTAACCTCTGCCTCTCCCCACGAAGACAAGAACTGCGAGGCCTGCGCATCTTTCAGGTTGAAGAAAACCATCCGTGACAGTCTGGCTCGACGTCTAAGCATAATACCTCATTTTTTTCCTTCTGTCTGCTTTGCAGGTCCAAGATAAGTCAATCTGTTCTTTCTTGAGATGTCGCTGTGGATCTAATCATCCTTTATGTTGACCTCCTTGCTGGTATCCCAGAGAACTCCCAGGGAGTCCAGTATGTATTAGTTTTGGAATATTGTGTGGATACATCTTGGAGGGCACCTGGAAAGTCCTGTTAAGTTGCCCACCACAAGCCCAGTTTCCACAATGAGCAAGGCCGCTGCCTTAAATAAAGGTGCACCTCAGACATACTGTTGCCAGATATCACTTAACCTCTTGGCTGTTGCAAAGGATACACGTGCATATATGAGGATGGGGATGCTAACAGGGTTCCTGCTCAATCTAGGTCCACAGTTATAAGACCATTAATGTCTCTGGCAATAATTGTAAAGACCAGTGGGGCATTTCGTACAGTAGTGCTAAGGTGGGACAGAAATGCCTCTAATTGTGGAAGTTGTGAGTACACTGAGAATTGTAATGGGGACTATATAGAGACCCTGTTAATACGATATATCGTCCCTGTTCTGCTTGTGTGGCTGATCACCAAAGGTAGTTTTCAACTAATAAGAATTACCACACCTCTGGAGCCCCTGTGGAATCCGGCATGATATGCTTTTGAAAATTTATATTGCAGTAAGCACTGGCAGTCTTCTTAAGAACAATCTCACTTTTTTCATGTTCAGGACACCATTAACAGTCAGTAAAAGACATAGCAGTTCTTTAGAATAGCCTATATAGGTGGATATATATATATATCTATCTCTCTGATGGCGGTGTAGCGAAGTCTTGTGTGAACAGGGCAAGCAAATATGAATAACAGGGTTTACAAGAATAAACAATCTGCAAACAAACCCAGCACCCTCTCCATACTTCATATATACATTCTCTACAGAAAGGAAAACTAGGTCAACATGCCCACTATGCTTGAAGCCTCTAGGTAAAGACTATGCTCCCTAGAACACTCTAACTAAACCCCGTCCTTCTCCTTCAAGTAAATTAATACTGTAGGAAGGTGGATACCTGACTATGGTTACCCCAGATTTTTTGCCTTGTGTTTAGCTGGTTTTCGACTTAGTTGGCCTGGGATCCTGCTAATCAGGGTCCCCGGCTATCTGCTCTCTTTAAAATGGACTCCATGTACCCTAGGTACATAACTAATTGGATATTGGGTCACCTTATCAGCCCCTGTACAGTGTACTATAGGTACCCAGGGCATAGGTGCATCCAAGGCCTACCAGGGGCTGCAGCATATCTTTTGGCCATCCAAACTGACACAACTGGCTGATCACTCAGCTGGGGCAAGGTCGTGTAATCACCCCTTGCTTAGATATATCTAAACCTATATCTGGACACATCTACCTATAAGTCACTCCAATGGCAGGTCTTAACAATCCTGGAGGCATAGTGCTTGGTTTTATGTGAGATGGTGCTCTAGCATGAGCTGAGCCTGTCTGCAGCTGTCGGGACCAACTCCCTTAGCTGTTCCGGGATATGGCCATACCACATACTCTTAAGTGCATTATAATCCTCGCGGTTACTTGCTAACTTTGGTTTGGCTTTATCAAAACATGTCGTGTAAGGTGTCATACGCTTTGGAATACTACCCCCTCGCCAGTCCTGGCGACGGGGGTAGCATTCCACCCTTCTAGAGGGAGAAGACATGTTACTTTGCTTAAACGCGGTTAAATCTAACCAAAGCCCCAGCATCACAAAATGGACGCTGCTGCCACAGACACGAGTCTGGCCTCCTGCTGCTGACCGAAACTCCGGCAGGGGAGGCCTGGACAATAGATATCCTGTCACAGGAAGGTGTTACACCACCCCAGACAGGAGATAGTGGATTGTAGCAGGGAGGGTTGAATGAAACTAGACACTGCCTGGGGAGCACAAGGCTTCCCATGCATAATCCAGTTCAAACTGGTGCTGGGACACTCCAGTCCCAGCTCTGGCGCGAAACTGGACAAAGGGAAAGGGGTGTAACCACCCCCTTCCTGTGTTCCACCCATAGGAGGGACCTAGCAGGTAATCCAGACCCTTAATTTAGAATAAAGGTAGGAGCTGTGCCCAGGAGAATTAGATTATCCTGAACGAAAGTTTGATACAGAACTCTGGACCCTTCGACATCCCACTCGACGTGGAAGACTGACAAATCTCCCTTGTGGTCAAGGAGTGACCACCCTGTGCAAACAGGCACCATCCAGCGCCCAACGGTTTGCTTTGTTGCGGTTCCCGCCGGAACTCGAGCACCAGAGATCGACAAGACCCAGCTTCCCTGACTTCTAACAGCCCGATCCACAGTCCCAGAGAATCTGAGACCCGTGGAGGCGACGTGAAGCCTCGAGCCGGCCATCTTGGAAAGACTACGAAGTGCTGACCGTGCAGCTCCCGAGGCACCCTCGAAGCTGTACATTGGGGTTTGGGAAGCCCCAGCCCGAGCAGCTTGTGCACCGAAGATCTCCCCTCCACACTCATCGAGTGGTGCGTGGGGCTCTTTTGTATTTTCCTGCTAGATGCGTTGGTCCGGTCGCTTGCCTGTTGGCTAGTGGCCCCAGAACCGACGAACCTTTGAATTTACACTGCTAGTCTGGTTGCTCCAGACTTGCCCTCGCTCCCCTGAAAAGGAGCCACCGCTCTGACCTTGCTGGTCCGAGTGAGAAGCTATCTTCCAATCCTGCGTTGGTTGCATTTGCCAAGGCCTGTTAACTCCGATCCGGAAACCGACACCGCCGACAGCGAGAACCTTCGTGGGACAGCTCGTGCTCCACTCCTGGTCATCCTCGATGCCCCAGAGTCCACGTGGCAGCGGAGACGAGCTTCATGACAACCACCTGATTGCGCCCGACATCGCCTGGTTCCTTCCTGGTTCCATCCTGGTCACTGGCTAGAGACCCAGACTCTGTCCCCTCTGCTTTCAGGTACTCTACATCTTCGATCCACCCGTGTATCCAACCGGACTCTTCTCTCCTGGCCGCCTGCAGCATCTTAATCTCTAGGCTCCATAGATCTCCATGACGAAACCCGACACACTTTGGCACCTATGCACCCGCTTCCTGTGGGTGAGGTAACAAACTATTACCGGTGCTCCTGTAGTGGTTTATACCTCTAGTGTCCTAGTTTAAAGTGGGGTAATTCTATTCCAGTCGGAAAACTTCCAAAACAGTAACTCTTTAACTTTTACGCGCCATTGACTTTGCATTGGTGCTTGCGTGTGCTTTAGGCACTGCACCCGTGTCCCGCGGGCCTCTCCCGACTTCATCACTGCTAGTCCCGAGTAGTCCCAGCGATTCACAACGCCCTAGGTCTTACCATTGTTCGAGAGGTGGTACTTATACCACTATTTTAGTATATGGCTTGAGTGGCCACCGGGCCTATCCAAAATTGTGCAACTTTTGATTGTCTAACTGTGCTTTTGTTTAAACGCTTGTGCCTCTGCACTCATAAAGAGTACAGAGGATTATTCTAGTAATAAATACATATATTTTTATAATATATAACTTGTGTGGTGTCCTTTCATTTGATATTACTAGATTGCATATGGTATAACAGCTGGCTTCACATGCCCTCTTGAGTTTAGCCTAAGACTGCTTAGTCCATGCTACCCCTAGGATAGCTTGTCTATAAGGTTGACTTTACAACCACCACCATAAGGGATTGTTTGGACTGATACAGGGTGCCCACAGAATTGTGGACATCATACATCAGGCCAACTTCTCACATATACTATCTACTAGCAAATTAATGGATAGCTACTCGAGTCCTTTCATATCTGATATTCTTAGTTGAGCCCAGTTGAATGTGGATTATAATGGATAGTTAGCTATTGCACTTCCCATGTCAAGTCTTGCCCCGCAACCACCACCACCACTTCCCCCTGGGCTTGCTTTCATAGATGTGTTTTATAATTTCTGTCTGGTTATCATTGTTAATCTTTCAATGTCCGAAACAGTCGGTACAGATGTCCTCACATCATGATCTGTCCTCATGTTAGGCCTTTCTTGTGATTCCACTTATATTTTAGCTTTCTGCAGTACAGGAGCATCTGCAATCAAGGACCCTGGTAACAGTTGCTTCACCTAATCGTTGATTCTTATGTGAGAATAGATCCTTCTTCCACCCGCATCCATGCCAGATCAAGGAGTTGAAAAAAGAGCTCCTGGAGGGGCTTCGCACCAGGGCCCTCTGCTTGCTTATTTACAAACCATGGCAAGAGTTCTTCCTTTGAATTGATTGTCAATAGCCAAGCTTTCAGAAAGCATCCCAGGTAGTTAGCCTCTTTTCACTCACTCAAGTTGTTTCTTTGTGAGTGACCCCTGCATCTTCTCTCGCTTAGTCAGTTCCTTAGATTAGGTGGCCAGCTGGGCAACAGTAGAGTTTAGCTCTTTAATTGTCATCTAGCTCCGATATCCACCCCTCACCTAAAGTGATTCTTATCTACTGCATTGCAAATAGCTTGCATGAGTAGAGCTATGCCAGAGCCATCTTCCATGTTTTTTGCTTCAAGAGCTGCTTAGAGTTGTGTATTGTGAAGAATTAGTGACGTTGATGTCTGGATGTCTGGGAATATTCCTCTGTCTGTATTGTGCCAGTATGGAGTCTGTTTGCCAAGAAGCAGCCTAGTCTATTTGTCAATCTTGCCTTGCTTTTGTGTAATGTGACATGTCCTTGCTGGTAGACATCAGGTCGACAAACCTTAGTAATTTCCGCTGTTCATTGTCAACACGCGCAAATGCTGGACGCGCTTCCAGCATGGCTACACAGTCTGAAAAAGGGTGCATCCACTGCTCTGAATATAAAGGTTCATACATCAGTGTGCTGGTCTCGCTCACACTTTATGTAATCCTGGGCATAATATTGGTGTTTAGGCCCATAGCAAGGCTGCTTTGCTGCTCAATACTATATAGAGCGCCTCTAAGCTACCTAATTGTTTATAGTGCCCCAGAAACTCCACCTCCAGCTTTTAGACTAGTACCTATGGAGGCTCATGGCGCACCCGGTGATACTAGTATAGTATAATAAGGGTTGGAAGAATGCCACGTTCATCAGGTCTGTGGTGGCACAAGTCTTAGGCAAATAGCAATAGCGATCTCTTGGGGTGAGGTCTGCACCCCAAGCTCTACCATGCCCGCAGCAGCAAGAATGCCACTTACAATTACAGGGCAGGCAAAGACTCCCCATCCCTTCCACCTGCTTCACTTGTGGCAGTTGGTCCTGGAGCGAAAGGGGGGAAAAACATACCAATCCCCAGCTATATATATTTTTGTCCACCCTAAGCGTGGAAGGGTATTCTCAGATGTGAGACCCTTGCTCATTGCACCATCAGGATTCAAGCAAACCGGGCCGAAGACGGCTGTAATGCCAGAAACCGGTCCCCGGGAGCATGTTTCCTTCCCAGTGTAAGAATTGGCTTTTGTAGTTTGGTTTGCCCTGTTCCCATCATGCACTGGGACAGGAACAGACTAATTTGCATACAGCCAGGTTCTGAAACTGGGATGGTGCAGTGAGCTAAAAAACGGTGCTGGATCTAGCCCTGATCTCTTGACTGGGTGAGAGCTTTCTGCTTAATTCAGAGACTCTGTCCCTCACCACCCCTTGTTGTAAATATTTTTGTCCACCCTAAGCGTGGAAGGGTATTCTCAGATGTGAGACCCTTGCTCATTGCACCATCAGGATTCCAGCAAACCGGGCCGAAGACGGCTGTAATGCCAGAAACCGGTCCCCGGGAGCTTGTTTCCTTCCCAGTGTAAGAATTGGCTTTTGTAGTTTGGTTTGCCCTGTTCCCATCATGCACTGGGACAGGAACAGACTAATTTGCATACAGCCAGGTTCTGAAACTGGGATGGTGCAGTGAGCTAAAAAACGGTGCTGGATCTAGCCCTGATCTCTTGACTGGGTGAGAGCTTTCTGCTTAATTCAGAGACTCTGTCCCTCACCACCCCTTGTTGTAAATATTTTTGTCCACCCTAAGCGTGGAAGGGTATTCTCAGATGTGAGACCCTTGCTCATTGCACCATCAGGATTCAAGCAAACCGGGCCGAAGACGGCTGTAATGCCAGAAACCGGTCCCCGGGAGCTTGTTTACTTCCCAGTGTAAGAATTGGCTTTTGTAGTTTGGTTTGCCCTGTTCCCATCATGCACTGGGACAGGAACAGACTAATTTGCATACAGCCAGGTTCTGAAACTGGGATGGTGCAGTGAGCTAAAAAACGGTGCTGGATCTAGCCCTGATCTCTTGACTGGGTGAGAGCTTTCTGCTTAATTCAGAGACTCTGTCCCTCACCACCCCTTGTTGTAAATAATCCCCAGCTAGCTGCAGAATCAAGAACACCCCCACAAGACATGCTTACCACGTGGAAGGATGTTTGCTGTTGGTTAGCACAAACAGCTGGGGTTCTCCGATGCCCATTTTGCTCCTTTGCAAGCCAAGGGGAGTTTGCGCTGAGATGCATCCCTGCTGGGTCTGAGGCTTTTGTGTATGGCTTGGGACTCCTGCACAGTCACTCGTATTTCCTCCCGCAACGTTGTGCCTCAACTGCAGCACTGTTCAGTGCGCCGCCTTCTAATATGGCCATCACAGTACCAACAGGGGCAGTAAAAGATGAGGCCATTAAGTCTCTTTCAGAGTGATGTGGCTGTCGCCATCTTGTGGTAGGCACACGCTCAGTAAGCCTCCATTTAGACTTCTGCCACTCCGGGTCATGGATTTGCCTAGGAAATACTATGGAGCGGTACCAGCCCTGTGGTGGTCTCAAAAGAATAGGATATTAAAGGATATTAGAGCTATGGTCAAAGCATTGGAGGCACATCCTCCATGTTGGACTCCCGGGCAGTGCCACTTTTCAGTAGACTGTTTAATCCTCCTATTTAGAAGTAACGTTAATTGTAGTTGTAGATGAAATCGTGCTTGCCATTGAATTGCTTGTACTGAGACCTCTTGTTTGTTCCTTTTACTTTAGCCATAGCCGTGCAGTCTCACCCAAAAAATCAAATGGGCTCTAGATAAATATCAACTTAAGGAAGCCCTGTTTTGCACCATCTGAGTCCCAGTTGAAAAATGTTCGTACTAATAGCAGATTTCCAGTGTGTCCTAAACCATCTGAATTCTGAGCTGTCCATGTAGCTAGTCCAGACCAGTATGCTTTCGTGATTTAATAAAATGTCAAAGTTCCTCAAGTAACTGCATTGATTTCCCACCTTAGGAGTCTGATCATGTCATGATAGGTTCCAATTGGAAACCAGTATTAGCAATGGTAGTCAGGCTGATTTTGGCAGGCTTGCTGTTTTATATTTTTTGGGGAGGTTGGAGGTGGGGGGTGGGGGGGGGGGGGGGGGCAACATAAGCAAGAAGCACAAAATATCCAACATAAATATTCTAAAAACAAAGCAGTGGCCTGGCGCCCCAGCCATGGCACTGAAGCATGCTCCTTTTCAGGCTGATTTGCACGTATGAGCAGGCAACCTGCAGCAAGTCGAAGTATAAGACAGCGTATGGCTGAATAAAACTGGACCATTACCCTATGCTATGGATGGGTGAAAGCAGAATGTGAGTGAAACAAGAACAGATCGGTTGATTAAGAGGGCTGGTCAGAAGCCCCTCTATTTATTTATTTATTTATTTATTTATTTATTTATTCATTCATAGTTGTATTTTTTGTATGCTTTTTTTTTTTTCACACGAGTCTCACGCGACACTTAAAGCTGTCACAGGGCCTGGCATAAAAGTGCTGTTTTTACACAGATTTCCTTCTAGAGGAGAGCATTCCATTGTTAGATCAAAAGCGTAGTTCAGTGCACTGCATTTGTGAAACATTTAGGCCATATAGCATTTTTTATCTTTGTAGACTTTGTTTTCAGTTACATTCCCAGATATTGTGATGAGCCTAGTTGTTCGTATAACACATACATTTGTTGTCTATGCTTATATTGATCATGAGATTTAATACAGTATAACATTATTGTGGTAATACGTGAACTGCAATACTATTCTCCTTACAGTTTTCACCAGTCTGGGCTAGTGGTATACAATCCTTTGGTTACGCAACAGCATCTTGCACATATTTACTCATATTCAGTTGCCAAAGTAATCTACAGACAAAGATCAATCTGCCACTTTGATCACCTCCATCTCATGATTCTATCTCCCATTCTGTTCAGGGTATGTCCTGGGCCACATGTAGCATGCATCCTACTACCCTTGCTGTACTCTGGTGTGAGTGTTGGTTAGACTGTTGGTCTCCATCGGGGCATCTTGTCTGAGTGCTAGTAGAAAAGTATGCCACTCAGTAGTAGTTTGACGATTGCCTTGTCCCTCTATATATGCATGTCCTAACTGATTTCCGTGGTGATCCATTCAATCCGATCCCCGAGTCAGCGGGCTACTGGGGGGTGGAGGGGTGTGTGCAGGGTGCAAGGCTATATTTCCCCCGGAGCAGGGCCAAATCTATGAATTTGGATAGGTTTGACTTTCACTGGCCTTCAGAATCACTCCAGTAGACGCACAAACATAGTGGGAAGTAGTGGGCGTCTTGTTTTGCAGCGTGAATCTTTCTGGATTCACTATGCTGTGCATATTCCGCAATCTGGTGGTTGGGTCCGGAATCGTAGTCTTTTTTTTTTTCGTAGCCCAGGTGGGCGTCTACGTCCCACCTTCTGGTGTTCCTTCGGTGACTACCACCCTTGGGCGCCATCTTCAGATTTTTATTTCCGCCGTTGGGTCTGGATCGTTGCGTGAAGCTCCAGAAATTTTGGAGGAAAAAAGGAGGAAATAGAACTACTATTCGACGGTAAAGATCGGAAAAGATTGGGAGAAGACCATCAGAGAGGAGACGACGAAGAAAGAGAAGAACACCAATATATTCGACGTCCTTGGAGGAATGCCCATACAGGGGGCCCCCTGAGCGCAGGGATGTACAAGACTCCATTTAAATTCTGCAAAAACTGCCACCACAAGTTCGCGCAGGAGGACCAGCACCCGGTCTGCAACCTCTGCCTGCATATCGATCACAAGAGCAGAGACTGCAACGCCTGCTCCGTCTTCAAGCCGAAGACACTCCGAGCTAGAGAGAAGCAGAGGATAGCTCAACACACGATGCAGGGCAAGGGCCGGGCCCCGACGCTCAGAATCACTCCAGTAGACGCACGAACATAGTGGGAAGTAGTGGGCGTCTTGTTAATTCTGCTAACAAGCCAAACCGGTATGTCCAGTAAGTGTTTATATGGGGTCAGTTCCATACCATGCGAAAGAAATCCACCAGTTGTAATCTGACATCTGGGACTTTCCAACAGAAGCCCTGAATAGATAATGGCGAGTAGTACTGGTGACACATAGGTGCAGTGTAATTAATCGAGTTGTGTATTTTTGAAGCAGGGTTTGGGTTTATTTCTTTTGTGTTCCAGTATGCGCTGCTAAATCTTAGTTAGAAATGTTCTCTCCTATTTGGCCTTTGTGTAGGCCAAAGTCATCTACTATATTGTCGAACGTGAGAAGCTTACTATCATCATATAAGTAGTCTATTGTGTGAATACTGACCTGACCCTCAAGTGATGTGATTATCAGCCACAGTCACTTGGCTAGGTGTCATCCACCGAGACGCGTCTGGGGAGCACTATCCGTCCCAGTCTCCTAGAATAATTGTCCCAACAATTGACCTGCAATGCCCTGGATAGGGAAATCTGAGCCTTCCTCTAGATTATAACACCTGCAGAAGGATCCTGGCTGCCAACAATGTGTCCGATGTCTCTCCTTTCAGAGTCTGTCTCTACTACGAGCCACCTCGCCATCCATACTAATTGGGCGGCTATGTAGTAGGGTTCTGGGTTAGGCACCCCCTTGCTGCCAATCCAACTGATGCATTGCCTTATCCATCGCTAGGTGTCGACGCTGGGTTCCCCATTTCAATTTGGAGAATGTTTATATCTGTCATCAAAGGATTTGAGCAAGGTCAGGGGTAGGGCCATAAAGTATAGGAAATGAGGTAGAACGATTGTCATTTTAATAGCCACTCGTCCAAGAAGCCAAGGTGGGAGATGATCCCAGAATGGATGTCTGTCGTGTTTGGTGACCGTTATCTAGATTGCCCTCTTAGGTCTTGATCAATGTGTAATTCTGGACTCCAATTTATCTAAACTTAGTAGGTTCTCATCTCGAGGAGTCTCTAATATGTTGTTGCTGGCTGCACGTTCTTAAGCAGGAGCAAACCAGATTTCTTTCAGTTAACTTTGAGCCCTGACACTACCCTCTAATTCAGTCAGTAAGAGTTCCAGTTGAAATAGAGCATTCCCCGGATGTCTCAAACCGCAACGCATCATCTGCGTACTATGCCGCTGTGTGGTATTGGTCTTGTATTTTTATTCCCATATTGGGCCTCTGGCACACAGCAAGCACGCCAAGGGTTTTTATTTTCTATGGTTGATGGGGAGAGCGCTCTATAGGATTGGATATTCAGTGGGCCTCGCCACTGAATGGGCAGAACCACAGAGGTGGCTTCCCTGGTGGAGTCAGGGAACAGCCACTTATGCAATGCCCCAGCATACACAGTATACAAGCGGGTTACCAATTAGAAATGATCGGTATAGAATGTTGGGGGGTAGCCTGTCTATCCCTGGTGTCTTCCCTTTTGCTAGTTAATCAATGGTCACCTTATTCTCGTACATCACTAAGTCAGTGTTGGAAAGTGGGTTTCTGTTGCAGTACCCCCACTTTGTGCCTGACTTTTGATACAACTTTTACTGTAGAATCCTGGGTCCCTGCTGTCCAAGTTCCCGTTACCAGTGTTCTTTCCCTAAAAACTATTCCACGATTGGCACCACCTCACAACCCCCTGTAAGTCCCTAGTAAATGGTGCCCATGGTACCTAGGGCTTTGGGACTGAAGAGGCTCACCTAGGGACCCCTCACCGAGATCATGCTAACTGTCACTGCAGGCTGCATGCCTTGGTGCAGAGAAAAACGGCTAAGTTGACATGCCATGCTGAGCAGCACTGCCTAAGGTATATGAAAGTCACCTGTCTAGCAGGCCTTACAAGCCCTAAGGCAAGGTCGACTATTTCTCAGGTGTGGGCATATCTGCATGAGTAGACATGCCCCTACAATATTTAAGTCTTTTCTTAATGTTGTAAGCGCCAGTGAAGGCATAGAGAGTACATGGGCTGGAAACTCGACAACTCACGTTACCCAGCACGCTGATGTCTTCACTGAGCCCAGGAGTGTTTGGTACCAAACAACTCCTCTCAATAAACCCACTCTGATGCCAGTGTAGGATTCATTGAAACATGTACCCAGAGGGCGGTTGTATGACGATACAGCGCATGCCATTACCCCGCACGCCGGTGCAACAAATCTTTACCCTGACTTGCTGTCTGGGGTGTGCTGGAAGTTGGAATAGTTTAATTTACTATTCCAACTCCAGTGTGTGCAACAGTAGGGATGGTGTTAGAGTAAAATCCAACACCTTCCACCCCCTTTTGCACACCTTTTGTGTTGCAGTGGCATGCGGGTAATTGCATGCTTTGTAACGCTTGCGGTGTAACGGCTTTTTCCCCCAGAGGGCACCTCAGACGTGCCCCCTGAAAACCTACCAACCCTGGTGTGGTCTGACTGCCGTTAGGCAACCTGCCACCACCAGGCATGTTTCTGGACCCCTGGGGCGAGAGCCCCTACTCTCGGAGACCAGAAACAAAGCCCATCCTGTCCAGAGGTGTCGCACCTCATCCCCCACGATGAGCACAGTGCTTGATAGGGAAGCTTTAATGCCGCCTTTGTAATGGGACTCCATCCTCTGCTGCTAGCAGCAGATGATAGCCCTGGTTCAAACCCCTCTTTTGTCGGGAAAACGTATTGAGAAAAGTTGTGCCCCTCTTCGCCAACTCCACCCCTCAGTTGCTGGAGGTGAAGATCGTGGGACTTATCCAATCAGGGCTAGGGCAATGCCCTCCTCCCAGAGGAGGGTGGCATAAGTGGGTTCAGATACCTCAGGTGAGAGACCCATTGGTCCCTGCCTATCGCTCCCCTGCAAATGCCCCAAAACATAGTATTTAGATGGCACACCCAAACCCTGAAATCTGACTCCAACTGACTTGGCCCCAGTCCTAATGGCCTGTCTGCAGCCCTTGACTATCCTGAGCCAAACGATGACCTGTCCCGCAGCCCATCAACCTCCAAAGCCTTGGGAGGACTGCCTGCCTTCGACAAAGCTCAAGATCTCCTGTGGACAGTGGACCTATCCAGAAGAAACTAACTTTAAGGGACAAAGAACTCCGCCTTAAGAGACCGCGAAACCACTATTGGACACACCTCTGTGCCCGATTCCCACAGCCCGATACAAGTGGCCCACTGGTCCTGTGAAGGTTCCCCGTCGCTTCTGAGCATGAGTCCACTGAGGGCTGACCCATGCTGGACTCCACCTTGACGCCTGCAGCCTTAAGTCGGAGACTGCCTCTGACCGCGACCTTCGAGCTAAGACTTTTCTGACGCCTCGGGAAACCCCTGCATCCGAAGCCCCTGGGTCTTGAGGAGCGCGACCAACGGTGTCCCTAGATCCCCTAGCATCTCTACTTATCTGGGCAGCTGAGGGTTTTCTTTGTCCGTCCTCCTGGCCGGAGACTTCAGCCTTACTTAAAAACCGATCTCCCCCCAATTGGTTTGCATTGGGTGCCCGATGCTGTGTTGGCACTCTGCACACGGCCACCCTGTGTTGCTGAGGGTGTAATTTTGGTGCTGCCTTGTGGCCCCTCCTGTGCTTACCTTAACCACGGAGACTGGGTTATCAAACAGTGCTACTCACCTGTGAGCAGCATCTCTTCAATTGCCCACTTTCTCTATTGTATAACATAAGGACAGGTTCCGAATTTAAACTCTGCACCCCATCACCCCTGGTCTGCTAGAGGTGCAGATTTGCTACTTTGCATGGGGTTTTTTAGAAAAGTAGGACTACAAGGGCGCACTACCTGGGTTAAACGTTACAAAGTGTGTAAGGAACAAACGTGTCGTTGTGTAGTGCGTAAAGAGCAGACGGCAAAACGCCCTTAACCGTCTCAACAAGTCAAAAGACAAGACAATAGTGCAACAAATAAGCTCTCGCAACTACAGGTGTGTATAACAAGACAGGGTTCAATGACCAACAGTAAAAGGAAACGCAGACGCAGGTTCTTTGGTGTGAAGTTTCTTATTACAGCAAGACGTTGACTTTTCTCCAGACTTAAGAATGATATCAAACGCCGACACGTGTTTCGTCGTGTACGGGTGAGTCAGACACGACTCTTCAGGGCTGATAATACAAAACAATGTAGGCAAATTTTAGTCTAGATATGTACAGTTTAGATACTGCATATGGTGACAAAAGTGTAGCCAACATGCAGTTTGACGTGCGTTTGTGTCGCACATGATAGGTGAAAATTGGTGACAGTACTTGCATACTCAGGCAAGTGCTCGGTCTATGGTGCTAATGTGTACGTAGTAAGTGAGAGATAAACTTAAAGACCTTGGTGTGGTCATGAGCCCCAGACTTACTCCAACCACACTGTGGATTGGGAGTATAAGGTAATAAATATTATCCCTAGACCATCAGACTTTGCATGAACTTGTGCTTTCTGGATCTTTAGTCAGTATATGCACTTTGTCACTACCACGCTATGAGGTCACACAACACCTCCTCACTTATGTCTTAGAAATAATAGAAGCAGTGCATCTCACGTTTTTACTCACCATCACGACGGACACCCTCATAATTTTAGGACCACTGTGTACGAGTGACTCTAGACTAAAATTTGCCTACATTGTTTTGTATTATCAGCCCTGAAGAGTCGTGTCTGACTCACCCGTACACGACGAAACACGTGTCGGCGTTTGATATCATTCTTAAGTCTGGAGAAAAGTCAACGTCTTGCTGTAATAAGAAACTTCACACCAAAGAACCTGCGTCTGCGTTTCCTTTTACTGTTGGTCATTGAACCCTGTCTTGTTATACACACCTGTAGTTGCGAGAGCTTATTTGTTGCACTATTGTCTTGTCTTTTGACTTGTTGAGACGGTTAAGGGCGTTTTGCCGTCTGCTCTTTACGCACTACACAACGACACGTTTGTTCCTTACACACTTTGTAACGTTTAACCCAGGTAGTGCGCCCTTGTAGTCCTACTTTTCTAAAAAACCCCATGCACAGTATCTCTGATTGGCTCTAGGACTGGGTGCCTCCACGTTAGCATTCTAAACTTTAGCAACTCACACATAGTAGTTTTTTGTCCACTACAGAATGGACAGAGATAAGGCAGCAGCAGATCTCTTTGAAAACCTAGCCAAAGGCATGCCCACACACCAGACATCGGCCACAGCGGGTCCTGCACGAGTTGAGGGTCTTAGAGACAAATTTTTAAAACTAGAGAAACTAAAAAAACAAGAAAATTCCAGATGGTGGGATGGGGCCACCCTTAAACACTATTTGAGACTTAAGATAGTTCCGAGGGGTCTACGGTCCCATATTTTCCCCACCTATGATGATCTCGACCGAGATCTCATGGTCAAGTGGGAGGATTCTCTTAATCAGAACTCTACCACACTTATGGACATCCTTATTGAAAGTGCTGACCGGAAAACCGCCAAGCTACAGACAGAAATCTCTAACATAGAACAAGAGATTAAAGATCTAAATAAACCAGAGGCCACCGTAAAGAATTACACCCTACTGGATGAAATTCTGCTCAAACACCAGACAGAAATAAAAAATAGAAAGGCACGCCAAATCAAGAGGGACGAGGCGGACTACAAAAATGGGAGGGTATATACCTTTGACCGCAAATACGATTCACTGATTCCCAGACCTAAAAATAGTTCCCAACCTGTCAGACCTGACACCTCCAATTCCGCCCACTCCAGTACCACTTCTCTGAGTTCTACCGGACTCAGTGACATTGAAAACGAGATTCTTGCCAATGCACAACCGAGTAACTCAAACTTTTTTTTAGAAGTGGAGCGAGTGAGGAAGGGCAACAGAACCCAACCTCCAAAGGCCGCAGTAGACCCAAACCCCATAGGGGCAAACGCGGCAACAAGCGAAGAATATCGCAGGAAGCTAAGATCGGGGACACAGAGAAACTAGCTACAACTGCTGATGGTGTCCAAGTCATTAATCTCTCCTCAATCTCATTGACACCAGACATGATTTCCTTATTAAGCAAAGGTCTTAATTTCAATCCATATGCCACAGGTGACTTGTGTCAAACCAAAATTGATCTTTTTAAGTTTACACGAAATCTGAAACTAAAGAAACACTTTGTGGGATCACAACAGGTACAAAGACAACCTACCCTTGTTCCAAATGTATTTGATGATGTACCGCTAACTATTAAAGATGTACAAGCAACACACCTGCTTCTTTCTCTAACTGACAGGGAAGACAGTCCATTGGAAATGGAACAGTTATTGGAAGAACTCGATGTAGAGACAGACTATAGCATAACGAGTGGTCTTAGGAGCAAATCCAGGTGGATACCCACTTTATCAGGGGGCAACAACATTGATAACTTTCACAAACGTGTCTTGGATGACCTAGACAGAACAAATACCAGAAACTTAAACACAAAATTTAAATATAAGGACAATTTAACCAGAGGTGAACGATCGGCACTTTCAACTCTTAGTAAGAACCCTAGTATTATCATTAGGGAGGCTGACAAGGGGGGTAATGTGGTGGTCATGGATCTTGTTGACTACAATAACGAGATCCTTGGCCAGTTGAGTGATTTTCTTTGCTATGAGTCACTCAACTACAACCCTACAGGTCCACTTACCAAGCTGATAAATGAGCAACTACTACAATGGAAACAATCAGGCCTTTTAGATGACAATGAATATCTGTATCTTAAGGTTCTCAAACCTACACATCCATGGCTCTACACTTTGCCCAAAATACACAAGGACAAACCATTCCCACCTGGCAGACCAATTGTGTCAGGGATTGGGGGTCCCACTGAAAGGATCGCTGAGTACGTAGATCTCTTTCTGGGACCGCTAGTGAGAAACCTTCCTTCATACATTCAGGACTCAAAGCACATATTGAACATCATGGCAGATATTGACTGGCAGAAAGACACTATACTAGTCACCATGGACGTAGTGTCTTTATACACCAGCATCAACTTAGACTTAGGAATTGCAGCCATTACCAAGGTTCTTTCTAATAGACCGGCTTCACTATGGGCACACACCAATATGTTGATTCAAATGATGAAGATCATCTTGGAGAACAACTTCTTCATGTTTGATCGAAAATGGTACAGGCAAAAGAAAGGAGTAGCTATGGGCTCCAAATTTTCACCCTCTTTTGCAAATCTCTTTATGGGAGCATTAGAGGCTGACCTCATTTGGGGCTCCAAAGGGAGACAAGACACTGACTCCATAGTCTTCTGGGGCCGATACATAGATGACTGCTTTCTCCTTTGGTCCGGGACCGAGGAACTTCTTCATTCCTTTCTTGAACACCTCAACACCAACACTTGGGAGATAAGTTTCACAATGCATTATAGCTTAACCAATATTGAGTTTTTAGATCTGGAGTTTTATGTCAAGGACAATCATCTGCACTCGAAACTTTTCAGAAAACCCACAGCATGTAATTCTGTACTACATGCTTCCAGCTTTCATCCCGAGCATCAAATACGATCAATCCCTTATGGGGAATTTCTCAGGGCCAAACGAAACTGTAGTGAAGCCTGTGAACTGGACAACTGTATCACTAGCATGAATAACAGATTTCTTAACAGAGGTTACTCTAAAACTACCCTCAGAAAAGCTGAGACAAAAACAAAGGCCATCACAAGACCTGATTGTATCAAAACACGTACTGAGGTGAAAACCTCTGACCAACACGTCAGATTTATAACTGAATTTAATGCATTGAACCAACATACTAGGAAGAGTCTTAACAGACATTGGAAACTTCTATTAGAGGACGCCACACTGAAGGAATTTTTATCTGACAGACCCTCCATCACTTACAGGAAAGGTTTCACCTTGAGGAATAAACTGAGTCCTACCGTTCCCCGTAACACCACAGCACAGAACTGGCTATCTACACGTGGCCTTGGCTTCTACAGATGTGGATTCTGTACTATGTGCAGATGGGGTAAACACGGTACAATAAACTTTGCTAGTCATGATGGAATGGTCTACCAGATAAAACACAACATCACTTGCCTTAGTAAGTTCGTAGTGTATATTATTGAATGTAAATGTGGCAAGATATATGTAGGGAGCACCATTAGGGCCCTAAAAGAGAGGATAGCTGAACATATGAGAGCTATACAAAGGAGGGACGCTAGATACCCAGTAGCCCTTCATATCGCAGAGTGTCAACCCAATGAGGACGACATCAAAGTACGTGTTTTTGGAATCGATTTAATTCCCCTCAATATTAGAGGGGGCAACCGGGAACTGATGCTCAGGCGCAGGGAGGCGACATGGATCATGCGCTTACGTAGCGTAGAACATGGGCTTAACTACGATTCTGAGCTGCAGTATTTCCTGGGGGACTAGATTCTCACCGGGGGGGATCCTTGGTGCACACTGTTTACAGTTTTGGTGAAAACATCTTTTTCCCACTCCGTAATTCTGAATTCCAAGAGGATAACAATTGAAGATAACAATGAGATTTTTTCTCTCTCTAGGAGTGATATGTTTTCCACCACTGTATTTTAATGTAATAAGACAACTTTGTTTTGTATTTGTATTGTTTATTAATACATAGGGCTATATGTCTTTTTGTCACAAAGTCTTTTGACTTGCTGACCATCGTTTTTAGACTTGCTGACCATCTGTCATACATTTTTTCAGATTTTACATGTTGAAACAATTTGTATAGACATACTTGTATACATTCAAATGTACGAGGGTATGACGTGTCCTCTTCATTTTGTCACCTTGAACACGAGTCTATACACTCTCTCCTAAACATGCACCTTATGTATGAATGATCCGGCCACATTTGGGGTGATTCTGCATGCTCTACGCCATACCTTTTCTTTTATACGTTTTTTCACTAAACTTAAACAGTTAATAATGGATTCATGGAACCGACACACATTACTAGTGTCGTTCTAACAACTTTATTCCGAAAAAGGAAATGAAGCTATTTATAATTGCTGGTAATAGCAATTATCTTGTTAATTAACTGCTTTTTCTGGTAATATCGGGACCTTTGGTCTAACTGAAACACGCTAGTGTTTTCTCACTAATCGCCGTTAAGTTAACTTTGGACAAAAACATAGATGCCCTTCTCTCACCATGCAATTCACCTCTTAACAATGGCGCTGGTTTCTGCCTCGCCGTTAAGACGTTTTCTATGTCGATTCTCGACCATTTAATCCCTCCTCTCCCGGGGTCACGTGTTCGTACACGAGAGACGACCGCCGGGAACAAACAGAGGAGGGATTACATGAAGCGGGTAAGAGCGAGTTTTCTGCTTCACTACTTGCCGATAACCCGTTTTTTGCTCAGTACTTTATGAGCACACTTGCTCCCAACATAGGGTCCTTATGGACTACTACTCTTACCATGTCTTGTCTTTACTTGACAGCACACCGCCTCAGAGGAGACAGACTCGTTTCCTCAAGCTGGCACTTTTTAAGAATCCCCTCCCGGCTTACCGCCTGATGACACAACAGGATACAGGTAAAACGAACCCATCCCTAATAAATCCCTCCCCCACCTATTTTTATCCGTAAATCATTTCTTGTATAGAACGGCTGGGCTGGCACTGTACAATATATCTACAGTTAGAAATAGTTGTTTTAAAAAATTCTTTAGCGCTATATAATGGTGACACATGATGTCCATATCTTTCCTTTTTCCCACATATAGCGCTTTTACAATCTGTACAAGACTACCAATGGGATTGGACAACTCCATTCTCTTACCGCAATTAATCACCTTATCAACCAGTTTCGTCTATATATGAACACACAAAATACCCATTGGTAAGGAACAGTATTTTGTGCTGGCCTAAACTCTATCCAAACAGACACCCCATTTTTTCCTTTAGAAGCCTCCTCATGAATCTTTTGCTTTTCTTTCTTTTTTCTCACCATATAGCCTATAACTGAGCTTTTAAAGACCCAGACTTACTCCAACCACACTGTGGATTGGGAGTATAAGGTAATAAATATTATCCCTAGACCATCAGACTTTGCATGAACTTGTGCTTTCTGGATCTTTAGTCAGTATATGCACTTTGTCACTACCACGCTATGAGGTCACACAACACCTCCTCACTTATGTCTTAGAAATAATAGAAGCAGTGCATCTCACGTTTTTACTCACCATCACGACGGACACCCTCATAATTTTAGGACCACTGTGTACGAGTGACTCATGACCACACCAAGGTCTTTAAGTTTATCTCTCACTTACTACGTACACATTAGCACCATAGACCGAGCACTTGCCTGAGTATGCAAGTACTGTCACCAATTTTCACCTATCATGTGCGACACAAACGCACGTCAAACTGCATGTTGGCTACACTTTTGTCACCATATGCAGTATCTAAACTGTACATATCTAGACTAAAATTTGCCTACATTGTTTTGTATTATCAGCCCTGAAGAGTCGTGTCTGACTCACCCGTACACGACGAAACACGTGTCGGCGTTTGATATCATTCTTAAGTCTGGAGAAAAGTCAACGTCTTGCTGTAATAAGAAACTTCACACCAAAGAACCTGCGTCTGCGTTTCCTTTTACTGTTGGTCATTGAACCCTGTCTTGTTATACACACCTGTAGTTGCGAGAGCTTATTTGTTGCAGATTTGCTACTTACCTGAACCTTGCCTGAGAAGATTCTTCATCCTGAAAACCAAGACTAAGTTGTATACTTGCAAAAACAACAATTGATGGACAGAATGCAGAACAATTTCATACATTCACCCCAATACAGAGATCTGGGCCTAAATCCATTGTTTTTTTGCTCTCCACACCACCCCAGTACACACACTACCATATGCAAATCAGCCTTGACCCTGTGCCTCATGGGAACAGTCCAGCCCGAACTGCCAAGCCATGTCTTTCCTGGACCAGAATCAAGCATCCTAGGACAGATTTCTGGCTATCAGCCGTCTTCAGCCCGGATAGCTTGACTCCAGGGGTGTGGAGAGCATGGGACTTACGTCTGAGCATACCCATCCCATTCGGGGTGACAAATGCAAAAACAACAATTGATGGACAGAATGCAGAACAATGTCATACATTCACCCCAGTACAGAGATCTGGGCCTAAATCCATAGTTTTTTTGCTCTCCACACCACCCCAGTTCAGACACGGCCATATGTTTTTGCGTTTAAGTTGTATACTTAACTGCAAAACCATCATCTTTTTTCCTCCCATAGGTTAACATTGCTGAACTGAAAATGTCCACTAAAAGTGAGAAGTATCTTATAAAAAACGTACTTACCTTTTTATGTATTTCTTGGTCTTAAAATCTTATTTTTAAATCATCGATGTGGATCTCCTTTTTGAGTCATGTGATTTATTAATCACTGTGTGCATAGCAAATGTCTTACACTTCTCTGTTAGGTTTAAGGCTGCTCGAACATACCACCACAAGAGCACTTTGGGTTTACAATGAGCCCTATATGTTTCTGAGGTAAACTCTGGATTCTTTGCATAATATAGCCACTTAGTGGTATATTATATAGAGAGGCAGCTTCCTACAGTCTGCATTCAAAGATGCTGTCTGAGCTTACATAGGTACACTCTTGTCTTTAATGATGCTTATAAGGTTTTTTAGTAATCTGAGACTATTTGACCTGTATGTCGTCATATGGCTCTGATGTGTTTGTGTTGTCGGACTTTAGTTAAGCCAAAAAACGACTCCTTATGCCTCACTCCCTGTGTTGCTATTCCCCTTTAGTGCAAGCATCTAAGTCATTCCATTATCACCTGGTGCGATTTGGTCAGTTCCTGAAGACATTCCATATCTAAAACTTCATGGATCAGCGACTTGACTTGACACTGCAAGAGGTCTTTAAAGAAAGCCTCCGTCGTATGGCGGGGACAGCTAATACAACAAAGTCATAACCATGCATCCTTTACAACGAACATGCCTTTACCATGCATGTTGGTTATCACAAATTATTTACCATTAATATGCCTTTACCACTCATGCCTTTACTAGGAAATCGGGCATGAGTGGTAAATACAAGGCATGTTCGTCGTTTAAGATGTTATGACCAAATTGTAAAGATGTTATGACCACAATGTTGCGGAAGTCCCAGGCAGACTTCTAGCTTTGCAGGTCCCCATACAGGGAAGCAGGCACACAATAGCTACAGTATGTCCCAAATGAGACCGGAAGCGTTTCTTAGAGACACAGCGGGAAGACTGTTAACCTCTGCAGACAGGGACTTAGTGGGGGCAGGAGACTTTTACATTGCAATAGACGCTGGAAGGGACCGAGCCAGATGGGGGCCAACTGGTGTATATATTTCTCTGGTAGTAAGAGCTACGATTTGAGTCTGGGATAGTGTGCAGCTCCGACATCGTCTTTTCACTCCTATCTCGCTACAAACACCATTGATATGTAACCCAGACTTTCCACTAGCAGTGACTGGGTCAGCGTTTAAGACATGGCATGACGCTAACTGTAAATAAGTGGGGGACTTGTTCAACATGGATGGGCTCATGGACTTCCCAAAATTATTGACATACTACGAATTTCCAGACTGCTCGCTGGCAATCCCTGACCGAAGTGCATTGGGTGACCCAGCCCTGGATCCTTCTGCATGCCAGTAGACTATTAACAGCTTTTGAGAAGTGGATTCTCACACGAGCCACTGACCAGAAACTACTCTCGGATCTTTACTCCTTTTTGATAATGCTCCTAAGCCCCGCTGCCTTAACGGTACGAGCCAGATGGGAGAGAGAATGTGAGCACACTTTCACGGATAAAGAATGGAGCGATGTTCTACACCAAGCATGTACCTTCGTTCTCAACACCACTAGTAAAGAAATGCTCTTAAAGATCGCTCAATACTGGTATCACACCCCTACCAATATAGGTACTTGGGACCACACGGGAGATGATCAATAGTGGCGACACTGTGTGCAACACGGAACACTCACACTCCACCTCTGGTACTGCCCTAAATTGGAATAATTTTGGGCTCTGGTTTTGGAAGCAGGAATTGCTATTTTTCAAACCGATATACCCAAATCTCGAGTTATATACTTTTTAGTTCTATCTAATCCACTTACCTACCCTCTGCGATCACACAGAGGTAGAGCGATCACACTAGCGTTGGGGGCAGCAAAACAAATTCTCCTCACCAAATGAGGTACAGTCATTGTGCCGTCCCATTCGGACTGGCTTCATAAAATTTGGGACATACTGGGGATGGAGAAACTAACCGCAGTGGCCACACAACAACTCCCTCGCTTTGACAAAATGTGGCAACCTTGCATACAGTATCTCTCTGAAGAATTTCGTAAGCTGTTCTGCCCCCAATACTTACGGATCTTGTGCCAGAAATCAATAACGCCAGCTGCAGACCACTTCTGCATGAGTGCCCTTTCTCAGGCCTAGACTCCAGACTTTGTCCGACCCATAGCCCCCCCCCCCCCCCTCCCCCACCCAGGTTTGACCCTTTCTATTGTCTCTTCTATTTTTTATTCTCTATTGTTGTATGATGAATGCCACCTACTTATGTTTGAAACGTCACCGGCCGTTTGATGTAGGCGAAGTGATGTGTATCCTGTGTCTATAAAATTAATATAAATAGTTTTAAATTCTATAATGAAAACAACCTCGTTATGTAGGTGGTGATTCATAGGCATTGGACGAATAGGCTTGGAGGCTCTATAGGTGCAACTCTGGTCGGTAGAAAGGCCGGTTAATAAAGCTGTGTCTTAGTGCTTCACTAATAATTAATCTTATTTTAATATCAGTATCGTTTTTAATATTATTTTCTATAGAAATCTATTTATTTTTATTGGCAGTGTTTTTGTTGTTGCACTGTTAAAATGGCAAACTAACTAGCCTGCATAACTTTATTTACCATTGCTGCATAATTCTAGTGACCGATTATAGGGAAACAGGAATAAATGAATGCAGGGCACGAGAAACGCAAGGCCAGAATTGTTTCATGCATTCGGACTTCAGATGGGACATATAGCACACTTCCCCAGAGTTCAAGGAACAATGATATAATTTAAATACAATATCCATCTGTAATAAAGATATTTGTAAGACAGAAACTCTGAATTTTGTGCACACATTCGTAAAATATTTATGTAATGGCACAGATGCAAGTTGGGATGCAGAGTACTGCCTAGTAGTATTTTGTTTTACTGTTTCCAACACAAACATACACTGTGACTATATGTAGAGCATGGGTGCTCTAACGATTTATGCTGCAAAAGAAGGGTTGCTTCTTTGTAAAATGCTTTGCAGGTCGAGGACATTATGGATTTGCATGTGATCTGCCCTATCTCCATAAAATAAATACTACAGATGTCTTCACATTAATGCCCAAACTGGTGTTTGAAAAGACTGTCCTAATTTGCCATGCATGCGGTTATTGGTTAACACTATTTCTATTTATGTTATGTGTATGTTTAGAAAAAGAGGCATTGGCACAAGGAACTGGGTAAGGGAGATGGTCAAAATTCTAACAGAAAAGGTTGGTTTGTAAAGCTTCCCTAAACTTCAGTTGGGAAGCGAGAGATGCATTTGATTTGAGGGACAGTTTGTTCCAAAATCTTGGACCAAGACGTGGTAAAGCTCGGCTCCCAAGTCTTGAACGTTGAAACGTTTGGGGGAAAAAGAGCATTTGAGTATTTGATTGAAACTGTCTTCCTGTGTTATAAGAGCGGAGCTTTTTCTACATTGTAATAAACCCTGTGCATATAAAACATTGTGTCTTAAATTGAATACACACTTTCACTGGAAGCCAGGGTTTTTCTGGCTCTGCTCACAGACCCAGATTTTCTTATTTTACAGACTACTTTAGAATTCTTTGCTGCTTGTTAATCATGTAATCTGGATGTTACAGTAAGCAGTTGTTGACATAATACAGACAGTGGCCAGTTGAGTATCATTTCCATGTGGCGGGAAAGGTAAATACCTTATTTAATATCTTCAAATAATAGAAGCAATCAGAAAATAATTGATTTGCATATGAGAACTGAGGCTGGAGCCAAAAATGCCAACTAAGGATTCGACTACATTAGCAGAAGTAAGGGCTTCACTCATCGAACTGGGCCAAGTAGTACGAATCAAATTGATTCTGTGCCAATCCATCATTTACATAGCACTGCTCTTCACCCCTGTGTGTATTCGGGTGGTGACGTTTCGCTGGTCTCAGTCAAAAAGCCAAGTCTTGGAGTCCCCTTCTGAATTCCGCCATGGAGGGGGATGTTCGTAGGTGGAGCGGTAGGTTTTCCAGGCCTTGTGGCGAGGTTGAAGATTAAATTACCTTCACTATGGCTGTGGTGAATGCAGGGGTGTCTGAGGGATAGGGAGGGTGCGCACAGGTGCCTGGCGGGTTGGTGGAAGTTCAGTTAGTGGTTGATGTATGCTGGCCTCTGGTCATGTCAGCATATTGAACTGGCATTTTTCTGGGCGGGTTGCCAATGGCAATTCCTGAGGTGGGGGTGATGCGGGTCCTATCTGAAAGAAACACGTTAGTGTTAGATTCCTTACCTTAGAATATCCCCAGGCGTCAGTCTGGATCCGGAAACTTTTGCGTAGCAGTACCCTTGCGCGCCGGTAGGCGTCTGCAGGCGTCCCCTGCAGCTCCGCGTCCGTCGTTGGCGTCGTGCGCCGTGATGACGTCGCTGGAGTATATAGACGCCGCCTCCGCACGCTGACGTCAGTTCTTCTTTTTTCCGCGCCAGTGGATGCAGATCTGAAGAGCGGTACCCGGTCTTTTGACCAAGTTATTACTAGTTATTTCTATCTTTGTGCCTGGTAAGGATGCCCGGTTTCAAAAATTGTGACGGTTGTGACCGCACGATGTCAGTCACGGACCATCACCGACTCTGTCTCCGGTGCCTGGGCCCCGACCACGACGTCGACGCCTGCGTCGATTGCCGGGCTCTGACTAACAAAGCTAGGCGGGAGCGGTCCCGCAAGCTACTCGAGCTCCGGGTGTCGGCCCCGCGTCGAGAGCGGTCTCGGTCCGGCCGGAGGTCCAGGGAGCGTTCGAGGGAGCGGTCGCGGAGCCGCGCCGGGCGCTCCGGAAGTCGACATCACTCGTCGAGTTCGTCAGGTAAGAGACACAAGAAGTCGGGGCGTCGTCATCGTACCCCCGACTCCCCCCGACGCTTGCGCGATGCGGCCGGGGGTTCGGGTGACCCCAACCCCGCGGCTCCGCGAGAGTCGCCGGCGCGGCCTGCCCCATACCCTCAGGTCCCTGGGCAAGGTGCGACGCCTGAGGAGATAGAGGCGTTCCTCGTGGCCATGAGGGCCCTATCTCCTCCGGCGGGTTCCACGGCGCCTACGGGCCCAGTGAACCCGTCCGGGGGCCCTAGTAGTTCAGCTGACCCTACCTCAACGCCGTCGGATGCTCCGACACCGGCGCCGGTGTCCGCGCCGCTAGGGCCTTCGGGGTCGACGCCGGATGGACGTCCATCCAATCCGGCGCCGATTCCATCGGGGTTACCCCCGACGCCGCCTCCGCGTGACGCCGGTTCCTCGGTGCCGGCTTCGGGCGGCACCGGGGCTCCGGCACCGGGGCTCCGGCTCCGGGCGGCGCCGTCCCCGGGCGGCGCCGTCCCCATACCCTCACCGAATCCGGACGCGGAGTCGGACCGGCGTCGCTCGACGCCGGGCTCGACGCCAATGGGGCCTGTCGACCCCGTGGAGCCGGTCTACATGGTTGACACCGACTATGGTGATGATGTGGAGTACGGTGAGGGCTGGGAGGGGGTCTGAGGACCCTCTGTCACGCGAGTGTCAGTATGACATGGACTGGACAGGTGATTTGGGGGACGCCAGTGGTTTGGATGACTCTCCTAACCCTGGTTTTGTCTCTCCTCCTTCCGTGGCATCGGAGGAGGGAGCTGCCTATTTAGTGGTGTTGATGAGGGCTGCCAAGGCCTTAAACCTTGAGCTCCCCGTCGCGGCCGTGAGGCCTAACATCCTCACTGAGGTCTTCAAACCGCGGTCATGCCCACAGGAGCCTCTGCTGCCGTTTAACGAAGCCTTATCAGACGTTCTGTTGGGCACGTGGTCCAGGCCCTCTTCAGGTGCGCCTGTTGATCGGAACGTGGCCAGACGCCACCGTCCTTGTCCGGACGACCCCAAGTTCCTGTCCACCCACCCCACCCCACCCCTGAGTCTGGTGATCCAGGCCTCTACCTCCCAGTCCGCATTCCCGTCGGCCCCGCCCGATCGGGAATCCAAGAGGTATGACCAATATGGCAAGAAGGTCTTCCCGTCCCTGAGTTTAGGACTGCGGTCTTGCAACACCGCTTGCCTCTTGGGCCGCTACACCCACTCTGTGTGGGATACGGTCGCGGAGCTGCTGCCAGAATGCCCCATGGAGGTGCGGGCAAAACTCGGCAAAGCTGTAGCTGAGGGCCGAGATGCAGCTAGATATTCTATTCGATGTGGTCTTGATACGACCGACTCGCTGGGCAGAGCGATGTCCACGACTGTGGCGATTCGTCGCCACGCCTGGTTGAGATCCGCCAACTTCTCGGCAGATGTCCAGAATACTTTGATGGACATGCCGTTCGATGGCTGTCATCTGTTTGGTGACAAGGCGGACCACGCGCTGGAACGCTTCAAGGACTCCAGGGTCACGGCGAAGTCCTTGGGTCTCTCGACCCAGCGCCAGCAAACGGGTTCGTTTCGCTCCTTTCGTGGCCACGGAAGGGGCGCCCCCACACGTGCTGCCAGCCACGCACCGCAACAATCACTTCAACGCGGTGGCGGCCGTGGAAACCGCCGTGGAGGCGGTCGGGGTCAACGGCTGGGTCAGGCCACATCTCCCCCCGCAGCATCTGCCTCAAAATCCTCCTAGTCCGTGCTTTCAGGCCCACGTGACGCCAGTGGGTGGCAGGGTTCGCCATCACCACGCCCGCTGGCGCACGATCACATCGGAAAGGTGGGTGCTGCAAATCGTCCGAAGGGGCTACTCCCTCCCCTTCGAGACCACTCCTCCAGCCATGCCACCGCAGAACCACCGTGTGTTGGGGGACCACTTGCAACTTCTGCAGGAGGAAGTTACGGTCCTCTTGGCCAAGGGGGCCATCGAGCGCGTTCCTGGGCCAGAAGTAGGACGTGGTTGCTATTCCCACTACTTTCTGGTACCCAAGAAGGACAAAGGGGGCCTACGTCCTATCTTGGATCTAAGGAACGTCAACGGCTTCCTCCGGAAGGAGAAGTTCAAGATGTTGACTTTGGCTCAGGTCTTGGCTGCCCTAGACCCGCAAGACTGGATGGTAGCGTTGGACTTGCAGGATGCGTATTTTCACATCCCCGTCCTGCCGGCCCACCGGCGTTACCTGCGTTTCACGGTAGGCCAGGAGCACTTTCAGTTTATCGTGCTCCCCTTCGGCCTTACCAGCGCCCCACGGGTGTTCACAAAGGTGTTGGCGGTGGTCGCAGCCCATCTGCGCAGGTTAGGGGTTTCAGTCTTCCCCTACCTAGACGACTGGTTGTTGAAGGCGGGCTCGCCCCACACAGTCGTCCACCACCTCCAGATGACGGCAGACCTCTTGCACGGCCTGGGGTTCTCCATCAATGTGCCGAAATCACACCTGTGTCCCTCTCAAAAGCTCCTTTTCATCGGAGCGGTTCTGGACTCGGCGCAGTTTCGGTATATCCTCCGGAACGGCGGATCCGGGATTTTCAGGCGTTGATTCCCATCTTTCAGCCGCTATCCCGGGTTTCGGTCAGGTTGACGCTGCGGCTGCTGGGGCTGATGGCTTCCTGCATCCTTCTGGTGCATCACGCCCGGTGGCGGATGCTGGCTCTGCAGTGGGACCTGAAGTTTCAGTGGGCCCAGCATCAGGGCAACTTGTCCGACCACGTCTTGATCTCGGAGGGCACTGCGAGACAACTGCAGTGGTGGCTTACGGACCGCGATTGGGTCAGGGGCAAGTCCCTCTCCCTTCCCCAACCGGAGCACGTTGTCGTGACGGACGCGTCCCTCCAGGGCTGGGGAGGCCACTTGGGAGAGGCGGAGATCAGAGGCATCTGGTCTCCGGCGGAGTCCCGGCTCCATATAAACCTGTTGGAGCTGCGGGCGATTCATTTAGCACTGAAGGCATTCCTCCCCTTTGTCAACGGGAGTGTAGTGCAGGTGTTCACGGACAACACCACCGCCATGTGGTACTGCAACAAACAAGGCGGGGTGGGGTCGTGGACCCTTTGCCAGGAGGCTCTGCGCCTCTGGCAGTGGCTGGAACGTCAGGGCGTGACTCTGACGGTCCAACACCTGGCAGGTTCTCTGAACGCCAGGGCAGACGAACTCAGCCGTCGGTGCTCGATGGATCACGAATGGCGTCTGAACTCGGACGTGGCGCAAGGCCTCTTTCGGCAATGGGGAGAGCCTTGGTTAGATCTATTCGCCACAGAAGAGAATGCGCAATGTCATCAGTTCTGCGCGTTGGAGTTTCCAAGACGGCACTCGCACGGCGACGCCTTTCGGCGCGAGTGGAATTGCGGTCTGTTATACGCCTTTCCGCCTATACCACTTCTGCCCAGAGTGCTGAAGATCAGGCGCGACCGGGCCCAAGTTATTCTTGTGGCTCCGGACTGGGCTCGAAGGTACTGGTATCCCGAGCTACTCAGCATGTCAGTCGATCCCCCGATCCGCCTGCCCCTTCAGGAGGACCTTCTGTCGCACCAACAGGGGACGGTCCTCCACCCGAACCTGTCCAGTCTCCACCTCCATGCTTGGAGATTGAGCGGCGGCAGTTGAGGCCATTTGACTTGCCTCCTGAAGTCTGTAATGTAATTCTGGCAGCCAGGCGTCCCTCCACGAAATCGGTATACGCCTGTCGGTGGAACAAGTTTGTGGCATGGTGCACAGCAAAGGCTGTGGATCCTCTTTCTGCCCCTCTCTCCGAGGTTCTTCTGTTCCTTCTCTCTCTTGCCCAGCAGGGCTCTGCTCTGGGCACTATCAAGGGCTACCTTTCTGCCCTTTCAGCCTTTCTTAGGCTTCCTGATCAGCCTTCTTTGTTCAAGTCCCCAATTGTAACGAGATTCTTGAAGGGCATCACACACATGTATCCACCTGTTCCGTTTGTGATGCCTCAGTGGGACTTCAACCTGGTTCTAACCTTTTTGATGTGTGCTCCCTTTGAGCCCCTTCATTCTTGCCCTCTCCGTCTCCTGACTTTAAAGACGGCTTTCCTGGTTGCCATCACCTCTGCCAGGAGGGTGAGTGAGCTCCAGGCTCTTTCTGTCAAACCTCCTTTCTTGTCCATCCATCCTGACAAGGTGGTTCTGAGGACTAGACCTTCTTTCCTGCCCAAAGTAGTTTCTGCTTTCCATATCGGGCAGTCCATCACCCTCCCTTCCTTCTTCCCGCCTCCGCATCCTTCAAAGGATGAAGAGCGACTCCATCGTCTGGACCCAAAACATGCGCTTTCATTTTACATGGATCGCACACGCCAGTTCCGGGTGGATGACCAACTGTTTGTTGGCTACGTGGGTGCGAAGAAGGGACGGGCGGTACATAAACGGACCATCTCACGGTGGGTCGTTCTCTGCATCAAAGCGTGCTACTCTTTGGCTCGGAAGGAGCCTCCTGTTGGGCTGAGGGCCCATTCCACTCTGGCCACGGCGGCTACTACTGCCCTGGGCCGGGGAGTCCCCTTGCAGGACATTTGCCAAGCGGCTACGTGGGCCTTGCTGCACACCTTTGCGAGGCACTACTGCCTGGACAGTCAAGTCCGGAGGGATGGCTTCTTTGGCCGTTCTGTCCTCCAGGTCTTTCTGGTGTAGGAATGTATTGGTTCGCAGACCCTCCACCGGGGTTGGTATTGCTGGGGTATCTATTCTAAGGTAAGGAATCTAACACTAACGTGTTTCTTTCAGATGAACAAGTTACTTACCTTCGGTAACGATATATCTGTAAGAAACATTAGTTAGTGTTAGATTCCTTACCGAACCCACCCATCCTCCCCGTTCTGCGAACTGATACCTAGGGTTAAGGACATCCCTTTCAGGGCCCTAGTTTCAAATGGCACCAGTGTTGGTTCTCTCATGGCTCTGCGTCTTCTGGCGCGGAAAAGCTGTGTACAAAGAACTGACGTCAGCGCGCGGAGGCGGCGTCTATATACTCCAGCGACGTCATCACGGCGCACAACGCCAACGACGGACGCGGAACCGCAGGGGACGCCTGCAGACGACGCCTACCGACGCGCAAGGGTACTGCTACGCAAAAGTTTCCGGATCCAGACTGACGCCTGGGGATATTCTAAGGTAAGGAATCTAACACTAACTAATGTTTCTTACAGATATATCGTTACCGAAGGTAAGTAACTTGTTCTTTGGGGAGGATGAGATGGGCTCCTGCATTCTGTATGGTCTGAAGTCTCGTGAGGAGTTGGGTAGTGATGCCTGTCGAGAGTGTATTCCCGTAATCTAGCCGGCTGTTGACGAGGGCCTGGTTTGCGGCCTTTCCGGTGTTGACAGAGATCCATTTGAAGATTTTTCGGAGCATAGGTGTGGCTCACTGGTTAGAGGCGGCAGACCCAAGAGCAGAGGATGGCCCGGGACCAGGGTTCAATTCCCGACGTGGCAGGGTCGTGGACCAGGGTCAGCGGACTCGATAATTCTCATTTCGGTGCCTACTCTAACCAGGGATCACACTCGGCAACTCTGGGCATTAGCTTGCCTCATCTCCACAACTGCCCCCACATACACCGGGGATGCCTGGTTTCACCTTGGAGATACCCAGTAGGGACCATCTCACAGGGAATGCCAGGACGGGTTCCCCAGCGCTCTACTGCGCAGAGATACTCCTTCGGGAGTCGATTCTAACGTATTACAAACCCACAATTAATTATTATAGAGTGCCTAGAAGCAGGAGGAGGCAACTTCGTTGATATGGAGCTTCATGGTGAGTTTGTCAAGGATGATGCCGAGGTTGCTAGCTTGGTCTGTTGGTGGGGTCCGAGCTCGTGGGGCCACCAGATGTTGTGCACGGGGAGGTGTTCTTCCTGAAGATCAGCTCTTTTAGTGTTGACAAGGCAGTTGGTTCTCATCCAGTCGGTGACACTGGTACTGGCGTTTTGCCAACATTAGTTCCGGGGGGGGGGGAGGGGGGGGGTCTTGGGTGAGGAGGAGGAGGATGAGTTGAGTGTCTGCGTAGGATATGTTGTCTGTGCATTCTGTCAGCGAGGGATGGGCCGAGGGATGATCCTTGGGGTACACTGCTGATTATGATCTTGGGTTCTGAGGTGAGTGGTGATGTTGGGACGTGCCCGGCGAGGCGGTAGGAAATACAGGCAAGGCAACATAATGGCTAAGGCTGCCTGGGCAAAAATAAAACAAGCAAGCTAGACCGGAAATAAAGGCTAACCGTGCATACAAATCAGGCAAGGCACACAGGCTAACTGGGCAAAAATATACAAGCTAGATAGGAAATGACGGACTGACTGGCACACAAAATTCAGCAAGACACACAAATGTAAAGAATCTCCGATTTGCTGGCATTCCATATAAGGCTGTTGGGTCCCACTCCGCATTGATCTTCATGGAGGCAGTTAACCCTATTTAAAGGAGAGAAGCCGAACGACTGGGCTAGCTGCACGGGTGCACCCGTTATTGACGTTGATGATGGAAAAATGTTATGCTAAATTATATGCACTTTTTGTCGAACCAACTGATGGCGGCAGGAATGTGCAGGGCATTAATCTATACCTTATTTCAGCCGCAAAATGTTAATTACAGGTAAATATGTGTTTCCTTTCAATAGCACATGAATGACATATAGGACATAGTTTTGTAAAGGAAGTGTGTTGTGAATTCCAAGACCACACGAATGTGTAGAAAGTATTTATTGAAATACTCGACCAGACAAGGGAGAACGAGCCTCGAGCACAAACCACTTCAGTCAACTGCCTCACTGTGCCGTTACAATTCAAAGGTAAGCTCCACAGTTAACAATACAGATACGTACGCTTGGTTCTACACTTTTCTACACTTTCCCCGTGGGCACCTCGAGCACGAGAGTCTCACGAGGAAAGAGCAGAACACTACACATCTCCTCCTTTACAATTGACTATAATTCACAGTATAATCATTTAATGCAACTGGACGTCTGATGACTCTTTCCACGAGTGTTGGTATCTTCATCTGGAGAAACTTCATGTGGTACGGAGCCTTCATCTTCCTGAGCAGGAGGAAGCTGACGGTCATTAGACAAATCATGAAAGACCGACAACAACTTGACACCAGAGCAGGAAACTATTGGAGATTTGCATAAAGCTACTCTTGAGATTCCAACACTTCCCATTTTCTAAGATAACAGCATTTTTCTTTAAACAGGTAATGCGTTGAGGTTCAAAGAATTTGCTCAAATGTTTCTTCACAAAACCAGGTTTTGTGACTGACCCACTGGCCAATAGATAGTTTAACATTTTGTGTTATGCTTCATGTCATTTGTTTTGTAACAGTCATGTTTTTAAAAAAAAAAGACTTTGACAGACTGCTCATATGTTGCAGGGCTCTGCACACCAGAGGCATCTGCAGGTCAGAACCATGACATCAACTGAAAGGCAATCAACTTTTCTTTATGAACAAGAACAAGCTAGTATACAACAGATTCAAACAAGCACTGGCGTTGCCAATAGGTCTCGCATTAGGAAAGTCGGAGCTATTACAATGCAATGCCTTTTATTTTTGATTTTATTTTAAAAACATAAAGGGCTTTGATATTTACAAAAGCAATAGCTCCAACTTTCCTACTGCGAGACCTATTGGCAACGCTAGTGCTTGTTTTACAATATGTTTGAAGAAACCGCTGCAGCCTCGAGAAATAAAATGGATTTCCCTGTAGATAAGGGTTTTTGTCGAGACCTAAGAGGTCTATCTTTTCCTGATTTGAGTTGTGTTCTGTAAGACTGCTTGTGGTTTCCTCACTGCACAGTTTTTGCGATTGGGCCTTTAATAACCTTATAGCAGTCGGCCTTGGGCTGTAATGATATGCTTGTGGGCGTGCAGGCTAAAATAGTGAGGGAATAAGTACTGGTGGAATTTTGTGCGGACCCCACATCATACAGGGCACATTAGTTACCCAATATCCAACACCGACTGCTGCAAGTCACAACTTTTTATTTATTTTGATTTATTAAAAGTGCACATTTTTTTTTTTACAGATTTTCGTCAAATACCTCATCGCCCGTCCTCTTTAACAGGATGCAGCGTGTTGGAGATGGGAGAGCTAGGTGCGACTCTTAAGTGTGCATGCCTAAACTGGTGCCGCCTTAAACCTACCGGCCCCTAAAGAAGCTTTGGAGTCGCAAGAAGGGCGTTCCTTAGTGAACCGTTGCATAATCGCCGTTTCGAGTCTGAACCAATGTCCCCGCAGTTGTGCTTTAAAACCGCTGAGTAATGGTCATGTGGCGAGTTTTAGTTTAAACAGTTCGTTCCCTTGCGTTTGTTCCTTTTGTGTGGTGTGATTCACAGCTTAATGAGTTGCAACAAAATAACGTTGCCTGGGATTGTAAGAACGCCACCCTGCCCTCTTTTGTAGTGGCTAATTTCATTCCAGAGCGCTCGTAAGGGGTGGGGGGGCGGGAATGCGAGCACGGGGAGGAGAATGGAGGGGGAGGCAAGGAGTGTGGCAAATGGTTGGAGGGAAGCCGGATTGGGGCGGGAGAGCCTACTAGAGAAGCACACAGTCCTCGGAAACTGAAACATGAAAAAAATGCACATGAAATGAAGCAACACGGGGAAACAAAGTAAGGCCGGCCTGAGGCCGGCCATGAATAATTAGGGGAGGAGAGGCTGCAGAGCGCACGCTGGGCGAAGCCCTTTGATGTGCTGTGCGGCCGTGAATGCGCGTGCTTGTTTAATCACCTGATTCACATGAACTTAAAGAAAACCGCGGCTGAAAGCCCGTGGTTTGACGAGGATTTTGCCGACATGAATTCTCGCTCCGCTCAATGCGCTTGCGCGCATTGATAGGTCGCGAGACCTAAAAAGGGGGTGGTGATGGACAGAGTATCTGAATTAAACAGAACACTCGTACCCAGTCAACAGATCAGGGCTTGATCCATCACCGTTTTTTAGCTCACTGCGCCATCCCAGCTCAGAACCTGGCTACATGCAAATTAGTCTGTCCCTGGCCCAGTGCATCATGGGAACAGGGCAGACCAAACTACCAAGCCAATTCTTTAACTGGAAAGGAAACAAGCTTCCGGGGACCGGTTTCTGACATTACAGCCGTCTTCGGCCTGGCTTGCTTGAATCTTGATGGTGCAGTGAGCAAGGGACTCACATCTGAGTATACCCTTCCACGCTTATGGTGGACAAAACGATTCAAAAAAGGGGGTGGTGATGGACAGAGTATCTGAATTAAACAGAACACTCGTACCCAGTCAACAGATCAGGGTATGATCCATCACCGTTTTTTAGCTCACTGCACCATCCCAGCTCAGAACCTGGCTACATGCAAATTAGTCTGTCCCTGGCCCAGTGCATCATGGGAACAGGGCAGACCAAACTACCAAGCCAATTCTTTAACTGGAAAGGAAGCAAGCTTCCGGGGACCGGTTTCTGGCATTACAGCCGTCTTCGGCCCGGCTTGCTTGAAAGGTGATGGATCAAGCCCTGATCTGTTGACTGGGTAAGAGTGTTCTGCTTAATTCAGATACTCTGTCCATCACCACCCCCTTTTCTGAAAAGTATACAACAGAGCAGCACTTGACAATCTACCTCTCCCCCTCCCAACAGCCCCCTCCCCACCCCAACTCCCGCCCCCCAGAGTCTCACAAGATCCACCACGGTTCACCCACACACCATCAATTGTACAGAATAAATAGCTGCATGTGCACATCTGCTTCCCAGGCCCCCCCCCCACCTCCCGACCCCTTCATCACACCCCCAGGAGGTCATCCAGCACCACGGGTGGCTCAAGCCACAGAGCCCTATAATCTGCCCAACGTTTCCAAATTTTATGTTTTCACAGGTACCCCCTGGCCATGAAGATCAGCTGCTCCAACCCCATACAAAATTCCGGTGAGGCAATCATTCCCTTGTGAATACTTTGTGTAAGTATTTAAATTGGATGAGACGGAGGAGCATTACTATGGCCGCGCCCCTGGGGGCAGCCAGAGCCTCCCTCCAATCCTCCTCCTCTAGCTCGCCCACATCCTCATCCCATGTCTCCTGGAGCTTATTTATTTATTTATTTATTTTATGCGATTTTTAAAGCGCGCAAATACCCCTGCGGGTGTCTCGGCGCTGGCGTTACAGAACTCTCTCTTGAGATTAAAGGTGAATTACGATGAAAACAACCATGTTTTGAGATTCTTTCTGAAGTTTATTAGAGTGGGGGTGGTTTTGATGTGGAATGGTAATGTGTTCCACAATTTGGCTGTTGCTTCTGCAATGTGGGGGAGCAGTGCGTTTGTAGTGACTGATATATGTGGGATATCTTCTACGTCTCCAAGTCCCCCCATGAACACTTTAGCTTCCAAGGGGCTAAACTCAGGGAGGGACTCCAAGTCTTCTAGGCTGGGGGACAGTGCATGACTGAATTGGAAGTATCTAAAAAACTGGAGTGAGGCATGCCAAATTCCTTACAAAGATCCTGAAATGATTTAAGGGTCGTACCCCTCAGTAAATCCTCCAGGGTCGAGATGCCACTGTTGTCCCATCCCCGAAAGCCCTGTAGTGTTGCAAGGCTGGGCAGCCGCCCATTGTTCCACAAGGGGGTTTCACCAGTCAGGGTATTCCACCATCCCATACAGCGCAGAGCCTGTCTCGAAATTCGAAACACTACCTGTGTGGCCGATGGCAGTGCGCTCCGAAACAGCGCTGTGTAAAGAATAGTGTGCAGCGTACGAGACCCCATAAGATAGCGTTCCAGGGGGTATGCCGGGTCCCCCCTGTCATCATACCTCCACTCATTGAGGACCAGAAGGTGAGAGGCCTGGTAGTAGGAGAGGATGTCAGAGGTCGCCAACCCTCCACAATAAGTGGATAGGAAACATGTGCGTAGCGCCACACACACAGTACCACCTTCCCACAAAAACTGCCCCAGCACAGAGTTCACCAGCCAGAACTATCTGGGCAGGATTGGGTATGGGTGATTTTACAGTTGGTATAACAGCCGGGGGAGTGCCACCATTTTAAAGTTTGCCGATCTGCCATAGATCGTAAGCGGCATACGTGACCAGGTCTTCAGATCTGCCAGAACTCGCTCCCACACTGGCGCCAGATTCCGCTCCCAGGAGACGGTCGGCACCTCGGATAAAAACACCCAAGATATGTAAGGCCCCCCAGTGCCACCTGAAGTGTAGATGCCCAATCGCTCACTCTTGACCTTTTCCCCAGCACCCATAGTGTAGACTTGCGAGGGTTCATGTAAAGCCCAACGCTTCTCTGAAAATCTGCATTATCCTCAGGAGGCGCGGCCCTGACATATTGAGATCTGTAAGGAAGAAAAGGACATAATCTGTATACAGCATCCATAGCCAGGGCGAACAAGTATGGCGAGAGGGGGCAACCCTGCCGGGTGCCACGCCTACTGGAAAATCTGGAAGAGATTCTTCTACCACTCGAACCGAAGCAGTTAGATCAGTGTAGAGAAGTTGCAGGTAGGACAGGAAGTGAGGCCCGAGGTTAAGTCTGGGAAGGAGCATGAACAGATAGACCCAGCTCAGCGAGTCAAACGCCCTGTCCATATCAGCAAGGGCCTGCTCCCCAGTGTCGAACCGCCACCACTGCCACATGTGTAACTGTCATGTTTGATAGAAAGGTTGTTTTTAACATTGGAAGAAGACCAATTCACTTCTCCACAACTTTTAACCCAACCAGGATACCACTTAGCTCTAGGTTTTCTCTCTCTCATAAGTTCGAATGGGGAAAACTTTGTACAATTAAGAATAGAAACTCCATAAGCCCACAGTTTTAAACATTTGTGTTTCCCAAGGAATGTTTTTAAAAGCCACTTAACCCCTTAAGTGCTGCTGACGGCCAATGGTCGTCAGCAGCGCTACCTCCCCAGTGCTGCGCACGACCATTGAACGTCCATTCAGCACTAGTTCTAATGGACAGCGCAGCACTGGGGAGAAATGTTTACACGCAGCTAAGGTGTTAAATAGCACCCTTTATAACTCTATTATACCTCTCCACTAAGCCATTACCGCGGGGATTATAAAGGAAGGTAGTTTTGTGTTGAATTCCACATTTGGATAAATACTGGCACATGACCTCCAAAGTAAATTGTACGCCATTATCACTAATGATAACCGCAGGTGTACCTTCGCAAAGGGAAACTTCACCATTTAGAAAAAACATCCATCATAGAAATAACCTACTTCTCCGAACTGCCCACAGGACCCATGATGTCCACAGCTACACATTCCCATGGAGAATCCGGACACACAAAGTCACCCATAGGAGGACTTAGAGTTTTAAGGGTTTTATCAGCAGAGGAACACGAACCACACGCTCTCACAATTGCCCCAGTATTGGACTTTCATAGATTCCCATGCTTTGTATCATTCCCCCGTCGTTGGAATGGGAACCTCAGTAAAATAAAAATACCATAGCAGTAGGTACAAAAGAGAAAGAAAAGCCTAGGCCTCATCTCATTTTGTAGCCTTTCCACCTGTTTTTGTAAAAGAGACCAAAAAGTTGCAACAACCAATCAGAACAGCCTCAGAACCCTCCTGAGAGTGCCTCAAATGTTCTACCCCAAGTTGTCTAAGGGAGTCTCCACTGAGCTCTGCTCCGATTTCTCTTCAGCTTTGGCTTTCTCTTCTTTTTTTGCTGTACAATGTCTGATAAGGAGAAGAAAGCTTTATTTAAAGCTTGTGCCACCTGTTCAAAGAAGAGGCTGTACATAGAGGACAAGCATAAAGACTGTATATACAGCTTGTATCCAGATCACAAGGCCACAGATTGTAAGATGTAACCTGGTTACAGAAGATGAAGTCTCGTAAGGAGGTCCTATCATCTGACAGTGAGGATTCTTCCTCAGCTACATCCTCCAGAAGATCCAGGAAGAGGGGTAGGCCCTCCCCTTCAATATCACTTGAGCCCCCTGTTAAGGCCTCGCAAAAGACCTCTGATAGGTCTAAAAGGCCCAGTCCCAAACAATCTCCTCACCAAGGTGTAAAGGAGAGGCTGGGACAGACTACTGAGGTACAGCCATCAAAGAAGGTGCAAAAAACTCCTCTTCTACACCATCTGAAAAAGAGAAGGTTTTCAAAAAACCAACTACTGTCCCCCAGGAATGAAAATCGGATAAGAAAAATCGTCCGTCGACGACGAGAACATCCGGTACGACGACATCCAAAACACACTTGGGCTCAGTTACAGCTCTGTCGAAGGGACCGTCGACGGCAGCTTCATTGACGGTGGATTCAATGATATCTACGTCGACATTTCAGGTACCTGTTCCCTTCTTGTCGACGATGGTGCTGACATCTTCCTAGACGATGATGACACCGACTATGGCGTCGACGGCTGCAACGTCGACTGGGACAACAACGACGATGACAGCCTTGATGATACTGACTACGAGCTCGTCTGCGATCAGTCCACTGTCGACGACATCCATCTCTCCGTCGACGGTCCCGGATTTCTATATAAAGACAGCAGATCACTCCAGAGATGACATCCACTCTTTTCCTCCCCTCCCCTCGGACTCTTTTCTAGCTCTGCTCACCAAAATCAAGTCCGGCTCCCCCACTGACTGTGCCCCTGCCCGTATTCTTAAAACCCTTTTTTCTTCCTGTCCTGATACCCCTCTTTCCTTTCTTAATGCCTCTCTCTCTACTGGACTGGTCCCTTCTTCATTTAAATCTGCTATTGTTTCTCCCATTCTTAAAAAACCTGGTCTTGATTCTTCTCTTCCCTCTAACTTTAGACCTATCTCTCTTCTCCCTTATCTTGCTAAAATTCTCGAATCTTATGTTACTTCTTGTCTCTCTGTTTATGTTGAACAGAACCAGCTCCTGGCTTCTCACCAAGCTGGTTTCCGTTCGGGTCATTCGACCGAAACCGTGGTGTTGGCCGTCCTCGACGAGCTTAAGGGTAAGGCCGACGTCAATTCCCCCCAAGCTTTGATCCTCCTCGACTTGTCCGCTGCGTTTGACACGGTCGACCATAACATTCTTTTGGACCGTGTCAGCGCAGCGGGCATACGAGGTTCTGCCCTTTCCTGGATCACTTCCTTCTTGACAGGTCGTTCTCAAGCCGTTCATCTTCCCGGCTTCTCTGCTTCTCCCCTCCCGGTGCCCTGTGGGGTCCCCCAAGGTTCCTCTCTCTCTCCCCTTCTTTTCAACCTCTATATTCACCCTCTTATCTCTTCCCTTCTTGAGCTGGGGGTCTCTGTGTATAACTACGCTGAC
Organism: Lissotriton vulgaris; assembly: GCF_964263255.1. Taxonomy (NCBI): domain Eukaryota; kingdom Metazoa; phylum Chordata; class Amphibia; order Caudata; family Salamandridae; genus Lissotriton; species Lissotriton vulgaris. The sequence goes on from NC_141689.1 coordinate 235,601,086, forward strand.
GACCTCCAGCTCGTCTTTGATCTTTCCTCTCCTTCTCACTCTCTATCCTTTTTTCACTCCACCATGGTCTTTATTTCTGGGTGGATGAGCGCCAACCACCTCAAGCTCAATCCAGATAAGACTGAGCTTGTCCTGATTGGCGGCTCATCCAGCCTCTGGTCCCCTGCATACTGGCCTCCCATTCTTGGCCCCCCTCCCACCCCCGTTCCCTCTGTTAAAACTCTGGGCATCAAGGTCAGACAGGACCTGTCCATGCATGGCCAGGTCAGCGCCGTGGTGTCCTCCTGTTTTCTTTCCCTCCGTATGATCCGGAAAGTTTCTCGTTTCTTTTCTCTTGACTCCCTTAAAATCATTATTTCTGCCCTTATCACTTCCCGCCTTGATTATGGCAATAGCTTGTTCGCTGGCATCCCTGCCTATGAAACCCGCCGCTTACAAGCTATCCAGAATCAGGCCGCCCGTCTTATCTTTCACTTGCCCAAAACCCATCATATCACTCCCGTCCTCAAATCCCTTCACTGGCTGTCCATTTTTCAGAGATCTCTGTTTAAACTAGGGTGCCTTGTTTATCGGGCCCTCGATCACTCTGCACCGGCTTTCATCAATTCTTTGATTTCCCGTCACATCCCCGCCCGCACTCTCCGTTCATCATCTTCCGCTCTCCTCACCGTTCCCCGCTTTCACAAATCTCGCACTGGTGGAACCCGTTTTTCTGTTCTTGCTCCCCGGTTCTGGAATTCCCTTCCTCTTTCTATGCGTTCGATCCCTATTTTTTCACATTTCCGTAAAGCGCTGAAAACTTTTCTGTTTGCCCTGGCCTACCCCTGCTAATCCTCCTGGCCCTGTCTGTTCGGTTCTTTAGAGCTCCCAGCGCCAGGAAGCCGTTTGGCCATCGTGCGCTCTACAAATATTTTTCATTCATTCATTCATTCATTCATTCATTCATTCATTCACTCGCAGAGTGACACCCTTGCCTCCAACTTTACTTTTTGAGGAGGAATCAGATGATGAGGATGGCCCTTATGGGGATGCTTATAGCCCATTCCAACTGCGAGTAAAATGCCAAGACTAAGACTCAGACTCTGACGACTACTACACCGAAGAACACCATTTTGTTCAACAAGAGGCCTCAACATCAGCTGGACATGGTGGCAATGCCTTCTTCTCTTATAACTTCTATTAGTTCTTCTTTTTTCCACGCCAGCTAGTGCAGATCCGGAGAAGCTCTACCCCTTAGTCACTTTTTGACTAAACTTTTTTGATCTTTTGATCTGTTTATCTCGAGTCGTTCGACCCATTCGGTGCCGGTAGGGATGCCCGGGTTCAAACCCTGCTCCAAATGCAGCCGACTGATGTCAGTTACCGACCCCCATCGCCGGTGTCTTCAGTGTCTAGGCCTCGACCACGACGACCGAACCTGCTCCGACTGCCTGGCCCTGACGTCTAAGGCTAGGCAGTCCGGCAAGCGGCTTGAGCTCCGGCAGTCGGCCCGCGCCGTTTAAGGTCCCGGTCCCACAGCAGGTCGAGGGACCGGAGGCGGGGCGGAGACCTCGTAGTTGTGAAAGTCGGTATCGGTCTTCGGGATCACGGTCCTCAGATAAGAGGCATGAGGGGTCGGAAAGGCATCCTCGTTCTTCCAACCCAACTTGCCCACCCACCCGTGCGCGACGCGGCCAGGGGTTTGGGTGACACCACCCACGCGGCTCCGGAGTCGCGGCCGTCGCAACCTGCCCCATACCTTCTGGTCCCTAGGCAAAATGTGGACCCAGAGGAGATCGAGCGGTACCTCATGGCCATGAGGTCTCTCCCTCCTCCGCCGGGCTCTGTGGCGACTTTGGGCCCGGCGGTCCCGGCTGGGGGGGCCTAGCGGGTCGGGTGCTTCGGCTCCGACGCCGTTGGGTGCTTCGGCCCCGGCGCCGCCGGCGACTTCGGTCCCGGCGCCGCAGGTCCTCACTGGATCCGGTTCTGGATCCAGGTTGTCGCCGGTCATCCTAATCGACGCCGGCCCCTAGGGTGTCGACCCCGGCGCCGCCTACGGGCGACGCCGTCCCCGATCCTGTCCTTGATTCGGTTCAGACGCCGGAGCGGCGCCACTGGGCACCGCTCTCGACATCGTATGGAGACTTTTACTTCCACGAACCGGCCCCATCCTTTGAAACTGAATTTCAGGTGATGGGTGACGAGCGAGATTGGGAGGGGTCTGTGGACCCTCTGGCACAGGAGTGCCAGTTTCAACAGGACTGGACATGTGCACTTGGGGATGCCAGTGGTTGGACACTTCGCCAGACACAGGTTTTTTCTCCCCTCCAACCGTGGCTACGGAGGAGGGGGCTGCCTACAGAGTAGTGTTGAGCGGGCGGCAACGGCATTGGGCCTAGAGCTCCCCGTCGCGGCCGTGAGGACTAACCTCCTCACTGAGGTCCTTAAACCGCAGGCAAGCTCGGCTGAGCCTCTGCTGCCGTTTAATGAGGCCTTGTGTGACGTTCTTTTGGGCACTTGGTCCAAGCCCGCTACAGGTCAGCCTGTAGATAGGAACGTGGCCAGACACTACCGCCCGGCTCCGGGCGACCCTTGTTTCTTGTCCACCCACCCCACCCTGAGAGACTGGTTATCCAGGCCTCTACTTCCCAGACCGTATTCCTAACGGCTCCGCCCAATCGGGAATCCAAGAGGTACGAGCAATTCGGTAAGAAGGTGTTCTCGTCCCTGAGTTTGGGACTGCGGTCAGTCAATACCGCATGCCTCTTGGGCCGCTACACCCACACTCTGTGGGACACTGTCGCGGACGTGCTGCCACAATGTCCGGAGGAGGCTTGGACTAAAATTGCCCATGCCCTTGCGGAGGGTCGAGATGCTGCACGCTATTCCATCCGGTGTGGGCTGGATACCATGGACTCACTAGGCAGAGCGATGGCAACGACGGTGGCGGTTCGACGCCAAGCCTGGTTGAGGACCGCCAACTTTTCGGCTGATGTCCAGCCACAGTTCTGGACATGCCGTTTGATGGCTGTCACCTCTTTGGCGACAAGGCAGACCATGCGTTTGAGCGTTTTAAGGACTCCAGGGTTACGGCCAAGTCCTTGGGCCTCTCGGCCCCACACCAGCAAACTGGTGCCTTTCGCGGCCAAGGAAAGGGTGCTCCCACACGTGCTGCCAGCCACGCACCGCAGACTAATACACAGTGTGGTGGCGGCTGTGGAAACCACCGTTGCGGCGGTCGGGGACAACGGCAAGGCCAGTCCACACCTTCCCCTGCAGCATCCGCCTCAAAACCCTCCTAGTCCGTGCTTTCAGGCCCATGTGACGCCATTTGGGGGCAGGGTTCGCCATCACCACTTCCACTGGCACACCGTCACGTTGGGCATGTGGGTGCTGCAAATCGTCCGAAGGGGCTACTCCCTCCCCTTCGAGGCGATCCCTCCAGCTATGCCATTGCAATACCACCGCGTGTGGGGGGATCACTTGCAACTTCTGCAAGAGGAAGTTATGGCCCTCTTGGCCAAGGGGGCCATCTAGCGCGTTCCTGGGCCGGAAGTAGGGTGTGGTTGTTACTCCCACTACTTTCTGCTACCCAAGAAGGGCTATGGGGGCCTGCACCCTATCTTGGACCTACGGAACGTCAACGGCTTCCTCCGGAAGGAGAAGTTCAAAATGCTGACATTGGCTCAGGTCTTAGCTGCCCTGGACCCAGGAGACTGGATGGTAGTGTTGGATTTGCAGGACGCTTATTTCCACATCCCCGTCCTGCCGGCCCACCGGCGCTACCTGCGGTTCACTGTAGGCCACGAGCACTTTCAGTTTACCGTGCTCCCCTTCGGCCTTACCAGCGCCCCACGGGTGTTCACGAAAGTGATGGCAGTGGTCACAGCTCATCTGCGCAGGTTAGGGGTTTCAGTCTACCCCTACCTAGACGACTGGTTGTTGAAGGCGGGCTCGCCCCAGACAGTCGTCGGCCACCTCCAGACAACGGCGGACCTCCTGCACCAGCTGGGGTTTTCCATCAACGTGCCGAAGTCACACCTGTGCCCCTCTCAGAAGCTCCTCTTCATCGGAGCGGTCCTCGACTCTTCAGGCTCTGATTCCAATCTTTCAGCCTTATCCTGGGTCTTGGTCAGGTTGACGCTGCGGCTTCTGGGGCTGATGGCCTCCTGCATCCTTCTGGTGTATCACGCCAGGTGGCAGATGCGGGCTCTGCACTGGGACCTGAAGTTTCAGTGGGCCCAGCATCAGGGCAACCTTTCCGACCATGTCATGATCTTGGATGGCACTGCGAGACCGCTGCAGTGGTGGCTCACGGACCGCGATTGGGTCACCGGCAGATCCTTCTCCTTTCCCCAACCGGAGCACGTAGTTGTGACGGACGCGTCCCTCCAGGGCTGGGGAGGCCACATGGGAGAGGTGGAGATCAGAGGCCTCTAGTCTCCGGCGGAGTCCCGGCTCCATATCAACCTTCTGGAGCTGCGGACGATTCGTCTAGCACTGAAGGCATTCCTCCCCCCTGTCTGGGGGAGTGTAGTGCAGGTGTTAACGGACAACACCACCGCCATGTGGTACTGCAACAAACAGGGCGGGGTGGGGTCGTGGACCCTCTGGCAGGAGGCTCTGTGCCTCTGGCAGTGGCTAGAACATCAGGGGGTGACCCTGATGGTTCAACACCTGGCAGGTTCTCTGAACGCCAGGGCGGACGAGCTCAGTCGAAGGTGCATGATGGATCACGAATGGCGTCTGAACTCCGACGTGGTGCAAGGCCTCTTTCTGCAGTGGGGAGAGCCTTGGTTAGATCTATTCGCCACCGAAGAGAACGCGCAATGTCATCAGTTCTGCACGCTGGAATTTCCAAGGCGGCACTCGCTCGGGGACGCTTTTCGTCACAAGTGGAGTTGTGGTCTGTTGTACGCCTTTCCGCCTATACCCCTTCTGCCAGAGTGCTGAAGAAAATCAAGCGTGACCGGGCCCAAGTCATCCTTGTGGCTCCGGACAGGGCGCAAAGTTACTGGTATCTCGAGCTATTCAGTCAGTCTATCTCCCGATTAGTCTGCCTCTTCAGGAGGACCTTCTGTCGCAGCAGCAGGGGACGGTCCTCCACCCGAACCTGTCCAGTCTCCACCTTCATGCTTGGAGATTGAGCGGCGACAGTTGAGGCCATTTGACTTGCCTCCTGAAGTCTGTACTGTGATTCTGGCAGCCAGGCGTCCCTCCACAAAGTCGGTATACGCCTGCAGGTGGAACAGATTTGTGGCATGGTGCACAGCAAAAGCTGTGGATCCTCTCAATACCCCTCTTTCTGAGGTTCTCATATTCTTTCTTTCTCTTGCCCAGCAGGGCTCTGCTCTGGGCACTATCAAGGGCTACCTTTCTGCCCTTTCTGCCTTCTTAAGGCTTCCTGATCAGCCTTCCCCGATTGGTAACAGATTCTTAAAGGGCATCACACCTATGTTCCCTCCTGTTCCTTTCGTGACGCCCCAGTGGGACTTGACCCTGGTTCTAACTTACCTGATGTGTGCTCCGTTTGAGCTGCTTCATAACTGTCCTCTCCGTCTTCTTACGCTTAAGACTGCTTTCCTGGTTGCCATCATCTCTGCCAGGAGAGTGAGTGAGCTCCAGGCTCTTTCCTCTAAACCTCTTTTCCTTTCTGTCCATCCGGATAAGGCTGTGTTGCGGACAAAACCCTCTTTCCTGCCCAAGGTAGTCACAGCCTTCCACATCGGGCAGTCCATCACCTTGCCCACCTTCTTTCCGCCTCCGCATCCCTTGAAAGAGGAAGAGAGGCTCCACCGTCTGGACCCAAAACGTGCGCTCTTACTATCTGGATCGCACACGCCAGTTCCGGGTGGATGACCAACTGTTTGTTGGTTACGTGGGCGCTAAGAAAGGACGGGCGGTGCACAAGCGGACCATCTCCTGGTGGATCGTGTTGTGCATCCAGGCGTGTTACTCTTTGGCTAAAAAGGAACCTCCTGTTGGGCTGAGAGCCCACTCCACTCGGGCCACGGCGACTACTACTGCCCTGGGCCGAGGCGCACCACTTGCAGGACATTTGTCAGGCAGCTACGTGGCCTCGCTGCACACGTTCGCAAGACACTACTGCCTGGACAGCCAAGTCAGGAGGGATGGCTTCTTTGCAGACCCACCACCTGGGTTGGTATTGCTGGGGTATCTATTCTAAGGTAAGGAATCTATCACTAACGTGCCTCTTTCAGATGCGCAAGTTACTACTTGTGTAACAATATATCTGTAAGAGAACTTAGTTAGTGATAGATTCCTTACCGTCCCACCCATCCTCCCGTTCTGCGAACCGATATCTAGGGTTAAGGTCATCCCCTTTCTGGGCCCTAGTTTCATGGCACCAGTGTTGGTTCTATCATGGATCCGCGTATATGGCGTGGAAAAGCTGTGTATAAGAACTGACGTCAGCGCGCGAGGGCGGCGTCTAAGTACTCCGGCGACGTCATTCCGGCGCTAACAAAGACAGACGCGGAGCCGCGGACGACGCCTACCGACGCGCAGGGGTATTGCTACGCAAAAGTTTCCGGATACAGTCTGTCGCCTGGGGATATTCTAAGGTAAGGAATCTATCACTAACTAATGTCTCTTACAGATATATCGTTACACAAGTAGTAACTTGTGCAACAGAAGTAATAATATAATATTGAAGAACAAAGGCTGGAAAGCTGTGCGAATCAGCGTAGCTTGAATCGCAAAAAAACACCTCACGCTTTTGGATACTTTCACACGAAGAAGGCTGTGCGAATCAGCGGAAGATAACGGAGAAGAACAGTCCACAGTGGCCGACACTTCATGAAGAAAGTCAAGTTAAATGCAACGCAATGTCTCTCACCACCGATGCAGTAATACGTCCTTAAGCAGAACTCACCGTCGAAGTATCAATACGCCAAATTCATTTCTGACGAGCTTATGTGAAGAAAAAAGATTGCTTAACCGTCCCCTTGAAGGAACCGAGGCTTTGCACCGTGCAACATCCATAAGGGAGGAGGTCCATTGTTGAGTTTGTGCCCACCAATAGAAGCGATCGGGACGTGACACGTCAGCTTTAAGGCGGGGTTGCCTTGCTGCAACTGCTGAAAATCCCAACCAATAGAAAGATGAACAGGGGCTCGTTGCTCCAATAACAGCTGTCGAAAGACGTTGCTCCAATGACGGTTGTCGAAAGAGGCAAAGCAGGATTTCATCCGAAGAGAAATGTAAAAATTCCAGAAATGGGAAGATGCGAGGGTCCGGTCTAGTAGAGATAGTCGCCAATAAACGTGTAGTGAATTCCAAAACCACAGGAATGTGAAGAAAGAAACTATTTATTGAAATACTCGACCAGACCAGGGATAACGAGCCTCCAGCACAAACCGCTTCAGTCAACTGCCTCACTGTGCCGTTACAATTCAAATGAAAGATCCACAGTTAACAATACAGATACGTACGTATGGTTCTACACTTTCCTCGCGGGCACAAGAGTCCCACGGGGAAGGGGCAGAACACTAGTAAATGGTTAGGACATTGCCCAAACAGGAGGTATGTTCCTTATGTCATGCCTCTCATCACGCCGAGGAGATGGCTATCGCCCTCTGTTTTCGTTTTTTCTATTTTGGCCTCATGCAGAATAAACTTTTTTATTTAAACTGATGTATTTTAAACTGATGTTTTTTTCTACCATGTGGAAGAGCATGTCCCTCTAAACCGTCCCTGCTATTGTTCATTTGTACCTCTCCTCTCTCAATATCAATGGTACATTATATTTCTCATATATTAGATGCTTTATTGCATCTTGTACCCTTGCTGGAAGGGGCTCTGTCTCCCTCCACCTCTAAGAGTTCCTATCCAATGAGCATCTCTTGGCTCACATTCCCAAATAAGCACCTACGAATCCTGAAAATGCATGAAAATCAATTAACTGGTTGCAAAGAATGTGTTCATAATTTACTTAACACCATCCAGAGAATGATACTCCAAGGAGCTATTTTTTGTGGCTCTTTTTTCGTGCATTTTTCTATTTTTGATGCTGTAGGAGCGATCCAATGCAAACCATTTATTCCTAACCACGTTTGTTTGTTTTCATATTCTAGGTCATTTGGACACAGGATTTCTAACAAGTGGGAAATTGAGTTCTGGAACTGCACAAGCCAATGAGGAGATAAAGATAGCCTCGTCAGACAGTGAAGTTGAGATTGTAGGAGTACAAGAACATGCAAGGTATGATGGCAACAAATCTGTGCTTTGTTTTGCAGAAACGAAGTATAATTAATGCAAAGTAAGATTTTTCTCGCCACGTTGGTCTATCTAGATTCCCAGAGTTTAGTACATATGATTTTGGCATTCACCAGTACAATGCAAGTAGAAAACTGTTGTGGCCATTAGTATAATCTGCACCATATGAGTTTGCTCTGTTCCAAACCATTCTCCTCCCATTCTTTCCCACGGTTCGGTTACCACAGGTTAAGCAATCTTAATTGTCTTGTACTCTTTTCTGTGCTACCTGGTGGCTACTATCGAGGTTATTGGTCGACATGAACATATTCCCAACAGTGTACCGTTTGAATCTGCTCTATTTTTGCAATCATACCCTACATGTTTTAATTTACCTAGCCAATTCCGTAAAAAAATGTTGAGTGACTGCTTGCTACTAGATTGAATGGTAAATCTGCCTAAGAAAAATGTAATTTTCCACTTATTGGTGCCAGGTCTCGTTGTGTGGTCACAGTGCCTTTTAGATTTTCATAGTACAATATATCTTACTTTTATTGACCCAAACGGGGTTGCGCCACATTTTTTCTTCTTTTAGGCCAGCCTTTAATTTTTTTTTGTTCTGATTAAGATTTTTCATAATACAGTTACAGTTCAATATCCAGTGTAATGGAAATACAAAGGTGCTAATAACTAAGTAACAAAAGAAGTCCCGTTGAGGAGCACATTACAGTTGGTCTGAGGGGGTATGCATTCCCTTGGATCTTGGAGTGGCTAGCATATATGGCACGTCACGGGATAGAACAGTATCTCCTTAGACAAGCAGTCAGTGTACTGCTATAATGACTGTAGAAAAAAGGTAGGGCTGATGGCCTTTTATCAAGTTGCCCGGCGCTAACCGCCTCTATACCATTTTAGTTATCAAACAAAGAGGCAGGCGCTGGAGACAGGAAGGCAGGAAACAGAAGTTTTATTCCGACGGAGCAGAACACATCAGATCAGACAAGGTATCGTTTCGAGGTGCTCTCTCAGCCTCTCTGAGGCCTGACCTTTTATACCCTGGTTTATGACATGTGAGCATTCTTTATTGCAGAGAAGATTCTTTGAAGTATGATAAGACATCCCCGGAATCCCCGTTTCAGACCCACCCCCACATGTATCCACAATAGAGGTCCTCACCCCACATACAATGGGAGGGGGCTATCACGCAGCTGAGTGTTCCGCCGATTCTTAGGATGTGTGCGCCTGATCGTATCCCAGGGGGTGAGGAGGCCATGATCAATAGTAGCTCCTCTGTAGAGGAGTGACTCCATACAATAGGGAGGGCAATAAACTGTATCCCCCGGCTAGGTGATGGCCTGGGACCCGTGCGGACAATCGGACTCAGAGGAAGGGGTCATCAAAGGAGAGGTATTCATGAAAGGAAAGGAGGTGTTGGTCAGGCGCGGGTGCAACTCCCAAGGACAGTCATGCGGAAGGAGAGGGTTTATGACTTGTGCATGTGAGAGCGGGGGCAGCCAAGGTGTGCAGGGGAGGCTCGCAGGGTCAGGGGAGCGCGCTGGCGATCGATCGTGAACAGGGAGACCATGGTACCTAAAATAGCTGCCGTGCATATTGTACATGGGAGACAAGATGGCGCAGATGATGTTCAGTTCGCAAACTAAAATTCCACATGACCCTATCATAAACTTACTGTGAGCAGCCAGTTAGTTCAGAGGTAACACGGGTAAACATTATGGGAAGGGGTAGAACAAGATGGGATGACTGTGAGGGGGAGACAAGGGGGCATTAGCTGCCTCTCAATAGAATTCCAATTTGCCTTGGGTGAGTTACCATCTTCATAATGAAACTCAAGCGTCACTTAGTACGCATCTCAATATATATATACACAATTGAACAGATACTGATATTATGACTTAGATCATAGCTGACAAGGCATATTTATATATCGGTCAGTGGCATCACTGGTTTCCACCTTGGGCTGTAATGCAGTTTGGAGGGCAGTCACGATTGTCACAGTTGGATGAAATGGGGTGTTTTTTAAATCCTAGAGTGTCTTCCCTACGGAGAGAAATTCCCTCTGCTCTAGCCCAGTTGAGGATGGAATATGACCAGGCTATTAAAGATGGTGGTTCACAGGACTTCCAGTGCTTCGTATTGAGACGTTTGGCTACTATAAAATCGAGTTCCAGAAAATGTATAGTGGCCCTGTGCTTTTGATCTCTCATGATTATACTCCAGATACAAACCTCCGATGTGCACGTAAGTTGCTGTTTAGTACAAGCAAACAATGGTGTGTCCCCCATCCCAGTATTGCCGTATTGAGGGACATGACAATAACATATGTAAAATATCAGCGTCCGGATGGCTGCAATGGGGGCAAATTGCATCCAGGCTGACAATAACAGTTGATCTTCTCAGGAGTGAGATATGCTCTATGTATAATGTAGAGCACCAGGAAGTCCAGATCGGGAAGCTGCTCCTTTTCCTCGCGGCCAGAGCCTGGAACACCCTACCGCTCCACCTCAGACAGACATCACTCCCCATCTTCACAAGAAACCTCAAAACATGGCTCTTCGATAGACCTCCTCCTTGATGGACTGGAACCTGCGCCTCCCCTCCTCCCCAGCGCCTTGAGACCCTCACGGGTGAGTAGTCTCACTCAACAAACCCATCATTGATTGAGCTGAATCAGCAAAAATCTGGTGTTATGAAGGACGTGTGGGACCTGCCAGAATCCTGTCCCAGTTGTTTGAGGTGCATGGGCGAGCCAGATCCGTCTCCCAATAACATATATATGCTCCAGGGTAGGTACAGTTAATCTTCTCTGGGTCGATGGTAGGTACAGTTTCGAAAGTGCCACTATACAACTGGTTGTATTCCATGTAAGGTTGCAAAGCATGCTTTCAAGCAAGCAAAAGAAGGTTTGGTGGGTGGGATATAGCGGCAGATTAGTGAAATAATAAAGGAGGCACGGGAGCACCACCATTTTTGTGAGCGCAACTCTACCCGCTACTGACAGATCAAGTGTCTTTCATAAAGATATCTGCTACGTTAAGGAAATAATTGCCCTTGAATTGCTGTCGAGTAGGTCCCAGTCAGTATGGTAAATCCAGATGCCCAGATAGCGGAACGTAGATGGTTGCCAAGTTACAGGAGCTCCATTATTTGAGCTCCAGGTCAGGTAAGCTGGGAATGAAGGGGAATGAGCAGGACTTTCCCCAATTGACATGCAGCCCAGATGTGCGAATTGAGTGATAATGTATGAAACATTTGAACTTACTATAAGAGAACAATAATGCTCACACTCAGGACTCCATTTCCCAGCATACATCAAAGACTGGCACCGAGCACACGCCCACTGGGGATAGTGATGTCATTCAATAAAGCTGCAGAGTGAAAAGAGTGCGAGGCTCAGGTGTTTTCATTACTGGCAGCCCGAGAAGAAGGGGTTTGTTCCTCGAAACGCGTTGGTAATTGGATTTATGAAAGAGCAGGAAGGCAGGCTGCATTAAGGAGCCGCGTGCCCTCCTATTGCTTCAGGACGAAACGCGTCTGACCTTGTAGATGGAATAAACAGCTTCCTGTGCCACGAATTATCACGGTGTCTGTGCCTGTTTGCTTGCTAGCTGTCAGGATGGTGAAATATATATATATATATGTATGTATATATATGTGTATATGTATATGTATGTGTATATATATATGTGTGTTGTATGTATGTGTGTGTATGTATATATATATATATATATATATATATATATATATATATATATATATATATATATATATATATATATATATACTGCTCCCAACATCCACAGGACCTTATCCTGAAAGAACGCAGCACTCACAGGGGTGGTTTTCAATCAGTTTTTATTAGAAAACCCTTAGCACATCAAGACGCGTTTCGGCATCGGCCTTCGTCAATTGTTGCACAGAAGGCGTGGCGGCCATTAGTGTTTTATACCCGTTAAACGTAAACATTTCATGGACATCAACAAAGGACGCAAAGGCAACATCAGAAACTGCCGCCATATTGGAACGTGCAATTTCAAGTTAATAACGATAAATATCGTACACATAACATACTAAGCTCTATACAATTAAAAGCCGGTCTATATAATAATCATGAGTCACCCTGTATATATAGGTATCTGTTAGATAATAAAGCCCTAAATGGGCATAACCTTGCTGATGCGTCCCTAATGATGCCTTCTTGTCTCAATTACGCCCTGTATGGGCCATATAATGGTTCTTTAGTCCCAACTTGATATAAATTCTTTTTGCTCAACAATCTCAGTTGCAATATTTCATTTCATCCAAATTTCTCATAAATACCATTTCATCAAATATGTACAGCAGGTTCTAGATTATCATACATCGCCGCCAGGCACAGTTCACAGATCAAAGTGGAAGAAAGGGTCTGCAATGACTCTCATCCTAAGTGTACTGTCAACTCCTCATGAATGTTAAGTCCATTAGGCATTTTACTCTGGAGATCTATAATATAGCGCGACTCTAATCGCCTCAATTTACACAAATACTGGGATTTGTTGTGAGGAAATGAGGAACGCAGAAGTGCACAACACGTGATTAATCCGGTAAGGTGCCTGTGGCACAAAGAATAAACTGCTCTAAAGACACTTAATCTTCACTATTTATACAGAGCGAGGGGGACAACGGCACGAAATACGTAAAAGCTACGGATGCAGCATCATAAGTAGAGACTATGTTTTGTGAAACAGAACGGTGCGAGGCGGAACTAGGCATGTTTAAAAACAAAAAGAAACAGAACGATGCTCAGAGCAGGAACTAGCCATACAGGCGGAGGCACAATGGATCTAAATTCGAAACTGGTAGCACTGGAGCGTTTGTATGAACGCGAGATTAGAAAATGGTGGGAGGCAACCTCTTTGCAAAATTATATCAAGGGTGACCGTGTCCCCAGGGGCTTGAGAATTTACACGATACCGGCGTATGAGAATCCGGGCCCTTTATTGTTGGATGCATGGGCGGAACATACAGCCCAATCGTGTAAGGGAAGCCTGGTAATCTTGGTACGCTTCGCCTGGAGTGACCGGGACAAAGCCTTGGTTTTGATAAAGGATCTAGAAAATGAACTGTTAAGAGGATGACCAGATTAAATTAGAGGAGAAACGTGAACTAATGAAAAAACGTTTGAAGAAATACAAACAAAAAAGAAAGCAACGTAAGGAAGAGGAATTTGACGGGGACGAACGGGACTACAGTATGGGATTCAGTATGGGACTACAGTATGACATTCGCGAAAAAATATGATGATCCCAGAAAAGAGCTGAGGAAGAAAGCAAGTGGCCCGGCACCCACGGTGTCAGAGACCTCAGAGTCAGAGGTAACTGGAGATGAAGTGTCAAGAGAAGATGGAACAACGGATCCTTCACCTTTTTATGAGGAGTTCAAATTAATGAGGAAACAACAACTAGAGGGGGTAGAGGCAAGCCTCCGGAAAGAAGAGCAGGAAGGCTAGGCGGCGGGGTTGGGGCCAGAAACGTAGTAGGCTCGCCACCAGTAACCCGCAGCAAGAACTTCTACAAGAAGAATTGAATCAGGAGGACAATTTAACTATCATAAACCTGACATCTAAGACACTAACCGTGGAGGAAGAATCTATTTTGAAACTCGGCCTTTCGTTTTGTCCCCGAAAAAATCTGGAGTTTGCCCAAACGAGAATAGACCTTTTTAAGTTTACACGTAAACTCAAACTGCACAAATTTTTCAAAATGAAACCGCCCCCGGTGAGACCCACGGCTGTGGGAGGCACGGAAGTGGGCGGATTGAGATGCAGTGACCTGGAGGGCGTCAGAGTGATGGAAGGTTTGAGATTGGAAATTGATGAGGATGGGAACAATTATTGGTGGATATGGAGATACAACAAAAAGGAGGAGCGAGTACTTTTAAACCTGGCGCGGATGCCATAGACGCCTTTGCGGATGCAGTGGTCAGGGACTTGGTACATTTAAGAAATGTCAATAAATATACCAACAAGAAAAGCAATTTCACGAAAATACAACAATTGGCATTAAAGAAATTGTGTGATGACTCCTCTTTGGTATGTAAACCTTCGGACAAAGGGGGTAATATTGTGCTGCTTACACAAACACAATATGAAACTGAAGCATTGCGGCAATTAGGGGATGCCAATATGTACCAAAAAATCCCTGACACAACTTATAATCGAAGTATTACTGATTACCATGACATGATTTTGAAATGGTATACTGTTGACATGTTGAATTCTGACGAGTATCTATTTTTAAGATGTTTATGTCCCATCATTCCAACCTTCTATAACCTTTTATTACCTCCCGAAGGTACATAAGGATAATAACAATCCGCCTGGGAGGCCAATTGTGGCCTCACAAGGGAGTCTGACTGAACATCTTTCTATGTATATTGACTCTTTTCTCTTCCCACTTGTGGTGACATTGAGATCTCATCTTAAAGACCCGAAACATTTCCTAAATTGTATCAACGATATTGAATGGAAAGATGGCTATTGCATGATGGTCCTAGATATAACCAGTTTATACACGTGCATTGCACATGGTGATGGCCTTATGGCAGTGCAGAGTTTCCTGAAAAAACGTCCTGTGAGATACTATGAACATAATAAGATGCTGTCTGAGTTCATTATGTTTTGCCTGAATAATATGTTCTTGTTTGTTAAGTGTAGTATTCCCCTTTTCCTTCTCATTTAGAATTGTTATGTTTCATCATTCTACATTCCATTAGTGGGAGTTGGGGCTGTGTAAATTTGTATTCTGAAGATTGTGGATGTACAAGCTGTTTCTCCTCATTAAACCTCCTATCTACAACTGCACCTGTTTCCTGGATTACTTCATAATTTTGGCGACGTTTTGGGATATATTCCGAGAACAACATAATTTTTTTTTAAAGAAAAGTGGTTTACCTAGAGGAAGAGTAAGTGTTGGAAAAAGCGTTCACGTATACTTGAAGGTATTTTTTTTTTATCTTGTGTATATTGATTGCACCTGCGCCTGCCTATCTTTATTGGATGTGTTTTGATTGCACCAGCGGCTGAAATTACTTTGTTTCCTGCAACTTTTCTCCTAATTTTTACAATTTTTAAAGATTTTTGTTGTAAAACTCCTTTCTTTTTTCTACATTGTTTATCTACTGCATACCGAAGCCTGTTCCAGCTTTCACAAGATTGAAATTGTTCTATTTAACATTTGGAATTAATTTACCTTTGCCTAGGACTGTTTCACTCGAGTTGTATTTATATTTGAATTTGGCCGCACGTTCAGAATATCCATTTCTGCTCACACGCTCGGAATCTTCATCACGGCTTCTGTCATCGGATTCCCGAGTCAAGTGCGCGAAGAAAGGAACTTTGGCCACGTCACCACGCTTCACGCTACGTTCCTCGTCATAGCGTGACACCATTTTTGATCTCCCTGACAACGCTTTCCTACGCCGATGCGCAGGGCAACACCGCTTTTGAACGCCAAAGTAGACGGCAATACTTTCATGTACTTTCCGTTTCATTAATTAAACTTCCACGACTTTGGTGTTAAAGCGCATCGCTTGGATTATTTTTGCTGCATTTTTCTTCTTCAAGATAAACATCGTTAGACATTGGTGACAACTTTTTTGTTTTTTGTTTTGTCTTTATTATCTGTAATGTAATGCATTTATTTTAAGTTTCTGCTTTAGTACTTCACACAGTTTGTTTTATATTATTCATTAAGCACTTTGTGCCATATTTTCTATTATGGCTAACAATATTCTTATTCCTGCACATTTCCTCCCTGTAGCTGGTGATCCCAAAATGGAATGGGATTTATGGTTTCCTACATTTTTAGCTTTTGTTGATGTTGTAGAGGAGGACGGTTGCTCTCCTAAAAGAAAGTTAGCATTACTGAAGAATTGTTTGGGTGGTGCTGTTCTTAAAGAATTAGAAAATGTACCTCCTATTGAGGGTGCAGGTGACAAATGTATTTGATGTCGTGGTTAAACTACTTGGTACTAGATTTGGGAGAAAAATAAATACTGTCATGGAACGTTTTAAATTCTATTCGCGTGCACAAAAAGATGATGAATCAATTGAGAACTGCATAGCTGCTTTGCGAACCTTAGCTGGTTCCTATGCTTTAGAGACAATTAATTTCGAACAGGTTCTTAGAGATCAAATTATGATGAGAACTAAGAGTAAGAAAATACAAGAACGTCTTTGGATGGGTACTGAAACTACCCTTAAAGCTGTGTTAAATATTGCAAAAGGCATCGAGCAATCTGAACTATTTGTAAGTGAGACCAGAGGTCAAGAAAGTAAAAACAAAGTAGTAATTCCTGAGGTCTCAATTGTGAAAGAATCTCCCAATTTTAAAAAACCGCAGTTTGTTCCTTTATAAACCGCAGTTTGTTTCTAATAAAAAAGAACATTTTAGAAAAGATGTTAAACCTTTTGAAAGGAGAAATCAAATTGTTTGTTACAGGTGTATAGGTGTCGACCATGTAGGGAGTTACAGAGGTTGTCCTGCTTGGAACAAAATCTGCATTAAATGCAAACGTTCAGGTCATTTTAGTAAAATGTGCACATCTACTCAAAAAGTGAATTTACTAACAGAGGAAGAATCTGATCTAGTGGATAGTCTTGGAATTAATAGTCTGCTCTGTGTTGGTGACACAAAATGCAAAGGTTTTCCTAAAGATATAATTTTGATTGATGGCAATGAAATTTCCATGCTTATTGATTCTTGTGCATGGTACAGTATTATTGGCATGGACATTTTCAAAAAATTCTGGTCACCACCAGATGTACAATCTGGTGGTTACACTGGCCATAAAATTGATTTGGTTGGTTTTATGTGGGCTGACATCACATTTAAAGGCAGGAGTATTAAAGGCAAGGTCTATGTTGCCACCAATGGCGCGTCAATTCTCAGTTGGCCTCACCAGCATGAGTTGGGTATCAAACTTGACCCCAATGCATCACAACCTGTGTATGTTATATCTCATGAGTCTGATGTGTTTACCAATCATATAAAAGAAAAGTTTCCTGCTATTTTCACTGACAAGTTAGGCAAATTTGAAAATTTTAAACATCGCATTATTCTTAAGGAAGGAGCTATCCCTGTACGACACAGTTAGGAATGTGCCACTGGCGTATCGCGATAAACTAAAAGTGATTCTATCTGATCTTGTAGCCAGGAAGATAGTGGAACCTGTTGAATCTTCTCCTTGGGTTTCACCAGTGGTTTTATCCATTAAAAGCAATGGCGAAGTTCGCCTATGTGTGGACCTTCAAAGTTTAAACCAAGAGCTTTGGTTTGATAGGCATCCATTACCTAATATACATGAGTTGATTTCTACTCTTTCTGGTGCTTGTGTATTTTCTACTGTAGACTTGGCAAGTGCTTACCATCAGGTACTTTTGCACGAGGAGTCTAAGTTTTTGATTACATTTATAACACCAGAGGGCATGTTTCAATATTGTCGCATGCCTTTTGGCTTAGCCAGTGCAGCATCAGTCTTTCAAAGACTCATGAAAGAGGTTCTTGAGGGTTGTGATGGAGCAATAGCTTTTCAAGACGATATTTTGATTTTTGGGAAGAAGTTTGAAGATCATGACAAATTTAGACTCTGTATTAAAACGTGTTCAAGACAAAGGCTTAACTTTGACATTTTCTAAGTGCAAGTTTAGACAAAGCAAAGTGGAATATCTTGGTCACGAAATTTCTTCCCACGGTATTAAGCCTAAAGTTAATCATATTCAAAGTATACTTAAGGCTCCTGCACCTTCTAGTAAAGAACAACTTGTCTCTTTCTTAGGCCTTACTGAATTTTACAGTAAATTTGTGCAAGATTATTCATCTAAAGTACATTAGTTAAGGTTATTGTTAAAAAAAGATGCAAAGTTTTTATGGAATGTTGAACACAATTTGCTTTTGATCTACTGAAAAAGGAGATTCTTAATGCTCCATTTTTGAGACCTTTGAGATGGCTAAAGAATGTATTGTATGTGTGGATGCGAGAAATGTGGCTCTAGGTTCTGTGCTAATGCAAAGGAACAAGGGTGAAGAGTATGTTGTTTCCTATGCCTCAAGGACTCTCTGTGGTGCTGAGTACAATTATTCCACTATTGAGAAAGAGTTGTTGGCTTGCACCTGGGCTGTTGAACATTTGAGACCGCTTCTTTGGGGAACTGAATTCCGCTTACGTACCGACCATAAGCCTCTAATCAACATGCTAGCTGCTGGTGGTGATAAGACGTTGACGGCACATTTAGCACGTTTGGCTGCGAAGCTGCAAGAATTTCAATGTGTTGTAGAATATGTTCCTGGTCGTTTGAATGTTCATGCCGATTGCATGTCACAATTGCCTTTGGATTCGCAGATTTCAAGTGTTCATAGTGATTTTGATGTTGTGTTTTCGATTGGGGATGTTAATGGCGAAGGTAGCAACAAATTGTCTGGTACCATTTCAGAAACTGAATGGAGAGATGCTATGTACAAAGACTTTGGTTTGTCAAGTATAGTGACTTATTTACAACATGGTTGGCCTGAGGAACGCAAATTGTCTGGTGATGTTTTATCTTTTTATACGATAAAGGATGAAATTATGTTTGACCAAGGTTTTGTAACTAGAGGTGATAAAATAGTTCCTCCTTTTGATTTAAGAAAGAAGATTATATTAATGGCTCATGAAGGTCACATGGGTATGTCCAGTACTAAAAGGCGTATTCGTGAATTCTACTGGTGGCCTGGCATTGATAGTATGGTTGATAAGTTGGTCAGTTCTTGTTTGCCTTGTTCTTTGAGTGACAAATCTGTCAAACCTTTAGCTGTTGGTGTTTCTCCTATCGAATTTGTTACTACTCCTTGGAAGAAATTGGGAGTGGATGTTGTTGGTCCTCTTGATTTGTCACCTCTAAAGGATGTTTTTATTTTGGTTTTGATTGATTACTTCTCCAAATGGCTTGAGCTGCGGTGGTGGATAAAATAGGTTCGACTCAAGTTGTGGAATTTTTGGATGAAGTATTTTGTAGAGAGGGCATTCCTGCTGAAATTGTTTCAGATAATGGTCCACAGTTTATTAGCGGAGAGTTACTTTCTTTTCTTGAAAGGTGTGGTATTGTACAAAAGGTGTCAAATTATAACCCACAGGCCAATGGTCAGACAGAATGCTTTAATAGAGTAATTAAAGAGTCCATTCAACGTGCTTCTCTATTGTCTTATTCTGTTTCCCCTAATTCTGTTACGGGCTTGTCTCCTTTTGAGATGTTAAGAGGCAGGAACCCGGGCTCTAAATTGTTACCGTAGTGGATGAAGAATAAAATTCCTTGTGAGCATTCAGTTGATCTTCTTAAAGTCAAGGATAAGGTGTTAGCTTATCAGGAAAGGATGAAAAGAAACTGTTTTGGTCCAGTCATTCACAGTCCAAAAATTAAAGTGGGTGATTTTGTGCGTGTTAAATTCGGTAGAACGTTTGGCAATAAATGGAATAAATGGTCTGACCCGTGTAAGGTTAGAGGTTTTTACCAAGGCTGTTAAAGTTGAGGGTGGTAAGGTCTGGAATTTCAGAAGGATTTCTCTCTGTAAAGCTATGGATTCAAAAGTAACTTCGCTTTCAACCTTTAGTACTGAAGATGATGTAACCTTTTCAGCCATGTTAGATACTTTTGGGTGTGAGCCTCAAACTGAGATTGTTGATTTGCAAATTGGAGATGTTAACTTACCCTTTGCCGATTGTAGTATTCCTAATGATACTTCTAATGTT